>NC_135818.1:29641369-30841369 GCF_964213995.1 Mustelus asterias
GGGAGGGAGGGGGGAGGATGGAGGGAGAGGGGAGGATGGAGGGACAGGGGAGGATGGAGGGACAGGGGGAGGATGGAGGGACAGGGGAGGAGTCATGGAAAGAGAGGGGAGAGAGGAGAGGATAGAGGGAAAAAGGGGTAGTGAGATAGAAGAGGGGAGGATAGGGGAAAGACAGAGGGAAGCATAGTGGAATAGAGAACGGTTTGAGAAGATAACAGAGGGGCGGATAGAGAAGAGGAGGGGGAATATAGTTTATAAGTTTATTTATTAGTGTCACAAGTAGGCTTACATTAACACTGCAATGAAGTTATTGTGAAAATCCTCTAGTCGCCACACTCCGGCACCTGTTCGGGTACACTGAGGGAGAATTTAGCATAGCCAATGCACCTAACTAGCACATCTTTCGGACTGTGTGAGAAAACCAGGGCACCCAGAGGAAACCCACGCAGGGGAAACATGCAGACTCCACACAGACAGTGACCCAAGCCAGGAATCAAACCCAGGTCCCTGGTGCTGTGAGGCAGCAGTGCTAACCACAGAGAGATAGAAGGATAAAGAGGGGTGGATAGAGTGAGGGTGGGATAGAGGGACAGACTTCTCACTCGATGTTCTATCATTGGTTGCCCTTATCAATCCTTACAGGCACCACCTTTTCTTGTTCATTGGAAAGTGAACAGATTCTTCATTATCCAATTGGATGACTCTTGGTTGTCAATCAACAGCCAAGGAATAGTTAGATAGGACAGATGAATGTGTGGCTAAGAAGCTGATGCAAGGGGCAGGTGTTTGCGAACCTACTTCCACTCACCTGATGAAGGAACAGCACTCCGAAAGCTCATGACTCCAAATAAACCTGTTGGACTTAACCTGGTGTTGTGAGAATTCTTATTGTGCTCACTCCAGTCTAATGCCAGCATCTCCACCCAGGCACTACCCCCATATCCCTACATATTTTACCCACTAATCCCTCTAACCTACACATCTCAGGACACTAAGGGGCAATTTAGCATGGCCAATCAAACTAACCCGCACATCTTTGGACTGTGGGAGGAAACCGGAGCACTCCACACAGACATTCATTACGATCATGGCTAAACATCCAACTCAATAGCCTAATCCTGCTTTTTCCCCATAACCTTTGATTGCATTCACCCCAAGTGCTATATGCAGCTGCCTGTTAAATACATTTAATGTTTTGGCATCAACTACTTCCTGTGGTAATGAATTCCACAGGCTCACCACTCTATGGGTGAAGAAATGTCTCCGCACCCCCAGTCCTAAATGGTCTACCCTGAATCCTCAGACTGTGATCCCTGGTTCTAGACTCCCCCCACTATTGGGAATATCCTCCCTGCATCTACCCTGTCTCGTTCTGTTAAAATTTTAAAGGATCTGATTTAAAGGATCATTCGTCTGAACTCCAACGAAAACAGCCCTAACCTAGTCAATCTCTCCCCATACATCAGTCCCGCCATCCCCGGAATCAACCTGGTAAACCTTCACTGCACTCCCTCGAGAGCAAGAAAATCCTTCCTCAGAAAAGGAGACCAAAACTGCGCACAATACTCTAGGTGTGGCCTCACCAAGGCCCTGTATAATTGCAACCAGTAAGAAGTCTCACAACACCAGGTTAAAGTCCAACAGGTTTATTTGGTAGCAAATAAACCTGTTGGACTTTAACCTGGTGTTGTGATACTTCTTACTGTGTTCACCCCAGTCCAACGCTGGCATCTCCACATAATTGCAACTACACATCCCTGCTGTACTCGAAACCTCTCGCAATGAAGGCCAACATACTATTTGCCTCCTTTACTGCCTGCTGCACCTGCACGCTTACCTTTAGTGACTGGTGCACAAGGACACTCGGGTCCCGCTGCACACTCCCCTCTCCCAATTTATAGCCATTCAGGTAGTAATCTCCCTTTTTGTTTTTGCTTCCAAAGCGAATAACCTCACATTTATCCAAGTTATACTGCATCTGCCATTGATTAGCCCACTCACCCAACCTGTCCAGATCACTCTGAAGGATCTCTGCATCCTCATCACAGTTCACCCTCCCACCCAACTTGGTATCAACTGCAAACTTTGAGGTGTTACATTTTGTTCCTTCATCCAAATCATTATATTGTGAATAGCTGGGGTCCTAGCACCGATCCCTACAGCACCCCACTAGTTACTGCCTGCCAATTTGAAAAGCACCCATTAATTCCTATTTTTTGTTTCCTCTCTGTCAACCAGTTTTCTATCCATCTCAATACACTTCCCCCAATCCCATGCGCTTTAATCTTGCATGATAATCTCTTGTGCGGGACTTTGTCAAATGCTTTCTGAAAGTCCAAATATACCACATCGACTGGTTCCCCCTTGTCAACTCTTACATCTTCAATGAATTCCAACAGATTTGTCAAGCATGAGTTCCCCTTCATAAATCCATGCTGATTCTGTCTGATCCTGCCATTGTTTTCTAAATGCTCCGCAATAAAGTCCTTGATAATACCGTGGGCGGCACGGTAGCACAGTGGTTAGCACTGCTGCTTCACAGCACCAGGGACCTGGGTTCGATTCCCGGCTTGGGTCACTGTCTGTGTGGAGTTTGCACATTCTCCTCGTGTCTGCATGGGTTTCCTCCGGGTGCTCCGGTTTCCTCCCACAGTCTAAAGATGTGCGGGTTAGGTTGATTGGCCATGCCAAAATTGCCCTTAGTGGCCTGGGATGCGTAGGTTAGAGGGATTAGTGGGTAAATATGTAGGGATTTGGGGGTAGGGCCTGGGTGGGATTGTGGTCGGTGCAGACTTGATGGGCCAAATGGCCTCTTTCTGTGCTGTAGGGTTTCTAAGTCTGCGTGGGTTTCCTCCGGGTGCTCCGGTTTCCTCCCACATTCCAAAGATGTGCGGGTTAGGTTGATTGGCCATGCTTAAATTGCCCCTTAGTGTCCTGAGATGTGTAGGTTAGAGGGATTAGGGATATGGGGGTAGAGCCTGGGTGGGATTGTGGTCGGTGCAGACTCGATGGGCCGAATGGCCTCTTTCTGCACTGTAGGGATTCTATGATTCTATAATGGACTTGAGAATTTTCCCCACTACCGATGTTAAGCTTACTGGTCTAGAATTCCCTGTTTTCTCTCTACCTCCCTTTTTTGAATATTGAATATTTTTGAATATTGGAGTGACATTCACTACCCTCCAATCTGCACGGGTTGTTCCAGAGTCTACAGAATCCTGGAAGATGACCACCAATGCATCCACTATTTCTAGAGCCGCTTCCTTAAGTATTCTGGGATGTGGATTATCAGGCCCCGGAGATTTATCCGCCTTCAATCCCATCAATTTTCCCAGCACCATTTCTCTACTAATATTGATCTCCCTCAGTTCTTCCCTCTCACTAAATCTTGCATTTTCCAACATTTCTTTTGTGAAGACAGAACCAAAGTATGTATTGAGCTGCTCAGCCATTTCTTTGCCCCCTATTATACATTCCCCCATTTCTGTCTGTAAGGGACCTACATTTCTCTTCACCAACCTCTTTCTCTTCATGTATTTATAGAAACTCTTAGTGTTAGTCTTTATGTTCCCTGCAAGCTTACTTTCGCATTGTATTTTCCCCTTCTTAATCAATCCCTTGGTCCTTCTTTACTGAATATAACAGGCTATAGATAGATTGGAGACTTGGGCACAGAAATGGCAGATTGAATTTAATCTGGACAAATGCGAGGTGATGCATTTTGAAGGATCAAATATAGGTATGAATTATACTGTAAATGGCAGAATCCTTAGAAACATTAATATACAGAGAGACCTGGACGTGCAGGTACACTGTCCCCTAAAAGTGGCAACACAGGTGGCCAAGGTGTTTAAGAAGGCATATGGCATGCTTGCCTTCATCAGCCAGAGCATTGAGTACAGGAGGTGGGAAATCATATTGCAGCTATATAAAACTTTGGTTAGGCTGCATTTGGAGTATCGCATGCAGTTCTGGCCACCACACTATCAGAAGGACGTGGAAGCTTTGGAGAGAGTGTAAAGAAGGTTCACCAGGATGTTGCCTGGTCTCAAGAAGTTGAATAAACCAGGATTGTTTTCACTGGAAAGACGGAGGCTGAGGGGAGACCAGATAGAGGTCTACAAAATTGAGAGGCACAGACAGGGTGGATAGTCAGAAGTTTTTTCCAAGGGTGGGAGTGTCAATTACAAGGAGGCACAGGTTCAAGTTGAGAGGGGGAAAGTTTAAGGAAGATGTGCGAGGGAGGTTTTTCATGCAGAGGGTGGTGGGTGCTTGGAACAGGCTGCCAGAGGATGTGGTGGAAGCAGGTACATGAGCAACATTTAAGAGACATCTGGATGGATACACGAATAGTGAAGGGATACGGACCGAGTGAGGACAGAAGGTTTTTTTCTTTAGTTTAGTTCGGTCATCATGATCGGCACAGGCTTGGAAGGCCGAAGGGATTGTTCCTGTGCTGTACTTTCCTTTGTTCAGGTTTAGGAAGCTAAAATTGGACAGGGCTCATGAAGAATATAAAGAAAGCAGGGAAGTAAGAGAGCAAGAAGGGGCCATGAAATGAACTTGGCAAATAGGGTTAAAGAGTATCCCAAGGCATTTAGTTTCCTAAACCTTAGATATGCTTTTTACCTTTTGACTAAATTCACAAACTCCCTCGTCATCTATGTGTCCCTTACTTTACCATCTTTGTCCTTCCTCCTTACTGGAACATGCCGGTCCTGAATTCTGATCAGTAGATCTTTAAACAACTCCCTCATGTCAAATGTGGACTTGCCCAATATCAGCTAAACAAAGGAAAGTACAACCCCTCCACAGAGACATTGCTGGCTGTATTGCTTGCCCCACAACCACCCCCCCCCCCACAGAGACATTGCTGCCCCCCTCCCCCCACACACACAGACATGGCTGCCTGCTCACCTCATGCCCCCCCATGGATCAGGATAATGTGGGTACGCAATCCCTCCATCCCTTGAACATAGAATCATAGAATCCCTACAGTGCAGAAGGAGGCCATTCGGCCCATCAAGTCTGCACCGACAACAATCCCTCCCAACCCTTATCCCCATAACCCTGCATACTTAAGCCGCTAATTCCTCTAGAGTCAATTTAGCATGGCCAATCAACCTAACCCGCACATCTTTGGACTGTGGGAGGAAACCGGAGCACCCGGAGGAAACCCATGCAGACATGGGGAGAATGTGCAAACTCCACACAGACAGTGACCCGAGCTGGGAATTGAACCCGGGTCCCTGGTGCTGTGATGCAGCAGTGCTAACCACTGTGCCACCCTAACACCCGAGAGGACATATTGTTCTCACTGCTGCCCTGCAGAGAACTAGCATTGTGCTGACATGCACAACCTTAGCTTGTGATCATTCCCTCGCTTGAATGGGAGCCTTGAGTATTCCACCCCCGCCCGGACACAGCAGCTGACCCATTAGGGGCCATGAGTATTGCCCCCGCCCTCTCCGGACAAGCAGTCTATTTAATGGCAGCCAATCAGCACCCTGAGGGATGAATGACACTCAACTAAATGCAACCTTCAAGGTGATTCATTTCGGAGGACTAATTTAAATGTGGATTACAGGGTCAAAGGTAGGGTTCTGAAGACTGTGGAGGAACAGAGAGATCTTGGGGTCCATATCCACAGATCTCTAAAGGTTGCCACTCAAGTGGATAGAGCTGTGAAGAAGGCCTATAGTGTGTTAGCTTTTATTAACGGGGTTGGAGTTTAAGAGCCGTGGGGTTATGCTGCAACTGTACAGGACCTTGGTGAGACCACATTTGGAATATTGTGTGCAGTTCTGGTCACCTCACTATAAGAGGGATGTGGAAGCGCTGGAAAGAGTGCAGAGGAGATTTACCAGGATGCTGCCTGGTTTGGAGGGTAGGTCTTATGAGGAAAGGTTGAGGGAGCTAGGGCTGTTCTCTCTGGAGCGGAGGAGGCTGAGGGGAGACTTAATAGAGGTGTATAAAATGATGAAGGGGATAGATAGAGTGAACGTTCAAAGACTATTTCCTCGGGTGGATGAAGCTATTACAAGGGGGCATAACTATAGGGTTCGTGGTGGGAGATACAGGAAGGATATCAGAGGTAGGTTCTTTACTCGGAGAGTGGTTGGGGTGTGGAATGGACTGCCTGCAGTGATAGTGGAGTCAGACACTTTAGGAACATTTAAACGGTTATTGGATAGGCACATGGAGCACACCAGGATGATAGGGAGTGGGATAGCTTGATCTTGGTTTCAGATAAAGCTCGGCACAACATCGTGGGCCGAAGGGCCTGTTCTGTGCTGTACTGTTCTATGTTCTAACCTTCAAAATCTCTCACAAGGCTCTTGACTGGCCACACTCAATGCACCTGCACTTCCTTAAGGCTGCTGAGTGATAGTGCACTGCAGTTGGAATTGTGAAAACAAAAAGGGATTTTGGTGAAGGGACTTCCGCCTCCCTGGAAGTTTCCAGGGACGAAAAACTATCACCCCTGAACTTCAGCCACTGAGGAGTGCTCTCTCCTTGGGAGAGGAGAGGGAAAGTGGGAGAGAGAGAGGGGCCCAGAAGACTGGCAGCCTTGGGCCTGGAGGCTCAGGGCCTAGATCCCAGCTGCAGGAGGGAGTTCAGCAGACAACAAGAGAGGAAGAAAAATCAAAGGACTGAGTTATTAGGCTGGTGCCCCCACCCATCAAAGGTTTGTGCCTGCAAAGGAGGGGGGAAAGAAGAAAATCGTTTCCATCTACAGGGGGGGAGGGGGGAGGGTGAAGATACCCTGGACCTTTTACTAGACCCTCAGGGCTGAAGATTTAAAGTCCCTCCACCCACCCACTGCTGCTGCCCCCAACACAGGCAGTTCCCCCTCCTCTCCTCCTGACCTGGGGCACTAGCCCACCTCAGTGCCCCATCCCTCGTCCTCCCTCCTGCTCCTACGTCCCCCTCTCTCCCTCTCTGAAACCAGGGAGAGAGCACCAGGCCCACACCCACCCCACCCTCCCTCATTCTCTCTCTGACCCCCCCCCCCCCCAAACACCATACCCACCCACCCTTCCTTCTTTACCCACTCTCTGTGCCTCCAATAAAGGCCAGAGAGGCCCCACCCAATTCTCCCTCCATCCCCAAGGGAAAAAACCCATTACATCCGGACAGTCTGGGAGTGGGCGTAGCACCCTTAACAACATGGCGACATTGTCACCGTCACCAGTGGTAGGGCCTTCCAGGCCCACGTATGTGGGAGCAACGGCATCCGGAGACCCCGCTGATCCCAAGGCCCTGCCACCCTTCCGTTTACTGACCAAACAGCTCGGGGTCAAGTGCTAGGCCCACCCCGACATGACCATTGAGGGGTTGTTGGCCCCTCAGCCATTGTAGCAGCCTCAAAAATGTACGGCAAAGCCGTACTTTTCCTGAAGGCTGAGCGGGTGGTTCACCTCGCCCTGGAAAAGGGGCTTATGGTGGGCGGGACTTTCCTGATGGTGGACTCTCTGGAGGCCACTACCCAGAGGGTCGTTCTGTCCCACGTCCTACCCTTTAACCCCGTAGATCTCCTCCTCCCCCACCTCCATCTACTGGCGGAGGTCAGGTCAGGAGCAACCCTGATCCCGCTCGGCCTTTGGGACCCCACCCTCGGGCATGTGTACTCCTTCAGTCACCAGGTTTTTATCCGCCTGGCCTGAGAGGAGTGCCTGGAGGGGGTTTTAATGTCCCCTTCGATGGGACGGTGTACCAGGTCTTCTGGTCCGTGGACGGTGTGCGGTGCCATGCCTGTAAGGAGGTGGGGCATGTCCAAAAGAACTGCACTGCCTCCAAGGCCGCCGATCCCCACCCCAAGGCGGCCGCAGCTGGGACCGCAGCCCCCTCTCTCCTCAACGAAGTATCAACTGTCTCCCCACAACTGCTACCTTGGCTGCCAGCGGGGTGGGAGGGGAACATCCGCGTGGCCAGAAGGCCACGAAAAAGAAAACAAAAGGCGGGGAAACGGAATCCCAACCCCAACTACCCCAGTCACCCCGGCAGCCAGCGCGGGGAAAAGAACACCTCCAGCCCCCCTCCCAATCCATCAACTGAGCCCGTTGATGCCTCAGTATCTCGTGCTGGGTCCGGCGATGCATGTGTGCAGGTTCCCGGGTCCGGGTGTGGGAGGGCGCGCGACCCCGAGCCGGCAGAGAAAACACCTCCCGGGGAAGGGAAGGGAAAGCCCAAGGGGTGAGGCGGGAGGGAGAAGGGCAGAGTGCGGGGGGGCAGAGTGCGGGGGGGGCAGAGTGCGGGGGGGCAGAGTGCGGGGGGGCAGAGTGCGGGGGGCAGAGTGTGGGGGGGCAGAGTGCGGGGGGGCAGAGTGCGGGGGGGCAGAGTGCGGGGGGGCAGAGTGCGGGGGGGCAGAGTGCGGGGGGGCAGAGTGCGGGGGGGCAGAGTGCGGGGGGCAGAGTGCGGGGGGGCAGAGTGCGGGGGGGCAGAGTGCGGGGGGGCAGAGTGCGGGGGGGCAGAGTGCGGGGGGCAGAGTGCGGGGAGCAGAGTGCGGGGGGCAGAGTGCGGGGGGCAGAGTGTGGGGGGGCAGAGTGCGGGGGGCAGAGTGTGGGGGGGCAGAGTGCGGGGGGCAGAGTGCGGGGGGGCAGAGTGCGGGCGGCAGAGTGCGGGGGGGCAGAGTGCGGGGGGGCAGAGTGCGGGGGGGCAGAGTGCGGGGGGGCAGAGTGCGGGGGGGCAGAGTGCGGGGGGGCAGAGTGCGGGGGGGCAGAGTGCGGGGGGGCAGAGTGCGGGGGGGGCAGAGTACGGGGGGGCAGAGTGCGGGGGGGGCAGAGTGCGGGGGGGGCAGAGTGCGGGGGGGGGCAGAGTGCGGGGGGGGGCAGAGTGCGGGGGGGGGCAGAGTGCGGGGGGGGCAGAGTGCGGGGGGGGCAGAGTGCGGGGGGGGCAGAGTGCGGGGGGGGCAGAGTGCGGGGGGGCAGAGTGCGGGGGGGCAGAGTGCGGGGGGGGCAGAGTGCGGGGGGGGCAGAGTGCGGGGGGGCAGAGTGCGGGGGGGCAGAGTGCGGGGGGCATTGCCTGCCATCAGGATGCCCCTCAAGAAAAGACACTACGCCTCAGGGGAGGGGGACCCTAAGACCAGTGGGACTCCACACCCTCCTCCCCTAGCCCATGCCCCTCCCCCTTTCATACCATCCCGCCCCCACCCATTTTTGTGCCTTGCCCCCAGAATGCCTGCTGCCGCAATCCCCCAAGTGGGTCTCCCCGGGACCGGGTGCGAGCAGGACCCCCGTGGTTCCGTTCCACCCAGTGCAATTTAGCATCCCAGAGGAGTTCATTTTCCGATCGCTGGAGGACTGCGGCAGCACCCTGCCGTTTGGGTCCTTCAGTGGTGGTGGTAAGGTAGGCCCCCTCTTCTCTGTCCCGACATTTGACGCTGGGCACCCCAGCTCTCCAACCGGAGTTCTCTCTCGACTTGTGGGGTGTTCCGGTGTCCCAGAGCGGGGGACTGAACCTCCGCCACTCTCGGGCCCAAAAGCAAGGGGGGAGCCCTGGGGGAACCCCTCCTACATTGATTCTGGGGCTGAGATTGAGGGGAAGCTGGGACTGGTTGGCCGCTTCGTGCCGCCCGCCATATGCACTGCGGCGGTAGACCCAGAGTTGGAGGGCGACTGCCCTGAGGAGGAGAGCTGCTCAGTGGTGGGCACGGGGACGGTTTTGGAGTCTGCCTGGAGCAAGGCAGGGGATTCCCTCGTGCCCCCCACCGAGTCACCCCTCATCCTCCCAGGGGAACTTTGGGCCTTTGTAAGGGAACACTCTGGTCGCCCTGACAGCATCCAACCGGCCCTCGAACGTTGGTTGGACCTGGCGCTGCTGATCCGGTCCGTGCAAGCCTGCTCACAGGCAGTGCTGGGCCTGGATCAAAAACAGCAGCGCCAGTTGCAAGGGATCCTTACCGGGCTCATGGGGGAGCGAACTAACGCGTCTTGTGCCACCATTCCCTCAAACAATTCGTCAAGCGGTGAATGGTGATGGGAGCACTAAGCTGCTGATATGAACGTGACCATCGCCAGCCTCAACTTCAACAGCAGTGGTGAGCCACTCCGCAGGTTGCAGAACTTCTCGGTCCTCTGGGACAAGAAGTATGCGATGTGCTTCCTGCAAGAAACCCACACCACCCGAGAGACAAAGTCCAATGGCTCCAGGGGTGGCGAGGGGTGGGGGTCTACATGAGCCATCTCACACTCGCGTCTAGCGGGGTGGCTATCTTGTTGGCCCCGCATTTCCAGCCGGAGATCTTGGGGGTCAAGGAGCCTGTGCCAAGCTGATTGCTTCACTTGACGGTCCACGAGGGGGGCGTAGTCATTCACTTCCTGAATGTCTATGCCCCAACCACTGGGCTGCAACAAACAACTTTCTATGAGAAAGTGTTCGCTCATCTTGGCACGATCAAAGGGGGCGAATGCATTGTCCTCGGGGGGAGGGGATTTCAACTACCCCCTCGAGGCTTGGGACCGCACCGGCCCCTGGCTGAGCACCACGGTGGTGGTGAAGTTGCGGGACCTGTTCGGTGCCCACGACTTGGTGGACATCTGGAGACATCTCCATCCTGGTTCCAGAAACTTCACTTACGTGAGGGCCGGAGCATCCAGACTCGACTGCCTCTACATTTCGAGGGCGCACGTGTCCGGCATCCCGTCGGCTTCTGTACAGCAGGTGCCGTGCACGGACCACCACCTGGTGTGAGCGGAATTTGTTCCGTCTCGCGTCCGGGGGGATCCGCGTACTGGCACTTTAACAACCTGTTGATGGAGGACGGGTGGTTCCTGGACTTGTTTTGTTGTTTCTAGCCCAGCTGGAGAAGGAAGCGGGGAGGCTTCCCCTCCTTGAGGCTATGGTGGGATGTGGGCAAGACTCACATCCACACCTTTTGTCAGGAGTACGCAAGGGGGTCGACAAAGAGGCAGAAATCCAGGGTCAAGGAGTTGGAGCAGGAGGTTTTCGACCTGGAGTCACGCTTCGGTCAGCCCGACGCGGACCCGGCCCTGCAGCTGGAGTAGAGGGAGAAGAAGGGCGCATTGCGGGAACTGGTCTCGCACGTGAGATCGCGGCTCCAGTTCTGTGTGGACCTGGACCGTGACTCTCCCTTCTTCTACTCGCTGGAATAAAGGCGGGTGACCTGTTAGCAGCTGGACAGCAGAGGTCCCCAGTGGAAGTCCCTCTATGGAGGGATCTCCCCCCACTATCTCGGGGACCTGGAGTGGAGGGTGCTGCACGCAGCGGTACTGTGCAACCGTAGATTGTACCGGGTTCATGGGCTCCCAAACATGCCCTTTTTGCAACCTTGTGAAGTCCGTGGACCATGTCTACGTTCTGTGTTATAGGCTGCACAATCTTTTCAGTTTTCTCAAAAACCTTTTATTGATGTTTTCTTTGCACTTCAGTCCCACGCTCCTGATCTACGGGGACTCGGTGCGGGGGGGAGGGGGGGGGAGGGGGGGGGGGGCGGACCTCCTCGTGAACCTGCTCCTGGGTCTGGCAAGACGTGCCATCTATAGGTCCTGGCAGCGGGCGATCGAGGGGGTCATCCAACCTCTACCCCTGCCCCTCTACCTGTCAATCTGCCCCTCTACCGCGGCTGTATTCGTGGCTGGGTGTCTCTGGAAATGGAGCATGCGGTCTCCGAGGGCACAGTTGATGCCTTCCATGCCCATTGGGCACCGCAGGTACGGGGGTGCATTATCGACCCCTTTAATCATATTTTAATTTGATGTTTTAAGTTTCCTTTCGGCTTTGTCTTTTGTTTTGGGCTGTTCCCCTCCTTTTAGGGAGCTCCCTTTTTTGAGTTGTCCTTAACTTGGTTTGATTTCATTTATTTGGTTTAACAGAAAAGATATCCCCTAATAAGCCAGAGCTTTATATAAGCTGCAGGAATGGACAGACAGCCAGTCACAGCACAAAGATGGCTGCTCGTAAACAGATTTTCAGAGACAGACCAGGAGCACCTCGGGCGTTGTGCTGACAGTTTCGGGGAAAACGGTCACCACTGAAGGGTGCTGATTGAGGGGTGAGGGGAAGGGGTTAGATTCTGTTCCTGGGGGAAGGGTCACTTGTTGCATGCCCTTCAGGTGTCTAAGCAGGGTTGGAGATCTGTGCCAAGCATGTGCGGGGTTCCAAGTGGGATTCTCACTCACCCTTGCTGTGACCCTTGGTGGTACATTTTTTTGTGGCACTGCCTGCCAGAGCACGGTGTCAGCTCCTGGCATTCACCATTTCTGCCACCTCCTCCCATAATGCCGTGGAGGAGAGGCGTGATTGTCTGTTCCCTGGCCAGGGCCCTAACCCAAGGGCTGCATCTGCCTCGGCATTGTGGGAGGGGGTGGCAGACGTGGTGAATGCCAGGAGCTGACACCGCGCTCTGGCAGACAGTGTAGCAAAAAAGGCGAGCAGCAAGGGTGAGTGAGCATCCCACTTGGAACCCCGCACATGCTTGGCACGGATCTCCAACCTTGCTTAGACACTTGAAGGGCATGCAACAAGTGACCCTTCCCCTCACCCCTCAATGAGCACCCTTCAGTGGTGACCGCTTTCCCCGAAACTGTCAGCACAACGCCCGAGACACAGGCACGCATAGCGCACCATGCACTGCAATATGTTAATGCTTGCTATCCCCCTTATGTTCCTACAGGAAAAAAAAATCCACAACACACGGGAGACGATACAGACTGGTGATGGTGTGCCTGACCTGCGGCAGCTGAGTAGCATGGCGGCGTGTGCCATGGAGCTGGCAGGGGGTGATGGGCCATCCCACATGGTCATGAAAGCCAGGTCGGCGTACAGCATGCAAGTGAGCAGAAGCTCACCCTAAACCTTGGTCGTCCTCTAAATAAGTGCAATGCTGCATGGAATGTTCTACCTCCCTCCCCCTAATGTGTGTTCTTTTTTCCAACTCTGGACCCAGAAGAATCCGGCACTTTGGGTGTTGCTGCCACCCCCGCTGCTCTGGAGCAAACTGCACACAATGCCCTGGATGACACCTCGGAGGGAGGCACTGAGGAATCCTCCAAGGACGGCACCACTGAAGCGTCACCAGCATGTATCACAGAACCCACCACAGTGGGTACCTTTAGTGTTGAGGCTTTTGGGTCACGATCTGGTGAGCACATCACAGCCGCTGATGCACATCGGGTGGAGGTGGGCACATTGAGGACTTGGGCACACGGAGTCTGCCAGAGGCCAGGATTCAGCTGTCCCCAAGCCAGCTGCTGGGCCTCTGGGTTTGTTCCTCCCAAGGCTGGTGGAGATGCATCAGGAAACCCGGGGAGTTGTGGAAGGGCTGTCAGCAACCATGCTGCGACTGCAAGGCTGTTTAGGGGAGTCAAACAGAGTGCTGTTGCAGGAGGTGGTGCTGACACAGCGTGAGAACCAGGCCAACACTGCAAGGGTGGCGACCGCAGTGGAAAGTCTGGCTCAGGGGTCTGTCCTCATGGGTGACAGGGTCCAGGCCATCCTGGAGACACAGCGGACCACGGGCGAGTGTGTTTCTGGCATCGAGGAGGCACGGCATTCGATGGTTATGGGTGTCGGGGGCATGTGGGAGACACTGCTGGCCATGGCTGGGACTCTCGCTGGCATTCTGGAGACACAGCAGGCCGTGGCTGTGATCCTCGACAACTTAGCTCAGGCTCAGAGGGCCACTGCTGAGGGGCTCCAGAGTCTGGCTTGCTCACAGAACGCTGTAGCGGAGGGGCTCTGGAGCTTGGCTCAGTAACCTGGTGTTGTGAGACTTCTTACTGAGTCTCAGAGGGCCAGGGCTGAGGGATCACACATCATGGGGCAGACGCATCTCGGCCTCCAGGACTGGCAGAGCCAGGTGATGCCGGAGCTTCTGGAGCTCAGTCCAGCTACGCTGACGTCCTATGGTGTGCCCCTGCGGCCTCTGGGCACCCCAAGGGAGGAGGAAGGGCTTGAGGCCATGCCGGTGTCTTCCACCCAGGAGATCCCGGATGTCCAGAGACCTTCCGACTCCCCGCTTCCTCACCCCGGGGCATCTCAGGGCCAGTGAGATGAACAGGGTGGCACCGAAGCAGTGCCACCCGCATGTCTGCTGGGGTCCTCCAGGTCCCGGCCACCCAGGGAACGTCCGCCAAGGGCATCACAGGCAACAGGGCATGCATCACAGCTGGACACCTCCACCTCTGATGTGCATCCTGGGGTAGCACCGAGAAGAAGCAGTGGACAGCACAAAGTTAGAAAGTTGTAGTTCACTAGAGGGCACGGGTGAAGGTCAGCATTAGTCAGGATTTGGTTATCATTTACGTTAAGAGCACAATAAACTGTTAATTGTACATCATGCTGTGACTGATGTGTCTCTGATTCTCTTCCCCACCCCCCAACCCACAGCTCAGTGTTTCCGATTCCCAAACTGTTGAGCCTTGCAGACTCACCCATGTTACAGAGTGCCTGCCCGACCTTCCCCAACATCCACCAGACCCTTGGTGCAAGTGCCCCCCACCTCTTGGCCAAAAAAACATGTGTCCCCAACCCTTACAGCTACATGGGCCAGGGTGGCAGCGTGCATTTGGAGTACAGGTGGGAGTCAGACTTGAATTGCAGGGGCAGGATCCCAGTGTGCACAAAAGCGAGTTGCCATCATCCTCCAGCCTTCAACCATTGCCAGCCCAGGCACATTCATAGGGCTGGTTGTTTCTGGGGGAAAGGGTGGTGGGATGACAGGAGCAGGGGAAGGGTGATGTGGTGGTTTGAGGGCCCAGGTTGGTTTGGAGCGGGAATAGCGGCTGTATTTGCATCTGGGGTGTGGTGGTTCCCCCCCCCCTCACTGCACAGCACCAGCTGGGTGAAGCGAGCTGCAATCAAGGTGTCCCTTGCCGGACACCTGCCATTGCCGTCCGCTGTCTTTCCTCCAGCTCTTCATATGGAGGGGTGCCCACCTCGCCCCCTCGCTGCTCCTCCTCCTCCTGCTCCAGCTGGTCTCCCCGCTGCTGGGCGATGTTGTGCAGAGCGCAGCAAACGATGATGATGCGTGAAGCACGCACAGGGTCATACTGGAGGGCCCCCCCAGAGCAGTCCAAGCAGCGGAACCGCATCTTAAGCAGGCCAATGTACCGCTCTGCGATGGACCAGGTGGCTGCATGGGCCTCATTGTAGCGGATCTCTGCCTTGGTCTGGGGCCTACGCACAGGCGTCATCAGCCATGACCTTAGCGGATAACCCTTGTCACCCAGTACCCATCCCGGGACCGTGGGCTGGTCTCCAAAGAGTCCAGGGATGTCCGACTGCCTGAGCACAAAGCTGTCATGGACACTCCCTGGATGGCGTGCATCGACCTGCATGATCTTGAGCCGATGGTCGCAGACAATTTGAACGTTCAGGGAATGGAGCCCCTTCCAGTTCAAAAATTGCTGCGGCCCTGCATGGGGGGCCCAAGACAATGTGCGTGCCATCCACTGTGCCCTGCACATTCAGAATCCCGGCGATGGATGCGAAGTGGAGAATCCAGGCCTCCTGCTGTGCACAGCCCACATCGAAACTAATGAACTGCCCTGCAGGGCATCTGTGACCTGCTGCACACATCTGTGCATGGAGGCCTGGGAGATCCCAGCTAGGTCGCCACTGAGAGCCTGGAATGATCCGGAGGCATAGAAATTGAGGGCTCCCCCACAGGGAGCGGATGGCCGCCACTCCCCCGAGGTGCCAGGTGTGAGAGCACCTCACAAATGTGACGCACAGTGCGTCTCAGCGCTGCCCGGGATTGGGTGGGGGGGGCGGGGGAGCGGGAGCCCTCGAGGCTGCTTTCCACAGTGTGTGACAGAGCTGCCCAGGAGGGGGGGGAGATGGGGAGCGGGATTCCCTGACGGAACCTCACCCAGGAAGCTGTGAGGAAATAAAAGCCCCCCCCACCCCACCACAGATATCACTGGTCCATGGGCCAACACCTGAAGGCAGCAGGAGGAAGGCCACCAGGCATCTCCAGGGCCTGTCTCCAACATCCCCCGCGCTCCACGAGCAGCACTTACCACCTCACGCTAGTTTAAGGCTGCCATGCATTCAAATGGTTATTAGATAAATATATGGATGATATTGGAATAGTGTAGATTAGAGGGGCTTTAGATTGGTTTCACTGGTCGGCGCAACATCGAGGGCCGAAGGGCCTGTACTGCGCTGTAATGTTCTATGTTCTATGCCAGGTTGCAACTTTAAATACCTATCCTGATTCGCGCTAAAATTACATCACGACAAAGAGGTGGGAGATGCAGATGTGGGCGGAGATTACCATGTGGATTCCGATAATGGTATGCAAAGGTATGTAAACTCATGCTAATCAGCGGCCCGCTGGTTTTCTGCGGGTTCCCGGCGATGCCATTTTTCTCCAGCTGGGAGATGCATGCAGTTCGTAAAAGCTGTCGGGGAACTC
The DNA here is from genome assembly GCF_964213995.1 of Mustelus asterias. NCBI lineage: Eukaryota > Metazoa > Chordata > Chondrichthyes > Carcharhiniformes > Triakidae > Mustelus > Mustelus asterias. The sequence continues at coordinate 29,657,751 of NC_135818.1, forward strand.
ACGAAGTGGCCGACACACGCATCGCCCAGCCCGACCCGACAGAAAAGATGTGGGTCGCAATGGAAGAATCGTGGCTAGGCTTTCCGCGCATTTGGAAAAGGATGGCCTAATTCGGGAAGTCAGCATGGTTTTGTGTGGGGCAGGTCATGTTGTTAATTCTCAGATACTTTCGACCAGTTTGCTTACTCCGAGGTTTTACCCCGGTGCCCTTACTTGCAAGATGGACAAAGGACAAACACAAGTAAAGGTTCAATAAGTTTATTAATAATAACACTATTAACCCTTAAATTACCCACATAAAACAAGAGGATACCCCAGATTCAAGTATACTACCCACAAAGATGGTTTGGTTAAACTGCAGGCTCGATTCTCTGAGTCCCTCTGGTCCGTCGTCAGGAAGGTGAGTCTCAATGGCAGCTTCTTCCTTCCTTCTCTGGTCAGTCTTCTGGATGGTCAAGGTCACCTCCCTCATTGAGTCTTTGCTGCTGGTGTGTCTGAGATGTGTCCCTTTATCCCACTGCCTGTCTGTCTGTCCAGCAACTTCTCTGGTTTCCGGCCAATGAGGTCCCAGGAGGGGGCCTCAATACCCATTGGGTTTCTTGATGTCTGCCTGACAGGACACCGGGGCCCGCCCCCAGGTGTCCATCTTCATGCTGTTGCTTACATACAACCCGGTTGCCAGATAAGGTAACTGCAGGAACTCTAGGTGACAGAAAGTCTGGCCAGATCTGGGCTTCTAACAATAGGCCGGTGCATTTCAATGGGGTGTGATGATCGCCTGCTGGGTCTCAGTAGAGTGCAATGATCTTTGATGGGCCAGGCCCAGACATGTTTGTGTATTTGTATAATTGGTCTGCCCGAGGTTTGACTGTGTTGTGGGAAAAGTCACCACTCGGAGATCAGACTTGAGATTCAACATGCAGTTTATTAAATCGAAGCTTCGGGAGGATCTCTGGGCAGAGTTCCTCAATCTGGCTTGGCGACAGGCGCATTTATATACGTTAAAACATCGCAAACATCGGCGGTTTTGCATCAAGCCGTAGGCGGTTATATACTTTGGCCAATTGGGCCCCTTGACAGTAGTTAGTTATCAATAACTGCCAATCACATTTCGTTGAAAATATCTCACTGTTCAGTTCCTCTTTCAGGCCATCTGCCCCTGAGGTACCTGACTATTTCTGTCCTTTGCTGTCTGACTATTCCTGCTTGCTTTGCACTTTTACACTAAAATGAGACATAGCTCACCCCAGCTTGTCACTAGTCAGGGCTTGAGTGTTTGTGGTTAACCACAGAGTGCAAAAGTTACATACACAGCTTTTCTTGTCTTAAAAAGTTTTACATTCACAATAATGGCTTAAAAAGTTTTACATTCACAATAATGGCTTGAACAGTCTCAACTTTACTCCAACAATCCCTTCTCTTGGTCTGGATTATCATTTAATAATCCAATAGACCAACAATAGTAAAGTCTCTGTATCATTGGTCCGGCAATTTATACACAGCCTTTCGGGTATCGGTCCTCCATGATGTTCTGTGCGTATGCTGGACCCGTAGCTCACTGGCTACATGTCTACAGATATCCATTCGTCTGGTTCTCCTCTCCGAGATTGTTGCCTTCGGATTCTTCTGGTATTCCCACCAGCTGTTCATCTTCGATGACCATGTTGACTCCTGGCACGACTTGAGCCTACATTGTCTCATACATTTCTTCTCCGGTGCTCACGCTGGCTCCGGGCATGACTCGAGCTATTATAACTTTACAGCAGTTATTAAGACAGCCAATAATCAGACAGCAAACAACTATGATTACAACAAGAGCAATTAATCATAGAAAGCTTAGTGTAAATCAAATAACACTTTGCATATCCATTCATTTGGATATAATCTTATCAAAAGCCATCGCTTTCCTTATTTAAGTCACATACCATACATCTTTGTATGATGTATTCTTACATTATATCTAATTTGATCATTTGTTTGAGCAGAAATGATCCCTCTATAGACAGATTGTCTCATAAGGTAAACAACAGTGTTACGTGGTCACAGAGCCAGACACAGCTCTTTAAAAACACAGATAACCAAATGAGCTATCTGTTGTGTTCAAGTCGAATGCTGCAAGATTTTTGAGTCTGGTTGTAAGGCCAGTCACCAACTCTTTCTCTCTCTCTCTCTCAAGTAGTCCGGTTTCACTTCCTGTCATGTTAATGTTAATTGAGCAAGTTATTACAAATTATTGCAAAGAATGGTTAAATGTCTGGAATAAATAGCTTTTCTCCCACAGAATTATGTTTTATCAATAAAATTGGTTAAGGCTCTCCAGGATTCGATTCTCTCAGGTATATCCAACCCCTCTTCACTTAAGTTATTTTTATTTTTAAACTGCTCCAGATCGGAATCCCTGCATTTTAGAACAATAACAAGCACAATACACAGAACAATAACAATTGTTACTTGATTAGAAATGTTTTGGTTTGATTCCTAGCTGGCTAGGTTTTAAGCTTTGCAGTGTCTTTACATCGGGAAAACCTTGAACAAAAAATGGCACATGCAATTCCAATGGCAGTATATAATTTACAGAACTATCATCAATGTGAGATGATTTAAATGATGTAATTTGTTGCATGTTATCGGAACATCACACAAGTCTTGAATTTCATCTTATTATCATGTTATTTAAAAATAACTAACTGGTAACACAAGATCCAACAATTCATGGTGTTTAAAAATACTCAAGGACAGCATATTTCATAGAATCATAGAAACCCTACAGTGCAGAAGGAGGCCATTCGGCCCATCGAGTCTGCACCGACCACAATCCCACCCAGGCCCTACCCCCACATATTTTACCCACTAATCCCTCTAACCTACACATCTCAGGACTCTAAGGTGCAATTTTTTAACCTGGCCAATCAACCTAACCCGCACATCTTTGGACTGTGGGAGGAAACCGGAGCACCCGGAGGAAACCCACGCAGACACGAGGAGAATGTGCAAACTCCACACAGACAGTGACCCGAGCCAGTATTAACAACTGAAGTTAATCTCCTGCTGTAACTTGGGGTCATGAGAACTATGCTTCATTTCACAATTTGATACACTTTAAACTGACTCAAAGACAGTATGTTCATCTGATTCTTTTGTTCCTGCTTCTCTTTGTTTTCACAAAATTACTTCGTATTTTTTTTAATTTCTCAACTATACTCTTATTTTAACTTCAAGACAAGGAAAGAGCACATGGTCCTTCCAAGGTTTAACTCCTTGCTCAACCTTAAAACATTAAAGCGAACACCAACAAAACATTCACGCAATCACGTTGTTAAACACACAGATACACATGGAAGCTTCCAACATTTATTCAGACTTAACATCTTAAATGTTTTATTTTCATCCCAGTTTAAGAATACAGACCGTTGATTAACAGTCGCTTTTATTCTGCTGTTTGACTCATAACTGCTATTGGCAACTCGCCAATTGCTTCTTGTTCTAACGCTAATTGCACAGCCTTGTCTGCGGCTTGATTCCCTTTGTATTTTAACCAGTCAGGGTTGTCCCTCTCTGGTTCCCTTTGGTGAGCTTTAATTTTTAGTACTGCCGCTTCTAGGGGTTTTTCGCTAGCTTTTAGTAATGTCTCGATCCTTTGTTGGTGCTTAATAGGAGTTCCTCCCGTGGTTACAAACCCCCTTCTACTCCAGGCCGTCATATAATTCTAGGGCCTGTGTAAGTGCCACTAGTTCTGCTACTTGGGCAGATAAATTTCCGTCAATCCTTCCTGACTACCGTTTCCAATTTGTCACTTACCACTGCCCACCCTGTCCGGGGTGATCCCTCCACGTATTTACATGAGCCATCTACAAAAAGGGTCTCCTCAGCTGTCGCTAAAGGTACATCCTTTATCCTACCTTCTTCCGTATCCGCATCTACGTCCCCACAGTTATGTGGTTCCCCTGTATCCAAAATTCCTTCTGCTGGGTTATCTCCTGTATCTCTTACTATTATGACTGATTTGCTGGGAGGTAGAAGGTCGGCCTCCCATTTGGCTCTTCTGTAACTCCCTTCTCTGTTAAGTTTTGACTCTATATCTTAAGATTACTGCAAGTCTTATAACACAAATTTCCTGTGGCGGAAAGGATTGATTAGCAGATTCACAATAATGACTTGAACAGTCTCAATTTTACTCCAACAGACTGTGTTTGATTTTAATATGCCGAATTCTTTAATTTAAGATATCCAATTTAATCAGCTTAAAACTCGCCCCTGATTATATTACCACATTCCCTCCTCTTGATCCAGTGAGCATCAGCGAACTGGATCACACAATCCTTACCAAACCATCTCAACAAGCAAGTACCCTGAATCCGGGGTTGATAGTATCATCCCTAACCCACAATAGTACCAACAAATTTAAATAAAGTAAAATAATAAAAGAAGTGGAGGGCTGTTGTAGGCTGCAAAGAGACATAGAAGGATGCAAAGCTGGGCTGAAAAATGGCAAATGGAGTTTAACCCTGATAAATGTGAGGTGATTCATTTTGGTAGGACTAATTTAAATGTGGATTACAGGGTCAAAGGTAGGGTTCTGAAGACTGTGGAGGAACAGAGAGATCTTGGGATCCATATCCACAGATCTCTAAAGGTTGCCACTCAAGTGGATAGAGCTGTGAAGAAGGCCTATAGTGTGTTAGCTTTTATTAACAGGGGGTTGGAGTTTAAGAGCCGTGGGGTTATGCTGCAACTGTACAGGACCTTGGTGAGACCACATTTGGAATATTGTGTGCAGTTCTGGTCACCTCACTATAAGAAGGATGTGGAAGCGCTGGAAAGAGTGCAGAGGAGATTTACCAGGATGCTGCCTGGTTTGGAGAGTAGGTCTTATGAGGAAAGGTTGAGGGAGCTAGGGCTGTTCTCTCTGGAGCGGAGGAGGCTGAGGGGAGACTTAATAGAGGTTTATAAAATGATGAAGGGGATAGATAGAGTGAACGTTCAAAGACTATTTCCTCGGGTGGATGGAGCTATTACAAGGGGGCATAACTATAGGGTTCGTGGTGGGAGATATAGGAAGGATGTCCGAGGTAGGTTCTTTATGCAGACAGTGGCTGGGGTGTGGAATGGACTGCCTGCAGTGATAGTGGAGTCAGAGACACTTTAGAAACATTTAAGCGGTTATTGGATAGGCACATGGAGCACACCAGGATGATAGGGAGTGGGATAGCTTGATCTTGGTTTCAGATAAAGCTCGGCACAACATCGTGGGCCGAAGGGCCTGTTCTGTGCTGTACTGTTCTATGTTCTAAGTAATACATCAATAGGGTATATACAAAACAAAGCAATAAACAGTACAAATGACAAGTGACTGTACATCTTACAATATAGCTGGGAGAGTATCAAGGTTCTTGATTGTAGAGCCTTTCCCGATGTCGGATGGCCCTTGCCGAGTCCAAGTTTTGCAGAAATTCCTTCTTCCATCGGGCGAATTTGAATGTGAGGATGGTTAGGTACACTGCCATAAGTAGGATTCCTATTACGGCCTGGTGTGACAGAATGCAGACCCATGGGTGGACTTGGACATTTGAACCCCAATCCCAGAGGTCCTCCCACCAAGTAGTGACTCTAATTTCACTAATGTTCTTTTTTATTTCCCATGTTTGTTGCACCACTTTGACAAAGGTCTTGTGTGCTGTGATCAATTGTGTCCGAATTTGTTGAGGTTTCTCGGGTAGGAGTGCTATCCCGGTATCAAATTTTTCAAAATACTCCCTCAAGTTTTGCCCCAATTCCTCGCTAGCGTTTATTAGTGTTTTCTCTCTTCTGCGTATGTCTACATCTCAATTAATCCTATCCTAGCAGGAATGTGTGGTTTAATGCAAAATGTAGTGTTGTGGATGTAATGGCTGGCCCATACTGGTAATTTTCGAGCGAGGTTGTAATACAATATTCTCCCTCCCCCCCCGTAAGCCACCCAGGTGGCATCAGTTTCCAAATTTCGAATTTCCAGTGTACAATTTAGGTCAATGGTTGTTCTGAATTCACACAGGGCACGTTCATTTTCATACACCGGATATGGGCACACGACCATTTTGTCTGTGTGTTCACATTTCTCCAGATCGGTGCCTATGAGCTTCCCTCCTTTCTCAACCACATACGGTAGAGTCCCCTGGTATCCCCTCCAGATCCCTCCTTTAATGGTCCTGTGGTGAACCATCGTTGGTTCCCACCAGGTAGTACTGAGCCAGAGTCTGGCCAGTACTACGAGTATGTATATATGTTGCTGTTGGGGTTAGGGTTGGGTTGTTCTACTTGTTACTGTTGGGGTTAGGGTTGGGCTGTTCTACCTGTATTATAGTTATTATGGTACATCCCAGTCGGGCTCCGCCTCCTGGGAGAGGTATAAAGGTCACTGCTCTGTCTGGGACCCCTCAGTCTGGGATCGTGTACTATATATGGTAGCTTCATTGTAATAGTAAATAAAAGCCTTTATTTCCTTGAGCATCTCTAGCCTCGTGAGTTATATCGCGCATCAATTTTATTTACTATTAATTGAACTCTCGTCGTTAAAAAAAAAAAGGAAAACGATACAGAGAGTATGGAGCAAATGTTAAAACCCGAACGTCTTACGCTGGACCCACGTGCGGCGGGCGCCTCTAACACCTTCGACCACTGGTTGAAATGTTTTCAGGACTACCTTGCAGCCTCCGCAGCGGTCACCACCGACGACGACAGACTCCGGGTCCTCCACGCGAGGGTAAGCGACGCTGTATATTTAGCGATCCGTGCGGCCACCGACTACAAAGGGGCCCTCGAGCTTCTTAAGAAGCGCTACATTAAACCGCCAAACGAGATGCATGCTCGATATCTCTTAGCCACTCGACGACGGCAGCCCGGCGAAACAACGGAACAGTACGCGTGCGAGCTTCTACAGCTAGCCAGGGGCTGTAACTGCAAAGCAGTGTCGGCAGACCAAAACATGAATGACCTCGCTCGAGATGCGTTTGTGGCGGGAATCGGATCGTCTTATATCCGACTCAGACTGTTGGAGCAAGGTAATCTCGATCTCACTAAGTCGATAGAACTAGCGGATACTCTGGAGACGGCCTCCAAAAGCCTAGCGTTGTATCCCGAAGACCACGTGGAGACAGCGTGGCAGGAGCAGTCGCAGATCCCACCTCGTCCCTCAGGTCCGAAAAGCTGCGTGATGGCGTGCCCACACTCGGGCCTGACGACGGCAGCAGCTCCAGGCGGCCCACGGTGTTACTTCTGTGGGGGAGTGAAGCACACTCGGCAGCGATGTCCCGCTAAAGCGGTGTTGTGCTCCGCCTGCGGCAAGAAGGGGCATTATTCGAAGGTATGTCGATCCAAACTTACTTCCAGGAACAGCAGTGCAGCCTGCGACTCCCCGGAGCCGGGTTCCTCGTCGTCGGCATCGTCGAGGGTTTCTTCCACGTGCGAGGCCAGGACGTCGCCATTACAGACGACGGAATCGCAAGAGACGCGCGACCACCAGGGGTCGCTGATTTTGGCGCCATCGCCCACGTGCGACCTATGGGAGCAGCCATTTTGGTCAGCACCGACCGCGAACGACCAGCAGGGGTCATCTTCATCCATCTCAGCTGCCTGCAGTGGCGCTCACAAACCAACGGTGGCGTTGATCATCTTGGACCAGGCAAAGCCTCACAGACTCGACAAGTCCATGATGGACATACAGGTAAACAAACACTTGATTTATTGTCTGTTTGACAGCGGGAGCACGGAGAGTTTTATTCACCCAGACGCTGTGAAGCGGTGTGGCCTCCGGATCCAACCTGTCAAGCAGACGATTTCGATGGCATCAAGGTCCCGGTCTGTCACCGTGCTAGGGAGTTGCGTGGTAAATTTAACGTTGCAGGGCACGGTTTATGAGAGCTTCAAGCTCCTGGTGTTACCGCACCTTTTCATGCCAATACTCCTCGGACTAAATTTCATGGTCCACTTGAAGAGTGTAACCCTACAGTACGGTGGGCCACTCCCTCCGCTTTCAGTGGGAGAACAGCAGCCTCCAAATTGCCCAACGCGCTCCACCTGTAGCCTCTCGACGCTGAAGATTACCACACCCTCCCTATTCCAGAATCTTGTGCCAGGCTGCAAGCCCATCGCGACTAAGAGTAGGCGTTACAGCGCTGAGGATTGGATCTTCATTCGATCTGAGGTTCAGCGGCTCCTCAAGGAAGGGATCATACAATCTAGCACTAGTCCTTGGAGAGCACAGGTCGTGGTGGTCAAGAGTGGGAACAAACCCCGGATGGTCATTGACTATAGTCAGAGCATTAATAGATACACGCAGCTGGATGCGTATCCCCTCCCGCGCATATCTGACATGGTCAATCAGATTGCGCAGTACCGGGTGTTCTCCACCATCGACCTAAAGTCTGCCTACCACCAGCTCCCCATTTGCCCAGAGGACCGACAATACACGGCTTTTGAGGCGGATGGTCGCTTGTACCATTTTCTAAGGGTTCCTTTTGGTGTCACCAATGGGGTCTCGGTCTTCCAGCGTGCTATGGACCGAATGGTGGACCATAACGGACTGCGGGCTACCTTCCCGTACCTGGATAACGTCACCATCTGCGGCCATGACCAGCAGGACCACGATACCAATCTCCTTAAATTCCTACGCACTGCATCTCGCCTGAATCTGACCTACAACAGGGAGAAGTGTGTATTTCGCACGCGCCGCCTAGCCATCCTCGGATACGTGGTGGAAAACGGGGTCATTGGCCCTGATCCAGACTGTATGCGTCCCCTCCTCGAACTTCCCCTGCCCACAAGCGTAAAAGCACTGAGAAGATGCTTAGGCTTCTTCTCTTACTACGCACAGTGGGTTCCCAATTACGCGGACAAAGCCCGTCCACTCATCAAGTCTACCTCTTTTCCCCTAGCACCAGAGGCTCGTTTGGCCTTTGATAGACTAAAAGCCGACATCACGAAAGCCACGATGCACGCTGTCGATGAGTCCATCCCCTTTCAGGTGGAAAGCGATGCTTCTGATTTCGCCCTGGCCGCCACACTTAACCAGGCGGGCAGGCCCGTCGCCTTTTTTTCTCGCACCCTCCAAGGCCCCGAAATTCGACATTCAGCGGTGGAAAAGGAGGCCCAGGCCATTGTGGAGGCCGTCAGGCATTGGCGCCATTACTTGGCGGGAAAGCGGTTCACCCTGATCACGGACCAGCGGTCCGTGGCGTTCATGTTCAATAACATGTTACGGGGCAAGATCAAGAACGACAAGATCTTGAGGTGGAGAATCGAACTCTCCACCTATAATTATGAAATCATGTATCGTCCAGGGAAACTTAACGAGCCCTCGGATGCCCTGTCGTGTGGAACATGCGCCAGTATGCAGGAGGACCATTTGCAGGCTCTCCACAATGACCTCTGCCATCCAGGGGTCACTCGGCTCTACCACTTCGTAAAAGCCCGGAATCTACCCTACTCGGTGGAGGATGTCAGGTCCATAACTAGAAGCTGCCGGGTATGCGCGGAATGCAAACCGCACTTTTACCGACCTGACAGGGCACAACTCGTTAAGGCCACTCGTCCCTTCGAAAGACTGAGTGTGGACTTTAAGGGCCCCCTTCCCTCGACAGATCGGAATGTGTACTTCCTCAACATCATTGATGAGTACTCGAGATTCCCTTTTGTCATTCCCTGTTCTGATATGACCGCTGCCACGGTTATCAAGGCATTTCGTGATCTTTTCACCCTGTTCGGGTACCCCAGCTACATCCACAGCGATAGGGGCTCGTCGTTCATGAGCGATGACTTGAGGCAATACCTGCTCTCATACGGGATTGCCTCTAGTAGAACCACGAGCTACAACCCTAGGGGTAACGGACAGGTGGAACGTGAGAATGCTACAGTCTGGAAGGCTGTCTTACTGGCGTTGAAGTCAAAAAGCCTTCCAGTCTCCCGTTGGCAAGAGGTGCTCCCTGATGCGCTCCATTCCATACGCTCACTCCTGTGTACGGCAACCAACGCTACTCCCCATGAGAGGCTGTTTTCATTCCCTCGGAAGTCTTCCTCTGGGACCTCATTACCGTCTTGGTTGACGTACTCAGGACCTGTCCTCCTGCGGCGACATGTAAGGGCCCGCAAGTCCGACCCTTTGGTTGAACAGGTCCATCTCCTCCACGCCAACCCTCAGTATGCCTATGTGGCATACCCTGACGGGCGAGAGGACACGGTCTCGATTCGAGACCTGGCGCCAGCAGGGGACGTAGGAACCCCTGTCACTCCCATACCTCCTGTCAGAGATCCCCCAACTATTGTTTCCCCTCCTGACACGGCGCGGGGCAGCATCACTTAACCCTTTTACTCCCGTGTACAGGAGATGGTCGCCACTTCAAGGCGTGTCGGAACTCAACAGATTGTCACCACCTCGGGGTCAGCCGGCCCGTGAGACAGTGGAGGAGCCATTGGACACTGCCTTGGGGAGAACGCCACCGCGAGTGCCTACTCCGGTGTCATCGCCGGTGTTGAGGAGGTCACAACGACGGTGCGGTCCCCCTGACCGTCTGAACTTATAGACTGATGACAAATTATTCTGTGTTTTTTTTGTACCCCGCCGGCCTTTGTCTTCAAAGGAGGGGTGAATGTGGTGAACCATCGTTGGTTCCCACCAGGTAGTACTGAGCCAGGGTCTGGCCAGTACTATGAATCTGTATATATGTTGCTGTTGGGGTTAGGGTTGGGTTGTTCTACTTGTTGCTGTTGGGGTTAGGGTTGGGCTGTTCTACCTGTATTATAGTTATTGTGGTACATCCCAGTCGGGCTCCGCCTCCTGGGAGAGGTATAAAGGTCACTGCTCTGTCTGGGACCCCTCAGTCTGGGATCGTGTATTATATATGGTAGCTCTATTGTAATAGTAAATAAAAGCCTTTATTTCCTTGAGCATCTCTAGCCTCGTGAGTTATATCGCGCATCAGGTCCCTATATTTTCAGCTTCAAAAAGTCTCAACCCGACCTTACCTTTTAATATTACTGGGATCCGCAACACCATTCCTAGTGCGGTCCTCAGGGTTCCTCTACAACTATCGTTAGACCAGACCTTGGTCAGTTGCCGTAATTGGCAGTTAGTGACATTGGGGTATCTTTTTCCCCCAGGTGTACAATCTGTTCATCACTGATCCAGGACAGAACTTTCCCCCTGCTAACCTAGTCGAGATTCTCTCTTAACTGCTCGACCATCCATTGCCCATAAATGCTACATAGGGTTCAGTTCTGTTGCCTGGCATCATCATCCAACCTCCCTCGGGCGATCTGATTAATAGTTTGGACATGTCCTTCTAGTACAGTAACCATAAGACTTCTAGCCTTGTTCTCAGCCAAATCTCCCTTGGCATCTTGCCGAGCATTTTCATTTAAGCTGTCCAAGGTCTGTTTAACTTGTTGGGTGAGGACTCTGAGCTTATTATCCAAATCAGTCAGATCCAGTGCATTAATGATGGATACTGCCACTCCGTATGGATACTGCTGCTCCGTATGGATACTGCTGCTCCGTGGTGCATGAAAGCTGTAACGGATTTAGTCAGGAAGAAAAAAGCCTACAAAAGGTTCAGGGAGCCAGGTAATGTTAGAAATCTAGAAGAGTATACGACTAGTAGGAAGGAACTAAAGAGGAAAATTAGAAGAGCCAGGAGGGGACATGAGAAGGCTTGGCAGACAGGATAAAGGAAATCCCCAAGGCATTCTACAAGTATGTGAAGAGCAACAGGATAAGATGTGAAGGAGTAGGACCTATCAAATGTGACGGTGGGAAAGTCTGTATTGAACCGGTTGAAACCGCAAACTACTAACCTTGTTCTTTGCTTTGCTTCAGTATTCACAGTGGAAAAGGATCTTGGTAGTTGCAGTGCAGACTTGCAGTGGACTGAGAAGATTGAGCATGTGGACATTAGGAAAGAGGATGTGTTGGAGCTGTTGAAAAGCATCAAGTTAGATAAATCGCCGGGACCGGAAGAGATGTATCCCAGGTTACTGTGGGAGGCGAGGGAAAAGATTGCTGATCCTCTGGCGATGATCTTTGCGTCGTCAATGGAGACGGGAGAGGTTCCGGAGGATTGAAGGATCCGACAGGATGTGGTTCCGTTATTCAAGAAAGGGAGAAGAGATAGCCCAGGAAATTATAGACCGGTGAGTCTAACCTCAGTGGTAGGTAAGTTGATGGAGAAGATCCTGAGAGGCAGGATTTATGAATATTTGGAAAGGAATAGTATGATCAGAAGTAGCCAACACGGCTTTGTCCGAGGCAGATCATGGCTTCTGAGTCTGATTAAGTTTTTTGAAGATGTGACTGGACACTTAGACGGGGGAAGAGCGGTAGATGTGGTTAATATGGATTTCAATAAAGCGTTTGATAAAGGTGCCCTATGCAAGGCTTATTGAGAAAGTGAAGGGGCATGGGATACAAGGGGACGTTGCTTTGTGGATTAAGAACTGGCTTGCCCACAGAAGGCGAAGAGTAATTGTAGATGGGTCTTTTTCAGAGTGGAGGTCGGTCACCAGTGGGGTGCCCCAGGGATCTGTTCTGGGACCCTTGCTCTTTGTGATTTTTATAAATGACCCGGATGAGGAAGTGGAAGGATGGGTTGGCAAGTTTGCTGATGACACAAAGGTTGGAGGTGTTGTGGATGTGTAGAGGGATGTCAGCAGTTGCAACGAGACATAGATAGGATGCAAGACTGGGCGGAGAAGTGGCAGATGGACTTCAACCCAGATAAGTGTGCGGTGGTTCATTTTGGCAGGTCGAATAGGATGGAAGAATATAATATTAAGGGTAAGACGCTTGGCAGTGTGGAAGAACAGAGGGATCTTGGAGTCCGGGTTCATAGGACGCTCAAAGCAGCGTCGCAGGTAGAGGCTGTGGTTAAGAAGGCGTATGGAATACTGGCCTTCATCAATAGAGGAATTGAGTTTAGAAATCGGGAGATAATGCAGCAGCTGTATAGGACCCTGGTCAGACCCCACCTGGAGTACTGTGTCCAGTTCTGATCACCTCATTACAGAAAGGATGTGGAAGCCATAGAACTGGTGCAGAGGAGATTTACGAGGATGTTGCCGGGATTAAGTGGTATGCCTTATGAGGATAGGTTAAGAGAGCTAGGTCTATTCTCCTTGGAGAGGCGAAGGATGAGAGGTGACCTGATCGAGGTGTATAAGATGTTGAGAGGTATTGATAGAGTGGATTCTCAGAGGCTTTTACCCAGGGCTGAAATAGTTGTCACAAGAGGCCACAGGTTTAGGGCGCTGGGGTGTAGGTACAGAGGAAATGTTAGGGGTAAGTTTTTCACTCAGAGGGTGGTGGGTGCGTGGAATCGGCTGCCGGTAGTGGTGGTGGAAGTGGATTCAATTGAGACTTTTGGATAGGTTCATGGAGGTTAGTGAGATAGAGGGTTATAGATGAGCCTAGAAGGTAAGGAAATTGTTTGGCGCAACTTGTGGGCCGAAGGGCCTGTTTGTGCTGTAGCTTTTCTATGTTCTATGTATGCAGTCGCCAGATCATTCAGGATTTCCCTCCTTTTGCGCCCCTTTGACTTGGGTGTCTCTTCCCCCACATGTGTCCCAGTCTTTCGGTTTAGCAGCCTCTGGGTCAAGTGGAGGTACAATTTTCTAAGTGCGGAGGGACACCAGTCTGGTAATTGTGTTTCTGCTAAATTACCACTACTGGTACCAATTCCTAGTGTGTGCTGTCGAATAATATTTTCCCTGTATGTTTTAGTATCAACCCATTTTGTGGCCCTGGGGTGGTTTCGGGACAAGTGGGAATGGGTGTGCTGACAGTTGGTCTTAACCCATTCTTAATTTCATAGTATATGTACTCGTTCTGAATAACCTGACCGGGGCACTTCTTTCCTAAGTGCAGCCCTTTTGCTGGGCCATGGGCTAGACAGGCTAGCTCCATGCACCCATGGTTAGTGTACGCCCACTAACACTAGTGAGGGTCGTCCTTAGGAAGCAGTAATCAGAGCTCCCATTATCTTTCCTGTACACCACTCTTTGGTTGTTACACCCATAGGTGATACTCTTATCAGGAGGATGTGCAGGATATTCTGGAGGGTCTGAAAATAGATAAATCCCCTGGTCCGGATGGGATTTATCCAAGGATTCTCTGGGAGGCAAGAGAAGTGATTGCAGAGCCTCTGGCTCTGATCTTCAGGTCGTCGTTGGCCTCTGGTATAGTACCAGAAGATTGGAGGTTAGCGAATGTTGTCCCATTGTTTAAGAAGGGGAACAGAGACTTCCCCGGGAATTATAGACCGGTGAGTCTCACTTCTGTTGTCGGCAAGATGTTGGAAAAAATTATAAGGGATAGGATTTATAGTTATTTGGAGAGTAATGAATTGATAGGTGGTAGTCAGCATGGTTTTGTGGCAGGTAGGTCGTGCCTTACTAACCTTATTGAGTTTTTTGAGAAAGTGACCAAGGAGGTGGATGGGGGCAAGGCAGTGGACGTGGTATATATGGATTTTAGTAAGGCGTTTGATAAGGTTCACCATGGTAGGCTTCTGCAGAAAATGCAGATGTATGGGATTGGGGGTGATCTAGGAAATTGGATCAGGAATTGGCTAGCGGATAGGAAACAGAGGGTGGTGGTTGATAGTAAATATTCATCATGGAGTGCGGTTACAAGTGGTGTACCTCAGGGATCTGTTTTGGGGCCACTGCTGTTTGTAATATTTATTAATGATCTGGATGAGGGTATAGTTGGGTGGATTAGCAAATTTGCTGATGACACCAAAGTCGGTGGTGTGGTAGACAGTGAGGAAGGGTGTCGTAGTTTGCAGGAAGACTTAGACAGGTTGCAAAGTTGGGCCGAGAGGTGGCGGATGGAGTTTAATGCGGAGAAGTGTGAGGTAATTCACTTTGGTAGGAATAACAGATGTGTTGAGTATAGGGCTAACGGGAGGACTTTGAATAGTGTGGAGGAGCAGAGGGATCTAGGTGTATGTGTGCATAGATCCCTGAAAGTTGGGAATCAAGTAGATAAGGTTGTTAAGAAGGCATATGGTGTCTTGGCGTTTATTGGTAGGGGGATTGAATTTAGGAGTCGTAGCGTTATGTTGCAACTGTACACAACTCTGGTGCGGCCGCACTTGGAGTACTGTGTGCAGTTCTGGTCCCCACATTACAGGAAGGATGTGGAGGCTTTGGAGAGGGTGCAGAGGAGGTTTACCAGGATGTTGCCTGGTATGGAGGGGAGATCCTATGAGGAGAGGCTGAGGGATTTGGGATTGTTTTCGCTGGAAAGGCGGCGGCTAAGAGGGGATCTTATTGAAACATATAAGATGATTAGAGGTTTAGATAGGGTGGATAGTGATAGCCTTTTTCCTCTGATGGAGAAATCCAGCACGAGGGGGCATGGCTTTAAATTGAGGGGGGGTAGTTATAGAACCGATGTCAGGGGTAGGTTCTTTACCCAGAGGGTGGTGAGGGATTGGAATGCCCTGCCAGCATCAGTAGTAAATGCGCCTAGTTTGGGGGCATTTAAGAGATCCGTAGATAGGTTCATGGACGAAAAGAAATTGGTTTAGGTTGGAGGGTCACAGTTTTTTTTTTTAACTGGTCGGTGCAACATCGTGGGCCGAAGGGCCTGTTCTGCGCTGTAATGTTCTATGTTCTATGTTCTATGTTCTATATTGGGGTGTACCCATAGGATGGCATCCTCACATTTGCCTGCATCTGGTGGGGTGAATCACATATATCCAGGGTATCGTAGGCTGATGTTCTGGTCTTCGGTTGATGTGGTGTCTGTGGTTTGGTCTGAGACGAGGAGTCCCAGATAGCAAAGAAGTATGTAGTTCATTCTGGGGGGGATCAAGGTAGCACCTGTTAATTCTTATTAATACCTGATTCTCTTTTCCTTTTCTTTACAAGAATGTCGTATGGCTCCCCTCTTTTTTTCAAAAAAAACCAAAGAAATAAGTAAATGAATAATAAAGGCCCAATAGTGTCATAGTGTTGGTTGGCAATCAATGTTTAATGGAGTTGAGTGGGGTAAGGAGTTTGCAGAGAACAATAGATTCTACATTCCACAGCCAAACTGTGGTGTGTCGGAAGATTATGACGCAGTATAATGTGGGCAGATAAGAAACCCTTTTCAATTGGGTGATGCGTGGAGTGGACGGATAAAGCTATTTACAATTTGGACTGTGATGTCCTGATTCTTCCTTAGTAGAGGGAACAGACGTGGGCGGGCTTTGGCTGCCGGGTACTCACTGCGTTACCACCTCTGGTAATTTGGCGCCTCTGGTAATTTGACCTCTGGCGCCGGGTCAAACGGTTCTGGGAGTCCCGGTACTAGGGGTGCCATAGAGGGTAAGGTTTGCGTGGGCTCCATCCTTTCCATTGGGGTCCCCTGGGCCAGGGTTTTATTCCTGAAGCCCTGTAAATTGGGCCAGGAACTGAGGATGCGTGTGCTGATCCTGGGGATACAGGGTGTGGGTTATAGTGGCTTGTCGGGCCGGTCCTTCGAGGGGCATGGGTCGGGGTCCATTGTCGCTGAGATGGTCATGTGGGGTAGTTGCGTGGTGCTCTACAGTCCTGGGCGAAATGGTTGGGTTGCCTGCAGCTATAACACTGTGGTTGGGGGTGGTAAGCCTCTGGGCTCGGCTCTGTACGGTTCCCGGTGTTGGGGGTTGGGCTTATGTCCTGTGCGGCCTTAGAACATAGAACATAGAACAGTACAGCACAGAACAGGCCCTTCGGCCCACGATGTTGTGCCGAGCTTTATCTGAAACCAAGATCAAGCTAGCCCACTCCCTATCATCCTGGTCTGCTCCATGTGCCCATCCAATACCCGCTTAAATGTTCCTAAAGTGTCTGACTCCACTATCACTGCAGGCAGTCCATTCCACACCCCAACCACTCTCTGCGTAAAGAACCTACCTCTGATATCCTTCCTATATCTCCCACCATGAACCCTATAGTTATGCCCCCTTGTAATAGCTCCATCCACCCGAGGAAATAGTCTTAGAACGTTCACTCTATCTATCCCCTTCATCATTTTATAAACCTCTATTAAGTCTCCCCTCAGCCTCCTCCGCTCCAGAGAGAACAGCCCTAGCTCCCTCAACCTTTCCTCATATGACCTACCCTCCAAACCAGGCAGCATCCTGGTAAATCTCCACTGCACTCTTTCCAGCACTTCCACATCCTCCTTATAGTGAGGTGACCAGAACTGCACACAATATTCCAAATGTGGTCTCACCAAGGTCCTGTACAGTTGCAGCATAACCCCACGGCTCTTAAACTCCAACCCCCTGTTAATAAAAGCTAACACACTATAGGCCTTCTTCACAGCTCTATCCACTTGAGTGGCAACCTTTAGAGATCTGTGGATATGGACCCCAAGATCTCTCTGTTCCTTCACAGTCTTCAGAACCCTACCTTTGACCCTGTAATCCACATTTAAATTAGCCCTACCAAAATGAATCACGTCACATTTATCAGGGTTAAACTCCATTTGCCATTTTTCAGCCCAGCTCTGCATCCTATCAATGTCTCTTTGCAGCCTACAACAGCCCTCCACCTCATCCACTACTCCACCAATCTTGGTGTCTTCAGCAAATTTAGTGATCCACCCTTCTGCCCCCTCCTCTAAATCATTAATAAAAATCACAAAGAGCAGAGGACCAAGCACTGATCCCTGTGGCACTCCGCTAGCAACCTGCCTCCAGTCCGAACATTTTCCATCCACCACCACTGTCTGTCTTCGATCAGACAGCCAGTTACCTATCCAATCGGCCAACTTTCCCTCTATCCCACACCTCCTTACTTTCATCATAAGACGACCATGGGTGACCTTATCAAACGCCTTACTAAAATCCATGTATATGACATCAACTGCCCTACCTTCATCAACACAATGAGTTACCTCCTCAAATAATTCTATCAAATTTGTGAGGCACGACTTGCCCTTCACGAATCCGTGCTGACTATCCCGGGTTAATCCGCATCTTTCTAAATGGTCGTAAATCCCATCCCTAAGGACCTTTTCCATCAATTTACCAACCACCGAAGTAAGACTAACGGGTCTATAATTACCAGGGTCTTTTCTATTCCCTTTCTTGAACAGAGGAACAACATTCGCCACTCTCCAGTCCTCTGGCACATTCCCCGTGGACAGTGAGGACCCAAAGATCAAAGCCAAAGGCTCTGCAATCTCATCCCTTGCCTCCCAAAGAATCCTAGGATATATTTCATCAGGTCCAGGGGACTTATCGACCTTCAGTTTATTCAAAACTGCCAGTACATCCTCCCTCCGAACAACTATTTCCTCCAGCCTATTAGCCTGTAACACCTTCTTATAGGTAAGCCTAGGTAGGTAGGGACATGACTGGCGCAACTTGTGGTTCCCTGTTTCGGCGATCAGCAATAGTGTATGGGTGTTCAGGGTTTGCTGGTCCCCTGAAATTTGGTGGTGCCCTACAGTCCCGGGCAAATGGTTGGGTTGCCCGCAGTTATAACACTGTGCTTGTGGAGGTGGATATTTGGAGTTGGTTTTACCTTGTTCCCTGTACCTGGGGTTAGGAATATATCGGGGTTCTGCGCGGGCTGTGGTCTTCTGTATCGATGATTGGCAGGGGTATATGGGGGTGGGTGCCTTGAGTATCCCAGTCCCCTGTTTCCACCTCCCCCTTCGTTACGCCAAACCGGGGCCGGGTCTGTGTGGATCGGGTTCATCATTCTGTTTTTTGAGGACTTGGGGATGTCTGTTTGTCTGACTTCCCGTCATTTTGCGGATGGCCCAAGCTTCTGTGTGTGTATTATCATCAGGGTCAAAATTCTCACGTTCCGACTCCCCTCGGTGGCGTGTGCTATCAGGGTCCGGATCCATGTGGACCAGTGATGTGCGTTTAATTGGACTTGATTTAATTGGCCGAAAACCGCAACAAATTGGTTCCATAGTCGGCCAGCATAGGCTGTCGGGTGTTCCTCTTGCTTTTGTTGGCAGTTGTTTAAGCCTTGTACCGGGTCATCCCTGTTGTAGCCTATGGCGGCCAGAACGGCCGCCTTCATTTCTGGTAGGGTTCCCCCAGCCACGTTCTGGGGTTCAAATAGGGCGGAACAGATGGCAGGACTTAAACATAACAGAATAGGTTTAACCTCTTCTGCCATTTCTAGGCCGTTTAAAACACAAAATTGGGTGACCTGGTCAAAGAGAGCATGTGGATCCCCGGAGGGTTCGAATACTCCAATCGCTTTAGCTATGTCAGTGAGCTGTGTCATGGTGTATGGAGTTACATAAGTCACATTGTGGTTCTGTCCATCCTGTCGTTAGGTGATGACCGGATTCATCGGTACGGGAGCCGGATTAGTGACTGGACTTACCGGGATGGGAATAGGACTAGGGGCTGAGACTGAGTGTTCCGGGTTGGTTGCCCGATTAGGTGCTTCCATTACCAGGAACGGAGGTGGGGGTCCCTAGTTGGCAGTGACGCTAGCTGTTGCATAATGGCAGGCATCCTCTTCTAAATCCCTCCACTCTACCCCTGGGTCACTATCCCCTGTTTCAGTCGTGTATGCACACATTACACCCCTTTTTATGGCTAGTTGTAATTTTAAATCTTCAACCTCACGCAGGCATTTGGAGTGGTCTGTTGCGCGGGCTGTATTTGCTTTTCCTGCTTGGTGCAAAACTTTTACTGCAGCCTGTAGGTCGCTGCATTTACGTTTAACTCCCTCTACCTGTTGCAGCGCAGCCTCTCTCTCACGGACAGCACGCTGTGCCTTTAGGTAGGCTTTATCACATTGAGCCTGGAATTGGCTCATGTGTATCATATTAATCTGGTTCCTTTCCTCTCGTGTGCCTACCTCTGCTTCCAATTGTTGTGTGTGCGCGGTAGCACTCATTAAGTCCTGCTTTAGTTGGGTTACCTGGGCTTCTCTGTCCCGTTTAACCCGGATAATCTCCGCTTCTCTACCAAGGAACTGCTCGAGACAACTAGCAATCGCAATCGCCTTCCTAAGCTTGGGGGCCCTTTTACTCACTTCCTTATGGGCATGACTCCAACAATTCTCTCCCTTGGATCCCAGATCCGGTTTCGGGGCATCACCCAACTACACCCATTTGGGCCATTTATGGTTCAAATATAAACGGAGGACTTCCTCCCATTCGGCATGACTGGCCATAGTTATTTCCTTTTAGGGTTCGTCACGTGGCTATGGGTAAGGGATCGGGGTAGGGGTCCGGTTTTCTCTAAATTCCCTCCCGTAGATTTTACCCAAATTCCCTTGACTATCCTAGTTCTAGCTGCACAGTTTGTCCACCTCGTGTTACAGACACCGGGTTTATGGCCCAATTTACTGGTCGAATCTGTATTAGTCCTTCACTCACTTAAGGCTGGCCGTCACATGTGGCAACCTGCCCTCTTAATTCAGGCTCAGGCGGAGTGTTGGAGAAGACCAGGTTACAGGTTCGACTTCGGAGCAACGTATCACTTCTTATCGAAGGAAAGTCTGGGGTGCCAAATGTTGTATCTGCTAATTCTCAGATACTTTCAACCAGTTTGCTGACTCCAAGGTTTTACCCCGGTGCCCTTATTTGCAAGATGGACAAAAGACAAACACAAGTAAAGATTCAATAAGTTTATTAATAATAACACTATTAACCCTTAAATTACCCACATAAAACAAGAGGATACCCCAGATTTAAGTATACTACCCGCGAAGATGGTTTGGTTAACAAAGAACAAAGAACAATACAGCACAGGAACAGGCCCTTCGGCCCTCCAAGCCCGCGCCGCTCCTTGGTCCAAACTAGACCATTCTTTTGTATCCCTCCATTCCCACTCCGTTCATATGGCTATCTAGATAAGTCTTAAACGTTCCCAGTGTGTCCGCCTCCACCACCTTGCCCGGCAGCGCATTCCAGGCCACCACCACCCTCTGTGTAAAAT
Source organism: Mustelus asterias (assembly GCF_964213995.1). Taxonomy (NCBI): domain Eukaryota; kingdom Metazoa; phylum Chordata; class Chondrichthyes; order Carcharhiniformes; family Triakidae; genus Mustelus; species Mustelus asterias. Next base: position 29,678,675 of record NC_135818.1, read on the forward strand.
ATGTCCGTCTGATATCTGTGTTAAACCTCCCCCCCTTCACCTTGAACCTATGACCCCTCGTGAACGTCACCACCGACCTGGGGGAAAGCTTCCCACCGTTCACCCTATCTATGCCTTTCATAATTTTATACACCTCTATTAAGTCTCCCCTCATCCTCCGTCATTCCAGGGAGAACAACACCAGTTTACCCAATCTCTCCTCATAACTAAGCCCCTCCATACCAGGTAACATCCTGGTAAACCTCCTCTGTACTCTCTCCAAAGCCTCCACGTCCTTCTGGTAGTGTGGCGACCAGAACTGGACGCAGTATTCCAGATGCGGCCGAACCAACGTTCTATACATCTGCAACATCAGACCCCAACTTTTATACTCTATGCCCCGTCCTATAAAGGCAAGCATGCCATATGCCTTCTTCACCACCTTCTCCACCTGTGACATCACTTTCAAGGATCTGTGGACTTGCACACCCAGGTCCCTCTGCGTATCTACACCCTTTATGGTTCTGCCATTTATCATATAGCTCCTCCCTACATTATTTCTACCAAAATGCATCACTTCGCATTGATCAGGATTGAACTCCATCTGCCATTTCTTTGCCCAAATTTCCAGCCTATCTATATCCTTCTGTAGCTTCTGACAATGCTCCTCACTATCTGCAAGTCCTGCCAATTTTGTGTCATCCGCAAACTTACTGATCACCCCAGTTACACCTTCTTCCAGATCGTTTATATAAATCACAAACAGCAGAGGTCCCAATACAGAGCCCTGCGGAACACCACTAGTCACAGGCCTCCAGCCGGCAAAAGACCCTTCCACTACCACCCTCTGTCTTCTGTGACCAAGCCAGTTCTCCACCCATCTAACCACCTCCCCCTTTATCCCATGAGATCCAACCTTTTTCACCAGCCTACCATGAGGGACTTTGTCAAACGCTTTACTAAAGTCCATATAGACGACATCCACGGCCCTTCCCTCGTCAACCATTTTGGTCACTTCTTCAAAAAACTCCACCAGGTTAGTGAGGCATGACCTCCCTCTCACAAAACCATGCTGACTATCGTTAATGAGTTTATTCCTTTCTAAATGCGCATACATCCTATCTCTAAGAATCTTCTCCAACAACTTCCCCACCACGGACGTCAAGCTCACCGGCCTATAATTACCCGGGTTATCCTTCCTACCCTTCTAAAATAACGGGACCACATTAGCTATCCTCCAATCCTCTGGGACCTCACCTGCATCCAGTGACGAGACAAAGATTTGCGTCAGAGGCCCAGCAATTTCATCTCTCGTCTCCCTGAGCAGCCTTGGATAGATTCCATCAGGCCCTGGGGATTTGTCAGTCTTTAAATTCTCTAACAAACCTAACACTTCCTACTTTGTAATGGAGATTTTCTCCAACGGTTCAACACTCCCCTCCGAGACACTCCCAGTCAACACATCCTTCTCCTTTGTGAATACCGACGCAAAGTATTCATTTAGGATCTCCCCTACTTCTTTGGGCTCCAAGCATAATTCCCCACTTTTGTCCCTGAGAGGTCCGATTTTTTCCCTGACAACCCTTTTGTTCCTAACGTATGAATAAAATGCCTTGGGATTCTCCTTAATCCTGTCTGCCAAGAACATTTTGTGACCCCTTTTTGCTCTTCTAATTCCCCGTTTGAGTTCTTTCCTACTTTCTTTGTACTCCTCCAGAGCTCCCTTCGTTTTTAGCTGCCTGGACCTACCATACGCTTCTCTTTTCTTTTTGACCAGTCCCTCAATTTCCCTGGTTATCCACGGTTCTCGAATCCTACCCTTCCTATCCTTCTTTTTAACAGGCACATGCCTGTCCTGTTGCCCTAACAACTGTTCCTTAAAAGACTCCCACATGCCAGATGTGGATTTACCCTTAAACAGCCTCCCCCAATCAAGAGCTGCCAATTTCTGCCTAATCCCACTAACGTTAGCCTTCCCCCAATCCAACACCTTACCCTTGGGACACCACTCATCCTTTTCCATCACTATCCTAAAGCTAACAGAATTGTGGTCACTATTTGCCACATGTTCCCCTACCGAAACTTTGAAGCCCTGACCGGGCTCATTCCCCAGTACGAGGTCCAGTATAGCCCCCTCTCTAGTCGGGCTATCTACATATTGTTCCAAAGAACCCTCCTGTACGCATTTTACAAATTCCTCCCCATTCAGAGTCCCTGCTCTCAGCGATTTCCAGTCTATACCAGGGAAATTGAAGTCTCCCACTACAACAACCCTATTTTTCCTGCACCTATCCAGTATCTCCTGACATATCCGTTCTTCCACTTCCCTTGGGCTGTTGGGGGGCCTGTAGTACACCCCCAACATAGTGACTGCGCCCTTCCTGTTTCTAAGCTCCACCCAGGTTAAACTGCAGGCTCGATTCTCTGAGTCCCTCTGGTCCGTCGTCATGAAGGTGAGTCTCAATGGCAGCTTCTTCCTTCCTTCCTTCTCTGGTCAGTCTTCCGGATGGTCAAGCTCCCCTCCTCCGTCGAGTCTTCGCCGCTGGTATGTCTGAGATGTGTATCTTTATCCCCCTGCCTGCCAGTCTTTCCAGAAACCTCTCTGGTTTCCAGCCAATGAGGTCTCAGGAGGGTGTCCCAATACCCAGGGGGTTTCTTGATGTCTGCCTGACCGGACACCGGCGCCCACCCCCAGGTGTCCATCTCCATGTTGTTGCTTCCATGTAACCTGCTGCCAGATAAGGTAACTGCAGGTGACAGAAAGTCTGGCCCAATCTGGGCTTCTAACAATAGGCAGGTGCATTTCAATGGGGTGTGATGATCGCCTGCTGGGTCTCAGTAGAGTGCAATGATCTTTGATGGGCCAGGCCCAGACATGTTTGTGTATTTGTACAATTGGCCTGCCCGAGGTTTGACTGTGTTTGATTTTAATATGCCCAATTCTTTAATTTAAGATATCCAATTTAACCAGCTTAAAAGTAGGCCCTGATTATATTACCACAATGTCTTACTAATTTGATTGCTTTTTTTTGAGGAGATGACGAAGGTGATCAATGAGGGTAGAGCAGTGGATGTTGTTGACATGGATTTTAGTAAAATAAAAGCAAATTACTGCAGATGCTGGAATCTGAAACCAAAAGAGAAAATGCTGAAAAATCTCAGCAGGTCTGGCAGCATCTGTAAGGAGAGAAAAGAGCCGATGTTTCGAGTCCAGATGACCCTTTGTCAAAGCTTAAAAGGCATAGAAAGTGGGAGATGTTTAAACTGCAGGGGTGGGTATGAAAGCTGAGTCATAGCCATAGAAACCAGGGAAAAAGGGAAGGGTGTTTTTCTGGCTGGAGGTGTTCCGCAGGGATCTATACTGGGACCCCTGCTGTTTATGATGCATATAAATGACTTGAATGAAAATGTAGATGGGTGGGTTAGTAAGTTTGCAGACGACACAAAGATAAATGGAGTTGTGGCTAGTGTAGAAAGTTGTCAAAGGATACAGCGGGATATAAATCAGCTGCAGATGTGGGCGGAGAAATGGCAGATGGAGTTTAATCTAGGCAAGTGTGAGGTGCTGCACTTGGAGAGATCAAATGTTAAGGGTAAGTATACTGTTAATGGCAGGACCCTGAACAGCATTGATGTACAGGGGGATCTTTGGGTTCAAGTCCATAACCCCCTGAAAGTGGCCACACAAATAGATAGGATGGTAAAGAAGGCATATGGCATGCTTGCCTTTATTGGTCGGGACCTTGAGTACAAGAGTCAGCTTTATAAAACTTTGATTAGGCCGCACTTAGAGTATTATCTTCAATTCGCCACATTACAGGAAGGATGTGGAGGCTTTGGAGAGGGTGCAGCCTGGATTAGAGGGTACGAGTTATAAGGAGAGGCTGGACAAACTAGGGTTGATTTCTCTGGAGCAACTGAGGCGATAGGGTTGACAGTCAGAATCTTTCTCCCAAAGTTGAAATTTCTAATACAAGGGGGCATGTATTTAAGGTGAGAGGGGGAAAGTTCAAAGAAGATGTGAGGGGCAAGTTTTTTACCAGGAGTGGTGATGGAGGCAGATACAATAGGGGCGTTTAAGGGGCTTTTAGATAAGCATATGAATATGCAAGGAATAGAGGGATATGGACCAAGGGCAGGCAGAAGGGATTAGTTTAATTTGGCTTCATGTTCGGCACAACATTTGTAAATGGGTCTTTTTCTGAATGGAGGTCGGTCACCAGTGGTGTGCCCCAGGGATCTGTTCTGGGACCCTTGCTGTTTGTCATTTTCATAAATGACCTGGATGAGGAAGTGGAGGGATGGGTTGGTAAGTTTGCCAACGACACGAAGGTTGGTGGGGTTGTGGATAGTTTGAAGGGATGTCAGAAGCTGCAGCGTGACATAGATAGGATGCAAGACTAGGCGGAGAAGTGGCAGATGGACTTCAACCCGGATAAATGTGTAGTGGTCCATTTTGGCAGGTCAAATGGGATGAAGGAGTATAACATCAAGGGTAGCAGTGTAGAGGATCAGAAGGACCTTGGGGTCTGGGTCCATAGGACTCTTAATTCGGCCTCGCAGGTAGAGGAGGTGGTTAAGAAGGCGTATGGTGTGCTGGCCTTCATCAATCGAGGGATTGAGTTTAGGAGTCAGGAGATAATGATGCAGCTTTATAAGTCCTCGTCAGACCCCACTTGGTGTACTGTGCTCAGTTCTGGTCACCTCATTACAGGAGGGATGTGGAAATTATTGAAAGGGTGCAGAGAAGATTTACAAGGATGTTGCCTGGATTGAATGGCATGCCTTATGAGGATAGGCTGAGGGAGCTCAGTCTTTTCTCCTTGGAGAGACGAAGGATGAGAGGTGACCTGATAGAGGTGTACAAGATGTTGAGAGGTATAGATCGGGTGGATTCTCAGAGGCTTTTTCCCAGGGCTGAAATGGCTGCTACGAGAGGACACAGGTTTAAGGTGCTGGGGAGTAGGTACAGAGGAGATGTCAGGGGTAAGTTTTTCACTCAGAGGGTGGTGGGTGAGTGGAATCGGCTGCTGTCAGTGGTGGTGGAGGCAAACTCGATAGTTTCATTTAAGAGACTTCTGGATGAGTACATGGGACTTAATAGGATTGAGGGTTATAGGTAAGCCTATATATAAGCCTAGGTAGGTAGGGACATGACCGGCGCAACTTGTGGGCCGAAGGGCCTGTTTGTGCTGTATTTGATCAATGTTCTATGTTCTAACATCATGGGCTGAAGGGCCTGTTCCTGAACTGTACTGTTCGATGTACTTTGTTCTATGAAACAGCCTTTTCTCAATTTTGTTTATAGCTAATAATAATTTGAAAATCTGGGAAAAACATTTTTGTAATGCCCCTGGAATTTTTCTCCTGGTTTTCTCAGCAGTGTCTCGGAGATTAATCTTCAAATCCTAAGACTCCAGGACAATACTAGAAGGTTGGCAGCCCTACTATCAGAAAGAGTTTTATCTTTGTTTTCCATTAGACAATGTACCTGGATTGTTTTGATTATGTTTTCTAGTTTGCTAGGCTAACATGTGATTGTATCAAGTCTGATGCTAAGCAAAACAGTCCAACAGACTAATGGAAGTTTAGACTCTCAGCTAAGCCTTATTATGCATTATTAGCTGAGAGCTCAGACTTCCATTACTTTGTTAAAACAAGTAAATACAAGGAAAATATTGCTTAATTGACAGGGTTGTAGGAACAGAAATTTACAAAAGTATATGAATGGCTTTTTTAAAGCTTTTCCACAGATGTCATTGTTACGAAAAGGTTCATTAGTTCTGTACAGAATATATGCTGGATGCTTGGGCAAAGAAAATGGCAGATGGAGTTCAATCCAGATAAATGCGAAGTGATGCATTTTGGTACAACTAACGTAGGGAGGAGCTATACGATAAATGGCAGAACCATAAAGGGTGTAGATACGCAGAGGGACCTGGGTGTGCATGTCCACAGATCCTTGAAGGTGACGTCACAGGTGGAGAAGGTAGTGAATAAGGCATATGGCATGCTTGCCTTTATAGGACGGGGCATAGAGTATAAAAGTTGGGGTCTGATGTTGCAGATGTATAGAACGTTGGTTCGGCCGCATTTGGAATACTGCGCCCAGTTCTGGTCGCCGCACTACCAGAAGGACATGGAGGCTTTAGAGAGAGTGCAGAGGAGGTTTACCAGGATGTTGCCTGGTATGGAAGGGCTTAGTTATGAGGAGAGATTGGGTAAACTGGGGTTGTTCTCACTGGAAAGACAGATGATGAGGGGTGACCTAATAGAGGTGTATAAAATTATGAAAGGCATAGATAGGGTGAGCGGTGGGAAGGTTTCTCCCAGGTTGGTGGTGACGTTCACGAGAGGTCATAGGTTCAAGGTGAGGGGGGGGAGGTTTAACACGGATCTCAGAAGGACGTATTTTACACAGAGGGTGGTGGGGGCCTGGAATGCGCTGCCGGGCAAGGTGGTGGAGGAGGACACACTGGGAACGTTTAAGACTTATCTAGATAGCCACATGAACGGAGTGGGAATGGAGGGATACAAAAGAATGGTCTAGTTTGGACCAGGGAGCGGCGCGGGCTTGGAGGGCCGAAGGGCCTGTTCCTGTGCTGTATTGTTCTTTGTTCTTGTTCTTTGAGTGGGCATGGAAGTGCTATGAGTTGGTATGGAGGGTATGAGGGACCATTGGAGTGGGTGGAAGGCCAGGGGTTGACATTGAGGGTATGAGGTACCAATGCATTCAAAGCAATCTTTAGCCAGAAGTGCCAAGTGGATGATCCATCTCGGCCTCCTCCAGTGGTTCCCAGCATCATAGATGCGAGTCTCCACCTAATTTGATTCACTCCATGTGATCTCAAGAAATGGTTGGAGGCACTGGATAATGCAACAGAAATGGGCCCTGACATCATTCTGGCAATGGTACTCCAGAACTTGCCACACCTAACCAAGCTCTTCCAGTACAGTTACAACACTGGCATCTACCTGACAATGTGGAAAATTGCCCAGGTATGTCCTGTACACAAAAAGCTGGACAAATCAAACCCGGCCAATGACCGCCCAATCAGTCTACTCTCGATCATCGGTAAAGTGATAGAAGGGGCCATTAACAGTGCGATCAAACAGCACCTGCTCAGCAATAACCTGCTCAGCAATAACCAGCTCAGTGACGCCCAATTTGGGTTGCGCCAGGGTCACTCAGCTCCTGACCTCATTACAGCCTTTGTTCAAACATGAACAACAGAGTTGAATTCCAGAGATGAGATGAGAGTGACAGCCCTTGACATCAAGGCCGCAGTTGACCAAGTGTGGCATTAAGGAGCCTTAGTAAAACTGGAATCAGTGGGTATCAGGGTGCAAACTCTCCGCTGATTGGAGTCATACTTAGCACTTGGGAAGATGGTTGTGGAGGGTCAGTCATCTCAGCTCCAGGACATCTCTGCAGATGTCCCTCAGTGTCCTAGGTCCAACCATCTTCAGCTGCTTCATCAATGACCTTCCCTCCGTCATAAGGTCAGAAATGGGGATGTTCACCAATAATTGCACAATGTTCAACACTATTCACGATCCTCAGATATTGAAGCAGTCCATGTTCAAATGCAAGTTCTGGACAATATCCAGGCTTGGACTGACAAGTGGCAATTAACATTTGTGCCACACAAATGCCAGGCAATGACCATGATCAACAAGAGATGATCCAACCACTGCTCCTTGACATTCAATGCTGTTACCATCACTGAATCCCCCACAGTCAACATCCTTGGGGTTACCATAGACCAGAAACTCAACTGGACTCACCACATAAACACAGTGCAACAAGAACAGGCCAGAGGATAGGAATACTGCAGCAAGTAGCTCACTTCCTGACTCCCCAACGTCTGTCCACCATTTACAAGGCACAAATAGGAGTGTGATGAAATGCTCCCCACTTGCCTGAATGGGTGCAGCTCCAACAGTACTCAAGTAGCTTGATACCATCCAGGGGAAAGCAGACCACTTGATTGGCTCCATATCCACAAATATCCACTCCCTGCACCACTGACGTTCAGTAGCAGCAGTGTGCACTATCTACAAGATGCACTGCAGAAGTTCACCAGAAGTCCTTAGACAGCACCTTCCAAATCCTTGACCACTTCTATTTAGACGGACAAGGGCAACAGAGATATGGGAACACCACCACCTGCAAGTTCCTCTTCAAGCCACTCACCATCGTAACTTGGAAATATATCACATTTCCTTCGCCGTCACTGGGTCAAAATCCTGGAATTCCCTCCCTAATTGCATGGTGTGTCAACCCAAAACACACAGAGGACCACAGAGTTTCAAGAAGGCAGCTCACCACCATCTTCTCAAAGGCAACTAGGGATGGGCAATAAATGCTGGCCAGCCAGCGATGCCCATGTCCCACAACTGAAGTTTTAAAAATGGGTTGGGTAAAAGGGCATGGAGGTTATTGAAGGGCCATTATCAATTATCCTTACTGTCATTCGTAGATATAGGGTAGGAACGAGAGTAGGTTACATGTTTTTAAAATTCATTCACAGGGTCTGGGTTTTACTGGCAAGGCCACCATTTATTGCTCAAACTTAATTGTCCTTGGGATGGTGGTGGTAAACCGTCTTGAATACAACTGAATAGTTGTGTGTGCCCAGAGTCCCATTTAGGCCAGATCATGTAAGGATGGCAAATTTCCTTTATTAAAGAGCTGTGGTGTTACACAGGGATTGGTGCTGGGTCCCAGTACATTAATGATCTAGACATAAAATGTGGTGGGCGTGATCAGCAAGTTTGATGGCACAAAAATTGTTTGTGTGGTAAACAGTGAGGAGGAAAGCCTTAGATTACAGCAGTGGTTCCCAAAGGGTGCGGCGCGCCACACTGGTGCGGCGAGAGGGGATGGCAAGTGTGGCGAGAAGATTCAAGGACAATCAAAGAAACATTTAAACATGGTTTAAACAAGCATTGTTTTATACTTTCTGGATGTCCCATGATCATATTATAAAGTAGTTGTGTTCTATGTTATGAATCAAGCACTGCTAGGAGTTGGTTTTTTTTGCTTTTGAATGTATTTCTTATCAATACAATATTCGGTGTGGCGCGAGCAAATTTTTATTCCGAAAGTGCGGCCCAGTGAAAAAAGTTTGGGAACCACTGGAATACAGTATGATATAGATGGGTTGGTCAGATAGGCAGAACAATGGGAAATGGAATTTAATCCTGAAAAGAGTGACAAAGAACAAAGAAAATTACAGCACAGGAACAGGCCCTTCGTCCCTCCAAGCCTGCACCGACCATGCTGCCCGTCAAACGACGTGATGCATTTTGGGAGGACTAACAAGGCAAAGGAATACATAATGAATGGTAAGATGCGAGGAAGTACAGAGGACCAGAGGGACCTTGGGGTGTGTGTCCAAAGGTCTCTGAAGGCAGCAGTACAGGTAGATAAGGTGATTAAGAAGGGATCTGGGGATATTTGTCTCTTCTATTAGCCAAGGCATAGAATATAAAAGCAGGGAGGTTATGATGGAGCTGTATAAAACACTTGTTCGGCCACAGCTAGAGTACTGTGTGCAGTTCTGGTTGCTACACTCACTATAGGAAGGATGCAGAGGAGATTCACAAGGATGTTGCCTGGGCTGGAGCATTTCAACTATGAAGAGGGGCTGGTTAGGCTGGGGTTGTTTTCCTTAGAGCAGAGAAGGCTGAGGGGGGAACTTGATACAAAATTATGAGGATGATAGGGAGGGTAGATAGGAAATATTTCCCATTGGTAGAGGAGCCAATAATCAGGGGACACAGATTTAAGGTGAGGAGAAAGAGATTGAGAGGGGATTTGAGGAAAAACATTTTCACTCAGAAGGTCGCTGGGTATCTGGAACTCCCAACCTGAAAGGATGGTGAAGACAGGAACCTTACAACACTTAAGAAGCATTTAGATGAGTACTTAAAAGGCCATAACACATAAGGCTATGGACCAAGTGCTGGAAAATGGGAATGGAATAAATAGGTATTTGGTGGCCGGCAGAGATATGATGGGCCAAAAGGCCTCTTTCTGTGCTGTAAAACACTATGACAATAGTTAATCAGAAATGTTTTTAAACATTGATCCAGTAGTTTCAACGTCACCTTAACTGACATGATGTGGAGATGCCAGGTGTTGGACTGGGGTGGACAAATGTCATAGAATCCCTACAGTGCAGAAGGAGGCCATTTGGCCTATCGAGTCCGCACCAACAATAATCCCACCCAGGCCCTATCCCCTTAACCCCAAATATTCACCCCGCTAATCTCTAACCTACGCATTCCGGGACACTAAGGGGCAATTTAGCATAGCCAATCAACCTAACCCGCACATCTTTGGACTGTGGGGGGAAACATGAGCACCCGGAGGAAACCCACGCAGACACGGGGAGAATATGCAAACTCCACGCAGACAGTGACCCGAGCCGGGAATCGAACCCAGGTCCCTGGAGTTGTGAGCCAGCAGTGCTAACCACGGTGCCACTGTGCCATGTTGTGTGACCTTTTAACTGATATGAGCTTTTTATTCGAGATTAATTTAATTAATTGAATTTAAATTACCCAACTGCCATTGTGGGATTGAATTTATATCCAGATCATTAGTCCAAGTCTCTGGATTACTTGCCCAGTTACGTAATCAGCACCCTACTGTAGCATTACTGTAGCATTTACCTTAGTTGAATTGTTAGTTTCGACTGTGATGCCGTTCATGGTCAAAGGTTAGTCTACACCTATTGTAGGGACTTACCTGGACATTTGGCCTTAATTATAGACCGGTGAGTCTAACCTCAGTGGTAGGTAAGTTGATGGAGAAGATCCTGAAAGGCAGGATTTATGAACATTTTGACAGGAATAGTATGATCAGAAGTAGCCAGCGCGGCTTTGTCCAAGGCAGATCATGCCTCACGAGTCTGATTGAGTTTTTTGAAGATGTAAAAAAGAAGGATAGGAAGGGTAGGATTCGAGAACCGTGGATAACCAGAGAAATTGAAGGATTGGTCAAAAAGAAAAGAGTGGCGTATGTTAGGTCCAGGCAAGTAAAAACGGAGGGAGCTCTGGAGGAATACAAAGAAAGTGGGAAAGAACTCCAACGAGGAATTAGAAGGGCAAAAAGGGGTCATGAAATGTCATTGGCAGACGGGATTAAGGAGAATCCCAAGGCATTTTATTCATACGTTAGGAACAAAAGGGTTGTCAGGGAAAAAATCGGACCTCTCAGGGACAAAAGTGGGGAATTATGCTTAGAGCCCAAAGAAGTAGGGGAGATCCTAAATGAATACTTTGCGTCGGTATTCACAAAGGAGAGGGACGTGTTGACTGGGAGTGTCTCGGAGGGGAGTGTTTACCCGTTAGAGAAAATCTCCATTACAAGGGAGGAAGTGTTAGGTTTTTTAGGGAATATAAAGACTGACAAATCCTCAGGGCCTGATGGAATCTATCCAAGGCTGCTCAGGGAGACGAGAGATGAAATCGTTGGGCCTCTGACGCAAATCTTTGTCTCGTCACTGGACACAGGTGAGATCCCAGAGGATTGGAGGATAGCTAATGTGGTCCCATTATTTTAGAAGGGTAGGAAGGATAACCCGGGAAATTATAGGTCGGTGAGCTTGACGTCTGTGGTAGGGAAGTTGTTGGAGAGGATTCTTAGAGATAGGATGTATGCGCATTTAGAAAGGAACAAACTCATTAACGATAGTCAGCATGGTTTTGTGACAGGGAGGTCATGCCTCACTAACCTGGTGGAGTTTTTTGAAGAAGTGACTAGAATGGTTGACGAGGGAAGGGCCATGGATGTCGTCTATATGGACTTTAGTAAAGCGTTTGACAAAGTCCCTCATGGTAGGTTGGTGCAAAAGGTTGGATCTCATAGGATAAAGGGGGAGGTGGCTAGATGGGTGGAGAACTGGCTTGGTCACAGAAGACAGAGGGTGGTAGTGGAAGGGTCTTTTTCCGGCTGGATGCCTGTGACTAGTGGTGTTCCGCAGGACTCTGTATTGGGACCTCTGCTGTTTGTGATTTATAGAAACGGTCTGGAAGAAGGTGTGACTGGGGTGTGATCAGTAAATTTGTGGACGACACGAAAATGGCTGGACTTGCAGATAGTGAGGAATATTGTCAGAGGCTACAGAAGGATATAGAAAGGCTGGAAATTTGGGCAAAGAAATGGCAGATGGAGTTCAATCCAGATAAATGTGAAGTGATGCATTTTGGTAGAACTAACGTAGGGGGGAGCTATACGATAAATGGCAGAACCATAAAGGGTGTAGATACGCAGAGGGACCTGGGTGTGCAAGTCCACAGATCCTTGAAGGTGACGTCACAGGTGGAGAAGGTAGTGAATAAGGCATATGGCATGCTTGCCTTTATAGGACGGGGCATAGAGTATAAAAGTTGAGGTCTGATGTTGCAGTTGTATAGAACGTTGGTTCGGCCGCATTTGGAATACTGCGCCCAGTTCTGGTCGCCACACTACCAGAAAGACATGGAGGCTTTAGAGAGAGTGCAGAGGAGGTTTACTAGGATGTTGCCTGGTATGGAGGGGCTTAGTTATGAGGAGAGATTGGGGTTGTTCTCACTGGAAAGACGGAGGATGAGGGGTGACCTAATAGAGGTGTATAAAATTATGAAAAGCATAGATAGGGTGAACGGTGGGAAGCTTTTTCCCAGATCAGTGGTGACGTTCATAGGTTCAAGATGAGGGGGGAGGTTTAACACAGATATCAGAAGGACGTATTTTACACAGAGGGTGGTGGGGGCCTGGAATGCGCTGCCGGGCAAGGTGGTGGAGGCGGACACACTGGGAACGTTTAAGACTTATCTAGATAGCCACATGAACGGAGTGGGAATGGAGGGATACAAAAGAATGGTCTAGTTGGGAACAGGGAGCAGCGCGGGCTTGGAGGGCCGAAGGGCCTGTTCCTGTGCTGTATTGTTCTTTGTTTGTTCTTTATGTGACTAGACACTTCGATGGAGGAAGAGCGGTAGATGTAGTTTATATGGATTTCAGTAAGGCGTTTGATAAGGTGCACCATGTAAGGCTTATGGAGAAAGTGAAGGGGCATGGGATACAAGGGGACATTGCTTTGTGGATTCAGAACTGGCTTGCCCACAGAAGGCAAAGAGTGGTTGAAGCTGGGTCTTTTTCAGAGTGGAGGTCGGTCACCAGTGGGTGTGCCCCAGGGATCTGTTCTGGGACCCTTGCTCTTTGTGATTTTTATAAATGACCTGGATGAGGAAGTGGAAGGATGGGTTGGCAAGTTTGCTGATGACACAAAGGTTGGAGGTGTTGTGGATAGTGTAGAGGGATGTCAGCAGTTGCAACGAGACATAGATAAGATGCAAGACTGGGTGGAGAAGTGGCAGATGGACTTCAACCCAGATAAGTGTGTGGTGGTTCATTTTGGCAGGTCGAATAGGACGGAAGAATATAATATTAAGGGTAAGACGCTTGGCAGTGTGGAAGAACAGAGGGATCTTGGGGTCTGGGTTCATAGGACGCTCAAAGCGGCGTCGCAGGTGGAGGCTGTGGTTAAGAAGGCGTATGGAATACTGGCCTTCATCAATAGAGGAATTGAGTTTAGAAATCGGGAGATAATGCTGCAGCTGTATAGGACCCTGGTCAGACCCCACCTGGAGTACTGTACCCAGTTCTGGTTGCCTCATTACAGAAAGGATGTGGAAGCCATAGAACAGGTGCAGAGGAGATTTACGAGGATGTTGCCGGGATAAGGTGGTATGCCTTATGAAGATAGGTTGAGAGAGCTAGGTCTATTCTCCTTGGAGAGGTGAAGGATGAGAGGTGACCTGATAGAGGTGTATAAGATGTTGAGAGGTATTGATAGAGTGGATTCTCAGAGGCTTTTACCCAGGGCTGAAATGGTTGTCACGAGAGGCCACAGGTTTAGGGTGCTGGGGGGTAGGTATAGAGGAGATGTTAGGGGTAAGTTTTTCACTCAAAGGGTGGTGGGTGCGTGGAATCGGCTGCCGGTAGTGGTGGTGGAAGCGGATTCGATTGAGTCTTTTAAGAGACTTTTGGATAGGTTCATGGAGGTTAGTAAGATAGAGGGTTATAGATGAGCCTAGAAGGTAAGGAAATTGTTCGGTGAAACTTGTGGGCTGTTTGTGCTGTAGCTTTTCTATGTTCTATGTTCCATTAACTCAGCAAGAGTTGGTGTCATTGAGAGAGTAGAAGCGAATGGGGGAGGAGAAAGTGAGCCAGTCCTTCTGTCAAGTTGTTCATACAAATATACAACTTGCACGATTGTTCCAGCATGTTCTTTCTTGAAAAACTCTTGCCTTCTTTCGAATTTTCTGTTTGATGATTACTACCTCACAGCAGCTATTAAACTGGGTGTTGGCCCTTTCGGAACTCTTGTCCCACCCAGGTTCAGCTGGCTGTTGCTCTCAGCACACTCAGCAGCTTATCATCCCTGAGACAGATACATACAAGGAAAATTGACTTCAGTCTTCCGGTACTGAACTGGAGGACCTTTTTCCTCGTCCAGGGCTGGATGTCGGAAAGCACTCTCATAATCTAGTGAAGTAAATGAGTCAAGCTGGAGAGGTAGCATTGTGTGTTGTTAGTACACATGTGAAAGCTAACATTAGCTTTTGATGACGCTGCAGAAGAGCAGCGGCAGATGTAAAATAGGAGGGTGAATAAAAATGCTTGGGGGACACCTGATGTAATGATATGGAGGCAGGAAAAGAAATAATTGCAAATGATTCCACGGCTATGATTAGATATAAAAGAATGGAACCCATTGGACAACAGTGGAGAGACAAGGCCTGCTGTGTAAAATGATGCATGCAGCCTGAGATGGATGAGGAGGGAAAACTTACCTTTCTCAAAGTCACATAAGATATAATTTGTAAGTTTGAGATCATAGCAAACTAAGTAGGGAGGATAAAATTTGGTAATGTAGTAACAACAGCACTGAGAGTGAGAGCAGTGAGGAGGATAAAGTGTGATGATGACAACAGTACTGAGAGTGAGAGCGGCTTGAGGAGGATAAAGCGTGCATACAGCAGCACTGAGTGAGAGCTCTTCCAGTACAGTTACAACATTGACATTTACCCAACAATGTGGAAAATGGCCCAGGTCTGTCCTGCCCACAAAATGTGGAGATGCCGGCGTTGGACTGGGGTAAACACAGTAAGAAGTCTCGCAACACCAGGTTAAAGTCCAACAGGTTTATTTGGTAGCAAAGATGGTTGTGGTTGTGGAGGATTGGTCACCTCAGCTCCAGGATATCTCTGCAGGAGTGTCCTGGGCCCAGCCATCTTCAGCTGCTTCATCAATGACCTTCCCTCTGTCATAAGGTCAGAAGTGGGGATGTTCATCAATGATTGTACAATGTTCAGCACCATTTGCTACCAAAAAAACCTGTTGGACTTTAACCTGGTGTTGTTAAACTTCTTACTGTGTCTGCCCACAAAAACCAGGACAAATCCAACCCAGCCAATTACCACTCAATCAGTCTACTCTCGATCATCAATAAAGTGATGGAAGGGGTTATCGACAGTGCTATCAAGCAGCACCTGCTCAGCAATAATCTGCTCAGTGACGCCAGTTTGGGTTTCGCCAGGGTCACTCAGCTCCTGACCTCATTACAGCCTTGGTTCAAACATGGATGAAAGAGTTGAATTCCAGAGATGAGGTGAGAATGACAGCCCTTGATATCGAGGCCACATTCAACCAAGTGTGGCATCAAAGATCCCTAGCAATACTGGAATCAATGGGTATCAGGGCGCAAACACTCTGCTGGTTGGAGTCATACCTGGCACATAGGAAGATGGTTGTGGTTGTGGAGGATCGGTCACCTCAGCTCCAGGATATCTCTGCAGGAGTGTCCTGGGCCCAGCCATCTTCAACTGCTTCATCAATGACCTTCCCTCTGTCATAAGGTCAGAAGTGGGGATGTTCATCAATGATTGCACAATGTTCAGCACCATTTGCAACTGCTAAGATACTGAAGCAGTCCATGTTCAAATGCAACAAGATCTGGACAATATGCAGGCTTGGGCTGACAAGTACAAGTAACATTCGGGCCACACAAATGCCAGGCAATGACCATCATTAATAAGAGCCACTCTAACCACCGCTCCTCGACATGTGTTACCATCACTGAATCCCCCACTGTTAATATCCTCGGGGTTACCACTGACCAGAAACTCAACTGGACTCGCCACATAAACACAGTACCTACAAGAGCAGGTCAGAGGCTAGGAATACTGCGGCAAGTAAATCACTTCTTGACTCCCAAAGCCTGTCCACTATCTACAAGGCACAAGTCAGGAGTGTAATGGAATATTCCACACTTGCCTGGATGGGTGCAGCTCCAACAACACTCAAGAATCTTAATGCCATCCAGGACAAAGCGGCCTGCTTGATTGGCATCACATCCACAAACATCCATTCCCTCTACCACCAACTTTCACTTTTGGTTTTCAGATTCCAGCATATGCAGTAATTTGCGTTTATCCTTTAAAAAGTACCTGGGTGAGTAGTTGGCGCGCCATAACATTCAAGGCTATGGGCCAAGTGCTGGCAAGTGGGATTAGGTGGGCAGCTCAGGGCCTTTCATGTGTTGGTGTGCTACCGTGCCACCCCATTAACTTTTAACTTGTGTTCCCTCGTAACTGACCCTTCAACTAAGGGGACCAGCTGCTTCCTATCCACCCTGTCTATGCCCCTCATAATCTTGAACACCTCAATCAGGTCGCCCCTCAGTCTTCTTTGCTCCAGAGAAAACAACCCAAACCTATCCAACCTCTTTTTATAACCTAAATGTTCCATCCCAGGCAACATTCTAGTGAATTGTAAGGATGAAGGATAAGTATGGCAAGTTTTGGGAACCTTGGATAATGAGAGATATTGTGAGCCTAGTCAAAGAGGAAAAGGAAGCATTTGTCAAAGCTAGGGGGCTGGGAACACACGAAGCAAGTGTGGAATACAAGGAAAGTAGAAAGAAACTGAAGCAAGGAGTAAGAAGGGCTAAAAGGGGTCATGAAAAAGCATTGGCCAGCAAGATTAAGGAAAATCCCAAGGCTTTTTATACATATATAAAGAGCAAGAGGGTAGCCAGGGAGAGGGTTGGCCCACTCAAGGACAAGGGAGGGAATCTATGCGTGGAGCCAGAGGAAATGGGCAAGGTATTAAATGAGTACTTTGCGTCAGTATTCACCAAAGAGAAGGACTTAGAGTTATAGAGGTTTACAGCATGGAAACAGGCCCTTCGGCCCAACCTGTCCATGCCGCCCTTTTTTTAAAAAACCCCTAAGTTAATCCCAATTGCCCGCATTTGGCCCATATCCCTCTATACCCATCGTACCCATGTAACTATCTAAATGCTTTTTAAAAGACAAAATTGTACCCGCCTCTACTACTATCTCTGGCAGCTTGTTCCAGACACTCTCCACCCTCTGTGTGAAACAATTGCCCCTCTGGACACTTTTGTATCTCTCCCCTCTCACCTTAAATCTATGCCCTCTAGTCCCAGACTCCCCTACCTTTGGGAAAAGATATTGACTATCTAGCTGATCTGTGCCCCTCATTATTTTATAGACCTCTAAGATCACCCCTCCTACGCTCCAGAGGAAAAAGTCCCAGTCTATCCAGCCTCTCCTTATAACTCAATCCATCAAGTCCTGGTAGCATCTTAGTAAATTTTTTCTGCACTCTTTCTAGTTTAATAATATCCTTTCTATAATAGGGTGACCAGAAGTGCACACAGTATTCCAAGTGCGGCCTTACCAATGCCTTGTACAACTTCAACAAGACATTCCAACTCCTGTATTCAATGTTCTGACCGATGAAACCAAGAATGCCGAATGCCTTCTTCACCACTCTGTCCACCTGTGACTCCACTTTCAAGGAGCTATGAACATGTACCCCTAGATCTCCTTGTTCTGTAACTCTCCCCAACACCCTACCATTAACTGAGTAAGTCCTGCCCTGGTTCAATCTACCAAAATGCATCACATAAGAACATAAGAACATAAGAAATAGGAGCAGGAGTAGGCCATCTAGCCCCTCGAGCCTGCCCCGCCATTCAATAAGATCATGGCTGATCTGAAGTGAATCAGTTCCACTTACCCGCCTGATCCCTATAACCCCTAATTCCCTTACCGATCAGAAATCCATCTATCCGTGACTTAAACATATTCAACGAGGTAGCCTCCACCACTTCAGTGGGCAGAGAATTCCAGAGATTCACCACCCTCTGAGAGAAGAAGTTCCTCCTCAACTCTGTCCTAAACCGACCCCCCTTTATTTTGAGGCTGTGCCCTCTAGTTCTGGTTTCCTTTCTAAGTGGAAAGAATCTCTCCACTTCTACCCTATCCAGCCCCTTCATTATCTTATATGCCTCTATAAGATCACCCCTCAGCCTTCTAAATTCCAACGAGAACAAACCCAATCAGCTCAATCTCTCCTCATAATCTACACCCCTCATCTCCGGTATCAACCTGGTGAACCTTCTCTGCACTCCCTCCAAGGCCAATATATCCTTTCGCAAGTAAGGGGACCAAAACTGCACACAGTATTCCAGCTGCGGCCTCACCAATGCCTTGTACAGATGCAGCAAGACTTCTTTGCTTTTATATTCTATCCCCCTGCGATAAGTGCCAACATCCCATTTGCCTTCTTGATCACCTGTTGTACTTGCAGACTGAGTTTTTGCGACTCATGCACAAGGACCCCCAGGTCCCTTTGCACAGTAGCATGTTGTAATTTTTTTCCATTTAAATAATAATCCAATTTGCTCTTATTTCTTCCAAAGTGAATAACCTCACATTTGCCAACGTTATACTCCATCTGCCAGATCCTCGCCCACTCACTTAGCCTATTCAAATCTCTCTGCAGACCTTCCGCTTCCTCCACGCAATTCAGTTTCCCACTTATCTTCGTGTCGTCTGCAAACTTTGTTACCCTACACTCAGTCCCCTCCTCCAGATCATCTATGTAAATAGTAAACAGTTGAGGCCCCAGCACCGATCCCTGCGGCACTCCACTAGTCACCATCTGCCAACCAGAAAAGCACCCATTTATTCCAACTCTCTGCTTCCTGTTGGATAGCCAATCCCCAATCCACGCTAACACTTTACCCCCAACTCCGTGTGACCCAATCTTCTGCAGCAACCTTTTGTGAGGCACCTTATCGAATGCCATTTGGAAATCCAAAAACACCGCATCCACCGGTTCCCCCCCATCAACCGCACTCGTTACATCTTCATAAAAATCCAGTAAGTTCGTCAAACATGACTTTCCTCTCATGAATCCATGCTGTGTCTGCTTGATCGAACCATTCTGATCCAGATGACCTGCTATCTCTTCTTTAATGATGGATTCCAGCATTTTCCCAACTACAGATGTTAAGCTAAACGGCCTGTAGTTACCCGCCTTTTGTCTACTTCCTTTTTTAAACAGCGGTGTAACATTAGCTGTTTTCCAATCAGCCGGCACTACCCCAGAGTCCAGTGAATTTTGATAAATAACCACTAACGCATCCGTATTACCTCTGACATTTCTTTCAGTACCCTGGGATGCATTCCATCCGGGCCCTGGGACTTGTCCACCTTCAGTCCTGTTAGTCTACCAAGCACTGCCTCTCTAGTAACATTAATTGTATTGAGTACCTCTCCTCCTACCAACACTCAATCGTTAACATTCGGTAAACTATTTGTGTCTTCCACCGTGAAGACCGAGACAAAAAACCTATTTAAATTCTCAGCCATTTCCTCGTTTTCCACTATTAAATCCCCCCTCTCATCCTCCAAGGGTCCAACATTCACTCTTGCCACTCTATTCCTTTTTATATATTTGTAAAAACTTTTACTATTATTTTTTATGTTTAGAGCTAGTTTAGTTTCATAATCTATCTTTCTTTTCTTAATCGCTTTCTTAGTCGTTCTTTGTTGTTTTTTAAAGCTTTCCCAATCTTCTAAGTCTCCACTATTTTTGGCCACTCTGTACGCATCGGTCTTTAATTTAATACTCTCCTTTATTTCCTTCGTTATCCACGGCTGGCTATCCCTTTTCTTACAGTCCTTCTTTATCACCGGAATATATTGTTGCTGAGTACTGAAAAAGATCTCCTTAAAAATCCTCCACTGTTCCTCAGCTGTCCTACCTACCAGTCTGCTCTCCCAGTCCACCCCAGCCAATTCAGCCCTCATCCTATTGTACTCCCCTCTGTTCAAGCAGAGGACATTGGTTTGGGACCCTACTTTCTCCCCCTCCATCTGCACCAGAAATTCGACCATATTGTGATCATTCAACCCAAGAGGGTCCTTCACAAGAAGATCCTTAATTCTACCTGTCTCGTTACACATTACCAGATCTAAGATAACTCGTTCCCTCGTAGGTTCTGTAACATACTGTTCAAGGAAACTATCCCGACAGCATTCTAAGAACTCTTCCTCCATCCCACCATGTCCAACTTGAGTCAGCCAATCAATATGCAGATTAAAATCCCCCATGATTATTGCCGTTCCGTTTTTGCACACATCCATTATTTGCTTGTTTATAGTCCTCCCCACCTCAACATTATTATTTGGGGGCCTATAGACCACGCCTACTAGTGTCTTTCTCCCCCTGCTATTCCTTATCTCCACCCATAATGATTCCATGTTTTGCTCCTTAGAGTCTATGTCATCCCTCACTACTACCCTGATATTATCCTTTATTAACAGAGCTACCCCACCACCTTTTCCATCCTGTCTATCCTTCCTAAATGCCTGATACCCCTGGATATTCATTTCCCAGTCCTGGTCACCCTGTAACCACGTTTCTGTAATGGCCACTAGATCATACCCATTTGTGCTGATTTGTGCCATCAACTCATTTACTTTGTTCCGAATGCTTCGTGCATTCAGGCAAAGTGTCCTTATTCCAGCTTTTATCTGGACCTGAATTGTTGAAATGTTATTAACCTCCTCCCTCTATAACCCTTCTCTGTTTGCGAGCTAACTTCCTCGCACCCAGTCACCTCGTCTCGATCCCCTCCCCCCAACCTATCTAGTTTAAATTCTCCCCAGTAGCCTTAGCCTCGCATTTGTCTAAATTAAACTCCATCTGCCATTCGTCAGCCCACTAGCCCAATTGATCAACATCCCGTTGCAATCGGAGATAACTTTCTTCACTGTCCACTATGCCACCAATCTTAGTGTCATCTGCAAACTTACTAACCATGCCTCCTATATTCTCATCCAAATCATTAATATAAATGACAAAATGGGGACCCAGCACTGATCCCTGAGGCACACCGCTGGTCACAGGCCTCCAGTTTGAAAAACAATTCTCTACAACCACCCTCTGGCTTCTGTCAATAAGCCAATTTTGTATCCATTTAGATACCTCACCCTGGATCCCATGAGATTTAACCTTATGCAACAACCTACCATGCGGTGCCTTGTCAAAGGCCTTGCTATAGTCCATGTAGACAACATCAACTGCACTGCCTTCATCTACCTTCTTGGTTACCCCTTCAAAAAACTCAATCAAATTTGTGAGACATGATTTTCCACTCACAAAGCCATGCTGACTGTCCCTAATCAGTATTTGCGTCGCTAAATGCCTGTAGATCCTGTCTCTCAAAATACCTTCCAACAATTTACCCACCATAGATGTGAGGCTCACTGGCCTGTAGTTCCCCGGCTTTTTCCTGCAGCCGTTTTTAAACAAAGGCACAATATTTGGCACTCTCCAATCTTCAGGCACCTCACCCGTGACTATCGATAATTCAAATATCTCGGCTAGGCTACCCGCAATTTCCTCCCTAGCTTAGTGGATGAGTTTGGAAAAGGATGTGTAGATAGTTTGAGTCATGTTGAGATCAAAAAGGAGGAGGTATTGGGGTTCTTGAGAAACATTAAGGTAGACAAGTCCCCAGGGCCTGATGGGATATACCCCAGAATACTGAGAGAGGCAAGGGAGGAAATTGCTGGGGCCTTGAGAGAAATCTTTGTATCCTCACTGGCTACAGAGGAGGTACAGTAAGAGTTTTAACAACACCAGGTTAAAGTCCAACAGGAAATCTAATTTCCACTCCATCTGACGAAGGAGCAGCGCTCCGAAAGCTAATGGCATTTGCTACCAAATAAACCTGTTGGACTTTAACCTGGTGTTGTTAAAACTCTTACTGTGTTTACCCCAGTCCAACGCTGGCATCTCCACATCATGACCACAGGGGAGGTCCCAGAGGATTGGAGAATAGCCAGTATTGTTCCTTTGTTTAAGAAGGGTGGCAAGAATACTCCAGATAATTACAGGCCGGTGAGCCTTATATCAGTGGTAGGGAAATTATTGGAGAGGATTCTTCGAGACAGGATTTATTCCCACTTGGAAATAAGTGAACATATTAGTGAGAGACAACATGGTTTTGTGAAGGGGAAGTTGTGTCTCACGAACTTGATCGAGTTTTTAGAGGAAGTGACAAAGATGATTGATGAGGGTAGGGCAGTGGATGTTGTCCACATGGACTTCAGTAAGGCCTTTGACAACGTCCCTCATGGCAGACTGGTGCAGAAGGTGAAGTCGCATGGGATCAGAGGTGAGCTGGCAAGGTGGATACAGAACTGGCTCGGTCAAAGAAGACAGAGGGTAGCAGTGGAAGGGTGTGTTTCTGAATGGAGGGCTGTGACAAGTGGCGTTCCTCAGGGATCAGTGCTGGGACCTTTGCTGTTTGTAATATATATAAATGATTTGGAGGAAAATGGATTGATTAGTAAGTTTGCAGATGACACAAAGGTTGGTGGATTTGCGGATAGCGATGAGGACCATCAGAGGATACAGCAGGATATAGATCAGTTGGAGACTTGGGCAGAGAGATGGCAGATGGAGTTTAATCCGGACAAATGGCCGAGTGAGGGAACCATGGTTCACAAAAGAGGTGGAATGTCTTGTCAAGAGGAAGAAGGAAACGTATGTAAGGTTGAGAAAACAAGGTTCAGTTGGCTTGATGGAGGGTTACAAGTTAGCAAGAAATGAGCTGAAAAAGGGGCTTAGGAGAGCTAGGAGGGGGCATGAGAAGTCCTTGGCGGGTCGGATCAAGGAAAACCCCAAGGCTTTTTACTCTTATGTGAGGAATAAAAGAATGACCAGGGTGAGGTTGGGGCCGGTTAGGGACGGCAGTGGGAATTTGTGCATGGAGTCAGAAGAGATAGGAGAGGTGATGAATGAATACTTTTCTTCGGTGTTCACCAAGGAGAGGGGCCATGTTTTTGAGGAAGAGAGGGTGTCACAGGCTGATAGGCTGGAGGAAGTAGATGTTTGGAGGGAAGATGTACTAGCAATTTTGAATAAACTGAAAGTTGATAAGTCCCCTGGGCCTGATGAAATATATCCTAGGATTCTTTGGGAGGCAAGGGATGAGATAGCAGAGCCTTTGGCTTTGATCTTTGCGTCCTCACTGTCCACGGGGGTGGTGCCAGAGGACTGGAGAGTGGCGAATGTTGTTCCTCTGTTGAAGGAAGGGAATAGAAATGACCCTGGTAATTATAGGCCGGTTAGTCTTACTTCGGTGGTCGGTAAGTTGATGGAAAAGGTCCTCAGGGATAGGATTTACGACCATTTAGAAAGATGCAGCTTAATCTGGGATAGTCAGCACGGATTTGTGAAGGCCAGGTCTTGCCTCACAAATTTGATAGAATTTTTTGAGGAGGTAACTAAGTATGTAGATGAAGGTAGTGCAGTTGATGTCATATACATGGATTTTAGTAAGGCGTTTGATAAAGTCCCCCATGGTCGACTTATGAAGAAAGTAAGGATGTGTGGGATAGAGGGAAGTTTGGCCGATTGGATAGGTAACTGGCTATCTAACAGAATGTGGAGATGCCAGCGTTGGACTGGGGTAAGCACAGTAAGAAGTCTCACAACACCAGGTTAAAGTCCAACAGGTTTATTTGGTAGCAAATACCATAAGCTTTCGGAGCACAGCTCCTTCGTCAGATGGAGTGGATATCTGTTCTCCAACAGTGCAAACAGACACAGAAATCAAATTACCTGTGTTGAATGCTCCCTCCACCCACATTGTCTGTACATTTAAGACCTGGCTGGCTGTAGAGATTTGCATTCTAATCAGTATTCTGTAATTTGATTTCTGTGTCTGTTTGCACTGTTTGAGAATAGATATCCACTCCATCTGACGAAGGAGCTGTGCTCCGAAAGCTTATGGTATTTGCTACCAAATAAACCTGTTGGACTTTAACCTGGTGTTGTTAAACTTCTTACTGTATCTAACAGAAGACAGAGGGTGGTGGTGGATGGAAAATTTTCGGACTGGAGGCAGGTTGCTAGCGGAGTGCCACAGGGATCAGTGCTTGGTCCTCTGCTATTTGTCATTTTTATAAATGACTTGGAGGAGGGGGCTGAAGGGTGGATCAGTAAATTTGCTGATGACACCAAGATTGGTGGAGTAGTGGATGAGGTGGAGGGCTGTTGTAGGCTGCAAAGAGATATAGATAGGATGCAGAGCTGGGCTGAAAAATGGCAAATGGAGTTTAACCCTGACAAATGTGAGGTGATTCATTTTGGTAGGACAAATTTAAATGTGGATGACAGGGTCAAAGGTAGGGTTCTGAAGAATGTGGAGGAACAGAGAGATCTTGGGGTTCATATCCATAGATCTCTGAAGGTTGCCACTCAAGTGGATAGAGCCGTGAAGAAGGCCTATAGTGTGTTGGCGTTCATTCACAGGGGGTTTGAGTTTAAGAGCCGTGGGGTTATGCTGCAACTGTACAGGACCTTGGTGAGACCACATTTGGAATATTGTGTGCAGTTCTGGTCACCTCACTATAAGAAGGATGTGGAGACACTGGAAAGAGTGCAAAGGAGATTTACCAGGATGCTGCCTGGTTTGGAGGGTAGGTCTTATGAGGAAAGGTTGAGGGAACTTGGGCTGTTCTCTTTGGAGCGGAGGAGGTTGAGAGGAGACTTGATAGAGGTTTATAAGATGATGAGGGGGATAGATAGAGTGAACGTTCAAAGACTATTTCCTCGGGTGAATGGAGTGGTAACTAGGGGGCATAACTATAGGGTTCATGGTGGGAGATATAGGAAGGAGGTAGGTTTTTTACTCAGAGAGTGGTTGGGGTGTGGAATGGACTGCCTGCAGGGATAGTGGAGTCAGAAACTTTAGGAACATTTAAGAAGCTATTGGATAGGCACATGGAGTACTTCGGGATGATAGGGAGGAAATAGCTTGATTTGGGTTTCAGTCAAAGCTCGGCACAACATTGTGGGCTGAAGGGCCTGTTCTGTGCTGTACTGTTCTATGTTCTATGTTCTAAATGTGTGGTAATGCATTTTGGAAGGTCTAATATAGATAGGAAATATACAGTAAACGGCAGAACCCTTAGGAGTATTGATAGGCAAAGGGATCAGGGTGTACAGGTACATAGGTCTCTCAAAGTGGCAATGCAGGTGGAGAAGGTGGTCAAGAAGGCATATGGCATGCTTGCCTTCATCGGCCATGGTATTGAGTTTAAAAATTGGCAAGTCATGTTGCAGCTATATGGAACCTTCGTTCGGCCGCACTTGGAAAAGTGTGTTCAATTCTGGTCGCCACACTACCAGAAGGATGTGGAGGCTTTGGAGAGGGTACAGAAAAGATTTACCAGGATGTTGCCTGTATGGAGGGCATTAGCCACACGGAAAGGTTGGAGAAACTTGGTTTGTTCTCACTAGAACGACGGAGGTTGAGGGGCGACCTGATAGAAGTCTACAAGAGATTATGAGAGGCATGGACAGAGTTGATAGTCAGAAGCTTTTTCCCAGGATGGAAGAGTCAATTACTAGGGGGCATAGGTTTAAGGTGCGAGGGGCAAGGTTTAATGGAGATGTACGAGTCAGATTTTTTACACAGAGAGTAGTGGGTGCCTGGAACTTGTTGCCAGGGGAGGTAGTGGAAGCGGATACGGTAGTGACTTTTAAGGGGCGTCTTGACAAGTACATGAATAGGATGGGAATAGAGGGATATGGTCCCCGTAAGCATAGGGGGTATTAGTTAAGTCGGGCAGCATGGTCGGTGCTGACTTGGAAGGCCGAAGGGCCTGTCCCTGTGCTGTAATTTTCTTTGTTCTTTGTTCTTTGAATCTCCTCTGCACTCCTTCCATTGTGATGATACTCTTCCTACAATGCGGCGACCAGAACTGCACACAGTATTCCAGCTGTGGCCTCACCTAAGTTCTATACAATTCCATCATGACCTCTCTGCTTTTGTAATCTTTACCCCGATTGATAAAGGCGAGTGTGCCATATGCCTTTTTCACCACTCTATTAACCTGCCTTTCCACCTTCAGAGATTTAGGGACAAACACGCCAAGGTCCCTCTGTTCTTCGAAACATCCCAGCGTCAGACCTTTCATTGTATACTTTCCTTGTGTATTACCTCACACTCTTCAGGGTTAAACTCCATCTGTCACTTATCCGCCCATTTGACCATCTCGTCTATATCTGCCTGTACCCCAACTCACTCAACCTCACTGTTAACCACCCGGCCAATCTTTTTGTCATCGGCAAACTTACTGATCCTACCCCCCACATAGTCATCAATATAATTTATATAAATGACGAACAATAGGGGCCCTAGCGTGGATCCCTGTGGTACGCCACTGGTCACTGGCCCCCAGTCACTAAAGCAGCCGTCTGTCATCATCCTCTGTCTCCTACCACTAAGCCAATTATGAATCCACCTCATCAGATCACCCTGTATCCCATGTACATTTGCCTTCTTCATAAGTCTTCCATATGGGACTTTGTGAAAGGCTTTGCTGAAATCGATGTAAACTACATCAACTGCACTACCCTCACCTACACACTTGGTTACATGCTCAAAAAGTTCAATCAAATTTGTTAGGCATGACCTCCTTCTGACAAAACCATGCTGACTATCCCTGATAAAACCTTGCCTCTCCAGTTGGAGATAGATACTCTCCTACAGAATCTTCTCCAGTAGTTTCCCAACCACAGACATGAGACATAGTTCCCTGGCTTGTCTTTAGAACCTTTCTTAAATAGTGGGACCACATTAGCTGTTCTCCATCCTCTGGCACCTCCCCGATGGCCAGAGAAGAATTAAAAATTTGGATCTCCCTCATTCCCTCACGGAATGAAATTGCTGTCAGAAGCTTGATTTTTATTTATGCACTAATGTGTATTTATCCGCCATCTCTGCAGCTCTTCTCGCTGTTTCAAATTTCTGTTCCTTATCACTTCTGGAAATGAACTTCTAAACTCCTCCAGCAGAATAATACCACTAAGAGCTTTTCTATCTTTAATGCTGTCACCTATCTATCGAAGTTGCTCTGTTTAATTCTTTCAAATCCGATATAAGTCTGACTTGGTTCCTTTCTTACATTTCAGAACCATTGTCTATATGCTTCTGGTACCAATTCATAGGCACTCAAAATAGTCCTTTTCACCTCTTAATATTTGCCTGACACCTCCTCTGACAGTGCTGCAAACACCTCAAGTAGCCCTTCCTACCAAGTTGGTCCGAATTAACATAACCATACTTCCTCTGGCCAGTTCATCTGTATAGCCAATTTCTCAAAGGAAATGAAAAAGGCTTTCATCTTTTTCATCAAATCTTAATAATGTTTGGACATATTTGTACATATCCCCACAAGGCAGTTGGCTATGATAAGTTTGCCCATCATCATTTCTATCTTGCACTTTTACTTCGGTCATTTGAAGTCTTTTTGCTTCAAGTTCCAACTTCATCTTTTCTAACTCGAACAATCTTTCCCTTTCTTTATCTTCTGCTAGGGCCTTCCTCCTTCTTTCCCCTCTCTTTTTTTCCTTCTCTCCAGCCTTATAAATTCACTTTCTAACTCCAATTGTTTCATTTGCAATTTATTTTTTTCTAACTCCACTGCACTTGACTGTTTCTCTGATATCCCAAAATGCTTGGCTACCTCCGTTATAATTTCAGCTTTCCTATTATCCCTGGTCAAACCAAATTTTAGCCTGTTTGCTAATTCTACAAGTGTTATCTTTTTCTGCCTTTCCAAACTTTCTTGGCAAATTTGGGAAGCATCTTCAACCCCCAGAACCTCTTTAGCAATGCTAAGAGCCATTTCCCCACTTTTGATTTAAACGACAACAAGCCATCAAAATTAAACAGATTTTCCACTTCTCACTTATGGTTTATTTAAAGATCTAGGACTGTTCATATCCCGGACCCGAGTCACCAATCTGTTATAAAGTGGAGGTTGATCCTCCAACTGAGAACTAACACCAAAACCCCCAAAGAGGAGTACTTCGCCTCATAATCTGTAAAACGTGTGTGTGAAGTGGTGTGACCTGCGCTTCAGCAACTTCTAGTGGTTAAATACAAAATAACTCCCTGACACTCACTCTAAAAGTCTAACTAACTCACACTCACACTCTAACACTCGCTCTAATATCTAACGAACAGTAAACAACTTTACTAAACTATTAAACCGAATAAAACAAGATTCTAATGGTATTGGATTTGGTACTGGGAAATGAACCGGGCCAAGTGTTAGATTTGGTTGTGGGAGAGCACTTTGGAGATAGTGGATTACAGGGTCAAAGGTAGGGTTCTGAAGACTGTGGAGGAACAGAGAGATCTTGGGGTCCATATCCACAGATCTCTAAAGGTTGCCACTCAAGTGGATAGAGCTGTGAAGAAGGCCTATAGTGTGTTAGCTTTTATTAACAGGGGGTTGGAGTTTAAGAGCCGTGGGGTTATGCTGTAACTGTACAGGACCTTGGTGAGACCACATTTGGAATATTGTGTGCAGTTCTGGTCACCTCACTATAAGAAGGATGTGGAAGCGCTGGAAAGAGTGCAAAGGAGATTTACCAGGATGCTGCCTGGTTTGGAGGGTAGGTCTTATGAGGAAAGGTTGCAGGAGCTAGGGCTGTTCTCTCTGGAGCGGAGGAGGTTGAGGGGAGACTTAATAGAGGTGTATAAAATGATGAAGGGGATAGATAGAGTGAACGTTCAAAGACTATTTCCTCGGGTGGATGGAGCCTTACAAGGGGGCATAACTATAGGGTTCGTGGTGGGAGATACAGGAAGGATATCAGAGGTAGGTTCTTTACGCAGAGAGTGGTTGGGGTGTGGAATGGACTGCCTGCAGTGATAGTGGAGTCAGACACTTTAGGAACATTTAAGCGGTTATTGGATAGGCACATGGAGCACACCAGGATGATAGGGAGTGGGATAGCTTGATCTTGGTTTCAGATAAAGCTCGGCACAACATCGTGGGCCGAAGGGCCTGTTCTGTGCTGTACTGTTCTATGTTCTATGTCTATGTATGCTGTTCCAATAAACACAATTCCCACTCGTTAATAAAAAAACTAATTTAGTTACTCTCTAAATTGCAACCAGGCTTTGTGTCTTCTGGAATTTTCTGGGCCTTCTCTATTGATTCTTCTTTCTTCTTTGGGACCTTTGTTATCTAGATGAGGCTTTGAGCTAAGAGCTGTGCTAGGTGGCAGGTGCTCTCTCCTTTTGTCCCACTGTCCCCCTTCTTTTATACCTGTGATGACATATCAATATTTACCACAACTGGATTGGTCCTAGGTTGTCAAAACCATCAAATTTAAATTTAATAGGCTCTTGGTATCTCAGTGCCTAATTCAAATTGATTGGCTGAATTCAAAAAATTCAAACGCCTGAAAGCCTGTTGCCTCGGTAACACTGCTGTTTGACCTTTCAACACAAATGTGGGGCTCTATATGTACTTGCATTTCTTCTTCCCCCCCAAGCACGGAAAAAGCACCACCTTTTAAAGGGACCATGCAATGTTTTTTCCTGAGCCTTTTACAATTTTACAAACGCCAATCTACAATTACTCTCCCTAACTCAGCACTGCATAATATTCAAGGTTATGGGCCAAGTGCTGGTAAATGGGATTAGATGGGATGTTAGGTGTTTCCTGCATGTTGCTGCAGACTCAATGGGCCAAAGGGCCTTTACTGCACTGTATGATTCTGTGAAATTGACATTCCCTCTGTGTCGGAGGATTTCAAAAGGGTCTGCTTTCACCTGCCTGCAGCTTTTGATACTTAGAAAGGAAAATCTCTGCTGCATAATGGAGTGCAATGATTTAAAATCCTGCCAGGTGACTGGGGGGCGGGTGGAGGGGGGGGGGGAGGGGGGGGGCATGGAGACAAAATTTTTGTTCAATGTTCCTGTAATTTCTTCACTCCACGTGATAATTTCTCTAATCATTGCCTCGAAAGGAACAATGTTTCAGCTAGCAAAATCCCCTTTTTGTCCACTTGGGCAGCACGGTGGCACAGTGGTTAGCATTGCTGCCTCACAGCGCCAGGGACCAGGATTCGATTCCTGGCTTGGGTCACTGTCTGTGTGGAGTCTGCATGTTCTCCTCGTGTCTGCGTGGGTTTCCTCCGGGTGCTCCGGTTTCCTCCCACAATCCAAAAGACGTGCTGGTTCGGTGCATTGGCCATGCTAAATTCTCCCTCAGTGTACCTCAACAGGCGCTGGAGTGTGGTGACTAGGGGGTTATCACAATAACTTCATTGCAATGTTAATGTAAGCCTACTTGTGACAAATAAATAAACTTGCAAAAAACACCTGTTTTATATTTCTGGCTGGCTTATCCTTATATTCATTTTTTCCCCCTTTTTATGAACCTGGTTGATATTAGACCTAGTGCCCATTAGACATGAGCATCTCACCTAGAATTTAACTCTGGACATCTGATGTCCACTCACTGGGACTGTCTGAATTGGAGTTTGAACCCTGAACTTTCTGACATAAAAATGGGATGTCTGCCACTAAGCCAAAGACTTTCTTTGTAATCCTGGTGATACCAGGTTTTAAAACACTATTCCTGCGATCTAAACATTTGTATAGCATCTATAGGGTAGTAAAATGTCCCAGAACCCTAAGAGATATTGGAACAGGTGGTGTAATGCTTGCTTAAACTGGTCAATTGTAAGGAGAGTCTGACAGGGGAGAGAGAGGTGAAGAGGTTTGTGGGCGGGTTGGGGTTGGGGAAATGGGGTGAGGTGGGGGGTTGGGAGGAATGGGTGCATGACTTCCCAAGATTAAAGTAAAAAAATACTTCCCACAAAAGTGTGAAATCTTGAATGCTCATTTCAGATTTTTCAGTGGCAAAAGATTGATGACTTTTTGCTAATACAGTACTGTCATGCCTATATAGTATTTAAACAGTCCAACTCACAAGAGTTGGCCCATTGGCATCAATAATTACAACCTGCACGTATTTAGCACATCTTAACTATGAAATTGTCTCGAAAGAGCTTTGTAAGGAGGTGAGTGAGGAAAGAAGAGAGAAAGAACTAATTTAGACATGCCAAGCCATGATGCAAGAAATAGATATAAAGTAGTTTGTTCAAAAAGTAGGTTTTGAGCAGATTTTTAAAGAAGGCGGGAGTTGTTTAAGGGAAGTATTTCCAAGAGGCATGATCACTGTGGGCTGAGATTAAGTCGCTAATTGTGTTACAAAGGGAGGCAGTGAACATGAGGCCAGAGTTGAGGGACTGAAAGGTGTGTAAAGGTTAAAGGTTGAGAAGGCTGTAATTTTTGGGTGAGGTGAGGCTGTGGAAGGACTACTTTTATTTATCAATGAGCATCACTGGCAAGCCTAACATTTATTGGGAGGCGATGGCCTAGTGGTATTATTGCTAGACTATTAATTCAGAAACTCAGTTAATGTTCTGGGGACCCATGTTCGAATCCCACCATGGCAGATAGTGGAATTTGAATTCAATAACAATATCTGGAATTAACAATCTACTCATGACTACAAAACCATCGTTGGTTGCATTGAATATATTCAAGAGGCAGCTGGATAAAGCACTTGGGGTGAATGGGATCAAAGGTTATGGGGAAAAAGCAGAATTAGGCTATTGAGTTGGATGATCAGCCATGACCATAATGAATGGCGGAGCAGGCTCGAAGGGCCAAATGCCTCCTCCTGCTCCTATCTTCTATGTTTCTTCTCTCCAAGGAGAACAATCCCAATCGCTCAAATCTATCCTCAAAATTGTAGTTTCTCATCCCTGGAGCAATTCTTGTAAACCTCTCTCTAATACATTCCCATCCTGCCTATAGTCTGGTACCCAGAACTATGCACAATATTTCAATTGATGTCTTGTATAATTTCAGCATAACCTCCTTGCTCTTTCCACCCTATCCCTCCACCTTCAATAATCTACACACACACATACACCCAGGGCCCTCTGCTCCTGTACCCTTTTAAAAATGTTACCCCTTATTTTACATTGTTTCTCCTTGATCTTCCCACCAAAATGCATCACCTCACATTTCTCTGCATTGAACTTCAGCTGCCACCTTTCTGCTCACCCACCAACTTGTCAGTCTTTTTGAAGTGCTACACTGTCCTCTTCACAAGTTTTCAATACTTCCAAATGTTGTATCATCCACAAACTTTGAAATTGTCCTCTACACACCAAGATCTAGATCATTAATATATACAAAAAAGCAAGGGTCCTGAAACACTGCAAATGTTCCTCCAATCTGAAATGTATCCAATCTTTATTATTCTCTGCTTCCTATTATTCAGTAAGAAGTCTAACAACACCAGGTTAAAGTCCAACAGGTTTATTTGGTAGCAAAAGCCACACAAGCTTTCGGAGCGTGCGGCTCCTTCGTCAGGTGGAGTGGGAGATGTGCTCACAAACAGGACATACAGAGTCACAAACTCAATTTACAGAATAATGATTGGAATGCTAATCAAGCTAATCAATACTAATACAGCTAATCAAGTCTTAAAGGTACAGACAATGTGAGTGGAGAGAGCATTAAGCACAGGTTAAAGAGATGTGTATTGTCTCCAGACAGGACAGCTAGTGAGATTCTGCAAGTCCAGGAGGCAAGCTGTGGGGGTTACAGATAGTGTGACATAAACCCAAGATCCCGGTTGAGGCCGTCCTCATGTGTGCGGAACTTGGCTATCAGTTTCTGCTCAGCGACCCTGCGGTGTCATGTGTCGTGAAGGCCGCCTTGGAGAACGTTTACCCGAAGATCAGAGGCTGAATGCCCATGACCGCTGAAGTGCTCCCCAACAGGAAGAGAACAGTCTTGCCTGGTGATTGTCGAGCAGTGTTCATTCATCCATTGTCGCAGCGTCTGCATGGTTTCCCCAATGTACCATGCCTCGGGACATCCTTTCCTGCAGCGTATCAGGTAGACAACGTTGGCCGAGTTGCAAGTGTATGTATCGTGTACCTGGTGGATGGTGTTCTCACGTGAGATGATGGCATCCGTGTCGATGATCCGGCACGTCTTACAGAGGTTGCTGTGGCAGGGTTGTGTGGTGTCGTGGTCACTGTTCTCCTGAAGGCTGGGTAGTTTGCTGCGGACAATTGCCTGTTGTGTGGCTGTTTGAAGGCAAGACGTGGGGGTGTGGGGATGGTCTTGGCGAGCTGTTCGTCTTCATCGATGACATTTTGAAGGCTCCAGAGGAGATGTCGTAGCTTCTCCGCTCCGGGGAAGTACTGGACGACGAAAGGTACTCTGTCCACTATTATTCAGCCAATTTTGTGTCCATGTTGCGACTGTCATTTTTATTCCATGAACTATAACTTTCCTCACAAGTTTGTTGTGTGGCACTGTATCAAATGCCTTCTGAAAGTTAATGTACACCACATCAACAGCATCAGTGACTAGTGGTGTGCCTCAGGGATCAGTGTTGGGACCACAATTGTTTACGATTTACATAGATGATTTGGAGTTGGGGACCAAGTGTAGTGTGTCAATATTCGCTGATGACACTAAGATGAGTGGCAAAGCAAAGTGTGCAGAGGACACTGAAAGTCTGCAAAGGGATATAGATAGTCTAAGTGAGTGGGTGAGGGTCTGGCAGATGGAGTACAATGTTGGTAAATGTGAGGTCATCCATTTTGGTAGGTATAACAGCAAAATGAACTATTATTTAAATGGTAAAAAATTGCAGCATGCTGCTGTGCAGAGGGACCTGGGCGTCCTTGTGCAGGAATCTCAAGGAGTTGGTTTGCAGGTGCAGCAGGTAATTAAGAAGGCAAATGGAACTTTGTCCTTTATTGCGAGAGGGGTGGAGTTTAAAAACAGCGAGTTATGTTGCAGCTGTATAAGGTGCTGGTGAGGCCACACCTGGAGTACTGTGTACAGTTTTGGTCTCGCTTGAGAAAGGATATACTGGCACTGGAGGGGGTGCAGAGGAGATTCACTAGGTTGATTCCAGAGTTGAGAGGGTTAGCTTATGAGGAGAGACTGAGTAGACTGGGGCTATACTCATTGGAATTCAGAAGAATGAGGGGAGATCTTATAGACACATATTATGATTATGTTGGGAATAGATAAGATAGAAGTGGGAAGTTGTTTCCACTGGCGGGTGAAACTAGAACTAGAAGGCATAGCCTCAAAATAAGGGGAAGCAGATTTAGAACTGAGTTGAGGAGGAACTTCTTCACACAAAGGGTTGTGAATCTGTGGAATTCCCTGCCCTGTGAAGCAGTTGAGGCTACCTCATTGAATGTTTTTAAGGCAAGCATAGATAAATTTTTGAACAGTAAAGGAATTAAGGGTTATGGTGAGCGGGCGGGCAAGTGGAGCTGAGTCCACAAAAAGATCAGCCATGATCTTATTGAATGGCGGAGCAGGCTCGAGGAGCCAGATGGCCTACTCCTGCTCCTAGTTCTTATGTTCTTATCACCCTCGAATGCAAACTAACAAGGTTTATTAAACAATAAAGGTTAATACTTAAAACTCCACTGGTCGAGCATGGCGCGATACAGTCTTTCACATGGATCCCATCTTCTCTTCTTGGTCCCTAGGACCTAGTTTCTTGACTCAAAGTCTTGACGGTAATTTCCCTCACATAGACTGGAAATCACTTAGGGCTGGGGACCTGGACGGGGAAGAATTTATAAAATGCGTACAGGAAGGCAGTCCAACTAGAGAGGGGGCTATACTGGACCTAGTACTGGGGAATGAGCCCGATCAGGTCATCAAAGTTGCAGTAGGGAAACATGTGGCAAATAGTGACCACAATTCTGTAAACTTTAGGATAGTAATGGAAAAAGATGAGTGTTGTCCTATGGGTAAGGGGCTGAATTGGGGGAAGGCGAACTACAGTCAGATTAGGCAGGATTTGATGGCTGTTGATTGGGAGAGGCTGTTCGAGGGTAAATCCACATCTGGCATGTGGGAGTCTTTTAAGGAGCAGTTGATAGGACTGCAGGACAGGCATGTGCCTGTAAAGAGGAAGGATAGGAAAGGTAGGATTCGGGAGCCGTGGATAACCAGTGAAATTGTGGGTCTAATCAGAAAGAAAAAAGAGGCATACATGAGGTCCAGGCAGCTAAAAACAGATGGAGCACTGGAGGAATACAGAGAAAGTAGAAAATAACTCAAACAGGGACTTAGAAGGGCAAAAAGGGGCCACGAAATGTCCTTGGCAGACAGGATTAAGGAGAATCCTAAGGCATTTATACATACGTTAGGAACAAGAGGGTTGTTAGGGAAAGAATCGGACCTCTCAGGGACAAAGGAACAAAAGAACAAAGAACAATACAGCACAGGAACAGGCCCTTCGGCCCTCCAAGCCCAACTAGACCATTCTTTTGTATCCCTCCATTCCCACTCCGTTCATGTGGCTATCTAGATAAGTCTTAAACATTCCCTGTGTGTCTGCCTCCACCACCTTGCCTGGCAGCGCATTCCAGGCCCCCACCACCCTCTGTGTAAAATACGTCCTTCTGACTATTTTCTAAACGGTGACAAAATTCATAATGCTAAAGTGCAAAGGGACTTGGGAGTCCTAGTCCAGGATTCTCTAAAGGTAAACTTGCAGGTTGAGTCCGTAATTAAGAAAGCAAATGTAATGTTGTCATTTATCTCAAGAGGCTTGGAATACAAAAGCAGGGATGTACTTCTGAGGCTTTATAAAGCACTGGTTAGGCCCCATTTGGAGTACTGTGAGCAATTATGGGCCCCACACCTCAGGAAGGACATACTGGCACTGGAGCGGGTCCAGCGGAGATTCACACGGATGATCCCAGGAATGGTAGGCCTGACATACGATGAACGTCTGAGGATCGTGGGATTATATTCATTGGAGTTTAGGAGGTTGAGGGGAGATCTAATAGAAACTTACAAGATAATGAACGGCTTAGATAGGATGGACGTAGGGAAGTTGTTTCCATTAGCAGGGGAGACTAGGACGCGGGGGCACAGCCTTAGAATAAAAGGGAGTCACTTTAGAACAGAGATGAGGAGAAATTTCTTCAGCCAGAGAGTGGTAGGTCTGTGGAATTCATTGCCACAGAGGGCTGTGGAGGCCGAGACGTTGAGCGTCTTCAAGACAGAAATTGATAAATTCTTGATTTCTCGAGGAATTAAGGGCTATGGGGAGAGAGCGGGTAAATGGAGTTGAAATCAAACATGATTGAATGGTGGAGTGGACTCGATGGGCCGAATGGCCTTACTTCCGCTCCTATGTCTTATGGTCTTATGATATCCGTGTTAAACCTCCCCCCTCACCTTGAACCTATGACCCCTCGTGAATGTCACCACCGACCTGGGAAAAAGCTTCCCACCGTTCACCCTATCTATGCCTTTCATAATTTTATACACCTCTATTAGGTCACCCCTCATCCTCCGTCTTTCCAGTGAGAACAAACCCAGTTTACCCAATCTCTCCTCATAACTAAGCCCTTCCATACCAGGCAACATCCTGGTAAACCTCTTCTGCACTCTCTCTAAAGCCTCCATGTCCTTCTGGTAGTGTGGCGACCAGAACTGGGCGCAGTATTCCAAATGCGGCTGAACCAACGTTCTATACAACTGCAACATCAGACCCCAACTTTTATACTCTATGCCCCGTCCTATAAAGGCAAGCATGCCATATGCCTTATTCACTACCTTCTCCACCTGTGACGTCACCTTCAAGGATCTGTGGACTTGCACACCCAGGTCCCTCTGCGTATCTACACCCTTTATGGTTCTGCCATTTATCGTATAGCTCCCCCCTACGTTAGTTCTACCAAAATGCATCACTTCGCATTTATCTGGATTGAACTCCATCTGCCATTTCTTTGCCCAAATTTCAAGCCTATCTATACCCTTCTGTAGCCTCTGACAATGTTCCTCACTATCTGCAAGTCCAGCCATTTTCGTGTCGTCCGCAAACTTACTGATCACCCCAGTTACACCTTCTTCCAGATTGTTTCTATA
The DNA here is from genome assembly GCF_964213995.1 of Mustelus asterias. Lineage (NCBI taxonomy): Eukaryota > Metazoa > Chordata > Chondrichthyes > Carcharhiniformes > Triakidae > Mustelus > Mustelus asterias. Next base: position 29,715,871 of record NC_135818.1, read on the forward strand.
AATCACAAACAGCAGAGGTCCCAATACAGAGCCCTGCGGAACACCACTAGTCACAGGCATCCAGCCGGAAAAAGACCCTTCCACTACCACCCTCTGTCTTCTGTGACCAAGCCAGTTCTCCACCCATCTAGCCACCTCCCCCTTTATCCCATTAAATCCAACCTTTTGCACCAGTCTACCATGAGGGACTTTGTCAAACGCTTTACTAAAGTCCATATAGACGACATCCACGGCCCTTCCCTCGTCAACCATTCTAGTCACTTCTTCAAAAAACTCCACCAGGTTAGTGAGGCATGACCTCCCTCTCACAAAACCGTGCTGACTATCGTTAATGAGTTTATTTCTTTCTAAATGCGCATAACAAAGAACAAAGAACAAAGAACAATACAGCACAGGAACAGGCCCTTCGGCCCTCCAAGCCCGCGCCGCTCCCCGGTCCAGGATTGAATCCTGAATCCAGGATCCCCGCCCAATTTTCCAGCCTATCTACATACCAATATCCTATCCACCGAGCTGTCCCTCACAGCTACGATGCTCTGTTCATCACAACCTATTAACTCACCCCCACCCCCCCATTCCAGACCATGTGATCTCCAGGGAGAGGCGAAAACCCAGAGTGAAAACCCCAGGGCCAATATGGGGAAAAAAAATCTGGGAAATTCCTCTCCGACCCCCTGAGGCGATCGAAACGAGTCCAGGAGATCACACTGGCCCTGATCGGAAAATGCTTCCCAACCCTAGTCATTTCCACTTCCACGAACACCATATGAATTCCCTGCCCCCGAGACAGGTTCCCAACTATCCGCAGTCTCGCTCTGTACTGGCACCAGCAAGATGATCATAGAATGAAGCTTTGAAACGAGAAACAAGGAACAATTAGCCCGCGCCGCTCCCTGGTCCAAACTAGACCACTCTTTTGTATCCCTCCATTCCCACTCCGTTCATATAGCTGTCTAGATAAGTCTTAAACGTTCCCAGTGTGTCCGCCTCCACCACCTTGCCCGGCAACACATTCCAGGCCCCCACGACCCTCTGTGTAAAATATGTCCTTCTGATATCTGTGTTAAACCTCCCCCCCTTCACCTTGAACCTATGACCCCTCGTGAACGTCACCACCGACCCGAGGAAAAGCTTTCCACCGTTCACCCTATCTATGCCTTTCATAATTTTATACACCTCTATTAAGTCTCCCCTCATCCTCCGTCTTTCCAAGGAGAACAACCCCAGTTTCCCCAATCTCTCCTCATAACCAAGCCCCTCCATACCAGGCAACATCCTGGTAAACCTCTTCTGTACTCTCTCCAAAGCCTCCACGTCCTTCTGGTAGTGTGGCGACCAGAACTGGACGCAGTATTCCAAATGCGGCCGAACCAACGTTCTATACATCTGCAACATCAGACCCCAACTCTTATACTCTATGCCCCGTCCTATAAAGGCAAGCATGCCATATGCCTTCTTCACCACCTTCTCCACCTGTGACGTCACCTTCAAAGATCTGTGGACTTGCACACCCAGGTCCCTCTGCGTCTCTACACCCTTTATGGTTCTTCCATTTATCGTGTAGCTCCTCCCTACATTATTCCCACCAAAATGCATCACTTCGCATTTATCAGGATTGAACTCCATCTGCCATTTCCTTGCCCAAATTTCCAGACATACATCCTATCTCTAAGAATCCTCTCCAACATCTTCCCTACCACGGACGTCAAACTCACCGGCCTATAGAAGGGGAATTATGCTTAGAACCAAAGGAAGTAGGTGAGATCCTAAACGAATACTTTGCATCAGTATTCACAAAGGAGAGGGACATGTTGACTGGTAGTGTCTCAGAGAGATGTGTTGACCCGTTAGAAAAAATCTCAATTACAAGGTAGGAAGTGTTAGCTTTTTTAGGAAACATTTAGACAGACAAATCCCCAGGGCCGGATGGCATCTATCCTCAACTCCTCAGGGAAGCGAGAGATGCAATTGCTGGGCCTCTAACAGAAATCTTTGTCTCTTCACTGGATACAGGTGAGGTCCTAGAGGATTGGAGGATAGCAAATGCGGTCCCGTTATTTAAGAAGGTAGCAAGGATAACCCGGGTAATTATAGGTCGGTGAGCTTGACATCTGTGGTAGGGAAGTTGTTGGAGAAGATTCTTAGAGATAGGATATATGCGCATTTAGAATTGAATAATCTCATTAGCGATAGACAGCATGGTTTTGTATGAGGGAGGTCATGCCTCACAAATTTGGTTGAGTTTTTTGAGGAGGTGACAAAAACGATTGACGAAGGAAGGGCCGTGGATGTCGTCTATATGGATTTTAGTAAAGCATTTGACAAGGTCCCTCATGGCAGGCTGGTGCAAAAGGTTAAATCTCACGGGATAAAAGGTGAGCTAGCTAGATGAGTGGAAAACTGGCTTAGCCATAGAAGACAGAGGGTAGCAGTGGAGGAGTCTTTTTCCGGTTGGAGGTCTGTGACTAGTGGTGTTCCGCAGGGCTCTGTACTGGGACCTTTGCTGTTTGTGATATATATAAATGATTTGGAGGAAGATGTAGCTGGTGTGATCAGTAAGTTTGCGGACGACACGAAGATTGCTGGAGTTGCGGATAGCGATGAACATTGTCAGAGAATACAGCAGGATATAGATAGGCTGGAACATTGGGCGGAGAAATGGCAGATGGAATTTAATCCAGATAAATGCGAAGTGATGCATTTCGGTAGATCTAATGTAAGGGGGAGCTATACAATAAATGGCAGAACCATCAGGAGCATAGACACACAGAGGGACCTGGGTGTACAAGTCCACAGATCCTTAAAGGTGGCAGCACAGGTGGAGAGGGTGGTGAAGAAGGCATATGGCATGCTTGCCTTTATTGGATGGGGCACAGAATATAAAAGTTGGCATATGATGTTGCAGCTGTATAGAACAATGGTTAGGCCACATTTGGAATATTGCATCCAGTTCTGGTCGCCACACTACCAGAAAGACGTGGAGGCTTTGGAGAGAGTACAGAGAAGGTTTACCAGGATGTTGCCTCAAATGGAGGGTCTTAGCTATGAGGAAAGATTCGGTAAACTGGCATTGTTCTCCCTGGAAAGATGGAGGATGAGGGGTGACCTAAAAGAGGTGTATAAAATTATGAAGGGCATAGATAGGGTGAACAGTGGGAAGCTTTTTCCCAGGTCGGAGGTGACGAACACAAGGGGTCACGGGTTCAAGGTGAGGGGGGCAAGGTTCAACACAGATGTCAGGGGGACGTATTTTACACAGAGGGTGGTGGGGGCCTGGAATGCACTACCAAGCAAGGTGATTGAGGCGGACACGCTGGGATCGTTTAAGATTTATCTAGATAGCCACATGAACAGACTGGGAATAGAGGGATACAAACGAATGGTCTAGTTGAGCACATGAGCGGCGCAGGCTTGGAGGGCCGAAGGGCCTGTTCCTGTGCTGTATTGTTCTTTGTTCTTTGGTTCGATCTTAGTCCATTTAATTCTAATATACAGATAGAAACACCTTTGCAGCATTCACTTTCTTCTTAAAGCAACTACCTCTACTCCTCGTACTGAATTCAAATACTATGCTAACATTCATACCTTGGAATTCATAGAGCAGATCCCAAACCTATATATATATCTAAGTTCCTTGTGGTCAACCCTAAGCCTATGTGACAATTATCTTAATCACTAGGGATTTCTTATCGTAAACCCCAAGCCTTATCTGTCGACTGTCATTGGACCACTGGAAAATGAGGCTGGAGAAGTAATAATAGGAAACAAAGCAATGGCAGAGGAACTGAATAGTTACTTTGCATCAGTCTTCACGACGGAAGACACCAGTGGGATGCCAGAGCTCCAAGAGAGTCAGGGGGCACAGGTGAGTGTAGTGGCCATCACCAAGGAGAAGGTTCTGGGGAAACAGAAAGGTCTGAAGGTGGATAAATCACCTGGACCGGATGGACTACACCCCAGGGTTCTAAAATAGATAGCTGAGGAAATTATGGAGACATTGGTGGTGATCTTTCAGGAATCACTGGAGGCAGGGAGGGTACCAGAGGACTGGAAAGTAACTAATGTAACACCGCTGTTTAAGAAGAGAGGGAGGCAGCAGACAGAAAATTATAGGCCGGTTAGCCTGAGCTCGGTCATTGGCAAGATTTTAGAGTCCATTATTAAAGATGAGATCGCAGAACACATGGAAGTGCATGATAAAGTAGGATTGAGTCAGCACAGCTTTGTCAAGGGAGGTCATGTCTGACAAATCTGTTACAGTTCTTTGAGAGGTAACAGGGAAGTTAGATAAAGGAGAACCAGGGGACGTGATTTATTTAGATTTCCAGAAGGCCTTTGACAAGGCCTTGTGAGTGGAAAATCATGTCTCATAAATTTGATTGAGTTTTTTTCAAGGGGTAACCAAGAAGGTAGATGAGGGCAGTGCAGTTGATATTGTCGACATGGACTTTAGCAAGGCCTTTGACAAGGTACCGCATGGTAGGTTGTTGCAGCAGGTTAAATCTCACGGGATCCAGGGTGAGGTAGCCAAATGGATACAAAATTGGCTTCTTGACAGAAGCCAGAGGGTGGGTTGTAGAGGGCTGCTTTTCAAACTGGAGGCTTGTGACCAGCGGTGTGCCTCAGGGATCAGTGCTGGGTCCACTGTTATTTGTCATTTATATTAATGATTTGGATGAGAATATAGGAGGCATGATTAGTAAGTTTGCAGATGACACCAAGATTGGTGGCACAGTGGACAATGAAGAAAGTTATCTTCGATCGCAATGGGATTTTGATCAATTGAGCCAGTGGGCTGACGAATGGCAGATGGAGTTTAATTTAGACAAATGCGAGGTGATGCATTTTGGTAGATTGAACCAGGGTAGGACTTACTCAGTTAATGGTAGGGCATTGGGGAGAGTTACACAACAAAGAGATCTAGGGGTACATGTTCATAGCTCCTTGAAAATGGAGTCAGGTCGACAGAGTGATGAAGAAGGCATTCGGCATGCTTGGTTTCATCGGTCAGAACATTGAATACAGGAATTTGGACGTTTTGTTGAAGTTGTACGAGACATTGGTAGGGCCACACTTGGAATACTGTGTGCAATTCTGGTCACCCTATTATAGAAAGGATATTATTAAACTAGAAAGAGTGCAGAAAAGATTTACTGGGATGCTACCGGGACTTGATGATTTGGGTTATAAGGAGAGGCTGGATAGACTGGGACTTTTTTCTCTGGAGCGTAGGAGGCTGAGGGGTGATCCTATAGAGGTCTATAAAATAATGAGGGGCACAGATCAGCTAGATAGTCAATATCTTTTCCCAAAGGTAGGGGAGCCTAAAACTAGAGGGCATAGGTTTAAGGTGAGAGGGGAGAGATACAAAAGTGTCCAGAGGGGCAATTCTTTCACACAGAGGGTGGTGAGTATCTGGAACAAGCTGCCAGAGGTAGTAGTAGAGGCGGGTACAATGTTGTCTTTTAAAAAGCATTTAGATAGTTACACGGGTAAGATGGGTATAGAGGGATATGGGCCAAATGCAGGCAATTGGGATTAGCTTAGGGGTTTAAAAAGGGTGGCATGGACAGGTTGGGCCTCTATAAGGTGCTGCATAGGAGACTGTTAAATAAGTTAAGTGCCCATGGTGTTATGGGTAGGATTCTGGCATGGATAGAGGATTGGCTGACTTGCAGAAGGCAGAGAGTGGGGATAAAGGGGTCTTTTTCAGCATGGCACCCGGTAACTAGTCGTGTGCCTCAGGGGTCAGTGCTGGGACCACAACTTTTCACATTTGGAGGAAGGAACTGAAGGCACTGTTACTAGGTTTGCAGATGGTACAAAGATATGTAGAGGGACAGGTAGTATTGAGGAAGCAGGGGGGCTGCAGAAGGACTTGGACAGATTTGGAGAGTGGGCAAAAAAGTGGCAGATGGAATACAATGTGCATAAGTGTGAGGTTAAAAGATCGCAACTTTGGAAGGAGGGATGGAGGCGTAGACTATTTTCTAAGTGGGAAAATGCCTAGGAAATCAGAAACACAAAGGGACTTTGGGAGTCATTGTTCAAGATTCTCTTAAGGTTAACGTGCAGGTTCAGTCAGCAGTTAGGAAGGAAAATGCAATGTTAGCATTCATGTCGAGAGAGCTAGAATACAAGAGCAGGGATGTACTTCTGAGGCTGTATAAGGCTCTGGTCAGACCCCATTTGGAGTATTGTGAGTAGTTTTGGGCCCCATATCTATGGCCTTGGAAAGGGTCCTGAGGAGGTTCACAAGAATGATCCCTAGAACGAAGAGCTTGTCGTATGAGGAACGGTTGAGGACTCTAGGTCTGTACGCGTTGGAGTTTAGGAGGATGAGGAGGAATCTTATTGAAACTTACAGGATACTGCGAGGCCTAGATAGAGTGGACTGGAGAGGATGTTTCCAGTAGTAGGAAAAACTAGAACTAGAGGGCACAACCTCAGGCTAAAGAGACGATCCTTTAAAACAGAGATGAGGAGGAAGTTCTTCAGCCAGAGAGTGGTGAATCTGTGGAACTCTTTGCCGCAGAAGGCTGTGCAGGCCAGGTCATTGAGTGTCTTTAAGACATAGATAGATAGGTTCTTGATTAATAAGGGGATCAGGGGTTATGAGGAAAAGGCAGGAGAATGGGGATGAGAAAAAAATCAGCCATGATTGAATGGTGGGGCAGACTCGATGGGCCGAGCGGCCTAATTCTACTCCTATGTCTTATGGTCTTATGGATCGGCACAACTACTAACTCCTTATTCTCTCCCACCAAGAGCCCCTTTTAGCACATTTCTTGAGATGAAGACCATCCCCAGCAAATTCAAATACTTCAGAGCTCTTCCCTTGTTTTAATACCATTTCTGCTGGCAGTCCAAGTGCCCGTGTAAGTGCAACTAATACTTTCTCCAAATATTTGTAACTCTTGACCAATGAGATGCGAGCATATCCCTACATCAACTTAACCTCAACTCACATTATATCTAGAATTTTTGACCAATCAAAAGAGCACTTATGGCTTCTCTGCAACAAACTAAATTTGACATGTACACTTTTATAATTCTAGCCCTCAGACCCATCCATCTAACCAATCAGTATCCCAGTTTTGGCTTCTATTTTGAAAACCTTTATTAAATTGTCCCTTAATCTTCTCTGCTCACAGGAGAACAATCCCAGTTTCAGTCTCTCTATGTAACTGAAGTTTCTCATTCCAGTCATAGAAATCATAGAAACTCTGCAATACAGAAAGAGGCCATTCGGCCCATCGAGTCTGCACCGACCACAATCCCACCCAGGCCCTACTCCCATATCCCTACATATTTTACCGACTAATCCCTCTAACCTATGCATCTCAGGACACTAAGGGCAATTTTTAGCATGGCCAATCGACCTAACCCGCACATCTTTGGACTGTGGGAGGAAACTGGAGCACCCGGAGGAAACCCACACAGACACGAGGAGAATGTGCAAACTCCACACAGACAGTGACCCAAGCTGGGAATCGAACCCAGGTCCCTGGAGCTGTGAAGCAGCAGTGCTAACCACTGTGCTACCGTGCCGCCCTAGTAAATCTACTTTGTACCAAGGCTTTGCATCCTTGCTAACTTGTGGCATCCAAAATTGGACAAAATACTACAGCTGGATTCCTAACAGTGAGTTATAAAAGTTTAGTGTAACCTTTGTGCTTTTGCACACAGCTTAGAAAGCCAAGGATTCCAAAGGCTTTCTTTAAAATCAGTCTTCTTAATCATCTGACCTTCAAAGATTTGTGCACATAAACCTGCAGGTCCATCTGTTCCTGCATCCCCCATTAAATTTAGACCTTTCTTCATTCTTCCTTCTGAAAACTGGGTGGTCACTGTCTGTGCGGAGTCTGCACGTTCTCCCCGTGCCTGTGTGGGTTTCCTCTGGGTGATCCGGTTTCCTCCCACAGTCCGAAAGACATGCAGGTTAGGTGAATTGGACGTGTTAAATTGCCCTTTATTGCCAGAGGGACCAACTAGGGTAAATACATGGGGTTATGGGGATAGGGCCTGGGTGGGATTGTGGTCGGTGCAGACCCGATGGGCCGAATGATCTCCTTCTGCTCTGTAGGATTCTATGATTTCAGCTTGTTAAACTGTATTTGCCATATGTCTGCAAGTTTCACCTGTCTCTGCCCTATTTGTTCCTATCCTACTCCCCACTTGCATTTCAAGTCTCTGTAAACATTGAAATTATGCCCTACATACCCAAGTGTAGGTCATTAATAAAATAACAGTGGTCCTAATAACAGTCCCTGGGTGACATCGCTGTATAACATCCCCCTGTCTGAAAAAACAGCTGCTTTCAGTCTCTTCTCCAATTTTATATCCACATACCTACTTCCCTTTGAAAACCATGAATACCGGAGAAAAATTGCCCAGAGAACCAATTTGCCCCCTTGTTAAAGGACAGAATGTAAATAGAAGACAAGCAAAAATATTAGGTAAAATGAGAATTATCTTTAAACAATTGGTGTCACCCACAATCTTTCTAAATCTAGGGTATTCTTTTATTTGCATAGTGAACCCAGTTATTAACATAGACATTGTGTGGGCCTCTCAAACTCAGCTTGTAAAATTCACCCTCTCAGTAACTCTGACTGAGATTCCAATCTACTTTCTGGTCTAATGCCAAATGACACAGCTGATCGATGTACCAATAACCAGCTCTTCACCAAAATATGTGTGGTTATAAGCCATTGTTACTATAAGCTCCTCCAAGTCACAAAGGAAGAGGACAGTGGGAACCTGGTTTCTTAGAACAGGCATACTAAAGCAGTCTTCCATCTGTGAGTTACATGTGGAGAACCCAACAATCATGTGTGAAGATGTGTCCATCAATAACCCAATAGTTACATAATACCCTATTCAAAATCTGGAATTTAACATTTAGGTTCCGAGCAAAGCAAAGCTTAACAGCGCTGTGCATCCTCCATACATACTGACTTCTTGCTGATTCTCACAGGATCATTTTGTCATAGGTCATCACTGCTTCTCCTGGGACAGATTTACACTACAAACAAAACCACTTTACACTAACACTACAGCAGATGCATTTTGTAGGGATTAGTAAACTAGAAAGAATTTAAACCAGCCCAGAATTACCCATGGGGAAAGGTGAAGAGTTGGTTCTGTTAAACTTAAAGTTAAAGTTTTATTTATTAGTCACAAGTAAGGCGTACATTAACACTGCAATGAAGTTACTGTGAAATTCCCCTAGTCATCACGCTCAGGCGCCTGTTCGGGTCAATGCACCTAACCAGCATGTCCTTTACTCTGTGGGAGGAAACTGGAGCACCCAGAGGAAACTCACGCAGACACGGGGAGAATGTGCAAACTCCGCACAGACAGTGACCCGAGTCGGGAACAAACCCAGGTCCCTGGCATGGTAAAGTTCTTTAATTCTCTTCCTTTCTTGGTCCAACAGAATGTGGAATAGGAAGTGGCAAAAGTCAACATTATAAAGCAAATTTAACAACAGCACACAATTGGATTAAGCTTGAAATTTTCAGCAAAAGGGATAATAATGTAGAGTAAGAACCCAAAATATTTTGACATGATTTTAAACTTTGTGAAAGTTGAGCCTTAAACTCAACATTTTACTGAGAGAGGCAAGGGAGGAAATTGCTGGTCCTTGAGAGAAATCTTTGTTTCCTCACTGGCTACAGGGGAGGTTCCAGAGGATTGGAGAATAGCCAATGTTGTTCCTTTGTTTAAGACAGGTCGCAAGGATAATCCAGGTAATTACAGGTCGGTGAGCCTTATGTCAGTGGTAGGAAAATTATTGGAGAGGATTCTTCAAGACAGGATTTACTCCCACTTGAAAATAAGTGGACGTATTAGCGAGAGGCAACATGGTTTTGTGAAGGGGAGGTTGTGCCTCATTAACTTGATCGAGTTTTTCGAGGAAGTGACAAAGATGATTGATGAGGCAGTGGATGTTGTCTACATGGACTTCAGTAAGGTCTTTGACAAGGTTCCTCATGGCAGAAGGTGAAGTCGCACGGGATCAGAGGTGAGCTGGCAAAATGGATACAGAACTGGCTCGGTCATAGAAAACTGAGGGTAGCATTTTTGAAAGGAAGGCTGTGACCAGTGGCGTTCCTCAGGGATCAGTGCTGGGATCTTTGCTGTTTGTAATATATATATAAATGATTTGGAGGAAAATGTAACTGGTTTGATTTGTAAATTTGAAGACAACACAAAGATTGGTGGAATTGCGGATAGCGGTGAGGACCGTCGGAGGATACAGCAGGATCTAGATCGGTTGGACATTGGCAGAGTTTAACCCAGACAAATGTGAGGTAATGCATTTTGGAAGGCCTAATACAGATGGGAAATATACAATAAATGGCAGAACCTTAAGAGTATTGAAAGGCAGAGGGATCTGGGTGTACAGGTACACAGGTCACTGTAAGTGACAACGCAGGTGGAGAAGGTACTCAAGAAGCCATACGGCATGCTTGCCTTCATCAGCCGGGGCACTGAGTTTAAAAATTGACAAGTATTATTGCAGCTTTACAGAACCTTGGTTAGGCCGCACTTAGAACATAGTGTTCAATTCTGGTCGCCGGACTACCAGAAGGGTGTGGAGGCTTTAGAGAGGGTGCAGAAAAGATTTACCAGGATGTTGCCTGGTATGGAGGGCATTAGCTATGACGAGAGGTTGGAGAAACTTGGTTTGTTCTCACTGGAACAAGAGGTTGAGGGGCAACCTGATAAAAGTCTACAAGATTATGAAGGGCATGGACAGGGTGGATAGTCAGAAGCTTTTTCCCAGGGTGGATGAGTCAATTACTAGGAGGCATAGGTTTAGGGTGCGAGGGGCAAGGTTTAAAGGAGATGTACGAGGCAAGTTTTTTTACACAGAGGGTGGTGGGTGCCTGGAACTCGCTGCTGGGGGAGGTAGTGGAAGCAGATACAATAGTGCCTTTTAAGGGGCGTCTGGACAAATACATGAATAGGATGGGAATAGAGGGATATGGTCCCCGGAAAGGTAGGGGGTTTTAGTTCAGATGGGCAGCATGGTCAGTGCAAGTTTGGAGAGCCGAAGGGCCTGTTCCTGTTCTGTAATTTTCTTTGTACTTTATTGCTTAATTGGTAGATTCCTTGTCCGGGAGTTTTTCTTGGCTTGTGAGATGGTGGATCTGATGTATAATTGGAGAACATTCCCCAAACTGTTTTATCCTATGATTGGTTACTATGCATGCCTTAGATCGCAAAATAACTCACTCTACAGGATCTTAACAGCAGACATGCACAATTCCTAGCCTCTGACCTATTCTTGTAACCATGATGTGGAGATGCCGGCGTTGGACTGGGATAAACACAGTAAGAAGTTTAACAACACCAGGTTAAAGTCCAACAGGTTTATTTGGTAGCAAAAGCCACACAAGCTTTCGAAGCTCTAAGCCCCTTCTTCAGGTGAGTGGGAATTCTGTTCACAAACAGAGCTTATAAAGACACAGACTCAATTTACATGAATAATGGTTGGAATGCGAATTAGTTGTAAGTATTCGCATTCCAACCATTATTCATGTAAATTGAGTCTGTGTCTTTATAAGCTCTGTTTGTGAACAGAATTCCCACTCACCTGAAGAAGGGGCTTAGAGTTTCGAAAGCTTGTGTGGCTTTTGCTACCAAATAAACCTGTTGGACTTTAACCTGGTGTTGTTAAACTTCTTACTATTCTTGTAACTACAGCATTTATATGCCATGTTAATTTTCAGCTCAAAGGTTATCCCTGCATGTTGATGCTGGGTTTCAGCGATGCGGTAATGTTATTGAATGTCAAGGGCAGATGGTCAAGCCTGAATGCTGCCTTTATCTTGCGACGTGCAGGCTCAGATTACTCATTATCAGATAAGTTACTGATGGCTTACAGTGCCTTTTGAGCCGCTAGGCCTGTTCTCACAGCGCCAGGGTCCCAGGTTCAATTCTGGCCTCTGCTCAGTGTGGGGAGCTAGCACATTCTTCCCGTGATCGCGTGGGTTTCCTCCCACACTCCAAAAATATAAAAGAGTTAGATTGATTGGCTATGGTAAGTTGACCCTAGTGTCAAGGGATTAGTAGGATCAATATGTGGGGTTACGGGAATGTGGGGTGGGATTGTGGTTGGTGCTGACTCAATGGCCTTCTGCACTGTAAGGATTCTATAATTATGAATCTATCCCATTTAGCACTGTGATAATGTGACACCACACTGAGAACACTCTTCATTGTGTCAAAATAGGGTTATATCTCCACAAGATTCATGGTCATCCTACTACTACCATGGAGAGATACATCTACAATAGATAGATGGTTGAGGACAAGGTTAAGTTGGTTTTTGGTTTTCTCCTCTTGCCTCAGACCCGGTCTAGCAGATATGTCCTTCAAGAATTGGCCAGCTCTGTCAGTGGTACTAGTCAGTGGTACAGGATGAGGTATCTAAATGGATACAAAATTGGCTTCGGTGGTTTTTCGAACTGGAGGCCTGTGACCAGCAGTGTGCCTCAGGGATCAGCGCTGGGTCCACTGTTATTTGCCATTTATATTAATGATTTGGATGAGAATATAGGAGGCATGATTAGTAAGTTTGCAGATGACACCAAGATTGGTGGCATAGTGGACAGTGAAGAAAGTTATCTCCAATTGTAACGGGATCTTGATCAATTGGATCAGTGGGCTGACAAATGGCAGATGGAGTTTAATTTTGACAAAAGCGAGGTGATACATTTTGGTAGATTGAACCAGGGCAGGACTTACTCAGTTAATCATCATAGAATCATAGAAATCCTACAGTGCAGAAGGAGGCCATTCGGCCCATCGAGTCTGCACCGACCACAATCCCACCCAGGCCCTACCCGCTAATCCCTTTTTTTTTGCCCGCTAATTTACCCGCTAATCCCTCTAACCTACGCATCCCAGGACTCTAAGGGGCAATTTTTAACCTGGCCAATCAACCTAACCCGCACATCTTTGGACTGTGGGAGGAAACCGGAGCACCCGGAGGAAACCCACGCAGACACGAGGAGAATGCGCAAACTCCACACAGCCAGTGACCCGAGCCGGGAATCGAACCCGGGACCCTGGAGCTGTGAAGCAGCAGTGCTAACCACTGCGCTACCGTGCCGCCCGTGGTAGGGCGTTGGGGAGAGTTACAGAACAAAGAGATCTAAGAGTACATTTTCATAGCTCCTTGAAAGTGGAGTCACAGGTGGACAGAGTGGTGAAGAAGGCATTCAGCATGCTTGGTTTCATCGGTCAGAACATTGAATACAGGAGTTGAAATGTTTTGTTGAAGTTGTACAAGACATTGGTAAGGCCACACTTGGAATACTGTGTGCAATTCTGGTCACCCTATTATAGAAAGGATATTATTAAACTAGAAAGAGTGCAGAAAAGATTTACTAGGATGCTACCAGGACTTGATGGATTGAGTTATAAGGAGAAGCTGGATAGACTGGGACTTTTTTCTCTGGAGCGTAGGAGGCTGAGGGGTGATCTTATAGAGGTCTATAAAATAATGAGGGGAACAAATCAGCTAGATAGTCAATATCTTTTCCCAATGGTAGGGAGTCTAAAACTAGAGGGCATAGGTTTAAGGCGAGAGAGGAGAGATACAAAAGTATCCAGAGGGGCAATTTTTTCACACAGAGGGTGGTGAGTGTCTGGAACAAGCTGCCAGAGGTAGTAATAGAGGCGGATAGAATTTTGTCTTTTAAAAAGCATTTAGATAGTTACATGGGTACAATGGGTATAGAGGGATATGGGCCAAATGCGGGCAATTGGGATTAGCCTAGGGCTTTTAAAAAAATAAGGGCGGCATGGACAAGTTAGGCTGAAGAGTCTGTTTCTATGCTGTAAACCTCTATGACCTAGCCAGTCTTGGTGATGGGCTTTGAAGTCCCACATCAAATATATTCTGTGCCCTTACCCGTCTCAGTGGTGTTCAACATGGAGGAGTAACAATTCATCAGCTGTGGGTAAACGTTAGGTGACAACCAGGGATTTCCTTACCCATGTTTAACCTGTCATAGAACATCATGGTGACCTACTCCTCAGAGTTGCACCATCCTAACACCTCCAGTGGCTCTATCCTACTAGTGGGACAGGGCATACCCAGGAATGGTGATGGAAGAATCTGGGGCTTGTAAAGTATGGTTGATTGAGTGTGATGGTGCTCGAGCTCTCTCCTGAATGGCCTGGTCTTAATTTTAACCCAACAGTCGTGTGAAGATGTGTCCTAATTTTAAGGCTCTGTTGGCTTGTTCTGGATTCTCAAGTGTGAGGAAACAATTTCTGCTTACCCTACCAAACGCTCTAATTACTTGAAACATCAATGAGACTCCCTGTTACCCTCACGTCTTGTGGAAAAAGCCTGATGTGCCGTAGGTGATTTCCTGCTGACTCCCAATTTCTCCCCCCCTCCCAATTACATAACAGAAAGAAGGCAGCAGGAGGCAAATTTCCAGTGTTCAGTTTTCTAACTTTTAATGGTTAGTCAGGAACCCAGAAGGAAGTCCAATTGGTTTCCCTGGAGGCCCCAAATGTTTTTAAAAGACTCAACATATGTATAATATTCCAAAACATCACAAAGTCCAGAGATTCTGATGTACATCAAGTTTTCCAAAATTAAAGTACAAAAAGTTGCCGGAAATCTGCAATAAAAACAAAGTGCTGGGAAACATTCAGGAAGTACAGTCACCGACCTCGAACTTTAACCCTTCCGTGCTCTCTCCACTAATTAACCTGCTGAGTGTTTCCAGCATTTCCTGTTTTGATTTCAAAAGTATGCTGGTGGCCTTTCGCCATTAATTTGTAAGAAAAGTTCAATTAAGGGTGAAGTAAAGTTTATGGTGTTCAAGACATGTTTACTTAAAGGGGGCCACCACCAGCATAGAAACCTTCGTAAACAGAAAGGAACATTTTAGAAACTGAACGGAAACAGTTTGTTTTCATTGCATTGTAACACTATTTACAGAAATGTTGCATCCAGAGCAAGACTGTGACCAACAGGTTGCAATTCCTGGCTTTGATCGTCTTGCATCTCAGTAGAAATGCATTTGTGTTAAAATCGCAACCAGCCCCACAGAGACAAAAAGCCAACTTTCTTCAGAATTGTGCACAGGATTTGAGACACAGAATCAGCAGATAATAATCCACACAGATTGCACCCAGCTTTATTGTACGCTATTTCAGATAAGATTATACCAATTACAAAAGTCTATTTTCCAGTGCTCATCAATATTTACAGTACATCTTGGAAGCACATTCCAATAACAGAGATACTAAATGTAAAACTGATATAAAGCAAGTTGGTCCATGAATGGACGAACCAAGTTATCAGTAGCAAAGTAGAAAACCAGCCCAAATGTAATGGAGATTGGAAGTGCTGGTAAAGCCTTCTTAAAGATGGCAAGCAGCAGGAGAGTAAGGCACAAACCCTGAAACACAAAGAGGAGGCACATTACTAATCAGGGACATTTTATCCAAAACCTCTCCCCAAAAATATAACAAAGGAGGACAAGACATTCTAGTTTATACAGATAAAAAAAGCATTAAAATTCCACATTTTGGTTGGTTGAGGTGGTGCGCAGAAACCAACCAACCACAAGCAAAACGAGGTCAGTGAGAGGATAAAAGGTTGAGAGAGAGACAGACACAAGTGGGAAAATTTAGTGAGCAAGAACATAGGGAGGTGGGTGGGTGGGGAAGGGGGTGCACCCGGCAAAAGAGAGTGAGGGAGAGAGAGAGGGAGAGAGAGAGAGAGAGAGGGGGGGGAGGGGGGGGGGTGCGCACAGCGAGAAAGAGGGAGAGAGTGGGGGAGGGTGTGCATCCAGCGAAAGGGAGAGACAGAGAGCGTGGGGGGGGGGGGGGGGGGGGTGCGCCTGGCGAGAGAAAGAGAGAGGAGGGGGGTATTCCCGGCGAGAGAGAGGGAGGGGGAGAGAGTGAGAGAAGGGGGTGCATGCCCGCCGAGAGGGAGAGAGAGAACGACAGGGGGTGCACCTGGCGAGAGAGGGGGGGGGGGCGGTGGTGGTGCGACCGGCGAGAGAGAGGGGAGGGGGGGTATGCCCGGCGCGAGAGAGGGAGGGAAAGAGAGGGGGAGAGAGAGAGAGAGAGGGGGGTGCGTGCCCGGCGAGAGGGAGGGAGAGCGCGAGAGGGGGTGCGCCTGGCGAGGGAGGGGGGGGGGTGGTGGTGGTGCGCCTGGCGAGAGAGGGGCGGGAGAGAAAGGGTGGGTGGGGGGTGCACCCAGCGAGAGGGAGGGAGAGAGAGAGAGAGGGGGTGCGCCCGGCGAGAAAGAGAGGTGGGGGGGGGGGGGGGGGGGGAGAAAAGAGAGAGAGAGGGGGGGAGGGGGGGGGGTGCGACCGGCGAGAGAGAGGGGGAGAAAGTGAGAGGGGGGGGGAGGGGCGGCGAGAGAGAGGGAGTGCGGGGGTGCATTGGGTGAGAGAAAGGGGGGGGGGGGGGGAGGTGTCGGGGGGAGCCTCTGGCGAGAGTGAAGGAGAAAGTGAGCGGTTGCACCCAGCAAGAGAAAGGGGGAAGAGAGAGAGAGGGAGAGTGGGTGCGCCCGACGAGAGGGGGGGGAGAGAGAGGGGGGGGGAGAGAGAGGGGGGGGGATAGAGAGGGGGGGAGAGAGAGGGGGGGAGAGAGAGGGGGGGGGAGAGAGAGGGGGGGGGAGAGAGGGGGGGGGAGAGAGGGGGGGGGAAGAGAGGGGGGGGGAGAGAGGGGGGGGGAAAGAGGGGGGGGGAGAGGGAGGGGGGGGAGAGAGAGGGGGGGGAGAGAGAGGGGGGGGGAAGAGAGAGGGGGGGAGAGAGAGGGGGGGAGAGAGAGGGGGGGAGAGAGAGGGGGGGAGAGAGAGGGGGGAAGAGAGAGGGGGGGAAGAGAGAGGGGGGAAGAGAGAGGGGGGAAGAGAGAGAGGGGAAGAGAGAGGGGGGAAGAGAGAGGGGGGAAGAGAGAGGGGGGAAGAGAGAGGGGGGAAGAGAGAGGGGGGAAGAGAGAGGGGGGGAGAGAGAGGGGGGGAGAGAGAGGGGGGGAGAGAGAGGGGGGAAGAGAGAGGGGGGAAGAGAGAGGGGGGAAGAGAGAGAGGGGAAGAGAGAGGGGGGAAGAGAGAGGGGGGAAGAGAGAGGGGGGAAGAGAGAGGGGGGAAGAGAGAGGGGGGAAGAGAGAGGGGGGAAGAGAGAGGGGGGAAGAGAGAGGGGGGAAGAGAGAGGGGGGAAGAGAGAGGGGGGAAGAGAGAGGGGGGAAGAGAGAGGGGGGAAGAGAGAGGGGGGGAAGAGAGAGGGGGGAAGAGAGAGGGGGGGAAGAGAGAGGGGGGGAAGAGAGAGGGGGGGGAAGAGAGAGGGGGGGGAAGAGAGAGGGGGGGAAGAGAGAGGGGGGGAAGAGAGAGGGGGGAAAGAGAGAGGGGGGGAAGAGAGAGGGGGGGAAGAGAGAAGGGGGGAAGAGAGAGGGGGGGAAGAGAGAGGGGGGGAAGAGAGAGGGGGGGAAGAGAGAGGGGGGGGGAAGAGAGAGGGGGGGGAAGAGAGAGGGGGGGAAGAGAGAGGGGGGGGAAGAGAGAGGGGGGGAAGAGAGAGGGGGGGAAGAGAGAGGGGGGGAAGAGAGAGGGGGGGAAGAGAGAGGGGGGGAAGAGAGAGGGGGGGAAGAGAGAGGGGGGGAAGAGAGAGGGGGGGAAGAGAGAGGGGGGGAAGAGAGAGGGGGGGAAGAGAGAGGGGGGGAAGAGAGAGGGGGGGGAAGAGAGAGGGGGGGAAGAGAGAGGGGGGGAAGAGAGAGGGGGGGAAGAGAGAGGGGGGGAAGAGAGAGGGGGGGAAGAGAGAGGGGGGGAAGAGAGAGGGGGGAAGAGAGAGGGGGGGAAGAGAGAGGGGGGGAAGAGAGAGGGGGGGAAGAGAGAGGGGGGGAAGAGAGAGGGGGGGAAGAGAGAGGGGGGGAAGAGAGAGGGGGGAAGAGAGAGGGGGGGAAGGGGGGGGGGGGGAAGAGAGAAGGGGGGTTGCGCCTGGAGAAAGGAGGGGGGGGGGGCCCGGGAAGAGAGAGTGAGAGAAGGTGAAGGTGGGGTGGGGGAGGCCCCGGGCGAGGAAGAGTGGGCCCCCCGGGCGAGAAAGAAAGGCCCCCCCGCCCCCGGCAAGGACGGAAAGGCTGACTCCCCCCCGGGCGAGAAAGGGTTTTGCAGGTTAGGTGGATTAGCCCTGCTAAATTGCCTCTTCATGTCCCAAGATGTGTAGGTTCGGTGCATTCGCCATGATAAACGTGTGGAGATGGGGCAGTGGGGCTCGGTAAGACAGAGTCGTGTGAAGTCGATAAGCCAAATGGCCTTCTGCTGCACTGTCGGGATTCTATGGTAATTCAGCCCATAGGCTTGTTCCGCCATTCGATTAAATTCATGGCTGAGCCACTCCTGCCTTATCCACGATGCTTAATATCCTTATCCAACAACAAGCCGATGTCACCCATGAAAGCTCCAATTGATGTTAGGTTTGTTAGAGAATTTAAAGACTGACAAATCCCCAGGGCCTGATGGAATCTATCCAAGGCTGCTCAGGGAGACGAGAGATGAAATCGCTGGGCCTCTGACGCAAATCTTTGTCTCGTCACTGGACACAGGTGAGGTCCCAGAGGATTGGAGGATAGCTAATGTGGTCCCGTTATTTAAGAAGGGTAGGAAGGATAACCCGGGTAATTATAGGCTGGTGAGCTTGACGTCTGTGGTGGGGAAGTTGTTGGAGAAGATTCTTAGAGATAGGATGTATGCGCATTTAGAAAGGAATAAACTCATTAACGATAGTCAGCATGGTTTTGTGAGAGGGAGGTCATGCCTCACTAACCTGGAGGAGTTTTTTGAAGAAGTGACCAAAATGGTTGACGAGGGAAGGGCCGTGGATGTCGTCTATATGGACTTTAGTAAAGCGTTTGACAAAGTCCCTCATGGTAGACTGGTGAAAAAGGTTGGATCTCATGGGATAAAGGGGGAGGTGGTTAGATGGGTGGAGAACTGGCTTGGTCACAGAAGACAGAGGGTGGTAGTGGAAGGGTCTTTTTCCGGCTGGAGGCCTGTGACTAGTGGTGTTCCGCAGGGCTCTGTATTGGGACCTCTGCTGTTTGTGATTTATATAAATGATCTGGAAGAAGGTGTAACTGGGGTGATCAGTAAGTTTGTGGACGACACAAAATTGGCAGGACTTGCAGATAGTGAGGAGCATTGTCAGAAGCTACAGAAGGATATAGATAGGCTGGAAATTTGGGCAAAGAAATGGCAGATGGAGTTCAATTCTGATAAATGCGAAGTGATGCATTTTGGTAGAAATAATGTAGGGAGGTGCTATATGATAAATGGCAGAACCATAAAGGGTGTAGAGACGCAGAGGGACCTGGGTGTGCAAGTCCACAGATCCTTGAAAGTGACGTCACAGGTGGAGAAGGTGGTGAAGAAGGCATATGGCATGCTTGCCTTTATAGGACGGGGCATAGAGTATAAAAGTTGGGGTCTGATGTTGCAGATGTATAGAACGTTGGTTCGGCCGCATCTAGAATACTGCGTCCAGTTCTGGTCGCCACACTACCAGAAGGACGTGGAGGCTTTGGAGAGAGTACAGAGGAGGTTTACCAGGATGTTACCTGGTATGGAGGGACTTAGTTATGAGGAGAGATTGGGTAAACTGGGGTTGTTCTCCTTGGAAAGACGGAGGATGAGGGGAGACTTAATAGAGGTGTATAAAATTATGAAAGGCATAGATAGGGTGAACGGTGGGAAGCTTTTCCCCAGGTCGGTGGTGACGTTCACGAGGGGTCATAGGTTCAAGGTGAAGGGGGGGAGGTTTAACACAGATATCAGACGGACATATTTTACACAGAGGGTGGTGGCGGCCTGGAATGCGCTGCCAGGCAAGGTGGTGGAGGCGGACACACTGGGAACGTTTAAGACTTATCTAGACAGCCATATGAACGGAGTGGGAATGGAGGGATACAAAAGAATGGTCTAGTTTGGACCAGGGAGCGGCGTGGGCTTGGAGGGACGAAGGGCCTGTTCCTGTGCTGTATTGTTCTTTGATCCCCCAGAATCTACTCTGGGGAAAAAGAAAGTGCTCCAGATTTCTACTACCCTACAGGGGAAAGTATTTCCTGATTTCACTCATGAATGGCCCAACTTTTATTTTAAGGTTGCGCCCCTTTGCCCTGGAATTATCCACCGGAGAAAATAATGTCTCTGTATTCATGCTTAGAATATTCGAGCACCTTTATTAAAATCATTCAATTATCTAAACTCAAGGGAATGCAAATCTGGTTTCTGCAACTTGCCCTTATGATTTAACCCTCTTTCTCATAGCATTATTTTGGTGAATTGACATTCTATTGCCTACTAAGTCAGCAAAAACCATTTATTTTATGCTGCATCTCTCACAGTACTATATCACTCAAACAGGCTATGTCACCCAGCACGTCCATGGTGCTGATGCTCCAACCTTTATTATAACTCTTATCAACATATCCTTCTATTTATTCCTGCTTCATGTATTTGTCTCGTTTCCACTCAAATGTTTTATGCTATTTACCTCAACTGTTCCTTGAGAGAGATCAAAACAGTGAATGTTTCAGTAAATCTGTTATTACCCAAGTGTGAGGAATTATCTTCTTCGACATTCTCACCACTCTGGGTAAAAACGTTTCTCCTGAATTTGTTAGTCATCATCTTAAATTTATGGGCCCTAGTTTCGGACTCTCAGATTTAGGTCTACCCTCATAATTATCCAACAGGTCAGCCTTCTCTCTACATTACATCATTAAGTAACATCCTGTTCCTGATAAACACCAGGAGGACCACAGATCTACCTGTTTAATCAAAAAACATAACCCCCTCACAGCTTTGTTAGAACAGAAATACCTAAATACACCTGCTGTTTGCTGCACCAATGTCACTTGTGTTGCAGAGTAAGCTTCTTAAATACAGGCTGTGTAACGGTTCTGTTAGAACGTCACAAAACTCACTCTACACAGCAGTGAGTAAACTGCAATCAGCTCACTAATCTGGCTCACCCAAAGTCCAATTCCATTGTGATTAATTGGGAGGTTTAATTTACTTTATTAGCATGGAAGTATAAGCCCATTGATGTTTCAGCACTGCACCTCAAAGATTTATCTTTCACTATTTATTAAGATTCTAGGGCACTGACTTCACAGCAACATAATCGGTTGTGTATATGTTCTGGGCAACTCCTGATGTATACTCACAATTAATATTGCTACAAAGCAGGCTAGAGTTGTATTCCAGTCTCCACTTGCTGCTGCAGATGCTTTTCCAACAAGAACACTGTAGAATATGAAGTCACCCAAACCAAGTTTCACACCCCCTAAAAGAAAAGCAAGAGAATCTGACAATGATGAATAAAATAATACGTCCCAATTTGAAAGCGGTTACGAGGAAGGGGAAGGGAAGAGAGAATCAAAAATAATTTTAATGCTGCTGCACAAAGGTTTTCTTTAAAAAAATATTTCTAGCTATGTACACAGTTTATAAACAGAAGGCCTAATCAGTCCAGTACTACTGGGTACAATATTGCTGCTGAACAGGAATCACAGAATTATTGAACCACACAACCTAAATAGGTTAGGATTCCTGCCCTTATCTTCCTGATTATATACTAATGATCTAGACATTGGTGTACAGGGCACAATTTCAAAATTTGCAAATGATACAAAGCTTACAAAGATTGTGAACTGAGGAGGATAATGATAAAAGTCAAAAGGACAGATAAGCTGGGGGAATGATCAGACAAGTGGCAGATGAAACTTAATGCAGAGAAATATGAAATGATTTATTTTGGTATAAAGGACATGGAGAGACAATATGAAAGGTACAACTCTAAAAGATGTGCTGCAGCAGAGGGACTTGGGTGTATATGTGCGTAAGTTATTGAAGGTGGCAGGACAGGTTGAGAGAGATTAATAAAACACACAGAATTCTGAGCTTTATCAATAAGGGAATATAGAGTGCAAAAGCAAGGAAGTTACAGTAAATCTGTCTGAAGCAGGTTTCCAGAGATGCGTTACATAGATGGATTGGAGAAGCTGGGACTGTTTTCCTTGGAGAAGGTTGAGAAAAAATTTGATTAGAGATATTCAAAATCATGAGGGGTCTGGACAGAGTAGACAAGGATGCTGTTCCTATTGGTGGAAGAATAGAGGATGAAAGGCTAGCACAGGGGGTTGAGGTGCAAGGGACTAAATGTGACCCTAACAACCTATTCCTCTTAATGGTACCGTCACTTACTTTCCTCTGGATCTTCGATCACCATTGGAGGGCTTGGCAGAGACTGCACAGCTGCCCGACTCTCCTGGGTTGACTCCATTGGACCCAACCTGGCATCTCTGCTGTTTGTCCACTCCTGGGTGAATCCACCATCATCTGTATGCGTCACACCATCATCTACCCGGGTCTCACCATCATCTGTATGCGTTTGATTTCGGACATGGTCTGTAGAAATTAACAGAGAAACCACATTACTAACACAGATAGTTACTGTTTCCACCAAGGCAAATTGCAAGATCTGATATACAAGTACAAACTCAACAGTTAAAGACTCACATAGCTTGTCACAGATCAACAACATATTGCAAAAAGATGATAAAAAAATCACAGGCCAACTACATCCAATGATACAACCTGATGCATTTTGGAATGCACTTTCAACACTGGTGGAAGTAGATTCAATAGTAACTATTAAAAGAGTTAAATATTTGAAAAGAAAAGGTTTGCACGGTGATGAGGAAAGAACATGGGAATAGAACTAATTGAACAGCTCTTTGAAAGAGTCAGTATGGCCATGAGGAACTGTGACCCTTTGTGCTCTCATTTCCATGATTCTCTCTCTTATACTGTTCGTCCAATATTGCACTGCATAATACCCTGGGAGATAAAAATGGTCAAAGTGGAAAAGCTTTAAGGGATTAAGGAAAATCTTCTGGGAAATTCCTCTTTGGCTTGAAGATCGAGGCAACCATGACTCCATTTGTCTCAATACAATCACCACTACGATTATACCCCTACCAATCATGCATTACTCCATCAAAAATAGAAATAACTTTTTATCCCTGAAATAATAACAAAGAACTCTGGATTTGGTACTATTCTGAGCCTTAAGAGCAAGAAACTTCCAGACGTCTCCAGGCATTGCACGCTTAATCAGCTTAGAACAAAGAACAAAGAACAGTACAGCACAGGAAACAGGTCCTTCGGCCCTCCAAGCCTGTGCCGCTCCTTGGTTCAACTAAACCAATCGTTTGTATCCCTCCATTCCCAGGCTGCTCATGTGACTATCCAGGCAAGTCTTAAACGATGTCAGCGTGCCTGCCTCCACCACCCTACTTGGCAGCGCATTCCAGGCTCCCACCACCCTCTGTGTAAAAAACATCCCTCTAATATCTGAGTTATACTTCGCCCCCCTCACCTTGAGCCCGTGACCCGTCGTGAACGTCACTTCCGATCTGGGAAAAAGCTTCCCACCGTTCACCCTACCTATCCCCTTCATAATCTTGTACACCTCTATTAGATCTCCCCTCATTCTCCGTCTTTCCAGGAAGAACAACCCCAGTTTACCCAATCTCTCCTCATAGCTAAGACCCTCCATACCAGGCAATATCCTGGTAAACCTTCTCTGCACTCTCTCCAACGCCTCCACGTCCTTCTGGTAGTGCGGCGACCAGAACTGGACGCAGTACTCCAAATGTGGCCTAACCAGCGTTCTATACAGCTGCATC
Organism: Mustelus asterias; assembly: GCF_964213995.1. Classification (NCBI taxonomy): domain Eukaryota; kingdom Metazoa; phylum Chordata; class Chondrichthyes; order Carcharhiniformes; family Triakidae; genus Mustelus; species Mustelus asterias. The sequence continues at coordinate 29,739,607 of NC_135818.1, forward strand.
ATCAGACTCCAGCTTTTATACTCTATACCCCGTCCTATAAAGGCAAGCATACCATATGCCTTCTTCACCACCTTCTCCACCTGTGTTGCCACCTTCAAGGATTTGTGGACTTGCACACCTAGGTCCCTCTGTGTTTCTATACTCCTGATGACTCTGCCATTTATTTTATAACTCCTCCCTACATTATTTCTTCCAAAATGCATCACTTCGCATTTATCCGGATTAAACTCCATCTGCCACCTCTCCGCCCAATTTTCCAGCCTATCTATATCCTGCTGTATTGCCCGACAATGCTCTTCGCTATCCGCAAGTCCAGCCATCTTCGTGTCATCCGCAAACTTGCTGATTACACCAGTTACACCTTCTTCCAAATCATTTATATATCTATCACAAATAGCAGAGGTCCCAGTACAGAGCCCTGCGGAACACCACTGGTCACAGACCTCCAGCCGGAAAAAGACCCTTCGACCACTACCCTCTGTCTCCTATGGCCAAGCCAGTTCTCCACCCATCTAGCCACTTCTCCTTGTATCCCATGAGCCTTAACCTTCTTAACCAACCTGCCATGTGGGACTTTGTCAAATGCCTTACTGAAATCCATATAGACGACATCCACGGCCCTTCCTTCATCAACCGTTTTTGTCACTTCCTCAAAAAACTCCACCAAATTTGTAAGGCACGACCTCCCTCTTACAAAACCATGCTGTCTGTCACTAATGAGATTGTTCCGTTCTAAATGCACATACATCCTGTCTCTAAGAAACCTCTCCAACCACTTCCTACCACGGACGTCAAGCTCACCGGCCTATAATTTCCTGGGTTATCCCTGCTACCCTTCTTAAACAATGGGACCACATTCGCTATCCTCCAATCCTCAGGGACCTCACCCGTGTCCAAAGAAGCGACAAAGATTTCCGTCAGAGGCCCAGCAATTTCATCTCTCGTCTCCCTGAGCAGTCGAGGATAGATGCCATCAGGCCCTGGGGCTTTGTCAGTTTTAATGTTCCCTAAAAAAACTTACACTTCCTCTCTTGTAATGGAGATTTTCTCTAACGGGGCAACACCTCCCTCCGAGACACTCCCGGTTAACACGCCCCTCTCCTTCGTGAATACTGATGCAAAGTATTCATTTAGGATCTCACCTATTCCCTTGGGTTCTAAGCATAATTCCCCTCCTTTGTCCCTGAGAGGTCCGATTTTCTCCCTGACAACTCTTTTGTTCCTAACGTATGAATAGAATGCCTTGGTTGGTTAAGAAGGTTAAGGCTCATGGGATACAAGGAGAAGTGGCTAGATGGGTGGAGAACTGGCTTGGCCATAGGAGACAGAGGGTAGTGGTCGAAGGGTCTTTTTCCGGCTGGAGGTCTGTGACCAGTGGTGTTCCGCAGGGCTCTGTACTGGGACCTCTGCTATTTGTGATAGATATATAAATGATTTGGAAGAAGGTGTAACTGGTGTAATCAGCAAGTTTGCGGATGACACGAAGATGGCTGGACTTGCGGATAGCGAAGAGCATTGTCGGGCAATACAGCAGGATATAGATAGGCTGGAAAATTGGGCGGAGAGGTGGCCGATGGAGTTTAATCCGGATAAATGCGAAGTGATGCATTTTGGAAGAAATAATGTAGGGAGGAGTTATAAAATAAATGGCAGAGTCATCAGGAGTATAGAAACACAGAGGGACCTAGGTGTGCAAGTCCACAAATCCTTGAAGGTGGCAACACAGGTGGAGAAGGTGGTGAAGAAGGCATATGGTATGCTTGCCTTTATAGAACGGGGTATAGAGTATAAAAGCTGGAGTCTGATGATGCAGCTGTATAGAACGCTGGTTAGGCCACATTTGGAGTACTGCGTCCAGTTCTGGTCGCCGCACTACCAGAAGGACGTGGAGGTGTTAGAGAGAGTGCAGAGAAGGTTTACCAGGATGTTGCCTGGTATGGAGGGTCTTAGCTATGAGGAGAGATTGGGTAGACTGGGGTTGTTCTCCTTGGAAAGACGGAGAATGAGGGGAGATCTAATAGAGGTGTACAGGATTATGAAGGGTATAGATAGGGTGAACAGTGGGAAGCTTTTTCCCAGTTCGGAGGTGACGATCACGAGAGGTCACGGGCTCAAGGTGAGAGGGGCGAAGTATAACTCAGATATCAGAGGGACGTTTTTTACACAGAGGGTGGTGGGGGCCTGGAATGCGCTGCCAAGTAGGGTGGTGGAGGCAAGCACGCTGACATTGTTTAAGACTTACCTGGATAGTCACATGAGCAGCCTGGGAATGGAGGGATACAAACGATTGGTCTAGTTGGACCAAGGAGCGGCACAGGCTTGGAGGGCCGAAGGGCCTGTTTCCTGTGCTGTACTGTTCTTTGTTCTTAGGATTCTCCTTAATCCTGCCTGCCAAGAACATCTCGTGACCTCTTTTTGCCCTTCTAAATCCCCGTTTGAGTTCTTTCCTACTCTCTCTGTATTCCTCCAGAGCTCCATCTGTTTTCTGTTGCCTGGACTTAACGTACGCCTCCCTTTTCATTTTAATCAGATCCTCTGGTTATCCACGGCTCTCAAATCCTACCTTTCCAATCTTTCCTTTTTATAGGCACATGCCTATCCTGCAGCCTTATCAATAGTTCCTTAAAAGACTCCCACATGCCAGATGCGGACTTACCCTCGAACATCCTCTCCCAATCAACATCCACCAATTCCTGCCTAATCTGGCTATAGTTAGCCTTCCCCCAATTTAGCACCCTGCCCGTAGGACAGCACTCATCCTTGTCCATTACTATCCTAAAGTTAACAGAGTTGTGGTCACTATTTGCCACATGTTCCCCTACCGAAACTTTGACGACCTGACCGGGCTCATTTCCCAGAACTAGGTCCAGTATAGCCCCCTCTCTAGTCGGGCTATCTACATACTGTTCCAAAGAACCTTCCAGTACGCATTTTACAAATTCCTCCCCGTCCGGACCCCCAGCTCTCAGCACTTTCCAGTCTATACCAGGGAAATTAAAGTCCCCCACTGCAACAACCCTATTTTTTCTGCACCTATCCAGAATCTCCTGACACATCCTTTCCTCCACTTCCCGTGGGCTGTTGGGTGGTCTGTAGTACACCCCCAGCAGAGTGACTGCACCCTCCTGTTTCTGAGTTCCACCCACAGCGACTCAGTACATGACCCCTCTAAGTTGTCTACCCTCTGCACCGCGGTAATATGCTCCTTAACTAATATCGCTACTCCCCCACCTTTTTTAGCCCCTCCTCTGTCTCGCCTAAAACACTTATACCCCGGAATATTCAGCTGCCAGTCCTGTCCTTTTAACCAAGTTTCTGTTACCGCAACCACATCCAAATTCCGCATAAGCATTAAGGCCGTAAGTTCGTCTGTTTTACCCGTTACGCTCCTTGCATTGAAGCAGATGCACTCCAGACCTCCAGGCCCACTCAGGTCATCCTCCTCCAGAGTGCTCCTCTTCTTAGCTAGCCTTGCCCTGGCCCCCAGCTCAACCCCAGCCTCAGTATTTACTGACCTCCTGTTTTGTTCCCCACCCCCCTGCCACACTAGTTTAAATCCTGCCGAAGCACTCTAGCAAAACTCCCAGCCAGGATATTTGCTACCTTCCAGTGAAGGTGTAACCCATCCTTTCTGTACAGTTGCCATCCTGACTTGAAGATTTCCCAGTTATCTATGAATTTAAAACCCTCCCTCTTGCACCAGTCCTTTAGCCACGCGTTCAACTGTAGAATCTCCCTGTTCCGAGCCTCACTTGCACTCGACACCGGGAGCAGTCCAGAGATTGCTACCCTGGAGGCCTTACTTTTTAGCCTCGCACCCAACTCCCTGAATTTCTCTCGTATGACCCCCCTGCTCTTCCTACCTACATCATTTTCACCAATGTGTATAATCACATCCATTGATTACATGATCTAAATATACCGGACCAAAATTCAATGCACATATGGAGCACTGCTTACATTGACAGTTCACCCAATATCCCTATACTTACTGAGCTACACTGGCTTCTCGTCCAGCAACAGATTTAAAAGCCTCACTGTTGCAAAGCCCTTGAGGTCCTGCCCCCCTCTATCTGTGGAACCTTCTCCAGCTGCCCAAACGTGTCCTCCCCTAATTTTGACCTCTCCAATATCCTCCATTTCCTTCACTGTGAGATCAAAAGACATCTTTAGAGTTTCGGGGGACTTAAAAACTTTGGAATACCCTCTATAAACATCTTTGCCTCTCCCTTTTGCTTTAATACACTCAACAAAACCCATAGCAACAATCAGGAGGTGACACCACACATCCTCTTATCACAAATAACCTTGTGGTGCCTCATTATCTTAGTGGAAAGCCATAAACTTAATTAAATAACAGGGAAATAGTAGTAATGACAACAACACTCACATGACTGGCATCTAAAGGAATCAGTCAGGAATTATGATGAAAGTGAGGAGGTGTGGGATAGAGGGAAAGTTGGCCGATTGGATAGGTAACTGGCTGTCTGATCGAAGACAGAGGGTGGTGGTCGATGGAAAATTTTCGGATTGGAGGCAGGTTGCTAGCGGAGTGCCGCAGGGATCAGTGCTTGGTCCTCTGCTCTTTGTGATTTGTTTAATGACTTAGAGGAGGGGGCTGAAGGGTGGATCAGTAAATTTGCTGATGACACCAAGATTGGTGGAGTAGTGGATGAGGTGGAGGGCTGTTGTAGGCTGCAAAGAGACATAGATAGGATGCAAAGCTGGGCTGAAAAATGGCAAATGGAGTTTAACCCTGATAAATGTGAGGTGATTCATTTTGGTAGGACTAATTTAAATGTGGATTACAGGGTCAAAGGTAGGGTTCTGAAGACTGTGGAGGAACAGAGAGATCTTGGGGTCCATATCCACAGATCTCTAAAGGTTGCCACTCAAGTGGATAGAGCTGTGAAGAAGGCCTATAGTGTGATAGCTTTTATTAACAGGGGGTTGGAGTTTAAGAGCCGTGGGGTTATGCTGCAACTGTACAGGACCTTGGTGAGACCACATTTGGAATATTGTGTGCAGTTCTGGTCACCTCACTATAAGAAGGATGTGGAAGCGCTGGAAAGAGTGCAGAGGAGATTTACCAGGATGCTGCCTGGTTTGGAGGGTAGGTCTTATGAGGAAAGGTTGAGGGAGCTAGGGCTGTTCTCTCTGGAGCGGAGGAGGCTGAGGGGAGACTTAATAGAGGTTTATAAAATGATGAAGGGGATAGATAGAGTGAACGTTCAAAGACTATTTCCTCGGGTGGATGGAGCTATTACAAGGGGGCATAACTATAGGGTTCATGGTGGGAGATATCGGAAGGATATCAGAGGTAGGTTCTTTACGCAGAGAGTGGTTGGGGTGTGGAATGGACTGCCTGCTGTGATAGTGGAGTCAGACACTTTAGGAACATTTAAGCAGTTATTGGATAGGCACATGGAGCACACCAGGATGATAGGGAGTGGGATAGCTTGAGCTTGGTTTCAGGTAAAGCTCGGCACAACATCGTGGGCCGAAGGGCCTGTTCTGTGCTGTACTGTTCTATGTTCTATGAATTAACAGGAAGTGATATTAGGATTGCCATCATGCTCAAGAGACAAGCCATAACCAATCAGGGACTGATCATTGTCTGGACCAGAGTTTGGGGATGTCAAGCGCACAGCATGAAGAGGAAATAGACTTTGGTCAATAGAACAGCACAAGAGACGGTGCTGCAGTCAACCGGATGTTGTGTGCCAGTGTTCCAAAGTGAACTGACTGCTTCCACTGTCTTCAAAAGAGTATTACAATTTTGTACTTATTGTAAGCAATTTAATAAATCTGTGACAATTTACTCATACCAAGCATGTTCTGTAGCTAGTCCTAATTGGAGATTCCTTTCAAAACAGCTCTCTCAACTCAGTCTAACAGTTATAATTGACTCAAGTCTTAAAATTCACAACAGATTCACAATACTTACAATGTAGGCGGCCATTCAACACATCAAGTCAGCACTAGCCCTCTGAAGGAGCATTCTACCTGTCCCACTCCCCTGCATTATCACTATAAAGAGAGTTTGCACATTCTCCTCGTGTCTGCGTGGGTTTCCTCTGGGTGCTCCGGTTTCCTCCCACAGCCCAAAGATGTGCGGGTTAGGTTGATTGGCCAGGTTAAAAATTGCCCCTTAGAGTTCTGAGATGCGTAGGTTAGAGGGATTAGCGGGTAAATATGTGGGGGTAGGGCCTGGGTGGGATTGTGGTCGGTGCAGACTCGATGGGCCGAATGGCCTCCTTCTGCACTGTAGGGTTTCTATGATTCTATGATAACCTGGCACATTCTCTCCTTTCAGATAGCAATCCAATTCCCATTTGAATACCTCAATTGAACTCACCTCCACCATTCCAGGAAATTTCTTCCAGACCCCACCAATTCTCTGGATGAATTCAATTTTCCCCATGCCATTCTACTCCATTCAAAACTGGGGTAAAAGGGGGCGACGGTGGGGGGGGGGGGGGGGGTGGCGACGTTAGGGAGGGGGGGAGGAGAGAGGAGAGATGGCGGGGGGGGGGCAGGGGAGCGAACCAAGGTGGGGGGGGGAGAGCGAGACAAGCTTGGGCGGGGGAGAGCGGGACAAGCTTGGGCGGGGGGAGAGCGGGACAAGCTTGGGCGGGGGGAGAGCGGGACAAGCTTGGGCGGGGGGAGAGAGGGACAAGCTTGGGCGGGGGGAGAGAGGGACAAGCTTGGGCGGGGGGAGAGAGGGACAAGCTTGGGCGGGGGGAGAGAGAGTGACAAGCTTGGGCGGGGGGAGAGAGTGACAAGCTTGGGCGGGGGGAGAGAGAGTGACAAGCTTGGGCGGGGGGAGAGAGAGAGACAAGCTTGGGCGGGGGGAGAGAGAGACAAGCTTGGGCGGGGGGAGAGAGAGACAAGCTTGGGCGGGGGGAGAGAGAGACAAGCTTGGGCGGGGGGAGAGAGAGACAAGCTTGGGCGGGGGGAGAGAGAGACAAGCTTGGGCGGGGGGAGAGAGAGACAACCTTGGGCGGGGGGAGAGAGAGACAAGCTTGGGCGGGGGGAGAGAGAGACAAGCTTGGGCGGGGGGAGAGAGAGACAAGCTTGGGCGGGGGGAGAGAGAGACAAGCTTGGGCGGGGGGAGAGAGAGACAAGCTTGGGCGGGGGGAGAGAGAGACAAGCTTGGGCGGGGGGAGAGAGAGACAAGCTTGGGCGGGGGGAGAGAGAGACAAGCTTGGGCGGGGGGAGAGAGAGACAAGCTTGGGCGGGGGGAGAGAGAGAGACAAGCTTGGGCGGGGGGAGAGAGAGACAAGCTTGGGCGGGGGGAGAGAGAGACAAGCTTGGGCGGGGGGAGAGAGAGACAAGCTTGGGCGGGGGGAGAGAGAGACAAGCTTGGGCGGGGGGAGAGAGAGACAAGCTTGGGCGGGGGGAGAGAGAGACAAGCTTGGGCGGGGGGAGAGAGAGACAAGCTTGGGCGGGGGGAGAGAGAGACAAGCTTGGGCGGGGGGAGAGAGAGACAAGCTTGGGCGGGGGGAGAGAGAGACAAGCTTGGGCGGGGGGAGAGAGAGACAAGCTTGGGCGGGGGGAGAGAGAGACAAGCTTGGGCGGGGGGAGAGAGAGACAAGCTTGGGCGGGGGGAGAGAGAGACAAGCTTGGGCGGGGGGAGAGAGAGACAAGCTTGGGCGGGGGGAGAGAGAGACAAGCTTGGGCGGGGGGAGAGAGAGACAAGCTTGGGCGGGGGGAGAGAGAGACAAGCTTGGGCGGGGGGAGAGAGAGACAAGCTTGGGCGGGGGGAGAGAGAGACAAGCTTGGGCGGGGGGAGAGAGAGACAAGCTTGGGCGGGGGGAGAGAGAGACAAGCTTGGGCGGGGGGAGAGAGAGACAAGCTTGGGCGGGGGGAGAGAGAGACAAGCTTGGGCGGGGGGAGAGAGAGACAAGCTTGGGCGGGGGGAGAGAGAGACAAGCTTGGGCGGGGGGAGAGAGAGACAAGCTTGGGCGGGGGGAGAGAGAGAGCAAGCTTGGGCGGGGGGAGAGAGAGACAAGCTTGGGCGGGGGGAGAGAGAGAGACACAAGGTTGGGCGGGGGGAGAGAGAGAGACACAAGGTTGGGCGGGGGGAGAGAGAGAGACACAAGGTTGGGCGGGGGAGAGAGAGAGACACAAGGTTGGGCGGGGGGAGAGAGAGAGACACAAGGTTGGGCGGGGGGAGAGAGAGAGACACAAGGTTGGGCGGGGGGAGAGAGAGAGACACAAGGTTGGGCGGGGGGAGAGAGAGAGACACAAGGTTGGGCGGGGGGAGAGAGAGAGACACAAGGTTGGGCGGGGGGAGAGAGAGAGACACAAGGTTGGGCGGGGGGAGAGAGAGAGACACAAGGTTGGGCGGGGGGAGAGAGAGAGACACAAGGTTGGGCGGGGGGAGAGAGAGAGACACAAGGTTGGGCGGGGGGAGAGAGAGAGACACAAGGTTGGGCGGGGGGAGAGAGAGACACAAGGTTGGGCGGGGGGAGAGAGAGACACAAGGTTGGGCGGGGGGAGAGAGAGACAAGCTTGGGCGGGGGGAGAGAGAGACAAGCTTGGGCGGGGGGAGAGAGAGACAAGCTTGGGCGGGGGGAGAGAGAGAGAGAAGGTTGGGCGGGGGGAGAGAGAGAGAGAAGGTTGGGCGGGGGGAGAGAGAGACAAGCTTGGGCGGGGGGAGAGAGAGACAAGCTTGGGCGGGGGGAGAGAGAGACAAGCTTGGGCGGGGGAGAGAGAGGCAAGCTTGGGCGGGGGGAGAGAGAGACAAGCTTGGGCGGGGGGAGAGAGAGACAAGCTTGGGCGGGGGAGAGAGAGAGACAAGCTTGGGCGGGGGGGAGAGAGAGACAAGCTTGGGCGGGGGGGAGAGAGAGACAAGCTTGGGCGAGGGGAGAGAGAGACAAGCTTGGGCGGGGGGAGAGAGAGACAAGCTTGGGCGGGGGGAGAGAGAGACAAGCTTGGGCGGGGGGAGAGAGAGACACACAAGGTTGGGCGGGGGGAGAGAGAGAGACACACAAGGTTGGGCGGGGGGAGAGAGAGAGACACAAGGTTGGGCGGGGGGAGAGAGAGAGACACAAGGTTGGGCGGGGGGAGAGAGAGAGACACAAGGTTGGGCGGGGGGAGAGAGAGACACAAGGTTGGGCGGGGGGAGAGAGAGACACAAGGTTGGGCGGGGGGAGAGAGAGACACAAGGTTGGGCGGGGGAGAGAGAGAGACACAAGGTTGGGCGGGGGGAGAGAGAGACACAAGGTTGGGCGGGGGGAGAGAGAGACACAAGGTTGGGCGGGGGGAGAGAGAGACACAAGGTTGGGCGGGGGGAGAGAGAGACACAAGGTTGGGCGGGGGGAGAGAGAGACAAGGAGGGGAGACACATGAAGTGTGTAGGGGTGGGGAGGGAGCCGGAGAGTGGGGTGGCACGTGCTATTTCATGCGAGTCTACAACAGACGCACAAAGGTTTAACCTGATGAAAGGCAAATGTAAGAAAGTTCTTGCTCATGGAAAAAAGCAACAATTATTTCTTGGTGGAATAGTGGAAATGAAACTGAAGTTGTTCAAGAAACAGTTGGATTCCATTCAATGACCTGAGAAGCATAGAATCCTTATTGAAGAGGCCAATTCAGCCCATCAAGTCTGCACTGACTCTCCGAAGAGCATTCAACCCCCATAACCCCGCATATTTACCATTGCTAATCCACCTAACCTATACATCTTTGGACTGAGGGGAAAAACCGGAACATGTGGAAGAAACCCCCACACACACACGGAGAATGTGCAAACTCCATCGACAGTTACCCTTGGCCGTTACTGAACCCGGATTCCTGGTGCGGAGTCAGTACTGCCAGCCAGTGTGCCACTGTGCTTTCCCATCTGTACGAAGTCTCAACACGAGGTTAAAGTCCAACAGGTTTATTTGGCAGCACAAGCTTTCGGAGCACTGCCCCTTCATCAGTTGAGTGGGAGTTGTGTTTACAAACAGGGCATATATAGATACAAACTCAATTTACAAGATAATGGTTGGAATGCGAGTCTTTACAGGTAACCAAGTCTTAAAGGTACAGACAATGAGTGGAGAGAGGGCCAAGCACAAGTTAAAGAGGCGTGTACTATCTCCAAGACGTGCCGGATCATCTCACACAAGAACACCATCCACCAGGTACATGGTACATACTCTTGTGGCTTGGCCAACGTTGTCTACCCGATACGCTGCAGGAAAGGATGTCCCAAGGCATGGTACATTGGGGAGACCATGGAGACGCTACGACAACGGATGAATGAACACCGCTCAACAATCACCAGGCAGGAGTGTTCCCTTCCCGTCGGGGAACACTTCAGCAGTCACGGGCATTCAGCCTCTGATCTTCAGGTAAGCGTTCTCCAAGGTGGCCTTCACGACACACGGCAACGCAGAGTCGCTGAGCAGAAACTGATAGCCAAGTTCCACACACGAGGACGGCCTCAACCGGGATCTTGGGTTCATGCCACACTACCTGTAACCCCCACGACTTGCCTGGACTTGCAAAATCTCACTAACTGTCCTGGCTGGAGACAATACACACTTCTTTAACTTGTGCTTAACCCTCTCTCCACTCACATTGTCTGTACCTTTAAGGCTTGATTACCTGTAAAGACTTACATTCCAATCATTATCTTGTAAATTGAGTTTGTATCTATATATGCCCTGTTTGTGAACACAACTCCCACTCACCTGATGAAGGGGCAGTGCTCCGAAAGCTTGTGCTGCCAAATAAACCTGTTGGACTTTAACCTGGTGTTGTGAGACTTCTTACTGTGCTTACTCTAGTCCAACGCTGACATCTCCACATCTTTCTCATCTGATCAGAGTACAGGACATACACTTTTAAACATCAATTGCAATAACCAAGGTTGATGATGGGGGAAAAGCATAAATTATTTTTATTTATACCAAGCGTTTCCTTTTGATCTGTTTTCTAAACCTGAGCAACTTAAAAAAGCTTAGATTGTAGTTTATTACAAAAAAGTAAAGCTTCCTCTGCTATTTGGGCACATGGTAATTGAAAGAAACAATGTTATATAAACATTGTTTAGAAATTAAAAGCAGCAGTAAAACATAGAATTAGAGAAGCAGGGCGGTTTTACACATGCTGAAACATGGCACTGGATTTGCATTGTTTCATTACATAACTTACATAGTGAATTTTTAAATTTTACTTTATTTCGAACTTTTCTATAGAGCTTGGCAAATACTAATGTTGAACTCACCAGATGGTTTTGAACCAGAATCATTTGGAGCACTTGGCCTGGCTTCTGGATCAGTATCTGCCATGTTAACCAACCATACCATTGTTGCTGTAAAGGAGCAAACAGGAGAGTTAACCCAATGAATGGAGACTTTTATTTAAATAATCGAAAAGAAAAAAAAACTATCAACTTACAGGAATAGATCAGAGCTGGAAATATTGGTTCATTTCTCTCTTGGGCAGTCTCAACTAGAATACGCAATGGGCCCTTAGGGCATAGCACTGCTACCAGATCTGAAAAAACAACATTTGCTCAATACAAATTTTGTATCATGATTTGATTGAAAAGTTGCAAGAAAATGTAAAGAAAACCTTGTACTCCTAGATGGTCGAGATTGTCGGCTTGGAAAAGCAACCTTAAGGAGTTGCTGCAGTGCATCTTGTAGATGGCACTCACTGCTGCCATTGTGTGCCAGTGATGGAGGGAGTGTTTCAGGCAGTGGATAGGCCATTCAAGTGGGGTGCTTTGTATTGGTATTGAGCTCTTCACAGACTTGTGACCTGTAGTTGATGGACAGGCTTTGGGGAGTCAAGGGGTAAGTTACTCTGTTGAAATCCCAGCCCTGGATCTGCTCCTGTAGCCACAGATTTATGGTTGGTGCAGTTACATTTTCTGGTCAATACTAACTCCCAGGATGTCCATGGCGGGGGGCATCCACCAATTGTAAATCTGTTGCATGTCAGGGGGGCATGATGAGATCTACTCTTGTTGGAGATGACCATTACCTAGCACTTGTGTCATGACTTACTTACATTTTTCAGTCCAAACCTCAATGTTGTCAAGGTCTTGCTACATCTAGGCACAGATTGCTTTATTATAAGGAACACCAAATATTCAATCTTAATTTTGCAAAGTATAACAACCAGAGGCAGACAGGCCTACATTGCATATTACATGGAACACAGAAACTGGCCATTCAGTTCAACTGTTCTGTACTTTCACAAGACCCCTCCCACCCTTCATCTAACCATATCCTATTCTTTCCGCCTTCAAGTGCTTATTCTGCTTTCTCTTAAATGCATCTAAGTTATTTGTCTTAACCACTCCAGCTGGTAGCAAGTTCCACATTTAAAATTTATCTGGGTAAAGTGGTGTCCACAAATTCCTTATTGAATTTCTTAGTGACTATCTTAGAGTCAGAGTTTTACAGCATGGAAACAGGCCCTTCCGCCCAACCTGTCCATGCCACCCTTTTTTTTTTAAAAAACCACTAAGGCTGGTCCCAATTGCCTGCATTTGGCCCATGTCCCTCGATTGCCATCTTATGCACGTAACTGTCTAAATGCTTTTTAAAAGACAAAATTGTATCTGCCTCTACTACTACCTCTGGCAGCTCGTTCCAGACATTCACCACCCTGTGTGAAAAAATTGCCCCCCGGACCCTTTTGTATCTCTCCCATCTACCGTAAACCTGTGCCCTCTAGTTTTAGACTCCCCTACCTTTGGGCCATCTTATATTGATGGCCCCTAGTTTTGTACTCCCCACAAATGGATCCATTTCTATACCTGTAGCAGTCGACCGTACCAAACCCTTTCAATCTCCCAAAGGCTCTATAATGTTACCTCTGAATCTTTTCAGGAGAAAAACAAAGAACAGCTCCAGCATGTAAACCCTTTCCTGATAGTTAGAGCTTCTCAGTTCTAGAATAATCTATGAATACCATTTTTGTACCTTCTCCAGTGCCTCTATCTTTTTATAATATGGAGACCAGAACTGTGCACAGTATTCCAAGTATGGTCTAGCCAAGGTTTTAGAAACATAGAAAAACTACAGCACAATACAGGCCCTTCAGCCCACAAATTTGTGCCGAACATGTCCCTACCGTAGCGATTACTAGGCTTACCTATAACCCTCTATCTTACCAAGTTCCATGTACTTATCTAAAAGTCTCTTAAAAGACCCTATCGAATCCGCCTCCACCACCGTTGCTGGCAGCCCATTCCACGCACCCACCACCCTCTGAGTGAAAAACGTACCCCTGACATCTCCTCTGTACCTACTCCCCAGCACCTTAAACCTGTGGCCTGTTGTGGCAACCATTTCAGCCCTGGGAAAAAGCCTCTGACTGTCCACTCGATCAATACCTCTCAACATCTTATACACCTCTATCAGGTCACCCCTCATTCTCCGTCTCTCCAAGGAGAAAAGGCTGAGCTCACTCAACCTATCCTCATAAGGCATGCTCCTTAACACAGGCAACATCCTTGTAAATCTCCTCGCACCCTTTCTATGGCTTCCACATCCTTCCTGTAATGAGGCGACCAGAACTGAGCACAGTACTCCAAGTGGGGTCTGACCAGGGTCTTATATAGCTGCAACATTATCTCACGACTCCTAACCTCAATTCCTCGATTGATGAAGGTCAGTACACCATACACCTTCTTAACCACAGCCTCAACCTGCACAGCTGCTTTGAGCATCCTATGAACTCTGACCCCAAGATCCTACTGATCTTCCACTCTGCCAAGAGTCCTACCATTAATATTATATTCCGCCATCCTATTTGACCTGTCAAAATGAACCACCTCACACTTATCTGGGTTGAACTCCATCTGCCACTTCTCCGCCCAGTCTTGCATCCTATCAATGTCTCGCTGCAACTTCTGACATCCCTCTACACTATCCACAACACCTCCAACCTTTGTGTCATCAGCAAACTTACCAACCCATCCCTCCACTTCCTCATCCAGGTCATTTATAAAAATCACAAAGAATAAGAGTCCCAGAACAGATCCCTGGGGCACTCCACTGGTGACTGACCTCCATGCAGAATATGACCCATCTATAACCGCTCTTTGCCTTCTGTGGGCAAGCCAGTTCTGGATCCACAAAGCAATGTCCCCTTGGATCCCATGCCCCCTCACTTTCTCAATAAGCCTTGCATGGGGCACCTTACCAAATGCCTTGCTGAAGTCCATATATACTACATCTACTGCTCTTCCTTCATCAATGTGTTTAGTCACATCCTCAAAAAATTCAATCAGGCTCGTGAGGCATGATCTGCCTTTGGCAAAGCCATGCTGACTATTCTTAATCATATCATACCTCTCCAAATGTTCATAAATCCTGCCTCTCAGGATCTTCTCCATCAACTTACCAACCACTGAGGTTAGAGTCACTGGTCTATAATTTCCAGGGCCATTTCTACTCCCTTTCTTGAATAAAGGAACAACATCCGCAATCCTCCAATCCTCGGAACCTCTCCCGTCTCCATTGATGATGTAAAGATCATCGCCAGAGGCTCAGCAATCTCCTTCCTCGCCTCCCACAGTAACCTGGGGTACATCTCATCCGGTCCCGGCGACTTATCTAACTTGATGCTTTTCAAAAGCTCCAACACATCCTCTTTTTTAATATATCTACATGCTCAAGCTTTTCAGTCCGCTGCAAGTCTGCACTACAACCACCAAGATCCTTTTCCATAGTGAAGACTGAAGTAAAGTATTCATTAAGTACCTCTGCCATTTCTTCCGGTTCCATACAAACTTTCCCACCGTCACACTTGATAGGTCCTATTCTTTCACGTCTCATCCTCTTGCTCTTCACATACTTGTAGAATGCCTTGGGGTTTTCTTTAATCCTGCCTGCCAAGGCCTTCTCATGGCCCCTCCTGGCTCTCCTAATTTCCTTCTCAAGATTCTTCCTATTAGCCGTATACTCTTCTAGATCTCTAACATTACCTAGCTCTCTGAACCTCTTGCAAGCTTTTCTTTTCTTCTTGACTAGATTCATTACAGCCTTTGTATACCAACGGTTCCTGTAACCTACCATAACTTCCCTGTCTCATTGGAACGTTGCTATGCAGAACTCCAGACAAATATTCCCTGAAAATTTGCCACATTTCTTCCGTACATTTCCCTGAGAAAACCTCTTTCCAAGTTAAGGCTCCAATTTCCTGCCTGATAGCCTCATAATTCCCCTTACTCCAATTAAACACTTTTCTAACTTGTCTGATCCTATCTCTCTCCAACACTATTGTAAAGGAGATAGAATTATGATCACTATCTCCAAAATGCTCTCCCACAGAGATCTGACACCTGACCAGGTTCATTTCCCAATACTAAATCAAGTACGGCCTCTCCTCTTGTAGGCCTATCTACATACTGTGTCAAAAAACCCTCCTGAACATACCTAACAAACTCCTCCCCATCTACACCCCTTATTCTAGGGAGATTCCAATCGATATTTGGGAAATTAAAATCTCACATCACGACAAAAGAACAACAAAGAACGAACAATACAGCACAGGAACAGGCCCTTCGGCCCTCCAAGCCGCACCGCTCCCTGGTCCAAACTAGACCATTCTTTGGTATCCCTCCATTCCCACCCCGTTCATGTGGCTATCTGGACAAGTCTTAAATGTTCCCAGTGTGTCCGCCTCCACCACCTTGCCTGGCAGCGCATTCCAGGCCCCCACCACCCTCTGTGTAAAAAAACGTCCCTCTGATATCCGTGTTAAACCTCCCTCCCTTCACCTTGAACCTATGACCCCTCGTGAACGTCACCACCGACCTGGGAAAAAGCTTCCCACCGTTCACCCTATCTATGCCTTTCATAATTTTATACACCTCTATTAGGTCACCCCTCATCCTCCGTCTTTCCAGTGAGAACAACCCCAGTTTACCCAATCTCTCCTCATAACTAAGCCCTTCCATACCAGGCAACATCCTGGTAAACCTCCTCTGCACTCTCTCTAAAGCCTCCACGTCTTTCCGGTAGTGTGGCGACCAGAACTGGGCGCAGTATTCCAAATGCGGCCGAACCAACGTTCTATACAACTGCAACATCAGACCCCAACTTTTATACTCTATGCCCCGTCCTATAAAGGCAAGCATGCCATATGCCTTCTTCACCACCTTCTCCACCTGTGACGTCACCTTCAAGGATCTGTGGACTTGCACACCCAGGTCCCTCTGCGTATCTACACCCTTTATGGTTCTGCCATTTATCGTATAGCTCCCCCCTACGTTAGTTCTACCAAAATGCATCACTTCGCATTTATCTGGATTGAACTCCATCTGCCATTTCTTTGCCCAAATTTCCAGCCTATCTATATCCTTCTGTAGCCTCTGACAATGTTCCTCACTATCTGCACGTCCAGCCATTTTCGTGTCATCCGCAAACTTACTGATCACCCCAGTTACACCTTCTTCCAGATCGTTTATATAAATCACAAACAGCAGAGGTCCCAATACAGAGCCCTGCAGAACACCACTAGTCACAGGCATCCAGCCGGAAGAAGACCCTTCCACTACCACCCTCTGTCTTCTGTGACCAAGATGTGGAGATGCCGGCGTTGGACTGGGGTGACAAAGCCAGTTCTGTGACCAAGCCAGTCCTCCACCCATCTAGCCACCTCCCCCTTTATCCCATGAGATCCAACCTTTTGCACCAACCTACCATGAGGGACTTTGTCAAACGCTTTACTAAAGTCCATATAGACGACATCCACGGCCCTTCCCTTGTCAACCATTCTAGTCACTTCTTCAAAAAACTCTACCAGGTTAGTGAGGCATGACCTCCCTCTCACAAAACCATGCTGACTATCGTTAATGAGTTTATTCCTTTCTAAATGCGCATACATCCTATCTCTAAGAATCCTCGACAACAATTTCCCGACCACGGACGTCAAGCTCACCGACCTATAATTTCCCGGGTTATCCTTCCTACCCTTCTTAAATAACAGGACCACATTAGCTATCCTCCAATCCTCTGGGACCTCACCTGTGTCCAGTGACGAGACAAAGATTTGCGTCAGAGGCCCAGCGATTTCATCTCTCGTCTTTTATTATTACATCTTTCCAGGATTCCCTATCTGCTCCTCAACATCCCTGTCACTATTGGGCGGCCTATAGAAGACACCCAGTAAAGTTATTGACCCGTTCCTGTTCCTAACCTCCACCCACAGAGACTCCGTAGACAATCCCTCCATGGTGTCCATCTTTTCTGCAGCCATGACACTATCTCTGATCATCAGTGCCACTCCCCCACCTCTTTTGCCTTCCTCCCTGTCCCTTCTGAAACATCTGAAACCCGGCACTTGAAGTAACTAGTCCTGTCCCTGAGTCATCCAAGTCTCTGTAATGGCCACCACATCATATTTCCAAGTAGTGATCCACGCTCTAAGCTCTTCTACTTTGTTCACAACACTCCTTGCGTTAAAATCAACACATCTCAAACCTTCGGTCTGAGCGCTCCCCTTCTCTATCACCCGCCTATCCTCCCTCTCACACTGTTGGCAAGCTTTCTCTATTTGTGAGCTAACCTCCTCTCTCCCAGTCACTTCAATTTGATTCCCACCCCCCAACCATACTAGTTTAAAGTCTCCCCAGTAGCCTTAGCAAACCTCCCCACCAGGCTATTGGTCCCCCTGGGATTCAAGTGCAACCCATCCTTATTGTACAGGTCACACCTGCCCCAAAAGAGGTCCCAATGATCCAGAAACCTGAATCCCTGCCCCCTGCTCCAATCCCTCAGCCATGCATTTATCCTCCACCTCATTCCATTCCTACTCTCACTGTCGCGTGGCACAGGCAGCAATCCCGAGATTACTACCTTTGCGGTCCTTCTTCTCAACTCCCTTCCCAACTCCCTATATTCTCCTTTCAGGACCTCTTCCCTTTTCCTACCTATGTCATTGGTACCAATATCTACCACGACCTCTGGCTCTTCTCCCCCCACTTCAGGATATCCTGGACGCAATCAGAAACATCCCGGATCCTGGCACCAGGGTGGCAAACTACCATCCAAGTTTCTTTTCTGCGTCCACAGAATCGCCTGTCCGACCCCCTCACTATACTGCTATTACTACCACCTTCCCCTTCCTTTCCCTACCCTTCGGAGCCACAGGGCCGGACTCTGTGCCGGAGGCACGGCCACTGTTGCTTCCCCCAGGTAGGCTGTCCCTATTTTATACAAATTTAATATAGTATGACTTTTTCCAATTCTATTGCTCTGGAAATTAACGCGAGTATGCAAAGCGACTGTACAGCCACCTTAACTTTACAAAAATAGTCAGTACTACTGACTTCTATAGGTAAGAATGCCTTGCAGCTGTGTTACTGAACAATGCCTAGACAAAACATTCATTGTTTGAACGCAGCTTATATCTTAAAATCATTGGCAGTCATTCAAATAATTCTTTTTGTTTTCTTACTCATTACTTGTACCCCAAGGCTTCTACAAGTACGTATAACCCATAATTATGAATTGCTTGATTACTGCGAACCAGGATATCATTTAAGATTTCTGCTTATCATAACTCACTTGCCTTGACTGATTCTTTAACTGATGTGTACATCAGTCTACAGATACAAGCGTCCACATGCCAGTTAAGGAAAACATCATTTTTGGTTTGTATTTCAAAATATATATTTTATGGACTTTGCTTTCCTACAACAACATTCAACAAAGCCATGACTGGGACAGTAATCCTGCATCCATACACTGCAACGTTTGACACTCTTCAAATGGGACAAGATACTACACACATCTGGGGAAAAACAGAACTCAATACTACACAGTGAACATAATGCTTACTATGTATTTTGTCACTGAAAATCGGGTCCTTCCCGTATTTGAAATCAATTTGAGACACGTTCTTCAATGAATATTTGGAATTCTAACTGAAGAATTAGATAAATTAGGCGTGCAGGGCATCTTTAGGTTATATATCTCCATGCACAATGTAACATGATATCTTTGTCTGGATACTTTTGAAGTGTACTCCCTGCTATGATGCAGGAAATTCAGCAGCCAACTTGCACACAGTAAACTCCCATCAACAGCAATTAAGAAACTAACTACTTTCTGTTTTAGGTATTTGCTGAGGGCTAAACATTGGCCTCACTCAAATCTCCACTATTCTTTTTCAAATAGTGCTGCCAGTAGTCTTCAAATAGTCTTACAAGGCATCTAAAAATCAGTACCTCCGACAGTGCAGCGCCATGCAGTAACGCACTAGGAGTATCAGACTGGACTTGGTGCTCAGGGGCTGAAACCATATGACTCAGTAGCAAGTATATTATCACTAAGTCACAGATGATGCTGTGAAGGTCAAAATGGGCAAGGATTAGTTTTTGAGGTGACAGACTGGGGAAGGAAATTTAGAGAGCATGGGTGTGATGGTTGAGTGCGTTTTACCAATACTGAAATGGAGTGAATACTAAACACAGAATAAGCTATTGTTTACATGATGAGGGTGTTCACTGAGACTAATTTTTGTTGAGCACTTGAAGCAGAGAAATCCAGTGGGATGGTGTAGAGGGACACATTTCATGATAACTGGCATTCCTCAGCAACTCCAGATTAGAATACCTGGCTTTGATAGCAATAATCATGTGAGCTTCAAATTGTGTTAAGGGCTACTTTGCATCTATGCCTCATGACATCTGTCTCTATGGACACCATACCATGTCATACCCAAAACCTTGCCCATTAGTGGAACTGGTTACTGTAAATTAAAATCCATAAAAAATAGAAGGACGACCTGACAGCATTCCTGTTCTCTCAATAAGAGAATTCACAATTGAATTTAGTGCATCGCTAACACAGATTGTCAACAAATTATATCACATTGGCAAGGTCCCCTGCCAGTGGAAACCTGTCACTTATAAAAGTAAATGTGCGATGGAGTAAAGGAGAAAGACACACTATTCCACAAGTGAATAGGGGCGGCACGGTAGCACAGTGGTTAGCACTGCTTCTTCACAGCTCCAGGGACCTGGGTTCGATTCCCGGCTTGGGTCACTGTCTGTGTGGAGTTTGCACATTCTCCTCGTGTCTGCGTGGGTTTCCTCCGGGTGCTCCAGTTTCCTCCCACAGTCCAAAGATGTGCGGGTTAGGTTGATTGGCCATGCTAAAAATTGCCCCTTAGAGTCCTGAAATGCGTAGGTTAGAGGGATTAGCGGGTAAATATGTAGGGATATGGGGGTGGGGCCTGGGTGGGATTGTGGTCGGTGCAGACTCGATGGGCCAAATGGCCTCTTTCTGCACTGTAGGATTTCTATGAATTATATAATAAATAAACTATGAGACAGCCCAATATCTTACTCTTTAAATCATTCTTGTACAATCCTTTTTTTTGCATCTTAATCTTATTTTTATGGTTGCCTACAATTATGTCAATCATTATAATTATTCGTTTTATTTGTATCAGCATCACAATTTCGCATTTGCTGCCATGATGGTTTTTCAATAATTTATGATCTAAGCACTGGAAATTACGGAGGTAGAATGGAAAAAGGGTTTGATCGATTTAAAACAAAGACAGATGTTAAAGTTAATTTGCTGGTACACCATAGACAATGACAAAGGTGAATGGGGCATGGGATTTGGCTATAGAGTACTGAAAACGTTTGTGGCAGAGACAAGTCGACATGGAGTTCAGAGGAGGTGAAGGAGCAAATTGGACATAAGGTAAAAGGGGGATGGGGTAGAGTGGTAAAGGTGAAGCTGACAGATATTACAGGATGGAAGGTGGTCCCAAGAACAGATGTTGGGAAGAAGATTTAGCTGAGAGCCAAGCAGAGGAAGTCAAAGATTGCACACTTCCAACCTTAGCTTGTTAATCGTGAGGGATGCAGATGGGATTAAGTTCAGAGCATGTAAACAGCAGCAGCAGAATGCAGTGGCTTAATTTCTCCCAATATTGCTGCAAGAAGGTCTGGGTGATGGTCAGACAGTGGATAATTTGGTAGGCTCTTTGCAAATAACCAAGCTAGATCTTGGGGCCCATATCCACAGATCTCTAAAGGTTGCCACTCAAGTGGATAGAGCTGTGAAGAAGGCCTGTTAGCTTTTATTAACAGGGGGTTAGAGTTTAAGAGCCGTGGGGTTATGCTGCAACTGTACAGGACCTTGGTGAGACCACATTTGGAATATTGCGTGCAGTTCTGGTCACCTCACTATAAGAAGGATGTGGAAGTGCTGGAAAGAGTGCAGAGGAGATTTACCAGGATGCTGCCTGGTTTGGAGGGTAGGTCTTATGAGGAAAGGTTGAGGGAGCTAGGGCTGTTCTCTCTGGAGCGGAGGAGGCTGAGGGGAGAATTAATAGAGGTTTATAAAATGATGAAGGGGATAGATAGAGTGAACGTTCAAAGACTATTTCCTCGGGTGGATGGAGCTTTACAAGGGGGCATAACTATAGGGTTCATGGTGGGAGATATAGGAAGGATATCAGAGGTAGGTTCTTTACGCAGAGAGTGGTTGGGGTGTGGAATGGACTGCCTGCAGTGATAGTGGAGTCAGACACTTTAGGAACATTTAAGCGGTTATTGGATAGGCACATGGAGCACACCAGGATGATAGGGAGTGGGATAGCTTGATCTTGGTTTCAGATAAAGTTCGGCACAACATCGTGGGCCGAAGGGCCTGTTCTGTGCTGTACTGTTCTATGTTCTAGATCAGACTTCTTTTCACATCGGCTTTAGTATTCTTCTAAAAAAGAATATTCTTCCTAAGGGTTCTTGCCCAAACTGGTTTTATTAATGGGATATGAGCAAATCTGGCAAGGTCAGCATTCATTGCCCATCCCTAATTTGGCTTCAGAAGGTAGGTGATGGAGAGGCACTTTCTTGAACCACAGTTGTATCTGGTGTCAGGAACACAAACAGTGCTTTCGGAAGGAGCTTCAGGTTTTGACCACAAAACTGCGATTTCCTCAAGACACAGATACTTCGCACTATTTTGCTGCAAAGTGCTTTTATATTCTGAGATTGTTGATGAGTTATACCACCCTATCAGTACATTTGTAATAATCAGTGATGAAGATGCTAGCAAGTGTCACTCGAACATTGGTGAGCAGGTTACTGGCTTTAAGTGCCACTTGCTAGCATCTTCCATCACTGATGATTTCCTTTCCTTTATCTTGTGCAGTACTTTGCTTCCTGTCTTCTCCATTCAGGAACTCCATTCTATGCTGTTCTACATGTTTATTGGCACTTGTTAAAATCCTGGGATAGCTAGTCTTTGTTCAGCTTCTACTAAATCCTGAAAGGTATTTATCATGTGACTTTTCCCCATAAATCAGACTGCCAGGCAAAGGGCTTTTTTTAAAGAAATTAAAGGCATACATCAGCCATGCTGATGGTTGTTGTAGCAACAGTTGTCAGGACCAGTGTGCTCTATTACTAACTGCCACATTAAATGGCACAGCTACAGAATTAAATGACAGCCGGTTAACAGGTTTACCTCGTGTGCTTAAACGGAAATCTCTCTCCATCATAACTTTCAGAAAGTTTCCAGGCAAGAAAGGAATTAGGTTTTTGAAACTCAACCTTCATATTACTGAACCACTACAGTTCAATATTTTTTTTACACATGCAGTTTCCTGAACTATGAGCCTGGGCTCTCTCTACACATTGCTTCTCAATGGATTGAACAGGGCGGAATGGTGGTACAGTGGTTAACACTGATGCCTCAGTGCCAGGGACCCGGGTTTGATTCCAGCTTCAGTTAACTGTCTGTGTGGAGTTTGCACGTTCTCCTTGTGTCTGTTCCGGTTTCCTCCCACAGTCCAAAGATGTGTGGGTTAGGTTGTTAGCCATGATAAATTGCCCCTTAGTGTCAGGAGAATTGGGAGGGTAAATGTGGGGTTACAGGGATAGTGCCTGGGTGGGATTGTCATCGGTGCAGGCTCGATAGAATCTACAATGCACTTTCAGCTATGATTAGAGCCAAATTAGCTGTGTATCCCTCCAAGGTCTCCATTCTTTGAATCCTCCTGCACTGTTAGTGGCAAATGGAGGCTTGCAAGGAAAAATATCACAATAAAAGGACCATTACGTTTAATGTTCAAAGCTTTAATCTACCTCACAAGAACATCCCAATATGAATGTACCTGAATACGTAGATGTAATAAATAATCTATTCATCTGGGGAGCCCACTTCAGGGAAGGTGTTTTGTATCTGCTATTTTTAATTATTTTTAAACAGATAACTAGCTGTGTGGGGTTTTGGCACTTGCTTTTGAAAAGACTTTGGGAATTCTAGAGACATTCCCCTCCCCTATTAACAGACAACAAAGGGCAAGTCTTGAATACCACTTTAAACGGGTGAAATAGGAATATTCATCAGTAGGAACGAGTAGCTATGAGAATATTTAACAACCGGGGTGGAATTGTAATTTCAGCTGTTCTGGGTATCTCTGCAAAACCGACCTGCATAAATTGAAAACATTAAAATGCTCTCATGTGTCACATTAACATAGCTTAAGGAGTGAATAGTACAACACAATAGAGTCTGAGTTCCAACCATCTATTTTTTATCATGTGACCATTTAGGAAATAAATCTTTTCCCAAAGTACATATTGCCAGTGGTTGATGCCTAAAGGAGGGCGGCTCCAGTTCACACTGATCAGTCAGAGAGCGCTCCGCAGGGAGACTCTAACAGACACTGATCAGACACAGAGCATTCAACAAACAGTTGGCTCTCTGTAAACCAATCACAAAATTGGATTTAATGGTTGAATCGATTTAGCAGCCAGTGACACCGCCACACCCTTTTCTGAGCATTGTTCCGATTCACAGAATCACTGAAGTTGTGAGAATTAATATCAAAAACCGAATCTTAAGCTAAATGATTCAGCACAGAATATTTGTCACAATTCAGAGAAATGCACGACCACATGGATTCCAGCAAAGGTAGTTAAAACACTAGTTTGGGCTTGTTTGAGTCAATGAATTTACGGCCTTAACAAACTTCAGGGTTGTGGGCATAAATCCCATCAGGACAAATTGTGAAACTAAATTTAGTCGCGTGTCATGTGTGGGCTGTCAATAGATAAAAGTGGCCATGAAATCTGCCACATTGTTGTAAAAATCTAACTGGATTACTAATTTCTTTCAAGGAGAGAACTGCCATTCTCTATGTTGGCCCACCGAGTCCTACATAGTGCAGTTAATCCTTGTTGCCCTCAAAAGCATTAGGTAGAGAATAAATACCAATCATTTTCTATGACTCAAATTAAGGTCAGTCAGTTTGAAATGAGGGTAACTATTGTCCTGAACATGACCATATGAAAGCAGGGAGAATCAGGAAAGAAAGCCTGACCTCCTTGATCACATCTCTTAACTATACGTGTAGGTAATTGAAGGAAGAATCAGGTTGAGCTGCAGTAGGTTTCCAGAGGATAATATCCTCATCATCTTCACAGTCCAAGAAAAAGAACAAAGAACATTACAGCACAGGAACAGGCCCTTCGGCCCTCCAAGCCTGCACCGACCATGCTGCCCGACTTAACTAAAACCGCCTACCCTTCCGGGGACCATATCCCTCTATTCCCATCTCATTCATGTACTTGTCAAGATGCCCCTTAAAAGTCACTACCGTATCCGCTTCCACTACCTCCCCCGGCAACGAGTTCCAGGCACCCACCACTGTGTAAAAAATCTGCCTCGTACATCTCTTTTAAACCTTGCCCCTCACACCTTAAACCTGTGTCCCCTAGTAATTGACTCTTCCACCCTGGGAAAAAGCTTCTGACTATCCACTCCGTCCATGCCTCTCATAATCTTGTAGACTTCTATCAGGTCTCCCCTCAACCTCCGTCGCTCCAGTGAAAACAAACCAAGTTTCTTCAACCTCTCCTCATATCTAATGCCCTCCATACCAGGCAACATCCTGGTAAATCTTTTCTGTACCCTCTCCAAAGCCTCCACATCCTTCTGGTAGCGTGGCGACCAGAATTGAACATTATATTCCTAGTGCGGCCTAACTAAGGTTCTATAAAGCTGCAAAATGACTTGCCAATTTTTAAACTCAATACCCTGGCCGATGAAGGCAAGCATGCCATATGCCTTCTTGACTACCTTCTCCGCCTGCATTGCCACTTTCAGTGCCCTGTGTACCTGTACACCCAGATCCCTTTGCCTATCAATACTCCTAAGGATTCTGCCATTTACTGTATATTTCCTATCTGTATTAGACCTTCCAAAATGCATTACCTCACATTTGTCCGGATTAAACTCCATCTGCCATCTCTCCACCCAAGTCTCCAACTGATCTATATTCTGCTGTATCCTCTGATGGTCCTCATCGCTATCTGCAAATCCACCAACCTTTGTGTCATCTGCAAACTTACTAATCAATCCAGTTACATTTTCCTCCAAATCCTTTATATATATATTACAAATGGCAAAGGTCCCAGCACCGATCCCTGAGGAACGCCATTTGTCACAGCCCTCCATTCAGAAACGCACCCTTCCACTGTCTTCTTTGACCGAGCCAGTTTTGTATCCCCTTGCCAGCTCACCTCTGATCCCATGCGACTTCACCTTCTGCACCAGTCTGCCATGAGGGACCTTGTCAAAGGCCTTACTGAAGTCCATGTAGACAACATCCACTGCCCTACCCTCATCAATCATCTTTGTCCCTTCCTCGAAAAACTCGATCAAGTTCGTGAGACACGACCTCCCCTTCACAAGACCTCATCAAGATTTACACATCGGCTGGTTGGACAGCTGGTAGGTGATACAGAGCAATGCCAACAGTGCAGGTTCAATTCCTGTACTGGGTCAGGTTATTCATGAAGGCCGGCCTTCTCAACCTTGCTCCTCGCCTGAGGTATGGTGACACTCAGGTTAAATCACCACCAAGTCAGCTCTGCCCCTCAAAAAGGGGAGAGCAGCCTACAGTCATCTGGGGCTATGGCTACTTTACCATTACATACTATATATATTTTATGGCAAAATATTGACTATTAATTCACTCCAAAGTGCCAAATTTAGTGTAATACATCTTTTAAGATGTACAAGAGGTTACATGTTTTAAAGTACAGAGCACCACATTAAATGCTTCCTTAAAAGGTTAAAAAAATCAGCATAAGTTACATTCCACACATTTACATCATCCATGCTATATCGTCAGAGTGCCTCTGAGCACTGGCCACTTCGTCTGTTTTACAGCTGATTGAAGCTGGCCATCACAACTCCCGTAGCTAACAATTTGAAAACAGACGTCAGCCAGCTCCAATGAGCTCTTTGCGAAATACAGATTAACTGTTGGTTTCCATTTAAATAAATTATCCTATTCCTAGCTGCGGATAGTTTTAGAATCCCTACAGTGCAGGAGGAGGCCATTCGGCCCATCAGCCTGCACTGACAACAATCCCACCCAGGCCCTCTTCCCATAAATGCCCAAGTGCCTTAATGCGCGGAGCATTTGCAATAAACTGGATGAATTAATCGCGCAGAAAAATGTAAATGGGTACGATACGATTGGGATTACGGAAACATGGCTGCAGGGTGACCAGGGGTATGAATTGAATATCCCAGAGTATGCAACATTTAGGAAGGACAGGTATAAACAAAAAGGTGGTGGAGTGGTACTACTGGTTAAAGAGGAAATTAACACAATAGTGAAAAAGGATATTAGCTCTGACAACATGGAGTCTGTATGGGTAGAGTTGAGAAATATCAAGGGGCAAAAAAATTAGTCGGTGTCATCTATAGACCCCCAAACTGCAGTGGTGATGTTGGGAATGGCATTAAGCACAAAATTAGAGATGCATGTGATAAGGGAATATCAGTGATCATGGGTGATTTTAATCTGCACATAGATTGGGTAAATCAAATTAGCCACAATGCCTTGGAGGAGGAATTCCTGGAGTGTATACGGGATGGTTTTCTTGACCAATATGTGGAGGAACCAACTAGAGAGCAGGCCATCTTAAACTGGGTACTGTGTAATGAGAAGGGAATCATTACCAATCTAGCTGTACGAGACCGCTTGGGAATGAGTGACCATAGCATGATAGAATTTTTTGTCAAGATGGAGAGTGAAGAAGTTGATTCGGAGACTAGGGTGTTGAATCTTAATAAACACGATGAGGATATGAGGTATGAGTTGGCCTTGATAGGTTGGGGAGTTACTTAAAGGGATGACAGTGGATAGGCAATGGCAACCATTCAAGGAACACGTGGAGGAACTGCAGCAAAATGGCTAAGAGGGCCAATCCATGGCTTACAAAGGAAATGAGAGAGTATCCGATCTAAGGAAGAAGCATATAGATTGGCCAAGAAAAATAATAGGTCTGAGGATTGGGAGCAGTTTAGAATTCAGCAAAGGAGGACCAAGGAATTGATTAAGAAGGGGAAAATACAGTATGAAAGTAAACTTGCAGGGAACATAAAGACTGACACGAAGAGTTTCTATACATATGTGAAGAGAAATGTAGGTCCCCTATAGACAGAAATGGGGGAATGGATAATAGGGGACAAAGAAATGGCCGAGCAACTGAATACATACTTTGGTTCTGTCTTCACAAAAGAGAACACAAATCAAATGCCAGAAATGTTGGAGAATGCAAGATTTAGAGAGAGGGAAGAACTGAGGGAGATCAACATTAGTAGAGAAATGGTGCTGGGAAAATTGATGGGATTGAAGGCAGATAAATCCCCAGGGCCTGATAACCTACATCCCAGAGTACTTAAGGAAGTGACTCTAGAAATAGTGGATGTATTGGTGGTCATCTTCCAGGATTCTATAGACTCTGGAACAGTCCATGAAAATAGGAGGGTAGCTAGTGTCACTCCAATATTCAAAAAGGGAGGTGAAGAGAAAACAGGGAATTCTAGGCCAGTAAGCTGAATGTCGGCAGTGGGGAAAATTCTTGAATTCATTTAAGGACTTTATAGCAGAGCATTAGCAAGATCAGACAGTCAGCATGGATTTATGAAGGGAAAATCATGCTTGACAAATCTGTTGGAATTCTTTGAAGATGTAACTAGTAGAGTTGACAAGGGGGAACCAGTAGATGTGGCATATTTGGACTTTCAGAAAGCTTTTGACAAAGTCCCGCACAAGAGATTATCGTGCAAGATTAAAAAGAGTATGGGATTGGGGGAAGTGTATTGAGATGGATAGAGAACTGGTTGGCAGAGGGGAAACAAAGAGTAGGGATTAATGGGTGTTTTTTAAAATTGGCAGGCAGTAACTAGTGGGGTGCCACAGGGATTGGTGCTGGGACCCCAACTATTCATATTAATGATTTGGATGAGGGTACAAAAGGTAACATCTCAAAGTTTGCAGATGATACCAAGTTGGGCGGGAGGGTGAACTGTGACGAGGATGCAGATATTCTTCAGAATGATTAATTGGGGGAGTCTGTGGTAGATAAATCCCCGGGACCTGATGAAGTGTATCCCAGGACATTGTGGGAGGCTAGGGAGGAAATTGCGGGTCCCCGAGCTGAGGTATTTGAATCATCAATAGTCATGGGTGAGGCGCCTGAAGATTGGAGAGTGGCAAATGTTGTGCCTTTGTTTAAAAAGGGCTGCAGAGAAAAGCCTGGGAACTACAGGCCAGTGAGCCTCACATCTGTGGTGGGTAAATTGTTGGAAAGTATTATGAGAGACAGGATCTACAGGCATTTAGAGACACAAGTACTGATTAGGGACGGTCAGCATGGCTTTGTGAGTGGAAAGTCATGTCTCACAAATTTGATTTAGTTTCTTGAAGGGGTAACCAAGGCGGCAGATGAGGGCAGTGCAGTTGATGTTGTCTACATGGACTTTAGCAAGGCCTTTGGCAACGTACCACATGGTAGGTTGTTGCATAAGGGCGGCACGCTAGCACAGTGGTTAGCACTGCTGCTTCACAGCTCCAGGGACCTGGGTTCGATTCCCGGCTTGGGTCACTGTCTGTGTGGAGTTTGCACATTCTCCTCGTGTTTGCGTGGGTTTCCTCTGGGTGCTCCGGTTTCCTCCCACAGTCCAAACATGTGCGGGTTAGGTTGATTGGCTGTGCTAAAAATTGCCCTTAGTGTCCTGGAATGCGTAGGTTAGAGGGATTAGTGGGTAAATATGTAAGGATATGGGGGTAGGGCCTGGGTGGGACTGTGGTCGGTGCAGACTCGATGGGCCGAATGGCCTCTTTCTGTACTGTAGGGTTTCTAGGTTTCTATAAGGTTAAATCTCACGGAATCCAGAGTGAGGTATCTGAATGGATACAAAATTGGCTTCTTGACAGAATGTGGAGATGCCGGCGTTGGACTGGGGTAAACACAGTAAGAAGTTTAACAACACCAGGTTAAAGTCCAACAGGTTTATTTGGTAGCAAAAGCCACACAAGCTTTCGGAGCTGCAAGCCCCTTCTTCACCTGAAGAAGGGGCTTGCAGCTCCGAAAGCTTGTGTGGCTTTTGCTACCAAATAAACCTGTTGGACTTTAACCTGGTGTTGTTAAACTTCTTACTGTTCTTGACAGAAGCCAGAGGGTGGTTGTAGAGAATTGTTTTTCAACCTGGAGGCCTGCGACCAGCGGTGTGCCTCAGGGATCAGTGCTGGGTCCACTGTTATTTGTCATTTATATCAATGATTTGGATGAAAATATAGGAGGCATGGTTAGTAAGTTTGCAGATGATACCAAGATTGGTGGCATAGTGGACAGCGAAGAAAGTTATCTCCAATTGCAACAGGATCTTGTTCAATTGGGCCAATGGGCTGACGAATGGCAGATGGAGTTTAATTTAGACAAATGCGAGGTGATGCATTTTGGTAGATTGAACCAGGGCAGAACTTACTCAGTTAATGGTAGGGCATTGGGGAGAGTTACAGAACAAAGAGATCTTGGAGTACATGTTCATAGCTCCTTGAAAGTGGAGTCACAGGTGGACAGAGTGGTGAAGTAGGCATTCGGCATGCTTGGTTTCATCGGTCAGAACATTGAATACAGGAGTTGAAATGTCTTGTTGAAGTTGTACAAGACATTGGTAAGGCCACACTTGGAATACTGTGTGCAATTCTGGTCACCCTATTATAGAAAGGATATTATTAAACTAGAAAGAGTGCAGAAAAGATTTACTAAGATGCTACCGGGACTTGATGGATTGAGTTATGAGGAGAGGCTGGATAGACTGGGACTTTTTTCTCTGGAGCGTAGGAGGCTGAGGGGTGATCTTAGAGGTCTATAAAATAATGAGGGGCACAGATCAGCTAGATAGTCAATATCTTTTCCCAAAGGTAGGGGAGTCTAAAACTAGAGGGCATAGGTTTAAGGCGAGAGGGGAGAGATACAAAAGTGTCCAGAGGGGCAATTTTTTTCACACAGAGGGTGGAGAGTGTCTGGAACAAGCTGCCAGAGGTAGTAGTAGAGGCGGGTACAATTTTGACTTTTAAAAAGCATTTAGATAGTTACATGGGTACGATGGGTATAGAGGAATATGGGCCAAATGCAGGCAATTGGGATTAGTTTAGGGGTTTAAAAAAAAGACGGCATGGACAAGTTGGGCTGAAGGGCCTGTTTCCATGCTGTAAACCTCTATGATTCTAATGATCTGGACAGATTGGGCGAGTGGGAAATTAATGGCAGATGCAGTACAATTTGGATAAATGTGAGGTTATTCACTTTGGAAGCAAAAACAGGGCGACTGTAAATTGGGAGGGGGCAGAATCATAGACACCTTACAGTGCAGGAGGCCATTCGGCCCATCGAGTCTGCACTGACCACAATCCCACCCAGGCCCTATCCCTGTAACTCCACATATTTACACCGCTAATCCCTCTAATGTACACATCCTGAGACACTAAGGGGCAATTTAGCATGGCCAATCAACCTAACCCGCACATCTTTGGACTGTGGGAGGAAACTGGAGCACCTGGAGGAAACCACACAGAACCGGAGAGAATATGCAAACTCCACACAGTGATCCAAGCCAGAAATCAAACCCAGGTCTCTGGAGTTGTGAGGCAGCAGTGCTAACCACTGTGCCACCATGCCGTCCCGGTGTTTAATGGAGTTTAATCTGGACAAATGTGAGGTAATGCATTTTGGAAGGTCCAATGCATATAGGAATTATACAGTAAATGGTAGAACTCATGAATATTGACAAGCAGAGAGATCTGGGCGTAAATGTCTACCGATCACAGAAAGTGGCAATGCAGGTGGATAAGGTAGTCCAGAAAGCATATGCATGCTTGCCGACATCAGTCGGGGCAATCAGTATAAACGTTGGCAGGCCAAGCAGCAGCTGTACAGAACCTTAGGCCTCATTTGGAATATTGTGTACAATTCTGGTCACCATACTACCATAGAACATAGAACAGTACAGCACAGAACAGGCCCTCCGGCCCACGATGTTGTGCCGAACTTTATCTGAAACCAAGATCAAGCTATCCCACTCCCTATCATCCTGGTGTGCTCCATGTGCCTATCCAATAACCGCTTAAATGTTCCTAAAGTGTCTGACTCCACTATCACTGCAGGCAGTCCATTCCACACCCCAACCACTCTCTGCGTAAAGAACCTACCTCTGATATCCTTCCTATATCTCCCACCACGAACCCTATAGTTATGCCCCCTTGTAATAGCTCCATCCACCCGAGGAAATAGTCTTTGAACGTTCACTCTATCTATCCCCTTCATCATCTTATAAACCTCTATTAAGTCTCCCCTCAGCCTCCTCCGCTCCAGAGAGAACAGCCCTAGCTCCCTCAACCTTTCCTCATAAGACCTACCCTCCAATCCAGGCAGCATCCTGGTAAATCTCCTCTGCACTCTTTCCAGCGCTTCCACATCCTTCTTATAGTGAGGTGACCAGAACTGCACACAATATTCCAAATGTGGTCTCACCAAGGTCCTGTACAGTTGCAGCATAACCCCACGGCTCTTAAACTCAAACCCCCTGTTAATAAAAGCTAACACACTATAGGCCTTCTTCACAGCTCTATCCACTTGAGTGGCAACCTTTAGAGATCTGTGGATATGGACCCCAAGATCTCTCTGTTCCTCCACAGTCTTCAGAACCCTACCTTTGACCCTGTAATCCACATTTAAATTTGTCCTACCAAAATGAATCACCTCACATTTATCAGGGTTAAACTCCATTTGCCATTTTTCAGCCCAGCTTTGCATCCTATCTATGTCTCTTTGCAGCCTACAACAGCCCTCCACCTCATCCACTACTCCACCAATCTTGGTGTCATCAGCAAATTTACTGATCCACCCTTCAGCCCCTCCTCTAAGTCATTAATAAAAATCACAAAGAGCAGAGGGCCAAGCGCTGATCCCTGTGGCACTCCGCTAGCAAGCTGCCTCTAATCCGAAAATTTTCCATCCACCACCACCCTCTGTCTTCGATCAGACAGCCAGTTACCTATCCAATCGGCCAACTTTCCCTCTATCCCACACCTCCTCACTTTCATCATAAGCCGACCATGGGGGACCTTATCAAACGCCTTACTAAAATCCATGTATATGACATCAACTGCCCTACCTTCATCAACACACTTAGTTACCTCCTTAGTTACCAGAAGGATGTAGATGCTTTGGAGAGGACAGAAGAGGTTTACCAGGATGTTGCCTGGTCTGGAGGGTATTCGCTATGTGGAAAGTTGGCTAAACTCAGTTTGTTCTCACTGGAACAATCTGATAGAGGTTTACAAGATTATGAGTGGCATGGACAGAGTGGATAGTCAGATACTCTTTCCTCGGGTAGAAAAGTCAAGTACTCGGGGACAGTGTACCGCAAGGATTTGTTTTGGGGCCACTGCTGTTTGTCATTTTTATTAATGACCTGGATGAGGGCGTAGAAGGATGGATTAGTAAATTTGCGGATGACACTAAAGTCGGTGGAGTTGTAGACAGTGCGGAGGGAAGTGGCAGGTTACAGAGGGACATAGATAAGCTGCAGAGCTGGGCTGAGAGGTGGCAAATGGAGTTTAATGCGGAAAAGTGTGAGGTGATTCACTTTGGAAGGAGTAACAGGAATACAGAGTACTGGGCTAATGGTAAGATACTTGGTAGTGTGGATGAACAGAGGGATCTGGGTGTCCATGTGCATAGATCCCTGAAAGTTGGCACCCAGGTTGATAGGGTTGTTAAGAAGGCGTACGGTGTGTTAGCTTTTATTGGTAGAGGGATTGAGTTTCGGAGCCAGGAGGTCATGCTGCAACTGTACAAAACTCTGGTGCGGCCGCATTTGGAGTATTGCGTACAGTTCTGGTCGCCGCATTATAGGAAAGATGTGGAAGTGTTGGAAAGGGTGCAGAGGAGATTTACCACGATGTTGCCTGGTATGGTGGGAAAATCGTATGAGGAAAGGCTGAGGGGCTTGAGGTTGTTTTTGTTAGAGAGAAGAAGGTTAAGAGGTGACTTAATAGAGGCATACAAGATGATCAGAGGATTAGATAGGGTGGATAGTGAGAGCCTTTTTCCTCGGATGATGTTGGCTAGCACGAGGGGACATAGCTTTAAATTGAGGAGTGAGAGATATAGGACAGATGTTCGAGGTAGGTTCTTTACTCAGAGAGTAGTAAGGGCGTGGAATGCCCTGCCTGCAGCAGTGGTGGACTCGTCAACGCTGAGAGCGTTCAAGTGGTTATTGGATAAACATATGGATGATATTGGAATAGTGTAGATTAGAGGGGCTTTGGTCGGCGCACTGGTCGGCGCAACATCGAGGGCCGAAGGGCCTGTACTGCGCTGTAATGTTCTATGTTCTATAGGTTTAAAATGCGCGGGGAAAAGCGAGGCAAGTTTTTTTTTTACACAGGGTAGCGAATGTCTGGAACGTGCTGCCCCACGAGATGGTGGGAGCAGGTACGATAGCGGTATTTAAGGGGCATCTAGATGAATACATAAACATTATGGAAATGGAAGGATACGGATTCTGTAAGTGCATACGGTTTTAGTTTAGGCAGGCATCATGATCAGCGCAGGCTTGGGGAGCCGAAGGGCTTGTTCCTGTGCTGTACTGTTCTTTGTTCAGATCAGTCTTCAACAGTTAGCAAGGTTAGGAATCCTAACCCCTTCAGAACCTTAAGCACTAAGAGGTCGAATGAATGAATTGTGTACAATATTCAAATTGCTTTAACACAAGCACACCTGCTAAAATAGAACAATACCAAAGTCCAACAATAGACAGCTGCATACATTCCACATCATCCAAAAGGGATTTAAACACTTTTGCTTAACTTGGGTAATTTGAAATACATTTACTGTTGCTGAAAGATGCAAATTTTTGTTCAACCCTTTCGCTTGAAACAAAACTTCAATAAAATAAGTTTTGTCAGAAGCAATAAGAAGTGGGTTTTCACTGGAATAAGAAACTGCTCTAGGATCAAGTCATTTACATTTATAAAGTACCTTTTACATAGGAATAGGTTACATTGAAGCTTCATATGTTTCATATGAAGCAATTTTTAAAAGCGGTATCTCGGCCTTTTGGCTAAGATGCAAATGAGCTCAAGTCTTGGAGGAGGTATTGCTTCCCCTCCTCCAATCAGCTCGGCTCATGTAGATCAGGCCCAGGACAGGGTAATTTGGTCGCTTGCCCTGTCTTGCCAGCCTGGATCAGAAATGTCTCAACTTGTTGAGACTCTGAATTGGACTTGATTTGATTGAATTGGAAAAGTATTTAAAAAAGCCCAAGGACTTATGATTTATTTTGACTGGTTTGGGGTAAAATGGATCAAGAGAGACAAATGTTTTAACAATTCAAGGAGGAATTAAGTGATTGACTTGTGGAGTGGTTAAAAATAAATTATTGACAAGACAATTGCCAGTAGTTTGGTTTGTTTTCTCAACAGCAATGAAGTGTTAAATGACTAAGTGCATTTAACTCTGACCTCATTCCCAAGCTATTTAATACAATTTTTAAAAAATAATTTCTTTGTATTTAGGAATTGTTATTCTGACACACTAGCGCACCCAACCCGACTCGGAATATGTACACTGGCATTTCATTGATCTGCTAAAAATTCCACATTAAAATGCTAGGAAATATCCCGTAGTACCGAGAGCCCCGAATCAGGGGCAGCAGAGAAATCACAAAATTCACACCATCAAAATCTGGCACCTAGCTAGGACATTTAATGGATATATGTAATAAATTGGCAGGAGAGATTAATGCTGAGGGGGTTTAGAGTCATAGAATTTTAAAGCACAGAAAGACACCCTTTGGCCCATCATGTCTGCGCTGGCCATCAAGCACCTACTTATTCTAATCCCATTTTCCAGCACTTGGTCCGCATCCTTTATGCTATATCGTTTCAAGCGCTCATCTGAATATTGTGAGGGGTCCTGCCTTTACCACCTTTTCAGGCAGAGAGTTCCAAATTCCCACCACACTTTGGATGAAAAGTTTTCTCTCAAATTCCCTCTAAATCTCCTTCCCCTTACCTTAAATCTATGCCCCTGGTTATTGATCTCCCTAAGATAAAAGGGCTCTTCCAATCTATCCCATGTCCCTCATAATTCTGACACTTTATCCGCTTCAAGGAAAACAACTCCAGCCTAACCAGCCTCTCTTCATAACTGAAGCGCGCCAGCCCAGACAACATTCTGATGAATCTGCTCTGCACCTTCTCTAGTGCAATCACATCCTTCTCATAGTGTGGTGATCGACCTGCTCACATAACTCCAGCTGTGGCCTAAATAGAATTTTATACAGCTCCCTCATAAGCTCCCAGCACTTATATTCTGTGTCTCGGCTAATAAAGGCAAGTATTCCATATGCCTTCTTAACCATTTTATCTATCTGTCCTGCTGCCTTCAGGGACCTTTGAACATGCACTCCAAGGTCCCTAGGGTCCTGTGCTTCCTAGTATCCTACCGTTCATTGTGTATCCCCTTGCCTCGTTAATCCTCCCAAAATTCATCACCTCACACTTTTCAGGGTTAAATTTAATTTGCCACTGTTCTGCACATCTGACCAGCCCATCCATATCATCCTGTAATCTAAGGCTTTCCACCTCAATTTACCACACCATCAATTTTCATGTCACCTGCAAACTTGCTGGTCATTTCATGCCCCACATTCATGTCTAGGTCATCAATGTACATTACAAACAGCAAAGGACCCAGCACCGATCCCTGTGATACACCACTGGACATAGACTTCCAGTTACAAAAACATTCGACCATCAATCTCTGCATCCTGCCACCAAGCCCATTTTGGCTCCAATTTGCCAAGTTGCCCTGGATCCCATGGGCTCTTACCTACTTGATCAGTCTCCCATGTGGAACCTTGTCAAAAGCCTTACTGAAGTCCATGTAGATTACATCAAAGGACAGCATGGTGGCATAGTGGTTAGCACTGCTGCTTCACAGTGCCAGTGACCCAGGTTTGATTCCAGACTTGGGTGACTGTGGAGTTAGCACATTCTTCCAGTGTCTGAGTGGGTTTCTTCTGGGTGCTCCAGTTTCCTCCCTCAGTCCAAAGCTGTGCAAGTTAGGTGGATTATCCCTTAGTGCCCAAAGATTTGTAGGTTAGGTGGATTAGCTATGGTGAATGCACAGGGTTACGGGGATAAAGTAGGAGGGTGGACCTGGGTAAGGTGCTCTTTTGGAGTGTCAGTGCAAACTCGATGGGGTGAATATAGGGATTATATGAACTGCACTGCCTGCACCTACACAACTAGTCACCGCCTCGAAAAATTGAATCAAATTTGTTAGACATGATCCCCCCCGACAAAGCCACGCTGACTATCCATGATTCATGCTGGCCTTTCCAAGTGGAGATTAATTCTGCCCCAGAATTTTTTCCAATAATTTCCCTACCACTAGCCTGTAAATTACCTTTTTCAATAATGGCACATTAGCTGTCCTCCAGTACCTCTCCTGTGGCTTGAAGAGGGTTTGAAAATTAGGATTGGAGCTCCTGCAATCTTCTCCATCCAGGCCCAGGAATTTATCCACTTTTAAGCCCATTAAAACACTTCCTCCCTCTCAACACTAATGTGTTCAATTGTATCACTGTTGCCCTTTCTGATTTCTATACCTACACTATCCACCTTCATAGTGATCATGTGGAGATGTCGGCGTTGGACTGGGGTGGGCACAGTAATAAGTCTCACAACACCAGGTTAAAGTCCGACAGGTTTATTTGGTAGCACAAGCCACTAGCTTTCGGAGCGCTGCCCCTTCATCAGGTGAGTGGGAGTTCTGGTCATAAACAGGGCATATAAAGACACAAACTCAATTTACAAAATAATGGTTGGAATGAGAGTCTTTACAGGTAATCAAGTCTGAAAGGTACAGACAATGTGAGGGAGAGAGGGTTAAGCACAGGTTAAAGAGATGTATACTGTCACCAGCCGGGACAGTTAGGGAGATTTTGCAAGCCCAGGCAAGTCATGGGGGTTACAGATAGTGTGACATGAACCCAAGATCCCGGTTGAGGCAGTCCTCGTGTGCGGAACTTGGCTATCAGTTTCTGCTCAGCGACACTGCGTTGTCATGTGTCGTGAAGGCCGCCTTGGAGAACGCTTACCCGAAGATCAGAGGCCGAATGCCCGTGACCGCTGAAGTGTTCCCCAACAGGAAGAGAACACTCTTGCCTGGTGATTGTCGAGCGGTGTTCATTCACCCGTTGTCGTAGTGTCTGCATGGTCTCCCCAATGTACCATGCCTCGTGACATCCTTTCCTGCAGCGTATCAAGTAGACAACACTGGCCGAGTTGCAAGTGCATATACCGTGTATGGTACTTAGAACCATAGAAAATTACAGCTCAAAAACAGGCCCTTTGGCCCTTCTTGTCTGTGCCGAACCATTTTATGCCTAGTCCCACTGACCTGCACTTGGACCATATCCCTCCACACCCCTCTCATCCATGAACCCGTCCAAGTTTTTCTTAAATGTTAAAAGTGACCCCGCATTTACCACTTTATCCGGCAGCTCATTCCACACTCCCACCACTCTCTGCGTGAAGAAGCCCCCCCTAATATTCCCTTTAAACTTTTCTCCTTTCACCCTTAACCCATGCCCTCTGGTTTTTTTCTCCCCTAGCCTCAGCGGAAAAAGCCTGCTTGCATTCACTCTATCTATACCCATCAAAATCTTATACACCTCTATCAAATCTCCCCTCAATCTTCTACGCTCCAGGGAATAAAGTCCCAACCTATTCAATCTCTCTCTGTAACTCAGCTTCTCAAGTACCGGCAACATCCTTGTGAACCTTCTCTGCACTCTTTCAATCTTATTTACATCCTTCCTGTAACTAGGTGACCAAAACTGTACACAATACTCCAAATTCGGCCTCACCAATGCCTTATATAACCATAGAAATCATAGAAACCCTACAGTGCAGAAGGAGGCCATTCGGCCCATCGAGTCTGCACTGATCACAATCCCATCCAGGCCCTACCCCCACATATTTACCCGCTATTCCCTCTAACCTACGCATCTCAGGACTCTAAGGGGCAATTTTTAACCTGGCCAATCAACCTAACCCGCACATCTTTGGACTGTGGGAGGAAACCGGAGCACCCGGAGGAAACCCACGGAGGAAACCTTACCATAACACTCCAACTTTTATACTCGATACTCCGATTTATAAAGGCCAATGTACCAAAGGCACTCTTTACGACCCTATCCACCTGTGACGTCACTTTTAGGGAATTCTGTACCTGTATTCCCAGATCCCTCTGTTCAACTGCACTCTTCAGAGTCCTACCATTTACCCTGTACGTTCTTCTTTGGTTTGTCCTTCCAAAGTGCAATATTTCACACTTGTCTGCGTTAAATTCCATTTGCCATTTTCCAGCCCATTTTTCTAGTTGGTCCAAATCCCTCTGCAAGCTTTGAAAACCTTCCTCACTGTCCACTACACCTCCAATCTTTGTATCATCAGCAAACTTGCTGATCCAAGGTGGATCAGCAAACTTATGCTGCAGGAAAGGATGTCCCGCGGCATGGTACATTGGGGAGGCCATGCAGACGCTACGACAACGGATGAATGAACACCGCTCGACAATCACCAGGCAAGAGTGTTCTCTTCCTGTTGGGGAACACTTCAGCGATCACGGGCATTCGGCCTCTGATATTCGGCTAAGTGTTCTCCAAGGCGGCCTTCACGACACATGACAAGGCAGAGTCGCTGAGCAATGACTGATAGCCAAGTTCCTCACACAAGGACAGCTGGGATCTTGGGTTCATGTCACACTATCTGTAACCCCCACGACTTGCCTGGGCTTGCAAAATCTCACTAACTGTCCTGGCTGGAGACAATACACATCTCCTTAACCTGTGCTTAACCCTCTCTCCCTCACATTGTCTGTACTTTTAAGACTTGATTACCTGTAAAGACTCGCATTCCAACCATTATTTTGTAAATTGAGTTTGTGTCTTTATATGCCCTGTTTGTGAACAGAACTCCCACTCACCGGATGGAGGGGCAGTGCTCTGAAAGTTAGCGGCTTGTGCTACCAAATAAACCTGTTGGACTTTAACCTAGTGTTGTGAGACTTCTTACTGTGTTTACCCCAGGCCAACACCGGCATCTCCACATAATCGGAATACAAGCAGATCTTATTTTCTCTTTTTGTTTTAAAAAAGCAAAAAAAATTGGACAGCATCAAATAGATAGTGAAAAGGGATGTTGAATTTGTTCTGTATTTGCAAATCAACTTGTGAAGCTGTACAAAATTTAAGACATTGGGACTCCTAAATTGCTACAACTTGTAGTGCCAGAAAATGCTATGAATGGACCTGGATTACCTTCTTTCCTTCAAATCATTGGACTAAACATGTCAGTACACTTAAACCGGCTCACTACTTACAACTGTGCCAATACAAACTAGTAAAGACTTGCAGACTGACACCCAATCCATCTTTAGGGTAGAAGCCAACTTGATTGAAGGTTGAGAAGGGAACAAGCAGATTTATGCTGATGCAATTCACACAGGTAATTATTTAATACCTGACCTACAGAAGGGCAGGTTTCCACAAGTTACACTTTTCCTCACTTGCCACATGTTATCAGAACCATTAGGTTCCACAAAGACCTTTTGAAAAACTTAATGCTTTAAGATTTAGGTCACCAATATCAGAATTAACAGTCTGCAGTTACAAATACCATCACATTCACTCTGTCACAACCCAGCCCTCTTCAAGAGGGAGTAAACTGGACTTATCTCTTCCTGATCAGCAGTCCATGACAAAATTCAAGCATGAACTCTAATTACTGGTTCTTACCGTATATCGAAATCACAGCCAGGATTAGCCAGGCAGTCCATTCGGGGAGATATTTAATGAAAACCAGAGCCATCAAAGCGCTGATCATGATCAAGTAGGCCTGCTGGAGTCGAAGTGGCCCCTTCCAGTGGATACATACCATCCCGACTACTCCAAAGTTCCAGATCACCAAAGCCAATGTGAAGTAATCCATGGCAACATTGTAGGTTTTGAAGACTTCCCTGAAGAGATATGAATTGACTCTGGCTTACTGAATTAATTTCAATTATTATAGCACAGGAGGCTGCCATTTGGCCTATCGTGTCTACACCTATTCTCCACGGAACACACCTAGTGC
This sequence comes from Mustelus asterias, assembly GCF_964213995.1. Lineage (NCBI taxonomy): Eukaryota > Metazoa > Chordata > Chondrichthyes > Carcharhiniformes > Triakidae > Mustelus > Mustelus asterias. Next base: position 29,780,119 of record NC_135818.1, read on the forward strand.
CACTCCCCTGTGCGCTCCCTATAGATCTGCACATTCTTCCTTTTCACATTGCAGTCTAATTCCCTTTTGAATGCCTCCACTACACTTGGGCAGTGCATTTCAGACCTCAGCTACTCATGCCATGAAAAAGTTTTTCCTCTTCTGTTTCTTTAGGCAATTACTTTAAATCAGTGCCTTCTCATTCTCAATCCTTTCACAAGTGGGAACAGATTCTCCATAAGTACACTGTCCAGGTCATGATTTTTTACAATTTCATTTATGGGATCAAGGTACCCAGCATTTATTGCCTATCCCTAGTTCCCTCGAGGTGGGGAGCTGCTGCCTTAAACTGCTACAGTCTGAGGTATACATACACCCACAGTGCTGTTAGGGAAGGAGTTCCAGAATTTTGACCCAGTGACAGTGAAGGAATGGCAATATACTTCCAAATCAGGATGGTGAGCGACTAGGAGGGGAAATCTCCAGGTCGAGGTGTCCCTAGGTACCTGCTGCTTTTATCCTTCTAGATGGCAGCGGTTGTGCATTTAGAAGGTGTTGCTCAAGGAGCCTCAGTGAGTTCACGCAGTACAGCTTGTAGATGGTACACACTGCTGCCACTTGTCGCCTGTGATAAAGGGATTAAATGTTTGTGGAATGGGGACCAATCAAGCGGGTTGCTTTGTCCTGGATAGTGTCGAGCTCATGACTGCTGTTGGAGCTGCATTCATCCATGGAAATGAAAAGTATTTAACCACACTCCTGAATTAAAAACATCAAAAATAGGAGTAAGCCATTTGGCCCTTTGAGCCTACTCTGCTATTCAGTATGATCATGGTTTATTATCCAATTTGTGCTTTGTAGATGGTGGGCAGGTTTTGGGAATCAAGAGGCGAGATACTTGCTGCAAGATTCCTATTCTCTGACCTGTAGCCATAGTATTTATATGGCTAGTCCAGTTCAGTTTCTAGTCATCAGTAATCTCCCCCCACAGGATGGTGACAATGTGGGTTTCAGCGATGGTAATGTCATGGAATGTTAAGGGGCGATTAGATCCTCTCCTATTGGAGACGATCATTACCTGGCACTTGTGTGGTGCAAGTGTTGTTTGCCACTTGTCAGCACAAGCCCAGACACTGTCCAGCTCTTACTGCATTTGGACATGGATTTTGAATACCTCTATCAAAGCTCCTCAGCCAGAATTCTCTTCGCAAAGGAAAACAACCCCAATTTCTCCAATCTAACTTCATAACTGAAGCGCCTCATCCCTTGAACCATTCTCCTGAGTCTTTTCTGCACTATCTCCAATGCCTTCTCACCATCTTAAAGTGTGGTGCCCAGAAATTAAACAAATTATTTCCCTACAGGCCCACATTCTAATCTCTCCCCTGGCATTATGTTCTCTTTTCTCAGTTGCTGGAGAGTTTGAGGTTATTGATATTATCACATCAAACATCAGTACTTAAATTGGACCTTGAGCTCGATACTCACCCAGCCAATCCTGTTAATACTGCCAACTCAGTCAAGACCCAAAACTGGAATTGTGGTTCTCAAGGAACATTCAACAGCTCCAACAACCAGACTGCCACCAACTGCAGAATCGCAGAATCTTTACAGGGCAGAAGGAACCCATTAGCCCATTGAATCTGCACAGGCTGAAAGTCCCATTCCTCTGCCTTACCTCAGTAACCTTACATATTCATTTTCCATTAGCAATCCAATTTCACGATCAGAATCCTACAGTGCAGAAGGAGGCCATTCAGCCCATTGAGTCTGCACCGACCACACACCCACCCAGGCCCTACCCCCATAACCCCATGCATTTACCCTAGGTAGTCCCCCTGACACTAAGGGGCAATTTGGCATGGCCAATCAACCTAACGCGCACATCTTTGGACTGTGGGAGGAAACCAGAGCACCTGGAGGAAATCCACACAGACACAGGGAGGATGTGCAAACTCCACACAGACAGTGACCCAAGCCGGGAATCGAACTTGGGTCCCTGGTGCTGTGAGGCAGCAGCACTAACCACTGTGCCACCATGCCACCCCAATTCTTTTTGTATTCCTTTCGAATTCCTCGATTAACCCTGTGTCCATTGCTGTCAGGAACTTTATTCCAAATTCCAACCACCCTTTGGGCGAAAGAAGTTTCCCTTGCATCATATCTACTTCTTTTGCTCAGTATTTTGAATCTGTGACATCTAGTTCTTGATGCTCTCAAGTGGAAACAGTATCTCATTATTTACCTTATCCATACCCCTCAGGATTTTAACTACATCTATCAAGTCTCCTCTCAGCCTTCTTTTCTCCTAGGAAAACAGTCCTAACATCTCCAATCTATCCTCGTGGCTACAGTTCTTTAGCCCTGGAAGCATTTTTGCAATCTCCTCTGTACTCTCTCCAATTCCTTCACATTCACTCTCAAGTATGGCAACCAAAACTAGACACAGTACTCCAGATGTGGTGTTCTACAAGTTCAACATGACCACTTTACTTGTGTATTCAATGCTCCTAGGATATTAACTGCTCACTCAACATGCCCCATCACCTTCAATACACACAAAGGTCGCTTTGTTGCTGCACCTTCTTATAGGTTTTTATTTTGTGCTGTCCCTACACATTCTTGCTGCCAAAATGACTTGCCTCACACTTCGCTGCATTGAACTTCATCTGCCACTTGCCTGCCCAATCCACCAATACGTCTATGTCATTTTGAAGTTCAAGATTATCCTCATCACAGTTGACAACATTTTCAATCTTCCAATTAGGGAAATGGCATCAGGATTTTATGGCAGACAAACTACGAGATAAAACACTTGTGCAGATATATCTTTTTTCAAAAAGTTTGAACTTACCCCAAATAGATGAATGAGAAAAAGAAAAGCAGCAAGAGTGATGAGATTATCAGCCATCCATGAATGACCTGTTTAAACAAGACCAAGATAAGGCTTCAGGCATCAAAAAGCTTGGCTGATTTTCCTCTCTGAAAGGGCCACATTAATTGATAAAAATACAATTTGGTTTTGATATCTAGGGCATAATGATAAGAAAGGGACAATGCTGCTCTTCAGATGGCACTTGAATTATATGGCTTGTCTTAGTCATATAATCTGTACAGTACAGAGGAGGCCATTCGGCCCATCAAATCTGCACTGGCTCTGACAGGCCCTCTCCCCTGTAACCCCACACATTTACCATGGCTAATCCAGCTAACCTACATCATCATCTTTGGACACTAAGAGGCAATTTAGGATGGCTAATCCACCTAGGCTGCACATCTTTGGACTGTGGGAGGAAACAAGAACACCCAGAGAAAATTCATGCAGACAAGGGGAGAATGTGCAAACTCCACAGAATGACCTCCACACTTCGAACCTGGATCCCTGACGCTGTGAGGCAGCAGTGTTAACCACTGTGCCACCGTGCTGTTCTCTAAATACTACGCGATTTTGAAGCCGTGGCCAGATTGGTAGCACCTCTTAGTCAGAAGGGTTCAACTCCCATTCCAGAGGCTGGTGCATTTAATCTTGGTTGACCCTCCACTGCAAGATTGACAGAGAGCTGCACTGCAATATTTTAAAAGATGACTTTAAGAAGGGACCCATCTGCTCTCAGTTGGATGTGCTCTCCTCTCTTGCTGCACCCAGGTATCCACCCCCTGCCAGATTTGCTTAATCTTTTACCCTAGTTAACGTTTTCACGGGGTCACAGGTCCCAGCCCTGTTGAGATGCAAACTGTCCATAGGAATATAAAGAACAGGAACAACAGTAGACCTGTTGAGCTTGCTCCACCATTTAATGCGATCATGGTTAATCTTCTGCTTCAACTCTACTTCCCACACTGCTCCCTATATCCAATCATTCTCTGACAGGTCAAAAGTCTATTTATCTGATCTTTGAATATACCCTACAATAGAGCATTCAGAATCTTCTGAGGTAGACAATTCTAAAGCTTCACAACTCTGAGTGAAGAAATTTTGCATCTCAGTCTTAAAGTAATCAACCCTCATCCTGGGACTGCGTTCCAGATTCCCCAGCCAGGGGAAATGACTATGTCTACCCTGTCAAATCCCTTCAGCTATTTGCATATTTCAATGATTTATTGAAAGAGGATTGGAGTACAAGAATAAAGAAGTCCTTCTACAATTGGTGCTTTGCTGAGAACACAACTGGAGTAGTGTGCTGTTTTGGTCTCCATAGTTAAGAAGGGATATATTTGCCTTGGAGGCAGTAGATTGGTCCCTGGGATGACAGCATTGTTCTATAATGAGAAGCTAAGTAAACTCAGCCCATCCTATCTGGCAAAAAGAAATAAAGGCCAACATTCCATTTGCCTTCCTAGCCGCTTGAGTTTGCACACCAACTTTGTGTTCCTTGTACAAGTAGACACAAGTCTTTAAATTCATGCCCTTTAAAAAATACTCTGCTTTCTAATTTCTTGCTACCAGAGTGAATAACCTCTCACACATTATGTTCCATGTGCCACCTTGTTGCCCACTCACTAAACCTGGCGGTATCTCTTTGTAGCCTGTGTCCTCCTCACAGCTCATCTTCCCACCTACCTGTGTCATCAACAAACTTGGATACATGACTCAAGTCTCTTCACCCAACTCATTAATATAGATTGTATAAAGCTGATCCTTGCAACTCCACCAGTTATAACCTGCCAACCTAAAAATGTCTCATTTATCCATATTCTTGGCTTCCTGTCCATTAACCAGCTCTCCATGTTGATACTACCCCCAGCTCCGTTATATTCAGACTCAAAACGTTAGCTTTATTCTTTCACCACGGATGCCGATAGACCTACTGAGATTTCCCAGCATTTTCTGTTTTTGTTTCAGATTCCAATATCCACAGTAACTTGCTTTCATCTCAGGTTTTTGTGGAGCCCATTTCAATGGAGCAGTTCTTGTTCCTCAATACTAACAGCAGTACCCCACTTTTCCCTTTTTCTCAGATGCTTCATTTTGTTCTTTACAGGGTATGAGTGTCATTGGCAAGGCCAGTGTTTTCTGCCAACCCCTTACTGCCCTCAAGGTGGTGGTGCGTTTTGAATAGATTCTCCCCTACTCAGGAGGACCCTAACGGGTTAGGTTCCACAAAACTAACACCCTTCTTCCTACACCATTCCTCCAGCCATACGATAACATACTTCACCCCACTATTCTTATCCCACCAGCAAATAGATATTACTACTTTTGTGGTACTGCTTTTTCCTCCGAGGCTCCTGTAACACTAATTATGATCTATAAGACAGGATCAGGATGGATTTACAGAATTACGGGCTTATACTGAAGTTGAATGAGGTAATTAGTAACCTGGTGGACAGTGGACATTCTTTAAATTGGGTTTTAAAATTTTTTTAGCAAATGCTTCAAGCAATTAGTCTATAAAAATTTGCACACCTGTAGGCTAATTGGGACTGAAGTTTTGAAGTGGACAGGAAGTTGGCTAAACCAGAGAAAGAAAAATATGGACCTCAATAAAACATCTTCATAATGGGAAGAAGTCAGTATGGAGCAGCCATTGGGATCAGAGCCAAGGCCACTTGGTTAGTCTACAGATAATTGGAAACTAGGAAAATGATTTGCTGATGTCAAAATTTGACAATGAGTCACACAAGGAGATATTAGGATGGGTCAAGGAGGTAGGCTGATGGCAGGAGGGAGAAATGGCAAGATACAGATGTGGCGGGGGGGTGGAAAGGTGGAAAGAGGAGGAGCGCAGTTCAGCTGGTGGCATGGCCATCAATAGAGGAGCAATTAAAAGCAGTGATGTGCAGGGGACACATCTACATAGGTTGAGAAGGCTGAGTGACAAATGGTATTCGGCACAGTGAACAATGCAAAGCAATGACTAAGGAAGGAAAAGAAATATCAAATATATGTCAAGCTTCAGGATAACACAGGATTTCTGGATTTGGTATTGCTGACTACAACTTGCATTCATATCACACCTTTAGCACATTTAGTGCATAGCTGCAGCAAGAAAAACTAAATGGATTTCGGAATATGTAGCCAGAATTAGAATTGGTGTCCGAGTCACTGCCCTACTGGAATGCCAGGGAAAAAAAATCTGTATTTCACTCTGGATCATCTAAAAAGGAGCATGCAGGTTTCAGATTACAAAATTCACTTTGCCTGCTCTATGTGGAGTATTGCAAACTCAGAAAATATGAAGTTACAGCTTAGTTGTATGGTACATAACTATTTTGATCATTTCCCTAAAGGCTGTGCAATCTTATTTTTAATTATTCTGTAAATCTATTTAAGGTGCTCATTGGGAAAGGGAAAGTCAAAAATCTACATCAGCAAAATTGACCAAAAAGAGTGCGTCTTCAACCTGCGAACACATACCTTGTAGCACCTGTACTTGTAGAGAAGTACAAGAATTAATGTCATCACTACAATGACACTGATCATAATGAGGGCATTCAATATGGAGTTTACAGCTCGCTCTCCAACAGTGTCTGTGTCTTCTGTAAATGGAGTGTACAACCTGAAGGCAAATATTCCACAACAGTCAGAGCAATCTCATAGAGACATAGAAGATAGGAGCAGGGAGGAGGCCATTTGGCCCTTCGAGCCCTGCTCCGCCATTCATTACAATCATGGCTGATCAGAACATGATCTCATCAGAACAATGACCCAGAACCAGTTTTCTTAGCAATTAATAAAAATTCAAGAGTTCTCAATGGACAATGCAAAAGATAGAGGTCAAGTCCCAGCTGTTCTACAATGATAGAACTATATCCCCAATTTCTGCCCACTCTCCAATGTTTTAAATGGTTTGATGAGCTCTCCTTCCATTTTTACAATCTATGCAAATGCTGATATCTTTAATAAGTGACATTAGCCATTTACATGGCGAATTCAATTACTTTGCGTGCAATGTCCCAACTCAAAATATCCCTCCCCACATTAGCAGGGATTCTCTCCTCTATACCCTGGGACTCTTAGTGCCCTCCTCGGCACCCTTGCAAGCTCTCCTAGTGGGAGAGGCCGCTGCAGCTTGATAGCTGATTGGCACAGCCAGTTAAATAAACTGGTTAAGATTGGTTCCTGAAGCAGGAGAGGCAGAGTACAAAATAAGGCCTAAAGTGCAATCAGCATGGGGTGGAAGCTGCATCGAGTGGAGGTTGAGAGTTGGGTCAAGTGGGGGAGGGAGATATTGCGGTGTCTCGTTTTCCTAACTATTTCCACAGATCAGTGGTGGCAGGAGCAGACCAAGGCAGGAGAACTGGGAGATAGGACACAGCAGTCCTATGACACCGAGCGAACACGCCCGTGTGATATCACAGATATGTGATTGGTATGTGAGTATTTCTCTCTTCTACCTTTTCTGACTTGTTTTTAGATTGAAGGCTAGGTAGAAAAAAAGAGTGAATATTAAAGATCAATAGAAAAATTAAAAACAAATTAAAAATCTAATTAAATAAAATAAGAATGCAGGGTCAGGCAATGTGTTGTAGCTGCAGCATGTGGGAGCTGGTGAACCCCATTGTGGTTCAGTGACCACATCTGTAGCAAGCATTGGTTGCTTGAGGAACTTCGGCTCAAGAGTCGATGAGTTGGAGTCTGAACTTAAGACATTGCAACACACCAGGGAGGGGAGGGATACCTGGCCGCTGTGTTTCAGGAAGCAGTCACACCCCTGGGATAAACTACCTTGAATTCGGTCAGTGGTCAAGGACAGGGGGGTGTGGCTACAAATGAGGCAGTCAGAGGGATCCAAGAAGTAGTGATGCAGGAGCCTCAGTCCCTTCCCTTGTCTGACAGGTTTGTGATTCTTGCTCCGTGTGGAGCACAGTCAGGACTGCAAGAAGGATGAACAAACTGACCATAGCACTGTGGTACAGGGAGTCATTCATGTGGGGAAGGAAAGAGAAATGTATTCATAGTCGGGTTAGTATAGTTACGGCAATAGACACTGTTCCCTGCAGCCAGGAATGAGAGTCTTGAAGCCTGCGTTGCCTACCTGATGCCAGGGTTAAAGATATCTCATCTCAGCTGCAGAGGAACCTGGAATGGGAGGGGAACATCCAGTTGTCATGGTCCATATAGGTACCAACAATATAAGTAAAATGAGGAAAGAGGTTCTGTGGAAGGAATACGAACAGCTAGATGTGAAATTAAAAAGAAGAACCATAAAGGTAATAATCACCAGATTACTACCTGAGCCATAAGCTTTTTGGCATAGAGTTATTTAGATTAAAGAGGCTCAAAGAGTGGTGTGTGGAGAAATGGGTTCGAGTTCATGGGACATTGACACCAGTACTGGGGAAAGAGGGAGCTGTTCTGATGTGATGGGCTCCACTTGAGTCATGTTGGGACTAGTGTCCTGGCAAACCAAATAACTAGGGGGTGTAGATAGGGCTTTAAGCTAAATAGTGGGGGTAGGGTTCAGTAGCATGGAAATTTTAAAAAGTTCAAGGAGAAGGTTAATGCTGAGGCTAATTACCACCAGATAATGAAAAGGGACAGAGCGTGTGAACCTCATATTACATCAGGGGATCATATAGGAGTAGAGAAAATTAATAATAGGACAGACTTAAAGGCTTTGTATCTGACTGCACAGCATTTAAAATAGAATGAATGAGTTAACAGCACAAATAGAGACAAAGGGTGGTGATTATGGAGACATGCTTATGAGGAGACTTGGCCCAGAAGTTGAATATCCAATTGTTTTGTAAGCATAAACAGAAAGGAAAAGTTGGTGGTGTAGCTTTGTCAGTAAAGGAAGCGATCAGTGCTGTAGTGAGAAATGATATTGGCATTGGAGCCCAAGACATAGAATCAGTCTGGGTAGAAATAAAAAATAGCAAGGCAAAGTAGTAATCTATAGGTCTTCAAATAGCAGTTCCACAGTATAAACCAGGAAATACTGGGGGCTTGTAAGAAAGGTACAACAATAATCATGGGTGATTTTGATATGCATCTTGAATGGATTAATCAAATTGGCAAGCCTCCAGGGTAGTTCTTGGAGTGCATTACAGGTTGTTTCTTGGAATAATTTGTTTTACCAACCAGGGAGCAGGCTATTTTGGATTTAGTATTGTGTAATGAGTTAGGATTAATGACCTGGTAGTAAAGAATGCTGGAGGGAAGTGTGATCATCGCATGCTTGAATTTCAAATTCAGTTTGAGGGCAGAATCCCACACTAGTTCTGGAGTTAAACCAAGGAAATTACATAGACATGAGGACACATTTGGCCATAGTGGACTGGGCAGAAAACGAAAAGATAGGACAGTTGATGAACAGTGACATATATTCAATTCCTCCCAACTAAAATATATTTTAGAGGGGAAGATAGATTGTCAGAGGGGAACAGTGTTGTAACTGCACTGGAAGAGTTTAGCTAAGGGCATGGCTAGTTCTATAGAACATAGAACAGTACAGCACAGAACAGGCCCTTCGGCCCACGATGTTATGCCGAGCTTTATCTGAAACCAAGATCAAGCTATCCCACTCCCTATCATCCTGGTGTGCTCCATGTGCCTATCCAATAACCGCTTAAATGTTCCTAAAGTGTCTGACTCCACTATCACTGCAGGCAGTCCATTCAACACCCCAACCACTCTCTGCGTAAAGAACCTACCTCTGATATCCTTCCTGTATCTCCCACCACAAACCCTATAGTTATGCCCCCTTGTAATAGCTCCATCCACCTGAGGAAATAGTCTTTGAACGTTCACTCTATCTATCCCCTTCATCATTTTATAAACCTCCGCTCCAGAGAGAACAGCCCGAGCTCCCTCAACCTTTCCTCATAAGAGCTACCCTCCAAACCAGGCAGCATCCTGGTAAATCTCCTCTGCACTCTTTCCAGCGCTTTCATATCCTTCTTATAGTGAGGTGACCAGAACTGCACACAATATTCCAAATGTGGTCTCACCAAGGTCCTGTACAGTTGCAGCATAACCCCACGGCTCTTAAACTCAAACCCCCTGTTAATAAAAGCTAACACACTATAGGCCTTCTTCACAGCTCTATCCACTTGACTGGCAACCTTCAGAGATCTGTGGATATGAACCCCAAGATCTCTCTGTTCCTCCACAGTCTTCAGAACCCTACCTTTGACCCTGTAATCCACATTTAAATTTGTCCTACCAAAATGAATCACCTCACATTTATCAGGGTTAAATTCCATTTGCCATTTTTCAGCCCAGCTTTGCATCCTATCTATGTCTCTTTGCAGCCTACAACAGCCCTCCACCTCATCCACTACTCCACCAATCTTGGTGTCATCAGCAAATTTACTGATCCACCCTTCAGCCCCCTCCTCTAAGTCATTAATAAAAATCACAAAGAGCAGAGGACCAAGCACTGATCCCTGCGGCACTCCGCTAGCAACCTGCCTCCAATCCGAAAATTTTCCATCGACCACCACCCTCTGTCTTCGATCAGACAGCCAGTTACCTATCCAATCGGCCAACTTTCCCTCTATCCCACACCTCCTCACTTTCATCATAAGCCGACCATGGGGGACCTTATCAAACGCCTTACTAAAATCCATGTATATGACATCAACTGCCCTACATAGAATCATAGAAATCATAGAAACCCTACAGTGCAGAAGGAGGCCATTCGGCCCATCGAGTCTGCACCGACCACAATCCCACCCAGGCCCCACCCCCACATATTTACCCACTAATCTACACATCAAGGACTCTAAGGGGCAATTTTTTTTTTAACCTGGCCAATCAGCCTAACCTGCACATCTGTGGACTGTGGGAGGAAACCGGAGCACCCTGAGGAAACCCATGCAGACACGAGGAGAATGCGCAAACTCCACACAGACAGTGACCCGAGCCGGGAATCGAACCCGGGACCCTGGAGCTGTGAAGCAGCAGTGCTAACCACTGTGCTACCGTGCCGCCCCCTCATCAACACACTTAGTTACCTCCTCAAAAAGTCTATCAAATTTGTGAGGCACGACTTGCCCTTCACGAATCCGTGCTGACTATCCCGGATTAATTCGCATCTTTCTAAATGGTCGTAAATCCCATCTCCAAGGACCTTTTCCATCAATTTACCAACCACCGAAGTAAGACTAACGGGTCTATAATTACCAGGGTCATTTCTATTCCCTTTCTTAAACAGAGGAACAACATTTGCCACTCTCCAGTCCTCTGGCACCATCCCCGTGGACAGTGAGGACCCAAAGATCAAAGCCAAAGGCTCTGCAACCTCATCCCTTGCCTCCCAAAGAATCCTAGGATATATTTCATCAGGCCCAGGGGACTTATCGACCTTCAGTTTATTCAAAACTGCCAGGACATCCTCCCTCCAAACATCTATTTCCTCCAGCCTATTAGCCTGTAACACCTTCTCTTCCTCAAAACATAGCCTCTCTCCTTGGTGAACACTGAAGAAAAGTATTCATTCATCACCTCGCCTATCTCTACTGACTCCATACACAAGTTCCCACTACTGTCCTTGACCGGCCCTAACCTCACCCTGGTCATTCTTTTATTCCTCACATAAGAGTAAAAAGCCTTGGGGTTTTCCTTGATCCGACCCGCCAAGGACTTCTCGTGTCCCCTCCTAGCTCTCCTAAGCCCCTTTTTCAGCTCATTCCTTGCTAACTTGTAACCCTCAATCGAGCCATCTGAACCTTGTTTCCTCATCCCTACATAAGCTTCCCTCTTCCTTTTCACAAGACATTCCACCTCTTTCGTGAACCATGGTTCCCTCACTCGGCCATTTCCTCCCTGCCTGACAGGGACATACCTATCAAGGACATTCAGTATTTGTTCCTTGAAAAATTTCCACTTTTCATTAGTTCCTTTCTCTGACAGTTTCTGTTCCCAACTTATGCCCCCTAATTCTTGCCTAATCGCATCATAATTACCTCTCCCCCAATTGTAAACCTTGCCCTGCCGTACGGCCCTATCCCTCTCCATTGCAATAACAAAAGACACCGAATTGTGGTCACTATCTCCAAAGTGCTCTCCCACAACCAAATCTAACACTTGGCCCGGTTCATTTCCCAGTACCAAATCCAATGTGGCCTCACCTCTTGTCGGCCTATCCACATATTGCGTCAGGAAACCCTCCTGCACACACTGCACAAAAACTGCCCCATCCGAACTATTTGACCTACAAAGGTTCCAATCAATATTTGGAAAGTTAAAGTCCCCCATGACAACTACCCTGTGACGCCCACACATACCCATAATCTGCTTAGCAATTTCTTCCTCCACATCTATATTACTATTTGGGGGCCTATAGTAAACTCCTAACAACGTGACCGCTCCTTTCCTATTTCTAACCTCAGCCCATATTACCTCAGTGTGCAGATCCCCCTCGAAGTGCCTTTCCGCAGCCGTTAAACTATCCTTGATTAACAATGCCACTCCTCCACCTCTTTTACCAGCTTCCCTACACTTAGTGAAACATCTATACCCCGGAACGTCCAACAACCATTCCTGTCCTTGTTCTACCCACATCTCCGTAATGGCCACAACATCGTAGTCCCAAGTACCAATCCATGCCCCAAGTTCATCTACCTTGTTCCGGATGCTCCTTGCATTGAAGTAGACACACTTCAACCCACCTTCCTGTCTACCGGTACCCACCCTTGACCCTGATACCTTCCCCAATACCTCACCACCCTCACTGACTTCTGGACTACAACTCCTTTTCCCACTCCCCAGACAAATTAGTTTAAACCCCCCTGAAGAGCCGTAACAAATTTCCCTCCTAGGATATTGGTGCCCCTCTGGTTCAGGTGCACCCCGTCCTGTTTGTACAGGTCCCACCTTCCCCAGAATGTGTTCCAATTATCCACGTATCTGAAACCCTCCCTCCTACACCATCCCTGCAACCACATGTTTAACTGCACTCTCTCCCTGTTCCTCAACTCGCTATCACGTGGCACCGGCAACGTACCAGAGATGACCACATGTTTTGTCTTGGCTCTCAGCTTCCAGCCCAGCTCCAGAAATTCCTGCTTTAAATCCCCGTCCCTTCTCTTACCTATGTCATTGGTACCAATGTGTACCACGACTTGTGACTGTTTCCCCTCCCCCTTCAGAATCCGGAAAACACGGTCTGAGACGTCACAGACCTTGGCATCCGGTAGGCAACATACCATCCATGAGTCTCTTTTGCTGCCACAGAACCTCCTATCTATCCCTCTAACTAACGAGTCCCCAATAACTATTGCCCTCCCGCTCTGCCCCTTACCCTCCCAAGCCACAGAGATGGACACAGTGCTGGAGATCCTCTCACTGCGGCTCACCACTGGTATGTCATCCCCCTCAACTGTATTCAAAGCGGAATACTTGTTGCTAAGGGGAACGACCACCGGGGATCCCTGCACGGACTGCTTCCTCCCTGCCCCTCTCACCGTCACCCATCTGTTTTCATTCCTCGGAGTAACTGTATTCCTAAAGAGGATTCCACAGGCTCACTACCCTCTGACTGAAGTTAATCCTCATCTCAGTCTATGGCCACCTCTGCGTCCCTAATGATCCTAAGTTCATCCAACTCCAGCTCCAGTTCCCTAACACGGTTTTGGAGGAGCTGCAGATGGGTGCACTTCCCACAGATGTAATCAGCAGGGACACTGTCGTCGTCTCTCACCTCAAACATAGTGCAAGAGGAACATAGCACTGCCTGCACACCCATCCCCTCTAGATACCTTGCCAGTACCAGGTAGAAAGTGCAAAAATGAATTAAACTCACCCCTGCTCGCCCTTTCTGCCTACGCCCTGTGAGCCAAAGCCTTATAGCTCACACTCTGCTTCTCACGCACTCCACTGCCCGCTCCCGACGCTGCCCGCTGTATACTGCAGCCTACCTTTTATACTTCACGTGCTTAAAAAACCCTTCCCAGACTTCTTAGCAGCCCACTTCCGGTTTTCACTTTAAACTTAAAATACTACTGCAAAAGTAAAGGCCAAAAAAAAACACACACTAGCTGACTAATTAAATAAATAAACAATTCAATTAATCTCTCACCAGCACTGCTGCCTCCAATCACTCCCTCTCAGCTCTTGCCGTAATGTGAATGCCCACAGCCTTTAAAAGGTCGACCATCTCTAGCATACAGTTGAATTATCTGAGTATCTAGTGCTTTCAGCCTTATGTACAAACAATAAATTAGGAGCTGAAGTAAGACATTTGATCTCTGAGCTTGCTTATAAGGTCATGGTTGATCTGACATGTGGCAATAAGTCCACATTCCACCCACTCCGATCCTCCCCAATAATCTTTGACTCTCCTGTCAGTCAAAGATCTACCTCTGCCTTGAAAATATTAAATGTCCCCATCTCCACCACTCTCCAGGGAAAGAAATTTGGAAGCCTCATGGGCCCCCAAAACATTACTCCTTATCTTAAATGGGAGATATGGGGAAACATCCCTTCATTATCCACCGTGTCAAACCCCCTCAGGATCTTGTATGTTTCAAGATAAGATCACCTCTCAATCTTCTGAACACCAATTGGTAACAGGCCCAGCGTGCCCAATATTTCCTCATAAGAATCCCCCATCCAATACTCTAGATGTGGTCCCACGAACATCCTGTACAACTGCAGAAAAACATCCTTACTTTTTTGTTCTATTCCCCTTGCAATTAATGACAATACTCCATTCCCTTTCTAATGACTTGCTGCACCTGCATTCTGACTTTTTGGGATTTATGTACTGAGACACCCAGTTCCCTCTGTATCTCAAGAGTTCTGCAATCTCTCTCCATTTAAGTAATATGCTTTTCTATTCTTCCTGTCAAAGTAGACAAGTTCATTCATGTCCCAAGGACCTTGGTGCCCTTGGTCAACTAGGTGGTGGAGATTGTGTGTTTGGAAGGTGCTGTTGAAGGAGCCTTGGCAAGTTGCTGTATTACATCTTGTGTATGGTAAACACTGCAAATACTACACGATGGTGGTGCATAGATTGAATGTTTACGGCGGTGGATGGGTTGATGTTTTGGATGGTGTTGAGCTTCTTGGGTGTAGGCACTTAACTCATCCAGGCAAGTGAAGAGTTTTATAACTGCCTTTACTTGTGCCTTGTGAATAGCTTTGGGGAGACCAGAGGTGAGCTACTCCCAGAATTCCCAGCCTCTGACCTGTGTTTGGGAGCCAAATTATATGGTAGGTCCAGTTCAGCTTCTGGTCAATGTTAACCCCCAAAACATTGATAGAAACATAAAAAAAGGTCATTCAGCCCTCTGAGCCTGGTTCACCATTCAATATCATGGCTGATCCTTTATCTCAGCACCATGCTCCTACGCTCTGCCCATACCCCTTGACGCCTTTTGATTCTAGAAATCTATTTTTTTTCTTAAATATATTCAATGACTTGGCCTCCACAGCCTTCTGTGGTAGAGAATTCCACAGGCTCACTACCCTCTGACTGAAGTTAATCCTCATCTCAGTCCTAAATGGCTGTATCTGGAGACTATGACCCCCTTGTTCTAGATCACCACAGCCAGAGGACACATCATCCTTGTATCCAGTCTGTCCAGCCTTGTCAGAATTTTATATGTTTCAATGAGATCCCGAGTGAATACAGGCCTAGTTGATCCAATCACTCCTCATACGACAATCCTGCCAACCCAGGAATCCACCTGATGAACTTTCACTGAAATCTCTCTCTATGGCAAGTACATTCTTTCTTCGGGTAGAGACCAGAACTGTACACAATACTCCGAGAGTGGTCTCATTACGGCCCTGTACAGCTGCAGCAAGACATCCTTCCTCCTGGACTCGAGTCTGCTTGCAACAAAGACCAACTGGTATACAAGGACATTCAGGTCCCAGTGGTACATCTTCCCAACACTTCCCAATCCATCACCAGTCAATGAAAGTGGAGAGGCAGGTGCAGCAAGCAATTAGGAAGGCAAGTGGCATGTTGGCCTTCACTGCAAGAGGATTCAAGTTTAAAGTACCGTTATATAAGAGCCTTGGTGAGACACACCTGAAGTATTGCGCGCAGCTTTGGTCTCCCTACCTAAGAAAGGATATACTTGCTATAGAGGGAGTGCAGCAGAGGTTCACTAAGCTGAAACTAGGGTTGGCAGGACTGTCTTGTGAAGAGGAATTGGTTCAACATGGCCTGTATTCACTGGAATTTAGAAGGATAAAAGATTGGATTCAAGGTATAAAATTCTAACAGGGCTGGACAGACTAGACATGATGTGGAGATGCCGGCGTTGGACTGGGGTAAACACCAGTTTATTTTAACTTGTTGGACTTTAACCTGGTGTTGTTAAAACTCTTACTGTGGACAGACTAGATGCAGGGAGATGTTTTTTCTGGTTGGGGACTCTTGGACCAGGAGGACACAATCTCAGGATATGGGGCAGACCATTTCGGACGGAGATGAGGAAATATTTCTTTACTCATAAGGTAGTGAACCTATGGAATCCTCTACCACAAAAGACTGTGGAGACCAGTCACTGAATTTTCTGATAGAAGTCTACAAGACAAGGGGCATGGATAGTCAGAAGCTTTTTCCCAGGGTGGAAAAGTCAATTTCTAGGGGCCTCGGTTTAAGGTGCGAGGGGCAAGGTTTAAAGGAGACGTACGAGGCAAGTTTTTTTTTTTACAAAGGGTGATGGGTGCCTGGAACTCGCTGCCGGGGGAGTAATGGATGTAGATATGATAGTGACTTTTAAGGGGCTTTTTGGCAAATACATGAGGAGGATGGGAATGGAGGGATATGATCCCCGGGGGTTAGGAGGTTTTGGTTCAGTCAGGCAGCACGGTTGGTGTAGGCTTGGAGGGCCGAAGGACATGTTCCTGTGCTGTAAATTCCTTTGTTCCCATACCCTTTGACAGCATTAAAATCTTTTTTAAAATCTTATCTATTTCTTGAATATGCTCAAAGAACAAAGAAAATGAACAAAGACTGAACTAAAACCCCCTACCCTTCCGGGGGCTGTATTCCTCTATTGCCATCCTATTCATGTATTTGTCAAGACGCTCCTTAAAAGTCACTATCATATCTGCTTCCACTATCTCCCTTGGCAGCGAGTTCCAGGCACCCACCACCCTCTGCATAAAAAGCTTGCCTCATACAACTCCTTTAAACCTTGCCCCTCACACCTTAAACCTATGCCCCCTAGTAATTGACTCTTCCACCCTGGGAAAAAGCTTCTGACTATCCACTCTGTCCATGCCCTTCATTATCTTGTTGACTTCTATCAGGTCGCTCCTCAACCTCCGTTGTTCCAGTGAGAACAAACCGAGTTTCTCCAACTTCTCCTCATAGCTAATGCCCTCCATATGAGACAACAACCTGGTAAATCTTTTCTGTACGCTCTCCAAAGCCTCTACATCCTTCTGGTAGTGTGAATTGAACACTATATTCCAAGTGCGGCCTAACTATAAAGGCCTATAAAGCTGCAACATGACTTGCCAACTTTTAAACTCAATGCCCCAGCCGATGAAGGTAAGCATGCTGTATGCCTTCTTGACTACATTCCCCACCTGCGTTGTCACTTTGTGACCTGTGTACCTGTACATCCAGATCCTTCTGCTTATCAAAAGGAAGAAAGCGGGAATATGGCATTGAGATCAAATTGAATGCCAGAGCAGGCTTGAACGGTCAAATGGCCCACCCCTGCTTCTAGTTTCTATGTTTCTATCTCATCCTTGCGAATGCTCCACAGTGAGTCCAGTTGCAGCTCTAGCTCTGCAATGTGGATTTCGCGTAACTGCAGCTGGAGACATTTCCTGCACAGTGGGGAACTTAGCAATGATAATGTCATTGAATGTCAAGAGAAGATGTCTAACTTTCTGTCTTGTTGGGAGATGGCAATTGTCTAGTATTTGCGTGACAAGAATTTTGCTTGCCCCTTACCACCCCAAGCCTGAATGTTATCCAGGTCTTGCTGCATATTAGAATCATAGAAACCCGACAGTGCAGGAAGAGGCCATTCGACCCATCGAGTCTGCACCAACCACAATCCCACCCAGGCCTTAGCCCCATATCCCTACATATTTTACCCGCTAATCCCTCTCACCTACACATCTCAGGACACTAAGGGGCAATTTTAGCATGGCCAATCAACCTAACCCGTACATCTTTGGACTGTGGGAGGAAACCGGAGCACCCGGAGGAAACCCACGCAGACACGAGGAGAATGTGCAAACTCCACACAGACAGTGACCCGAGCTGGGAATCGAACCCACGTCCCTGGAGCTGTGAAGCAGCAGTGCTAACCACTGTGCTACCGTGCCGCCCCTACCATACCAATATGCAGTCCATATTGGTATGGACTGCTTCAACATTTCAGGATTGCGAACGGTACTGAACATGGAAGCAGTGGTGAGGGATCAGAGATCGTGCGACCAAATCTTCTCAATATTTAACTGGGGTAAATTCCAGCCCCTCCAGTGCTGGATGTTGGATATTCAATCTGATAATTGAGACAGTGGAGGGGTTGAGAGAGGTGATGAGGTAGAGCTTAATGTCGTAAGAATATATGTGGAAACTAATGTGCTTTTGGATGACGGAGTGAGGGGCAGTATGGCGATGAGAAACGGGAGGAGGCTGAGAATTTATCCTTTAGGGACAATTAGATAAGAATCCTTATTATTAAACATATAGTAAATTTTACCATGTTACTGACACAAAACTTATTTGGAGAAAAGGGTCAAGTTGATGCTGCAATTATAACAAAGTTCCATGAATTTTACAGGTATAACAAGTGTGCCATCTTCTGGTGGAATACAGAATGAGATTATAATACATCCAAAATGATGTCTATGCTTGCAAAATCCTGCTAACTGTCCTGGCTTGAGACAATTTACACCTCTTTAACTTGTGATTATCCCTCTTTCCATTCGCACTGCAAAGACTTGCATGCCATTATCTTGCAGTTGAGTCTGTCTATATATGCCTCACCTGATGAAGGAACAGCGCTTTGAAAGCTCGTGATACCAAATAAACCTGTTGGACTTTAACCTGGTATTGTGAGACTTCGTACTATGATTCAATGACAATAGGATCCCTATTCCTCAACTTCCAACTCATGAACTTCCTCATATTCAATCATATCATGATCTTTATCTTAATTTACTTTGCCCTTGCTCCATATCCCTTAATAGTTCTTGATCAAAAAACAGCACCTATTAAATAAATGGGAAATTTTGCCAATAAATCATACATTTTCTTTTCCTCCTCTTTAGCGTAAATTAAAAATGTGAATGAAAGATGGCAAGATTCAGCCCCTCTAGCCTGTTCCACCATACATAGAAACATAGAAACCCTACAGTGCAGAAGGAGGCCATTCGGCCCATCGAGTCTGCACCGACCACAATCCCACCCAGGCCCTGCCCCCACCAATTACAATTACATCCTGGCTGATCAATATTTTAGCTCCAATCTTGCCTACCTTTCTTCCACATTTCTTGATACTGTAGCTGAACATAAATCCATCAACCTCAACCTTGAAATTTTCAGGGAATGCTTTAAGCAGGAGTATTCCAAATTTCCACTTACGCGAAATTATTCCTGACACCTGTGAAATGCCTAGCGTTAATTTCAAGGTTATGCCTCCTTGCTTTGGACTCTCCCACCACTATGTAGTTTCTCCACTTTTTCTGGTTTACCACTTGAACCCCTTTTCCCCTCTGACCTCCTGACTAGGTTTAAGTAGAGGTCTGGGAATAATAAATTTTCTTTCTTGTAGACAATTTCCAGCTTTCTGCTTTGTACAGTAACGGGTACACTACTATTGGTGATGTAGGAAATTGGGAGGGGGGGGTGGCGCTGCTAAAGGAGTTTGACAGTTTAGCTCCAGGCCATGTGCTCCAACAGTGATGGAACATGGCAGAGTGAGGATTACAAAGAGATGAGAGAAAGCAGACAGAGGTCATTGTCCACATCAGCACGAATGACAAAGGTAGAAAGAGTAGCGAGGTCCTGTAATGGCAATTTAGAGAGTTAGGTTGAAGATTGAAAAGCAGGACCTCTAGGGTAGCATAGAAATCATAGAAACCCTACAGTGCAGAAAGAGGCCATTCGGCCCATCGAGTCTGCACCGACCACAATCCCACCCAGGCCCTACCCCCATATCCCTACATATTTTACCCGCTAATCCCTCCAAGCTACGCTTCTTAGGACACTAAGGGGCAATTTTTAGCATAGCCAATCCACCTAACCCGCACATCTTTGGACTGTGGGAGGAAACCGGAGCACCCGGAGGAAACCCACGCAGACACGATGAGAATGTGCAAACTCCACACAGACAGTGTCCGGAGCCGGGAATCGAACCCAGGTCCCTGGAGCTGTGAAGCAGCAGTGCTAACCACTGTGCTACCGTGCCGGGCAATCTCATGATTACTCCTCATGCCACATGCAAGTGAGGGTAGGACCAAGGAGATAGTGCAGCTGAACGTGTCGCTAAGGAACTGGTGCAGAAGGGAGGGTTTCAGTTTCTTGGATCATTGGGGTGTCTCCCAGGGAAGGTGGGGCCTGTACAAGAAGGATAGGTTACACCTGAACTGGAGGAGCACCAATATCCTGGCTGGGAGGTTTGCCAGTATGGTTCGGGTGGGTTTAAACTAATGTGGCAGGGGGGGTGGGAATCAGGACAGTAGGCCAGCAAGTGTAGAGAGTGGGGATGAGTATGGAACCAAGGCCAGGCTAGCGAAGAGGAAGAGCAGGCTGGGGGAAGGTTGAACTCAGTGGGCCCGGAGGTCTGGAGCGCATCTGCTTCAACGCAAGGAGCATAACAGGTAAGACAGATAAACTCAGCCTTGCTTCTTGCGTGGAACTTGGGTGTGGTTGCAATAATGTAGGCTTGGTTAAAAGAGGGACAGGACTGGCAACTAAATATTTCGGGATATAAATGTTTTAGGCAAGACAGAGGGGAAGGTAAAAGAGGCGGGGGAAGTTGCAACACTGGTTAGGGAACATATTACAGCTGTACAGAGGGAGAACACTTTGGAAAAATCACGTAATGAGACACTGTGGGTAGAACTCAGAAACAGGAAGGGGGCAGTCACTATGATGGGGATGTACTACAGGCCTCCCAACAGCCCACGGCAAGTTGAGGAACGGATAAGTAAGTAGATTCTGGACAGATGTAGAAATAATAGGGTTGTTGTTGTGGGAGATTTGAATTTTCCTCATTTTGATTGGAAATCCCTCAGGGCTAAAGGTCCGGATGGTGAGGAATTTGATAAGTGCGTCCAGGAAGGCTTTTTGCAACAATATGTGGTTGGTCTGACTAGAGAGGGGCTTTACTGGACCTAGTACTAGGGAATGAGCCCGACCAGGTCAAAGTTGCATTGGGGGATCATGTGGTGAAAAGTGACCACAATTCCATAAGCTTTCGGATACTGATGGAAAAGGACGAGTGTTGTCCTAAGGTTAAGGTGCTAAATTGGGAGAAGGCTAACTACAACCAGATTAGGTAGGATTTGGAGGCTGTTGTTTGGGAGATGCTGTTTGAGGGTAAATCCACATTTGGCATGTGGGAGTCTTTTAAGGAGCAGTTGGAGTGCAGTGCAGGCATGTGCCTATGAAAAAGGACAGGAAAGGCAGGATTCAGGAACCGTGGATGACCAGGGAAATTGTGAGTCTAGTCAAAAAGAAAAAGGATGCATACATGAGGTCTAAGCAATTAAAAACAGGTGAAGCATTTGAAGAATACAGGGAAAGTAAAAAAGAGCTCAAACAGGGAGTTAGAAGGACAAGAAGGGGTCACGAAATGTCCTTGGCAGACATGATTAAGGAGATTCTGAAGGCATTTTATACATATATTAGGAACAAGAGAGTAGCTAGAGAAAGAGTTGGTCCACTTAAGGACAAAGAAGGGAAATTATGAGTAGAACCAAAGGAAGTGGGTGAAATCCTTAATGAGTGCTTTGCATTGGTATTCACAAAGGAGGGACACGTCGATTGATGGCATCTTGGAGGGGTGTGTAAACCCTTTAGAACAAGTCATCATTATGAAGGAGGAAGTGTGAGGTGAATTAAAAAACATTAAGGTAGACAAATCCCCAGGACTATATGGCATCTATCCCAGATTACTGAAGAAGACAAGAGATGAAGTTGCTTGGCCCCGACAGAAATCTTTGTTTCGTTGTTGGTCACTGGTGAGGTCCCAGAGGATTGGAGGAGAGCCAATGTTGTCCCGTTATTTAAGAAGGGTAGCAAGCATAATCCAGGTAGTTACAGACCAGTGAAGGGAAACCGTTGGAGACGATTCTTAGGAATAGGATCTGTACACATTTGGAACTGAGTGGTCTTGTTAGCGACAGACAGCATGGTTTTGGACATGGGAAGTCAAGTCTCACTAATTTGAGTTTTTTTGAGGTGACAAAAATGATTGACGAGGGAAGGGCTGTGGATGTTGTTTACATGGACTTTAGTAAGGCATTCGACAAGGTCCCTCATGGCAGGCTGGTGCAAAAGATTAAATCTCAAGAGATCAGGAGCGCACTAGCTAGATGGATTCAGAACTGGCTTGGCCATAGAAGACAAAGGGTAGCAGTAGATGATGGTTTTTCTGAATGGAGGTCTGTAACTAATGGTGTTCTGCAGGAATCAGTGCTGGGACCTCTGCTGTTTGTAATATATATAAATGACTTGAAAGAAAACATGGCTGGTCTGATTAGCAAGTTTGCGGATGATACTAGGATTGGTGGAGCTGCGGATAGTGATGGAGATCATCACCGAGAATACAGCAGAATATAGATAGGTTGGAAAATTGGGCCGAGAAATGGCAGATGGAATTTAATCCAGACAAATGCAAGGTGATGCATTTTGGTAGATCCAATTCAGGTGGGAGCTATAAAATAAATGGCAGAACAATCAGGAGCATAGACACACAGATCTGGGAGTACAGATCCATAGATCTTTAAAAGTGGCAGCACAGGCGGCGAAGAAAGCATATGGCATGCTTGCCTCCATCAGACGGGGCACTGAGTATAGAAGTTGGCAAATTATGTTACAGTTGTATAAAACGTTGGTTAGGCCACATCTGGAATACGGTGTCCAATTCTGGTCACCACACTACCAGAAGGACGTGGAGGCTTTGGAGAGAGTGCAGAAAAGATTTACCAGGATGTTGCCTGGTATGGAGGGTATTAGCTATGAGGAGAGATTGAATAAACTGGGATTGTTCTCCCTGGAAAGACGGAGGCTGACGGGCGACCTGATAATAGGGTTCAGTGGAGATGTGCGGGGGAAGTTTTTTTTTTACACAGAGGGTGGTTTTGGAGTGCACTGGCAAATGAGGTGGTTGAAGCGGTTACGTTAGCTACATTTAAGACTTACCTTGATAGGCATATGAACAAATGGGGAATAGAGGGATAAGCGGCTGGTTATAGAGGTAAACGGGATCGGCACAAGGTTAGAGGGCTGAAGGGCCTGTTCCTGTGCTGTAGTGTTCTTTGTTCTATTGACAAGTCATTCCACCATTTTACTACCACTCAGCCTGAAATGTCTGGGGTATTGACAGGCAAAGGGATCTGGGTGTACAGGTACCGGCTTGGGTCACTGTCTGTGTGGAGTTTGCACATTCTCCTCGTGTCTGCGTGGGTTTCCTCCAGGTGCTCCGGTTTCCTCCCACAGTCCAAAGATGTGCGGGTTAGGTTGATTGGCCATGCTAAAATTGCCCTTAGTGTCCTGGGATGCGTAGGTTAGAGGGATTAGTGGGTAAAGTATGTAGGGATATGGGGGTAGGGTCTGGGTGGGATTGTGGTCGGTGCAGACTTTATGGGCCGAATGGCCTCTTTCTGTGCTGTAGGGTTTCTAAGATTTCTTTCTAAGGTACACAGGTCACCGAAAGTGGCAATGCAGGTGGAGAAGGTAGTCAAGAAGGCATACGGAATGCTTGCCTTCATCGGCCGGGGTATTGAGTTTAAAAATTGGCAAGTCATGTTGATGCTTTATAGAACCTTAGTGAGGCCGCACTTGGAATATAGTGTTCAATTCTGGTCGCCACACTACCAGAAGGATGTGGAGGCTTTGGAGAGGGTACAGAAAAGATTTACCAGGATGTTGCCTGGTATGGAGGGCATTAGCTATGAGGAGAGGTTGGAGAAACTTGGTTTGTTCTCACTGGAGCGACGGAGGTTGAGGGGAGACCTGATAGAAGTCTACAAGATTGAGGGGCATGGACAGAGTGGATAGTCAGAAGCTTTTTCCCAGGGTGGAAGAGTCAATTACTACGGGGCATAGGTTTAAGGTGCGAGGGGCAAGTTTTAAAAGAGATGTACGAGGCAGAGTTTTTACACAGAGAGTAGTGGGTGCCTGGAACTCGTTGCCGGGGGAGGTAGTGGAAGCGGATATGGTAGTGACGTTTAAGGGGCGTCTTGACAAGTACATGAATGAGATGGGAATAGAGGGATATGGTCCCCGGAAGCGTAGGGGGTTTTAGTTAAGGTGGGCAGCATGGTCGGTGCAGGCTTGGAGGGCCGAAGGGCCTGTTCCTGTGCTGTAATTTTCTTTGTTCTTTGTCTGGTGTTCTGCAATCTCCCTTGGTTTCCAAAACACTTACTGATTTTCCTTTTTTTTTGAACAGATGGTGATTGACCTGTGAATTTTGACATCAGATTTTCAAGATTTGCAATTCAGTTAGATCCAGATTTCCTCACCTGCCAAAGAGCCTCAATTTGATGAACTGTTTTATGTCAATAAATACCAAAATAAAATGTGGAGATTCAAAGATAAGACATGTGTGCATATTGGAGAAAGTGCTCAAAGATCTCACCTTTTAGTTAAAAACAGGCTATTGCTCCCTTGACCAGCCTTCGTAAACTTAGACATATCTAAGCTTTGCTGCTGCATCCTAACTTACACCAAGCCCTGTTCACTCATCATTCCTTTGTACAGACCCACATCAGCCCCTGGTCTGGCACCACTAATATTAAAATTCTCATCCCAGTGTTCAAATCCTACCATGGCCTCACCTCCTCGCAAACTCTAATCTCCACCAGCTCTCAACCCTCCAGATCTTCATTGACCTAGTTCTAGCCTGGTGCATCTCCTATTCCCTTTGTTCCAGCTTTGGCACCCATGGTCTCCATTGCAAAGTTCCACAATTTCTCTTTGTACTTCTTCCCTCCTTTAAGACTGTTCTCAAAATTGATCTCTGATGAAACATTTAACTGTTTCTCTCTCCACAGATGCTGTCCTATCCAAGTATTTCCAGCACTTTATATTTCTAAAATCTCCTTACATTGCATTTTAGCAATAAATCATTTTAGATCTGAGACAGTAACTGTTTCTCTCTCCACAGATGCTGCCAGACCTGCTGAGTTTATCCAGCATTTTGTTTTTACTTCAGATTTCCAGCATCTGCAGTATTTTGCTTTTATTATAGCAAATCTTGATTGATGATAAACCCATAAAGTATCTTTGGGTATTTTATTACATTACAGATGCCACATAGATGCTAGTTATTGAGGAAAATAACTTGAAGTTTTCCATCAAACATGTGACTATAAAGGAAAGGTGTACGTAGCTTGCAGCTGTGGAACTGAACGCTAGACTTTGCTGCCATCAGATAGAACCTTCATAGAAAAGCAATGAGAGAAAAGGGACCGATCATAGAATCCTACAGTGCAGACAGAATGAGGCCATTTGGCCCTTTGAGCCTGCACCGACAACAATCCCACCCAGGCCCTATCCCCATAACCAAATGAGACATTGAGAGGATGCAAGACTGGGCGGAGAAGTGGTAGATGGAGTTCAACCCAGATAAGTGTGAGGTGGTTCATTTTGACAGGTCAAATAGGATGGCGGAATATAATATTAATGGTAGGACTCTTGGCAGAGTGGAAGATCAGTAGGATCTTGGGGTCAGAGTTCATAGGATGCTCAAAGCAGCTGTACAGGTAGAGGAGGTGGTTAAGAAGGCATATGGCGTACTGGCCTTCATCAATTGAGGAATTGAGTTTAGGAGTCGTGAGATAATGTTGCAGCTATATAAGACCCTGGTCAGACCCCACTTGGAGTACTGTGCTCAGTTCTGGTCGCCTCATTACAGGAAGGATGTGGAAGCCATAGAAAGGTTGCAGAGGAGATTTACAAGGATGTTGCCTGGTTTGGGGAGCATGCCTTATGAGGATAGGTTGAGTGAGCTCGGCCTTTTCTCCTTGGAGAGACGAAGGATGAGGGGTGACCTGATAGAGGTGTATAAGATGTTGAGAGGTATTGATCGACTGGATAGTCAGAGGCTTTTTCCCAGGGCTGAAATGGTTGCCACAAGAGGACACAGGTTTAAGGTGCTGGGGGGTAGATACAGAGGAGATGTCAGGGGTAAGTTTTTCACTTAGAGGGTGGTGGGTGCGTGGAATGGGCTGCCAGCAACGGTGGTGGAGGCGGATTCGATAGGGTCTTTTAAGAGACTTTTAGATAAGTACATGGAACTTAGTAAGATGGGGGGTTATAGGTAAGCCTAGTAATCGCTAAGGTCGGGACATGTTCGGCACAACTTTGTGGGCTGAAGGGCCTGTATTGTGCTGTAGTTTTTCCATGTTTCTAAATAATTACACTGTTAATCCTCTAATACTAAGGGGCAATTTAGCAGAGTCAATCCACCTAACCTGCACGTCTTTGGACTGTGGGAGGAAACTGGAGCACCCGGAGGAAACCCACGCAGACCCAGGGAGAATGTGCATACTCCACACAGGCCATCACTAGAGGCCAGAATTGAACCTGGGTCCCCGGCACTGTGAGGCAGCAATGCTAATTATTGTGCCACCGTGCTGCCCTGAAGCAAAACATGCATAATCAAAATAGACAAAATTGAACCAATAACAAAAAAGCTAGAAGCACTCAGTGGGTCAGGCAACAACTGTGGAGAGTGAAAGACTTACCATTTCAGATCAATTACCTGCAGTTCGTCAGAGGTTCTGGTGTGAGCAATCAATCTGAAACACTAAAACACCGCCCACAGAGACTTAAATGCTTTGATTAAGCATTTTCTGTTTTTAGTTCAGATTTTCAATACATCTTTAGGTGTGGTGCCCAGCACTGCTCTCAGTACTTCAGCTTTAGATGAACCAGGGCTTTGCATAGCTGAAACATAACTTCTACCTCCCTTGTATACTAGCCTTCTAAATGCAAAGGCCAGCATTCCATAGCCTTTTTGATTATTTTCTGTACCTGTTTGTAACATCATTTAGAAAATGCTCTGTTTCATCTTTTTTAGGTCCATTTGTCTACAGTATTTGTCTGTTTTGTCCACTCTCATCAATATCCCACTAATTTTATGCTACCACCTGTATTCCTTATAGTGCTGTCTATATTTGTCACCAGGAAATTTGATGTATGTGGCTTTCTATACCAACATATTTGTTAACAAATAGTGAGCGAATAGTTAAGGCCCCAATACAGGGACCTTGCGGGACACCACTAATTACAGCCTGCCAATTAGGGTGCCTTTCCATTATCCTTACTCTGTCTTCTCTGTCAGCCATAACTCATCCTTTACAGATTCATTTGTAGCTCTATGATCAGGTGGCACAATGGTTAGCAATGCTGCCTCACAACGCCAGGGACCCGGGTTTGATTCCTGGCTTGGGTCATTGTCTGTGCATTCGCCTTGTGTCTGCGTGGGTTTCCTCTAGGTGCTCTGGTTATCTCCCACAGTCTGAAAGTGATCAGGTACATTGAGGGAGGATTTAGCATGGCCAGTGTACCTGAACAGGCGCTGGAGTGTGACGACTAGGGGATTTTCACAGTAATCTCATTGCAGTGTTAATGTAAGCCTACTTGTGACACTGATAAATAAACTTTAAACTTTAGCTGAGAATTTAAGGTGTTTAGTCACCTTATCTTTAATAAGATTTCCTGAGAACAGGTTTTGGCCTGGAGCGATCACAGTATGGTTGAATGTAACGTACAGATGGAGCGTGAGAAGGTAAAATCCAATACCATTGTCTTGTGCTCAAACAAAGGAGACTACAATGAGAAAGAGGAGGTGTTGGCTAAGGTAGACTGGGAACAAAAACTTTATGGTGGAACATTCAGGAACAGAGGAGGACTTTCAAAGTGATTTTTCACAGTGCTCAGCAAAAGTATATACCAGTGATAAGAAAGGACTGTAGAAAGAGGGATAATCAGCCATGGATAACTAAGGAAATAAAGGAGGATATCAAATTGAAAGAAAAAGCATACAAATTAGTAGGAAACAAGAGGATTGGGAAATCCTTAAAGGTCAACAGAAAGCTACTAACAAAGCTATAAAGAAAAGTAAGATAGATGAGAGTAAACTAGCTCAGAATATAAAAACAGATAGCAAAGGTTTCTACAAACATAAAATAAAAGAGTGGCTAAAAGACATTGGTCCTTTAGAGGATGAGAAGGGGGATTTAACAACGGGAAATGAAGAAATGGCTGAGGCATTGAGCAGGTGTTTTGTGTTGGTCTTCACAGTGGAAGACACAAATAACATGCCAAAAATTGATGACAAGGCGGCTGTGGCAGGTGAGGACCTAGAAACGATCACAAAAGAAGCAGCGTTGGGCAAGCTAATGGGGCTAAAGGTAGACAAGTCTCCTGGTCCTGATGGAATGCATCCCAGGGTACTAAAAGAGATGGCGGGGGAAATAGCAAATGTACTTGCGGTAATTTACCAAAATTCGCTGGAATCTGGGGCGGTTCCAGCAGATTGGAAAACAGCAAATGTGACGCCACCATTTGAAAAAAGGAGGTAGACAAAAGGCAGGTAACTATAGGCCGGTTAGCTGTAGTGGGGAAAATGCTTGAATCTATCAAGGAAGAAATAGCGAGGCATCTGGACAGAAATTGCCCCATTGGGAAGATGCAGCACGGGTTAATGAAAGGCAGGTCATGTTTAACTAGTTAGGTGGAATTCTTTGAGGACATTATGAGCATGGTGGACAACGGGGAACCGGTGGATGTGGTGTATCTGGACTTCCAGAAGGCATTCAACAAGATGCCACACAAAAGGCTGCTGCATAAGATAAAGGTGCACGACGTTACGGGTAATGTATTAGCATTGATAGAGGATTGGTTAACTCACAGAAACGAAGAGAGTGGGGGCAAATAGGTGTTTTTCTGGTTGATCAGTGACTAGTGGTATGCCTCAGGGATCAGTGCTGGCACCGCAATTGTTTACAATTTACATAGATGATTTGGAGTTGGGGACCAAGTGTAGTGTGTCAAAATTCACAGATGACACTAAGATGAGTGGTAGAGCAAAGTGTGCAGACAACACTGAATATCTGCAAAGGGATATAGATAGTTTGAGTGAGTGGGCAAGAGTCTAGCAGATGGAGTACAATGTTGGTAAATGTGAGGTCATCCATTTTGGTAGGAATAACAGCAAAAAGGACTATTATTTAAATGGTAAAAAATTGCAGCATGCTGCTGTGCAGAGGGACCTGGGTGTCCTTGTGCATGAATCGCAAAAAGTCAGTTTGCAGGTGCAAGTAATTAAGGCAAATGGAATTTTGTCCGAGGGGGATGGAGTTTAAAAACAGGGAGGTTATGTTGCAGCTGTATAAGGTGTTGGTGAAGCCACACCTGGAGTAGTGTGTACAGTTTTGGTCTCCTTACTTGAGAAAGGATATACTGGCAATGGAGGGGGTGCAGAGGAGATTCACTCGGTTGATTCCAGAGTTGACTTATGAGGATAGACAGAGTAGACTGGGACTATACTCGTTGGAATTTAGAAGAATGAGAGGGAGGATCTTAAAGAAGGGATTAGATAAGATAGAAGCAGAGAGGTTGTTTCCACTAGCAGGTGAAACCAGAAGTAAAGCGCATAGCCTCAAAATGAGGAGCAGATGATTTAGGACTCAAGTTGAGGAGGGACTTCTTCACCCAAAAGGTTGTGAATCTGTGGAATTCCCTGCCCAGTGAAGCAGTTGAGGCTACCTCATTGAACGTTTTTAAGGCAAAGATAAACAGATTTTTGATCAGTAAAGGAATTAAGGGCCATGAGCAGGCGGGTAAGTGGAATTGAGTCCACAAAAAGATCAGCCATGATCGTACTGAATGGCGGAGCAGGCTCGAAGGGCCAAATGGCCTACTCTTGACCCTCGTTCTTATGTTGTTCACATGTTCTTATGAGTTCCAGGAGTTTGATCCAGCGATAGTGAAGAAACAGCAATATTATTTCAAGTCAGGAAGGTGCGTGATTTGGAAGGACCTCAGGTGATGAGGGGCGGCACGGTGGCACAGTGGTTAGCACTGCTGCTTCACAGCTCCAGGGACCTGGGTTCGATTCCCGGCTTGGGTCACTGTCTGTGTGGAGTTTGCACATTCTCCTAGTGTCTGTGTGGGTTTCCTCCGGGTGCTCCGGTTTCCTCCCACAGTCCAAAGATGTGCGGATTAGGTTGTTGGCCATGCTAAATTTGCCCCTTAGTGTCCTGGGATGTGTAGATTAGAGGGATTAGCAGGTAGAATATGTAGGGATATGGGGGTAGGGCCTGGGTGGGATTGTGGTCAGTGCAGACTCGATGGGCCGAATGGCCTCTTTCTGTACTGTAGGGTTTCTATGTTTCCATGTATCTGCTGCCCTTTGTCCTTCTAGGTGGTAGCAGTCACAGTTGAGAAGGCATTGAAGGCCTTGGTGAATTGCTGAATGCATCTTGCATATAGTACATATAGCTGCAACTGCACAATGGTAAAGGTAGTGAATGTTTGCAGATGGGCTACCAAACAAGTGGGCTGCATTGTCCAGGATGGTATCAAGCTTTTGTGTTGTTGGAGCTGCACTCATCCATACAAGCGGAGGGAATTTCCTCACTCTCCCAACTTGTACCTTGTGGATGGTGAATAGATTTTGGGGAGTCAGGCGAGTTACTCGCTGCAGAATTCCTAACCTCTGACTTGTTCTTTTAGCCACAGTATTTACATGACTGGTCCAGTTCAATTTCTGTTCAATGGAATCCCCCAGGATGTAGATAGTGGGGGATTCAGCAATTGGCAAAAGAAGCAATGGCAACATGAGAAAAACATTTAAAAATAAAACATGAGTGGCTGGGCTCTGGAATGTGCTGTCAGTGAGTGTGGTGGAAGCAGATTTAATCATGTCAGTCAAAAGGGAATGGAAATGATCTGAAAGAAAAAAATTGCAGGGCTACCAGCAAAAGATGAGGAGCGACACTCGGCAGTAAGAGCACGCCTGACCATGTGGCTTATGATTCATTGTTTTTTAAAAATTCACACATGGGATCTGGTCACTGCTGACCAGGCCAGCATTTATTGCTCTAACTTCTCTAGAGAAGGTAGTGGGATTGAGCTCCTTCATGAACCACTGTGGTCCCCGAGGTGCAAGTACACCCACAGTGCCTTTAGGAAGGGAGCTCCAGGATTTTGACCCAGCGATCGTGAAGGAATAGCGATATATTTCCAGATCAGGATGGTGAGTGACTTGGAACTTCCAGGTGATGGTGTTCCCTGTGTCTGCTGCTCTTGTCCTTCTAGACAGTAGTGGCCATGGGTTTGGAAGGTGCTGTTTCAGGAGTCTTCCTGCAGTGCATGACGTAGATGGTACACACTGTGCATCCATTGGCGGAGGAAAGTTTGTCAATGGGGTGCCAACCAAGCAGGCTGCCTTTTCCTGGACGGTGTCAAGCTTGAGTGTTGTTGCAGCTGCACTCATCCAGGCAAATTCAGAGTATTCAATCGCATTCCTGTCTTATGCCTTGTAGATGGTATGTAGGTTATTGGGAGTCAGGAGGGGAGTTTCTCACCTCAGGATTCCTAGCCTCTGATTTGTTCTTGCAGCCACAGTATTTATATGGCTAGTCCAGCTGAGTTTCTGGTCAATAGTAACCTCCAAGGTGTTGACAGTGGGAATTCAGTAATGGGAATGCCATTGAATGTCATGGGGCGACGGTTAGGTCCCCTCTTGTTGGAGGTGGTTATTGCCTGGTACTTGTGTGGCGCAAATGTTACTTGTCAGCCCAAGACTGGATATTGTCCATGTCTTGTTGCATTTGGACATGGACTGCTTCAGTATCTGAACTGCGGCAAACGGTACTGAACATTTTGCAATCATCAGCAAACCTCTGACCCAGTGAGAGAAGATCATTGATAAAGCATCTGAAGATGGTTGGGCTTCGGGCACTACACTGAGTAACACTGCAGTGATGTCCTGGAACTGGGTTGACTGACCTCCAACAACCACAACCATCCATCTTTGTGCTAGGTATGACTCCAACCAGTGTGCTGCCTTGACGTCAAGGGCAGTCATTCTGACATCACCTCTGGAGTTCAGCCTTTGTTCCTGTTTCAGCCAAGGCTGTAATGAGCTGAGCGACCCTGGCAGAATCCAACTGAGCATCAGTGAGCAAGTTATTGCTAAGCAAGTGCCACATGACAGCAGTATTGATGACCCCTTCCTTCACTTTATTGATGATTGAGAGTAGACTTATGGGCCAGGTTGGATATGTCCTGCTTTGTGTGTACAGGACATACTTGGGCAATTTTCCGCATTTGTCAGGTAGATGGCAGTGTTGCAGCTGTACTGCAACAGCTTGCACTAGGAGTGCAATAAGTACTGGAACAGAAGTCTTCAGTGCAGTATCCAGTGCCTTCGAACATTTCTTGATATCACATGGAGTGAATTGAATTGGCTGAAGACTGGCATCTGTGATGCTGGGGACCACAGTAAGAAGTTTAACAACACCAGGTTAAAGTCCAACAGGTTTATTTGGTAGCAAAAGCCACACAAGCTTTCGGAGCTCCAAGCCCCTTCTTCAGGTGAGTGGGAATTCTGTTCACAAACAGAGCATATAAAGACACAAATTCAATTTACATGAATAATGGTTGGAATAGAACATAGAACATAGAACAGTACAGCACAGAACAGGCCCTTCGGCCCACGATGTTGTGCCGAGCTTTATCTGAAACCAAGATCAAGCTATCCCACTCCCTATCATCCTGGTGTGCTCCATGTGCCTATCGAATAACCGCTTAAATGTTTCTAAAGTGTCTCTGACTCCACTATCACTGCAGGCAGTCCATTCCACACCCCAACCACTCTCTGCGTAAAGAACCTACCTCTGATATCCGTCCTGTATCTCCCACCACGAACCCTATAGTTATGCCCCCTTGTAATAGCTCCATCCACCCGAGGAAATAGTCTTTGAACGTTCACTCTATCTATCCCCTTCATCATTTTATACACCTCTATTAAGTCTCCCCTCAGCCTCCTCCGCTCCAGAGAGAACAGCCCTAGCTCCCTCAACCTTTCCTCATATGACCTACCCTCCAAACCAGGCAGCATCCTGGTAAATCTCCTCTGCACTCTTTCCAGCGCTTCCACATCCTTCTTATAGTGAGGTGACCAGAACTGCACACAATATTCCAAATGCAGTCTCACCAAGGTCCTGTACAGTTGCAGCATAACCCCACGGCTCTTAAACTCCAACCCCCTGTTAATAAAAGCTAACACACTATAGGCCTTCTTCACAGCTCTATCCACTTGACTGGCAACCTTTAGAGATCTGTGGATATGGACCCCAAGATCTCTCTGTTCCTCCACAGTCTTCAGAACCCTACCTTTGACCCTGTAATCCACATTTAAATTTGTCCTACCAAAATGAATCACCTCACATTTATCAGGGTTAAACTCCATTTGCCATTTTTCAGCCCAGCTTTGCATCCTATCTATGTCTCTTTGCAGCCTACAACAGCCCTCCACCTCATCCACTACTCCACCAATCTTGGTGTCATCAGCAAATTTACTGATCCACCCTTCAGCCCCCTCAAATGCGAATACTTACAACTAATCAAGTCTTTAAGAAACAAAACAGCATGAGTGGAGAGAGCATCAAGACAGGCTAAAAAGATGTGTATTGTCTCCAGACAAGACAGCCAGTAAAACTCTGTGGGGGTTACAAATAGTGGGACATGAACCCAATATCCCGGTTGAGGCCATCCTCGTGTGTGCGGAACTTGGCTATCAGTTTCTGCTCAGCGACTCTGCGCCGTCGTGTGTCGCGAAGGCCGCCTTGGAGAACGCTTACCCGAATATCAGAGGCCGAATGCCCGTGATCGCTGAAGTGCTCCCCAACAGGAAGAGAACAGTCTTGCCTGGTGATTGTCGAGCGGATATGAACACCGCTCGACAATCACCAGGCAAGACTGTTCTCTTCCTGTTGGGGAGCACTTCAGCGGTCACGGGCATTCGGCCTCTGATATTCAGGTAAGCGTTCTCCAAGGCGGCCTTCGCGACACACGACAGCGCAGAGTCGCTGAGCAGAAACTGATAGCCAAGTTCCGCACACACGAGGACGGCCTCAACCGGGATATTGGGTTCATGTCACACTATTTGTAACTCCCACAGTTGCGTGGACCTGCAGAGTTTCACTGGCTGTCTTGTCTGGAGACAATACACATCTTTTTAGCCTGTCTTGATGCTCTCCACTCATGCTGTTTTGTTTCTTAAAGACTTGATTAGTTGTAAGTATTCGCATTCCAACCATTATTCATGTAAATTGAATTTGTGTCTTTATATGCTCTGTTTGTGAACAGAATTCCCACTCACCTGAAGAAGGGGCTTGCAGCTCCGAAAGCTTGTGTGGCTTTTGCTACCAAATAAACCTGTTGGACTTTAACCTGGTGTTGTTAAACTTCTTACTGTGTTTACCCCAGTCCAACGCCGGCATCTCCACATCATGCTGGGGACCTCCAGAGGAGGCCAAGATGGATCATCCACTTGGCATCTCTGGCTGAATAAATGCTTCAACCTTGTCTTTTGCACTGAAGTACCAAACTCCCTCGCCATTGAGGATGGGGATATTTGTGGAGCTTCCTCCTCCAGTGAGTTAATTGTCCACCACCATTTACAACTGGATGTGGCAAGACTGCAGAGCTTCGACCTGATTCATTGGTTGTGGAATCACTTAGTTCTATCGCTCACTGTTTCTTGGCTTACAAGTGTTTCATTCTCTCTTTTTATAGATCTCGTCATCTTTATTTAATATATTCTCCATTCATCAGGATCTGTGCTATATATTATATTTTGGTACGTCTTTCCTATATTTTTTCTTGTCTCTTACCTGTGCATCTTTTCCGGAAAGTTCTTGTCCATTAGGGATATAAAGGATATACAGCATAGGGATATACAGCAGGATATAGATCAGTTAGAGACTTGGGCGGAGAGATGGCAGATGGAGTTTAATCCGGACAAATGTGAGGTAATGCATTTTGGAAGGTCTAATACAGATAGGAAATATACAGTAAATGGCAGAACCCTTAGGAGAATTGATAGGCAGAGGGATCTGGGTGTACAGGTATACAGGGCACTGAAAGTGGCAATGCAGGTGGAGAAGGTAGTCAAGAAGGCATGCTTGCCTTCATCGGCCGGGGTATTGAGTTTAAAAATTGGCAAGTCATGTTGCAGCTTTATAGAACCTTAGTTAGACCGCACTTGGAATATAGTGTTCAATTCTGGTTGCCACACTACCAGAAGGATGTGGAGGCTTTGGAGAGGGTACAGAAAAGATTTACCAGGATATTGCCTGGTATGGAGGGCATTAGCTATGAGGAGAGATTGGAGAAACGTGGTTTGTTCTCACTGGAGCGACGGAGGTTGAGGGGAGACCTGATAGAAGTCTACAAGATTATGAGGGGCATGGACAGAGTGGATAGTCAGAAGCTTTTTCCCAGGGTGGAAGTGTCAATTACTAGGGGGCATAGGTTTAAGGTGCTCGGGGCAAGTTTTAAAAGAGATGGACGAGGCAGATTTTTTACACAGTGGTGGGTGCCTGGAACTCGTTGCCGGGGGAGGTAGTGGAAGCGGATACGGTAGTGACTTTTAAGGGGCGTCTTGACAAGTACATGAATGAGATGGGAATAGAGGGATATGGTCCTCGGAAGCGTAGGGAGTTTTAGTTAAGTCAGGCAGCATGGTCGGTGCAGGCTTGGAGGGCCGAAGGGCCTGTTCCTGTGCTGTAATTTTCTTTGTTCTTTGTAAACTGATTCTGCATCACACTATGTTTTATGAACACCTCCCAATGACCTTCTGTCATTTTACCCTTAGTAGTTGTTCAATTGCTAGTTTACTAGCAAACTGTCCCCTTGTGGACAGTCTCTTTCATTTCATTAAAGTCAACTTTACCTATATCGAGAACTTTAAATAGCTGTTTCACTTCTCTGCCTTTCAAATGCTACATTGATCTTGATTGCAACTTGATAAATGTTAATGCTATGTTAGGATGTTAATTAAATCTGGCTCATTAGGTAAAACAAGTTAATATTGCCAGTCCCTTGCTCTAGGATATCTTAATGCAGAGCACTATGCTGAGCACACAATAAATTCACAGCTTGACATGCAATAATCTGATTATCCAAATTCACATGAAAACATAAAATTCCACATGAAAACCACTTGGCCGTTCACACATACAAATCATCCCCTCAAAAAGGAGGAGCTATATGGACGTCTATATGGACTTTAGTAAAGCGTTTGACAAAGTCCCTCATGGTAGGTTGGTGCAAAAAGTTGGATCTCATGGGATAAAGGGGGAGGTGGCTAGACGGGTGGAGAACTGGCTTGGTCACAGAAGACAGAGGGTGGTAGTGGAAGGGTCTTTTTCCGGCTGGATGCCTGTGACTAGTGGTGTTCCGCAGGGCTCTGTATTGGGACCTCTGCTGTTCGTGATTTATATAAACGATCTGGAAGAAGGTGTAACTGGGGTGATCAGTAAGTTTGCGGACGACACAAAAATGGCTGGACTTGCAGATAGCGAAGAACATTGTCAGAGGCTACAGAAGGATATAGATAGGCTGGAAATTTGGGCAAAGAAATGGCAGATGGAGTTCAATCCAGATCAATGCGAAGTGATGCATTTTGGTAGAACTAACGTAGGGGGAGCTATACGATAAATGGCAGAACCATAAAGGGTGTAGATACGCAGAGGGACCTGGGTGTGCAAGTCCACAGATCCTTGAAGGTGACATCACAGGTGGAGAAGGTAGTGAATAAGGCATATGGCATGCTTGACTTTATAGGACGGGGCATAGAGTATAAAGGTTGGGGTCTGTATAGAACGTTGGTTCGGCCGCATTTGGAATACTGCGCCCAGTTCTGGTCGCCACACTACCGGAAAGACGTGGAGGCTTTAGAGAGAGTGCAGAGGAGGTTTACCAGGATGTTGCCTGGTATGGAAGGGCTTAGTTATGAGGAGAGATTGGGTAAACTCGGGTTGTTCTCACTGGAAAGACGGAGGATGAGGGGTGACCTAATAGAGGTGTATAAAATTATGAAAGGCATAGATAGGGTGAACGGTGGGAAGCTTTTTCCCAGATCGGTGGTGACGTTCACGAGGGGTCATAGGTTCAAGGTGGTGGTGGTGGTGGTGGTGGTGGTGGTGGGGGGGGGGGGGGGGGGTTTAAGGTTTAACACGGATATCAGAAGGACGTATTTTACACAGAGGGTGGTGGGGGCCTGGAATGCGCTGCCGAGCAAGGTGGTGGAGGCGGACACACTGGGAATGTTTAAGACTTATCTAGATAGCCACATGAACGGAGTGGGAATGGAGAGATACAAAAGAATGGTCTAGTTTGGACCAGGGAGCGGCGTGGGCTTGGAGGGCCGAAGGGCCTGTTCCTGTGCTGTATTGTTCTTTGTTCAAAGAGGAGAGATGATGTGTAAAAGAAAAAAATTCCATAAAATACTCAAAAGGAAATACTTACAATTGGCCATCTTTCCGTGTGTAAAAAGTGACCGATTTGATAGTTGCAACCACGACCACCATGCACAAGGTGACTGGCACAAAGAGCATGATTACGTGTTTGGCCCCATATTTAAGAGTCAGCTCCTCCTCGTCCCCTTCCTCCTCCTCCTGGGCCTGCCGCGTGGCACTCTGAGATTGACCATTGCTCTCCTGACAAGGTTCTTCATCACTCAGCCTCCTGCGAGCAAGATCGGACTGTGAAAAGATTTTTGAAGGTTGGGGTTGGAAAAAATTGTAACCATGAAAAGAAACTAGTTAACAAAAGACAAGACAATATCTGAGTCACAATGTTAGTGTGGAGTATTGGAGAGGTGGGTGGCTGGGAGGGCAGGACAGAAAAGGAGGAGAGGTAAAGATGCAAGAGGGAGGGAAGAAAGGTTTCATGCAGTCTGGATGAGCAGAACGACAGCTCCAGCTCTGAATTTGTCATGCTGTGGCTGGTCAGTCTGAATACTTCTACTACTGAACACATTCCTTAATAGGTAGGGTGCAAAGATAGCAAAACAACCATCACAAACACTGGCTTCAGGAACTAAATTGTTAATTAACTATCATAATAAGATTGAATTCGTAGTGAGATCAGAAGCTTCAAGAGATACCTCCGCCATCTTGTTCTTTACTAGAATCCAGTTCTACAACAGTTAAGCAATCCAAGACGGAAGTTTCTCAAGACTAAAAATTGTTGTGCAATCTTACACCTCAATGATTAACAATGTATAGCACTGACAGGAAGTATTTTCCACTTCAGCTGGACTTTGTACTTGAAATTCTTCTGTCAGAAACAAGGTCACAGGAATTTTATGGAAAGGACCAGAACAAAAGTTTGAACTAAAAGACTTGTCTATAGAAAATGTGGCATTTTTTCCCCCAATTTAGTATCACAATCCGACTGTTAAGCAAAAGCTGCTGAGGAAAGCTCAGTTTTTTAACCAGACAGTGGGGCCGGAACTTTACTGCTTTGCCTGTCCTGGCTCGCAGAACAGAAATCTGCATTGGCCTCAGGTGGGATTTTACAATCTCACCATGTGAGGTCGTAAAATCCCCCCCTGGATGTTAAAAGTTCAGTAAACCCTTAGCTTAATGACCACAAGGAAAATCATTTAAGCACGCCTGGGTCACTGAACACAAAATCTCTCCTTTACAAAGTATCTGAAATCACAAAACTAACTTCCTCTTCAAGTAACACTATAACCACCAATAGTGAACAGCAAGGGTAGCAAGTTCATTTGAGGTATTAGAGATGGTCATCCCTGCCATTTTGAGAATTGCCCGAAGCTCAGGGTTATAAGCTGTGGTCAACAGTGGATCCAGAAAATTTTCATTGTGATGGCAAAAGTGGAACTTAAAGACAACAGATGTTTTAGGCGGAAAATCCTTCAGGAAGAGGATTTGTGCTTCTTTGAAGCAAACATGAAAGCAACAATGAGTGATCACCTCCTGTATTCTGTTCCTTAATCATATTGTTCACTGAAGTTGGAAAATGGGAGGCTCTTATGAGCAACTGAAGGGGAAAGTGGAGGACCACAGGGTGTGGAGAAATGAGAAGAGCATCTGTTCTTGGGCATTAGATACAATAATGGAAGCTGTAGCATTTTCAAAACTAGTTAAAACAAGAATGTCCCCGTTCTGCCAATGGAACAACTTTAGTTTCTGACAACTACAAACTAGTCACCTCTTGAATAATAGTACAATTCATTTATTAATCTAGACATACAACTGATCTCTCCAAGAAACTGGTAACATTTTCCAACAAATATCTTGCTAGAAAATTTAGCTAATTATGGTGTTTGACCTAAATGTTGATAAGCTGTCTTGAAGAAAGTTAAGTAGACTTATTCAGAGATTCAGCTCTGACCCTCTGCTTTAACCATCCTATGATTCTACATTTTTTGCAATTTTAGAAACATAGAAATAGAAAATAGTAGGTCATTTGGTCTTTTAACATCATGGCTGATCTTCAATGCCAATGCCATGCTCCTGCGTCCTAACCATATCATTCACGCCTTTTAAGTCTAGAGATCTATTTTTCGGAAATATGCTCAGTGACTTGGCCTTTACAGCATTCTGTGGTAGAGAACTCCACAAAGAGTTCATTAGCCTTTGAGTGAAGTTTCTTCTCATATCAGTCTTAAATGGATACCCTGTATCTTGAAACTGTGACCCCCTTATTCTAGACACCTAGCCAAAGGAAACAAATTCCCTGCATCCATTCTAACCAGGCATATCAGAATTTTGTACGTTTCAAGGAGATCCTCTCTTTCTTCTAAATTCCAGTGAATATAGAAAGTGAATATATAGTGAATAGTCAGTCCAAAGATGTGCGGGTTAGGTTGATTGGCCATGCTAAAATTGCCCTTAGTGTCTTGAGTTGTGTAGGATAGAGGGATTAGTGGGCAAAATATGTGGGGGTAGGGCCTGGGTGGGATTGTGGTCAGTGCAGACTCGATGGGCCGAAAGGCCTCTTTCTGTGCTGTTGATTCTATGATGATGATTCTATGATAAGTATGTACCTGTTAGGCAGGGAGGAAGTGGTCGAGCGAGGGAACCGTGGTTTACTAAAGAAGTTGAATCTCTTGTGAAGAGGAAGGAGACTTATGTAAAAATGAGACATGAAGGCTCAGTTAGGGTGCTTGAGAGTTACAAGTTAGCCAGGAAGGACCTGAAGAGAGAGTTA
The DNA here is from genome assembly GCF_964213995.1 of Mustelus asterias. NCBI lineage: Eukaryota > Metazoa > Chordata > Chondrichthyes > Carcharhiniformes > Triakidae > Mustelus > Mustelus asterias. Next base: position 29,820,414 of record NC_135818.1, read on the forward strand.
AGAACAGCCAGGAGGGGACATGAGAAGTCTTTGGCAGGTAGGATCAAGGAAAACCCTAAAGCTTTCTATAGGTATGTCAGGAATAAAAGAATGATTAGGGTAAGATTAGGGCCAGTCAAGGACAGTAGTGGGAAGTTGTGCGTGGAGTCTGAAGAGATAGGAGAGGCGCTAAATTAATATTTTTCATCAGTATTCACACAGGAAAAAGACAATGTTGTCGAAGAGAATACTGAGATACAGGCTATTAGACTAGACGGGATTGAGGTTCATAAGGAGGAGGTGTTAGCAATTCTGGCAAGTGTGAAAATAGATAAGTCCCCTGGGCCGGATGGGATTTATCCTAGGATTCTCTGGGAAGCTAGGGAGGAGATCCAAAGATGTGCGGGTTAGGTTGATTGGCCAGGTTTAAAAAATTGCCCCTTAGAGTCCTGGGATGCGTAGGTTAGAGGGATTAGTGGGTAAAATATGTGGGGGTAGGGCCTGGGTGGGATTGTGGTCGGTGCAGACTCGATGGGCCGAATGGCCTCCTTCTGCACTGTAGGGTTTCTATGATTCTATGATGATCTATGAGATATCAAAGCCAAAGGCTCTGCACTTTATGTCATCATTGTCTACAGGAATAGTGCCAGAAGACTGGAGGATAGCAAATGTTGTCCCCTTGTTCAAGAAGGGGAGTAGAGACAACCCTGGTAATGATAGACCAGTGAGCCTTACTTCTGTTGTGGGCAAAGTTTTGGAAAGGATTATAAGAGATAGGATTTATAACCACCGAGAAAGGAATAATTTGATTAGGGATAGTCAATACGGTTTTGTGAAAGGTAGGTCATGCCTCACAAACCTTATTGAGTTCTTTGAGAAGGTGACCAAAGAGGTGGATGAGGGTAAAGCAGTTGATGTGGTGTATATGGATTTCAGTAAAGTGTTTGATAAGGTTCCCCATGGTAGGCTATTGCAGAAAATACAGAGGCATGGGATTGAGGGTGGTTTTGCGGTTTGGATCAGAAATTGGCTAGCTGTAAGAAAACAGAGGGTGGTGGTTGATGGGAAATGTTCATCCTGGAGTTCAGTTACTAGTGGTGTACCACAAGGATGTGTTTTGGAGCCACTGCTGTTTGTCATTTTTATAAATGACCTGGATAAGGGCGTAGAAGGCTGGGTTAGTAAATTTGCGGATGACACTAAAGTCGGTGGAGTTGTGGACAGTGCGAAAGGATGTTACAGGTTACAGAGGGACATAGATAAGCTGCAGAGCTGAGCTGAGAGGTGGCAAATGGAGTTTAATGTGGAAAAGTGTGAGGTCATTCACTTTGGAAGGAGTAACAAGAATACAGAGTACTGGGCTAATGGTAAGTTACTTGGTAGTGTGGATGAGCAGAGAGATCTCTGTGTCCATGTGCATAGATCCCTGAAAGTTGGCACCCAGGTTGATAGGGTTGTTAAGAAGGCATACGGTGTGTTAGCTTTTATTGGTAGAGGGACTAAGTTTCGGAGCCACGAGGTCATGTTGTAGCTGTACAAAACTCTGGTGCGGCTGCACTTGGAATATTGCGTACGGTTCTGGTCACCGCATTATAGGAAGGATGTGGAAGCATTGGAAAGGGTGCAGAGGAGATTTACCAGGATGTTGCCTGGTATAGTGGGAAGGTCTTATGAGGAAAGGCTGAGTGACTTGAGGCTGTTTTCGTTAGAGAGAAGGTTAAGAGGTGACTTAATAGAGGCATACAAGATGATCAGAGGATTAGATAGGGTGGACAGTGAGAGCCTTTTTCCTCGGATGGTGTTGGCTAGCACGAGGGGACATAGCTTTAAATTGAGGGGTGATAGATATAGGACAGATGTCAGAGGTAGGTTCTTTACTCAGAGTAGTAAGGGCGTGGAATGAATGACCTGCCTGCAACAGTAGTGGACTCGTCAACATTAAGGGTATTTAAAGGGTTATTGGATAAACATATGGATGATATTGGAATAGTGTACGTTAGATGGGCTTTAGATTGGTCGGCGCAACATTGAGGGCCGAAGGGCCTGTACTGCGCTGTAATGTTCTATGTTCTATCTCCTCTGGCAGCACGTTCCAGACACCCACCACTCTGTGAAAAACTTCCCCTGCACATCTCCTTTAAACTTTCCCCCTCTCAACCTGAACCTGTTCCCCCTTGTAATTGACACTCCCACCCTGGAAAAAGGCTTCTGACTATCCACACTGTTTATGCCTCTCAATTTTGTAGACCTCTATCAGGTCTCCCCTCAACCTCTGTCTTTCCAGTGAAAATAATCCTAGTTTATTCAACTTCTCTTCACAGCCAATACCCTTGCGAACGTTCTTTGCACACTCTCCAAAGCTTCCACATCCTTCTGGTAGTGTGGTGACCAGAATTGCACGCAATACTCCAAATGTGGCCCACCAAGGTTTTACATAGCTGTAACGTGATTTCCCCAACTCTTGTACTCAATGCCCCAGCTGATGAAGGCAAGCATGCCATATGCTTTTTTAATCACCTTGACCACCCATGTTGCCACTTTTAGGGAACTGTGGACCTGCACACCCAGATCCCTCTGTACCTTAACGTTCCTAAGGCTTCTGCCATTTACAGTATAACTCGCAGCTAAATTTGATCCTCCAAAATGCATCACCTCACAATTAAACGCCATCAGGCATTTCTGTGCCCAAGTCTCCAACCTATCTATATCCTGTTGTATCCTCTGACAATCCCTGGCACTATCAGCAACTCCACCAATCTTTGTCATCCACAAACTTACTATTCAGTCCACCCACATTTTCTTCCAGATCATTTATATCTATTACAAACAACAGAAGTCCCAGCACCGATCCCTCCGGAACACCAATGGCTACAGATCTCCATTTTGAAAATCACCCTTCCACCGCTACGCTCTGCCTCCTATAGCCAAGCCAAACCATAGGCCTAGTCAACTCAATCATACAACAATCCTGCCATCCCGGGAATCATTCTAGTGAACCTACACTGCACTCCCACTATGGCAAGTATATCATCTTAGATAAGGAGACAGAAACTGCACACAATATTCCATGGATGGTCTCACCAAGGCCCTGTACAGCTACAATAAGATATCCCTGCTCTTATATTAAAGTCTTCTTGCAATTAAGGCCAACATGCCATTTACCTTTGTGTGTTTGCTGTGCCTGCATGCTTGCCTTCAGTGATTGATGCACAAGGAAACCCAGGTCCCTTTATACATCTACACTTCCCAATCTATCACCATTTAAATTATACTCTGCTTTCCTACTCAACACTATCCACATAATAATGCATCTGCCATGTATTTGCTCACTCCAGTCCCACCAAGTTTCATGCCATCAGTAAACTTGGAAATATTGCATTTGGCTCCCTCATCATTGGAACTGCAAGCAGAAGCAGGCCATTCGGCCTTTCAAGCCTGCTCTGCCATTCATTATTATGGCTGATCATCAAATTCAATATCCTGACCCCCATCCTTTCCCCCATATCCCTTGATCCCTTTTAATCCCAAAAGCTATATCGAATTTCTTGAAATCAGACAACGTTTGGGTCCCAACTACACTGTGGTAGTGAATTCCACACATTCACCACTCTCTGGGTGAAGAAATTTCTCCTCAGCTCAGTTTTAAAAGGTTTACCTCTTATCCTCAAACCGTGACCCCTAGTTCTGGACTCCCCCACTCAGGAACATTCTTCCTGAATCCACCCAGTCAAACCCTGTTAGAATTCCATAAATTTCAATGCGACTCCCTTCACTTCTGAACTCCAGTGAAAATAATCCTAACTGACTGAATCTCTCCTCATATGACTGAGATCCAGGAATCAGCCTTGGTAAACCTTCACTTTACTCCCTCAACAGCAAGGACATCCTTCCTCAGATAACACCAAAACTGCACACAATACTCCAGGTGTGGCCTCACCAACACCCTGTACAATTGTGAGTAAAACATTCTTATCCTCAAATCCTCTCGCTATGAAGGCCAACATACCATTTGCCTTCTTTACTGCCTGCTGTACCTGCGCACTCACTTTCAGCGACTTATGCATTAGGGCACCAAGGTCTCGCAGAGTATCCACCTCTCTCAATTTACACCCATTCAAGTAAAAATGTCTCCCTATTATTGTTACCAAAGTGGGTAACCTCACATTTACCCAGATGATACTGCATCTGCCATGCTCAAGCCTGTCCAAATCATGTTGAAACATCTCTGCACGCTCCTCACAGCTCACTTTCCCAACTTTGTATCATCTGGAGATAATACATTTAGTCCCCTCTTCCAAATCATTAATATATAATGTGAACAGTTGGGATTCTAGCATAGATCCCTGCAATACCCCACTAGCCACTGCCTGCCAATCAGAAAGAAACTCATTTATGCTAACTCTTTGCTTCTTATCTGCTGACCAGCTTTCCATCCATCTCAAGACATTACCGGCAATCCCATGCACTTTAAGTTTACTGTTATGTGAGACCTTATCGAATGCCTTCTGAAAGTCTAAATAAACCACATCCACTGGTTTTCCTCAGTCAACTCTACTAGATACATCCTCAAAAAATTCCAATAGATTCGTCAAGCATTCTTCCCTCTTTGTAAATCCATGCTGAGTTTGTCTGATTATACCGCTGCTTTCCAAATGCAGAGTTATGAAATCCTTGATAACGGATTCTCGCAACTTTTCAAGTATTAGGCTCACTGGTCCATAGTTCCCCGTTTTCTCTATCGTGCTTTTTGAATAGCTGGCTTCTTTACTGCCTGCTGTACCTGCACACTCGCTTTCTTTGTAACAAATGCAATCTTTGTATCCTCACTGACTACAGGGGAGGAAGGGGCTAAGAGCTCCGAAAGCTTGTGTGGCTTTTGCTACCAAATAAACCTGTTGGACTTTAACCTGGTGTTGTTAAACTTCTTACAGGGGAGGTCCCAGAGGATTGGAGAATAGCCAATGTTGTTCCTTTGTTTAACAAGGGTAGCAAGAATAATCCAGGTAATTACAGGCCGATGAGCTTACATCAGTGGTAGGGAAATTATTGGAGAGGATTCTTCGAGACAGGATTTATTCCCACTTGGAAATAAGTGGACACATTAGTGAGAGGCAACATGGTTTTGTGAAGGGGAGGTCGTGTCTCACGAACTTGGTTGAGTTTTTCGAGGAAATTACGAAGATGATTGATGAGGGTAGGGCAGTGGATGTTGTCTACATGGACTTCAGTGAGGCCTTTGACAAGGTCCCTCATGGCAGACTGGTGCCGAAGGTGAAGTCGCATGGGATCAGAGGTGAGCTGGCAAGGTGGATACAAAACTGGCTCGGTCAAAGAAGACAGAGTAGCAGTGGAAGGGTGCGTTTCTGAATGGAGGGCTGTGACAAGTGGCATTCCTCAGGGATCAGTGCTGGCACCGTTGCTGTTTGTAATATATATATATATTTTATTTATATATATAAGTAAATGATTTGGAGGAAAATGTAACTGCTTTGATAAGTAAGTTTGCGGATGACACAAAGGTTGGTGGATTTGTGGATAGCGATGAGGACCATCAGAGGATACAGCAGGATATAGATCAGTTGGAGACTTGGGCAGAGAGATGACAAATGGAGTTTAATCCGGACAAATGTGAGGTAATGCATTTTGGAAGGTCTAATACGGATATGAAATATACAGTAAATGGCAGAACCCTTGAGTATTGATAGGCAAAGGGATCTGGGTGTACAGGTACACAGGGCACTGAAAGTGGCAATGCAGGTGGAGAAGGTAGTCAAGAAGGCATACGGCATGCTTGCCTTCATCAGCTGGGGCATTGAGTTTAAAAATTGGCAAGTCATGTTGCAGCTTTATAGAACCTTAGTTAGGCCACACTTGGAATATAGTGTTCAATTCTGGTCGCCACACTACCAGAAGGATGTGGAGGCTTTGGAGAGGGTACAGAAAAGATTTACCAGGATGTTGCCTGGTATGGAGGGCATCAGCTATGAGAAAAGGTTGGAGAAACTTGGTTTGTTCTCACTGGAACGACGGAGATTGAGGGGAGAACTGATAGAAGTCTACAAGATTATGAGAGGCACGGACAGAGTGGATAGTCAGAAGCTTTTTCCCAAGGTGGAAGAGTCAATTACTAGGGGGCACAGGTTTAAGATGCGAGGGGCAAGGTTTAAAGGAGATGTACGAGGCAGACTTTTACACAGAGACTAGTGGGTGCCTGGGGGAGGTAGTGGAAGTGGATATGGTAGTGACTTTTAAGGGGCGTCTTGATAAATACATGAATAGGATGGGAATAGAGGGATATGGTCCCCGGAAGGGTAGGGGGTTTTAGTTCAGTCGGCCAGCATGGTCGGTGCAGGGTTGGAGGGCCGAAGGGCCTGTTCCTGTGCTGTAATTTTCTTCGTTCTTACATTAGCTACCTTTCAATCTGTAGGAACCAGTCCAGAGTCCAAAGAATTTTGGAAAATAACCAATGGATCTACTATTTCCAGGGCCACTTTCTTGAGTACTCTGGAATGAAAATTATCAGACCCTAGAAGGACAACAGCAGCAGATGAACGGGAACACCACTGTTTGCATGTTCCCCTCCAAGCCATCCTGACTTGGAACTATACCATCATTCCTTCACTGGGTCAAAAACCTGGAACTCCCACCCTAACACTGCATGGACTGCAGTGGCTCAAGAATACAGCATTAATTTGATTGTAAATAGCTGATGCTCAAGTACTGATCACTGCAAAACCGCACTAGGCACAACATGCCTAGTGTACATATTATAGAGGTGGTGCTGGAAGTCTTAAAGTGCATCAAGGTAGATAAATCCCCGGGACCTGATGAAGTGTATCACAGGACATTGTGGGAGGCTAGGGAGGAAATTGCGGGCCCCCTAGCCGAGATATTTGAATCATCGATAGTCACGGGTGAAGTGTCTGAAGATGGGAGTGTGGCAAATGTTGTGCTTTTGTTTAAAAAGGGCTGCAGGGAAAAGCCTGGGAACTACAGGCCGGTGAACCTCACATCCGTGGTGGGTAAGTTGTTGGAGGGTATTTTGAGAGACAGGATCTACAATCATTTAGAGATGCAAGGACTGATTAGGGACAGTCAGCATGGCTTTGAGTGGAAAATCATGTCTCACAAATTTGATTGAGTTTTTTGAAGGGTTAACCAAGAAGGTAGATGAGGGCAGTGCAGTTGATGTTGTCTACATGGACTTTAGCAAGGCTTTTGACAAGGTACCGCATGGTACGTTGTTGCACAAGGTTAAATCTCACAGGATCCAGGGTGAGGTAGCTAAATGGATACAAAACTGGCTTGACGACAGAAGTGGTTGTACAGGGCTGTTTTTCAAACTGGAGGCCTGTGACCAGCGGTGTGCCTCAGGGATCAGTGCTGGGTCCACGGTTATTTGTCATTTATATTAATGATTTGGATGAGAATATAGGAGGCATAGTTAGTAAGTTTGCAGCTGACACCAAGATTGGTAACATAGTGGACAGTGAAGGTTATCTCGGACTGCAACGGGATCTTGATCAATTGGGCCAGTGGGCTGACAAATGACAGATGGAGTTTAAATGCGAGGTGATGTATTTTGGTAGATTGAACCAGGGCAGGATTTACTCAGTTAATGGTAGGGCGTTGAGGAGAGTTACAGAGCAAAGAAATCTAGGGGTACAGGTTCATAGCTCCTGGAAAGTGGAGTCACAGGTGGACAGAGTGGTGAAGAAGGCATTCAGCATGCTTGGTTTCATTGGTCAGAACATTGAATACAGGAGTTGGGACATCTTGTTGAAGTTGTACAAGACATTGGTAAGGCCACACTTGGAATACTGTGTACAGTTCTGGTCACCCTATTATAGAAAAAATATTATTAAACTAGAAAAAGGGCAGAAAAGATTTACTAGAATGCTACCAGGACTTTATGGTTTGAGTTATGAGAGGCTGGATAGACTGGAACTTTTTTCTGTGGAGCGTAGAAGGCTGAGGGGTGATCTTATTGATGTCTATAAAATAATGAGGGGCACAGATCAGCTAGAAAGTCAATATCTTTTCCCAAAGGTAGGGGAGTCTAAAACTAGAGGGCATTGGTTTCAGGTGAGAAGGGAGAGATACAAAAGGGTCCAGAGGGGCAAATTTTCACACAGAGGCTGGTGAGTGTCTGGAACAAGCTGCCAGAGGTAGTAGAGGCGGGTACAATTTTGTCTTTTAAAAAGCATTTAGACAGTTACATGAGTAATTTGGGTATAGAGGGATATGGACCAAATGCAGGCAATTAGGAGTAGCTTAGGGCCTTAAAAAGGGGGCAGCATGGACAAGTTGGGCCGAAGGGCCTGTTTCCATGCTGAAAACCTCTGACTCTAATCTTCAATCCAAGCTAATATCCCTCAATTCCATAATTGCTAATTTAATGGAATAGGCTCGATTTTGGCCCTTTATAGAATATTTCACTACATTACACTGGAAAAGTTCTTGAAGATTTTCTTTTCATAAATCAATGTTGACTATTATTAGGTCCCTAAATAATGGATTCTAGCATTTTTCTTACTTTTGGTGTTAGTCCAACTGGCCCCTAGTTTTCTCTCTTCCATTTTGTAACTGGGATTCACTTTAGGTTTTATTTCTTCTCCCCCGCCCCCATGAATCCCATTTAACAGCAGCTAGATTTCACAACATAAAGGCTTTTAAAGTTCAAAGTCTCCTTGGGAATGCAATTCAAGTTGTCCTTGAGCGGGCTTAATGAACATCGGCAGGGGTTACATTTCATTCTCATTAAAAGAGGAATATTACAGGAACTTTTAACCAAGTTAGCTGACAAGCTACATCTTTGTGTGTGCAGATGCCATCAATTCGTTAAGTTTCTCCCAGCCTCCAAGGCGATTCAAGGGTTTGAAAGAGGCATTTATAATGTAGAAAACAAATATATAGAAGCATAGAAAATAGGTGCAGGAAGAGGCCATTTGGCCCTTCAATCCTGCACCACCAATCAATATGAACATGATTGATCATGCACTTTCAGTATCCCACTCCTGCTTTCTTTCCATACTGATAGCCAGGTTCCGCACACACAAGGACGGCCTCAACCGGGATATTGGGTTTATGTCACACTATTTCACATAAATATTTCTGCTTTTTTCCTCCTGAGTCTTTATCATGCGATCCTAGAATCAGAATTTATGTCACACTATTTGTAACTCCCACAGTTGCGTGGACCTGCAGAGTTTCACTGGCTGTCTTGTCTGGAGACAATACACATCTTTTTAGCCTGTCTTGATGCTCTCTCCACTCCCATTGTTTTGTTTCTTAAAGACTGGATTAGTTGTAAGTATTCGCATTCCAACCATTATTCATGTAAATTGAGTCTGTGTCTTATAAGTTCTGTTTGTGAACAGAATTCCCACTCACCTGAAGAAGGGGCTCAGAGCCTCGAAAGCTTGTGTGGCTTTTGCTACCAAATAAACCTGTTGGACTTTAACCTGGTGTTGTTAAACTTCTTACTGTGTTCTTTCCATACCCCTTGATCCCTTTAGTCACAAGAGCCACGTCCAGCTCCCTTTTGCACAGATCTAATGAACTGACCGCGACAGCTTTCTGTGGTAGAGAACACCACAGGTTCACAACTCTGAGTGAAGAGATTCTTCCTCATCAGTCCTGAATGGCTTGCCACTTATTCTTAGACTGTGACCACGAGTTCTGAACTTCCAACATTGGGAACATTCTTCCTGCATCTCGCCTGTCAAGTCACATCAGGATTTTGTATGATTCTATGAGATTCCCCTCTCACTTTTCTAAATTCCATTGAGTACAAGCCCAGTCAATACAGTCTCTCTTCATACGTCAGTCCTGCCATTCCAGGAATCAGTCTGGTGGACCTTGGCTGGACTCCCTCAACAGCAAGAATATCCGTCCTCAGACTCAGACCAAAACTGCACACAATACTCGAGGTGTGGCCTCACCAAGGCCCTGTATAACTGCAGCAAGACATCCTTACTCCTATACTCAAATCCTCTTGCTATGAAGGCCAGCATGCCATTAGCTTTCCTCACTGTCTGTTGTATCTGCATGCCAACCTTCAGCGACTGTTCCACTATGACCCCCAGGTCACATTGAACTTCCCCCTTTCCTAAATTGCCACCATTCAGATAATCTTCCTTCCTGTTTTTGCCAAAGTGGATAACCTTATATTTATCCACATAATTTGCCAAGTATTTGCCCACTTAGCCAGCCTGTCCAAGTCACCCTGCAGCCTGTTAGCATCCTCCTCACAGCACACACTGCCACCCAGCTTAGTGGCATCTGCAAATTTGGAGATATCGCATTCAAGCCCTTCGTCCAAATCATTAATGTATATTGTGAATAACTGGGGTCCCAGCACTGAACCCTGCGGCCCCTCACTCATCACTGCCTACCACTCTGAAAAGGAGCAGTTTATTCCCACTCTCTGCTTCCTGCCTGCCTACCTGTTCTCTATCCACATCAATACATTAGCCCCAAATACCATGAGCTTTAATTTTGCTCACTAGTCTCTTGTGTTGGACCTTGTCAAAAGCCTTTTGAGAGTCCAGATACACAACATCGACTGGTTCACCCTTGTCCACTCTACTGTTACATCCTCAAAAAATTCCAGAAGATTTGTCAAGCACGATTTCCCTTTAGTGAATCCATGCTTAGTTGGACCAATCCTGATACTGCTTCCCAAATGCTCAATTATTTCATCGTTAATAATTGACGCCAGCATTTTCACCACCACCAATGTCGGGCTAACCGCTCTATAATGCCCCATTTTCTCTCTCCCTCATTTTTTAAAAAGTGGGGCTACTTTAGCCACCCTCCAATCCACTGGAACTCTTCCAGAGTTTATAGATTGCTGGAAAATTATCACCAATATGTCCGCTATTTCTAGGGCCACTTCCTTGAGTATTCTGGGATGCACAGCATCATGCCCTGGAGACTTATCAGGCTTTAATCCCAGCAATTTCCCCAATACAATTTCCTGACTAATAAGGATTTCCTTCAGTTCCTCCATGCTGCACCCTCTGTGCCCTAGTATTTCTGGAAAGTTATGTGTCCTCCTTAGTGAAGACAGATCCAAAGCATTTATTCATTTGATGTGCCATCTCTTTGATGCCCATTATGAATTCACCCGATTCTAACTATAAGGGACCTCCATTTGTCTTTAGTTTTTTTCTCTTCACATATCTATAAAAGCTTTTGCCGTCAGTTTTTATTTTCTGCAAGCCTACTCTCGTAGTCTATTTTCCCCTTTTGAATTAAACCCTTTGTCCTCTGCTGGATTTTAAATTTCTCCCAGTCCTCAGGTTTGCTGTTTTTTCTGGCCAATTTATATGCCTCCTCTTTGGTTTTAAAACTCGTTTCTCGTTAGCCATGGATGAGCCACCTTCCCCGATTTACTCTTGCACCAGACAAGGATGTACAATTATTGAAGTTCATCCATGTGTTTGTTAAATGTCTGCCATTGCCTATCCACTGTCAATCCCTTAAGTATCCTTTGCCAGCTTATCCTAGCCAATACACGTCTCATACCATTAAAGTTAGCTTTCCTCAAATTCAGAACCCTAGTCTCAGACTTAGCTGTGTCACTTTCCACCTTAATGAAGAATTCTACCATATTATGGTCACACTTCCCCAAAGAACCCAGGACCACAAGGTTGCTAATTAATCCTCTCTCATTACACAATACCCAGTCTAGGGTGGTCTGCTCTCTAGTTGATTCCTCAACATATTGGTCGATAAAACTATCCCTTATACATTCCAAGAAAATGTATTTTTGCTATGAAATCTTAAATATAGCTTCATCCACATATAAACACTAATTTAAGCACTAACAATTTAAATGTTAAATGCTAGCCAATTCTACATAATCAGGAAAATTTTAAGACTGAATGATCAGAATATTTTGTGCTCTCGGGGGACACCCAACCCAGAGGGATTGATGCTGGTGCCCAGAGCCAAATGTCCATTTCGTTAGAAAGCAGATCATGCAGGTTGCCCAAGTACAACGAGGCCCAATCCTCCCCTTGTTTGAGATCCACATGACTCGCTCCCTGCAAGTGCCCCAGGCAGCAACAGGAAATGGGATTTGTCCAATTTTCTTCTCCATAGGTCTATGGTAATACTAATGCCCCAATGGTTACAATTCAGCAAGATCCACTTACTCCGGATAGATTGGGCATTAAACCTTGGAGCTGATGGTCTGTGTGGCTCAGTAGCTTGTTTAACCGCTAAAGAATCAGGTGGTTTTTGAGGCTTGAGGATATTTCCAAAAATTTTTTATATGCGGAGAGGTTGCATAAACATGATTTGGATTCTGTCGCGTTGGCGAGGGAGGATGTGGAGAGTAGTCTCAAAGGTAAAGAAGAAAATATGATAGATTGGATACCAATTCCCCTAGAAGGGAAGGGATCAAGAACCAGGCACATACTTTCAAATAAGAGTTAGGCAGTTCAGGACTAAAATCAGGAAGCATTTTTTCATACAAAGTAGTGGAAATCTGAAATTCTGCCCAGTCAAAAAGGCAGTGAAGAACACACTGACATTTGAACCATTCAACCTCGAGATCAGTAGACTTTTGATAGACATGGTATCAAGGGCAGATCGTGCCTTACGAGCCTGGTGGAGTTCTTCGAAAATGTGACTAAACACATTGACGAAGGGAAGGCGGTAGATGTGGTTTATATGGATTTTAGCAAGGCGTTCGATAAGGTTCCCCATGCAAGGTTTCTAGAAAAAGTGAGAGGGCATGGGATCCAAGGGGCTGCTGCCCGGTGGATCCAGAACTGGCTTGCCCAAAGGAGGCAGAGAGTGGGTATAGATGGGTCTTTTTCTAAATGGAGTTCGGTCACCAGTGGTGTGCCCCAGGGATCTGTTCTGGGACCCTTGCTGTTTGTCATTTGCATAAATGACCTGGATGAGGAAGCGGAGGGATGGGTTGGTAAGTTTGCCGACGACACGAAGGTTGGTGGGGTTGTGGATAGTCTGGAGGGATGTCAAAAGTTACAGAGGGACATAGATAGGATGCAAGACTGGGCGAACAAGTGGCAGATGGACTTCAACCCAGATAAATGCGTCGTGGTCCATTTTGGTAGGTCAAATGGGATGAAGGAGTACAATATAAAGGGAAAGACTCTTAGTACTGTAGAGGATCAGAAGGACCTTGGGGTCTGGGTCCATAGGACTCTAAAATTGGCCCCGTAAGTGGAGGAGGTGGTTAAGAAGGCATATGGTGTGCTTGCCTTTATCAATCTAGGGATTGAGTTTAGGAGTCCGGGGATAATGATGCAGCTATATAAGATCCTCGTCAGACCCCACTTGGACCAGAACTGTGCTCAGTTCTGGTCGCCTCACTATAGGAAGGATGTGGAAAAGATTGAAAGGGTGCAGAGGAGATTTACAAGGATGTTGCCTGGATTGAGTGGCATGCCTTATGAGGATAGGCTGAGGGAGCTCGGTCTTTTCTCCTTGGAGAGATGAAGGATGAGAGGAGACCTAATAGAGGTGTATAAGATGTTGAGAGGCATAGATCGGGTGGACTCTCAGAGGCTTTTTCCCAGGGTGGAAATGTCTGCTACGAGAGGACACAGGTTTAAGGTGCTGGGGGGTAGGTACAGGGGAAATGTTAGGGGGAAGTTTTTCCACACAGAGCGTGGTGGGCGAGTGGAATCGGCTGCCGTCAGTGGTGGTGGAGGCGAACTCAACAGGGTCTTTTAAGAGACTCCTGGATGAGTACATGGAGCTTAATAGGATGGAGGGTTATAGGTAGGTCTAGACGGTAGGGATGTGTTCGGCACAACTTGTGGGCCGAAGGGCCTGTTTGTGCTGTAGTTTTTCTATGTTTCTAAGGGAGGATAGGTAGAAAAATGTCAAGATACAAATCAGGTAATTGCAGAGTGAAATAAACTTCCAGATTAAATGGCATCTCCCTGTTGGGTAAAGGGTCAAAGAATATGGCGATGAGAGGGCAGGGAGAAGAACTAATGAACAAACAGACTAAAACACATTTAGAAGGGCCATGAGTTCAACATATTCAAAATATTTTCCATCACCAGTACCTGCGAAGTGTAGCTAAAGTCAGTAAATTAACAGATTTTTTGAAATATACTTTCAGCTGCATTCTCACAACAAATCCCATCAGCAAAGCTGTGCTTCCAAGTAATCATCATCAGCAACTTCCATATCCATCCACCCAACGATTGATGTGGAATTGTTGAGATGCTCAACTTAAACCAAGAAATTCACCTCGGAAAACTCTCCTTCTGTACAAATTTGTTCTGCTTGTCTATGTGCCAGGAAACACGTTCCTTGCTAATGTGCAATGATAAAGCTGTCTGAAGACTCGTTGCATAAGGCACAAGGCGAAGAAGAACTTTGCTGCTTTGTCTCAGCCAGGACCGGCAGCCTACCTGGTCAGTTTTGACAGTCTTGCTAGTCATCTCCTCTCTGAAGGTCAGCAAAGGAATGCTCTCATTTTCATCAACATTATCCATTTCAAACAGTCCTGCTCACAACTTTGGCAGGGGTTGGTGTTTTCCTCTCTACAGTAAGGCAAGCCTGGTTTGAGAAAGAGACAGGTGTTTGCCACTGAACAGTAAGCACACTGGGGAAACCTACACAACTACTTGCTTTTACTGAGTCAGCACTAGGGCCAGATCAAAAGATAAGACTGCAAGTGAAGCTAACAACACTGGTAATTTGTTCATTGTTGTAGAAAGCTTTTGATTTGCACAATGTGTATTTACATAGCACCCCCTTAATGTAGTAAAACATTTCAGTGCTTCAGAGGCAGTCAAAATGGCACACTGGCACAATGATCAGCAGTACTGCCTCATAGCGCCAGGGACCCAGGTTCAATTCCAGCCTGGGATGGGCTGTGTGGAGTTTGCACATTTTCCCAGTGCCTCCATGGGATTCCTCAGGCTGCTCTGGTTTCAACTCACAGTCCAAAGTTGTGTAGGTTAGGTGGATTAACCATGGTAAATGCGCAGGGTTACAGGGATAGGGTGGAGAAGGGGGCTTGGGTGGGATGTTCTTTTGGAGAGTTGGTGCAGACTCAATGGGCTGAACAGCCTCCTTCTGCACTGTAGGGATTCTGTGGTGCCATAGAGTCACATTAGGACAGGTGATCAAAAGTTTGGTCAAGAGACAGGCTTTAAGAAATAAAAATAACGCAGCAAAGAAAATTGGGAATGTTCAAGAAGCCAGAATTGGAGGAACACAAGGAACTTGTGCTGTGGGGCTGGAGGCAATTACAGAGGTAAAGAGGTTGGAGGGATTTGAAAATAAGGATGACATTTTTAAAATTGTGGCGTTGCCTGCCACTGTCAATCATTGAGCACAGAGGTGATGAATGGTCAGAATTTGGCAACTCACGATATAGGCGTTTAAATTTCATTTAAAAAAAATTTAGATGTCAATAATATTTAACAAACAACAGTTTCCTGCAAACAATTGACAATTTGCCAAATCAACCAACCTCAGTCAAGGCAATCAAAGGAAAATCCTCCCAGGCGTGTGAAACCTGCCCCAACTCCCAAAAGTAACAGAATAAAATATCAGGATATTAATTTAATCCTGCATCATAGACTGATTTCTGATAATCAGAAGTTAAATCACTCAAATCAATCCAATATCATAACCTCAGTGCAGTTAGTACAAGTCCATCAAGCTGAACTACACAAAACAAGGCAAACAGAATTACAAGCTTTTCTCCTAGTCCACAGAGCCTTAAGCAATAATAAACTTTCACAGCCACGAGCTTTGAATATATTTAAACGGTGCATGAAGAAAAATCTCAGTAAATGCACTGAATATTAAAGACCAACTTCTTAGCACAATATTGGGAAATTGGAGCAAACACCCTGGACTGGAAGCAAAATACAGAAAAGCGGAAAAGCATCCATCAGGTACGCATTTTCAAAACTTAATGCACTACATCTAGAGGTGCAGAAAAATGCTTACAACACAGGAGAAAGAGGGGCTATTTGGCCTGTCATATCCGTGCTGGCTCTCTGAAGGAGCGATTCACCTATTGCCATTCTCCGGTTTTCTCTCTGAAGCCCGACACACATTTTTCCTTTTCAGATAATCAAATCAAATTCCCTCGACTGCCTTGATTGAACCTACTTCCACCACAATCTCAGACCTATTCCAGGTCCTAAAGATCTGCTGCACGAATGAAGATTTTTTTTACCTTAAACCTGTGTCCTCTCATTCTTGATCCTTACACCAATGGAAACAGTATCTCCATACCTACTCTGACCAGTTCGCTCATGGTTTTGAACACCTCTATCAAATCTCTTCTAAACCTTCTCTTCTCCAAGAAAACAGTCCCAACTTCCCCAATCTATCAATGCAACTAAAGCTCCCCATCCCTGGAACCATTCATGATTTTCTATACCCTCTCTAATACCTCATTATCCTTATCAAAGTACAGCACCCAGAACTAGAGACATTAAGAGGCCAAATGAGTGTTTTATGCAAGTTTAAACTAACTTGTTTGCTTTTATACTCTATGCCCTGATTAATACCTAGGGTGCTGTATGCTTTAACCCCTCTTGTAACCTGTTCTGCCAACTGTAATGATTTATGCACCCTCTGCTCCTGCATAGCCTTTAGAATTGTTCCCTTATTTTATCTTGTCTCCCCATGTCCTAATCTGTTCTGCCAACTTTAATAATTTATGCACTGGTCCCCCTGCTCCTGCATAGCCTTTAGAATTGTCCCCTTTATTTTATCTCGTCACCCCATGTTATTTCTACCACAATGAATTTCTTCACACTTCTCTGCATTGAATTTCATCTGCCACTTGTCCGCCCATTCCACCAACCTATGCTCTTTTGAAGTTGTACACTATTCTCCTCACAATGCTTCCAAGCTTTGTGTCATCCACAAACTTTTGTTGTGCCCTATACACCAAGTTCTAGGTCAGTGATAGGTACCCTAGGCTAGTGAGTGAGCTGCATGAGTGGCCCTCCATCTCAGTAGGCCACAAGATTGAAATCAGGCTTGTTCACCAATCACAACCCTATGAAGAAATGCACTTAATGCATGCCAAATATTTCAAAACAAGTTACTTAATCATTTAGATGTTGATAGAACTAACAACTTCAAATGGTAAAAACAAAACAAATATTTACACTTTGGACACGGGGGGGACGTGAACGGAATCAGCAAGCACCTCACTTGCTCTTGCTTTGTGTGTGTATAATTTCAGTCATACCAGTCGGAAAAAATCCAAGCAGCCAGAAATCAGCAGCATGTGGCAACCCTGCACCTGGGCAGCAGTCAACTAAATGTCTCATGGGCAGCAGTCAACTAAATGTCTCATGGGCAGCAGTCAACTAAATGTCTCATGGGCAGCAGTCAACTAAATGTCTCATGAGCCGCACTCAGAACCCTGATGGACAGCCTCCATTGGAATTACTAACAGTTGTCAAACACAGACTGAAACCAAGTTATGAGTTGCTCCTGAAATAGGACACACCGCGTTTATGCTTTTCACAGTTCAAGTCCTATTTAAATCAGCAACAGGATATTGTTCCCGATCACTCAAGTGTTGCAACAATCCTTTTCCTCAGAAACCAACCCTTATAGAATAGAACAGCACAGGAGGTGACCCGTCTGCACAGTGTGTGTAACAGTTCTGTAGTCTCACTCTCCATGCTCTTTATACACAGCTCTGCAAATGTTTACCTTTCAAGCATTTATCCAATTCCCTTTGAAAGTAATCACTGAATTTGTTTCCATCATCCTTTCAGGCTGCACATCCCAGAACATAAATCAATGTAAAGAAAGGGTTTCCTCATTACTCTCCCCTACCCCCTCCCCAACATTGTTTGTTGCACCAATTATCTTAAATTTGTGTCTTCTTCACTCTCCTGTTAACAAAAACACTTTCAATGACGAACAGTCATTTATAATTTTCAAGTACAAGAGATCATAAAGTGTAAAATGAAGAGCACAATGCCTCACCGAGTTGGCCTGATGGTTTTCTGATGCACTCTCTCTTGGCTGCCCGCCCTGAAACACGGGCACAACCTGGGCAGATAACTCCGACATCAGTAAGGTCCCACGGAGCAAATGGAGCGGTCCCCCTCGTTAGTTAACACTCCCTCCCTCGCTGCAAAGCATACAAGAGCAGAAAAACATTATCCTCCTATCGTCAAGACACCCAATATGGATAATCATTCCTGAACATTTGGATATTTCCTTATTTGTTAGCATGGATAGAAACTCCAGTAAATCATCCCTACCACATGGCAACGAGGAATCAACTGACCATGTCATAAGTGGAAGCTTCCCCATCACATTCAAAAATGGTCAAGGACACTTGGTCTTAAATCTGCATACCAGTGATTGTGTTTTATGACAAACAAAATTTGACACAGAGCCACAAGGTACTATTAAGATGGTTGACCAAAAACCTGGTTAATGAGAGAGATTTTAAGGTGCATCCTGAAGGAGAAAAGGTAAGAGAAGTAGTGGTGTTTTGGGAGATATTTTCAGAGTTTAAGACCTTGATCATTGAAGTAACATCCATCAATGCAGGAACGGTTATCAGTGATGCGGAAATGGTTAGAATTGAAAAAGTACAAATCAGATGTTTCTAGTGCTGGAGAAGTTTACAAAGATGGGGGGGAAAGAGGCGGTGGTGTGGTAGAGCAGGATGCTCCCAGTGTACATGCGATTACAGATGATGTGTCAAGGGCAGCAAGTGGAAAAAAAATAGGACACAGCTGAAGACACATGAGTGAGACAACCGTGGCACCAATCGGGGGAATGCACCCTTCCCCCAACCAAACTAACCCCGAGGGGAAGGTGAGGATCCCCCCAACAAACTGACCCCTAGGGGAAGGAAAGGATCCCTGCCTCCCAACCAAACTAACCTCGAGGGGAAGGTGAGGATCCCAACTAAACTGACCCCTAGGGGAAGGAGAGGACCCCTCCCCCAATCAAACTGAGCCCGAGGAGGAGGACAGAACCCCTGCCTCCCAATCGTGCAGACCACTAGGGGAAGAGAGGACTCCTGCACCCCCCCACCAACAAAACTGACCTTGAGGAGAGGACCCCTGCCCCCAAACTGACCCCGAGGTGAAGGAAACAATCCCTGCCCCCTAACCAAACAGGCAGCACAGTGGTTTGCAGTGCTGCCTCAATGTCAGGGACCAGGTTTGATACCCGGCTTGGATCACTGTCTGTGTGCAGTTTGCACATTCTCCCCGTGTCTGCGTGGGTTTCCTCCAGGTGCTCCAGTTTCCTCACACAGTTCAAAGGTGGGCAGGTTAGGTGGATTGGCTAATTTGCTAAATTTCCACTTGTCAGGGGGACTAGCTCAGGTTAATGCATGGGGTTATGAGAATAGGGCCTGGGTGAGATTGTCCTTGGTGCAAACTCAATGTGCTGAATGGCTTCCTGCTGCACTGTAGGATTCTATGATTCAAACTGACCTCCAGGGGAAGGCGAGGACACCTGCCCACCCCATCAAAGTGACCCCCAGGGGAAGGAGAGGACACCTGCCCACCCCATCAAAGTGACCCCCAGGGGAAGGAGAGGACACCTGCCCACCCCATCAAAGTGACCCTAAGGAGAGGACACCTGCCCACCCCATCAAAGTGACCCCCAGGGGAAGGAGGGGACACCTGCCCACCCCATCAAAGTGACCCCCAGGGGAAGGCGAGGACACCTGCGCCCCCAACCAAACTGACCCAAAGAGGAAGGAGAGGGGCCTACCCCACCGACCCCGAAGGGAAGGAGAAGCCGCGCCTCTGCTGTGACCACCGGGGAAGGAGAAGCATCCAAATCCCATCCTGAAGGAGGGTGGGAGGAGAAGCCCGCCCCATGATAGAGGGGAATCACCACCCCCCCTCAGACAGCCGGCCCGGGGGTGAGGGTAACTCACCCGGAGTTCACTCACTCTCATGCTGCCCCCAACCCTTCCTCACACACAGCCTTCTTCCCCACCCACCGGAAATGACAAACGGCACTCCAACGTCACCTCCGCCACAGGCAGAGCCGGGCGGGATGACACGACCGCGTCTCGGTCATGTGACCGGCGGCTTTCCTGCGCGCGCATCGCGTACCCATCCCTTGTTCGTGAAGCGGATTCGGACGGGGAGCGCATGATGTCGGTCTTTGTGACAGTTATGTCAGAGCCACTCTCTCTAAACTATGGTGCATCTGCTCTGAGAGCTGTTAAACAGACAATAAAGATTGATATTTACTCTGTATCCAACCGATGTATCTGCCATGTGAGTGTTAGATTTAGAGAGGAGCAACAGGGGTATTAATAGTGAGAGAGGATCAACAGAATCATTCACAATGAGAGAGGATCAACAGTGTCATTCACAGTGAGAGAGGAGCAACAGGGCTATTAATAGTGAGAGAGGATCAACAGAATCATTCACAATGAGAGAGGAGCAACAGTGTCATTCACAATGAGAGAGGAGCAACAGGGTCATTCATAGTGAGAGAGGAGCAACAGGGTCATTCACAGTGAGAGAGGAGCAACAGGGTCATTCACAGTGAGAGGAGCAACAGGGTCATTCACAGTGAGAGAGGAGCAACAGGGTCATTCACAGTGAGAGAGGAGCAACAGGGTCATTCACAGTGAGAGAGGAGCAACAGGGTCATTCACAGTGAGAGAGGAGCAACAGGGTCACACAGTGAGAGAGGAGCAACAGGGCTATTAATAGTGAGAGAGGATCAACAGAATCATTCACAATGAGAGAGGAGCAACAGTGTCATTCACAGTGAGAGAGGAGCAACAGGGTCATTCACAGTGAGAGGAGCAACAGGGTCATTCACAGTGAGAGAGGAGCAACAGGGTCATTCACAGTGAGAGAGGAGCAACAGGGTCATTCACAGTGAGAGAGGAGCAACAGGGTCACACAGTGAGAGAGGAGCAACAGGGCTATTAATAGTGAGAGAGGATCAACAGAATCATTCACAATGAGAGAGGAGCAACAGTGTCATTCACAGTGAGAGAGGAGCAACAGGGTCATTCACAGTGAGAGAGGAGCAACAGGGTCATTCACAGTGAGAGAGGAGCAACAGGGTCATTCACAGTGAGAGAGGAGCAACAGGGTCATTCACAGTGAGAGAGGAGCAACAGGGTCATTCACAGTGAGAGAGGAGCAACAGGGTCATTCACAGTGAGAGAGGAGCAACAGGGTCATTCACAGTGAGAGAGGAGCAACAGGGTCACACAGTGAGAGAGGAGCAACAGGGCTATTAATAGTGAGAGAGGATCAACAGAATCATTCACAATGAGAGAGGAGCAACAGTGTCATTCACAGTGAGAGAGGAGCAACAGGGCTATTAATAGTGAGAGAGGATCAACAGAATCATTCACAATGAGAGGAGCAACAGGGTCATTCACAGTGAGAGAGGAGCAACAGGGTCATTCACAGTGAGAGAGGAGCAACAGGGTCATTCACAGTGAGAGAGGAGCAACAGGGTCATTCACAGTGAGAGAGGAGCAACAGGGTCACACAGTGAGAGAGGAGCAACAGGGCTATTAATAGTGAGAGAGGATCAACAGAATCATTCACAATGAGAGAGGAGCAACAGTGTCATTCACAGTGAGAGAGGAGCAACAGGGCTATTAATAGTGAGAGAGGATCAACAGAATCATTCACAATGAGAGGAGCAACAGGGTCATTCACAGTGAGAGAGGAGCAACAGGGTCATTCACAGTGAGAGAGGAGCAACAGGGTCATTCACAGTGAGAGAGGAGCAACAGGGTCATTCACAGTGAGAGAGGAGCAACAGGGTCATTCACAGTGAGAGAGGAGCAACAGGGTCACACAGTGAGAGAGGAGCAACAGGGCTATTAATAGTGAGAGAGGATCAACAGAATCATTCACAATGAGAGAGGAGCAACAGTGTCATTCACAGTGAGAGAGGAGCAACAGGGTCATTCACAGTGAGAGAGGAGCAACAGGGTCATTCACAGTGAGAGAGGAGCAACAGGGTCATTCACAGTGAGAGAGGAGCAACAGGGTCATTCACAGTGAGAGAGGAGCAACAGGGTCATTCACAGTGAGAGAGGAGCAACAGGGTCACTCACAGTGAGAGAGGAGCAACAGGGCTATTAATAGTGAGAGAGGATCAACAGAATCATTCACAATGAGAGAGGAGCAACAGTGTCATTCACAGTGAGAGAGGAGCAACAGGGCTATTAATAGTGAGAGAGGATCAACAGAATCATTCACAATGAGAGGAGCAACAGGGTCATTCACAGTGAGAGAGGAGCAACAGGGCTATTAATAGTGAGAGAGGATCAACAGAATCATTCACAATGAGAGAGGAGCAACAGTGTCATTCACAGTGAGAGAGGAGCAACAGGGCTATTAATAGTGAGAGAGGATCAACAGAATCATTCACAATGAGAGGAGCAACAGGGTCATTCACAGTGAGAGAGGAGCAACAGGGTCATTCACAGTGAGAGAGGAGCAACAGGGTCATTCACAGTGAGAGAGGAGCAACAGGGTCACTCACAGTGAGAGAGGAGCAACAGGGCTATTAATAGTGAGAGAGGATCAACAGAATCATTCACAATGAGAGAGGAGCAACAGTGTCATTCACAGTGAGAGAGGAGCAACAGGGCTATTAATAGTGAGAGAGGATCAACAGAATCATTCACAATGAGAGGAGCAACAGGGTCATTCACAGTGAGAGAGGAGCAACAGGGTCATTCAGTGAGAGAGGAGCAACAGAGTCATTCACAGTGAGAGAGGAGCAACAGGGTCATTCAGTGAGAGAGGAGCAACCGGGTCATTCACAGTGAGAGAGGAGCAACAGGGTCACTCACAGTGAGAGAGGAGCAACAGGGCTATTAATAGTGAGAGAGGATCAACAGAATCATTCACAATGAGAGAGGAGCAACAGTGTCATTCACAGTGAGAGAGGAGCAACAGGGCTATTAATAGTGAGAGAGGATCAACAGAATCATTCACAATGAGAGGAGCAACAGGGTCATTCACAGTGAGAGAGGAGCAACAGGGTCATTCAGTGAGAGAGGAGCAACAGGGTCATTCACAGTGAGAGAGGAGCAACAGGGTCACTCACAGTGAGAGAGGAGCAACAGGGCTATTAATAGTGAGAGAGGATCAACAGAATCATTCACAATGAGAGAGGAGCAAAAGTCATTCACAGTGAGAGAGGAGCAACAGGGCTATTAATAGTGAGAGAGGATCAACAGAATCATTCACAAGGATCAACAGAATCATTCACACGAGAGGAGCGAGAGAACCATTAACAGCGAGAGATTAGCAACAGGTTCAGCACAGCGAGAGAGGAGCAACAGGGTCATTCACAGCAAGTGAGGACCAATGGGACCATTAACAATGAGAGAGAAACAACAGGGTCACACAGCAAGAGAGGAGCAACAGAGGCATCAATAGTGAGAGAGGAGCAACAGGATCATTCACAGTGAGAGATGAGCAATGTTCTGGTTACCACACTACCAGAAGGATGTGAAAGCTTTGGAGAGGATGCAAAAAAGATTCACCAGGATGTTGTCTCATCTTGAGGTTGTTGGCAATGAAGAAAGTTTGAATAAACTAGGATAGTTTGCACTGGCAATACAGAGGCTGAGGGAGACCTGAGAAAAATCTGCAAAATTGAGATAATCAAAGGCTTTTTCCATGGTTGGAAGTGTGAATTACAAGGGGGAACAGGTTCAAGGTCAGAGGGGGAAAATTTAAGGAAGATGTGCAGGGGAAGTATTTCACGCAGAAAGTGGTGGGTGCCCGGAATGTTCTGCTAGAGGCAGTGGTGGAAGCAGGCACATTAGCAACATTTAAGAGTCATCAGGATGGGTAAATGAATAGCGAAGGAATAGAGGGAGAGAGGAGCAACAGGGTCATTCATAGGGAGAGGGGGGCAACAGGCATGTAACAGCGAGAGAGGAGAAACAGAAACATTAACAGCGAGAGTGGAGCGATGGGGCGAGTAACAGCGAGAGAGGAGAAAAAGGGAACATTCAGTGAGAGAGGAGCAACAGGATCATTCACAGTGTGAGAGGAGTGATGGGGTCATCAACAGTGAGAGAGGAGCAACAGGTCATTCACAGCGAGAGAGGAGCACCAGAGTCATTCATAGGGAAAGGGGGGCAATGGGCATTTAACACTGAGAGAGGAGCAAGACGGTCGCTCACAGTGAGAGCAGAGCAACAGAGTCATTAACAGAGAGAGAGGAGCAAAAGTGCATTTAACAGCAAGAAAGGAGCAATGGGACCATTCCAAGCGAGAGAGGAGCAACAGGGTCACTCGCAGTGAGGGAGGAGCAACAGGGTCACTCGCAGTGAGGGAGGAGCAGCAGGGTCATTTGCAGTGAGAAAGGAGCAACAGGGTCACTCGCAGTGAGAAAGGAGAAACAGGGTCACTCGCAGTGAGAAAGGAGCAACAGGGTCACTCGCAGTGAGGGAGGAGCAACAGGGTCACTCGCAGTGAGGAAGGAGCAACATGGTCACTCGCAGTGAGGAAGGAGCAACAGGGT
The DNA here is from genome assembly GCF_964213995.1 of Mustelus asterias. Lineage (NCBI taxonomy): Eukaryota > Metazoa > Chordata > Chondrichthyes > Carcharhiniformes > Triakidae > Mustelus > Mustelus asterias. The sequence continues at coordinate 29,844,897 of NC_135818.1, forward strand.
CACTCGCAGTCAGGGAGGAGCAACAGGGTCACTCGCAGTGAGGGAGGAGCAACAGGGTCGCTCGCAGTGAGAAAGGAGCAACAGGGTCACTCACAGTGAGGGAGGAGCAACAGGGTCATTCGCAGTGAGGGAGGAGCAACAGGGTCACTCGCAGTGAGGGAGGAGCAACAGGGTCACTCGCAGTGAGGGAGGAGCAACAGGGTCACTCGCAGTGAGGGAGGAGCAACAGGGTCACTCGCAGTGAGAAAGGAGCAACAGGGTCACTCGCAGTGAGGGAGGAGCAACAGGGTCACTCGCAGTGAGGGAGGAGCAACAGGGTCACTCACAGTGAGAAAGCAACAGGGTCACTCGCAGTGAGAAAGGAGCAATAGGGTCACTCGCAGTGAGGGAGTAGCAACAGGGTCACTCGCAGTGAGAAAGCAACAGGGTCACTCGCAGTGAGAAAGGAGAAACAGGGTCACTCGCAGTGAGAAAGGAGCAACAGGGTCACTCGCAGTGAGGGAGGAGCAACAGGGTCACTCGCAGTGAGAAAGCAACAGGGTCACTCGCAGTGAGAAAGGAGCAACGGGGTCACTCGCAGTGAGGGAGGAGCAACAGGGTCACTCGCAGTGAGGGAGGAGCAACAGGGTCACTCGCAGTGAGGGAGGAGCAACAGGGTCACTCGCAGTGAGGGAGGAGCAACAGGGTCACTCGCAGTGAGAAAGCAACAGGGTCACTCGCAGTGAGAAAGGAGCAACGGGGTCACTCGCAGTGAGGGAGGAGCAACAGGGTCACTCGCAGTGAGGGAGGAGCAACAGGGTCACTCACAGTGAGGGAGGAGCAACAGGGTCATTCGCAGTGAGGGAGGAGCAACAGGGTCACTCGCAGTGAGGGAGGAGCAACAGGGTCACTCGCAGTGAGGGAGGAGCAACAGGGTCACTCGCAGTGAGGGAGGAGCAACAGGGTCACTCGCAGTGAGAAAGGAGCAACAGGGTCACTCAGTGAGGGAGGAGCAACAGGGTCACTCGCAGTGAGAAAGCAACAGGGTCACTCGCAGTGAGAAAGGAGCAATAGGGTCACTCGCAGTGAGGGAGTAGCAACAGGGTCACTCGCAGTGAGAAAGCAACAGGGTCACTCGCAGTGAGAAAGGAGCAACAGGGTCACTCGCAGTGAGGGAGGAGCAACAGGGTCACTCGCAGTGAGGGAGGAGCAACAGGGTCACTCACAGTGAGAAAGCAACAGGGTCACTCGCAGTGAGAAAGGAGCAATAGGGTCACTCGCAGTGAGGGAGTAGCAACAGGGTCACTCGCAGTGAGAAAGCAACAGGGTCACTCGCAGTGAGAAAGGAGAAACAGGGTCACTCGCAGTGAGAAAGGAGCAACAGGGTCACTCGCAGTGAGGGAGGAGCAACAGGGTCACTCGCAGTGAGAAAGCAACAGGGTCACTCGCAGTGAGAAAGGAGCAACGGGGTCACTCGCAGTGAGGGAGGAGCAACAGGGTCACTCGCAGTGAGGGAGGAGCAACAGGGTCACTCGCAGTGAGGGAGGAGCAACAGGGTCACTCGCAGTGAGGGAGGAGCAACAGGGTCACTCGCAGTGAGAAAGCAACAGGGTCACTCGCAGTGAGAAAGGAGCAACGGGGTCACTCGCAGTGAGGGAGGAGCAACAGGGTCACTCGCAGTGAGGGAGGAGCAACAGGGTCACTCGCAGTGAGGGAGGAGCAACAGGGTCACTCGCAGTGAGGGAGGAGTAACAGGGTCACTCGCAGTGAGGGAGGAGCAACAGGGTCACTCGCAGTGAGGGAGGAGCAACAGGGTCACTCGCAGTGAGAAAGGAGTAACAGGGTCACTCGCAGTGAGGGAGGAGCAACAGGGTCACTCACAGTGAGAAAGGAGCAAAGGGGTCACTCGCAGTGAGGGAGGAGCAACAGGGTCACTCGCAGTGAGGGAGGAGCAACAGGGTCACTCGCAGATAGGGAGGAGCAACAGGGTCACTCGCAGTGAGGGAGGAGCAACAGGGTCACTCGCAGTGAGGGAGGAGCAACAGGGTCACTCGCAGTGAGGGAGGAGCAACAGGGTCACTCGCAGTGAGGGAGGAGCAACAGGGTCACTCGCCGTGAGAAAGGAGCAACAGGGTCACTCGCAGAGAGAGAGCAACAGGGTCACTCGCAGTGAGAGAGGAGCAACAGGGTCACTCACAGTGAGGGAGGAGCAACAGGGTCACTCGCCGTGAGAAAGGAGCAACGGGGTCACTCGCAGTGAGTGAGGAGCAACAGGGTCACTCGCAGTGAGAAAGGAGTAACAGGGTCACTCGCAGTGAGGGAGGAGCAACAGGGTCACTCGCAGTGAGGGAGGAGCAACAGGGTCACTCGCAGTGAGGGAGGAGCAACAGGGTCACTCGCAGTGAGGGAGGAGCAACAGGGTCACCCGCAGTGAGAAAGGAGTAACAGGGTCACTCGCAGTGAGGGAGGAGCAACAGGTTCACTCGCAGTGAGGGAGGAGCAACAGGGTCACTCGCAGTGGGAAGGGAGTAACAGGGTCACTCGCAGTGAGGGAGGAGCAACAGGTTCACTCGCAGTGAGGGAGGAGCAACAGGGTCACTCGCAGAGAGGGAGGAGCAACAGGGTCACTCGCAGTGAGAAAGGAGCAACAGGGTCACTCGCAGTGAGGGAGGAGCAACAGGGTCACTCGCAGTGAGGGAGGAGCAACAGGGTCACTCGCAGTGAGAAAGCAACAGGGTCACTCCCAGTGAGGGAGGAGCAACAGGGTCACTCGCAGTGAGAAAGCAACAGGGTCACTCCCAGTGAGGGAGGAGCAACAGGGTCACTCGCAGTGAGAAAGGAGCAACTGGGTCACTCGCAGTGAGGGAGGAGCAACAGGGTCACTCGCAGTGAGAAAGGAGCAACTGGGTCACTCGCAGTGAGGGAGGAGCAACAGGGTCACTCGCAGTGAGGGAGGAGCAACAGGGTCAATCGCAGTGAGGGAGGAGCAACAGGGTCACTCGCAGTGAGAAAGCAACAGGGTCACTCGCAGTGAGGGAGGACCAACAGGGTCACTCGCAGCGAGGGAGGAGCAACAGGGTCACTCGTAGTGAGAAAGCAACAGGGTCACTCCCAGTGAGGGAGGAGCAACAGGGTCACTCGCAGTGAGAAAGCAACAGGGTCACTCCCAGTGAGGGAGGAGCAACAGGGTCACTCGCAGTGAGAAAGCAACAGGGTCACTCGCAGTGAGGGAGTAGCAACAGGGTCACTCGCAGTGAGGGAGGAGCAACAGGGTCACTCGCAGTGAGGGAGTAGCAACAGGGTCACTCGCAGTGAGGGAGGAGCAACAGGGTCACTCGCAGTGAGGGAGGAGCAACAGTGTCACTCGCAGTGAGGGAGGAGCAACAGGGTCACTCGAAGTGAGGGAGTAGCAACAGGGTCACTCGCATTGAGGGAGGAGCAACAGGGTCACTCGCAGTGAGGGAGGAGCAACAGTGTCACTCACAGTGAGGGAGGAGCAACAGGGTCACTCGCAGTGAGGGAGGAGCAACAGGGTCACTCGCAGCGAGGGAGGAGCAACAGGGTCACTCGTAGTGAGAAAGCAACAGGGTCACTCCCAGTGAGGGAGGAGCAACAGGGTCACTCGCAGTGAGAAAGCAACAGGGTCACTCGCAGTGAGGGAGTAGCAACAGGGTCACACGCAGTGAGGGAGGAGCAACAGGGTCACTCGCAGTGAGGGAGTAGCAACAGGGTCACTCGCAGTGAGGGAGGAGCAACAGGGTCACTCGCAGTGAGGGAGGAGCAACAGTGTCACTCGCAGTGAGGGAGGAGCAACAGTGTCACTCGCAGTGAGGGAGCAGCAACAGGATCACTCGCAGTGAGGGAGGAGCAACAGGGTCACTCGCAGTGAGGGAGGAGCAACAGGGTCACTCGCAGTGAGGGAGGAGCAACAGCGTCACTCTCAGTGAGAAAGGAGTAACAGGGTCACTCGCAGTGAGGGAGGAGCAACAGGTTCACTCGCAGTGGGAAGGGAGTAACAGGGTCACTCGCAGTGAGGGAGGAGCAACAGGGTCACTCGCAGTGGGAAGGGAGTAACAGGGTCACTCGCAGTGAGGGAGGAGCAACAGGTTCACTCGCAGTGAGGGAGGAGCAACAGGGTCACTCGCAGAGAGGGAGGAGCAACAGGGTCACTCGCAGTGAGAAAGGAGCAACAGGGTCACTCGCAGTGAGGGAGGAGCAACAGGGTCACTCGCAGTGAGGGAGGAGCAACAGGGTCACTCGCAGTGAGAAAGCAACAGGGTCACTCCCAGTGAGGGAGGAGCAACAGGGTCACTCGCAGTGAGAAAGCAACAGGGTCACTCCCAGTGAGGGAGGAGCAACAGGGTCACTCGCAGTGAGAAAGGAGCAACTGGGTCACTCGCAGTGAGGGAGGAGCAACAGGGTCACTCGCAGTGAGAAAGGAGCAACTGGGTCACTCGCAGTGAGGGAGGAGCAACAGGGTCACTCGCAGTGAGGGAGGAGCAACAGGGTCACTCGCAGTGAGAAAGCAACAGGGTCACTCGCAGTGAGGGAGGACCAACAGGGTCACTCGCAGTGAGGGAGGAGCAACAGGGTCACTCGCAGTGAGGGAGGAGCAACAGGGTCAATCGCAGTGAGGGAGGAGCAACAGGGTCACTCGCAGTGAGAAAGCAACAGGGTCCCTCGCAGCGAGGGAGGAGCAACAGGGTCACTCGCAGTGAGAAAGCAACAGGGTCACTCGCAGTGAGGGAGTAGCAACAGGGTCACTCGCAGTGAGGGAGGAGCAACAGGGTCACTCGCAGTGAGGGAGTAGCAACAGGGTCACTCGCAGTGAGGGAGGAGCAACAGGGTCACTCGCAGTGAGAAAGCAACAGGGTCACTCCCAGTGAGGGAGGAGCAACAGGGTCACTCGCAGTGAGAAAGCAACAGGGTCACTCGCAGTGAGGGAGTAGCAACAGGGTCACTCGCAGTGAGGGAGGAGCAACAGGGCCACTCGCAGTGAGGGAGTAGCAACAGGGTCACTCGCAGTGAGGGAGGAGCAACAGGGTCACTCGCAGTGAGGGAGGAGCAACAGTGTCACTCGCAGTGAGGGAGGAGCAACAGGGTCACTCGAAGTGAGGGAGTAGCAACAGGGTCACTCGCATTGAGGGAGGAGCAACAGGGTCACTCGCAGTGAGGAAGGAGCAACAGTGTCACTCGCAGTGAGGGAGGAGCAACAGGGTCACTCGCGGTGAGGGAGGAGCAACAGGGTCACTCGCAGCGTGGGAGGAGCAACAGGGTCACTCGTAGTGAGAAAGCAACAGGGTCACTCCCAGTGAGGGAGGAGCAACAGGGTCACTCGCAGTGAGAAAGCAACAGGGTCACTCGCAGTGAGGGAGTAGCAACAGGGTCACACGCAGTGAGGGAGGAGCAACAGGGTCACTCGCAGGGAGGGAGTAGCAACAGGGTCACTCGCAGTGAGGGAGGAGCAACAGGGTCACTCGCAGTGAGGGAGGAGCAACAGTGTCACTCGCAGTGAGGGAGGAGCAACAGTGTCACTCGCAGTGAGGGAGCAGCAACAGGATCACTCGCAGTAAGGGAGGAGCAACAGGGTCACACGCAGTGAGGGAGGAGCAACAGGGTCACTCGCAGTGAGGGAGTAGCAACAGGGTCACTCGCAGTGAGGGAGGAGCAACAGGGTCACTCGCAGTGAGGGAGGAGCAACAGTGTCACTCGCAGTGAGGGAGGAGCAACAGTGTCACTCGCAGTGAGGGAGCAGCAACAGGATCACTCGCAGTGAGGGAGGAGCAACAGGGTCACTCGCAGTGAGGGAGGAGCAACAGGGTCACTCGCAGTGAGGGAGGAGCAACAGTGTCACTCGCAGTGAGGGAGGAGCAACAGTGTCACTCGCAGTGAGGGAGCAGCAACAGGATCACTCGCAGTGAGGGAGGAGCAACAGGGTCACTCGCAGCGAGGGAGGAGCAACAGGGTCACTTGCAGTGAGAAAGAAGCAACAGGGTCACTCGCAGTGAGGGAGCACCAACAGGGTCACTCGCAGTGAGGGACGAGCAACGGGGTCACTCGCAGTGAGAAAGAAGCAACAGGGTCACTCGCAGTGAGGGAGCACCAACAGGGTCACTCGTAGTGAGGGAGCAGCAACAGTGTCACTCGCAGTGAGGGAGGAGCAACAGTGTCACTCGCAGTGAGGGAGCAGCAACAGGATCACTCGCAGTGAGGGAGGAGCAACAGGGTCACTCGTAGTGAGGGAGGAGCAACAGTGTCACTCGCAGTGAGGGAGGAGCAACAGTGTCACTCGCAGTGAGGGAGCAGCAACAGGGTCACTCGCAGTGAGGGAGGAGCAACAGGGTCACTCGCAGTGAGGGAGGAGCAACAGGGTCACTCGCAGTGAGGGAGCAGCAACAGTGTCACTCGCAGTGAGGGAGGAGCAACAGTGTCACTCGCAGTGAGAAAGAAGCAACAGGGTCACTCGCAGTGAGGGAGCAGCAACAGTGTCACTCGCAGTGAGGGAGCACCAACAGGGTCACTCGCAGTGAGAAAGAAGCAACAGGGTCACTCGCAGTGAGGGACGAGCAACGGGGTCACACGCAGTGAGAAAGCAACAGGGTCACTCGCAGTGAGGGAGGAGCAACAGTGTCACTCGCAGCGAGGGAGGAGCAACAGGGTCACTCGCAGTGAGGGAGCACCAACAGGGTCACTCGCAGCGAGGGACGAGCAACGGGGTCACACGCAGTGAGAAAGCAACAGGGTCACTCCCAGTGAGGGAGGAGCAACAGTGTCACTCGCAGTGAGGGAGCAGCAACAGGATCACTCGCAGTGAGGGAGGAGCAACAGGGTCACTCGCAGTGAGGGAGCAGCAACAGGATCACTCGCAGTGAGGGAGGAGCAACAGTGTCACTCGCAGTGAGGGAGGAGCAACAGGGTCACTCGCAGTGAGGGAGGAGCAACAGGGTCACTCGCAGTGAGAAAGAAGCAACAGGGTCACTCGCAGTGAGGGAGCACCAACAGGGTCACTTGCAGCGAGGGACGAGCAACGGGGTCACACGCAGTGAGAAAGCAACAGGGTCACTCGCAGTGAGGGAGGAGCAACAGGGTCACTCGGAGCGAGGGAGGAGCGACAGGGTCACTCGCAGTGAGGGAGGAGCAACAGGGTCACTCGGAGCGAGGGAGGAGCGACAGGGTCACTCGCAGTGAGAAAGCAACAGGGTCACTCGCAGTGAGGGAGGAGCAACAGGGTCACTCGCAGTGAGGGAGGAGCAACAGGGTCACTCGCAGTGAGGGAGGAGCAACAGGGTCACTCGCAGTGAGGGAGGAGCAACAGGGTCACTCGGAGTGAGGGAGGAGCAACAGGGTCACTCGCAGAGAGGGAGGAGCAACAGGGTCACTCGCAGTGAGGGAGGAGCAACAGGGTCACTCGCAGTGAGGGACGCGCAACAGGGTCACTCGCAGTGAGAAAGCAACAGGGTCACTCGCAGTGAGAAAGCAACAGGGTCACTCGCAGTGAGAAAGGAGCAACAGGGTCACTCGCAGTGAGAAAGCAACAGGGTCACTCGCAGTGAGAAAGGAGCAACAGGGTCACTCGCAGTGAGGGAGGAGCAAAAGGATCACTCGCAGTGAGGGAGGAGCAACAGGGTCACTCGCAGTGAGAAAGGAGCAACAGGGTCACTCGCAGTCAGAAAGGAGCAACCGGGTCAATCGCAGTGAGGGAGGAGCAACAGGGTCAATCGCAGTGAGAAAGCAACAGGGTCACTCGCAGCGAGGGAGGGGTAAGAGGGTCACTCGCAGTGAGAAAAGAGCAACAGGGTCACTCGCAGTGAGAAAGGAGCAACAGGGTCAATCGCAGTGAGAAAGGAGCAACAGGGTCACTCGCAGTGAGAAAGCAACAGGGTCAATCGCAGTGAGGGAGGAGCAACAGGGTCACTCGCAGTGAGAAAGGAGCAACAGGGTCACTCGCAGTGAGAAAGCAACAGGGTCACTCGCAGTGAGAAAGCAACAGGGTCACTCGCAGTGAGGGAGGAGCAACAGGGTCACTCGCAGTGAGAAAGGAGCAACAGGGTCACTCGCAGTGAGAAAGCAACAGGTTCACTCACAGTGAGAAAGCAACAGGGTCACTCGCAGTGAGGGAGGAGCAACAGGGTCACTCGCAGTGAGAAAGGAGCAACAGGGTCACTCGCAGTGAGAGAGGAGCAACAGGGTCACTCGCAGTGAGGGAGGAGCAACAGGGTCACTCGCAGTGAGGGAGGAGCAACAGGGTCACTCGCAGGGAGAGAGGAGCAACAGGGTCACTCGCAGTGAGAAAGCTACAGGGTCACTCGCAGTGAGGGAGGAGCAACAGGGTCACTCGCAGTGAGAAAGGAGCAACAGGGTCAATCGCAGTGAGGGAGGAGCAACAGGGTCACTCGCAGTGAGGGAGGAGCAACAGGGTCACTCGCAGTGGGAAGGGAGTAACAGGGTCACTCGCAGTGAGGGAGGAGCAACAGGTTCACTCGCAGTGAGGGAGGAGCAACAGGGTCACTAGCAGAGAGGGAGGAGCAACAGGGTCACTCGCAGTGAGAAAGGAGCAACAGGGTCACTCGCAGTGAGGGAGGAGCAACAGGGTCACTCGCAGTGAGGGAGGAGCAACAGGGTCACCCACAGTGAGAAAGGAGCAACAGGGTCACTCGCAGTGAGAAAGCAACAGGGTCACTCCCAGTGAGGGAGGAGCAACAGGGTCACTCGCAGTGAGAAAGCAACAGGGTCACTCCCAGTGAGGGAGGAGCAACAGGGTCACTCGCAGTGAGAAAGGAGCAACTGGGTCATTCGCAGTGAGGGAGGAGCAACAGGGTCACTCGCAGTGAGAAAGGAGCAACTGGGTCACTCGCACTGAGGGAGGAGCAACAGGGTCCCTCGCATTGAGGGAGGACCAACAGGGTCACCCGCAGCGAGGGAGGAGCAACAGGGTCACTCGTAGTGAGAAAGCAACAGGGTCACTCCCAGTGAGGGAGGAGCAACAGGGTCACTCGCAGTGAGGGAGTAGCAACAGGGTCACTCGCAGTGAGGGAGGAGCAACAGGGTCACTCGCAGTGAGGGAGGAGCAACAGGGTCACTCGCAGTGAGGGAGGAGCAACAGGGTCACTCGCAGTGAGGGAGGAGCAACAGGGTCACTCGCAGTGAGGGAGGAGCAACAGTGTCACTCGCAGTGAGGGAGGAGCAACAGGGTCACTCGCAGTGAGGGAGTAGCAACAGGGTCACTCGCAGTGAGGGAGGAGCAAGAGGGTCACTCGCAGTGAGGGAGGAGCAACAGGGTCACTCGCAGCGAGGGAGGAGCAACAGGGTCACTCGCAGTGAGGGAGGAGCAACAGGGTCACTCGCAGCGAGGGAGGAGCAACAGGGTCACTCGCAGTGAGAAAGAAGCAACAGGGTCACTCGCAGTGAGGGAGGAGCAACAGGGTCACTCGCAGTGAGGGAGGAGCAACAGGGTCACTCGCAGTGAGGGAGGAGCAACAGGGTCACTCGCAGTGAGGGAGGAGCAACAGGGTCACTCGCAGTGAGGGAGGAGCAGCATGGTCACTCGCAGTGAGAAAGCAACAGGGTCACTCGCAGTGAGGGAGCACCAACAGGGTCACTTGCAGTGAGGGAGGAGCAACAGGGTCACTCGCAGTGAGAAAGCAACAGGGTCACTCGCAGTGAGGGAGGAGCAACAGGGTCACTCGCAGTGAGAAAGCAACAGGTTCACTCGCAGTGAGAAAGGAGCAACAGGGTCACTCGCAGTGAGAAAGGAGCAACAGGGTCACTCGCAGTGAGGGAGGAGCAACAGGGTCACTCACAGTGAGGGAGGAGCAACAGGATCACTCGCAGTGAGGGAGGAGCAACAGGGTCACTCGCAGTGAGAGAGGAGCAACAGGGTCACTCGCAGTGAGAAAGCTGCAGGGTCACTCGCAGTGAGAAAGGAGCAACAGGGTCACTCGCAGTCAGAAAGGAGCAACAGGGTGACTCGCAGTGAGAAAGCAACAGGGTCACTCGCAGTGAGAAAGGAGCAACAGGGTCACTCGCAGTGAGGGAGGAGCAACAGGGTCACTCGCAGTGAGGGAGGAGCAACAGGGTCACTCGCAGTGAGAAAGCTGCAGGGTCACTCGCAGTGAGAAAGGAGCAACAGGGTCACTCGCAGTCAGAAAGGAGCAACAGGGTCACTCGCAGTGAGAAAGGAGCAACAGGGTCACTCAGTGAGGGAGGAGCAACAGGGTCACTCGCGGTGAGGGAGGAGCAACAGGTTCACTCGCAGTGAGAAAGGAGCAACAGGGTCACTCGCAGTGAGGGAGGAGCAACAGGGTCACTCGTAGTGAGAAAGGAGCAACAGGGTCACTCGCAGTGAGGGAGGAGCAACAGGGTCATTCGCAGTGAGGGAGGAGCAACAGGGTCACTCGCAGTGAGGGAGGAGCAACAGGGTCACTCGCAGTGAGGGAGGAGCAACAGGGTCACTCGCAGTGAGGGAGGAGCAACAGGGTCACTCGCAGTGAGAAAGGAGCAACAGGGTCACTCGCAGTGAGGGAGGAGCAACAGGGTCATTCGCAGCGAGGGAGGAGCAACAGGGTCACTCGCGGTGAGGGAGGAGCAACAGGTTCACTCGCAGTGAGAAAGGAGCAACAGGGTCACTCGCAGTGAGGGAGGAGCAACAGGGTCACTCGCAGTGAGAAAGGAGCAACAGGGTCACTCGCAGTGAGAAAGGAGCAACAGGGTCAATCGCAGTGAGGGAGGAGCAACAGGGTCACTCGCAGTGAGAAAGGAGCAACAGGGTCACTCGCAGTGAGGGAGGAGCAACAGGGTCACTCGCAGTGAGAAAGGAGCAACAGGGTCACTCGCAGTGAGGGAGGAGCAACAGGGTCACTCGCAGTGAGGGAGGAGCAACAGGGTCACTCGCAGTGAGGGAGGAGCAACAGGGTCACTCACAGTGAGAAAGCAACAGGGTCACTCGCAGTGAGAAAGGAGCAATAGGGTCACTCGCAGTGAGGGAGTAGCAAGAGGGTCACTCACAGTGAGAAAGCAACAGGGTCACTCGCAGTGAGAAAGGAGAAACAGGGTCACTCGCAGTGAGAAAGGAGAAACAGGGTCACTCGCAGTGAGAAAGGAGCAACAGGGTCACTCGCAGTGAGAAAGCAACAGGGTCACTCGCAGTGAGAAAGGAGCAACGGGGTCACTCGCAGTGAGGGAGGAGCAACAGGGTCACTCGCAGTGAGGGAGGAGCAACAGGGTCACTCGCAGTGAGGGAGGAGCAACAGGGTCACTCGCAGTGAGGGAGGAGCAACAGGGTCACTCGCAGTGAGAAAGGAGCAACGGGGTCACTCGCAGTGAGGGAGGAGCAACAGGGTCACTCGCAGATAGGGAGGAGCAACAGGGTAACTCGCAGTGAGGGAGGAGCAACAGGGTCACTCGCAGTGAGGGAGGAGCAACAGGGTCACTCGCAGTGAGGGAGGAGCAACAGGGTCACTCGCAGTGAGGGAGGAGCAACAGGGTCACTCGCCGTGAGAAAGGAGCAACAGGGTGACTCGCAGTGAGAAAGCAACAGGGTCACACGCAGTGAGAGAGGAGCAACAGGGTCACTCGCAGTGAGGGAGGAGCAACAGGGTCACTCGCCGTGAGAAAGGAGCAACGGGGTCACTCGCAGTGAGTGAGGAGCAACAGGGTCACTCACAGTGAGAAAGGAGTAACAGGGTCACTCGCAGTGAGGGAGGAGCATCAGGGTCACTCGCAGTGAGGGAGGAGCAACAGGGTCACTCGCAGTGAGGGAGGAGCAACAGGGTCACTCGCAGTGAGAAAGGAGTAACAGGGTCACTCGCAGTGAGGGAGGAGCAACAGGTTCACTCGCAGTGAGGGAGGAGCAACAGGGTCACTCGCAGTGAGAAAGGAGCAACAGGGTCACTCGCAGTGAGGGAGGAGCAACAGGGTCACTCGCACTGAGGGAGGAGCAACAGGGTCGCTCGCAGTGAGAAAGGAGCAACAGGGTCACTCACAGTGAGGGAGGAGCAACAGGGTCATTCGCAGTGAGGGAGGAGCAACAGGGTCACTCGCAGTGAGGGAGGAGCAACAGGGTCACTCGCAGTGAGGGAGGAGCAACAGGGTCACTCGCAGTGAGGGAGGAGCAACAGGGTCACTCGCAGTGAGAAAGGAGCAACAGGGTCACTCGCAGTGAGGGAGGAGCAACAGGGTCACCCGCAGTGAGAAAGCAACAGGGTCACTCGCAGTGAGAAAGGAGCAACGGGGTCACTCGCAGTTAGGGAGGAGCAACAGGGTCACTCGCAGTGAGGGAGGAGCAACAGGGTCACTCGCAGTGAGGGAGGAGCAACAGGGTCACTCGCAGTGAGAAAGGAGCAACTGGGTCACTCGCAGTGAGAAAGCAACAGGGTCACTCGCAGTGAGAAAGGAGCAACGGGGTCACTCGCAGTGAGGGAGGAGCAACAGGGTCACTCGCAGTGAGGGAGGGGCAACAGGGTCACTCGCAGTGAGGGAGGAGCAACAGGGTCACTCGCAGTGAGGGAGGAGCAACAGGGTCACTCGCAGTGAGGGAGGAGCAACAGGGTCACTCGCAGTGAGGGAGGAGCAACAGGGTCACTCGCAGTGAGAAAGGAGCAACAGGGTCACTCGCAGTGAGGGAGGAGCAACAGGGTCACTCGCAGTGAGAAAGGAGCAACGGGGTCACTCGCAGTGAGGGAGGAGCAACAGGGTCACTCGCAGATAGGGAGGAGCAACAGGGTCACTCGCAGTGAGGTAGGAGCAACAGGGTCACTCGCAGTGAGGGAGGAGCAACAGGGTCACTCGCAGTGAGGGAGGAGCAACAGGGTCACTCGCAGTGAGGGAGGAGCAACAGGTTCACTCGCCGTGAGAAAGGAGCAACAGGGTCACTCGCAGTGAGAAAGCAACAGGGTCACTCGCAGTGAGAGAGGAGCAACAGAGTCACTCGCAGCGAGAGAGGAGCAACAGGGTCACTCGCCGTGAGAAAGGAGCAACGGGGTCACTCGCAGTGAGTGAGGAGCAACAGGGTCACTCGCAGTGAGGGAGGAGGAACAGGGTCACTCGCAGTGAGGGAGGAGCAACACGGTCACTCGCAGTGAGGGAGGAGCAATAGGGTCACTCACAGTGAGAAAGGAGTAACAGGGTCACTCGCAGTGCGGGAGGAGCAACAGTTTCACTCGCAGTGAGGGAGGAGCAACAGGGTCACTCGCAGTGGGAAGGGAGTAACAGGGTCACTCGCAGTGAGGGAGGAGCAACAGGTTCACTCGCAGTGAGGGAGGAGCAACAGGGTCACTCGCAGAGAGGGAGGAGCAACAGGGTCACTCGCAGTGAGATAGCAACAGGGTCACTCGCAGTGAGGGAGGAGCAACAGGGTCACTCGCAGTGAGGGAGGAGCAACAGGGTCACTCGCAGTGAGAAAGCAACAGGGTCACTCCCAGTGAGGGAGGAGCAACAGGGTCACTCGCAGTGAGAAAGCAACAGGGTCACTCCCAGTGAGGGAGGAGCAACAGGGTCACTCGCAGTGAGAAAGGAGCAACTGGGTCACTCGCAGTGAGGGAGGAGCAACAGGGTCAATCGCAGTGAGAAAGGAGCAACTGGGTCACTCGCAGTGAGGGAGGAGCAACAGGGTCACTCGCAGTGAGGGAGGAGCAACAGGGTCAATCGCAGTGACGGAGGAGCAACAGGGTCACTCGCAGTGAGAAAGCAACAGGGTCACTCGCAGTGAGGGAGGACCAACAGGGTCACTCGTAGTGAGAAAGCAACAGGGTCACTCCCAGTGAGGGAGGAGCAACAGGGTCACTCGCAGTGAGAAAGCAACAGGGTCACTCGCAGTGAGGGAGTAGCAACAGGGTCACTCGCAGTGAGGGAGGAGCAACAGGGTCACTCGCAGTGAGGGTGTAGCAACAGGGTCACTCGCAGTGAGGGAGGAGCAACAGGGTCACTCGCAGTGAGGGAGGAGCAACAGGGTCACTCGCAGTGAGAAAGCAACAGGGTCACTCGCAGTGAGGGAGGAGCAACAGGGTCACTCGCAGTGAGGGAGTAGCAACAGGGTCACTCGCATTGAGGGAGGAGCAACAGGGTCACTCGCAGTGAGGGAGGAGCAACAGTGTCACTCGCAGTGAGGGAGGAGCAACAGGGTCACTCGCAGTGAGAAAGGAGCAACAGGGTCACTCGCAGCGAGGGAGGAGCAACAGTGTCACTCGCAGTGAGGGAGGAGCAACAGGGTCACTCGCAGTGAGGGAGGAGCAACAGGGTCACTCGAAGTGAGGGAGGAGCAACAGTGTCACTCGCAGTGAGGGAGGAGCAACAGGGTCACTCGCAGTGAGAAAGGAGCAACAGGGTCACTCGCAGTGAGGGAGGAGCAACAGGGTCACTCGCATTGAGGGAGGAGCAACAGGGTCACTCGCAGTGAGGGAGGAGCAACAGTGTCACTCGCAGTGAGGGAGGAGCAACAGTGTCACTCGCAGTGAGGGAGGAGCAACAGGGTCACACGCAGTGAGAGAGGAGCAACAGGGTCACTCGCAGTGAGGGAGGAGCAACAGGGTCACTCGCCGTGAGAAAGGAGCAATGGGGTCACTCGCAGTGAGTGAGGAGCAACAGGGTCACTCACAGTGAGAAAGGAGTAACAGGGTCACTCGCAGTGAGGGAGGAGCATCAGGGTCACTCGCAGTGAGGGAGGAGCAACAGGGTCACTCGCAGTGAGGGAGGAGCAACAGGGTCACTCGCAGTGAGAAAGGAGTAACAGGGTCACTCGCAGTGAGGGAGGAGCAACAGGTTCACTCGCAGTGAGGGAGCAGCAACAGGGTCACTCGAGGTGGGAAGGGAGTAACAGGGTCACTCGCAGTGAGGGAGGAGCAACAGGTTCACTCGCAGTGAGAAAGGAGCAACAGGGTCACTCGCAGTGAGGGAGGAGCAACAGGGTCACTCGCACTGAGGGAGGAGCAACAGGGTCGCTCGCAGTGAGAAAGGAGCAACAGGGTCACTCACAGTGAGGGAGGAGCAACAGGGTCATTCGCAGTGAGGGAGGAGCAACAGGGTCACTCGCAGTGAGGGAGGAGCAACAGGGTCACTCGCAGTGAGGGAGGAGCAACAGGGTCACTCGCAGTGAGGGAGGAGCAACAGGGTCACTCGCAGTGAGAAAGGAGCAACAGGGTCACTCGCAGTGAGGGAGGAGCAACAGGGTCACTCGCAGTGAGAAAGCAACAGGGTCACTCGCAGTGAGAAAGGAGCAACGGTGTCACTCGCAGTTAGGGAGGAGCAACAGGGTCACTCGCAGTGAGGGAGGAGCAACAGGGTCACTCGCAGTGAGGGAGGAGCAACAGGGTCACTCGCAGTGAGAAAGGAGCAACTGGGTCACTCGCAGTGAGAAAGCAACAGGGTCACTCGCAGTGAGAAAGGAGCAACGGGGTCACTCGCAGTGAGGGAGGAGCAACAGGGTCACTCGCAGTGAGGGAGGGGCAACAGGGTCACTCGCAGTGAGGGAGGAGCAACAGGGTCACTCGCAGTGAGGGAGGAGCAACAGGGTCACTCGCAGTGAGGGAGGAGCAACAGGGTCACTCGCAGTGAGGGAGGAGCAACAGGGTCACTCGCAGTGAGAAAGGAGCAACAGGGTCACTCGCAGTGAGGGAGGAGCAACAGGGTCACTCGCAGTGAGAAAGGAGCAACGGGGTCACTCGCAGTGAGGGAGGAGCAACAGGGTCACTCGCAGATAGGGAGGAGCAACAGGGTCACTCGCAGTGAGGTAGGAGCAACAGGGTCACTCGCAGTGAGGGAGGAGCAACAGGGTCACTCGCAGTGAGGGAGGAGCAACAGGGTCACTCGCAGTGAGGGAGGAGCAACAGGTTCGCTCGCCGTGAGAAAGGAGCAACAGGGTCACTCACAGTGAGAAAGCAACAGGGTCACTCGCAGCGAGAGAGGAGCAACAGGGTCACTCGCCGTGAGAAAGGAGCAACGGGGTCACTCGCAGTGAGTGAGGAGCAACAGGGTCACTCGCAGTGAGAAAGGAGTAACAGGGTCACTCGCAGTGAGGGAGGAGCAACAGGGTCACTCGCAGTGAGGGAGGAGCAACAGGGTCACTCGCAGTGAGGGAGGAGCAACACAGTCACTCGCAGTGAGGGAGGAGCAACAGGGTCACTCGCAGTGAGAAAGGAGTAACAGGGTCACTCGCAGTGCGGTAGGAGCAACAGTTTCACTCGCAGTGAGGGAGGAGCAACAGGGTCACTCGCAGTGGGAAGGGAGTAACAGGGTCACTCGCAGTGAGGGAGGAGCAACAGGTTCACTCGCAGTGAGAAAGGAGCAACAGGGTCACTCGCAGTGAGGGAGGAGCAACAGGGTCACTCGCACTGAGGGAGGAGCAACAGGGTCGCTCGCAGTGAGAAAGGAGCAACAGGGTCACTCACAGTGAGGGAGGAGCAACAGGGTCATTCGCAGTGAGGGAGGAGCAACAGGGTCACTCGCAGTGAGGGAGGAGCAACAGGGTCACTCGCAGTGAGGGAGGAGCAACAGGGTCACTCGCAGTGAGGGAGGAGCAACAGGGTCACTCGCAGTGAGAAAGGAGCAACAGGGTCACTCGCAGTGAGGGAGGAGCAACAGGGTCACCCGCAGTGAGAAAGCAACAGGGTCACTCGCAGTGAGAAAGGAGCAACGGGGTCACTCGCAGTTAGGGAGGAGCAACAGGGTCACTCGCAGTGAGGGAGGAGCAACAGGGTCACTCGCAGTGAGGGAGGAGCAACAGGGTCACTCGCAGTGAGAAAGGAGCAACTGGGTCACTCGCAGTGAGAAAGCAACAGGGTCACTCGCAGTGAGAAAGGAGCAACGGGGTCACTCGCAGTGAGGGAGGAGCAACAGGGTCACTCGCAGTGAGGGAGGGGCAACAGGGTCACTCGCAGTGAGGGAGGAGCAACAGGGTCACTCGCAGTGAGGGAGGAGCAACAGGGTCACTCGCAGTGAGGGAGGAGCAACAGGGTCACTCGCAGTGAGGGAGGAGCAACAGGGTCACTCGCAGTGAGAAAGGAGCAACAGGGTCACTCGCAGTGAGGGAGGAGCAACAGGGTCACTCGCAGTGAGAAAGGAGCAACGGGGTCACTCGCAGTGAGGGAGGAGCAACAGGGTCACTCGCAGATAGGGAGGAGCAACAGGGTCACTCGCAGTGAGGTAGGAGCAACAGGGTCACTCGCAGTGAGGGAGGAGCAACAGGGTCACTCGCAGTGAGGGAGGAGCAACAGGGTCACTCGCAGTGAGGGAGGAGCAACAGGTTCACTCGCCGTGAGAAAGGAGCAACAGGGTCACTCGCAGTGAGAAAGCAACAGGGTCACTCGCAGTGAGAGAGGAGCAACAGAGTCACTCGCAGCGAGAGAGGAGCAACAGGGTCACTCGCCGTGAGAAAGGAGCAACGGGGTCACTCGCAGTGAGTGAGGAGCAACAGGGTCACTCGCAGTGAGGGAGGAGGAACAGGGTCACTCGCAGTGAGGGAGGAGCAACACGGTCACTCGCAGTGAGGGAGGAGCAACAGGGTCACTCACAGTGAGAAAGGAGTAACAGGGTCACTCGCAGTGCGGGAGGAGCAACAGTTTCACTCGCAGTGAGGGAGGAGCAACAGGGTCACTCGCAGTGGGAAGGGAGTAACAGGGTCACTCGCAGTGAGGGAGGAGCAACAGGTTCACTCGCAGTGAGGGAGGAGCAACAGGGTCACTCGCAGAGAGGGAGGAGCAACAGGGTCACTCGCAGTGAGATAGCAACAGGGTCACTCGCAGTGAGGGAGGAGCAACAGGGTCACTCGCAGTGAGGGAGGAGCAACAGGGTCACTCGCAGTGAGAAAGCAACAGGGTCACTCCCAGTGAGGGAGGAGCAACAGGGTCACTCGCAGTGAGAAAGCAACAGGGTCACTCCCAGTGAGGGAGGAGCAACAGGGTCACTCGCAGTGAGAAAGGAGCAACTGGGTCACTCGCAGTGAGGGAGGAGCAACAGGGTCAATCGCAGTGAGAAAGGAGCAACTGGGTCACTCGCAGTGAGGGAGGAGCAACAGGGTCACTCGCAGTGAGGGAGGAGCAACAGGGTCAATCGCAGTGACGGAGGAGCAACAGGGTCACTCGCAGTGAGAAAGCAACAGGGTCACTCGCAGTGAGGGAGGACCAACAGGGTCACTCGTAGTGAGAAAGCAACAGGGTCACTCCCAGTGAGGGAGGAGCAACAGGGTCACTCGCAGTGAGAAAGCAACAGGGTCACTCGCAGTGAGGGAGTAGCAACAGGGTCACTCGCAGTGAGGGAGGAGCAACAGGGTCACTCGCAGTGAGGGTGTAGCAACAGGGTCACTCGCAGTGAGGGAGGAGCAACAGGGTCACTCGCAGTGAGGGAGGAGCAACAGGGTCACTCGCAGTGAGAAAGCAACAGGGTCACTCGCAGTGAGGGAGGAGCAACAGGGTCACTCGCAGTGAGGGAGTAGCAACAGGGTCACTCGCATTGAGGGAGGAGCAACAGGGTCACTCGCAGTGAGGGAGGAGCAACAGTGTCACTCGCAGTGAGGGAGGAGCAACAGGGTCACTCGCAGTGAGAAAGGAGCAACAGGGTCACTCGCAGCGAGGGAGGAGCAACAGTGTCACTCGCAGTGAGGGAGGAGCAACAGGGTCACTCGCAGTGAGGGAGGAGCAACAGGGTCACTCGAAGTGAGGGAGGAGCAACAGTGTCACTCGCAGTGAGGGAGGAGCAACAGGGTCACTCGCAGTGAGAAAGGAGCAACAGGGTCACTCGCAGTGAGGGAGGAGCAACAGGGTCACTCGCATTGAGGGAGGAGCAACAGGGTCACTCGCAGTGAGGGAGGAGCAACAGTGTCACTCGCAGTGAGGGAGGAGCAACAGTGTCACTCGCAGTGAGGGAGGAGCAACAGGGTCACACGCAGTGAGAGAGGAGCAACAGGGTCACTCGCAGTGAGGGAGGAGCAACAGGGTCACTCGCCGTGAGAAAGGAGCAACGGGGTCACTCGCAGTGAGTGAGGAGCAACAGGGTCACTCACAGTGAGAAAGGAGTAACAGGGTCACTCGCAGTGAGGGAGGAGCATCAGGGTCACTCGCAGTGAGGGAGGAGCAACAGGGTCACTCGCAGTGAGGGAGGAGCAACAGGGTCACTCGCAGTGAGAAAGGAGTAACAGGGTCACTCGCAGTGAGGGAGGAGCAACAGGTTCACTCGCAGTGAGGGAGCAGCAACAGGGTCACTCGAGGTGGGAAGGGAGTAACAGGGTCACTCGCAGTGAGGGAGGAGCAACAGGTTCACTCGCAGTGAGAAAGGAGCAACAGGGTCACTCGCAGTGAGGGAGGAGCAACAGGGTCACTCGCACTGAGGGAGGAGCAACAGGGTCGCTCGCAGTGAGAAAGGAGCAACAGGGTCACTCACAGTGAGGGAGGAGCAACAGGGTCATTCGCAGTGAGGGAGGAGCAACAGGGTCACTCGCAGTGAGGGAGGAGCAACAGGGTCACTCGCAGTGAGGGAGGAGCAACAGGGTCACTCGCAGTGAGGGAGGAGCAACAGGGTCACTCGCAGTGAGAAAGGAGCAACAGGGTCACTCGCAGTGAGGGAGGAGCAACAGGGTCACTCGCAGTGAGAAAGCAACAGGGTCACTCGCAGTGAGAAAGGAGCAACGGTGTCACTCGCAGTTAGGGAGGAGCAACAGGGTCACTCGCAGTGAGGGAGGAGCAACAGGGTCACTCGCAGTGAGGGAGGAGCAACAGGGTCACTCGCAGTGAGAAAGGAGCAACTGGGTCACTCGCA
Organism: Mustelus asterias; assembly: GCF_964213995.1. Classification (NCBI taxonomy): domain Eukaryota; kingdom Metazoa; phylum Chordata; class Chondrichthyes; order Carcharhiniformes; family Triakidae; genus Mustelus; species Mustelus asterias. The sequence continues at coordinate 29,864,616 of NC_135818.1, forward strand.
GTGAGAAAGCAACAGGGTCACTCGCAGTGAGAAAGGAGCAACGGGGTCACTCGCAGTGAGGGAGGAGCAACAGGGTCACTCGCAGTGAGGGAGGGGCAACAGGGTCACTCGCAGTGAGGGAGGAGCAACAGGGTCACTCGCAGTGAGGGAGGAGCAACAGGGTCACTCGCAGTGAGGGAGGAGCAACAGGGTCACTCGCAGTGAGGGAGGAGCAACAGGGTCACTCGCAGTGAGAAAGGAGCAACAGGGTCACTCGCAGTGAGGGAGGAGCAACAGGGTCACTCGCAGTGAGAAAGGAGCAACGGGGTCACTCGCAGTGAGGGAGGAGCAACAGGGTCACTCGCAGATAGGGAGGAGCAACAGGGTCACTCGCAGTGAGGTAGGAGCAACAGGGTCACTCGCAGTGAGGGAGGAGCAACAGGGTCACTCGCAGTGAGGGAGGAGCAACAGGGTCACTCGCAGTGAGGGAGGAGCAACAGGTTCGCTCGCCGTGAGAAAGGAGCAACAGGGTCACTCACAGTGAGAAAGCAACAGGGTCACTCGCAGCGAGAGAGGAGCAACAGGGTCACTCGCCGTGAGAAAGGAGCAACGGGGTCACTCGCAGTGAGTGAGGAGCAACAGGGTCACTCGCAGTGAGAAAGGAGTAACAGGGTCACTCGCAGTGAGGGAGGAGCAACAGGGTCACTCGCAGTGAGGGAGGAGCAACAGGGTCACTCGCAGTGAGGGAGGAGCAACACAGTCACTCGCAGTGAGGGAGGAGCAACAGGGTCACTCGCAGTGAGAAAGGAGTAACAGGGTCACTCGCAGTGCGGGAGGAGCAACAGTTTCACTCGCAGTGAGGGAGGAGCAACAGGGTCACTCGCAGTGGGAAGGGAGTAACAGGGTCACTCGCAGTGAGGGAGGAGCAACAGGTTCACTCGCAGTGAGGGAGGAGCAACAGGGTCACTCGCAGAGAGGGAGGAGCAACAGGGTCACTCGCAGTGAGATAGCAACAGGGTCACTCGCAGTGAGGGAGGTGCAACAGGGTCACTCGCAGTGAGGGAGGTGCAACAGGGTCACTCGCAGTGAGAAAGCAACAGGGTCACTCCCAGTGAGGGAGGAGCAACAGGGTCACTCGCAGTGAGAAAGCAACAGGGTCACTCCCAGTGAGGGAGGAGCAACAGGGTCACTCGCAGTGAGAAAGGAGCAACTGGGTCACTCGCAGTGAGGGAGGAGCAACAGGGTCACTCGCAGTGAGAAAGGAGCAACTGGGTCACTCGCAGTGAGGGAGGAGCAACAGGGTCACTCGCAGTGAGGGAGGAGCAACAGGGTCAATCGCAGTGACGGAGGAGCAACAGGGTCACCCGCAGTGAGAAAGCAACAGGGTCACTCGCAGTGAGGGAGGACCAACAGGGTCACTCGTAGTGAGAAAGCAACAGGGTCACTCCCAGTGAGGGAGGAGCAACAGGGTCACTCGCAGTGAGAAAGCAACAGGGTCACTCGCAGTGAGGGAGTAGCAACAGGGTCACTCGCAGTGAGGGAGGAGCAACAGGGTCACTCGCAGTGAGGGAGTAGCAACAGGGTCACTCGCAGTGAGGGAGGAGCAACAGGGTCACTCGCAGTGAGGGAGGAGCAACAGGGTCACTCGCAGTGAGAAAGCAACAGGGTCACTCGCAGTGAGGGAGGAGCAACAGGGTCACTCGCAGTGAGGGAGTAGCAACAGGGTCACTCGCATTGAGGGAGGAGCAACAGGGTCACTCGCAGTGAGGGAGGAGCAACAGTGTCACTCGCAGTGAGGGAGGAGTAACAGGTTCACTCGCAGTGAGGGAGGAGCAACAGGTTCACTCGCAGTGAGGGAGGAGCAACAGGGTCACTCGCAGTGGGAAGCGAGTAACAGGGTCACTCGCAGTGAGGGAGGAGCAACAGGTTCACTCGCAGTGAGAAAGGAGCAACAGGGTCACTCGCAGTGAGGGAGGAGCAACAGGGTCACTCGCACTGAGGGAGGAGCAACAGGGTCGCTCGCAGTGAGAAAGGAGCAACAGGGTCACTCACAGTGAGGGAGGAGCAACAGGGTCATTCGCAGTGAGGGAGGAGCAACAGGGTCACTCGCAGTGAGGGAGGAGCAACAGGGTCACTCGCAGTGAGGGAGGAGCAACAGGGTCACTCGCAGTGAGGGAGGAGCAACAGGGTCACTCGCAGTGAGAAAGGAGCAACAGGGTCACTCGCAGTGAGGGAAGAGCAACAGGGTCACTCGCAGTGAGAAAGCAACAGGGTCACTCGCAGTGAGAAAGGAGCAACGGGGTCACTCGCAGTTAGGGAGGAGCAACAGGGTCACTCGCAGTGAGGGAGGAGCAACAGGGTCACTCGCAGTGAGGGAGGAGCAACAGGGTCACTCGCAGTGAGAAAGGAGCAACTGGGTCACTCGCAGTGAGAAAGCAACAGGGTCACTCGCAGTGAGAAAGGAGCAACGGGGTCACTCGCAGTGAGGGAGGAGCAACAGGGTCACTCGCAGTGAGGGAGGGGCAACAGGGTCACTCGCAGTGAGGGAGGAGCAACAGGGTCACTCGCAGTGAGGGAGGAGCAACAGGGTCACTCGCAGTGAGGGAGGAGCAACAGGGTCACTCGCAGTGAGGGAGGAGCAACAGGGTCACTCGCAGTGAGAAAGGAGCAACAGGGTCACTCGCAGTGAGGGAGGAGCAACAGGGTCACTCGCAGTGTGAAAAGAGCAACGGGGTCACTCGCAGTGAGGGAGGAGCAACAGGGTCACTCGCAGATAGGGAGGAGCAACAGGGTCACTCGCAGTGAGGTAGGAGCAACAGGGTCACTCGCAGTGAGGGAGGAGCAACAGGGTCACTCGCAGTGAGGGAGGAGCAACAGGGTCACTCGCAGTGAGGGAGGAGCAACAGGTTCACTCGCCGTGAGAAAGGAGCAACAGGGTCACTCGCAGTGAGAAAGCAACAGGGTCACTCGCAGTGAGAGAGGAGCAACAGAGTCACTCGCAGCGAGAGAGGAGCAACAGGGTCACTCGCCGTGAGAAAGGAGCAACGGGGTCACTCGCAGTGAGTGAGGAGCAACAGGGTCACTCGCAGTGAGAAAGGAGTAACAGGGTCACTCGCAGTGAGGGAGGAGCAACAGGGTCACTCGCAGTGAGGGAGGAGCAACAGGGTCACTCGCAGTGAGGGAGGAGCAACACGGTCACTCGCAGTGAGGGAGGAGCAACAGGGTCACTCGCAGTGAGAAAGGAGTAACAGGGTCACTCGCAGTGCGGGAGGAGCAACAGTTTCACTCGCAGTGAGGGAGGAGCAACAGGGTCACTCGCAGTGGGAAGGGAGTAACAGGGTCACTCGCAGTGAGGGAGGAGCAACAGGTTCACTCGCAGTGAGGGAGGAGCAACAGGGTCACTCGCAGAGAGGGAGGAGCAACAGGGTCACTCGCAGTGAGATAGCAACAGGGTCACTCGCAGTGAGGGAGGAGCAACAGGGTCACTCGCAGTGAGGGAGGAGCAACAGGGTCACTCGCAATGAGAAAGCAACAGGGTCACTCCCAGTGAGGGAGGAGCAACAGGGTCACTCGCAGTGAGAAAGCAACAGGGTCACTCCCAGTGAGGGAGGAGCAACAGGGTCACTCGCAGTGAGAAAGGAGCAACTGGGTCACTCGCAGTGAGGGAGGAGCAACAGGGTCACTCGCAGTGAGAAAGGAGCAACTGGGTCACTCGCAGTGAGGGAGGAGCAACAGGGTCACTCGCAGTGAGGGAGGAGCAACAGGGTCAATCGCAGTGACGGAGGAGCAACAGGGTCACTCGCAGTGAGAAAGCAACAGGGTCACTCGCAGTGAGGGAGGACCAACAGGGTCACTCGTAGTGAGAAAGCAACAGGGTCACTCCCAGTGAGGGAGGAGCAACAGGGTCACTCGCAGTGAGAAAGCAACAGGGTCACTCGCAGTGAGGGAGTAGCAACAGGGTCACTCGCAGTGAGGGAGGAGCAACAGGGTCACTCGCAGTGAGGGAGTAGCAACAGGGTCACTCGCAGTGAGGGAGGAGCAACAGGGTCACTCGCAGTGAGGGAGGAGCAACAGGGTCACTCGCAGTGAGAAAGCAACAGGGTCACTCGCAGTGAGGGAGGAGCAACAGGGTCACTCGCAGTGAGGGAGTAGCAACAGGGTCACTCGCATTGAGGGAGGAGCAACAGGGTCACTCGCAGTGAGGGAGGAGCAACAGTGTCACTCGCAGTGAGGGAGGAGCAACAGGGTCACTCGCAGTGAGAAAGGAGCAACAGGGTCACTCGCAGCGAGGGAGGAGCAACAGTGTCACTCGCAGTGAGGGAGGAGCAACAGGGTCACTCGCAGTGAGGGAGCAGCAACAGGGTCACTCGAAGTGAGGGAGGAGCAACAGTGTCACTCGCAGTGAGGGAGGAGCAACAGGGTCACTCGCAGTGAGGGAGGAGCAACAGGGTCACTCGCATTGAGGGAGGAGCAACAGGGTCACTCGCAGTGAGGGAGGAGCAACAGTGTCACTCGCAGTGAGGGAGGAGCAACAGTGTCACTCGCAGTGAGGGAGGAGCAACAGTGTCACTCGCAGTGAGGGAGGAGCAACAGTGTCACTCGCAGTGAGGGAGGAGCAACAGTGTCACTCGCAGTGAGGGAGGAGCAACAGTGTCACTCGCAGTGAGGGAGGAGCAACAGTGTCACTCGCAGTGAGGGAGCAGCAACAGGGTCACTCGCAGTGAGGGAGGAGCAACAGGGTCACTAGCAGTGAGGGAGGAGCAACAGGGTAACTTGCAGTGAGAAAGAAGCAACAGGGTCACTTGCAGCGAGGGACGAGCAACGGGGTCACTCGCAGTGAGAAAGCAACAGGGTCACTCCCAGTGAAGGAGGAGCAACAGGGTCACTCGCAGTGAGGGAGGAGCAACAGGGTCACTCGGAGCGAGGGAGGAGCGACAGGGTCACTTGCAGTGAGAAAGCAACAGGGTCACTCGCAGTGAGGGAGGAGCAACAGGGTCACTCGCAGTGAGGGAGGAGCAACAGGGTCACTTGCAGTGAGGGAGGAGCAACAGGGTCACTGGCAGTGAGGGAGGAGCAACAGGGTCACTCGGAGTGAGGGAGGAGCAACAGGGTCACTCGCAGTGAGGGAGGAGCAACAGGGTCACTCGCAGTGAGGGAGGAGCAACAGGGTCACTCGCAGTGAGGGACGAGCAACAGGGTCACTCGCAGTGAGAAAGCAACAGGGTCACTCGCAGTGAGAAAGGAGCAACAGGGTCACTCGCAGTGAGAAAGCAACAGGGTCACTCGCAGTGAGAAAGGAGCAACAGGGTCACTCGCAGTGAGGGAGGAGCAACAGGATCACTCGCAGTGAGGGAGGAGCAACAGGGTCACTCGCAGTGAGAAAGCTACAGGGTCACTCGCAGTGAGAAAGGAGCAACAGGGTCAATCGCAGTGAGAAAGCAACAGGGTCACTCGCAGTCAGAAAGGAGCAACAGGGTGACTCGCAGTGAGAAAGCAACAGGGTCACTCGCAGTTAGAAAGGAGCAACAGGGTCACTCGCAGTGAGGGAGGAATACAGGGTCAATCGCAGTGAGGGAGAAGCAACAGGGTCAATCGCAGTGAGAAAGCAACAGGGTCACTCGCAGCGAGGGAGGGGTAAGAGGGTCACTCGCAGTGAGAAAGGAGCAAAAGGGTCACTCGCAGTGAGAAAGGAGCAACAGGGTCAATCGCAGTGAGAATGGAGCAACAGGGTCACTCGCAGTGAAAAAGCAACAGGGGCACTCGCAGTGAGAAAGCAACAGGGTCACTCGCAGTGAGGGAGGAGCAACAGGGTCACTCGCAGTGAGATAGGAGCAACAGGGTCACTCGCAGTGAGAAAGCAACAGGGTCACTCGCAGTGAGAAAGGAGCAACAGGGTCACTCGCAGTGAGAAAGCAACATGGTCACTCGCAGTGAGGGAGGAGCAACAGGGTCACTCGCAGTGAGAAAGGAGCAACAGGGTCACTCGCAGTGAGAGAGGAGCAACAGGGTCACTCGCAGTGAGGGAGGAGCAACAGGGTCACTCGCAGTGAGGGAGGAGCAACAGGGTCACTCGCAGGGAGAGAGGAGCAACAGGGTCACTCGCAGTGAGAAAGCTACAGGGTCACTCGCAGTGAGGGAGGAGCAACAGGGTCACTCGCAGTCAGAAAGGAGCAACAGGGTCACTCGCAGTGAGAAAGCAACAGGGTCACTCGCAGTGAGAAAGGAGCAACAGGGTCACTCGCAGTGAGGGAGGTGCAACAGGGTCAGTCGCAGTGAGAAAGGAGCAACAGGGTCACACGCAGTGAGAAAGGAGCAACAGGGTCACTCGCAGTGAGGGAGGAGCAACAGGGTCAATCGCAGTGAGGGAGGAGCAACAGGGTCACTCGCAGTGAGGGAGCAGCAACTGGGTCACTCGCAGTGAGGGAGGAGCAACAGGGTCACTCGCAGTGAGAAAGGAGCAACAGGGTCAATCGCAGTGAGGGAGGAGCAACAGGGTCAGTCGCAGTGAGAAAGGAGCAACAGGGTCACTCGCAGTGAGGGAGGAGCAACAGCGTCACTCGCAGTGAGGGAGGGGTAACAGGGTCACTCGCAGTGAGGGAGGAGCAACAGGGTCACTCGCAGTGAGGGAGGAGCAACAGGGTCACTCGCAGTGAGGGAGGGGTAACAGGGTCACTCGCAGTGAGAAAGGAGCAACAGGGTCACTCGCAGTGAGAAAGGAGCAACAGGGTCACTGGCAGTGAAAAAGGAGCAACAGGGTCACTCGCAGTGAGAAAGGAGCAACAGGGTCACTCGCAGTGAGGGAGGAGCAACAGGGTCAATCGCAGTGAGGGAGGAGCAACAGGGTCACTCGCAGTGAGGGAGGAGCAACGGGGTCACTCGCAGTGAGGGAGGTGCAACAGGGTCACTCGCAGTGAGGGAGGAGCAACAGGGTCAATCGCAGTGAGGGAGGAGCAACAGGGTCACTCGCAGTGAGGGAGGTGCAACAGGGTCACTCGCAGTGAGGGAGCAGCAACAGGGTCACTCGCAGTGAGGGAGGAGCAACAGGGTCAATCGCAGTGAGGGAGGAGCAACAGGGTCACTCGCAGTGAGGGAGGAGCAACAGGGTCACTCGCAGTGAGGGAGCAGCAACAGGGTCACTCGCAGTGAGGGAGGAGCAACAGGGTCACTCGCAGTGAGGGAGGTGCAACAGGGTCACTCGCAGTGAGGGAGCAGCAACAGGGTCACTCGAAGTGAGGGAGGTGCAACAGGGTCACTCGCAGTGAGGGAGGAGCAACAGGGTCAATCGCAGTGAGGGAGGAGCAACAGGGTCACTCGCAGTGAGGGACGTGCAACAGGGTCACTCGCAGTGAGGGAGCAGCAACAGGGTCACTCGCAGTGAGGGAGGAGCAACAGGGTCAATCGCAGTGAGGGAGGAGCAACAGGGTCACTCGCAGTGAGGGGGGAGCAACAGGGTCACTCGCAGTGGGGGAGCAGCAACAGGGTCACTCGCAGTGAGGGAGGAGCAACAGGGTCACTCGCAGTGAGGGAGGTGCAACAGGGTCACTCGCAGTGAGGGAGCAGCAACAGGGTCACTCGAAGTGAGGGAGGTGCAACAGGGTCACTCGCAGTGAGGGAGGAGCAACAGGGTCAATCGCAGTGAGGGACGTGCAACAGGGTCACTCGCAGTGAGGGAGCAGCAACAGGGTCACTCGCAGTGAGGGAGGAGCAACAGGGTCAATCGCAGTGAGGGAGGAGCAACAGGGTCACTCGCAGTGAGGGGGGAGCAACAGGGTCACTCGCAGTGGGGGAGCAGCAACAGGGTCACTCGCAGTGAGGGAGGAGCAACAGGGTCACTCGCAGTGAGGGAGGTGCAACAGGGTCACTCGCAGTGAGGGAGCAGCAACAGGGTCACTCGCAGTGAGGGAGGAGCAACAGGGTCACTCGCAGTGAGAAAGGAGCAACAGGGTCAATCGCAGTGAGGGAGGAGCAACAGGGTCACTCGCAGTGAGGGAGGAGCAACAGGGTCACTCGCAGTGAGAAAGGAGCAACAGGGTCACTCGCAGTGAGGGAGGAGCAACAGGGACACTCGTAGTGAGGGAGGAGCAACAGGGTCACTCGCAGTGAGGGAGGAGCAACAGGGTCACTCGCAGTGAGAAAGGAGCAACAGGGTCACTCGCAGTGAGGGAGGAGCAACAGGGTCACTCGCAGTGAGGGAGGAGCAACAGGGTCAATCGCAGTTAGAAAGGAGCAACAGGGTCAATTGCAGTGAGAAAGGAGCAACAGGGTCACTCGCAGTGAGAAAGGAGCAACAGGGTCACTCGCAGTGAGGGAGGAGCAACAGGGTCACTCGCAGTGAGGGAGGAGCAACAGGGTCACTCGCAGTGAGGGAGGAGAAACAGGGTCACTCGCAGTGAGAAAGGAGCAACAGGGTCAATCGCAGTGAGGGAGGAGCAACAGGGTCACTCGCAGTGAGGGAGGAGCAACAGGGTCACTCGCAGTGAGAAAGGAGCAACAGGGTCAATCGCAGTGAGGGAGGAGCAACAGGGTCACTCGCTGTGAGAAAGCAACAGGGTCACTCACAGTGAGGGAGGGGTAACAGGGTCACTCGCAGTGAGGGAGGAGCAACACGGTCACTCGCAGTGAGGGAGGAGCAACAGGGTCACTCGCAGTGAGAAAGGAGTAACAGGGTCACTCGCAGTGCGGGAGGAGCAACAGTTTCACTCGCAGTGAGGGAGGAGCAACAGGGTCACTCGCAGTGGGAAGGGAGTAACAGGGTCACTCGCAGTGAGGGAGGAGCAACAGGTTCACTCGCAGTGAGGGAGGAGCAACAGGGTCACTCGCAGAGAGGGAGGAGCAACAGGGTCACTCGCAGTGAGATAGCAACAGGGTCACTCGCAGTGAGGGAGGAGCAACAGGGTCACTCGCAGTGAGGGAGGAGCAACAGGGTCACTCGCAGTGAGAAAGCAACAGGGTCACTCCCAGTGAGGGAGGAGCAACAGGGTCACTCGCAGTGAGAAAGCAACAGGGTCACTCCCAGTGAGGGAGGAGCAACAGGGTCACTCGCAGTGAGAAAGGAGCAACTGGGTCACTCGCAGTGAGGGAGGAGCAACAGGGTCAATCGCAGTGAGAAAGGAGCAACTGGGTCACTCGCAGTGAGGGAGGAGCAACAGGGTCACTCGCAGTGAGGGAGGAGCAACAGGGTCAATCGCAGTGACGGAGGAGCAACAGGGTCACTCGCAGTGAGAAAGCAACAGGGTCACTCGCAGTGAGGGAGGACCAACAGGGTCACTCGTAGTGAGAAAGCAACAGGGTCACTCCCAGTGAGGGAGGAGCAACAGGGTCACTCGCAGTGAGAAAGCAACAGGGTCACTCGCAGTGAGGGAGTAGCAACAGGGTCACTCGCAGTGAGGGAGGAGCAACAGGGTCACTCGCAGTGAGGGTGTAGCAACAGGGTCACTCGCAGTGAGGGAGGAGCAACAGGGTCACTCGCAGTGAGGGAGGAGCAACAGGGTCACTCGCAGTGAGAAAGCAACAGGGTCACTCGCAGTGAGGGAGGAGCAACAGGGTCACTCGCAGTGAGGGAGTAGCAACAGGGTCACTCGCATTGAGGGAGGAGCAACAGGGTCACTCGCAGTGAGGGAGGAGCAACAGTGTCACTCGCAGTGAGGGAGGAGCAACAGGGTCACTCGCAGTGAGAAAGGAGCAACAGGGTCACTCGCAGCGAGGGAGGAGCAACAGTGTCACTCGCAGTGAGGGAGGAGCAACAGGGTCACTCGCAGTGAGGGAGGAGCAACAGGGTCACTCGAAGTGAGGGAGGAGCAACAGTGTCACTCGCAGTGAGGGAGGAGCAACAGGGTCACTCGCAGTGAGAAAGGAGCAACAGGGTCACTCGCAGTGAGGGAGGAGCAACAGGGTCACTCGCATTGAGGGAGGAGCAACAGGGTCACTCGCAGTGAGGGAGGAGCAACAGGGTCACTCGCAGTGAGGGAGGAGCAACAGGGTCACTCGCCGTGAGAAAGGAGCAACGGGGTCACTCGCAGTGAGTGAGGAGCAACAGGGTCACTCACAGTGAGAAAGGAGTAACAGGGTCACTCGCAGTGAGGGAGGAGCATCAGGGTCACTCGCAGTGAGGGAGGAGCAACAGGGTCACTCGCAGTGAGGGAGGAGCAACAGGGTCACTCGCAGTGAGAAAGGAGTAACAGGGTCACTCGCAGTGAGGGAGGAGCAACAGGTTCACTCGCAGTGAGGGAGCAGCAACAGGGTCACTCGAGGTGGGAAGGGAGTAACAGGGTCACTCGCAGTGAGGGAGGAGCAACAGGTTCACTCGCAGTGAGAAAGGAGCAACAGGGTCACTCGCAGTGAGGGAGGAGCAACAGGGTCACTCGCACTGAGGGAGGAGCAACAGGGTCGCTCGCAGTGAGAAAGGAGCAACAGGGTCACTCACAGTGAGGGAGGAGCAACAGGGTCATTCGCAGTGAGGGAGGAGCAACAGGGTCACTCGCAGTGAGGGAGGAGCAACAGGGTCACTCGCAGTGAGGGAGGAGCAACAGGGTCACTCGCAGTGAGGGAGGAGCAACAGGGTCACTCGCAGTGAGAAAGGAGCAACAGGGTCACTCGCAGTGAGGGAGGAGCAACAGGGTCACTCGCAGTGAGAAAGCAACAGGGTCACTCGCAGTGAGAAAGGAGCAACGGTGTCACTCGCAGTTAGGGAGGAGCAACAGGGTCACCCGCAGTGAGGGAGGAGCAACAGGGTCACTCGCAGTGAGGGAGGAGCAACAGGGTCACTCGCAGTGAGAAAGAAGCAACTGGGTCACTCGCAGTGAGAAAGCAACAGGGTCACTCGCAGTGAGAAAGGAGCAACGGGGTCACTCGCAGTGAGGGAGGAGCAACAGGGTCACTCGCAGTGAGGGAGGGGCAACAGGGTCACTCGCAGTGAGGGAGGAGCAACAGGGTCACTCGCAGTGAGGGAGGAGCAACAGGGTCACTCGCAGTGAGGGAGGAGCAACAGGGTCACTCGCAGTGAGGGAGGAGCAACAGGGTCACTCGCAGTGAGAAAGGAGCAACAGGGTCACTCGCAGTGAGGGAGGAGCAACAGGGTCACTCGCAGTGAGAAAGGAGCAACGGGGTCACTCGCAGTGAGGGAGGAGCAACAGGGTCACTCGCAGATAGGGAGGAGCAACAGGGTCACTCGCAGTGAGGTAGGAGCAACAGGGTCACTCGCAGTGAGGGAGGAGCAACAGGGTCACTCGCAGTGAGGGAGGAGCAACAGGGTCACTCGCAGTGAGGGAGGAGCAACAGGTTCACTCGCCGTGAGAAAGGAGCAACAGGGTCACTCGCAGTGAGAAAGCAACAGGGTCACTCGCAGTGAGAGAGGAGCAACAGAGTCACTCGCAGCGAGAGAGGAGCAACAGGGTCACTCGCCGTGAGAAAGGAGCAACGGGGTCACTCGCAGTGAGTGAGGAGCAACAGGGTCACTCGCAGTGAGAAAGGAGTAACAGGGTCACTCGCAGTGAGGGGGGAGCAACAGGGTCACTCGCAGTGAGGGAGGAGCAACAGGGTCACTCGCAGTGAGGGAGGAGCAACACAGTCACTCGCAGTGAGGGAGGAGCAACAGGGTCACTCGCAGTGAGAAAGGAGTAACAGGGTCACTCGCAGTGCGGGAGGAGCAACAGTTTCACTCGCAGTGAGGGAGGAGCAACAGGGTCACTCGCAGTGGGAAGGGAGTAACAGGGTCACTCGCAGTGAGGGAGGAGCAACAGGTTCACTCGCAGTGAGGGAGGAGCAACAGGGTCACTCGCAGAGAGGGAGGAGCAACAGGGTCACTCGCAGTGAGATAGCAACAGGGTCACTCGCAGTGAGGGAGGTGCAACAGGGTCACTCGCAGTGAGGGAGGAGCAACAGGGTCACTCGCAGTGAGAAAGCAACAGGGTCACTCCCAGTGAGGGAGGAGCAACAGGGTCACTCGCAGTGAGAAAGGAGCAACTGGGTCACTCGCAGTGAGGGAGGAGCAACAGGGTCACTCGCAGTGAGAAAGGAGCAACTGGGTCACTCGCAGTGAGGGAGGAGCAACAGGGTCACTCGCAGTGAGGGAGGAGCAACAGGGTCAATCGCAGTGACGGAGGAGCAACAGGGTCACTCGCAGTGAGAAAGCAACAGGGTCACTCGCAGTGAGGGAGGACCAACAGGGTCACTCGTAGTGAGAAAGCAACAGGGTCACTCCCAGTGAGGGAGGAGCAACAGGGTCACTCGCAGTGAGAAAGCAACAGGGTCACTCGCAGTGAGGGAGTAGCAACAGGGTCACTCGCAGTGAGGGAGGAGCAACAGGGTCACTCGCAGTGAGGGAGTAGCAACAGGGTCACTCGCAGTGAGGGAGGAGCAACAGGGTCACTCGCAGTGAGGGAGGAGCAACAGGGTCACTCGCAGTGAGAAAGCAACAGGGTCACTCGCAGTGAGGGAGGAGCAACAGGGTCACTCGCAGTGAGGGAGTAGCAACAGGGTCACTCGCATTGAGGGAGGAGCAACAGGGTCACTCGCAGTGAGGGTGGAGCAACAGTGTCACTCGCAGTGAGGGAGGAGTAACAGGTTCACTCGCAGTGAGGGAGGAGCAACAGGTTCACTCGCAGTGAGGGAGGAGCAACAGGGTCACTCGCAGTGGGAAGGGAGTAACAGGGTCACTCGCAGTGAGGGAGGAGCAACAGGTTCACTCGCAGTGAGAAAGGAGCAACAGGGTCACTCGCAGTGAGGGAGGAGCAACAGGGTCACTCGCACTGAGGGAGGAGCAACAGGGTCGCTCGCAGTGAGAAAGGAGCAACAGGGTCACTCACAGTGAGGGAGGAGCAACAGGGTCACTCGCAGTGAGGGAGGAGCAACAGGGTCACTCGCAGTGAGGGAGGAGCAACAGGGTCACTCGCAGTGAGGGAGGAGCAACAGGGTCACTCGCAGTGAGAAAGGAGCAACAGGGTCACTCGCAGTGAGGGAAGAGCAACAGGGTCACTCGCAGTGAGAAAGCAACAGGGTCACTCGCAGTGAGAAAGGAGCAACGGGGTCACTCGCAGTTAGGGAGGAGCAACAGGGTCACTCGCAGTGAGGTAGGAGCAACAGGGTCACTCGCAGTGAGGGAGGAGCAACAGGGTCACTCGCAGTGAGAAAGGAGCAACTGGGTCACTCGCAGTGAGAAAGCAAAAGGGTCACTCGCAGTGAGAAAGGAGCAACGGGGTCACTCGCAGTGAGGGAGGAGCAACAGGGTCACTCGCAGTGAGGGAGGGGCAACAGGGTCACTCGCAGTGAGGGAGGAGCAACAGGGTCACTCGCAGTGAGGGAGGAGCAACAGGGTCACTCGCAGTGAGGGAGGAGCAACAGGGTCACTCGCAGTGAGGGAGGAGCAACAGGGTCACTCGCAGTGAGAAAGGAGCAACAGGGTCACTCGCAGTGAGGGAGGAGCAACAGGGTCACTCGCAGTGTGAAAAGAGCAACGGGGTCACTCGCAGTGAGGGAGGAGCAACAGGGTCACTCGCAGATAGGGAGGAGCAACAGGGTCACTCGCAGTGAGGTAGGAGCAACAGGGTCACTCGCAGTGAGGGAGGAGCAACAGGGTCACTCGCAGTGAGGGAGGAGCAACAGGGTCACTCGCAGTGAGGGAGGAGCAACAGGTTCACTCGCCGTGAGAAAGGAGCAACAGGGTCACTCGCAGTGAGAAAGCAACAGGGTCACTCGCAGTGAGAGAGGAGCAACAGAGTCACTCGCAGCGAGAGAGGAGCAACAGGGTCACTCGCCGTGAGAAAGGAGCAACGGGGTCACTCGCAGTGAGTGAGGAGCAACAGGGTCACTCGCAGTGAGAAAGGAGTAACAGGGTCACTCGCAGTGAGGGAGGAGCAACAGGGTCACTCGCAGTGAGGGAGGAGCAACAGGGTCACTCGCAGTGAGGGAGGAGCAACACGGTCACTCGCAGTGAGGGAGGAGCAACAGGGTCACTCGCAGTGAGAAAGGAGTAACAGGGTCACTCGCAGTGCGGGAGGAGCAACAGTTTCACTCGCAGTGAGGGAGGAGCAACAGGGTCACTCGCAGTGGGAAGGGAGTAACAGGGTCACTCGCAGTGAGGGAGGAGCAACAGGTTCACTCGCAGTGAGGGAGGAGCAACAGGGTCACTCGCAGAGAGGGAGGAGCAACAGGGTCACTCGCAGTGAGATAGCAACAGTTTCACTCGCAGTGAGGGAGGAGCAACAGGGTCACTCGCAGTGAGGGAGGAGCAACAGGGTCACTCGCAATGAGAAAGCAACAGGGTCACTCCCAGTGAGGGAGGAGCAACAGGGTCACTCGCAGTGAGAAAGCAACAGGGTCACTCCCAGTGAGGGAGTAGCAACAGGGTCACTCGCAGTGAGAAAGGAGCAACTGGGTCACTCGCAGTGAGGGAGGAGCAACAGGGTCACTCGCAGTGAGAAAGGAGCAACTGGGTCACTCGCAGTGAGGCAGGAGCAACAGGGTCACTCGCAGTGAGGGAGGAGCAACAGGGTCAATCGCAGTGACGGAGGAGCAACAGGGTCACTCGCAGTGAGAAAGCAACAGGGTCACTCGCAGTGAGGGAGGACCAACAGGGTCACTCGTAGTTAGAAAGCAACAGGGTCACTCCCAGTGAGGGAGGAGCAACAGGGTCACTCGCAGTGAGAAAGCAACAGGGTCACTCGCAGTGAGGGAGTAGCAACAGGGTCACTCGCAGTGAGGGAGGAGCAACAGGGTCACTCGCAGTGAGGGAGTAGCAACAGGGTCACTCGCAGTGAGGGAGGAGCAACAGGGTCACTCGCAGTGAGGGAGGAGCAACAGGGTCACTCGCAGTGAGAAAGCAACAGGGTCACTCGCAGTGAGGGAGGAGCAACAGGGTCACTCGCAGTGAGGGAGTAGCAACAGGGTCACTCGCATTGAGGGAGGAGCAACAGGGTCACTCGCAGTGAGGGAGGAGCAACAGTGTCACTCGCAGTGAGGGAGGAGCAACAGGGTCACTCGCAGTGAGAAAGGAGCAACAGGGTCACTCGCAGCGAGGGAGGAGCAACAGTGTCACTCGCAGTGAGGGAGGAGCAACAGGGTCACTCGCAGTGAGGGAGGAGCAACAGGGTCACTCGAAGTGAGGGAGGAGCAACAGTGTCACTCGCAGTGAGGGAGGAGCAACAGGGTCACTCGCAGTGAGAAAGGAGCAACAGGGTCACTCGCAGTGAGGGAGGAGCAACAGGGTCACTCGCATTGAGGGAGGAGCAACAGGGTCACTCGCAGTGAGGGAGGAGCAACAGTGTCACTCGCAGTGAGGGAGGAGCAACAGTGTCACTCGCAGTGAGGGAGGAGCAACAGTGTCACTCGCAGTGAGGGAGGAGCAACAGTGTCACTCGCAGTGAGGGAGGAGCAACAGTGTCACTCGCAGTGAGGGAGGAGCAACAGTGTCACTCGCAGTGAGGGAGGAGCAACAGGGTCACTCGCAGTGAGGGAGCACCAACAGGGTCACTCGCAGCGAGGGAGGAGCAACAGTGTCACTCGCAGTGAGGGAGGAGCAACAGTGTCACTCGCAGTGAGGGAGGAGCAACAGTGTCACTCGCAGTGAGGGAGGAGCAACAGTGTCACTCGCAGTGAGGGAGCAGCAACAGGGTCACTCGCAGTGAGGGAGGAGCAACAGGGTCACTAGCAGTGAGGGAGGAGCAACAGGGTAACTTGCAGTGAGAAAGAAGCAACAGGGTCACTCGCAGTGAGGGAGCACCAACAGGGTCACTCGCAGCGAGGGAGGAGCAACAGTGTCACTCGCAGTGAGGGAGGAGCAACAGGGTAACTTGCAGTGAGAAAGAAGCAACAGGGTCACTCGCAGTGAGAAAGCAACAGGGTCACTCCCAGTGAGGGAGTAGCAACAGGGTCACTCGCAGTGAGGGAGGAGCAACAGGGTCACTCGCAGTGAGAAAGCAACAGGGTCACTCGCAGTGAGGGAGTAGCAACAGGGTCACTCGCAGTGAGGGAGGAGCAACAGGGTCACTCGCAGTGAGGGAGTAGCAACAGGGTCACTCGCAGTGAGGGAGGAGCAACAGGGTCACTCGCAGTGAGGGAGGAGCAACAGGGTCACTCGCAGTGAGAAAGCAACAGGGTCACTCGCAGTGAGGGAGGAGCAACAGGGTCACTCGCAGTGAGGGAGTAGCAACAGGGTCACTCGCATTGAGGGAGGAGCAACAGGGTCACTCGCAGTGAGGGAGGAGCAACAGTGTCACTCGCAGTGAGGGAGGAGCAACAGGGTCACTCGCAGTGAGAAAGGAGCAACAGGGTCACTCGCAGCGAGGGAGGAGCAACAGTGTCACTCGCAGTGAGGGAGGAGCAACAGGGTCACTCGCAGTGAGGGAGGAGCAACAGGGTCACTCGAAGTGAGGGAGGAGCAACAGTGTCACTCGCAGTGAGGGAGGAGCAACAGGGTCACTCGCAGTGAGAAAGGAGCAACAGGGTCACTCGCAGTGAGGGAGGAGCAACAGGGTCACTCGCATTGAGGGAGGAGCAACAGGGTCACTCGCAGTGAGGGAGGAGCAACAGTGTCACTCGCAGTGAGGGAGGAGCAACAGTGTCACTCGCAGTGAGGGAGGAGCAACAGTGTCACTCGCAGTGAGGGAGGAGCAACAGTGTCACTCGCAGTGAGGGAGGAGCAACAGTGTCACTCGCAGTGAGGGAGGAGCAACAGTGTCACTCGCAGTGAGGGAGGAGCAACAGGGTCACTCGCAGTGAGGGAGCACCAACAGGGTCACTCGCAGCGAGGGAGGAGCAACAGTGTCACTCGCAGTGAGGGAGGAGCAACAGTGTCACTCGCAGTGAGGGAGGAGCAACAGTGTCACTCGCAGTGAGGGAGGAGCAACAGTGTCACTCGCAGTGAGGGAGCAGCAACAGGGTCACTCGCAGTGAGGGAGGAGCAACAGGGTCACTAGCAGTGAGGGAGGAGCAACAGGGTAACTTGCAGTGAGAAAGAAGCAACAGGGTCACTCGCAGTGAGGGAGCACCAACAGGGTCACTCGCAGCGAGGGAGGAGCAACAGTGTCACTCGCAGTGAGGGAGGAGCAACAGGGTAACTTGCAGTGAGAAAGAAGCAACAGGGTCACTCGCAGTGAGAAAGCAACAGGGTCACTCCCAGTGAAGGAGGAGCAACAGGGTCACTCGCAGTGAGGGAGGAGCAACAGGGTCACTCGGAGCGAGGGAGGAGCGACAGGGTCACTCGCAGTGAGAAAGCAACAGGGTCACTCGCAGTGAGGGAGGAGCAACAGGGTCACTGGCAGTGAGGGAGGAGCAACAGGGTCACTCGGAGTGAGGGAGGAGCAACAGGGTCACTCGCAGTGAGGGAGGAGCAACAGGGTCACTCGCAGTGAGGGAGGAGCAACAGGGTCACTCGCAGTGAGGGACGAGAAACAGGGTCACTCGCAGTGAGAAAGCAACAGGGTCACTCGCAGTGAGAAAGGAGCAACAGGGTCACTCGCAGTGAGAAAGCAACAGGGTCACTCGCAGTGAGAAAGGAGCAACAGGGTCACTCGCAGTGAGGGAGGAGCAACAGGATCACTCGCAGTGAGGGAGGAGCAACAGGGTCACTCGCAGTGAGAAAGCTACAGGGTCACTCGCAGTGAGAAAGGAGCAACAGGGTCAATCGCAGTGAGAAAGCAACAGGGTCACTCGCAGTCAGAAAGGAGCAACAGGGTGACTCGCAGTGAGAAAGCAACAGGGTCACTCGCAGTTAGAAAGGAGCAACAGGGTCACTCGCAGTGAGGGAGGAATACAGGGTCAATCGCAGTGAGGGAGAAGCAACAGGGTCAATCGCAGTGAGAAAGCAACAGGGTCACTCGCAGCGAGGGAGGGGTAAGAGGGTCACTCGCAGTGAGAAAGGAGCAAAAGGGTCACTCGCAGTGAGAAAGGAGCAACAGGGTCAATCGCAGTGAGAATGGAGCAACAGGGTCACTCGCAGTGAAAAAGCAACAGGGGCACTCGCAGTGAGAAAGCAACAGGGTCACTCGCAGTGAGGGAGGAGCAACAGGGTCACTCGCAGTGAGATAGGAGCAACAGGGTCACTCGCAGTGAGAAAGCAACAGGGTCACTCGCAGTGAGAAAGGAGCAACAGGGTCACTCGCAGTGAGAAAGCAACAGGGTCACTCGCAGTGAGGGAGGAGCAACAGGGTCACTCGCAGTGAGAAAGGAGCAACAGGGTCACTCGCAGTGAGAGAGGAGCAACAGGGTCACTCGCAGTGAGGGAGGAGCAACAGGGTCACTCGCAGTGAGGGAGGAGCAACAGGGTCACTCGCAGGGAGAGAGGAGCAACAGGGTCACTCGCAGTGAGAAAGCTACAGGGTCACTCGCAGTGAGGGAGGAGCAACAGGGTCACTCGCAGTCAGAAAGGAGCAACAGGGTCACTCGCAGTGAGAAAGCAACAGGGTCACTCGCAGTGAGAAAGGAGCAACAGGGTCACTCGCAGTGAGGGAGGTGCAACAGGGTCAGTCGCAGTGAGAAAGGAGCAACAGGGTCACTCGCAGTGAGAAAGGAGCAACAGGGTCACTCGCAGTGAGGGAGGAGCAACAGGGTCACTCGCAGTGAGAAAGGAGCAACAGGGTCAATCGCAGTGAGGGAGGAGCAACAGGGTCAGTCGCAGTGAGAAAGGGGCAACAGGGTCACTCGCAGTGAGGGAGGAGCAACAGCGTCACTCGCAGTGAGGGAGGGGTAACAGGGTCACTCGCAGTGAGGGAGGAGCAACAGGGTCACTCGCAGTGAGGGAGGAGCAACAGGGTCACTCGCAGTGAGGGAGGGGCAACAGGGTCACTCGCAGTGAGAAAGGAGCAACAGGGTCACTCGCAGTGAGAAAGGAGCAACAGGGTCACTGGCAGTGAAAAAGGAGCAACAGGGTCACTCGCAGTGAGAAAGGAGCAACAGGGTCACTCGCAGTGAGGGAGGAGCAACAGGGTCAATCGCAGTGAGGGAGGAGCAACAGGGTCACTCGCAGTGAGGGAGGAGCAACGGGGTCACTCGCAGTGAGGGAGGTGCAACAGGGTCACTCGCAGTGAGGGAGGAGCAACAGGGTCAATCGCAGTGAGGGAGGAGCAACAGGGTCACTCGCAGTGAGGGAGGTGCAACAGGGTCACTCGCAGTGAGGGAGCAGCAACAGGGTCACTCGCAGTGAGGGAGGAGCAACAGGGTCAATCGCAGTGAGGGAGGAGCAACAGGGTCACTCGCAGTGAGGGAGGAGCAACAGGGTCACTCGCAGTGAGGGAGCAGCAACAGGGTCACTCGCAGTGAGGGAGGAGCAACAGGGTCACTCGCAGTGAGGGAGGTGCAACAGGGTCACTCGCAGTGAGGGAGCAGCAACAGGGTCACTCGAAGTGAGGGAGGTGCAACAGGGTCACTCGCAGTGAGGGAGGAGCAACAGGGTCAATCGCAGTGAGGGAGGAGCAACAGGGTCACTCGCAGTGAGGGACGTGCAACAGGGTCACTCGCAGTGAGGGAGCAGCAACAGGGTCACTCGCAGTGAGGGAGGAGCAACAGGGTCAATCGCAGTGAGGGAGGAGCAACAGGGTCACTCGCAGTGAGGGAGGAGCAACAGGGTCACTCGCAGTGGGGGAGCAGCAACAGGGTCACTCGCAGTGAGGGAGGAGCAACAGGGTCACTCGCAGTGAGGGAGCAGCAACAGGGTCACTCGCAGTGAGGGAGGAGCAACAGGGTCACTCGCAGTGAGAAAGGAGCAACAGGGTCAATCGCAGTGAGGGAGGAGCAACAGGGTCACTCGCAGTGAGGGAGGAGCAACAGGGTCACTCGCAGTGAGAAAGGAGCAACAGGGTCACTCGCAGTGAGGGAGGAGCAACAGGGACACTCGTAGTGAGGGAGGAGCAACAGGGTCACTCGCAGTGAGGGAGGAGCAACAGGGTCACTCGCAGTGAGAAAGGAGCAACAGGGTCACTCGCAGTGAGGGAGGAGCAACAGGGTCACTCGCAGTGAGGGAGGAGCAACAGGGTCAATCGCAGTTAGAAAGGAGCAACAGGGTCAATTGCAGTGAGAAAGGAGCAACAGGGTCACTCGCAGTGAGAAAGGAGCAACAGGGTCACTCGCAGTGAGGGAGGAGCAACAGGGTCACTCGCAGTGAGGGAGGAGCAACAGGGTCACTCGCAGTGAGGGAGGAGAAACAGGGTCACTCGCAGTGAGAAAGGAGCAACAGGGTCAATCGCAGTGAGGGAGGAGCAACAGGGTCACTCGCAGTGAGGGAGGAGCAACAGGGTCACTCGCAGTGAGAAAGGAGCAACAGGGTCAATCGCAGTGAGGGAGGAGCAACAGGGTCACTCGCTGTGAGAAAGCAACAGGGTCACTCACAGTGAGGGAGGGGTAACAGGGTCACTCGCAGTGAGAAAGGAGCAACAGGGTCACTCGCAGTGAGGGAGCAGGAACAGGGTCACTCGCAGTGAGAAAGGAGCAACAGGGTCACTCGCAGTGAGGGAGCAGCAACAGGGTCACTCGCAGTGAGAAAGGAGCAAAAGAGTCACTCACAGTGAGAAAGGAGCAACAGGGTCACTCGCAGTGAGGGAGAAGCAACAGGGTCACTCGCAGTGAGAAAGGAGCAACAGGGTCACTCGCAGTGAGGGAGGAGCAACTGGGTCACTCGCAGTGAGAAAGGAGCAACAGGGTCACTCGCAGTGAAAAAGGAGCAACAGGGTCACTCGCAGTGAGGGAGGAGTAACAGGGTCACTCGCAGTGAGAAAGGAGCAACAGGGTCACTCGCACTGAGGGAGGAGCAACAGGGTCACTCGCAGTGAGAAAGGAGCAACAGGGTCACTCGCAGTGAGGGAGGAGCAACAGGGTCACTCGTAGTGAGGGAGGAGCAACAGGGTCATTCGCAGTGAGAAAGGAGCAACAGGGTCACTCGCAGTGAGAAAGGAGCAACAGGGTCACTCGCAGTGAGAAAGGAGCAACTGGGTCACTCGCACTGAGGGAGGAGCAACAGGGTCACTCGCATTGAGGGAGGACCAACAGGGTCACTCGCAGCGAGGGAGGAGCAACAGGGTCACTCGTAGTGAGAAAGCAACAGGGTCACTCCCAGTGAGGGAGGAGCAACAGGGTCACTCGCAGTGAGAAAGCAACAGGGTCACTCGCAGTGAGGGAGTAGCAACAGGGTCACTCGCAGTGAGGGAGGAGCAACAGGGTCACTCGCAGTGAGGGAGTAGCAACAGGGTCACTCGCAGTGAGGGAGGAGCAACAGGGTCACTCGCAGTGAGGGAGGAGCAACAGTGTCACTCGCAGTGAGGGAGGAGCAACAGGGTCACTCGCAGTGAGGGAGTAGCAACAGGGTCACTCGCAGTGAGGGAGGAGCAACAGGATCACTCGCAGTCAGGGAGGAGCAACAGTGTTACTCGCAGTGAGGGAGGAGCAACAGGGTCACTCGCAGTGAGGGAGGAGCAACAGGGTCACTCGCTGTGAGAAAGAAGCAACAGGGTCACTCGCAGTGAGGGAGGAGCAATAGGGTCACTCGCAGTGAGGGAGCACCAACAGGGTCACTTGCAGCGAGGGACGAGCAACAGGGTCACTCGCAGTGAGAAAGCAACAGGGTCACTCCCAGTGAGGGAGGAGCAACAGGGTCACTCGCAGTGAGGGAGGAGCAACAGGGTCACTCGCAGTGAGGGAGGAGCAACAGGGTCACTCGCAGTGAGGGAGGAGCAACAGGGTCACTCGGACTGAGGGAGGAGCAACAGGGTCACTCGCAGTGAGGGAGGAGCAACAGGGTCACTCGCAGTGAGGGAGGAACAACAGGGTCACTCGCAGTGAGGGACGAGCAACAGGGTCACTCGCAGTGAGAAAGCAACAGGGTCACTCGCAATGAGAAAGCAACAGGGTCACTCGCAGTGAGAAAGGAGCAACAGGGTCACTCGCAGTGAGAAAGGAGCAACAGGGTCTCTCGCAGTGAGGGAGGAGCAACAGGATCACTCGCAGTGAGGGAGGAGCAACAGGGTCACTTGCAGTGAGAAAGCTGCAGGGTCACTCGCAGTGAGAAAGGAGCAACAGGGTCACTCGCAGTGAGGGAGGAGCAACAGGGTAAATCGCAGTGAGGGAGGAGCAACAGGGTCACTCGCAGTGAGGGAGGAGCAACAGGGTCACTCGCAGTGAGAAAGCAACAGGGTCACTCGCAGTGAGAAAGCAACAGGGTCACTCGCAGTGAGAAAGGAGCAACAGGGTCACTCGCAGTGAGAAAGGAGCAACAGGGTCACTCGCAGTGAGAAAGCAACAGGGTCACTCGCAGTGAGAATGCTACAGGGTCACTCGCAGTGAGAAAGGAGCAACAGGGTCACTCGCAGTGAGGGAGGAGCAACAGGGTCACTCGCAGTGAGGGAGGAGCAACAGGGTCACTCGCAGTGAGGGAGGTGCAACAGGGTCACTCGCAGTGAGGGAGCAGCAACAGGGTCACTCGCAGTGAGGGAGGAGCAACAGGGTCACTCGCAGTGAGAAAGGAGCAACAGGGTCAATCGCAGTGAGGGAGGAGCAACAGGGTCACTCGCAGTGAGGGAGGAGCAACAGGGTCACTCGCAGTGAGAAAGGAGCAACAGGGTCACTCGCAGTGAGGGAGGAGCAACAGGGACACTCGTAGTGAGGGAGGAGCAACAGGGTCACTCGCAGTGAGGGAGGAGCAACAGGGTCACTCGCAGTGAGAAAGGAGCAACAGGGTCACTCGCAGTGAGGGAGGAGCAACAGGGTCACTCGCAGTGAGGGAGGAGCAACAGGGTCAATCGCAGTTAGAAAGGAGCAACAGGGTCAATTGCAGTGAGAAAGGAGCAACAGGGTCACTCGCAGTGAGAAAGGAGCAACAGGGTCACTCGCAGTGAGGGAGGAGCAACAGGGTCACTCGCAGTGAGGGAGGAGCAACAGGGTCACTCGCAGTGAGGGAGGAGAAACAGGGTCACTCGCAGTGAGAAAGGAGCAACAGGGTCAATCGCAGTGAGGGAGGAGCAACAGGGTCACTCGCAGTGAGGGAGGAGCAACAGGGTCACTCGCAGTGAGAAAGGAGCAACAGGGTCAATCGCAGTGAGGGAGGAGCAACAGGGTCACTCGCTGTGAGAAAGCAACAGGGTCACTCACAGTGAGGGAGGGGTAACAGGGTCACTCGCAGTGAGAAAGGAGCAACAGGGTCACTCGCAGTGAGGGAGCAGGAACAGGGTCACTCGCAGTGAGAAAGGAGCAACAGGGTCACTCGCAGTGAGGGAGCAGCAACAGGGTCACTCGCAGTGAGAAAGGAGCAAAAGGGTCACTCACAGTGAGAAAGGAGCAACAGGGTCACTCGCAGTGAGGGAGAAGCAACAGGGTCACTCGCAGTGAGAAAGGAGCAACAGGGTCACTCGCAGTGAGGGAGGAGCAACTGGGTCACTCGCAGTGAGAAAGGAGCAACAGGGTCACTCGCAGTGAAAAAGGAGCAACAGGGTCACTCGCAGTGAGGGAGGAGTAACAGGGTCACTCGCAGTGAGAAAGGAGCAACAGGGTCACTCGCACTGAGGGAGGAGCAACAGGGTCACTCGCAGTGAGAAAGGAGCAACAGGGTCACTCGCAGTGAGGGAGGAGCAACAGGGTCACTCGTAGTGAGGGAGGAGCAACAGGGTCATTCGCAGTGAGAAAGGAGCAACAGGGTCACTCGCAGTGAGAAAGGAGCAACAGGGTCACTCGCAGTGAGAAAGGAGCAACTGGGTCACTCGCACTGAGGGAGGAGCAACAGGGTCACTCGCATTGAGGGAGGACCAACAGGGTCACTCGCAGCGAGGGAGGAGCAACAGGGTCACTCGTAGTGAGAAAGCAACAGGGTCACTCCCAGTGAGGGAGGAGCAACAGGGTCACTCGCAGTGAGAAAGCAACAGGGTCACTCGCAGTGAGGGAGTAGCAACAGGGTCACTCGCAGTGAGGGAGGAGCAACAGGGTCACTCGCAGTGAGGGAGTAGCAACAGGGTCACTCGCAGTGAGGGAGGAGCAACAGGGTCACTCGCAGTGAGGGAGGAGCAACAGTGTCACTCGCAGTGAGGGAGGAGCAACAGGGTCACTCGCAGTGAGGGAGTAGCAACAGGGTCACTCGCAGTGAGGGAGGAGCAACAGGATCACTCGCAGTCAGGGAGGAGCAACAGTGTTACTCGCAGTGAGGGAGGAGCAACAGGGTCACTCGCAGTGAGGGAGGAGCAACAGGGTCACTCGCTGTGAGAAAGAAGCAACAGGGTCACTCGCAGTGAGGGAGGAGCAATAGGGTCACTCGCAGTGAGGGAGCACCAACAGGGTCACTTGCAGCGAGGGACGAGCAACAGGGTCACTCGCAGTGAGAAAGCAACAGGGTCACTCCCAGTGAGGGAGGAGCAACAGGGTCACTCGCAGTGAGGGAGGAGCAACAGGGTCACTCGCAGTGAGGGAGGAGCAACAGGGTCACTCGCAGTGAGGGAGGAGCAACAGGGTCACTCGGACTGAGGGAGGAGCAACAGGGTCACTCGCAGTGAGGGAGGAGCAACAGGGTCACTCGCAGTGAGGGAGGAACAACAGGGTCACTCGCAGTGAGGGACGAGCAACAGGGTCACTCGCAGTGAGAAAGCAACAGGGTCACTCGCAATGAGAAAGCAACAGGGTCACTCGCAGTGAGAAAGGAGCAACAGGGTCACTCGCAGTGAGAAAGGAGCAACAGGGTCTCTCGCAGTGAGGGAGGAGCAACAGGATCACTCGCAGTGAGAAAGGAGCAACAGGGTCACTCGCAGTGAGAAAGGAGCAACAGGGTCTCTCGCAGTGAGGGAGGAGCAACAGGATCACTCGCAGTGAGGGAGGAGCAACAGGGTCACTTGCAGTGAGAAAGCTGCAGGGTCACTCGCAGTGAGAAAGGAGCAACAGGGTCACTCGCAGTGAGGGAGGAGCAACAGGGTAAATCGCAGTGAGGGAGGAGCAACAGGGTCACTCGCAGTGAGGGAGGAGCAACAGGGTCACTCGCAGTGAGAAAGCAACAGGGTCACTCGCAGTGAGAAAGCAACAGGGTCACTCGCAGTGAGAAAGGAGCAACAGGGTCACTCGCAGTGAGAAAGGAGCAACAGGGTCACTCGCAGTGAGAAAGCAACAGGGTCACTCGCAGTGAGAATGCTACAGGGTCACTCGCAGTGAGAAAGGAGCAACAGGGTCACTCGCAGTGAGGGAGGAGCAACAGGGTCACTCGCAGTGAGGGAGGAGCAACAGGGTCACTCGCAGTGAGGGAGGTGCAACAGGGTCACTCGCAGTGAAGGAGCAGCAACAGGGTCACTCGCAGTGAGGGAGGAGCAACAGGGTCACTCGCAGTGAGAAAGGAGCAACAGGGTCAATCGCAGTGAGGGAGGAGCAACAGGGTCACTCGCAGTGAGGGAGGAGCAACAGGGTCACTCGCAGTGAGAAAGGAGCAACAGGGTCACTCGCAGTGAGGGAGGAGCAACAGGGACACTCGTAGTGAGGGAGGAGCAACAGGGTCACTCGCAGTGAGGGAGGAGCAACAGGGTCACTCGCAGTGAGAAAGGAGCAACAGGGTCACTCGCAGTGAGGGAGGAGCAACAGGGTCACTCGCAGTGAGGGAGGAGCAACAGGGTCAATCGCAGTTAGAAAGGAGCAACAGGGTCAATTGCAGTGAGAAAGGAGCAACAGGGTCACTCGCAGTGAGAAAGGAGCAACAGGGTCACTCGCAGTGAGGGAGGAGCAACAGGGTCACTCGCAGTGAGGGAGGAGCAACAGGGTCACTCGCAGTGAGGGAGGAGAAACAGGGTCACTCGCAGTGAGAAAGGAGCAACAGGGTCAATCGCAGTGAGGGAGGAGCAACAGGGTCACTCGCAGTGAGGGAGGAGCAACAGGGTCACTCGCAGTGAGAAAGGAGCAACAGGGTCAATCGCAGTGAGGGAGGAGCAACAGGGTCACTCGCTGTGAGAAAGCAACAGGGTCACTCACAGTGAGGGAGGGGTAACAGGGTCACTCGCAGTGAGAAAGGAGCAACAGGGTCACTCGCAGTGAGGGAGCAGGAACAGGGTCACTCGCAGTGAGAAAGGAGCAACAGGGTCACTCGCAGTGAGGGAGCAGCAACAGGGTCACTCGCAGTGAGAAAGGAGCAAAAGGGTCACTCACAGTGAGAAAGGAGCAACAGGGTCACTCGCAGTGAGGGAGAAGCAACAGGGTCACTCGCAGTGAGAAAGGAGCAACAGGGTCACTCGCAGTGAGGGAGGAGCAACTGGGTCACTCGCAGTGAGAAAGGAGCAACAGGGTCACTCGCAGTGAAAAAGGAGCAACAGGGTCACTCGCAGTGAGGGAGGAGTAACAGGGTCACTCGCAGTGAGAAAGGAGCAACAGGGTCACTCGCACTGAGGGAGGAGCAACAGGGTCACTCGCAGTGAGAAAGGAGCAACAGGGTCACTCGCAGTGAGGGAGGAGCAACAGGGTCACTCGTAGTGAGGGAGGAGCAACAGGGTCATTCGCAGTGAGAAAGGAGCAACAGGGTCACTCGCAGTGAGAAAGGAGCAACAGGGTCACTCGCAGTGAGAAAGGAGCAACTGGGTCACTCGCACTGAGGGAGGAGCAACAGGGTCACTCGCATTGAGGGAGGACCAACAGGGTCACTCGCAGCGAGGGAGGAGCAACAGGGTCACTCGTAGTGAGAAAGCAACAGGGTCACTCCCAGTGAGGGAGGAGCAACAGGGTCACTCGCAGTGAGAAAGCAACAGGGTCACTCGCAGTGAGGGAGTAGCAACAGGGTCACTCGCAGTGAGGGAGGAGCAACAGGGTCACTCGCAGTGAGGGAGTAGCAACAGGGTCACTCGCAGTGAGGGAGGAGCAACAGGGTCACTCGCAGTGAGGGAGGAGCAACAGTGTCACTCGCAGTGAGGGAG
Source organism: Mustelus asterias (assembly GCF_964213995.1). Taxonomy (NCBI): domain Eukaryota; kingdom Metazoa; phylum Chordata; class Chondrichthyes; order Carcharhiniformes; family Triakidae; genus Mustelus; species Mustelus asterias. The sequence continues at coordinate 29,891,432 of NC_135818.1, forward strand.
GAGCAACAGGGTCACTCGCAGTGAGGGAGTAGCAACAGGGTCACTCGCAGTGAGGGAGGAGCAACAGGATCACTCGCAGTCAGGGAGGAGCAACAGTGTTACTCGCAGTGAGGGAGGAGCAACAGGGTCACTCGCAGTGAGGGAGGAGCAACAGGGTCACTCGCTGTGAGAAAGAAGCAACAGGGTCACTCGCAGTGAGGGAGGAGCAACAGGGTCACTCGGACTGAGGGAGGAGCAACAGGGTCACTCGCAGTGAGGGAGGAGCAACAGGGTCACTCGCAGTGAGGGAGGAACAACAGGGTCACTCGCAGTGAGGGACGAGCAACAGGGTCACTCGCAGTGAGAAAGCAACAGGGTTACTCGCAATGAGAAAGCAACAGGGTCACTCGCAGTGAGAAAGGAGCAACAGGGTCACTCGCAGTGAGAAAGGAGCAACAGGGTCTCTCGCAGTGAGGGAGGAGCAACAGGATCACTCGCAGTGAGGGAGGAGCAACAGGGTCACTTGCAGTGAGAAAGCTGCAGGGTCACTCGCAGTGAGAAAGGAGCAACAGGGTCACTCGCAGTGAGGGAGGAGCAACAGGGTAAATCGCAGTGAGGGAGGAGCAACAGGGTCACTCGCAGTGAGGGAGGAGCAACAGGGTCACTCGCAGTGAGAAAGCAACAGGGTCACTCGCAGTGAGAAAGCAACAGGGTCACTCGCAGTGAGAAAGGAGCAACAGGGTCACTCGCAGTGAGAAAGGAGCAACAGGGTCACTCGCAGTGAGAAAGCAACAGGGTCACTCGCAGTGAGAATGCTACAGGGTCACTCGCAGTGAGAAAGGAGCAACAGGGTCACTCGCAGTGAGGGAGGAGCAACAGGGTCACTCGCAGTGAGGGAGGAGCAACAGGGTCACTCGCAGTGAGGGAGGAGCAACAGGGTCACTCGCAGTGAGAAAGGAGCAACAGGGTCAATCGCAGTGAGGGAGGAGCAACAGGGTCACTCGCAGTGAGGGAGGAGCAACAGGGTCACTTGCAGTGAGAAAGGAGCAACAGGGTCAATCGCAGTGAGGGAGCAGCAACAGGGTCACTCGCAGTGAGAAAGGAGCAATAGGGTCACTCACAGTGAGAAAGGAGCAACAGGGTCACTCGCAGTGAGGGAGCAGCAACAGGGTCACTCGCAGTGAGAAAGGAGCAACAGGGTCACTCGCAGTGAGGAAGGAACAACTGGGTCACTCGCAGTGAGAAAGGAGCAACAGGGTCACTCGCAGTGAAAAAGGAGCAACAGGGTCACTCGCAGTGAGGGAGGAGTAACAGGGTCACTCGCAGTGAGAAAGGAGCAACAGGGTCACTCGCAGTGAGGGAGGAGCAACAGGGTCACTCGCAGTGAGAAAGGAGCAACAGGGTCACTCGCAGTGAGGGAGGAGGAACAGGGTCACTCGTAGTGAGGGAGGAGCAACAGGGTCATTCGCAGTGAGAAAGGAGCAACAGGGTCACTCGCAGTGAGAAAGGAGCAACAGGGTCACTCGCAGTGAGAAAGCAGTAACTGGGTCACTCGCACTGAGGGAGGAGCAACAGGGTCACTCGCATTGAGGGAGGACCAACAGGGTCACTCGCAGCGAGGGAGGAGCAACAGGGTCACTCGTAGTGAGAAAGCAACAGGGTCACTCCCAGTGAGGGAGGAGCAACAGGGTCACTCGCAGTGAGAAAGCAACAGGGTCACTCGCAGTGAGGGAGTAGCAACAGGGTCACTCGCAGTGAGGGAGGAGCAACAGGGTCACTCGCAGTGAGGGAGTAGCAACAGGGTCACTCGCAGTGAGGGAGGAGCAACAGGGTCACTCGCAGTGAGGGAGGAGCAACAGTGTCACTCGCAGTGAGGGAGGAGCAACAGGGTCACTCGCAGTGAGGGAGTAGCAACAGGGTCACTCGCAGTGAGGGAGGAGCAACAGGATCACTCGCAGTGAGGGAGGAGCAACAGTGTTACTCGCAGTGAGGGAGGAGCAACAGGGTCACTCGCAGTGAGGGAGGAGCAACAGGGTCACTTGCAGCGAGGGAGGAGCAACAGGGTCACTCGCAGTGAGAAAGAAGCAACAGGGTCACTCGCAGTGAGGGAGGAGCAACAGGGTCACTCGCAGTGAGGGAGCACCAACAGGGTTACTTGCAGCGAGGGACGAGCAACAGGGTCACTCGCAGTGAGAAAGCAACAGGGTCACTCCCAGTGAGGGAGGAGCAACAGGGTCACTCGCAGTGAGGGAGGAGCAACAGGGTCACTCGCAGTGAGGGAGGAGCAACAGGGTCACTCGCAGTGAGGGAGGAGCAACAGGGTCACTCGGAGTGAGGGAGGAGCAACAGGGTCACTCGCAGTGAGGGAGGAGCAACAGGGTCACTCGCAGTGAGGGAGGAACAACAGGGTCACTCGCAGTGAGGGACGAGCAACAGGGTCACTCGCAGTGAGAAAGCAACAGGGTCACTCGCAATGAGAAAGCAACAGGGTCACCCGCAGTGAGAAAGGAGCAACAGGGTCACTCGCAGTGAGAAAGGAGCAACAGGGTCACTCGCAGTGAGGGAGGAGCAACAGGATCACTCGCAGTGAGGGAGGAGCAACAGGGTCACTCGCAGTGAGGGAGGAGCAACAGGGTCACTCGCAGTGAGAAAGGAGCAACAGGGTCACTCGCAGTGAGGGAGGAGGAACAGGGTCACTCGTAGTGAGGGAGGAGCAACAGGGTCATTCGCAGTGAGAAAGGAGCAACAGGGTCACTCGCAGTGAGAAAGGAGCAACAGGGTCACTCGCAGTGAGAAAGCAGCAACTGGGTCACTCGCACTGAGGGAGGAGCAACAGGGTCACTCGCATTGAGGGAGGACCAACAGGGTCACTCGCAGCGAGGGAGGAGCAACAGGGTCACTCGTAGTGAGAAAGCAACAGGGTCACTCCCAGTGAGGGAGGAGCAACAGGGTCACTCGCAGTGAGAAAGCAACAGGGTCACTCGCAGTGAGGGAGTAGCAACAGGGTCACTCGCAGTGAGGGAGGAGCAACAGGGTCACTCGCAGTGAGGGAGTAGCAACAGGGTCACTCGCAGTGAGGGAGGAGCAACAGGGTCACTCGCAGTGAGAAAGCAACAGGGTCACTCGCAGTGAGGGAGTAGCAACAGGGTCACTCGCAGTGAGGGAGGAGCAACAGGGTCACTCGCAGTGAGGGAGTAGCAACAGGGTCACTCGCAGTGAGGGAGGAGCAACAGGGTCACTCGCAGTGAGGGAGGAGCAACAGTGTCACTCGCAGTGAGGGAGGAGCAACAGGGTCACTCGCAGTGAGGGAGTAGCAACAGGGTCACTCGCAGTGAGGGAGGAGCAACAGGATCACTCGCAGTCAGGGAGGAGCAACAGTGTTACTCGCAGTGAGGGAGGAGCAACAGGGTCACTCGCAGTGAGGGAGGAGCAACAGGGTCACTCGCTGTGAGAAAGAAGCAACAGGGTCACTCGCAGTGAGGGAGGAGCAATAGGGTCACTCGCAGTGAGGGAGCACCAACAGGGTCACTTGCAGCGAGGGACGAGCAACAGGGTCACTCGCAGTGAGAAAGCAACAGGGTCACTCCCAGTGAGGGAGGAGCAACAGGGTCACTCGCAGTGAGGGAGGAGCAACAGGGTCACTCGCAGTGAGGGAGGAGCAACAGGGTCACTCGCAGTGAGGGAGGAGCAACAGGGTCACTCGGACTGAGGGAGGAGCAACAGGGTCACTCGCAGTGAGGGAGGAGCAACAGGGTCACTCGCAGTGAGGGAGGAACAACAGGGTCACTCGCAGTGAGGGACGAGCAACAGGGTCACTCGCAGTGAGAAAGCAACAGGGTCACTCGCAATGAGAAAGCAACAGGGTCACTCGCAGTGAGAAAGGAGCAACAGGGTCACTCGCAGTGAGAAAGGAGCAACAGGGTCTCTCGCAGTGAGGGAGGAGCAACAGGATCACTCGCAGTGAGGGAGGAGCAACAGGGTCACTTGCAGTGAGAAAGCTGCAGGGTCACTCGCAGTGAGAAAGGAGCAACAGGGTCACTCGCAGTGAGGGAGGAGCAACAGGGTAAATCGCAGTGAGGGAGGAGCAACAGGGTCACTCGCAGTGAGGGAGGAGCAACAGGGTCACTCGCAGTGAGAAAGCAACAGGGTCACTCGCAGTGAGAAAGCAACAGGGTCACTCGCAGTGAGAAAGGAGCAACAGGGTCACTCGCAGTGAGAAAGGAGCAACAGGGTCACTCGCAGTGAGAAAGCAACAGGGTCACTCGCAGTGAGAATGCTACAGGGTCACTCGCAGTGAGAAAGGAGCAACAGGGTCACTCGCAGTGAGGGAGGAGCAACAGGGTCACTCGCAGTGAGGGAGGAGCAACAGGGTCACTCGCAGTGAGGGAGGAGCAACAGGGTCACTCGCAGTGAGAAAGGAGCAACAGGATCAATCGCAGTGAGGGAGGAGCAACAGGGTCACTCGCAGTGAGGGAGGAGCAACAGGGTCACTTGCAGTGAGAAAGGAGCAACAGGGTCAATCGCAGTGAGGGAGCAGCAACAGGGTCACTCGCAGTGAGAAAGGAGCAATAGGGTCACTCACAGTGAGAAAGGAGCAACAGGGTCACTCGCAGTGAGGGAGCAGCAACAGGGTCACTCGCAGTGAGAAAGGAGCAACAGGGTCACTCGCAGTGAGGAAGGAACAACTGGGTCACTCGCAGTGAGAAAGGAGCAACAGGGTCACTCGCAGTGAAAAAGGAGCAACAGGGTCACTCGCAGTGAGGGAGGAGTAACAGGGTCACTCGCAGTGAGAAAGGAGCAACAGGGTCACTCGCAGTGAGGGAGGAGCAACAGGGTCACTCGCAGTGAGAAAGGAGCAACAGGGTCACTCGCAGTGAGGGAGGAGGAACAGGGTCACTCATAGTGAGGGAGGAGCAACAGGGTCATTCGCAGTGAGAAAGGAGCAACAGGGTCACTCGCAGTGAGAAAGGAGCAACAGGGTCACTCGCAGTGAGAAAGCAGCAACTGGGTCACTCGCACTGAGGGAGGAGCAACAGGGTCACTCGCATTGAGGGAGGACCAACAGGGTCACTCGCAGCGAGGGAGGAGCAACAGGGTCACTCGTAGTGAGAAAGCAACAGGGTCACTCCCAGTGAGGGAGGAGCAACAGGGTCACTCGCAGTGAGAAAGCAACAGGGTCACTCGCAGTGAGGGAGTAGCAACAGGGTCACTCGCAGTGAGGGAGGAGCAACAGGGTCACTCGCAGTGAGGGAGTAGCAACAGGGTCACTCGCAGTGAGGGAGGAGCAACAGGGTCACTCGCAGTGAGGGAGGAGCAACAGTGTCACTCGCAGTGAGGGAGGAGCAACAGGGTCACTCGCAGTGAGGGAGTAGCAACAGGGTCACTCGCAGTGAGGGAGGAGCAACAGGATCACTCGCAGTGAGGGAGGAGCAACAGTGTTACTCGCAGTGAGGGAGGAGCAACAGGGTCACTCGCAGTGAGGGAGGAGCAACAGGGTCACTTGCAGCGAGGGAGGAGCAACAGGGTCACTCGCAGTGAGAAAGAAGCAACAGGGTCACTCGCAGTGAGGGAGGAGCAACAGGGTCACTCGCAGTGAGGGAGCACCAACAGGGTTACTTGCAGCGAGGGACGAGCAACAGGGTCACTCGCAGTGAGAAAGCAACAGGGTCACTCCCAGTGAGGGAGGAGCAACAGGGTCACTCGCAGTGAGGGAGGAGCAACAGGGTCACTCGCAGTGAGGGAGGAGCAACAGGGTCACTCGCAGTGAGGGAGGAGCAACAGGGTCACTCGGAGTGAGGGAGGAGCAACAGGGTCACTCGCAGTGAGGGAGGAGCAACAGGGTCACTCGCAGTGAGGGAGGAACAACAGGGTCACTCGCAGTGAGGGACGAGCAACAGGGTCACTCGCAGTGAGAAAGCAACAGGGTCACTCGCAATGAGAAAGCAACAGGGTCACCCGCAGTGAGAAAGGAGCAACAGGGTCACTCGCAGTGAGAAAGGAGCAACAGGGTCACTCGCAGTGAGGGAGGAGCAACAGGATCACTCGCAGTGAGGGAGGAGCAACAGGGTCACTCGCAGTGAGGGAGGAGCAACAGTGTCACTCGCAGTGAGGGAGGAGCAACAGGGTCACTCGCAGTGAGGGAGTAGCAACAGGGTCACTCGCAGTGAGGGAGGAGCAACAGGATCACTCGCAGTCAGGGAGGAGCAACAGTGTTACTCGCAGTGAGGGAGGAGCAACAGGGTCACTCGCAGTGAGGGAGGAGCAACAGGGTCACTCGCTGTGAGAAAGAAGCAACAGGGTCACTCGCAGTGAGGGAGGAGCAATAGGGTCACTCGCAGTGAGGGAGCACCAACAGGGTCACTTGCAGCGAGGGACGAGCAACAGGGTCACTCGCAGTGAGAAAGCAACAGGGTCACTCCCAGTGAGGGAGGAGCAACAGGGTCACTCGCAGTGAGGGAGGAGCAACAGGGTCACTCGCAGTGAGGGAGGAGCAACAGGGTCACTCGCAGTGAGGGAGGAGCAACAGGGTCACTCGGACTGAGGGAGGAGCAACAGGGTCACTCGCAGTGAGGGAGGAGCAACAGGGTCACTCGCAGTGAGGGAGGAACAACAGGGTCACTCGCAGTGAGGGACGAGCAACAGGGTCACTCGCAGTGAGAAAGCAACAGGGTCACTCGCAATGAGAAAGCAACAGGGTCACTCGCAGTGAGAAAGGAGCAACAGGGTCACTCGCAGTGAGAAAGGAGCAACAGGGTCTCTCGCAGTGAGGGAGGAGCAACAGGATCACTCGCAGTGAGGGAGGAGCAACAGGGTCACTTGCAGTGAGAAAGCTGCAGGGTCACTCGCAGTGAGAAAGGAGCAACAGGGTCACTCGCAGTGAGGGAGGAGCAACAGGGTAAATCGCAGTGAGGGAGGAGCAACAGGGTCACTCGCAGTGAGGGAGGAGCAACAGGGTCACTCGCAGTGAGAAAGCAACAGGGTCACTCGCAGTGAGAAAGCAACAGGGTCACTCGCAGTGAGAAAGGAGCAACAGGGTCACTCGCAGTGAGAAAGGAGCAACAGGGTCACTCGCAGTGAGAAAGCAACAGGGTCACTCGCAGTGAGAATGCTACAGGGTCACTCGCAGTGAGAAAGGAGCAACAGGGTCACTCGCAGTGAGGGAGGAGCAACAGGGTCACTCGCAGTGAGGGAGGAGCAACAGGGTCACTCGCAGTGAGGGAGGAGCAACAGGGTCACTCGCAGTGAGAAAGGAGCAACAGGGTCAATCGCAGTGAGGGAGGAGCAACAGGGTCACTCGCAGTGAGGGAGGAGCAACAGGGTCACTTGCAGTGAGAAAGGAGCAACAGGGTCAATCGCAGTGAGGGAGCAGCAACAGGGTCACTCGCAGTGAGAAAGGAGCAATAGGGTCACTCACAGTGAGAAAGGAGCAACAGGGTCACTCGCAGTGAGGGAGCAGCAACAGGGTCACTCGCAGTGAGAAAGGAGCAACAGGGTAACTCGCAGTGAGGAAGGAACAACTGGGTCACTCGCAGTGAGAAAGGAGCAACAGGGTCACTCGCAGTGAAAAAGGAGCAACAGGGTCACTCGCAGTGAGGGAGGAGTAACAGGGTCACTCGCAGTGAGAAAGGAGCAACAGGGTCACTCGCAGTGAGGGAGGAGCAACAGGGTCACTCGCAGTGAGAAAGGAGCAACAGGGTCACTCGCAGTGAGGGAGGAGGAACAGGGTCACTCGTAGTGAGGGAGGAGCAACAGGGTCATTCGCAGTGAGAAAGGAGCAACAGGGTCACTCGCAGTGAGAAAGGAGCAACAGGGTCACTCGCAGTGAGAAAGCAGCAACTGGGTCACTCGCACTGAGGGAGGAGCAACAGGGTCACTCGCATTGAGGGAGGACCAACAGGGTCACTCGCAGCGAGGGAGGAGCAACAGGGTCACTCGTAGTGAGAAAGCAACAGGGTCACTCCCAGTGAGGGAGGAGCAACAGGGTCACTCGCAGTGAGAAAGCAACAGGGTCACTCGCAGTGAGGGAGTAGCAACAGGGTCACTCGCAGTGAGGGAGGAGCAACAGGGTCACTCGCAGTGAGGGAGTAGCAACAGGGTCACTCGCAGTGAGGGAGGAGCAACAGGGTCACTCGCAGTGAGGGAGGAGCAACAGTGTCACTCGCAGTGAGGGAGGAGCAACAGGGTCACTCGCAGTGAGGGAGTAGCAACAGGGTCACTCGCAGTGAGGGAGGAGCAACAGGATCACTCGCAGTGAGGGAGGAGCAACAGTGTTACTCGCAGTGAGGGAGGAGCAACAGGGTCACTCGCAGTGAGGGAGGAGCAACAGGGTCACTTGCAGCGAGGGAGGAGCAACAGGGTCACTCGCAGTGAGAAAGAAGCAACAGGGTCACTCGCAGTGAGGGAGGAGCAACAGGGTCACTCGCAGTGAGGGAGCACCAACAGGGTTACTTGCAGCGAGGGACGAGCAACAGGGTCACTCGCAGTGAGAAAGCAACAGGGTCACTCCCAGTGAGGGAGGAGCAACAGGGTCACTCGCAGTGAGGGAGGAGCAACAGGGTCACTCGCAGTGAGGGAGGAGCAACAGGGTCACTCGCAGTGAGGGAGGAGCAACAGGGTCACTCGGAGTGAGGGAGGAGCAACAGGGTCACTCGCAGTGAGGGAGGAGCAACAGGGTCACTCGCAGTGAGGGAGGAACAACAGGGTCACTCGCAGTGAGGGACGAGCAACAGGGTCACTCGCAGTGAGAAAGCAACAGGGTCACTCGCAATGAGAAAGCAACAGGGTCACCCGCAGTGAGAAAGGAGCAACAGGGTCACTCGCAGTGAGAAAGGAGCAACAGGGTCACTCGCAGTGAGGGAGGAGCAACAGGATCACTCGCAGTGAGGGAGGAGCAACAGGGTCACTTGCAGTGAGAAAGCTGCAGGGTCACTCGCAGTGAGAAAGGAGCAACAGGGTCACTCGCAGTGAGGGAGGAGCAACAGGGTAAATCGCAGTGAGGGAGGAGCAACAGGGTCACTCGCAGTGAGGGAGGAGCAACAGGGTCACTCGCAGTGAGAAAGCAACAGGGTCACTCGCAGTGAGAAAGCAACAGGGTCACTCGCAGTGAGAAAGGAGCAACAGGGTCACTCGCAGTGAGAAAGGAGCAACAGGGTCACTCGCAGTGAGAAAGCAACAGGGTCACTCGCAGTGAGAATGCTACAGGGTCACTCGCAGTGAGAAAGGAGCAACAGGGTCACTCGCAGTGAGAAAGCAACAGGGTCACTCGCAGTGAGAAAGGAGCAATAGGGTCACTCACAGTGAGAAAGGAGCAACAGGGTCACTCGCAGTGAGGGAGCAGCAACAGGGTCACTCGCAGTGAGAAAGGAGCAACAGGGTCACTCGCAGTGAGGGAGGAGCAACTGGGTCACTCGCAGTGAGGGAGGAGCAACAGGGTCACTCGCAGTGAAAAAGGAGCAACAGGGTCACCCGCAGTGAGGGAGGAGCAACAGGGTCATTCGCAGTGAAAAAGGAGCAACTGGGTCACTTGCAGTGTAAAAGGAGCAACAGGGTCACTCACAGTGAGAAAGGAGCAACAGGGTCACTCGCAGTGAGGGAGGAGCAACAGGGTCACTCGCAGTGAGAAAGGAGCAACAGGGTCACTCGCAGTGAGGGAGGAGCAACAGGGTCACTCGTAGTGAGGGAGGAGCAACAGGGTCATTCGCAGTGAGGGAGGAGCAACAGGGTCACTCGTAGTGAGGGAGGAGTAACAGGGTCACTCGTAGTGAGGGAGGAGTAACAGGGTCACTCGCAGTAAGGGAGGAGCAACAGGGTCACTCGCAGTGAAAATGGAGCAACTGGGTCACTTGCAGTGAAAAAGGAGCAACAGGGTCACTCACAGTGAGAAAGGAGCAACAGGGTCACTCGCAGTGAGGGAGGAGCAACAGGGTCACTCGCAGTGAGAAAGGAGCAACAGGGTCACTCGCAGTGAGGGAGGAGCAACAGGGTCACTCGTAGTGAGGGAGGAGCAACAGGGTCATTCGCAGTGAGAAAGGAGCAACAGGGTCACTCGCAGTGAGGGAGGAGCAACAGGGTCACTCGCAGAGAGAAAGGAGCAACAGGGTCACTCGCACTGAGGGAGGAGCAACAGGTTCACTCGCAGTGAGGGAGGAGCAACAGGGTCACTCGCAGTGAGGGAGGAGCAACAGGGTCACTCGCAGAGAGAAAGGAGCAACAGGTTCACTCACACTGAGGGAGGAGCAACAGGGTCACTCGCATTGAGGGAGGATCAACAGGGTCACTCGCAGCGAGGGAGGAGCAACAGGGTCACTCGTAGTGAGAAAGCAACAGGGTCACTCCCAGTGAGGGAGGAGCAACAGGGTCACTCGCAGTGAGAAAGCAACAGGGTCACTCGCAGTGAGGGAGTAGCAACAGGGTCACTCGCAGTGAGGGAGGAGCAACAGGCTCACTCGCAGTGAGGGAGTAGCAACAGGGTCACTCGCAGTGAGGGAGGAGCAACAGGGTCACTCGCAGTGAGGGAGCACCAACAGGGTCACTCGCAGTGAGGGAGGAGCAACAGGATCACTCGCAGTGAGGGAGGAGCAACAGGGTCACTCGCAGTGAGAGAGGAGCAACAGGGTCACTTGCAGTGAGAAAGCTGCAGGGTCACTCGCAGTGAGAAAGGAGCAACAGGGTCACTCGCAGTGAGAAAGGAGCAACAGGGTCACTCGCAGTGAGAAAGCAACAGGGTCACTCGCAGTGAGAATGCTACAGGGTCACTCGCAGTGAGAAAGGAGCAACAGGGTCACTCGCAGTGAGAAAGCAACAGGGTCACTCGCAATGAGAAAGGAGCAATAGGGTCACTCACAGTGAGAAAGGAGCAACAGGGTCACTCGCAGTGAGGGAGCAGCAACAGGGTCACTCGCAGTGAGAAAGGAGCAACAGGGTCACTCGCAGTGAGGGAGGAGCAACTGGGTCACTCGCAGTGAGAAAGGAGCAACAGGGTCACTCGCAGTGAAAAAGGAGCAACAGGGTCACTCGTAGTGAGGGAGGAGTAACAGGGTCACTAGCAGTGAGAAAGGTGCAAAGGGGTCAATCGCATTGAGGGAGGAGTAACAGGGTCACTCGCAGTAAGGGAGGAGCAACAGGGTCACTCGCAGTGAAAAAGGAGCAACTGGGTCACTTGCAGTGAAAAAGGAGCAACAGGGTCACTCGCAGTGAGAAAGGAGCAACAGGGTCACTCGCAGTGAGGGAGGAGCAACAGGGTCACTCGCAGTGAGGGCGTAGCAACAGGGTCACTCGCAGTGAGGGAGGAGCAACAGGGTCACCCGTAGTGAGGGAGGAGCAACAGGGTCATTCGCAGTGAGAAAGGAGCAACAGGGTCACTCGCAGTGAGGGAGGAGCAACAGGGTCACTCGCAGAGAGAAAGGAGCAACAGGGTCACTCGCACTGAGGGAGGAGCAACAGGTTCACTCGCAGTGAGGGAGGAGCAACAGGGTCACTCGCAGTGAGAAAGGAGCAACAGGGTCACTCGCAGTGAGAAAGGAGCAACTGGGTCACTCACACTGAGGGAGGAGCAACAGGGTCACTCGCATTGAGGGAGGACCAACAGGGTCACTCGCAGCGAGGCAGGAGCAACAGGGTCACCCGTAGTGAGAAAGCAACAGGGTCACTCCCAGTGAGGGAGGAGCAACAGGGTCACTCGCAGTGAGAAAGCAACAGGGTCACTCGCAGTGAGGGAGTAGCAACAGGGTCACTCGCAGTGAGGGAGGAGCAACAGGGTCACTCGCAGTGAGGGAGTAGCAACAGGGTCACTCGCAGTAAGGGAGGAGCAACAGGGTCACTCGCAGTGAGGGAGGAGCAACAGTGTCACTCGCAGTGAGGGAGGAGCAACAGGGTCACTCGCAGTGAGGGAGTAGAAAACAGGGTCACTCGCAGTGAGGGAGGAGCAACAGGATCACTCGCAGTCAGGGAGGAGCAACAGTGTTACTCGCAGTGAGGGAGGAGCAACAGGGTCACTCGCAGTGAGGGAGGAGCAACAGGGTCACTTGCAGCGAGGGAGGAGCAACAGGGTCACTCGCAGTGAGAAAGAAGCAACAGGGTCACTCGCAGTGAGGGAGGAGCAACAGGGTCACTCGCAGTGAGGGAGCACCAACAGGGTCACTTGCAGCGAGGGACGAGCAACAGGGTCACACGCAGTGAGAAAGCAACAGGGTCACTCGCAATGAGAAAGCAACAGGGTCACTCGCAGTGAGAAAGGAGCAACAGGGTAACTAGCAGTGAGGGAGGAGCAACAGGGTCACTCGCAGTCAGAAAGGAGCAACAGGGTGACTCGCAGTGAGGGAGGAGCAACAGGGTAAATCGCAGTGAGGGAGGAGCAACAGGGTCACTCGCAGTGAGGGAGGAGCAACAGGGTAAATCGCAGTGAGGGAGGAGCAACAGGGTCACTCGCAGTGAGGGAGGAGCAACAGGGTCACTCGCAGTGAGAAAACAACAGGGTCACTCGCAGTGAGAAAGCAACAGGGTCACTCGCAGTGAGAAAGGAGCAACAGGGTCACTCCCAGTGAGAAAGGAGCAACAGGGTCACTCGCAGTGAGAAAGCAACAGGGTCACTCGCAGTGAGAATGCTACAGGGTTACTCGCAGTGAGAAAGGAGCAACAGGGTCACTCGCAGTGAGAAAGCAACAGGGTCACTCGCAGTGAGAAAGGAGCAACAGGGTCACTCGCAGTGAGGGAGGAGCAACAGGATCACTCGCAGTGAGGGAGGAGCAACAGGGTCACTCGCAGTGAGAGAGGAGCGACAGGGTCCCTCGCAGTGAGGGAGGGGTAAGAGGGTCACTCGCAGTGAGAAAGGAGCAACAGGGTCACTCGCAGTGAGAAAGGAGCAACAGGGTCACTCGCAGTGAGGGAGGAGCAACAGGGTCACTCGCAGTGAGAAAGGAGCAACAGGGTCACTCGCAGTGAGAGAGGAGCATCAGGGTCACTCGCAGTGAGGGAGGGGTCAGAGGGTAACTCGCAGTGAGAAAGGAGCAACAGGGTCACTCGCAGTGAGAAAGGAGCAACAGGGTCAATCGCAGTGAGAAAGGAGCAACAGGGTCACTCGCAGTGAGAAAGGAGCAACAGGGTCACTCGCAGTGAGGGAGGAGCAACAGGGTCACTCGCAGTGAGGGAGGAGCAACAGGGTCACTCGCAGTGAGAAAGCAACAGGGTCACTCACAGTGAGAAAGGAGCAACAGGGTCAATCGCAGTGAGGGAGGAGCAACAGGGTCACTCGCTGTGAGAAAGCAACAGGGTCACTCACAGTGAGGGAGGGGTAACAGGTCACTCGCAGTGAGAAAGGAGCAACAGGGTCACTCGCAGTGAGAAAGGAGCAACAGGGTCACTCGCAGTGAGAAAGGAGCAACAGGGTCACTCGCAGTGAGGGAGGAGCAACAGGGTCACTCGCTGTGAGAAAGCAACAGGGTCACTCACAGTGAGGGAGGTGTAACAGGGTCACTCGCAGTGGGAAAGGAGCAACAGGGTCACTCGCAGTGAGGGAGCAGCAAACAGGGTCACTCGCAGTGAGGGAGGAGCAACAGGCTCAATCGCAGTGAGGGAGGAGCAACTGGGTCACTCGCAGTGAGGGAGGAGCAACAGGGTCACTCGCAGTGAGAAAGGTGCAAAGGGGTCACTCGCATTGAGGGAGGAGTAACAGGGACACTCGCAGTGAGAAAGCAACGGGGTCACTCGCAGTGAGGGAGGAGCAAATGGGTCACTCGCAGTGAGAAAGGAGCAACAGGGTCACTCGCAGCGAGGGAGCAGCAACAGGGTCACTCGCAGTGAGGGAGGAGCAACAGGGTCACTCGCAGTGAGAAAGGAGCAACAGTGTCACTCGCAGTGAGGGAGGAGCAACAGGGTCACTCGCACTGAGGGAGGAGCAACAGGGTCACTCGCAGTGAAAAAGGAGCAACTGGGTCACTCGCAGTGAAAAAGGAGCAACAGGGTCACTCGCAGTGAGGGAGGAGCAACAGGGTCACTCGCAGTGAGGGAGGAGTAACAGGGTCACTCGCAGTGAGAAAGCAACAGGGTCACTCGCAGTGAGAAAGGAGCAACAGGGTCACTCGCAGTGAGGGAGGAGCAACAGGATCACTCGCAGTGAGGGAGGAGCAACAGGGTCACTCGCAGTGAGAGAGGAGCGACAGGGTCCCTCGCAGTGAGGGAGGGGTAAGAGGGTCACTCGCAGTGAGAAAGGAGCAACAGGGTCACTCGCAGTGAGAAAGGAGCAACAGGGTCAATCGCAGTGAGAAAGGAGCAACAGGGTCACTCGCAGTGAGAAAGGAGCAACAGGGTCACTCGCAGTGAGAGAGGAGCAACAGGGTCACTCGCAGTGAGGGAGGGGTAAGAGGGTCACTCGCAGTGAGAAAGGAGCAACAGGGTCACTCGCAGTGAGAAAGGAGCAACAGGGTCAATCGCAGTGAGAAAGGAGCAACAGGGTCACTCGCAGTGAGAAAGGAGCAACAGGGTCACTCGCAGTGAGGGAGGAGCAACAGGGTCACTCGCAGTGAGGGAGGAGCAACAGGGTCACTCGCAGTGAGAAAGCAACAGGGTCACTCACAGTGAGAAAGGAGCAACAGGGTCAATCGCAGTGAGGGAGGAGCAACAGGGTCACTCGCTGTGAGAAAGCAACAGGGTCACTCACAGTGAGGGAGGGGTAACAGGTCACTCGCAGTGAGAAAGGAGCAACAGGGTCACTCGCAGTGAGAAAGGAGCAACAGGGTCACTCGCAGTGAGAAAGGAGTAACAGGGTCACTCGCAGTGAGGGAGGAGCAACAGGGTCACTCGCTGTGAGAAAGCAACAGGGTCACTCACAGTGAGGGAGGTGTAACAGGGTCACTCGCAGGGGGAAAGGAGCAACAGGGTCACTCGCAGTGAGGGAGCAGCAAACAGGGTCACTCGCAGTGAGAAAGGAGTAACAGGGTCACTCGCAGTGAGGGAGGAGCAACAGGCTCACTCGCAGTGAGGGAGGAGCAACTGGGTCACTCGCAGTGAGGGAGGAGCAACAGGGTCACTCGCAGTGAGAAAGGTGCAAAGGGGTCACTCGCATTGAGGGAGGAGTAACAGGGACACTCGCAGTGAGAAAGCAACGGGGTCACTCGCAGTGAGGGAGGAGCAAATGGGTCACTCGCAGTGAGAAAGGAGCAACAGGGTCACTCGCAGCGAGGGAGCAGCAACAGGGTCACTCGCAGTGAGGGAGGAGCAACAGGGTCACTCGCAGTGAGAAAGGAGCAACAGTGTCACTCGCAGTGAGGGAGGAGCAACAGGGTCACTCGCACTGAGGGAGGAGCAACAGGGTCACTCGCAGTGAAAAAGGAGCAACTGGGTCACTCGCAGTGAAAAAGGAGCAACAGGGTCACTCGCAGTGAGGGAGGAGTAACAGGGTCACTCGCAGTGAGAAAGCAACAGGGTCACTCGCAGTGAGAAAGGAGCAACTGGGTCACTCACAGTGAAAAAGGAGCAACTGGGTCACTCGCAGTGAAAAAGGAGCAACAGGGTCACTCGCAGTGAGGGAGGAGTAACAGGGTCACTCGCAGTGAGAATGCAACAGGGTCACTCGCAGTGAGAAAGGAGCAACTGGGTCACTCGCAGTGAGAAAGGAGCAACAGGGTCACTCGCAGTGAGGGAGGAGCAACAGGATCACTCGCAGTGAGGGAGGAGCAACAGGGTCACTCGCAGTGAGGGAGGAGCAACAGGGTCACTCGCAGTGAGAAAGGAGCAACAGGGTCACTCGCAGTGAGAAAGGAGCAACAGGTTCACTCGCAGTGAGAAAGGAGCAACAGGGTCACTCGCAGTGAGGGAGGAGCAACAGGGTCACTCGCAGTGAGGGAGGAGCAACAGGGTCACTCGCAGTGAGAAAGGAGCAACAGGGTCACTCGCAGTGAGGGAGGAGCAACAGGGTCACTCGCAGTGAAAAAGGAGCAACAGGGTCACTCGCAGTGAGGGAGGAGCAACAGGGTCACTCGCAGTGAGGGAGGAGCAACAGGGTCACTCGCAGTGAGGGAGGAGCAACAGGTTCACTCGCAGGGAGAAAGCAACAGGGTCACTCGCAGTGAGAAAGGAGCAACTGGGTCACTCGCACTGAGGGAGGAGCAACAGGGTCACTCGCAGTGAGAAAGGAGCAACAGGGTCACTCGCAGTGAGGGAGGAGCAACAGGGTCACTCGCAGTGAGGGAGTAGCAACAGGGTCACTCGCAGTGAGGGAGGAGCAACAGGGTCACTCGCAGTGAGGGAGGAGCAACAGGGTAATTCGCAGTGAGAAAGGAGCAACAGGTTCACTCGCAGTGAGAAAGGAGCAACAGGGTCACTCGCAGTGAGGGAGGTGCAACAGGGTCACTCGCACTGAGGGAGGAGCAACAGGGTCACTCGTAGTGAGGGAGGAGCAACAGGGTCACTCGCAGTGAGAAAGGAGCAACAGGGTCACTCGCACTGAGGGAGGAGCAACAGGGTCACTCGCAGTGAGAAAGGAGCAACAGGGTCACTCGCAGTGAGGGAGGAGCAACAGGGTCACTCGTAGTGAGGGAGGAGCAACAGGGTCATTCGCAGTGAGAAAGGAGCAACAGGGTCACTCGCAGTGAGGGAGGAGCAACAGGATCACTCGCAGTGAAAAAGGAGCAACAGGGTCACTCGCAGAGAGAAAGGAGCAACAGGGTCACTCGCACTGAGGGAGGAGCAACAGGTTCACTCGCAGTGAGGGAGGAGCAACAGGGTCACTCGCAGTGAGAAAGGAGCAACAGGGTCACTCGCAGTGAGAAAGGAGCAACTGGGTCACTCGCACTGAGGGAGGAGCAACAGGGTCACTCGCATTGAGGGAGGACCAACAGGGTCACTCGCAGCGAGGGAGGAGCAACAGGGTCACTCGTAGTGAGAAAGCAACAGGGTCACTCCCAGTGAGGGAGAAGCAACAGGGTCACTCGCAGTGAGGGAGGAGCAACAGGGTCACTCGTAGTGAGAAAGCAACAGGGTCACTCCCAGTGAGGGAGAAGCAACAGGGTCACTCCCAGTGAGGGAGAAGCAACAGGGTCACTCGCAGTGAGAAAGCAACAGGGTCACTCGCAGTGAGGGAGTAGCAACAGGGTCACTCGCAGTGAGGGAGGAGCAACAGGGTCACTCGCAGTGAGGGAGTAGCAACAGGGTCACTCGCAGTGAGGGAGGAGCAACAGGGTCACTCGCAGTGAGGGAGGAGCAACAGTGTCACTCGCAGTGAGGGAGAGGAGCAACAGTGTCACTCGCAGTGAGGGAGTAGCAACAGGGTCACTCGCAGTGAGGGAGGAGCAACAGTGTCACTCGCAGTGAGGGAGGAGCAACAGGGTCACTCGCATTGAGGGAGGAGCAACAGTGTTACTCGCAGTGAGGGAGGAGCAACAGGGTCACTCGCAGTGAGGGAGGAGCAACAGGGTCACTCGCAGCGAGGGAGGAGCAACAGGGTCACTCGCAGTGAGAAAGAAGCAACAGGGTCACTCGCAGTGAGGGAGGAGCAACAGGGTCACTCGCAGTGAGGGAGCAGCAACAGGGTCACTCGCAGCGAGGGAGGAGCAACAGGGTCACTCCCAGTGAGGGAGGAGCAACAGGGTCACTCGCAGTGAGGGAGGAGCAACAGGGTGACTCGGAGCGAGGGAGGAGCGACAGGGTCACTCGCAGTGAGAAAGCAACAGGGTCACTCGCAGTGAGGGAGGAGCAACAGGGACACTCGCAGTGAGGGAGGAGCAACGGGGTCACTCGCAGTGAGGGAGGAGCAACAGGGTCACTCGCAGTGAGGGAGGAGCAACAGGGTCACTCGCAGTGAGGGAGGAGCAACAGGGTCACTCGCAGTGAGGGAGGAGCAACAGGGTCACTCGCAGTGAGGGAGGAACAACAGGGTCACTCGCAGTGAGGGACGAGCAACAGGGTCACTCGCAGTGAGAAAGCAACAGGGTCAGTCGCAATGAGAAAGCAACAGGGTCACTCGAAGTGAGAAAGGAGCAACCGGGTCACTCGCAGTGAGGGAGGAGCAACAGGATCACTCGCAGTGAGAGAGGAGCAACAGGGTCACTCGCAGTGAGGGAGGAGCAACAGGGTCACTCGCAGTGAGAAA
Source organism: Mustelus asterias (assembly GCF_964213995.1). Lineage (NCBI taxonomy): Eukaryota > Metazoa > Chordata > Chondrichthyes > Carcharhiniformes > Triakidae > Mustelus > Mustelus asterias. Next base: position 29,909,493 of record NC_135818.1, read on the forward strand.
GGAGCAACAGGGTCACTCGCAGTGAGAGAGGAGCAACAGGATCACTCGCAGTGAGAAAGGAGCAACAGGGTCACTCGCAGTGAGGGAGGAGCAACAGGATCACTCGCAGTGAGAGAGGAGCAACAAGGTCACTCGCAGTGAGAAAGCTGCAGGGTCACTCGCAGTCAGAAAGGAGCAACAGGGTCACTCGCTGTGAGGGAGGAACAACAGGGTAAATCGCAGTGAGGGAGGAGCAACAGGGTCACTCGCAGTGAGGGAGGAGCAACAGGGTCACTCGCAGTGAGAAAGCAACAGGGTCACTCGCAGTGAGAAAGCAACAGGGTCACTCGCAGTGAGAAAGGAGCAACAGGGTCACTCGCAGTGAGAAAGGAGCAACAGGGTCACTCGCAGTGAGAAAGCAACAGGGTCACTCGCAGTGAGAATGCTACAGGGTCACTCGCAGTGAGAAAGGAGCAACAGGGTCACTCGCAGTGAGAAAGCAACAGGGTCACTCGCAGTGAGGGAGGAGCAACAGGATCACTCGCAGTGAGGGAGGAGCAACAGTGTTACTCGCAGTGAGGGAGGAGCAACAGGGTCACTCGCAGTGAGGGAGGAGCAACAGGGTCACTCGCAGCGAGGGAGGAGCAACAGGGTCACTCGCAGTGAGAAAGAAGCAACAGGGTCACTCGCAGTGAGGGAGGAGCAACAGGGTCACTCGCAGTGAGGGAGCACCAACAGGGTCACTTGCAGCGAGGGAGGAGCAACAGGGTCACTCGCAGTGAGAAAGGTGCAAAGGGGTCACTCGCATTGAGGGAGGAGTAACAGGGTCACTCGCAGTGAGAAAGGAGCAACAGGGTCACTCGCAGTGAGAAAGCAACAGGGTCACTCGCAGTGAGGGAGGAGCAACAGGGTCACTCGCAGTGAGGGAGGAGCAACAGGGTCACTCGCAGTGAGGGAGGAGCAAATGGGTCACTCGCAGTGAGAAAGGAGCAACAGGGTCACTCGCAGCGAGGGAGGAGCAACCGGGTCACTCGCAGTGAGGGAGCAGCAACAGGGTCACTCGCAGTGAGGGAGGAGCAACAGGGTCACTCGCTGTGAGAAAGCAACAGGGTCACTCACAGTGAGGGAGGGGTAACAGGTCACTCGCAGTGAGAAAGGAGCAACAGGGTCACTCGCAGTGAGAAAGGAGCAACAGGGTCACTCGCAGTGAGAAAGGAGCAACAGGGTCACTCGCAGTGAGGGAGGAGCAACAGGGTCACTCGCTGTGAGAAAGCAACAGGGTCACTCACAGTGAGGGAGGTGTAACAGGGTCACTCGCAGTGGGAAAGGAGCAACAGGGTCACTCGCAGTGAGGGAGCAGCAAACAGGGTCACTCGCAGTGAGGGAGGAGCAACAGGCTCAATCGCAGTGAGGGAGGAGCAACTGGGTCACTCGCAGTGAGGGAGGAGCAACAGGGTCACTCGCAGTGAGAAAGGTGCAAAGGGGTCACTCGCATTGAGGGAGGAGTAACAGGGACACTCGCAGTGAGAAAGCACCGGGGTCACTCGCAGTGAGGGAGGAGCAAATGGGTCACTCGCAGTGAGAAAGGAGCAACAGGGTCACTCGCAGCGAGGGAGCAGCAACAGGGTCACTCGCAGTGAGGGAGGAGCAACAGGGTCACTCGCAGTGAGAAAGGAGCAACAGTGTCACTCGCAGTGAGGGAGGAGCAACAGGGTCACTCGCACTGAGGGAGGAGCAACAGGGTCACTCGCAGTGAAAAAGGAGCAACTGGGTCACTCGCAGTGAAAAAGGAGCAACAGGGTCACTCGCAGTGAGGGAGGAGCAACAGGGTCACTCGCAGTGAGGGAGGAGTAACAGGGTCACTCGCAGTGAGAAAGCAACAGGGTCACTCGCAGTGAGAAAGGAGCAACAGGGTCACTCGCAGTGAGGGAGGAGCAACAGGATCACTCGCAGTGAGGGAGGAGCAACAGGGTCACTCGCAGTGAGAGAGGAGCGACAGGGTCCCTCGCAGTGAGGGAGGGGTAAGAGGGTCACTCGCAGTGAGAAAGGAGCAACAGGGTCACTCGCAGTGAGAAAGGAGCAACAGGGTCAATCGCAGTGAGAAAGGAGCAACAGGGTCACTCGCAGTGAGAAAGGAGCAACAGGGTCACTCGCAGTGAGAGAGGAGCAACAGGGTCACTCGCAGTGAGGGAGGGGTAAGAGGGTCACTCGCAGTGAGAAAGGAGCAACAGGGTCACTCGCAGTGAGAAAGGAGCAACAGGGTCAATCGCAGTGAGAAAGGAGCAACAGGGTCACTCGCAGTGAGAAAGGAGCAACAGGGTCACTCGCAGTGAGGGAGGAGCAACAGGGTCACTCGCAGTGAGGGAGGAGCAACAGGGTCACTCGCAGTGAGAAAGCAACAGGGTCACTCACAGTGAGAAAGGAGCAACAGGGTCAATCGCAGTGAGGGAGGAGCAACAGGGTCACTCGCTGTGAGAAAGCAACAGGGTCACTCACAGTGAGGGAGGGGTAACAGGTCACTCGCAGTGAGAAAGGAGCAACAGGGTCACTCGCAGTGAGAAAGGAGCAACAGGGTCACTCGCAGTGAGAAAGGAGTAACAGGGTCACTCGCAGTGAGGGAGGAGCAACAGGGTCACTCGCTGTGAGAAAGCAACAGGGTCACTCACAGTGAGGGAGGTGTAACAGGGTCACTCGCAGGGGGAAAGGAGCAAGAGGGTCACTCGCAGTGAGGGAGCAGCAAACAGGGTCACTCGCAGTGAGAAAGGAGTAACAGGGTCACTCGCAGTGAGGGAGGAGCAACAGGCTCACTCGCAGTGAGGGAGGAGCAACTGGGTCACTCGCAGTGAGGGAGGAGCAACAGGGTCACTCGCAGTGAGAAAGGTGCAAAGGGGTCACTCGCATTGAGGGAGGAGTAACAGGGACACTCGCAGTGAGAAAGCAACGGGGTCACTCGCAGTGAGGGAGGAGCAAATGGGTCACTCGCAGTGAGAAAGGAGCAACAGGGTCACTCGCAGCGAGGGAGCAGCAACAGGGTCACTCGCAGTGAGGGAGGAGCAACAGGGTCACTCGCAGTGAGAAAGGAGCAACAGTGTCACTCGCAGTGAGGGAGGAGCAACAGGGTCACTCGCACTGAGGGAGGAGCAACAGGGTCACTCGCAGTGAAAAAGGAGCAACTGGGTCACTCGCAGTGAAAAAGGAGCAACAGGGTCACTCGCAGTGAGGGAGGAGTAACAGGGTCACTCGCAGTGAGAATGCAACAGGGTCACTCGCAGTGAGAAAGGAGCAACTGGGTCACTCGCAGTGAGAAAGGAGCAACAGGGTCACTCGCAGTGAGGGAGGAGCAACAGGATCACTCGCAGTGAGGGAGGAGCAACAGGGTCACTCGCAGTGAGGGAGGAGCAACAGGGTCACTCGCAGTGAGAAAGGAGCAACAGGGTCACTCGCAGTGAGAAAGGAGCAACAGGTTCACTCGCAGTGAGAAAGGAGCAACAGGGTCACTCGCAGTGAGGGAGGAGCAACAGGGTCACTCGCAGTGAGGGAGGAGCAACAGGGTCACTCGCAGTGAGAAAGGAGCAACAGGGTCACTCGCAGTGAGGGAGGAGCAACAGGGTCACTCGCAGTGAAAAAGGAGCAACAGGGTCACTCGCAGTGAGGGAGGAGCAACAGGGTCACTCGCAGTGAGGGAGGAGCAACAGGGTCACTCGCAGTGAGGGAGGAGCAACAGGTTCACTCGCAGGGAGAAAGCAACAGGGTCACTCGCAGTGAGAAAGGAGCAACTGGGTCACTCGCACTGAGGGAGGAGCAACAGGGTCACTCGCAGTGAGAAAGGAGCAACAGGGTCACTCGCAGTGAGGGAGGAGCAACAGGGTCACTCGCAGTGAGGGAGTAGCAACAGGGTCACTCGCAGTGAGGGAGGAGCAACAGGGTCACTCGCAGTGAGGGAGGAGCAACAGGGTAATTCGCAGTGAGAAAGGAGCAACAGGTTCACTCGCAGTGAGAAAGGAGCAACAGGGTCACTCGCAGTGAGGGAGGTGCAACAGGGTCACTCGCACTGAGGGAGGAGCAACAGGGTCACTCGTAGTGAGGGAGGAGCAACAGGGTCACTCGCAGTGAGAAAGGAGCAACAGGGTCACTCGCACTGAGGGAGGAGCAACAGGGTCACTCGCAGTGAGAAAGGAGCAACAGGGTCACTCGCAGTGAGGGAGGAGCAACAGGGTCACTCGTAGTGAGGGAGGAGCAACAGGGTCATTCGCAGTGAGAAAGGAGCAACAGGGTCACTCGCAGTGAGGGAGGAGCAACAGGGTCACTCGCAGTGAAAAAGGAGCAACAGGGTCACTCGCAGAGAGAAAGGAGCAACAGGGTCACTCGCACTGAGGGAGGAGCAACAGGTTCACTCGCAGTGAGGGAGGAGCAACAGGGTCACTCGCAGTGAGAAAGGAGCAACAGGGTCACTCGCAGTGAGAAAGGAGCAACTGGGTCACTCGCACTGAGGGAGGAGCAACAGGGTCACTCGCATTGAGGGAGGACCAACAGGGTCACTCGCAGCGAGGGAGGAGCAACAGGGTCACTCGTAGTGAGAAAGCAACAGGGTCACTCCCAGTGAGGGAGAAGCAACAGGGTCACTCGCAGTGAGGGAGGAGCAACAGGGTCACTCGTAGTGAGAAAGCAACAGGGTAACTCCCAGTGAGGGAGAAGCAACAGGGTCACTCCCAGTGAGGGAGAAGCAACAGGGTCACTCGCAGTGAGAAAGCAACAGGGTCACTCGCAGTGAGGGAGTAGCAACAGGGTCACTCGCAGTGAGGGAGGAGCAACAGGGTCACTCGCAGTGAGGGAGTAGCAACAGGGTCACTCGCAGTGAGGGAGGAGCAACAGGGTCACTCGCAGTGAGGGAGGAGCAACAGTGTCACTCGCAGTGAGGGAGAGGAGCAACAGTGTCACTCGCAGTGAGGGAGTAGCAACAGGGTCACTCGCAGTGAGGGAGGAGCAACAGTGTCACTCGCAGTGAGGGAGGAGCAACAGGGTCACTCGCATTGAGGGAGGAGCAACAGTGTTACTCGCAGTGAGGGAGGAGCAACAGGGTCACTCGCAGTGAGGGAGGAGCAACAGGGTCACTCGCAGCGAGGGAGGAGCAACAGGGTCACTCGCAGTGAGAAAGAAGCAACAGGGTCACTCGCAGTGAGGGAGGAGCAACAGGGTCACTCGCAGTGAGGGAGCAGCAACAGGGTCACTCGCAGCGAGGGAGGAGCAACAGGGTCACTCCCAGTGAGGGAGGAGCAACAGGGTCACTCGCAGTGAGGGAGGAGCAACAGGGTGACTCGGAGCGAGGGAGGAGCGACAGGGTCACTCGCAGTGAGAAAGCAACAGGGTCACTCGCAGTGAGGGAGGAGCAACAGGGACACTCGCAGTGAGGGAGGAGCAACGGGGTCACTCGCAGTGAGGGAGGAGCAACAGGGTCACTCGCAGTGAGGGAGGAGCAACAGGGTCACTCGCAGTGAGGGAGGAGCAACAGGGTCACTCGCAGTGAGGGAGGAGCAACAGGGTCACTCGCAGTGAGGGAGGAACAACAGGGTCACTCGCAGTGAGGGACGAGCAACAGGGTCACTCGCAGTGAGAAAGCAACAGGGTCAGTCGCAATGAGAAAGCAACAGGGTCACTCGAAGTGAGAAAGGAGCAACCGGGTCACTCGCAGTGAGGGAGGAGCAACAGGATCACTCGCAGTGAGAGAGGAGCAACAGGGTCACTCGCAGTGAGGGAGGAGCAACAGGGTCACTCGCAGTGAGAAAGGAGCAACAGGGTCACTCGCAGTGAGAGAGGAGCAACAGGATCACTCGCAGTGAGAAAGGAGCAACAGGGTCACTCGCAGTGAGGGAGGAGCAACAGGATCACTCGCAGTGAGAGAGGAGCAACAAGGTCACTCGCAGTGAGAAAGCTGCAGGGTCACTCGCAGTCAGAAAGGAGCAACAGGGTCACTCGCTGTGAGGGAGGAACAACAGGGTAAATCGCAGTGAGGGAGGAGCAACAGGGTCACTCGCAGTGAGGGAGGAGCAACAGGGTCACTCGCAGTGAGAAAGCAACAGGGTCACTCGCAGTGAGAAAGCAACAGGGTCACTCGCAGTGAGAAAGGAGCAACAGGGTCACTCGCAGTGAGAAAGGAGCAACAGGGTCACTCGCAGTGAGAAAGCAACAGGGTCACTCGCAGTGAGAATGCTACAGGGTCACTCGCAGTGAGAAAGGAGCAACAGGGTCACTCGCAGTGAGAAAGCAACAGGGTCACTCGCAGTGAGGGAGGAGCAACAGGATCACTCGCAGTGAGGGAGGAGCAACAGTGTTACTCGCAGTGAGGGAGGAGCAACAGGGTCACTCGCAGTGAGGGAGGAGCAACAGGGTCACTCGCAGCGAGGGAGGAGCAACAGGGTCACTCGCAGTGAGAAAGAAGCAACAGGGTCACTCGCAGTGAGGGAGGAGCAACAGGGTCACTCGCAGTGAGGGAGCACCAACAGGGTCACTTGCAGCGAGGGAGGAGCAACAGGGTCACTCGCAGTGAGAAAGGTGCAAAGGGGTCACTCGCATTGAGGGAGGAGTAACAGGGTCACTCGCAGTGAGAAAGGAGCAACAGGGTCACTCGCAGTGAGAAAGCAACAGGGTCACTCGCAGTGAGGGAGGAGCAACAGGGTCACTCGCAGTGAGGGAGGAGCAACAGGGTCACTCGCAGTGAGGGAGGAGCAAATGGGTCACTCGCAGTGAGAAAGGAGCAACAGGGTCACTCGCAGCGAGGGAGGAGCAACCGGGTCACTCGCAGTGAGGGAGCAGCAACAGGGTCACTCGCAGTGAGGGAGGAGCAACAGGGTCACTCGCTGTGAGAAAGCAACAGGGTCACTCACAGTGAGGGAGGGGTAACAGGTCACTCGCAGTGAGAAAGGAGCAACAGGGTCACTCGCAGTGAGAAAGGAGCAACAGGGTCACTCGCAGTGAGAAAGGAGCAACAGGGTCACTCGCAGTGAGGGAGGAGCAACAGGGTCACTCGCTGTGAGAAAGCAACAGGGTCACTCACAGTGAGGGAGGTGTAACAGGGTCACTCGCAGTGGGAAAGGAGCAACAGGGTCACTCGCAGTGAGGGAGCAGCAAACAGGGTCACTCGCAGTGAGGGAGGAGCAACAGGCTCAATCGCAGTGAGGGAGGAGCAACTGGGTCACTCGCAGTGAGGGAGGAGCAACAGGGTCACTCGCAGTGAGAAAGGTGCAAAGGGGTCACTCGCATTGAGGGAGGAGTAACAGGGACACTCGCAGTGAGAAAGCACCGGGGTCACTCGCAGTGAGGGAGGAGCAAATGGGTCACTCGCAGTGAGAAAGGAGCAACAGGGTCACTCGCAGCGAGGGAGCAGCAACAGGGTCACTCGCAGTGAGGGAGGAGCAACAGGGTCACTCGCAGTGAGAAAGGAGCAACAGTGTCACTCGCAGTGAGGGAGGAGCAACAGGGTCACTCGCACTGAGGGAGGAGCAACAGGGTCACTCGCAGTGAAAAAGGAGCAACTGGGTCACTCGCAGTGAAAAAGGAGCAACAGGGTCACTCGCAGTGAGGGAGGAGCAACAGGGTCACTCGCAGTGAGGGAGGAGTAACAGGGTCACTCGCAGTGAGAAAGCAACAGGGTCACTCGCAGTGAGAAAGGAGCAACAGGGTCACTCGCAGTGAGGGAGGAGCAACAGGATCACTCGCAGTGAGGGAGGAGCAACAGGGTCACTCGCAGTGAGAGAGGAGCGACAGGGTCCCTCGCAGTGAGGGAGGGGTAAGAGGGTCACTCGCAGTGAGAAAGGAGCAACAGGGTCACTCGCAGTGAGAAAGGAGCAACAGGGTCAATCGCAGTGAGAAAGGAGCAACAGGGTCACTCGCAGTGAGAAAGGAGCAACAGGGTCACTCGCAGTGAGAGAGGAGCAACAGGGTCACTCGCAGTGAGGGAGGGGTAAGAGGGTCACTCGCAGTGAGAAAGGAGCAACAGGGTCACTCGCAGTGAGAAAGGAGCAACAGGGTCAATCGCAGTGAGAAAGGAGCAACAGGGTCACTCGCAGTGAGAAAGGAGCAACAGGGTCACTCGCAGTGAGGGAGGAGCAACAGGGTCACTCGCAGTGAGGGAGGAGCAACAGGGTCACTCGCAGTGAGAAAGCAACAGGGTCACTCACAGTGAGAAAGGAGCAACAGGGTCAATCGCAGTGAGGGAGGAGCAACAGGGTCACTCGCTGTGAGAAAGCAACAGGGTCACTCACAGTGAGGGAGGGGTAACAGGTCACTCGCAGTGAGAAAGGAGCAACAGGGTCACTCGCAGTGAGAAAGGAGCAACAGGGTCACTCGCAGTGAGAAAGGAGTAACAGGGTCACTCGCAGTGAGGGAGGAGCAACAGGGTCACTCGCTGTGAGAAAGCAACAGGGTCACTCACAGTGAGGGAGGTGTAACAGGGTCACTCGCAGGGGGAAAGGAGCAAGAGGGTCACTCGCAGTGAGGGAGCAGCAAACAGGGTCACTCGCAGTGAGAAAGGAGTAACAGGGTCACTCGCAGTGAGGGAGGAGCAACAGGCTCACTCGCAGTGAGGGAGGAGCAACTGGGTCACTCGCAGTGAGGGAGGAGCAACAGGGTCACTCGCAGTGAGAAAGGTGCAAAGGGGTCACTCGCATTGAGGGAGGAGTAACAGGGACACTCGCAGTGAGAAAGCAACGGGGTCACTCGCAGTGAGGGAGGAGCAAATGGGTCACTCGCAGTGAGAAAGGAGCAACAGGGTCACTCGCAGCGAGGGAGCAGCAACAGGGTCACTCGCAGTGAGGGAGGAGCAACAGGGTCACTCGCAGTGAGAAAGGAGCAACAGTGTCACTCGCAGTGAGGGAGGAGCAACAGGGTCACTCGCACTGAGGGAGGAGCAACAGGGTCACTCGCAGTGAAAAAGGAGCAACTGGGTCACTCGCAGTGAAAAAGGAGCAACAGGGTCACTCGCAGTGAGGGAGGAGTAACAGGGTCACTCGCAGTGAGAATGCAACAGGGTCACTCGCAGTGAGAAAGGAGCAACTGGGTCACTCGCAGTGAGAAAGGAGCAACAGGGTCACTCGCAGTGAGGGAGGAGCAACAGGATCACTCGCAGTGAGGGAGGAGCAACAGGGTCACTCGCAGTGAGGGAGGAGCAACAGGGTCACTCGCAGTGAGAAAGGAGCAACAGGGTCACTCGCAGTGAGAAAGGAGCAACAGGTTCACTCGCAGTGAGAAAGGAGCAACAGGGTCACTCGCAGTGAGGGAGGAGCAACAGGGTCACTCGCAGTGAGGGAGGAGCAACAGGGTCACTCGCAGTGAGAAAGGAGCAACAGGGTCACTCGCAGTGAGGGAGGAGCAACAGGGTCACTCGCAGTGAAAAAGGAGCAACAGGGTCACTCGCAGTGAGGGAGGAGCAACAGGGTCACTCGCAGTGAGGGAGGAGCAACAGGGTCACTCGCAGTGAGGGAGGAGCAACAGGTTCACTCGCAGGGAGAAAGCAACAGGGTCACTCGCAGTGAGAAAGGAGCAACTGGGTCACTCGCACTGAGGGAGGAGCAACAGGGTCACTCGCAGTGAGAAAGGAGCAACAGGGTCACTCGCAGTGAGGGAGGAGCAACAGGGTCACTCGCAGTGAGGGAGTAGCAACAGGGTCACTCGCAGTGAGGGAGGAGCAACAGGGTCACTCGCAGTGAGGGAGGAGCAACAGGGTAATTCGCAGTGAGAAAGGAGCAACAGGTTCACTCGCAGTGAGAAAGGAGCAACAGGGTCACTCGCAGTGAGGGAGGTGCAACAGGGTCACTCGCACTGAGGGAGGAGCAACAGGGTCACTCGTAGTGAGGGAGGAGCAACAGGGTCACTCGCAGTGAGAAAGGAGCAACAGGGTCACTCGCACTGAGGGAGGAGCAACAGGGTCACTCGCAGTGAGAAAGGAGCAACAGGGTCACTCGCAGTGAGGGAGGAGCAACAGGGTCACTCGTAGTGAGGGAGGAGCAACAGGGTCATTCGCAGTGAGAAAGGAGCAACAGGGTCACTCGCAGTGAGGGAGGAGCAACAGGGTCACTCGCAGTGAAAAAGGAGCAACAGGGTCACTCGCAGAGAGAAAGGAGCAACAGGGTCACTCGCACTGAGGGAGGAGCAACAGGTTCACTCGCAGTGAGGGAGGAGCAACAGGGTCACTCGCAGTGAGAAAGGAGCAACAGGGTCACTCGCAGTGAGAAAGGAGCAACTGGGTCACTCGCACTGAGGGAGGAGCAACAGGGTCACTCGCATTGAGGGAGGACCAACAGGGTCACTCGCAGCGAGGGAGGAGCAACAGGGTCACTCGTAGTGAGAAAGCAACAGGGTCACTCCCAGTGAGGGAGAAGCAACAGGGTCACTCGCAGTGAGGGAGGAGCAACAGGGTCACTCGTAGTGAGAAAGCAACAGGGTCACTCCCAGTGAGGGAGAAGCAACAGGGTCACTCCCAGTGAGGGAGAAGCAACAGGGTCACTCGCAGTGAGAAAGCAACAGGGTCACTCGCAGTGAGGGAGTAGCAACAGGGTCACTCGCAGTGAGGGAGGAGCAACAGGGTCACTCGCAGTGAGGGAGTAGCAACAGGGTCACTCGCAGTGAGGGAGGAGCAACAGGGTCACTCGCAGTGAGGGAGGAGCAACAGTGTCACTCGCAGTGAGGGAGAGGAGCAACAGTGTCACTCGCAGTGAGGGAGTAGCAACAGGGTCACTCGCAGTGAGGGAGGAGCAACAGTGTCACTCGCAGTGAGGGAGGAGCAACAGGGTCACTCGCATTGAGGGAGGAGCAACAGTGTTACTCGCAGTGAGGGAGGAGCAACAGGGTCACTCGCAGTGAGGGAGGAGCAACAGGGTCACTCGCAGCGAGGGAGGAGCAACAGGGTCACTCGCAGTGAGAAAGAAGCAACAGGGTCACTCGCAGTGAGGGAGGAGCAACAGGGTCACTCGCAGTGAGGGAGCAGCAACAGGGTCACTCGCAGCGAGGGAGGAGCAACAGGGTCACTCCCAGTGAGGGAGGAGCAACAGGGTCACTCGCAGTGAGGGAGGAGCAACAGGGTGACTCGGAGCGAGGGAGGAGCGACAGGGTCACTCGCAGTGAGAAAGCAACAGGGTCACTCGCAGTGAGGGAGGAGCAACAGGGACACTCGCAGTGAGGGAGGAGCAACGGGGTCACTCGCAGTGAGGGAGGAGCAACAGGGTCACTCGCAGTGAGGGAGGAGCAACAGGGTCACTCGCAGTGAGGGAGGAGCAACAGGGTCACTCGCAGTGAGGGAGGAGCAACAGGGTCACTCGCAGTGAGGGAGGAACAACAGGGTCACTCGCAGTGAGGGACGAGCAACAGGGTCACTCGCAGTGAGAAAGCAACAGGGTCAGTCGCAATGAGAAAGCAACAGGGTCACTCGAAGTGAGAAAGGAGCAACCGGGTCACTCGCAGTGAGGGAGGAGCAACAGGATCACTCGCAGTGAGAGAGGAGCAACAGGGTCACTCGCAGTGAGGGAGGAGCAACAGGGTCACTCGCAGTGAGAAAGGAGCAACAGGGTCACTCGCAGTGAGAGAGGAGCAACAGGATCACTCGCAGTGAGAAAGGAGCAACAGGGTCACTCGCAGTGAGGGAGGAGCAACAGGATCACTCGCAGTGAGAGAGGAGCAACAAGGTCACTCGCAGTGAGAAAGCTGCAGGGTCACTCGCAGTCAGAAAGGAGCAACAGGGTCACTCGCTGTGAGGGAGGAACAACAGGGTAAATCGCAGTGAGGGAGGAGCAACAGGGTCACTCGCAGTGAGGGAGGAGCAACAGGGTCACTCGCAGTGAGAAAGCAACAGGGTCACTCGCAGTGAGAAAGCAACAGGGTCACTCGCAGTGAGAAAGGAGCAACAGGGTCACTCGCAGTGAGAAAGGAGCAACAGGGTCACTCGCAGTGAGAAAGCAACAGGGTCACTCGCAGTGAGAATGCTACAGGGTCACTCGCAGTGAGAAAGGAGCAACAGGGTCACTCGCAGTGAGAAAGCAACAGGGTCACTCGCAGTGAGGGAGGAGCAACAGGATCACTCGCAGTGAGGGAGGAGCAACAGTGTTACTCGCAGTGAGGGAGGAGCAACAGGGTCACTCGCAGTGAGGGAGGAGCAACAGGGTCACTCGCAGCGAGGGAGGAGCAACAGGGTCACTCGCAGTGAGAAAGAAGCAACAGGGTCACTCGCAGTGAGGGAGGAGCAACAGGGTCACTCGCAGTGAGGGAGCACCAACAGGGTCACTTGCAGCGAGGGAGGAGCAACAGGGTCACTCGCAGCGAGGGAGGAGCAACAGGGTCACTCGCAGTGAGAAAGAAGCAACAGGGTCACTCGCAGTGAGGGAGGAGCAACAGGGTCACTCGCAGTGAGGGAGCACCAACAGGGTCACTCGCATTGAGGGAGGAGTAACAGGGTCACTCGCAGTGAGAAAGGAGCAACAGGGTCACTCGCAGTGAGAAAGCAACAGGGTCACTCGCAGTGAGGGAGGAGCAACAGGGTCACTCGCAGTGAGGGAGGAGCAACAGGGTCACTCGCAGTGAGCGAGGAGCAAATGGGTCACTCGCAGTGAGAAAGGAGCAACAGGGTCACTCGCAGCGAGGGAGGAGCAACCGGGTCACTCGCAGTGAGGGAGCAGCAACAGGGTCACTCGCAGTGAGGGAGGAGCAACAGGGTCACTCGCAGTGAGAAAGGAGCAACAGTGTCACTCGCAGTGAGGGAGGAGCAACAGGGTCACTCGCACTGAGGGAGGAGCAACAGGGTCACTCGCAGTGAAAAAGGAGCAACTGGGTCACTCGCAGTGAAAAAGGAGCAACAGGGTCACTCGCAGTGAGGGAGGAGTAACAGGGTCACTCGCAGTGAGAAAGCAACAGGGTCACTCGCAGTGAGAAAGGAGCAACTGGGTCACTCGCAGTGAGAAAGGAGCAACAAAGTCACTCGCAGTGAGGGAGGAGCAACAGGGTCACTCGCAGTGTGAAAGCAACAGGGTCACTCGCAGTGAGAAAGGAGCAACTGGGTCACTCGCAGTGAAATAGGATCAACAGGGTCACTCGCAGTGAGAAAGGAGCAACAGGTTCACTCACAGTGAGAAAGGAGCAACAGTGTCACTCGCAGTGAGGGAGGAGCAACAGGGTCACTCGCAGTGAGGGAGGAGCAACAGGGTCACTCGCAGTGAGAAAGGAGCAACAGGGTCACTCGCAGTGAGGGAGGAGCAACAGGGTCACTCGCAGTGAAAAAGGAGCAACAGGGTCACTCGCAGTGAGGGAGGAGCAACAGGGTCACTCGCAGTGAGGGAGGAGCAACAGGGTCACTCGCAGTGAGGGAGGAGCAACAGGTTCACTCGCAGTGAGAAAGCAACAGGGTCACTCGCAGTGAGAAAGGAGCAACTGGGTCACTCGCACTGAGGGAGGAGCAACAGGGTCACTCGCAGTGAGAAAGGAGCAACAGGGTCACTCGCAGTTAGGGAGGAGCAACAGGGTCACTCGCAGTGAGGGAGTTGCAACAGGGTCACTCGCAGTGAGGGAGGAGCAACAGGGTCACTCGCAGTGAGGGAGGAGCAACAGGGTCACTCGCAGTGAGGGAGGAGCAACAGGGTCATTCGCAGTGAGAAAGGAGCAACAGGTTCACTCGCAGTGAGAAAGGAGCAACAGGGTCACTCGCACTGAGGGAGGAGCAACAGGGTCACTCGTAGTGAGGGAGGAGCAACAGGGTCACTCGCAGTGAGAAAGGAGCAACAGGGTCACTCGCACTGAGGGAGGAGCAACAGGGTCACTCGCAGTGAGAAAGGAGCAACTGGGTCACTCGCAGTGAGAAAGGAGCAACAGGGTCACTCGCAGTAAGAAAGGAGCAACTGGGTCACTCGCAGTGAGAAAGGAGCAACAGGTTCACTCGCAGTGAGGGAGGAGCAACAGGGTCACTCGCAGTGAGGGAGGAGAAACTGGGTCACTCGCAGTGAGAAAGGAGCAACAGGGTCACTCGCAGTGAGGGAGGAGCAACAGGGTCACTCGCAGTGAGAAAGGAGCAACAGGGTCACTCGCAGTGAGGGAGGAGCAACTGGGTCACTCGCAGTGAAAAAGGAGCAACAGGTTCACTCGCAGTGAGGGAGGAGCAACAGTGTCACTCGCAGAGAGGGAGGAGCAACAGGGTCACTCGCAGTGAGAAAGGTGCAACAGGGTCACTCGCAGTGAGGGAGGAGCAACTGGGTCACTCGCAGTGAGAAAGGAGCAACAGGGTCACTCGCAGTGAGGGAGGAGCAACTCGGTCATTCGCCGTGAAAAAGGAGCAACAGGGTCATTCGCAGTGAGAAAGGAGCAACAGGGTCACTCGCAGTGAGGGAGGAGCAACTGGGTCACTCGCAGTGAGAAAGGAGCAACAGGGTCACTCGCAGTGAGGGAGGAGCAACTCGGTCATTCGCAGTGAAAAAGGAGCAACAGGGTCATTCGCAGTGAGAAAGGAGCACCAGGGTCACTCGCAGTGAGGGAGGAGCAACAGGGTCACTCGCAGTGAGGGAGGAGAAACTGGGTCACTCGTAGTGAGAAAGGAGCAACAGGGTCACTCGCAGTGAGAAAGCAACAGGGTCACTCGCAGTGAGAAAGGAGCAACTGGGTCACTCGCAGTGAGGGAGGAGCAACAGGGTCACTCGCAGTGAAAAAGGAGCAACAGGGTCACTCGCAGTGAGAAAGCAACAGGGTCACTCGCAGTGAGAAAGGAGCAACAGGGTCAATCGCAGTGAGGGAGGAGCAACAGGGTCACTCGCAGTGAGAAGGCAACAGGGTCACTCGCAGTGAGAAAGGAGCAACAGGGTCACTCGCAGTGAGGGAGGAGCAACAGGGTCACTCGCAGTGAGGGAGGAGCAACAGGGTCACACGCAGTGAGAAAGGAGCAACAGGTTCACTTGCTGTGAGAAAGCAACAGGGTCACTCGCAGTGAGGGAGGAGCAACAGGGTCACTCACAGTGAGGGAGGAGTAACTGGGTCACTCGCAGTGAGAAAGGAGCAACAGGGTCATTCGCAGTGAGGGAGGAGTAACAGGGTCATTCGCAGCGGGGGAGGAGCAACAGGTTCACTCGCAGTGAGGGAGGAGCAACTGGGTCACTCGCAGTGAGGGAGAAGCAACAGGGTCACTCGCAGTGAGAAAGGAGCAACAGGGTCACTCGCAGTGAGAAAGCAACAGGGTCACTCGCAGTGAGGGAGGAGCAACTGGGTCACTCGCAGTGAGAAAGGAGCAACAGGGTCACTCGCAGTGAGAACGGAGCAACAGGGTCACTCGCAGTGAGGGAGGACCAACAGGGTCACTCGCAGTGAAGAAGGAGCAACAGGGTCACTCGCAGTAAGGGAGGAGTAACTGGGTCACTCGCAGTGAGAAAGGAGCAACAGGGTCATTCGCAGTGAGGGAGGAGTAACAGGGTCATTCGCAGCGGGGGAGGAGCAACGGGTTCACTCGCAGTGAGGGAGGAGCAACTGGGTCACTCGCAGTGAGGGAGAAGCAACAGGGTCACGCGCAGTGCGAAAGGAGCAACAGGGTCACTCGCAGTGAGAAAGCAACGGGGTCACTCGCAGTGAGGGAGGAGCAAATGGGTCACTCGCAGTGAGAAAGGAGCAACAGGGTCACTCGCAGGTAGGGAGGAGCAACAGGGTCACCCGCAGTGAGGGAGCAGCAACAGGGTCACTCGCAGTGAAAAAGGAGCAACTGGGTCACTCGCAGTGAGGGAGGAGCAACAGGGTCACTCGCAGTGAAAAGGGTGCAACAGGGTCACTCGCAGTGAGGGAGGAGCAACTGGGTCACTCGCAGTGAGAAAGGAGCAACAGGGTCACTCGCAGTGAGGGAGGAGCAACTCGGTCATTCGCAGTGAAAAAGGAGCAACAGGGTCATTCGCAGTGAGAAAGGAGCAACAGGGTCACTCGCAGTGAGGGAGGAGCAACTGGGTCACTCGCAGTGAGAAAGGAGCAACAGGGTCACTCGCAGTGAGGGAGGAGCAACTCGGTCATTCGCAGTGAAAAAGGAGCAACAGGGTCATTCGCAGTGAGAAAGGAGCAACAGGGTCACTCGCAGTGAGGGAGGAGCAACAGTGTCACTCGCAGTGAGGGAGGAGCAACAGGGTCACTCGCAGTGAGAAAGGTGCAACAGGGTCACTCGCAGTGAGGGAGGAGCAACTGGGTCACTCGCAGTGAGAAAGGAGCAACAGGGTCACTCGCAGTGAGGGAGGAGCAACTCGGTCATTCGCAGTGAAAAAGGAGCAACAGGGTCATTCGCAGTGAGAAAGGAGCAACAGGGTCACTCGCAGTGAGGGAGGAGCAACAGGGTCACTCGCAGTGAGAAAGGAGCAACAGGGTCACTCGCAGTGAGGGAGGAGCAACTCGGTCATTCGCAGTGAAAAAGGAGCAACAGGGTCATTCGCAGTGAGAAAGGAGCAACAGGGTCACTCGCAGTGAGGGAGGAGCAACAGGGTCACTCGCAGTGAGGGAGGAGAAACTGGGTCACTCGTAGTGAGAAAGGAGCAACAGGGTCACTCGCAGTGAGAAAGCAACAGGGTCACTCGCAGTGAGAAAGGCGCAACTGGGTCACTCGCAGTGAGGGAGGAGCAACAGGGTCACTCGCAGTGAAAAAGGAGCAACAGGGTCACTCGCAGTGAGAAAGCAACAGGGTCACTCGCAGTGAGAAAGGAGCAACAGGGTCAATCGCAGTGAGGGAGGAGCAACAGGGTCACTCGCAGTGAGAAGGCAACAGGGTCACGCGCAGTGAGAAAGGAGCAACAGGGTCACTCGCAGTGAGGGAGGAGCAACAGGGTCACTCGCAGTGAGGGAGGAGCAACAGGGTCACTCGCAGTGAGAAAGGAGCAACAGGTTCACTTGCTGTGAGAAAGCAACAGGGTCACTCGCAGTGAGGGAGGAGCAACAGGGTCACTCACAGTGAGGGAGGAGTAACTGGGTCACTCGCAGTGAGAAAGGAGCAACAGGGTCATTCGCAGTGAGGGAGGAGCAACAGGGTCACTCACAGTGAGGGAGGAGTAACTGGGTCACTCGCAGTGAGAAAGGAGCAACAGGGTCATTCGCAGCGGGGGAGGAGCAACAGGTTCACTCGCAGTGAGGGAGGAGCAACTGGGTCACTCGCAGTGAGGGAGAAGCAACAGGGTCACTCGCAGTGAGAAAGGAGCAACAGGGTCACTCGCAGTGAGAAAGCAACAGGGTCACTCGCAGTGAGAAAGCAACAGGTTCACTCGCAGTGAGGGAGGAGCAACAGGGTCACTCGCAGTGAGAAAGGAGCAACAGGGTCACTCGCAGTGAGAACGGAGCAACAGGGTCACTCGCAGTGAGGGAGGACCAACAGGGTCACTCGCAGTGAGAACGGAGCAACAGGGTCACTCGCAGTGAGGGAGGACCAACAGGGTCACTCGCAGTAAGGGAGGAGTAACTGGGTCACTCGCAGTGAGAAAGGAGCAACAGGGTCACTCGCAGTGAGGGAGGAGTAACAGGGTCACTCGCAGTGAGGGAGAAGCAACAGGGTCACTCGCAGTGAGGGAGGAGCAACTGGGTCACTCGCAGTGAGGGAGAAGCAACAGGGTCACGCGCAGTGAGAAAGGAGCAACAGGGTCACTCGCAGTGAGAAAGCAACGGGGTCACTCGCAGTGAGGGAGGAGCAAATGGGTCACTCGCAGTGAGAAAGGAGCAACAGGGTCACTCGCAGGTAGGGAGGAGCAACAGGGTCACTCGCAGTGAGGGAGCAGCAACAGGGTCACTCGCAGTGAAAAAGGAGCAACTGGGTCACTCGCAGTGAGGGAGGAGCAACAGGGTCACTCGCAGTGAAAAAGGAGCAACTGGGTCAATCGCAGTGAGAAAGGAGCAACAGGGTCACTCGCAGTGAGGGAGGAGCAACAGGGTCACTCGCAGTGAGAAAGCAACAGGGTCACTCGCAGTGAGAAAGGAGCAACTGGGTCACTCGCAGTGAGAAAGCAACAGGGTCACTCGATGTGAGTAAGGAGCAACTGGGTCACTCGCAGTGAGGGAGGAGCAACAGGGTCACTCGCAGTGAAAAAGGAGCAACAGGGTCACTCGCAGTGAGGGAGGAGCAACAGGGTCACTCGCAGTGAGAAAGCAACAGGGTCACTCGCAGTGAGAAAGGAGCAACTGGGTCACTCGCAGTGAAAAAGGAGCAACTGGGTCACTCGCAGTGAGAAAGCAACAGGGTCACTCGCAGTGAGAAAGGGGCAACAGGGTCACTCGCAGTGAAAAAGGAGCAACTGGGTCACTCGCAGTGAAAAAGGAGCAACAGGGTCACTCGCAGTGAGGGAGGAGCAACAGGGTCACTCGCAGTGAGGGAGGAGTAACAGGGTCACTCGCAGTGAGAAAGCAACAGGTTCACTCGCAGTGAGAAAGGAGCAACAGGGTCACTCGCAGTGAGGGAGGAGCAACAGGGTCACTCGCAGTGAGGGAGGAGCAACAGGGTCACTCGCAGTGAGAGAGGAGCGACAGGGTCCCTCGCAGTGAGGGAGGGGTAAGAGGGTCACTCGCAGTGAGAAAGGAGCAACAGGGTCACTCGCAGTGAGAAAGGAGCAACAGGGTCAATCGCAGTGAGAAAGGAGCAACAGGGTCACTCGCAGTGAGAAAGGAGCAACAGGGTCACTCGCAGTGAGAGAGGAGCAACAGGGTCACTCGCAGTGAGGGAGGGGTAAGAGGGTCACTCGCAGTGAGAAAGGAGCAACAGGGTCACTCGCAGTGAGAAAGGAGCAACAGGGTCAATCGCAGTGAGAAAGGAGCAACAGGGTCACTCGCAGTGAGAAAGGAGCAACAGGGTCACTCGCAGTGAGGGAGGAGCAACAGGGTCACTCGCAGTGAGGGAGGAGCAACAGGGTCACTCGCAGTGAGAAAGCAACAGGTTCACTCACAGTGAGAAAGGAGCAACAGGGTCAATCGCAGTGAGGGAGGAGCAACAGGGTCACTCGCTGTGAGAAAGCAACAGGGTCACTCACAGTGAGGGAGGGGTAACAGGTCACTCGCAGTGAGAAAGGAGCAACAGGGTCACTCGCAGTGAGAAAGGAGCAACAGGGTCACTCGCAGTGAGAAAGGAGTAACAGGGTCACTCGCAGTGAGGGAGGAGCAACAGGGTCACTCGCTGTGAGAAAGCAACAGGGTCACTCACAGTGAGGGAGGTGTAACAGGGTCACTCGCAGTGGGAAAGGAGCAACAGGGTCACTCGCAGTGAGGGAGCAGCAAACAGGGTCACTCGCAGTGAGAAAGGAGTAACAGGGTCACTCGCAGTGAGGGAGGAGCAACAGGCTCACTCGCAGTGAGGGAGGAGCAACTGGGTCACTCGCAGTGAGGGAGGAGCAACAGGGTCACTCGCAGTGAGAAAGGTGCAAAGGGGTCACTCGCATTGAGGGAGGAGTAACAGGGACACTCGCAGTGAGAAAGCAACGGGGTCACTCGCAGTGAGGGAGGAGCAAATGGGTCACTCGCAGTGAGAAAGGAGCAACAGGGTCACTCGCAGCGAGGGAGCAGCAACAGGGTCACTCGCAGTGAGGGAGGAGCAACAGGGTCACTCGCAGTGAGAAAGGAGCAACAGTGTCACTCGCAGTGAGGGAGGAGCAACAGGGTCACTCGCACTGAGGGAGGAGCAACAGGGTCACTCGCAGTGAAAAAGGAGCAACTGGGTCACTCGCAGTGAAAAAGGAGCAACAGGGTCACTCGCAGTGAGGGAGGAGTAACAGGGTCACTCGCAGTGAGAAAGCAACAGGGTCACTCGCAGTGAGAAAGGAGCAACTGGGTCACTCGCAGTGAGAAAGGAGCAACAGGGTCACTCGCAGTGAGGGAGGAGCAACAGGATCACTCGCAGTGAGGGAGGAGCAACAGGGTCACTCGCAGTGAGGGAGGAGCAACAGGGTCACTCGCAGTGAGAAAGGAGCAACAGGGTCACTCGCAGTGAGAAAGGAGCAACAGGTTCACTCGCAGTGAGAAAGGAGCAACAGGGTCACTCGCAGTGAGGGAGGAGCAACAGGGTCACTCGCAGTGAGGGAGGAGCAACAGGGTCACTCGCAGTGAGAAAGGAGCAACAGGGTCACTCGCAGTGAGGGAGGAGCAACAGGGTCACTCGCAGTGAAAAAGGAGCAACAGGGTCACTCGCAGTGAGGGAGGAGCAACAGGGTCACTCGCAGTGAGGGAGGAGCAACAGGGTCACTCGCAGTGAGGGAGGAGCAACAGGTTCACTCGCAGGGAGAAAGCAACAGGGTCACTCGCAGTGAGAAAGGAGCAACTGGGTCACTCGCACTGAGGGAGGAGCAACAGGGTCACTCGCAGTGAGAAAGGAGCAACAGGGTCACTCGCAGTGAGGGAGGAGCAACAGGGTAATTCGCAGTGAGAAAGGAGCAACAGGTTCACTCGCAGTGAGAAAGGAGCAACAGGGTCACTCGCAGTGAGGGAGGTGCAACAGGGTCACTCGCACTGAGGGAGGAGCAACAGGGTCACTCGTAGTGAGGGAGGAGCAACAGGGTCACTCGCAGTGAGAAAGGAGCAACAGGGTCACTCGCACTGAGGGAGGAGCAACAGGGTCACTCGCAGTGAGAAAGGAGCAACAGGGTCACTCGCAGTGAGGGAGGAGCAACAGGGTCACGCGTAGTGAGGGAGGAGCAACAGGGTCATTCGCAGTGAGAAAGGAGCAACAGGGTCACTCGCAGTGAGGGAGGAGCAACAGGGTCACTCGCAGTGAAAAAGGAGCAACAGGGTCACTCGCAGAGAGAAAGGAGCAACAGGGTCACTCGCACTGAGGGAGGAGCAACAGGTTCACTCGCAGTGAGGGAGGAGCAACAGGGTCACTCGCAGTGAGAAAGGAGCAACAGGGTCACTCGCAGTGAGAAAGGAGCAACTGGGTCACTCGCACTGAGGGAGGAGCAACAGGGTCACTCGCATTGAGGGAGGACCAACAGGGTCACTCGCAGCGAGGGAGGAGCAACAGGGTCACTCGTAGTGAGAAAGCAACAGGGTCACTCCCAGTGAGGGAGAAGCAACAGGGTCACTCGCAGTGAGGGAGGAGCAACAGGGTCACTCGTAGTGAGAAAGCAACAGGGTCACTCCCAGTGAGGGAGAAGCAACAGGGTCACTCCCAGTGAGGGAGAAGCAACAGGGTCACTCGCAGTGAGAAAGCAACAGGGTCACTCGCAGTGAGGGAGTAGCAACAGGGTCACTCGCAGTGAGGGAGGAGCAACAGGGTCACTCGCAGTGAGGGAGTAGCAACAGGGTCACTCGCAGTGAGGGAGGAGCAACAGGGTCACTCGCAGTGAGGGAGGAGCAACAGTGTCACTCGCAGTGAGGGAGAGGAGCAACAGTGTCACTCGCAGTGAGGGAGTAGCAACAGGGTCACTCGCAGTGAGGGAGGAGCAACAGTGTCACTCGCAGTGAGGGAGGAGCAACAGGGTCACTCGCAGTGAGGGAGGAGCAACAGTGTTACTCGCAGTGAGGGAGGAGCAACAGGGTCACTCGCAGTGAGGGAGGAGCAACAGGGTCACTCGCAGCGAGGGAGGAGCAACAGGGTCACTCGCAGTGAGAAAGAAGCAACAGGGTCACTCGCAGTGAGGGAGGAGCAACAGGGTCACTCGCAGTGAGGGAGCAGCAACAGGGTCACTCGCAGCGAGGGAGGAGCAACAGGGTCACTCCCAGTGAGGGAGGAGCAACAGGGTCACTCGCAGTGAGGGAGGAGCAACAGGTTGACTCGGAGCGAGGGAGGAGCGACAGGGTCACTCGCAGTGAGAAAGCAACAGGGTCACTCGCAGTGAGGGAGGAGCAACAGGGACACTCGCAGTGAGGGAGGAGCAACGGGGTCACTCGCAGTGAGGGAGGAGCAACAGGGTCACTCGCAGTGAGGGAGGAGCAACAGGGTCACTCGCAGTGAGGGAGGAGCAACAGGGTCACTCGCAGTGAGGGAGGAGCAACAGGGTCACTCGCAGTGAGGGAGGAACAACAGGGTCACTCGCAGTGAGGGACGAGCAACAGGGTCACTCGCAGTGAGAAAGCAACAGGGTCAGTCGCAATGAGAAAGCAACAGGGTCACTCGAAGTGAGAAAGGAGCAACCGGGTCACTCGCAGTGAGGGAGGAGCAACAGGATCACTCGCAGTGAGAGAGGAGCAACAGGGTCACTCGCAGTGAGGGAGGAGCAACAGGGTCACTCGCAGTGAGAAAGGAGCAACAGGGTCACTCGCAGTGAGAGAGGAGCAACAGGATCACTCGCAGTGAGAAAGGAGCAACAGGGTCACTCGCAGTGAGGGAGGAGCAACAGGATCACTCGCAGTGAGAGAGGAGCAACAAGGTCACTCGCAGTGAGAAAGCTGCAGGGTCACTCGCAGTCAGAAAGGAGCAACAGGGTCACTCGCTGTGAGGGAGGAGCAACAGGGTAAATCGCAGTGAGGGAGGAGCAACAGGGTCACTCGCAGTGAGGGAGGAGCAACAGGGTCACTCGCAGTGAGAAAGCAACAGGGTCACTCGCAGTGAGAAAGCAACAGGGTCCCTCGCAGTGAGAAAGGAGCAACAGGGTCACTCGCAGTGAGAAAGGAGCAACAGGGTCACTCGCAGTGAGAAAGCAACAGGGTCACTCGCAGTGAGAATGCTACAGGGTCACTCGCAGTGAGAAAGGAGCAACAGGGTCACTCGCAGTGAGAAAGCAACAGGGTCACTCGCAGTGAGGGAGGAGCAACAGGATCACTCGCAGTGAGGGAGGAGCAACAGTGTTACTCGCAGAGAGGGAGGAGCAACAGGGTCACTCGCAGTGAGGGAGGAGCAACAGGGTCACTCGCAGCGAGGGAGGAGCAACAGGGTCACTCGCAGTGAGAAAGAAGCAACAGGGTCACTCGCAGTGAGGGAGGAGCAACAGGGTCACTTGCAGCGAGGGACGAGCAACAGGGTCACTCGCATTGAGAAAGCAACAGGGTCACTCGCAGTGAGGGAGGAGCAACAGGGTCACTCGCAGTGAGGGAGGAGCAACAGGGTGACTCGGAGTGAGGGAGGAGCAACAGGGTCACTCGCAGTGAGGGAGGAGCAACAGGGTGACTCGGAGTGAGGGACGAGCAACAGGGTCACTCGCATTGAGAAAGCAACAGGGTCACTCGCAGTGAGGGAGGAGCGACAGGGTCACTCGCAGTGAGAAAGCAACAGGGTCACTCGCAGTGAGGGAGGAGCAACAGGGACACTCGCAGTAAGGGAGGAGCAACAGGGTCACTCGCAGTGAGGGAGGAGCAACAGGGTCACTCGCAGTGAGGGAGGAGCAACAGGGTCACTCGGAGTGAGGGAGGAGCAACAGGGTCACTCGCAGTGAGGGAGGAGCAACAGCATCACTCGCAGTGAGGGAGGAACAACAGGGTCACTCGCAGTGAGGGACGAGCAACAGGGTCACTCGCAGTGAGAAAGCAACAGGGTCAGTCGCAATGAGAAAGCAACAGGGTCAATCGCAGTGAGGGAGGAGCAACAGGGTCACTCGCTGTGAGAAAGCAACAGGGTCACTCACAGTGAGGGAGGGGTAACAGGGTCACTCGCAGTGAGAAAGGAGCAACAGGGTCACTCGCAGTGAGAAAGGAGCAACAGGGTCACTCGCAGTGAGAAAGGAGCAACAGGGTCACTCACAGTGAGGGAGGAGCAACAGGGTCACTCGCTGTGAGAAAGCAACAGGGTCACTCACAGTGAGGGAGGTGTAACAGGGTCACTCGCAGTGAGAAAGGAGCAACAGGGTCACTCGCAGTGAGGGAGCAGCAACAGGGTCACTCGCAGTGAGGGAGGAGCAACAGGGTCACTCGCAGTGAGGGAGGAGCAACTGGGTCACTCGCAGTGAGGGAGGAGCAACAGGGTCACTCGCAGTGAGAAAGGTGCAAAGGGGTCACTCGCATTGAGGGAGGAGTAACAGGGTCACTCGCAGTGAGAAAGGAGCAACAGGGTCACTCGCAGTGAGAAAGCAACAGGGTCACTCGCAGTGAGGGAGGAGCAACAGGGTCACTCGCAGTGAGGGAGGAGCAACAGGGTCACTCGCAGTGAGGGAGGAGCAAATGGGTCACTCGCAGTGAGAAAGGAGCAACAGGGTCACTCGCAGCGAGGGAGGAGCAACTGGGTCACTCGCAGTGAGGGAGCAGCAACAGGGTCACTCGCAGTGAGGGAGGAGCAACAGGGTCACTCGCAGTGAGAAAGGAGCAACAGTGTCACTCGCAGTGAGGGAGGAGCAACAGGGTCACTCGCACTGAGGGAGGAGCAACAGGGTCACTCGCAGTGAAAAAGGAGCAACTGGGTCACTCGCAGTGAAAAAGGAGCAACAGGGTCACTCGCAGTGAGGGAGGAGTAACAGGGTCACTCGCAGTGAGAAAGCAACAGGGTCACTCGCAGTGAGAAAGGAGCAACTGGGTCACTCGCAGTGAGAAAGGAGCAACAAAGTCACTCGCAGTGAGGGAGGAGCAACAGGGTCACTCGCAGTGTGAAAGCAACAGGGTCACTCGCAGTGAGAAAGGAGCAACTGGGTCACTCGCAGTGAAATAGGATCAACAGGGTCACTCGCAGTGAGAAAGGAGCAACAGGTTCACTCACAGTGAGAAAGGAGCAACAGTGTCACTCGCAGTGAGGGAGGAGCAACAGGGTCACTCGCAGTGAGGGAGGAGCAACAGGGTCACTCGCAGTGAGAAAGGAGCAACAGGGTCACTCGCAGTGAGGGAGGAGCAACAGGGTCACTCGCAGTGAAAAAGGAGCAACAGGGTCACTCGCAGTGAGGGAGGAGCAACAGGGTCACTCGCAGTGAGGGAGGAGCAACAGGGTCACTCGCAGTGAGGGAGGAGCAACAGGTTCACTCGCAGTGAGAAAGCAACAGGGTCACTCGCAGTGAGAAAGGAGCAACTGGGTCACTCGCACTGAGGGAGGAGCAACAGGGTCACTCGCAGTGAGAAAGGAGCAACAGGGTCACTCGCAGTGAGGGAGGAGCAACAGGGTCACTCGCAGTGAGGGAGTAGCAACAGGGTCACTCGCAGTGAGGGAGGAGCAACAGGGTCACTCGCAGTGAGGGAGGAGCAACAGGGTCACTCGCAGTGAGGGAGGAGCAACAGGGTCATTCGCAGTGAGAAAGGAGCAACAGGTTCACTCGCAGTGAGAAAGGAGCAACAGGGTCACTCGCACTGAGGGAGGAGCAACAGGGTCACTCGTAGTGAGGGAGGAGCAACAGGGTCACTCGCAGTGAGAAAGGAGCAACAGGGTCACTCGCACTGAGGGAGGAGCAACAGGGTCACTCGCAGTGAGAAAGGAGCAACTGGGTCACTCGCAGTGAGAAAGGAGCAACAGGGTCACTCGCAGTAAGAAAGGAGCAACTGGGTCACTCGCAGTGAGAAAGGAGCAACAGGTTCACTCGCAGTGAGGGAGGAGCAACAGGGTCACTCGCAGTGAGGGAGGAGAAACTGGGTCACTCGCAGTGAGAAAGGAGCAACAGGGTCACTCGCAGTGAGGGAGGAGCAACAGGGTCACTCGCAGTGAGAAAGGAGCAACAGGGTCACTCGCAGTGAGGGAGGAGCAACTGGGTCACTCGCAGTGAAAAAGGAGCAACAGGTTCACTCGCAGTGAGGGAGGAGCAACAGTGTCACTCGCAGTGAGGGAGGAGCAACAGGGTCACTCGCAGTGAGAAAGGTGCAACAGGGTCACTCGCAGTGAGGGAGGAGCAACTGGGTCACTCGCAGTGAGAAAGGAGCAACAGGGTCACTCGCAGTGAGGGAGGAGCAACTCGGTCATTCGCCGTGAAAAAGGAGCAACAGGGTCATTCGCAGTGAGAAAGGAGCAACCGGGTCACTCGCAGTGAGGGAGGAGCAACAGGATCACTCGCAGTGAGAGAGGAGCAACAGGGTCACTCGCAGTGAGGGAGGAGCAACAGGGTCACTCGCAGTGAGAAAGGAGCAACAGGGTCACTCGCAGTGAGAGAGGAGCAACAGGATCACTCGCAGTGAGAAAGGAGCAACAGGGTCACTCGCAGTGAGGGAGGAGCAACAGGATCACTCGCAGTGAGAGAGGAGCAACAAGGTCACTCGCAGTGAGAAAGCTGCAGGGTCACTCGCAGTCAGAAAGGAGCAACAGGGTCACTCGCTGTGAGGGAGGAGCAACAGGGTAAATCGCAGTGAGGGAGGAGCAACAGGGTCACTCGCAGTGAGGGAGGAGCAACAGGGTCACTCGCAGTGAGAAAGCAACAGGGTCACTCGCAGTGAGAAAGCAACAGGGTCCCTCGCAGTGAGAAAGGAGCAACAGGGTCACTCGCAGTGAGAAAGGAGCAACAGGGTCACTCGCAGTGAGAAAGCAACAGGGTCACTCGCAGTGAGAATGCTACAGGGTCACTCGCAGTGAGAAAGGAGCAACAGGGTCACTCGCAGTGAGAAAGCAACAGGGTCACTCGCAGTGAGGGAGGAGCAACAGGATCACTCGCAGTGAGGGAGGAGCAACAGTGTTACTCGCAGAGAGGGAGGAGCAACAGGGTCACTCGCAGTGAAGGAGGAGCAACAGGGTCACTCGCAGCGAGGGAGGAGCAACAGGGTCACTCGCAGTGAGAAAGAAGCAACAGGGTCACTCGCAGTGAGGGAGGAGCAACAGGGTCACTTGCAGCGAGGGACGAGCAACAGGGTCACTCGCATTGAGAAAGCAACAGGGTCACTCGCAGTGAGGGAGGAGCAACAGGGTCACTCGCAGTGAGGGAGGAGCAACAGGGTGACTCGGAGTGAGGGAGGAGCAACAGGGTCACTCGCAGTGAGGGAGGAGCAACAGGGTGACTCGGAGTGAGGGACGAGCAACAGGGTCACTCGCATTGAGAAAGCAACAGGGTCACTCGCAGTGAGGGAGGAGCGACAGGGTCACTCGCAGTGAGAAAGCAACAGGGTCACTCGCAGTGAGGGAGGAGCAACAGGGACACTCGCAGTAAGGGAGGAGCAACAGGGTCACTCGCAGTGAGGGAGGAGCAAGAGGGTCACTCGCAGTGAGGGAGGAGCAACAGGGTCACTCGGAGTGAGGGAGGAGCAACAGGGTCACTCGCAGTGAGGGAGGAGCAACAGCATCACTCGCAGTGAGGGAGGAACAACAGGGTCACTCGCAGTGAGGGACGAGCAACAGGGTCACTCGCAGTGAGAAAGCAACAGGGTCAGTCGCAATGAGAAAGCAACAGGGTCAATCGCAGTGAGGGAGGAGCAACAGGGTCACTCGCTGTGAGAAAGCAACAGGGTCACTCACAGTGAGGGAGGGGTAACAGGGTCACTCGCAGTGAGAAAGGAGCAACAGGGTCACTCGCAGTGAGAAAGGAGCAACAGGGTCACTCGCAGTGAGGGAGGAGCAACAGGGTCACTCGCTGTGAGAAAGCAACAGGGTCACTCACAGTGAGGGAGGTGTAACAGGGTCACTCGCAGTGAGAAAGGAGCAACAGGGTCACTCGCAGTGAGGGAGCAGCAACAGGGTCACTCGCAGTGAGGGAGGAGCAACAGGGTCACTCGCAGTGAGGGAGGAGCAACTGGGTCACTCGCAGTGAGGGAGGATCAACAGGGTCACTCGCAGTGAGAAAGGTGCAAAGGGGTCACTCGCATTGAGGGAGGAGTAACAGGGTCACTCGCAGTGAGAAAGGAGCAACAGGGTCACTCGCAGTGAGAAAGCAACAGGGTCACTCGCAGTGAGGGAGGAGCAACAGGGTCACTCGCAGTGAGGGAGGAGCAACAGGGTCACTCGCAGTGAGGGAGGAGCAAATGGGTCACTCGCAGTGAGAAAGGAGCAACAGGGTCACTCGCAGCGAGGGAGGAGCAACTGGGTCACTCGCAGTGAGGGAGCAGCAACAGGGTCACTCGCAGTGAGGGAGGAGCAACAGGGTCACTCGCAGTGAGAAAGGAGCAACAGTGTCACTCGCAGTGAGGGAGGAGCAACAGGGTCACTCGCACTGAGGGAGGAGCAACAGGGTCACTCGCAGTGAAAAAGGAGCAACTGGGTCACTCGCAGTGAAAAAGGAGCAACAGGGTCACTCGCAGTGAGGGAGGAGTAACAGGGTCACTCGCAGTGAGAAAGCAACAGGGTCACTCGCAGTGAGAAAGGAGCAACTGGGTCACTCGCAGTGAGAAAGGAGCAACAAAGTCACTCGCAGTGAGGGAGGAGCAACAGGGTCACTCGCAGTGTGAAAGCAACAGGGTCACTCGCAGTGAGAAAGGAGCAACTGGGTCACTCGCAGTGAAATAGGATCAACAGCGTCACTCGCAGTGAGAAAGGAGCAACAGGTTCACTCACAGTGAGAAAGGAGCAACAGTGTCACTCGCAGTGAGGGAGGAGCAACAGGGTCACTCGCAGTGAGGGAGGAGCAACAGGGTCACTCGCAGTGAGAAAGGAGCAACAGGGTCACTCGCAGTGAGGGAGGAGCAACAGGGTCACTCGCAGTGAAAAAGGAGCAACAGGGTCACTCGCAGTGAGGGAGGAGCAACAGGGTCACTCGCAGTGAGGGAGGAGCAACAGGGTCACTCGCAGTGAGGGAGGAGCAACAGGTTCACTCGCAGTGAGAAAGCAACAGGGTCACTCGCAGTGAGAAAGGAGCAACTGGGTCACTCGCACTGAGGGAGGAGCAACAGGGTCACTCGCAGTGAGAAAGGAGCAACAGGGTCACTCGCAGTGAGGGAGGAGCAACAGGGTCACTCGCAGTGAGGGAGTAGCAACAGGGTCACTCGCAGTGAGGGAGGAGCAACAGGGTCACTCGCAGTGAGGGAGGAGCAACAGGGTCACTCGCAGTGAGGGAGGAGCAACAGGGTCATTCGCAGTGAGAAAGGAGCAACAGGTTCACTCGCAGTGAGAAAGGAGCAACAGGGTCACTCGCACTGAGGGAGGAGCAACAGGGTCACTCGTAGTGAGGGAGGAGCAACAGGGTCACTCGCAGTGAGAAAGGAGCAACAGGGTCACTCGCACTGAGGGAGGAGCAACAGGGTCACTCGCAGTGAGAAAGGAGCAACTGGGTCACTCGCAGTGAGAAAGGAGCAACAGGGTCACTCGCAGTAAGAAAGGAGCAACTGGGTCACTCGCAGTGAGAAAGGAGCAACAGGTTCACTCGCAGTGAGGGAGGAGCAACAGGGTCACTCGCAGTGAGGGAGGAGAAACTGGGTCACTCGCAGTGAGAAAGGAGCAACAGGGTCACTCGCAGTGAGGGAGGAGCAACAGGGTCACTCGCAGTGAGAAAGGAGCAACAGGGTCACTCGCAGTGAGGGAGGAGCAACTGGGTCACTCGCAGTGAAAAAGGAGCAACAGGTTCACTCGCAGTGAGGGAGGAGCAACAGTGTCACTCGCAGAGAGGGAGGAGCAACAGGGTCACTCGCAGTGAGAAAGGTGCAACAGGGTCACTCGCAGTGAGGGAGGAGCAACTGGGTCACTCGCAGTGAGAAAGGAGCAACAGGGTCACTCGCAGTGAGGGAGGAGCAACTCGGTCATTCGCCGTGAAAAAGGAGCAACAGGGTCATTCGCAGTGAGAAAGGAGCAACAGGGTCACTCGCAGTGAGGGAGGAGCAACTGGGTCACTCGCAGTGAGAAAGGAGCAACAGGGTCACTCGCAGTGAGGGAGGAGCAACTCGGTCATTCGCAGTGAAAAAGGAGCAACAGGGTCATTCGCAGTGAGAAAGGAGCACCAGGGTCACTCGCAGTGAGGGAGGAGCAACAGGGTCACTCGCAGTGAGGGAGGAGAAACTGGGTCACTCGTAGTGAGAAAGGAGCAACAGGGTCACTCGCAGTGAGAAAGCAACAGGGTCACTCGCAGTGAGAAAGGAGCAACTGGGTCACTCGCAGTGAGGGAGGAGCAACAGGGTCACTCGCAGTGAAAAAGGAGCAACAGGGTCACTCGCAGTGAGAAAGCAACAGGGTCACTCGCAGTGAGAAAGGAGCAACAGGGTCAATCGCAGTGAGGGAGGAGCAACAGGGTCACTCGCAGTGAGAAGGCAACAGGGTCACTCGCAGTGAGAAAGGAGCAACAGGGTCACTCGCAGTGAGGGAGGAGCAACAGGGTCACTCGCAGTGAGGGAGGAGCAACAGGGTCACACGCAGTGAGAAAGGAGCAACAGGTTCACTTGCTGTGAGAAAGCAACAGGGTCACTCGCAGTGAGGGAGGAGCAACAGGGTCACTCACAGTGAGGGAGGAGTAACTGGGTCACTCGCAGTGAGAAAGGAGCAACAGGGTCATTCGCAGTGAGGGAGGAGTAACAGGGTCATTCGCAGCGGGGGAGGAGCAACAGGTTCACTCGCAGTGAGGGAGGAGCAACTGGGTCACTCGCAGTGAGGGAGAAGCAACAGGGTCACTCGCAGTGAGAAAGGAGCAACAGGGTCACTCGCAGTGAGAAAGCAACAGGGTCACTCGCAGTGAGGGAGGAGCAACTGGGTCACTCGCAGTGAGAAAGGAGCAACAGGGTCACTCGCAGTGAGAACGGAGCAACAGGGTCACTCGCAGTGAGGGAGGACCAACAGGGTCACTCGCAGTGAAGAAGGAGCAACAGGGTCACTCGCAGTAAGGGAGGAGTAACTGGGTCACTCGCAGTGAGAAAGGAGCAACAGGGTCATTCGCAGTGAGGGAGGAGTAACAGGGTCATTCGCAGCGGGGGAGGAGCAACGGGTTCACTCGCAGTGAGGGAGGAGCAACTGGGTCACTCACAGTGAGGGAGGAGTAACTGGGTCACTCGCAGTGAGAAAGGAGCAACAGGGTCATTCGCAGTGAGGGAGGAGCAACAGGGTCACTCACAGTGAGGGAGGAGTAACTGGGTCACTCGCAGTGAGAAAGGAGCAACAGGGTCATTCGCAGCGGGGGAGGAGCAACAGGTTCACTCGCAGTGAGGGAGGAGCAACTGGGTCACTCGCAGTGAGGGAGAAGCAACAGGGTCACTCGCAGTGAGAAAGGAGCAACAGGGTCACTCGCAGTGAGAAAGCAACAGGGTCACTCGCAGTGAGAAAGCAACAGGTTCACTCGCAGTGAGGGAGGAGCAACAGGGTCACTCGCAGTGAGAAAGGAGCAACAGGGTCACTCGCAGTGAGAACGGAGCAACAGGGTCACTCGCAGTGAGGGAGGACCAACAGGGTCACTCGCAGTGAGAACGGAGCAACAGGGTCACTCGCAGTGAGGGAGGACCAACAGGGTCACTCGCAGTAAGGGAGGAGTAACTGGGTCACTCGCAGTGAGAAAGGAGCAACAGGGTCACTCGCAGTGAGGGAGGAGTAACAGGGTCACTCGCAGTGAGGGAGAAGCAACAGGGTCACTCGCAGTGAGGGAGGAGCAACTGGGTCACTCGCAGTGAGGGAGAAGCAACAGGGTCACGCGCAGTGAGAAAGGAGCAACAGGGTCACTCGCAGTGAGAAAGCAACGGGGTCACTCGCAGTGAGGGAGGAGCAAATGGGTCACTCGCAGTGAGAAAGGAGCAACAGGGTCACTCGCAGGTAGGGAGGAGCAACAGGGTCACTCGCAGTGAGGGAGGACCAACAGGGTCACTCGCAGTGAAGAAGGAGCAACAGGGTCACTCGCAGTAAGGGAGGAGTAACTGGGTCACTCGCAGTGAGAAAGGAGCAACAGGGTCATTCGCAGTGAGGGAGGAGTAACAGGGTCATTCGCAGCGGGGGAGGAGCAACGGGTTCACTCGCAGTGAGGGAGGAGCAACTGGGTCACTCACAGTGAGGGAGGAGTAACTGGGTCACTCGCAGTGAGAAAGGAGCAACAGGGTCATTCGCAGTGAGGGAGGAGCAACAGGGTCACTCACAGTGAGGGAGGAGTAACTGGGTCACTCGCAGTGAGAAAGGAGCAACAGGGTCATTCGCAGCGGGGGAGGAGCAACAGGTTCACTCGCAGTGAGGGAGGAGCAACTGGGTCACTCGCAGTGAGGGAGAAGCAACAGGGTCACTCGCAGTGAGAAAGGAGCAACAGGGTCACTCGCAGTGAGAAAGCAACAGGGTCACTCGCAGTGAGAAAGCAACAGGTTCACTCGCAGTGAGGGAGGAGCAACAGGGTCACTCGCAGTGAGAAAGGAGCAACAGGGTCACTCGCAGTGAGAACGGAGCAACAGGGTCACTCGCAGTGAGGGAGGACCAACAGGGTCACTCGCAGTGAGAACGGAGCAACAGGGTCACTCGCAGTGAGGGAGGACCAACAGGGTCACTCGCAGTAAGGGAGGAGTAACTGGGTCACTCGCAGTGAGAAAGGAGCAACAGGGTCACTCGCAGTGAGGGAGGAGTAACAGGGTCACTCGCAGTGAGGGAGAAGCAACAGGGTCACTCGCAGTGAGGGAGGAGCAACTGGGTCACTCGCAGTGAGGGAGAAGCAACAGGGTCACGCGCAGTGAGAAAGGAGCAACAGGGTCACTCGCAGTGAGAAAGCAACGGGGTCACTCGCAGTGAGGGAGGAGCAAATGGGTCACTCGCAGTGAGAAAGGAGCAACAGGGTCACTCGCAGGTAGGGAGGAGCAACAGGGTCACTCGCAGTGAGGGAGCAGCAACAGGGTCACTCGCAGTGAAAAAGGAGCAACTGGGTCACTCGCAGTGAGGGAGGAGCAACAGGGTCACTCGCAGTGAAAAAGGAGCAACTGGGTCATTCGCAGTGAGAAAGGAGCAACAGGGTCACTCGCAGTGAGGGAGGAGCAACAGGGTCACTCGCAGTGAGAAAGCAACAGGGTCACTCGCAGTGAGAAAGGAGCAACTGGGTCACTCGCAGTGAGAAAGCAACAGGGTCACTCGATGTGAGTAAGGAGCAACTGGGTCACTCGCAGTGAGGGAGGAGCAACAGGGTCACTCGCAGTGAAAAAGGAGCAACAGGGTCACTCGCAGTGAGGGAGGAGCAACAGGGTCACTCGCAGTGAGAAAGCAACAGGGTCACTCGCAGTGAGAAAGGAGCAACTGGGTCACTCGCAGTGAGAAAGGAGCAACAGGGTCACTCGCAGTGAGGGAGGAGCAACAGGGTCACTCGCAAAGAGGGAGGAGCAACAGGGTCACTCGCAGCGAGGAAGGACCAACAGGGTCACTCGCAGTGAAATAGGAGCAACACGGTCACTCGCAGTGAGAAAGGAGCAACAGGGTCACTCGCAGTGAGAAAGGAGCAACAGGGTCACTCGCAGTGGGGGAGGAGCAACAGGGTCACTCGCAGTGAGAAAGGAGCAACAGGGTCACTCGCAGTGAGGGAGGAGCAACAGGGTCACTCGCAGTGAGAAAGGAGCAACAGGGTCACTCGCAGTGAGGGAGGAGCAACAGGGTCACTCGCAGTGAGGGATGAGCAACAGGGTCACTCGCAGTGAAAGAGGAGCAACAGGGTCACTCGCAGTGAGAAAGGAGCAACAGGGTCACTCGCAGTGAGGGAGGAGCAACAGGGTCACTCGCAGTGAGGGAGGATCAACAGGGTCATTCGCAGTGAGAAAGGAGCAACAGGTTCACTCGCAGTGAGGGAGGAGCAACAGGGTCACTCGCAGTGAGAAAGGAGCAACAGGGTCACTCGCAGTGAGAAAGGAGCAACAGGGTCACTCGCAGTGAGAAAGGAGCAACTGGGTCACTCACAGTGAGAAAGGAGCAACAGGGTCACTCGCAGTGAGGGAGGAGCAACAGGGTCACTCGCAGTGAGGGAGGAGCAACAGGGTCACTCGCAGTGAGAAAGGAGCAACAGGGTCACTCGCAGTGAGAAAGGAGCAACAGGGTCACTCGCAGTGAAAAAGGAGCATAGGGTCACTTGCAGTGAGGGAGGAGCAACAGGGTCACTCGCAGTGAGGGAGGAGCAACAGGGTCACTCGCAGTGAGAAAGGAGCAACAGGGTCACTCGCAGTGAGGGAGGAGCAACAGGGTCACTCGCAGTGAGGGAGGAGTAACAGGGTCACTCGCAGTGAGAAAGCAACAGGGTCACTCGCAGTGAGAAAGGAGCAACAGGGTCACTCGCAGTGAAAAAGGAGCAACAGGGTCACTCGCAGTGAGGGAGGAGCAACAGGGTCACTCGCAGTGAGAAAGCAACAGGGTCACTCGCAGTGAGAAAGGAGCAACTGGGTCACTCGCAGTGAGAAAGAAGCAACAGGGTCACTCGCAGTGAGGGAGGAGCAACAGGGTCACTCGCAGTGAGAAAGGAGCAACAGGTTCACTCGCAGTGAGGGAGGAGCAACAGGGTCACTCGCAGTGAGGGAGGAGCAACAGGGTCACTCGCAGTGAGAAAGGAGCAACTGGGTCACTCGCAGTGAGGGAGGAGCAACAGGGTCACTCGCAGTGAGGGATGAGCAACAGGGTCACTCGCACTGAAAGAGGAGCAACAGGGTCACTCGCAGTGAGAAAGGAGCAACAGGGTCACTCGCAGTGAGGGAGGAGCAACAGGGTCACTCGCAGTGAGGGAGGAGCAACAGGGTCATTCGCAGTGAGAAAGGAGCAACAGGTTCACTCGCAGTGAGGGAGGAGCAACAGGGTCACTCGCAGTGAGAAAGGAGCAACAGGGTCACTCGCAGTGAGAAAGGAGCAACAGGTTCACTCGCAGTGAGGGAGGAGCAACAGGGTCACTCGCAGTGAGGGAGGAGAAACTGGGTCACTCGCAGTGAGAAAGGAGCAACAGGGTCACTCGCAGTGAGGGAGGAGCAACAGGGTCACTCGCAGTGAGAAAGGAGCAACAGGGTCACTCGCAGTGAGGGAGGAGCAACAGGGTCACTCGCAGTGAAAAAGGAGCAACAGGGTCACTTGCAGTGAGGGAGGAGCAACAGGGTCACTCGCAGTGAGGGAGGAGAAACTGGGTCACTCGCAGTGAGAAAGGAGCAACAGGGTCACTCGCAGTGAGGGAGGAGCAACAGGGTCAGTCGCAGTGAGGGAGGAGTAACAGGGTCATTCGCAGTGAGAAAGCAACAGGGTCACTCGCAGTGAGAAAGGAGCAACAGGGTCACTCGCAGTGAAAAAGGAGCAACAGGGTCACTCGCAGTGAGGGAGGAGCAACAGGGTCACTCGCAGTGAGAAAGCAACAGGGTCACTCGCAGTGAGAAAGG
The DNA here is from genome assembly GCF_964213995.1 of Mustelus asterias. NCBI lineage: Eukaryota > Metazoa > Chordata > Chondrichthyes > Carcharhiniformes > Triakidae > Mustelus > Mustelus asterias. The sequence goes on from NC_135818.1 coordinate 29,944,437, forward strand.
AGCAACTGGGTCACTCGCAGTGAGAAAGAAGCAACAGGGTCACTCGCAGTGAGGGAGGAGCAACAGGGTCACTCGCAGTGAGAAAGGAGCAACAGGTTCACTCGCAGTGAGAAAGGAGCAACTGGGTCACTCGCAGTGAGGGAGGAGCAACAGGGTCACTCGCAGTGAGAAAGGAGCAACAGGGTCACTCGCAGTGAGAAAGGAGCAACAGGGTCACTCGCAGTGAGGGAGGAGCAACAGGGTCACTCGGAGTGAGAGAGGAGCAACAGGGTCACTCGCAGTGAAAAAGGAGCAACAGGGTCACTCGCAGTGAGAAAGGAGCAACAGGGTCACTCGCAGTGAGGGAGGAGCAACAGGTTCACTCGCAGTGAGGGAGGAGCAACAGGGTCATTCGCAGTGAGGGAGGAGCAACAGGGTCACTCGCAGTGAGGGAGGAGAAACTGGGTCACTCGCAGTGAGAAAGGAGCAACAGGGTCACTCGCAGTGAGGGAGGAGCAACAGGGTCACTCGCAGTGAGGGAGGAGTAACAGGGTCACTCGCAGTGAAAAAGGAGCAACAGTGTCACTAGCAGTGAGGGAGGAGCAACAGGGTCACTCGCAGTGAGAAAGGTGCAACAGGGTCACTCGCAGTGAGGGAGGAGCAACTGGGTCACTCGCAGTGAGAAAGGAGCAACAGGGTCACTCGCAGTGAGGGAGGAGCAACTCGGTCATTCGCAGTGAAAAAGGAGCAACAGGGTCATTCGCAGTGAGAAAGGAGCAACTGGGTCACTCGCAGTGAGAAAGGAGCAACAGGGTCACTCGCAGTGAGAAAGCAACAGGGTCACTCGCAGTGAGAAAGGAGCAACAGGGTCACTCGCAGTGAGAAAGCAACTGGGTCACTCGTAGTGAGAAAGGAGCAACAGGGTCACTCGCAGTGAGAAAGCAACAGGGTCACTCGCAGTGAGAAAGGAGCAACTGGGTCACTCGCACTGAGGGAGGAGCAACAGGGTCACCCGCAGTGAGAAAGGAGCAACCGGGTCACTCGCAGTGAAAAAGGAGCAACATGGTCACTCGCAGTGAGAAAGCAACAGGGTCACTCGCAGTGAGAAAGGAGGAACAGGGTCAATCGCAGTGAGGGAGGAGCAACAGGGTCACTCGCAGTGAGAAGGCAACAGGGTCACTCGCAGTGAGAAAGGAGCAACAGGGTCACTCGCAGTGAGGGAGGAGCAACAGGGTCACTCGCAGTGAGGGAGGAGCAACAGGGTCACTCGCAGTGAGAAAGGAGCAACAGGTTCACTTGCTGTGAGAAAGCAACAGGGTCACTCACAGTGAGGGAGGAGTAACTGGGTCACTCGCAGTGAGAAAGGAGCAACAGGGTCATTCGCAGTGAGGGAGGAGTAACAGGGTCATTCGCAGCGGGGGAGGAGCAACAGGTTCACTCGCAGTGAGGGAGGAGCAACTGGGTCACTCGCAGTGAGGGAGGAGCAACAGGGTCACTCGCAGTGAGAAAGGAGCAACAGGGTCACTCGCAGTGAGAAAGCAACATGGTCACTCGCAGTGAGAAAGCAACAGGTTCACTCGCAGTGAGGGAGGAGCAACTGGGTCACTCGCAGTGAGAAAGGAGCAACAGGGTCAGTCGCAGTGAGAACGGAGCAACAGGGTCACTCGCAGTGAGGGAGGACCAACAGGGTCACTCGCAGTGAGGGAGGAGCAACAGGGTCACTCGCAGTGAGGGAGGAGCAACGGGGTCACTCGCAGTGAAAAAAGAGCAACAGGGTCACTCGCAGTGAGGGAGGAGCAACAGGGTCACTCGCAGTGAAAAAGGAGCAACAGGGTCACTCGCAGTGAGAAAGGAGCAACTGGGTTACTCGCAGTGAGGGTGGAGCAACAGGGTCACTCGCAGTGAGAAAGGAGCAACAGGGTCACTCGCAGTGAGGGAGGAGCAACTGGGTCACTCGCAGTTAGGGAGGAGCAACAGGGTCACTAGCAGTGAGGGAGGAGCAACAGGGTCACCCGCAGTGAGAAAGGAGCAACTGGGTCACTCGCAGTGAGAGAGGAGCAACAGGGTCACTCGCAGTGAGAAAGGAGCAACCGGGTCACTCGCAGTGAAAAAGGAGTAACAGGGTCACTCGCAGTGAGAAAGCAACAGGGTCACTCGCAGTGAGAAAGGAGCAACAGGGTCAATCGCAGTGAGGGAGGAGCAACAGGGTCACTCGCAGTGAGAAGGCAACAGGGTCACTCGCAGTGAGAAAGGAGCAACAGGGTCACTCGCAGTGAGGGAGGAGCAACAGGGTCACTCGCAGTGAGGGAGGAGCAACAGGGTCACTCGCAGTGAGAAAGGAGCAACAGGTTCACTTGCTGTGAGAAAGCAACAGGGTCACTCACAGTGAGGGAGGAGTAACTGGGTCACTCGCAGTGAGAAAGGAGCAACAGGGTCATTCGCAGTGAGGGAGGAGTGACAGGGTCATTCGCAGCGGGGGAGGAGCAACAGGTTCACTCGCAGTGAGGGAGGAGCAACTGGGTCACTCGCAGTGAGGGAGGAGCAACAGGGTCACTCGCAGTGAGAAAGGTGCAACAGGGTCACTCGCAGTGAGAAAGCAACAGGGTCACTCGCAGTGAGAAAGCAACAGGTTCACTCGCAGTGAGGGAGGAGCAACTGGGTCACTCGCAGTGAGAAAGGGGCAACCGGGTCAGTCGCAGTGAGAACGGAGCAACAGGGTCACTCGCAGTGAGGGAGGACCAACAGGGTCACTCGCAGTGAAAAAGGAGCAACAGGTCACTCGCAGTGAGAAAGGAGCAACTGGGTTACTCGCAGTGAGGGAGGAGTAACAGGGTCACTCGCAGTGAGAAAGCAACAGGGTCACTCACAGTGAGAAAGGAGCAACAGGGTCACTCGCAGTGAGGGAGGAGCAACAGGGTCACTCGCAGTGAGAAAGGAGCAACAGGGTCACTCGCAGTGAGAGAGGAGCAACAGGGTCACTCGCAGTGAAAAAGGAGCAACAGGGTCACTCGCAGTGAGGGAGGAGCAACAGGGTCACTCGCAGTGAAAAAGGAGCAACAGCGTCACTCGCAGTGAGAAAGGAGCAACTGGGTTACTCGCAGTGAGGGAGGAGCAACAGGGTCACTCGCAGTGAGAAAGGAGCAACAGGGTCACTCGCAGTGAGGGAGGAGCAACTGGGTCACTCGCAGTTAGGGAGGAGCAACAGGGTCACTAGCAGTGAGGGAGGAGCAACAGGGTCACTCGCAGTGAGAAAGGAGCAACAGGGTCACTCGCAGTGAGGGAGGAGCAACAGGGTCACTCGCAGTGAGAAAGGAGCAACAGGGTCACTCGCAGTGAGGGAGGAGCAACTGGGTCACTCGCAGTTAGGGAGGAGCAACAGGGTCACGAGCAGTGAGAAAGGTGCAAAGGGGTCAATCGCATTGAGGGAGGAGTAACAGTGTCACTCGCAGTCAGGGAGGAGCAACAGGGTCACTCGCAGTGAAAAAGGAGCAACTGGGTCACTCGCAGTGAAAAAGGAGCAACAGGGTCACTCGCAGTGAGAAAGCAACAGGGTCACTCGCAGTGAGGGGGGAGCAACAGGGTCACTCGCAGTGAGAAAGGAGCAACAGGGTCACTCGCAGTGAGGGAGGAGCAACAGGGTCACTCGTAGTGAGGGAGGAGCAACAGGGTCATTCGCAGTGAGAAAAGAGCAACAGGGTCACTCGCAGTGAGGGAGGAGCAACAGGGTCACTCGCAGAGAGAAAGGAGCAACAGGGTCACTCGCACTGAGGGAGGAGCAACAGGTTCACTCGCAGTGAGGGAGGAGCAACAGGGTCACTCGCAGTGAGTAAGGAGCAACAGGGTCACTCGCAGTGAGAAAGGAGCAACTGGGTCACTCGTAGTGAGAAAGCAACAGGGTCACTCCCAGTGAGGGAGGAGCAACAGGGTCACTTGCAGTGAGAAAGCAACAGGGTCACTCGCAGTGAGGGAGTAGCAACAGGGTCACTCGCAGTGAGGGAGGAGCAACAGGGTCACTCGCAGTGAGGGAGTAGCAACAGGGTCACTCGCAGTGAGGGAGGAGGAACAGGGTCACTCGCAGTGAGGGAGGAGCAACAGTGTCACTCGCAGTGAGGGAGGAGCAACAGGGTCACTCGCAGTGAGGGAGTAGCAACAGGGTCACTCGCAGTGAGGGAGGAGCAACAGGGTCACTCGCAGTGAGAAAGGAGCAACAGGGTCACTCGCAGTGAGGGAGGAGCAACAGTGTCACTCGCAGTGAGGGAGGAGCAACAGGATCACTCGCAGTGAGGGAGGAGCAACAGGGTCACTCGCAGCGAGGGAGGAGCAACAGGGTCACTCGCAGTGAGAAAGAAGCGACAGGGTCACTCGCAGTGAGGGAGGAGCAACAGGGTCACTCGGAGTGAGGGAGGAGCAACAGGGTCACTCGCAGTGAGGGAGGAGCAAGAGGGTCACTCGCAGTGAGGGACGAGCAACAGGGTCACTCGCAGTGAGAAAGCAACAGGGTCACTCGCACTGAGAAAGCAACAGGGTCACTCGCAGTGAGAAAGGAGCAACAGGGTCACTCGCAGTGAGAAAGGAGCAACAGGGTCACTCGCAGTGAGGGAGGAGCAACAGGGTCACTCGCAGTGAGGGAGGAGCAACAGGGTGACTCGCAGTGAGGGAGGAACAACAGGGTCACTCGCAGTGAGGGAGGAGCAACAGGGTCACTCGCAGTGAGGGAGGAGCAACTGGGTCACTCGCAGTTAGGGAGGAGCAACAGGGTCACTAGCAGTGAGGGAGGAGCAACAGGGTCACTCGCAGTGAGAAAGGAGCAACTGGGTCACTCGCAGTGAGAGAGGAGCAACAGGGTCACTCGCAGTGAGAAAGGAGCAACCGGGTCACTCGCAGTGAGAAAGGAGCAACAGGGTCACTCGCAGTGAGAAAGCAACAGGGTCACTCGCAGTGAGAAAGGAGCAACAGGGTCAATCGCAGTGAGGGAGGAGCAACAGGGTCACTCGCAGTGAGAAGGCAACAGGGTCACTCGCAGTGAGAAAGGAGCAACAGGGTCACTCGCAGTGAGGGAGGAGCAACAGGGTCACTCGCAGTGAGGGAGGAGCAACAGGGTCACTCGCAGTGAGAAAGGAGCAACAGGTTCACTTGCTGTGAGAAAGCAACAGGGTCACTCACAGTGAGGGAGGAGTAACTGGGTCACTCGCAGTGAGAAAGGAGCAACAGGGTCATTCGCAGTGAGGGAGGAGTGACAGGGTCATTCGCAGCGGGGGAGGAGCAACAGGTTCACTCGCAGTGAGGGAGGAGCAACTGGGTCACTCGCAGTGAGGGAGGAGCAACAGGGTCACTCGCAGTGAGAAAGGTGCAACAGGGTCACTCGCAGTGAGAAAGCAACAGGGTCACTCGCAGTGAGAAAGCAACAGGTTCACTCGCAGTGAGGGAGGAGCAACTGGGTCACTCGCAGTGAGAAAGGAGCAACAGGGTCAGTCGCAGTGAGAACGGAGCAACAGGGTCACTCGCAGTGAGGGAGGACCAACAGGGTCACTCGCAGTGAAAAAGGAGCAACAGGGTCACTCGCAGTGAGAAAGGAGCAACTGGGTTACTCGCAGTGAGGGAGGAGTAACAGGGTCACTCGCAGTGAGGGAGGAGCAACAGGGTCACTCGCAGTGAGAAAGCAACAGGGTCACTCACAGTGAGGGAGGAGCAACTGGGTCACTCGCAGTTAGGGAGGAGCAACAGTGTCACTAGCAGTGAGAAAGGTGCAAAGGGGTCAATCGCATTGAGGGAGGAGTAACAGGGTCACTCGCAGTAAGGGAGGAGCAACAGGGTCACTCGCAGTGAAAAAGGAGCAACTGGGTCACTCGCAGTGAAAAAGGAGCAACAGGGTCACTCGCAGTGAGAAAGCAACAGGGTCACTCGCAGTGAGGGGGGAGCAACAGGGTCACTCGCAGTGAGAAAGGAGCAACAGGGTCACTCGCAGTGAGGGAGGAGCAACAGGGTCACTCGTAGTGAGGGAGGAGCAACAGGGTCATTAGCAGTGAGAAAGGAGCAACAGGGTCACTCGCAGTGAGGGAGGAGCAACAGGGTCACTCGCAGAGAGAAAGGAGCAACAGGGTCACTCGCACTGAGGGAGGAGCAACAGGGTCACTCGCAGTGAGTAAGGAGCAACAGGGTCACTCGCAGTGAGAAAGGAGCAACTGGGTCACTCGTAGTGAGAAAGCAACAGGGTCACTCCCAGTGAGGGAGGAGCAACAGGGTCACTTGCAGTGAGAAAGCAACAGGGTCACTCGCAGTGAGGGAGTAGCAACAGGGTCACTCGCAGTGAGGGAGGAGCAACAGGGTCACTCGCAGTGAGGGAGTAGCAACAGGGTCACTCGCAGTGAGGGAGGAGGAACAGGGTCACTCGCAGTGAGGGAGGAGCAACAGTGTCACTCGCAGTGAGGGAGGAGCAACAGGGTCACTCGCAGTGAGGGAGTAGCAACAGGGTCACTCGCAGTGAGGGAGGAGCAACAGGGTCACTCGCAGTGAGAAAGGAGCAACAGGGTCACTCGCAGTGAGGGAGGAGCAACAGTGTCACTCGCAGTGAGGGAGGAGCAACAGGATCACTCGCAGTGAGGGAGGAGCAACAGGGTCACTCGCAGCGAGGGAGGAGCAACAGGGTCACTCGCAGTGAGAAAGAAGCGACAGGGTCACTCGCAGTGAGGGAGGAGCAACAGGGTCACTCGGAGTGAGGGAGGAGCAACAGGGTCACTCGCAGTGAGGGAGGAGCAAGAGGGTCACTCGCACTGAGGGACGAGCAACAGGGTCACTCGCAGTGAGAAAGCAACAGGGTCCCTCGCACTGAGAAAGCAACAGGGTCACTCGCAGTGAGAAAGGAGCAACAGGGTCACTCGCAGTGAGAAAGGAGCAACAGGGTCACTCGCAGTGAGGGAGGAGCAACAGGGTCACTCGCAGTGAGGGAGGAGCAACAGGGTGACTCGCAGTGAGGGAGGAACAACAGGGTCACTCGCAGTGAGGGAGGAGCAACAGGGTCACTCGCAGTGAGGGAGGAACAACAGGGTCACTCGCAGTGAGGGACGAGCAACAGGGTCACTCGCAGTGAGAAAGCAACAGGGTCACTCGCACTGAGAAAGCAACAGGGTCACTCGCAGTGAGAAAGGAGCAACAGGGTCAACCGCAGTGAGAAAGGAGCAACAGGGTCACTCGCAGTGAGGGAGGAGCAACAGGATCACTCGCAGTGAGGGAGGAGCAACAGGGTCACTCGCAGTGAGGGAGGAGCAACAGGGTCACTGGCAGTGAGAAAGGAGCAACAGGGTCACTGGCAGTGAGGGAGGAGCAACAGGGTAAATCGCAGTGAGGGAGGAGCAACAGGGTCACTCGCAGTGAGGGAGGAGCAACAGGGTCACTCGCAGTGAGAAAGCAACAGGGTCACTCGCAGTGAGAAAGCAACAGGGTCACTCGCCGTGAGAAAGGAGCAACAGGGTCACTCGCAGTGAGAAAGGAGCAACAGGGTCACTCGCCGTGAGAAAGGAGCAACAGGGTCACTCGCAGTGAGAAAGCAACAGGGTCACTCGCAGTGAGAAAGCTACAGGGTCACTCGCAGTGAGAAAGGAGCAACAGGGTCACTCGCAGTGAGAAAGCAACAGGGTCACTCGCAGTGAGAAAGGAGCAACAGGGTCACTCGCAGTGAGGGAGGAGCAACAGGGTCAGTCGCAGTGAGGGAGGAGCAACAGGGTCACTCGCAGTGAGAAAGCAACAGGGTCACTCGCAGTGAGAAAGGAGCAACAGGATCACTCGCAGTGAGGGAGGAGCAACAGGGTCACTCGCAGTGAGAGAGGAGCAACAGGGTCACTCGCAGTGAGAAAGGAGCAACAGGGTCACTCGCAGTGGGAAAGGAGCAACAGGGTCAATCGCAGTAAGAAAGGAGCAACAGGGTCACTCGCAGTGAGAAAGGAGCAACAGCGTCACTCGCAGTGAGGGAGGAGCAACAGGGTCACTCGCAGTGAGGGAGAAGCAACAGGTTCACTCGCAGTGAGGGAGGAGCAACAGGGTCACTCGCTGTGAGAAAGCAACAGGGTCACTCACAGTGAGGGGGGGGTAACAGCGTCACTCGCAGGGAGAAAGGAGCAACAGGGTCACTCGCAGTGAGAAAGGAGGAACAGGGTCACTCGCAGTGAGGGAGGAGCAACAGGGTCACTCGCAGTGAGGGAGGAGCAACAGGGTCACTCGCAGTGAGAAAGGAGCAACAGGTTCACTTGCTGTGAGAAAGCAACAGGGTCACTCACAGTGAGGGAGGAGTAACTGGGTCACTCGCAGTGAGAAAGGAGCAACAGGGTCATTCGCAGTGAGGGAGGAGTGACAGGGTCATTCGCAGCGGGGGAGGAGCAACAGGTTCACTCGCAGTGAGGGAGGAGCAACTGGGTCACTCGCAGTGAGGGAGGAGCAACAGGGTCACTCGCAGTGAGAAAGGAGCAACAGGGTCACTCGCAGTGAGAAAGCAACAGGGTCACTCGCAGTGAGAAAGCAACAGGTTCACTCGCAGTGAGGGAGGAGCAACTGGGTCACTCGCAGTGAGAAAGGAGCAACAGGGTCAGTCGCAGTGAGAACGGAGCAACAGGGTCACTCGCAGTGAGGGAGGACCAACAGGGTCACTCGCAGTGAAAAAGGAGCAACAGGGTCACTCGCAGTGAGAAAGGAGCAACTGGGTTACTCGCAGTGAGGGAGGAGTAACAGGGTCACTCGCAGTGAGAAAGCAACAGGGTCACTCACAGTGAGAAAGGAGCAACAGGGTCACTCGCAGTGAGGGAGGAGCAACAGGGTCACTCGCAGTGAGAAAGGAGCAACAGGGTCACTCGCAGTGAGGGAGCAGCAACAGGGTCACTCGCAGTGAGAAAGGAGCAATAGGGTCACTCACAGTGAGAAAGGAGCAACAGGGTCACTCGCAGTGAGGGAGGAGCAACAGGGTCACTCGCAGTGAGAAAGGAGCAACAGGGTCACTCGCAGTGAGGGAGGAGCAACTGGGTCACTCGCAGTTAGGGAGGAGCAACAGGGTCACTAGCAGTGAGGGAGGAGCAACAGGGTCACTCGCAGTGAGAAAGGAGCAACAGGGTCACTCGCAGTGAGGGAGGAGCAACAGGGTCACTCGCAGTGAGAAAGGAGCAACAGGGTCACTCGCAGTGAGGGAGGAGCAACTGGGTCACTCGCAGTTAGGGAGGAGCAACAGGGTCACTAGCAGTGAGAAAGGTGCAAAGGGGTCAATCGCATTGAGGGAGGAGTAACAGTGTCACTCGCAGTAAGGGAGGAGCAACAGGGTCACTCGCAGTGAAAAACGAGCAACTGGGTCACTCGCAGTGAAAAAGGAGCAACAGGGTCACTCGCAGTGAGAAAGCAACAGGGTTTCTCGCAGTGAGGGGGGAGCAACAGGGTCACTCGCAGTGAGGGAGGAGCAACAGGGTCACTCGCAGTGAGGGGGGAGCAACAGGGTCACTCGTAGTGAGGGAGGAGCAACAGGGTCATTCGCAGTGAGAAAGGAGCAACAGGGTCACTCGCAGTGAGGGAGGAGCAACAGGGTCACTCGCAGAGAGAAAGGAGCAACAGGGTCACTCGCACTGAGGGAGGAGCAACAGGTTCACTCGCAGTGAGGGAGGAGCAACAGGGTCACTCGCAGTGAGTAAGGAGCAACAGGGTCACTCGCAGTGAGAAAGGAGCAACTGGGTCACTCGTAGTGAGAAAGCAACAGGGTCACTCACAGTGAGGGAGGAGCAACAGGGTCACTCCCAGTGAGGGAGGAGCAACAGGGTCACTTGCAGTGAGAAAGCAACAGGGTCACTCGCAGTGAGGGAGTAGCAACAGGGTCACTCGCAGTGAGGGAGGAGCAACAGGGTCACTCGCAGTGAGGGAGTAGCAACAGGGTCACTCGCAGTGAGGGAGGAGCGACAGGGTCACTCGCAGTGAGGGAGGAGCAACAGGGTCACTCGCAGTGAGGGAGGAGCAACAGGGTCACTCGCAGTGAGGGAGTAGCAACAGGGTCACTCGCAGTGAGGGAGGAGCAACAGGGTCACTCGCAGTGAGAAAGGAGCAACAGGGTCACTCGCAGTGAGGGAGGAGCAACAGTGTCACTCGCAGTGAGGGAGGAGCAACAGGATCACTCGCAGTGAGGGAGGAGCAACAGGGTCACTCGCAGCGAGGGAGGAGCAACAGGGTCACTCGCAGGGAGAAAGAAGCGACAGGGTCACTCGCAGTGAGGGAGGAGCAACAGGGTCACTCGGAGTGAGGGAGGAGCAACAGGGTCACTCGCAGTGAGGGAGGAGCAAGAGGGTCACTCGCAGTGAGGGACGAGCAACAGGGTCACTCGCAGTGAGAAAGCAACAGGGTCACTCGCACTGAGAAAGCAACAGGGTCACTCGCAGTGAGAAAGGAGCAACAGGGTCACTCGCAGTGAGAAAGGAGCAACAGGGTCACTCGCAGTGAGGGAGGAGCAACAGGGTCACTCGCAGTGAGGGAGGAGCAACAGGGTGACTCGCAGTGAGGGAGGAACAACAGGGTCACTCGCAGTGAGGGAGGAGCAACAGGGTCACTCGCAGTGAGGGAGGAACAACAGGGTCACTCGCAGTGAGGGACGAGCAACAGGGTCACTCGCAGTGAGAAAGCAACAGGGTCACTCGCACTGAGAAAGCAACAGGGTCACTCGCAGTGAGAAAGGAGCAACAGGGTCACTCGCAGTGAGAAAGGAGCAACAGGGTCACTCGCAGTGAGGGAGGAGCAACAGGATCACTCGCAGTGAGGGAGGAGCAACAGGGTCACTCGCAGTGAGGGAGGAGCAACAGGGTCACTGGCAGTGAGAAAGGAGCAACAGGGTCACTCGCAGTGAGGGAGGAGCAACAGGGTAAATCGCAGTGAGGGAGGAGCAACAGGGTCACTCGCAGTGAGGGAGGAGCAACAGGGTCACTCGCAGTGAGAAAGCAACAGGGTCACTCGCAGTGAGAAAGCAACAGGGTCACTCGCAGTGAGAAAGCAACAGGGTCACTCGCCGTGAGAAAGGAGCAACAGGGTCACTCGCAGTGAGAAAGGAGCAACAGGGTCACTCGCAGTGAGAAAGCAACAGGGTCACTCGCAGTGAGAAAGCTACAGGGTCACTCGCAGTGAGAAAGCAACAGGGTCACTCACAGTGAGGGAGGAGCAACAGGGTCACTCGCTGTGAGAAAGGAGCAACAGGGTCACTCGCAGTGAGAAAGGAGCAACCGGGTCACTCGCAGTGAAAAAGGAGCAACAGGGTCACTCGCAGTGAGAAAGCAACAGGGTCACTCGCAGTGAGGGAGGAGCAACAGGGTCAATCGCAGTGAGGGAGGAGCAACAGGGTCACTCGCAGTGAGGAGGCAACAGGGTCACTCGCAGTGAGAAAGGAGCAACAGGGTCACTCGCAGTGAGGGAGGAGCAACAGGGTCACTCGCAGTGAGGGAGGAGCAACAGGGTCAGTCGCAGTGAGGGAGGAGCAACAGGGTCACTCGCAGTGAGAAAGCAACAGGGTCACTCGCAGTGAGAAAGGAGCAACAGGATCACTCGCAGTGAGGGAGGAGCAACAGGGTCACTCGCAGTGAGAGAGGAGCAACAGGGTCACTCGCAGTGAGAAAGGAGCAACAGGGTCACTCGCAGTGAGAAAGGAGCAACAGGGTCACTCGCAGTGAGAAAGGAGCAACTGGGTCACTCGCAGTGAGAAAGGAGCAACAGGGTCACTCGCAGTGAGGGAGGAGCAACAGGGTCACTCGCAGTGAAAAAGGAGCAACTGGGTCACTCGCAGTGAGGGAGGAGCAACTGGGTCACTCGCAGTGAGAAAGCAACAGGGTCACTCGCAGTGAGAAAGGAGCAACAGGGTCACTCGCAGTGAGGGAGGAGCAACAGGGTCACTCGCAGTGAAAAAGGAGCAACTGGGTCACTCGCAGTGAGGGAGGAGCAACAGGGTCACTCGCAGTGAGAAAGGAGCAACTGGGTCACTCGCAGTGAGAAAGGAGCAACAGGGTCACTCGCAGTGAGGGAGGAGCAACAGGGTCACTCGCAGTGAGGGAGGAGTAACAGGGTCACTCGCAGTGAAAAAGGAGCAACAGGGTCACTCGCAGTGAGAAAGGAGCAACAGGTTCACTCGCAGTGAGGGAGGAGCAACAGGGTCACTCGCAGCGAGAAAGGAGCAACAGGGTCACTCGCAGTGAGAAAGGAGCAGCAGGTTCACTCGCAGTGAGGGAGGAGCAACAGGGTCACTCGCAGCGAGAAAGGAGCAACAGGTTCACTCGCAGTGAGGGAGGAGCAACAGGTTCACTCGCAGTGAGAAAGGAGCAACAGGGTCACTCGCAGTGATGGAGGAGCAACAGGGTCACTCGCAGTGAGGGAGGAGCAACAGGGTCACTCGCAGTGAGAAAGGAGCAACAGGGTCACTCGCAGTGAGGGAGGAGCAACAGGGTCACTCGCAGTGAGAAAGGAGAAACAGGGTCACTCGCAGTGAGGGAGGAGCAACAGGGTCACCCGCAGTGAGGGAGGAGCAACAGGGTCACTCGCAGTGAGGGAGGAGCAACAGGGTCATTCGCAGTGAGAAAGGAGCAACAGGTTCACTCGCAGTGAGGGAGGAGCAACAGGGTCACTCGCAGTGAGGGAGGAGCAACAGCGTCACTCGCAGTGAGGGAGGAGCAACAGGGTCACTCGCAGTGAGGGAGGAGCAACAGGGTCACTCGCAGTGAAAAAGGAGCATCAGGGTCACTCGCAGTGAGAAAGGAGCAACAGGGTCACTCGCAGTAAGAAAGGAGCAACAGGGTCACTCGTAGTGAGGGAGTAGCAACTGGGTCACTCGCAGTGAAAAAGGAGCATCAGGGTCACTCGCAGTGAGAAAGGAGCAACAGGGTCACTCGCAGTGAGAAAGGAGCAACAGGGTCACTCGCAGTGAGAAAGGAGCAACAGGGTCACTCGTAGTGAAAAAGGAGCAACAGGGTCACTCGCAGTGAGAAAGGAGCAACAGGGTCACTCGCACTGAGGGAGGAGCAACAGGGTCACTCGCAGTGAGAAAGGAGCAACAGTGTCACTCGCAGTGAGGGAGGAGCAACAGGGTCACTCGCAGTGAGAAAGGAGCAACAGTGTCACTCGCAGTGAGGGAGGAGCAACAGGGTCACTCGCAGTGAGAAAGCAACAGGGTCACTCGCAGTGAGGGAGGAGCAACAGGGTCACTCGCAGTGAGGGAGGAACAACAGGGTCACTCGCAGTGAGGGACGAGCAACAGGGTCACTCGCAGTGAGGGAGGAGCAACAGGGTCACTCGCAGTGAGAAAGCAACAGGGTCACTCGCAGTGAGGGAGGATCAACAGGGTCACTCGCAGTGAGGGAGGAGCAACAGGGTCACTCGCAGTGAGAAAGGAGCAACAGGGTCAATCGCAGTGAGGGAGGAGCAACAGGGTCACTCGCAGTGAGGGAGGAGCAACAGGGTCACTCGCAGTGAGAAAGGAGCAACAGGGTCAGTCGCAGTGAGGGAGGAGCAACAGGGTCACTCGCAGTGAGGGAGGAGCAACAGGGTCACTCGCAGTGAGGGAGGAGCAACAGGGTCACTCGCAGTGAGAAAGGAGCAACAGGGTCAATCGCAGTGAGGGAGGAGCAACAGGGTCACTCGCAGTGAGGGAGGAGCAACAGGGTCACTCGCAGTGAGGGAGGAGCAACAGGATCACTCGCAGTGAGAAAGGAGCAACAGGATCAATCGCAGTGAGGGAGGAGCAACAGAGTCACTCGCTGTGAGGGAGGTGCAACAGGGTCAGTCGCAGTGGGAAAGGAGTAACAGGGTCACGCGCAGTGAGGGAGGAGCAACAGGGTCACTCGCAGTGAGGGAGGAGCAACATGGTCACTCGCAGTGAGGGAGGAGCAACAGGGTCACTCGCAGCGAGGGAGGAGCAACAGGGTCACTCGCAGTGAGAAAGGAGCAACAGGGTCACTCGCAGTGAGGGAGCAGCAACAGGGTCACTCGCAGTGAGAAAGGAGCAACAGGGTCACTCGCAGTGAGGGAGCAGCAACAGGGTGACTCGCAGTGAGAAAGGAGCAATAGGGTCACTCACAGTGAGAAAGGACAACAGGGTCACTCGCAGTGAGGGAGGGGTAACAGGGTCACTCGCAGTGAGAAAGGAGCAACAGGGTCACTCGCAGTGAGGGAGCAGCAACAGGGTCACTCGCAGTGAGAAAGGAGCAACAGGGTCACTCGCAGTGAGGGAGGAGCAACTGGGTCACTCGCAGTGAGGGAGCAGCAACAGGGTCACTCGCAGTGAGAAAGGAGCAATAGGGTCACTCACAGTGAGAAAGGAGCAACAGGGTCACTCGCAGTGAGGGAGGGGTAACAGGGTCACTCGCAGTGAGAAAGGAGCAACAGGGTCACTCGCAGTGAGGGAGCAGCAACAGGGTCACTCGCTGTGAGAAAGGAGCAACAGGGTCACTCGGAGTGAGGGAGGAGCAACTGGGTCACTTGCAGTTAGGGAGGAGCAACAGGGTCACTCGCAGTGAGAAAGGTGCAAAGGGGTCAATCGCATTGAGGGAGGAGTAACAGGGTCACTCGCAGTAAGGGAGGAGCAACAGGGTCACTCGCAGTGAAAAAGGAGCAACTGGGTCACTCGCAGTGAAAAAGGAGCAACAGGGTCACTCACAGTGAGAAAGCAACAGGGTCACTCGCAGTGAGGGAGGAGCAACAGGGTCACTCGCAGTGAGAAAGGAGCAACAGGGTCACTCGCAGTGAGGGAGGAGCAACAGGGTCACTCGTAGTGAGGGAGGAGCAACAGGGTCATTCGCAGTGAGAAAGGAGCAACAGGGTCACTCGCAGTGAGGGAGGAGCAACAGGGTCACTCGCAGTGAGGGAGGAGTAACAGGGTCACTCGCAGTGAAAAAGGAGCAACAGGGTCACTCGCAGTGAGAAAGGAGCAACAGGTTCACTCGCAGTGAGGGAGGAGCAACAGGGTCACTCGCAGCGAGAAAGGAGCAACAGGGTCACTCGCAGTGAGAAAGGAGCAGCAGGTTCACTCGCAGTGAGGGAGGAGCAACAGGGTCACTCGCAGCGAGAAAGGAGCAACAGGTTCACTCGCAGTGAGGGAGGAGCAACAGGTTCACTCGCAGTGAGAAAGGAGCAACAGGGTCACTCGCAGTGAGGGAGGAGCAACAGGGTCACTCGCAGTGAGGGAGGAGCAACAGGGTCACTCGCAGTGAGAAAGGAGCAACAGGGTCACTCGCAGTGAGGGAGGAGCAACAGGGTCACTCGCAGTGAGAAAGGAGAAACAGGGTCACTCGCAGTGAGGGAGGAGCAACAGGGTCACTCGCAGTGAGGGAGGAGCAACAGGGTCACTCGCAGTGAGGGAGGAGCAACAGGGTCATTCGCAGTGAGAAAGGAGCAACAGGTTCACTCGCAGTGAGAAAGGAGCAACAGGGTCACTCGCAGTAAGAAAGGAGCAACAGGGTCACTCGTAGTGAGGGAGTAGCAACTGGGTCACTCGCAGTGAAAAAGGAGCATCAGGGTCACTCGCAGTGAGAAAGGAGCAACAGGGTCACTCGCAGTGAGAAAGGAGCAACAGGGTCACTCGTAGTGAAAAAGGAGCAACAGGGTCACTCGTAGTGAAAAAGGAGCAACAAGGTCACTCGCAGTGAGAAAGGAGCAACAGGGTCACTCGCACTGAGGGAGGAGCAACAGGGTCACTCGCAGTGAGAAAGGAGCAACAGTGTCACTCGCAGTGAGGGAGGAGCAACAGGGTCACTCGCAGTGAGAAAGGAGCAACAGTGTCACTCGCAGTGAGGGAGGAGCAACAGGGTCACTCGCAGTGAGAAAGCAACAGGGTCACTCGCAGTGAGGGAGGAGCAACAGGGTCACTCGCAGTGAGAAAGCAACAGGGTCACTCGCAGTGAGGGAGGAGCAACAGGGTCACTCGCAGTGAGGGAGGAGCAACAGGGTCACTCGCAGTGAGAAAGCAACAGGGTCACTCGCAGTGAGGGAGGAGCAACAGGGTCACTCGCAGTGAGGGAGGAGCAACAGGGTCACTCGCAGTGAGAAAGGAGCAACAGGGTCAATCGCAGTGAGGGAGGAGCAACAGGGTCACTCGCAGTGAGGGAGGAGCAACAGGGTCACTCGCAGTGAGAAAGGAGCAACAGGGTCAGTCGCAGTGAGGGAGGAGCAACAGGGTCACTCGCAGTGAGAAAGGAGCAACAGGGTCAATCGCAGTGAGGGAGGAGCAACAGGGTCACTCGCAGTGAGGGAGGAGCAACAGGGTCACTCGCAGTGAGAAAGGAGCAACAGGGTCAATCGCAGTGAGGGAGGAGCAACAGGGTCACTCGCAGTGAGGGAGGAGCAACAGGATCACTCGCAGTGAGAAAGGAGCAACAGGATCAATCGCAGTGAGGGAGGAGCAACAGAGTCACTCGCAGTGAGGGAGGTGCAACAGGGTCAGTCGCAGTGGGAAAGGAGTAACAGGGTCACGCGCAGTGAGGGAGGAGCAACATGGTCACTCGCAGTGAGGGAGGAGCAACAGGGTCACTCGCAGCGAGGGAGGAGCAACAGGGTCACTCGCAGTGAGAAAGGAGCAACAGGGTCACTCGCAGTGAGGGAGCAGCAACAGGGTCACTCGCAGTGAGAAAGGAGCAACAGGGTCACTCGCAGTGAGGGAGCAGCAACAGGGTCACTCGCAGTGAGAAAGGAGCAATAGGGTCACTCACAGTGAGAAAGGACAACAGGGTCACTCGCAGTGAGGGAGGGGTAACAGGGTCACTCGCAGTGAGAAAGGAGCAACAGGGTCACTCGCAGTGAGGGAGCAGCAACAGGGTCACTCGCAGTGAGAAAGGAGCAACAGGGTCACTCGCAGTGAGGGAGGAGCAACTGGGTCACTCGCAGTGAGGGAGCAGCAACAGGGTCACTCGCAGTGAGAAAGGAGCAATAGGGTCACTCACAGTGAGAAAGGAGCAACAGGGTCACTCGCAGTGAGGGAGGGGTAACAGGGTCACTCGCAGTGAGAAAGGAGCAACAGGGTCACTCGCAGTGAGGGAGCAGCAACAGGGTCACTCGCAGTGAGAAAGGAGCAACAGGGTCACTCGCAGTGAGGGAGGAGCAACTGGGTCACTTGCAGTTAGGGAGGAGCAACAGGGTCACTCGCAGTGAGAAAGGTGCAAAGGGGTCAATCGCATTGAGGGAGGAGTAACAGGGTCACTCGCAGTAAGGGAGGAGCAACAGGGTCACTCGCAGTGAAAAAGGAGCAACAGGGTCACTCACAGTGAGAAAGCAACAGGGTCACTCGCAGTGAGGGAGGAGCAACAGGGTCACTCGCAGTGAGAAAGGAGCAACAGGGTCACTCGCAGTGAGGGAGGAGCAACAGGGTCACTCGTAGTGAGGGAGGAGCAACAGGGTCATTCGCAGTGAGAAAGGAGCAACAGGGTCACTCGCAGTGAGGGAGGAGCAACAGGGTCACTCGCAGAGAGAAAGGAGCAACAGGGTCACTCGCACTGAGGGAGGAGCAACAGGTTCACTCGCAGTGAGGGAGGAGCAACTGGGTCACTCGCAGTGAGAAAGGAGCAACAGGGTCACTCGCAGTGAGAAAGGAGCAACTGGGTCACTCGCACTGAGGGAGGAGCAACAGGGTCACTCGCATTGACGGAGGACCAACAGGGTCACTCGCAGTGAGGGAGGAGCAACAGGGTCACTCGTAGTGTGAAAGCAACAGGGTCACTCCCAGTGAGGGAGGAGCAACAGGGACACTCGCAGTGAGGGAGGAGCAACAGGGTCACTCGCAGTGAGGGAGTAGCAACAGGGTCACTCGCAGTGAGGGAGGAGCAACAGGGTCACTCGCAGTGAGGGAGGAGCAACAGTGTCACTCGCAGTGAGGGAGGAGCAACAGGGTCACTCGCAGTGAAAAAGGAGCAACAGGGTCACTCGCAGTGAGGGAGGAGCAACAGGATCACTCGCAGTGAAGGAGGACCAACAGTGTCACTCGCAGTGAGGGAGGAGGAACAGGGTCACTCGCAGTGAGAAAGCAACAGGGTCACTCGCAGTGAGGGAGGAGCAACAGGGTCACTCGCAGTGAGGGAGGAGCAACAGGGTGACTCGGAGCGAGGGAGGAGCGACAGGGTCACTCGCTGTGAGAAAGCAACAGGGTCACTCGCAGTGAGGGAGGAGCAACAGGGTCACTCGCAGTGAGGGAGGAGCAACAGGGTCACTCGCAGTGAGGGAGGAGCAACAGGGTCACTCGCGGTGAGGGAGGAGCAACAGGGTCACTCGGAGTGAGGGAGGAGCAACAGGGTCACTCGCAGTGAGGGAGGAGCAACAGGGTCACTCGCAGTGAGGGAGGAACAACAGGGTCACTCGCAGTGAGGGACGAGCAACAGGGTCACTCGCCGTGAGAAAGCAACAGGGTCACTCGCAGTGAGAAAGCAACAGGGTCACTCGCAGTGAGAAAGCAACAGGGTCACTCGCAGTGAGAAAGGAGCAACAGGGTCACTCGCAGTGAGAAAGGAGCAACAGGGTCACTCGCAGTGAGGGAGGAGCAACAGGATCACTCGCAGTGAGGGAGGAGCAACAGGGTCACTCGCAGTGAGAGAGGAGCAACAGGGTCACTCGCAGTGAGAAAGCTGCAGGGTCACTCGCAGTCAGAAAGGAGCAACAGGGTCACTCGCAGTGAGAAAGCAACAGGGTCACTCGCAGTGAGAAAGGAGCAACAGGGTCACTCGCAGTGAGGGAGGAGCAACAGGGTAAATCGCAGTGAGGGAGGAGCAACAGGGTCACTCGCAGTGAGGGAGGAGCAACAGGGTCACTCGCAGTGAGAAAGGAGCAACAGGGTCACTCGCAGTGAGGTAGGAGCAACAGGGTCACTCGCAGTGAGAAAGCAACAGGGTCACTCGCAGTGAGAAAGGAACAACAGGGTCACTCGCAGTGAGAAAGCAACAGGGTCACTCGCAGTGAGAAAGGAGCAACCGGGTCACTCGCAGTGAGGGAGGAGCAACAGGATCACTCGCAGTGAGGGAGGAGCAACAGGGTCACTCGCAGTGAGAGAGGAGCGACAGGGTCACTCGCAGTGAGAGAGGAGCAACAGGGTCACTCGCAGTGAGGGAGGAGCAACAGGATCACTCGCAGTGAGGGAGGAGCAACAGGGTCAATCGCAGTGAGAAAGGAGCAACAGGGTCACTCGCAGTGAGAAAGGAGCAACAGGGTCACTCGCAGTGAGGGAGGAGCAACAGGGTCACTCGCAGTGAGAAAGCAACAGGGTCACTCACAGTGAGAAAGGAGCAACAGGGTCACTCGCAGTGAGAAAGGAGCAACAGGGTCAATCGCAGTGAGAAAGGAGCAACAGGGTCACTCGCAGTGAGAAAGGAGCAACAGGGTCAATCGCAGTGAGAAAGGAGCAACTGGGTCACTCGCAGTGAGAAAGGAGCAACAGGGTCACTCGCAGTGAGGGAGGAGCAACAGGGTCACTCGCAGTGAGAAAGCAACAGGGTCACTCACAGTGAGAAAGGAGCAACAGGGTCAATCGCAGTGAGGGAGGAGCAACAGGGTCACTCGCAGTGAGAAAGGAGCAACAGTGTCACTCGCAGTGAGGGAGGAGGAACAGGGTCACTCGCAGTGAGAAAGCAACAGGGTCACTCGCAGTGAGGGAGGAGCAACAGGGTCACTCGCAGTGAGGGAGGAGCAACAGGGTGACTCGGAGCGAGGGAGGAGCGACAGGGTCACTCGCTGTGAGAAAGCAACAGGGTCACTCGCAGTGAGGGAGGAGCAACAGGGTCACTCGCAGTGAGGGAGGAGCAACAGGGTCACTCGCAGTGAGGGAGGAGCAACAGGGTCACTCGCGGTGAGGGAGGAGCAACAGGGTCACTCGGAGTGAGGGAGGAGCAACAGGGTCACTCGCAGTGAGGGAGGAGCAACAGGGTCACTCGCAGTGAGGGAGGAACAACAGGGTCACTCGCAGTGAGGGACGAGCAACAGGGTCACTCGCCGTGAGAAAGCAACAGGGTCACTCGCAGTGAGAAAGCAACAGGGTCACTCGCAGTGAGAAAGCAACAGGGTCACTCGCAGTGAGAAAGGAGCAACAGGGTCACTCGCAGTGAGAAAGGAGCAACAGGGTCACTCGCAGTGAGGGAGGAGCAACAGGATCACTCGCAGTGAGGGAGGAGCAACAGGGTCACTCGCAGTGAGAGAGGAGCAACAGGGTCACTCGCAGTGAGAAAGCTGCAGGGTCACTCGCAGTCAGAAAGGAGCAACAGGGTCACTCGCAGTGAGAAAGCAACAGGGTCACTCGCAGTGAGAAAGGAGCAACAGGGTCACTCGCAGTGAGGGAGGAGCAACAGGGTAAATCGCAGTGAGGGAGGAGCAACAGGGTCACTCGCAGTGAGGGAGGAGCAACAGGGTCACTCGCAGTGAGAAAGGAGCAACAGGGTCACTCGCAGTGAGGTAGGAGCAACAGGGTCACTCGCAGTGAGAACGCAACAGGGTCACTCGCAGTGAGAAAGGAACAACAGGGTCACTCGCAGTGAGAAAGCAACAGGGTCACTCGCAGTGAGAAAGGAGCAACCGGGTCACTCGCAGTGAGGGAGGAGCAACAGGATCACTCGCAGTGAGGGAGGAGCAACAGGGTCACTCGCAGTGAGAGAGGAGCGACAGGGTCACTCGCAGTGAGAGAGGAGCAACAGGGTCACTCGCAGTGAGGGAGGAGCAACAGGATCACTCGCAGTGAGGGAGGAGCAACAGGGTCAATCGCAGTGAGAAAGGAGCAACAGGGTCACTCGCAGTGAGAAAGGAGCAACAGGGTCACTCGCAGTGAGGGAGGAGCAACAGGGTCACTCGCAGTGAGAAAGCAACAGGGTCACTCACAGTGAGAAAGGAGCAACAGGGTCACTCGCAGTGAGAAAGGAGCAACAGGGTCAATCGCAGTGAGAAAGGAGCAACAGGGTCACTCGCAGTGAGAAAGGAGCAACAGGGTCAATCGCAGTGAGAAAGGAGCAACTGGGTCACTCGCAGTGAGAAAGGAGCAACAGGGTCACTCGCAGTGAGGGAGGAGCAACAGGGTCACTCGCAGTGAGAAAGCAACAGGGTCACTCACAGTGAGAAAGGAGCAACAGGGTCAATCGCAGTGAGGGAGGAGCAACAAGGTCACTCGCTGTGAGAAAGGAGCAACAGGGTCACTCGCAGTGAGGGAGGAGCAACTCGGTCATTCGCAGTGAAAAAGGAGCAACAGGGTCATTCGCAGTGAGAAAGGAGCAACAGGGTCACTCGCAGTGAGAAAGGAGCAACTGGGTCATTCGCAGTGAGAAAGGAGCAACAGGGTCACTCGCAGTGAGAAAGGAGCAACTGGGTCACTCGCAGTGAAAAAGGAGCAACTGGGTCACTCGCAGTGAGGGAGGAGCAACAGGGTCACTCGCAGTGAAAAAGGAGCAACTGGGTCACTCGCAGTGAAAAAGGAGCAACAGTGTCACTCGCAGTGAGGGAGGAGCAACAGGGTCACTCGCAGTGAGGGAGGAGCAACAGGGTCACTCGCAGTGAGGGAGGAGAAACTGGGTCACTCGCAGTGGGAAAGGAGCAACAGGGTCACTCGCAGTGAGAAAGCAACAGGGTCACTCGCAGTGAGAAAGGAGTAACTGGGTCACTCGCAGTGAGGGAGGAGAAACTGGGTCACTCGCAGTGGGAAAGGAGCTACAGGGTGACTCGCAGTGAGAAAGCAACAGGGTCACGCGCAGTGAAAAAGGAGCAACTGGGTCACTCGCAGTGAAAAAGGAGCAACAGGGTCACTCGCAGTGAGGGAGGAGCAACAGGATCACTCGCAGTGAGGGAGGAGCAACAGGGTCACTCGCAGTGCGGGAGGAGCAACAGGGTCACTCGCTGTGAGGGAGGAGCAACAGGGTCACTCGCAGTGAAAAAGGAGCAACAGGGTCAGCGCAGTGAGGGAGGAGCAACAGGGTCACTCAAAGCGAGGGAGGAGCAACAGGGTCATTCGCAGTGAGGGAGGAGCAACAAGGTCACTCGCAGTGAGGGAGGAGCAACAGGGTCAATCGCAGTGAGGGAGGAGCAACAGGGTCAATCGCAGTGAGGGAGGAGCAACAGGGTCACTCGCAGTGAGGGAGGAGCAACAGGGTCACTCGCAGTGAGGGAGGAGCAACAGGGTCAATCGCAGTGAGGGAGGAGCAACAGGGTCAAGCGTAGTGTGGGAGGAGCAACAGGGTCACTCGCAGTGCGGGAGGAGCAACAGGGTCACTCGCTGTGAGGGAGGAGCAACAGGGTCACTCGCAGTGAGGGAGGAGCAACAGGGTCACTCGCAGTGAGGGAGGAGCAACAGGGTCACTGGCAGTGAGGGAGGAGCAACAGGGTCACTGGCAGTGAGGGAGGAGCAACAGGGTCACTCGCAGTGAGGGAGGAGCAACACTGTCACTCGCGGTTAGAAAGGAGCAACTGGGTCACTCGCAGTGAGGGAGGAGCAACAGGGTCACTCGCAAAGAGGGAGTAGCAACAGGGTAACTCGTAGCGAGGAAGGAGCAACAGGGTCACTCGCAGCGAGGGAGGAGCAACAGGGTCACTCGTAGCGAGGAAGGAGCAACAGGGTCACTCGCAGCCAAGGACGAGTAACAGGGTCACTCACAGTGAGGGAGGAGCAACAGAGTCACTCGCAGTGAGGGAGGAGCAACAGGGTCACTCGCAGCGAGGAAGGAGCAACAGGGTCACTCGCAGTGAGAAAGCAACAGGGTCACTCGCAGTGAGGGAGGAGCAACAGGGTCACTCGCAGTGAGGGAGGAGCAACAGGGTCACTCGCAGTGAGGGAGGAGCAACAGGGTCACTCGCAGTGAGGGAGGAGCAACAGGGTCACTCGCAGTGATGGAGGAGCAACAGGGTCACTCGCAGTGAGGAAGGAGTAACAGGGTCACTCGCAGTGAGGGAGGAGCAACGGTCACTTGCACCGGGGGAGGAGCAACAGGGTCACTCGCAGTTAGGGAGGAGCAACAGGGTCACCCACAGCGAGGGAGGAGCAACAGGGTCACTCACAGCGAGGGAGGAGCAACAGTGTCATTCGCAGTGAGGGAGGAGCAACAAGGTCACTCGCAGTGAGGGAGGATCAACAGGGTCACTCGCAGTGAGGGAGGAGCAACAGGGTCAATCGCAGTGAGGGAGGAGCAACAGGGTCAATCGCAGTGAGGGAGGAGCAACAGGGTCACTCGCAGTGAGGGAGGAGCAACAGGGTCACTCGCAGTGAGGGAGGAGCAACAGGGTCACTCGCAGTGAGGGAGGAGCAACAGGGTCAATCGCAGTGAGGGAGGAGCAACAGGGTCAATCGCAGTGTGGGAGGAGCAACAGGGTCACTCGCAGTGAGGGAGGAGCAACAGGGTCACTCGCAGTGAGGGAGTAGCAACAGGGTCACTCGCAGTGAGGGAGGAGCAACAGGGTCACTCGCAGTGAGGGAGGAGCAACAGGGTCACTCGCAGTGAGGGAAGAGCAACAGGGTCACTCGCAGTGAGGGAGGAGCAACAGGGTCACTCGCAGAGAGAAAGAAGCAACAGGGTCACTCGCAGTGAGGGAGGAGCAACAGGGTCATTCGCAGCGAGGGAGGAGCAACAGGGTCACTCGCAGTGAGGGAGGAGCAACAGGGTCACTCGCTGTGAGAAAGGAGCAACAGGTTCACTCGCAGTGCGAGAGGAGCAACAGGTTCACTCGCAGTGCGAGAGGAGCAACAGGGTCACTCGCAGTGAGGGAGGAGCAACAGGGTCACTCGCAGAGAGAAAGAAGCAACAGGGTCACTCGCAGAGAGAAAGGAGCAACAGGTTCACTCGCAGTGCGAGAGGAGCAACAGGTTCACTCGCAGTGCGAGAGGAGCAACAGGGTCACTCGCAGTGAGGGAGGAGCAACAGGGTCACTCGCAGTGAGGGAGCACCAACAGGGTCACTTGCAGCGAGGGACGAGCAACAGGGTCACTCGCAGTGCGAAAGGAGCAACAGGTTCACTCGCAGTGCGAGAAGAGCAACAGGGTCACTCGCAGTGAGACAGGAGCAACAGGGTCACTCGCAGTGAGGGAGGAGCAACAGGGTCACTCGCAGAGAGAAAGAAGCAACAGGGTCACTCGCAGTGAGGGAGCACCAACAGGGTCACTTGCAGCGAGGGACGAGCAACAGGGTCACTCGCAGTGAGAAAGCAACAGGGTCACTCCCAGTGAGGGAGGAGCAACAGGGTCACTCGGAGCGAGGGAGGAGCGACAGGGTCACTCGCAGTGAGAAAGCAACAGGGTCACTCGCAGTGAGGGAGGAGCAACAGGGTCAGTCGCAGTGAGGGAGGAGCAACAGGGTCACTCGCAGTGAGGGAGGAGCAACAGGGTCACTCGCAGTGAGGGATGAGCAACAGGGTCACTCGCTGTGAGGGAGGAGCAACAGGGTCACTCGCAGTGAGGGACGAGCAACAGGGTCACTCGCAGTGAGGGAGGAGCAACAGGGTCAGTCGCAGTGAGGGAGGAGCAACAGGGTCACTCGCAGTGAGGGAGGAGCAACAGGGTCACTCGCAGTGAGGGATGAGCAACAGGGTCACTCGCTGTGAGGGAGGAGCAACAGGGTCAGTCACAGTGAGGGAGGAGCAACAGGGTCACTGGCAGTGAGGGAGGAGCAACAGGGTCACTCGCAGTGAGGGAGGAGCAACAGGGTCACTCGCAGTTAGAAAGGAGCAACAGGGTCACTCGCAGTGAGGGATGAGCAACAGGGTCACTCGCAGTGAGGGAGGAGCAACAGGGTCACTCGCAGTGAGGGAGGAGCAATAGGGTCACTCACAGCGAGGGAGGAGCAACAGGGTCACTCGCAGTGAGGGAGGAGCAACAAGGTCACTCGCTGTGAGAAAGGAGCAACAGGGTCACTCGCAGTGAGGGAGGAGCAACTCGGTCATTCGCAGTGAAAAAGGAGCAACAGGGTCATTCGCAGTGAGAAAGGAGCAACAGGGTCACGCGCAGTGAGAAAGGAGCAACTGGGTCATTCGCAGTGAGAAAGGAGCAACAGGGTCACTCGCAGTGAGAAAGGAGCAACTGGGTCACTCGCAGTGAAAAAGGAGCAACTGGGTCACTCGCAGTGAGGGAGGAGCAACAGGGTCACTCGCAGTGAAAAAGGAGCAACTGGGTCACTCGCAGTGAAAAAGGAGCAACAGTGTCACTCGCAGTGAGGGAGGAGCAACAGGGTCACTCGCAGTGAGGGAGGAGCAACAGGGTCACTCGCAGTGAGGGAGGAGAAACTGGGTCACTCGCAGTGGGAAAGGAGCAACAGGGTCACTCGCAGTGAGAAAGCAACAGGGTCACTCGCAGTGAGAAAGGAGTAACTGGGTCACTCGCAGTGAGGGAGGAGAAACTGGGTCACTCGCAGTGGGAAAGGAGCTACAGGGTGACTCGCAGTGAGAAAGCAACAGGGTCACGCGCAGTGAAAAAGGAGCAACTGGGTCACTCGCAGTGAAAAAGGAGCAACAGGGTCACTCGCAGTGAGGGAGGAGCAACAGGATCACTCGCAGTGAGGGAGGAGCAACAGGGTCACTCGCAGTGCGGGAGGAGCAACAGGGTCACTCGCTGTGAGGGAGGAGCAACAGGGTCACTCGCAGTGAAAAAGGAGCAACAGGGTCAGCGCAGTGAGGGAGGAGCAACAGGGTCACTCAAAGCGAGGGAGGAGCAACAGGGTCATTCGCAGTGAGGGAGGAGCAACAAGGTCACTCGCAGTGAGGGAGGAGCAACAGGGTCAATCGCAGTGAGGGAGGAGCAACAGGGTCAATCGCAGTGAGGGAGGAGCAACAGGGTCACTCGCAGTGAGGGAGGAGCAACAGGGTCACTCGCAGTGAGGGAGGAGCAACAGGGTCAATCGCAGTGAGGGAGGAGCAACAGGGTCAATCGTAGTGTGGGAGGAGCAACAGGGTCACTCGCAGTGCGGGAGGAGCAACAGGGTCACTCGCTGTGAGGGAGGAGCAACAGGGTCACTCGCAGTGAGGGAGGAGCAACAGGGTCACTCGCAGTGAGGGAGGAGCAACAGGGTCACTGGCAGTGAGGGAGGAGCAACAGGGTCACTGGCAGTGAGGGAGGAGCAACAGGGACACTCGCAGTGAGGGAGGAGCAACACTGTCACTCGCGGTTAGAAAGGAGCAACTGGGTCACTCGCAGTGAGGGAGGAGCAACAGGGTCACTCGCAAAGAGGGAGTAGCAACAGGGTAACTCGTAGCGAGGAAGGAGCAACAGGGTCACTCGCAGCGAGGGAGGAGCAACAGGGTCACTCGTAGCGAGGAAGGAGCAACAGGGTCACTCGCAGCCAAGGACGAGTAACAGGGTCACTCACAGTGAGGGAGGAGCAACAGAGTCACTCGCAGTGAGGGAGGAGCAACAGGGTCACTCGCAGCGAGGAAGGAGCAACAGGGTCACTCGCAGTGAGAAAGCAACAGGGTCACTCGCAGTGAGGGAGGAGCAACAGGGTCACTCGCAGTGAGGGAGGAGCAACAGGGTCACTCGCAGTGAGGGAGGAGCAACAGGGTCACTCGCAGTGATGGAGGAGCAACAGGGTCACTCGCAGTGAGGAAGGAGTAACAGGGTCACTCGCAGTGAGGGAGGAGCAACGGTCACTTGCACCGGGGGAGGAGCAACAGGGTCACTCGCAGTTAGGGAGGAGCAACAGGGTCACCCACAGCGAGGGAGGAGCAACAGGGTCACTCACAGCGAGGGAGGAGCAACAGGGTCATTCGCAGTGAGGGAGGAGCAACAAGGTCACTCGCAGTGAGGGAGGATCAACAGGGTCACTCGCAGTGAGGGAGGAGCAACAGGGTCAATCGCAGTGAGGGAGGAGCAACAGGGTCAATCGCAGTGAGGGAGGAGCAACAGGGTCACTCGCAGTGAGGGAGGAGCAACAGGGTCACTCGCAGTGAGGGAGGAGCAACAGGGTCACTCGCAGTGAGGGAGGAGCAACAGGGTCAATCGCAGTGAGGGAGGAGCAACAGGGTCAATCGCAGTGTGGGAGGAGCAACAGGGTCACTCGCAGTGAGGGAGGAGCAACAGGGTCACTCGCAGTGAGGGAGTAGCAACAGGGTCACTCGCAGTGAGGGAGGAGCAACAGGGTCACTCGCAGTGAGGGAGGAGCAACAGGGTCACTCGCAGTGAGGGAAGAGCAACAGGGTCACTCGCAGTGAGGGAGGAGCAACAGGGTCACTCGCAGAGAGAAAGAAGCAACAGGGTCACTCGCAGTGAGGGAGGAGCAACAGGGTCATTCGCAGCGAGGGAGGAGCAACAGGGTCACTCGCAGTGAGGGAGGAGCAACAGGGTCACTCGCTGTGAGAAAGGAGCAACAGGTTCACTCGCAGTGCGAGAGGAGCAACAGGTTCACTCGCAGTGCGAGAGGAGCAACAGGGTCACTCGCAGTGAGGGAGGAGCAACAGGGTCACTCGCAGTGAGGGAGGAGCAACAGGGTCACTCGCAGAGAGAAAGAAGCAACAGGGTCACTCGCAGAGAGAAAGGAGCAACAGGTTCACTCGCAGTGCGAGAGGAGC
The DNA here is from genome assembly GCF_964213995.1 of Mustelus asterias. NCBI lineage: Eukaryota > Metazoa > Chordata > Chondrichthyes > Carcharhiniformes > Triakidae > Mustelus > Mustelus asterias. The sequence goes on from NC_135818.1 coordinate 29,971,890, forward strand.
AACAGGTTCACTCGCAGTGCGAGAGGAGCAACAGGGTCACTCGCAGTGAGGGAGGAGCAACAGGGTCACTCGCAGTGAGGGAGCACCAACAGGGTCACTTGCAGCGAGGGACGAGCAACAGGGTCACTCGCAGTGCGAAAGGAGCAACAGGTTCACTCGCAGTGCGAGAAGAGCAACAGGGTCACTCGCAGTGAGACAGGAGCAACAGGGTCACTCGCAGTGAGGGAGGAGCAACAGGGTCACTCGCAGAGAGAAAGAAGCAACAGGGTCACTCGCAGTGAGGGAGCACCAACAGGGTCACTTGCAGCGAGGGACGAGCAACAGGGTCACTCGCAGTGAGAAAGCAACAGGGTCACTCCCAGTGAGGGAGGAGCAACAGGGTCACTCGGAGCGAGGGAGGAGCGACAGGGTCACTCGCAGTGAGAAAGCAACAGGGTCACTCGCAGTGAGGGAGGAGCAACAGGGTCAGTCGCAGTGAGGGAGGAGCAACAGGGTCACTCGCAGTGAGGGAGGAGCAACAGGGTCACTCGCAGTGAGGGATGAGCAACAGGGTCACTCGCTGTGAGGGAGGAGCAACAGGGTCACTCGCAGTGAGGGACGAGCAACAGGGTCACTCGCAGTGAGGGAGGAGCAACAGGGTCAGTCGCAGTGAGGGAGGAGCAACAGGGTCACTCGCAGTGAGGGAGGAGCAACAGGGTCACTCGCAGTGAGGGATGAGCAACAGGGTCACTCGCTGTGAGGGAGGAGCAACAGGGTCAGTCACAGTGAGGGAGGAGCAACAGGGTCACTGGCAGTGAGGGAGGAGCAACAGGGTCACTCGCAGTGAGGGAGGAGCAACAGGGTCACTCGCAGTTAGAAAGGAGCAACAGGGTCACTCGCAGTGAGGGATGAGCAACAGGGTCACTCGCAGTGAGGGAGGAGCAACAGGGTCACTCGCAGTGAGGGAGGAGCAATAGGGTCACTCACAGCGAGGGAGGAGCAACAGGGTCACTCGCAGTGAGGGAGGAGCAACAGGGTCACTCGCAGTGAGAAAGGAGCAACAGGGTCACTCGCAGTGAGGGAGGAGCAACACGGTCACTCGCAGTTAGAAAGGAGCAACAGGGTCACTCGCAGTGAGGGATGAGCAACAGGGTCACTCGCAGTGAGGGAGGAGCAACAGGGTCACTCGCAGTGACGGAGACGCATCAGGGTCACTCGCAGTGAGAAAGCAACAGGGTCACTCGCAGTGAGGGAGGAGCAACAGGGTCACTCGCAAAGAGGGAGTAGCAACAGGGTCACTCGCAGCGATGGAGGAGCAACAGGGTCACTCGCAGTGCCAAAGGAGCAACAGGTTCACTCGCAGTGCGAGAGGAGCAACAGGGTCACTCGCAGTGAGGGAGGAGCAACAGGGTCACTCGCAGTGAGGGAGCACCAACAGGGTCACTTGCAGCGAGGGACGAGCAACAGGGTCACTCGCAGTGCGAAAGGAGCAACAGGTTCACTCGCAGTGCGAGAAGAGCAACAGGGTCACTCGCAGTGAGACAGGAGCAACAGGGTCACTCGCAGTGAGGGAGGAGCAACAGGGTCACTCGCAGTGAGGGAGCACCAACAGGGTCACTTGCAGCGAGGGACGAGCAACAGGGTCACTCGTGGTGAGGGAGGAGCAACAGGGTCACTCGCAGTGAGGGAGGAGCAACAGGGTCACTCGCAGCGAGGGAGGAGCAACAGGGTCACTCGCAGAGAGAAAGAAGCAACAGAGTCACTCGCAGTGAGGGAGCACCAACAGGGTCACTCGCAGCGAGGGATGAGCAACAGGGTCACTCGCAGTGAGAAAGCAACAGGGTCACTCCCAGTGAGGGAGGAGCAACAGGGTCACTCGGAGCGAGGGAGGAGCGACAGGGTCACTCGCAGTGAGAAAGCAACAGGGTCACTCGCAGTGAGGGAGGAGCAACAGGGTCAGTCGCAGTGAGGGAGGAGCAACAGGGTCACTCGCAGTGAGGGAGGAGCAACAGGGTCACTCGCAGTGAGGGATGAGCAACAGGGTCACTCGCTGTGAGGGAGGAGCAACAGGGTCACTCGCAGTGAGGGACGAGCAACAGGGTCACTCGCAGTGAGGGAGGAGCAACAGGGTCAGTCGCAGTGAGGGAGGAGCAACAGGGTCACTCGCAGTGAGGGAGGAGCAACAGGGTCACTCGCAGTGAGGGATGAGCAACAGGGTCACTCGCTGTGAGGGAGGAGCAACAGGGTCACTCACAGTGAGGGAGGAGCAACAGGGTCACTGGCAGTGAGGGAGGAGCAACAGGGTCACTCGCAGTGAGGGAGGAGCAACAGGGTCACTCGCAGTTAGAAAGGAGCAACAGGGTCACTCGCAGTGAGGGATGAGCAACAGGGTCACTCGCAGTGAGGGAGGAGCAACAGGGTCACTCGCAGTGAGGGAGGAGCAATAGGGTCACTCACAGCGAGGGAGGAGCAACAGGGTCACTCGCAGTGAGGGAGGAGCAACAGGGTCACTCGCAGTGAGAAAGGAGCAACAGGGTCACTCGCAGTGAGGGAGGAGCAACACGGTCACTCGCAGTTAGAAAGGAGCAACAGGGTCACTCGCAGTGAGGGATGAGCAACAGGGTCACTCGCAGTGAGGGAGGAGCAACAGGGTCACTCGCAGTGACGGAGACGCATCAGGGTCACTCGCAGTGAGAAAGCAACAGGGTCACTCGCAGTGAGGGAGGAGCAACAGGGTCACTCGCAAAGAGGGAGTAGCAACAGGGTCACTCGCAGCGATGGAGGAGCAACAGGGTCACTCGCAGCGAGGAAGGAGCAACAGGGTCTCTCGCAGCCAAGGACGAGTAACAGGGTCACTCACAGTGAGGGAGGAGCAACAGGGTCACTCGAAGTGAGGGAGGAGCAACAGGGTCACTCGCAGCGAGGGAGGAGCAACAGGGTCACTCGCAGCGAGGAAGGAGCAACAGGGTCACTCGCAGTGAGAAAGGAGCAACTGGGTCACTCGCAGTGAGGGAGGGGCAACAGGGTCACTCGCAGTGAGAAAGGAGCAACAGGGTCACTCTCAGTGAGAAAGCAACAGGGTCACTCACAGTGAGAGAGGAGCAACAGGGTCATTCACAGCGGGTGAGGAGCAACAGGTTCACTCGCAGCAAGAAAGGAGCAACAGGGTCACTCGCAGTGAGAACGGAGCAACAGGGTCACTCGCAGTGAGAACGGAGCAACAGGGTCACTCGCAGTGAGGGAGGAGCAACAGGGTCACTCGCAGTGAAAAAGGAGCAACAGGGTCAGCGCAGTGAGGGAGGAGCAACAGGGTCACTCGTAGTGAAAAAGGAGCAACAGGGTCAGCGCAGTGAGGGAGGAGCAACAGGGTCACTCGCAGTGAGGGAGGAGCAACAGGGTCACTCGCAGTGAGAAAGGAGCAACAGGGTCACTCGCAGTGAGAAAGCAACAGGGTCACTCGCAGTGAGAAAGGAGCAACAGGGTCAATCGCAGTGAGGGAGGAGCAACAGGTTGACTCGCAGTGAGGGAGGAGCAACAGGGTCACTCGCAGTGAGAAAGCAACAGGGTAAATCGCAGTGAGGGAGGAGCAACAGGGTCACTCGCAGTCAGAAAGCAACAGGGTCATTCACAGTGAGGGAGGAGTAACAGGGTCACTCGCAGCGGGGGAGGAGCAACAGGGTCACTCGTAGTGAAAAAGGAGCAACAGGGTCACTCGCAGTGAGAAAGGAGCAACAGGGTCACTCGCAGTGAGGGAGGAGCAACAGGGTCACTCGCAGTGAGAATGCAACAGGGTCACTCGCAGTGAGAAAGGAGCAACTGGGTCACTCGCAGTGAGAAAGCAACAGGGTCACTCGCAGTGAGAAAGCAACAGGGTCATTCACAGTGAGGGAGGAGTAACAGGGTCACTCGCAGCGGGGGAGGAGCAACAGGGTCACTCGTAGTGAAAAAGGAGCAACAGGGTCACTCGCAGTGAGAAAGGAGCAACAGGGTCACTCGCAGTGAGGGAGGAGCAACAGGGTCACTCGCAGTGAGAATGCAACAGGGTCACTCGCAGTGAGAAAGGAGCAACTGGGTCACTCGCAGTGAGAAAGCAACAGGGTCACTCGCAGTGAGAAAGCAACAGGGTCACTTGCAGTGAGAAAGCAACAGGGTCACTCGCAGTGAGGGAGGAGCAACCGGGTCTCGCAGTGAGAAAGGAGCAACAGGGTCACCCGCAGTGAGGGAGGAGCAACAGGGTCACTCACAGAGAGAAAGGAGCAACAGGGTCACTCGCACTGAGGGAGGAGCAACAGGTTCACTCGCAGTGAGGGAGGAGCAACAGGGTCACTCGCAGTGAGAAAGGAGCAACAGGGTCACTCGCAGTGAGAAAGGAGCAACTGGGTCACTCGCAGAGAGAAAGGAGCAACAGGGTCACTCGCAGTGAGGGAGGAGCAACAGGGTCACTCGCACTGAGGGAGGAGCAACAGGGTGACTCGCAGTGAGGGAGGACCAACAGGGTCACTCGCAGTGAGGGAGGAGCAACAGGGTGACTCGCAGCGAGGGAGGAGCAACAGGGTCATTCGCAGCGAGGGAGGAGCAACAGGGTCACTCGCAGAGAGAAAGAAGCAACAGGGTCACTCGCAGTGAGGGTACACCAACAGGGTCACTCGCAGTGAGGGAGGAGCAACAGGGTCACTCGCAGCGAGGGAGGAGCAACAGGGTCACTCGCAGAGAGGGAGGAGCAACAGGGTGACTCGCAGCGAGGGAGGAGCAACAGGGTCATTCGCAGCGAGGGAGGAGCAACAGGGTCACTCGTAAGAGAGAAAGAAGCAACAGGGTCACTCGCAGTGAGGGAACACCAAGAGGGTCACTCGCAGTGAGGGAGGAGCAACAGGGTCACTCGCAGTGAGGGAGGAGCAACAGGGTGACTCGCAGTGAGGGAGCAGCAACAGGGTCACTCGTAGTGAGAAAGCAACCGGGTCACTCCCAGTGAGGGAGGAGCAACAGGGTCACTCGCAGTGAGGGAAGAGCAACAGGGTCACTCGCAGTGAGGGAGGAGCAACAGTGTCACTCGCAGTGAGGGAGGAGCAACAGGGTCACTCGCAGTGAGGGAGGAGCAACAGGGCCATTCGCAGCGAGGGAGGAGCAACAGGGTCACTCGCAGAGAGAAAGAAGCAACAGGGTCACTCGCAGTGAGGGAACACCAACAGGGTCACTCGCAGTGAGGGAGGAGCAACAGGGTCACTCGCAGCGAGGGAGGAGCAACAGGGTCACTCGCAGAGAGGGAGGAGCAACAGGGTCACTCGCAGCGAGGGAGGAGCAACAGGGTCACTCGCAGAGAGAAAGAAGCAACAGGGTCACTCGCAGTGAGGGAGCACCAACAGGGTCACTCGTAGTGAGAAAGCAACAGGGTCACTCGCAGTGAGGGAGCACCAACAGGGTCACTCGTAGTGAGAAAGCAACAGGGTCACTCGCAGTGAGGGAGGAGCAACAGGGTCACTCCCAGTGAGGGAGGAGCAACAGGGTCACTCGCAGCGAGGGAGGAGCAACAGGGTCACTCGCAGTGAGGGAGGAGCAACACGGTCACTCGCAGCCAAGGACGAGTAACAGGGTCACTCACAGTGAGGGAGGAGCAACAGGGTCACTCGAAGTGAGGGAGGAGCAACACGGTCACTCGCAGCCAAGGACGAGTAACAGGGTCACTCACAGTGAGGGAGGAGCAACAGGGTCACTCGCAGTGAGGGAGGAGCAACACGGTCACTCGCAGCCAAGGACGAGTAACAGGGTCACTCACAGTGAGGGAGGAGCAACACGGTCACTCGCAGCCAAGGACGAGTAACAGGGTCACTCACAGTGAGGGAGGAGCAACAGGGTCACTCGCAGCGAGGGAGGAGCAACAGGGTCACTCGCAGCGAGGAAGGAGCAACAGGGTCACTCGCAGCCAAGGACGAGTAACAGGGTCACTCAAAGTGAGGGAGGAGCAACAGGGTCACTCGCAGTGAGGGAGGAGGAACAGGGTCACTCGCAGTGAGAGAGGAGCAACAGTGTCACTCGCAGTGAGGGAGGAGCAACAGGGTCACTCGCAGTGAGGGAGGAACAACAGGGTCACTCGCAGTGAGGGAGGAGCAACAGGGTCACTCGCAGTGAGGGAGGAGCAACAGTGTCACTCGCAGTGAGAAAGGAGCAACTGGGTCACTCGCTGTGAGGGAGGAGCAACAGGGTCACTCGCAGTGAGGGAGGAGCAACAGTGTCACTCGCAGTGAGAAAGGAGCAACTGGGTCACTCGCAGTGAGGGAGGAGCAACAGGGTCACTCGCAGTGAGGGAGGAGCAACAGTGTCACTCGCAGCGAGGGAGGAGCAACAGGGTCACTCGCAGTGAGGGAGGAGCAACAGGGTCACTCGCAGTGAGGGAGGAGCAACGGTCACTTGCAGCGGGGGAGGAGCAACAGGGCCACTCGCAGTTAGGGAGGAGCAACAGGGTCACTCACAGCGAGGGAGGAGCAACAGGGTCACTCACAGCGAGGGAGGAGCAACAGGGTCACTCGCAGTGAGGGAGGAGCAACAAGGTCACTCGCAGTGAGGGAGGAGCAACAGGGTCAATCGCAGTGAGGGAGGAGCAACAGGGTCAATCGCAGTGAGGGAGGAGCAACAGGGTCACTCGCAGTGAGGGAGGAGCAACAGGGTCACTCGCAGTGAGGGAGGAGCAACAGGGTCAATCGCAGTGAGGGAGGAGCAACAGGGTCAATCGCAGTGTGGGAGGAGCAACAGGGTCACTCGCAGTGCGGGAGGAGCAACAGGGTCACTCGCTCTAAGGGAGGAGCAACAGGGTCACTCGCAGTGAGGGAGGAGCAACAGGGTCACTCGCAGTGAGGGAGGAGCAACAGGGTCACTGGCAGTGAGGGAGGAGCAACAGGGTCACAGGCAGTGAGGGATGAGCAACAGGGTCACTTGCAGTGAGGGAGGAGCAACTGGGTCACTCGCAGTGAGAAAGCAACTGGGTCACTCGCAGTGAGGGAGGAGCAACAGGGTCACTCGCAGCCAAGGACGAGTAACAGGGTCACTCACAGTGAGGGAGGAGCAACAGAGTCACTCGCAGTGAGGGAGGAGCAACAGGGTCACTCGCAGCGAGGAAGGAGCAACAGGGTCACTCGCAGTGAGAAAGCAACAGGGTCACTCGCAGTGAGGGAGGAGCAACAGGGTCACTCGCAGTGAGGGAGGAGCAACAGGGTCACTCGCAGTGAGGGAGGAGCAACAGGGTCACTCGCAGTGAGGGAGGAGCAACAGGGTCACTCGCAGTGAAGGAGCACCAACAGGGTCACTTGCAGCGAGGGACGAGCAACAGGGTCACTCGCAGTGCGAAAGGAGCAACAGGTTCACTCGCAGTGCGAGAGGAGCAACAGGGTCACTCGCAGTGAGACAGGAGCAACAGGGTCACTCGCAGTGAGGGAGGAGCAACAGGGTCACTCGCAGAGAGAAAGAAGCAACAGGGTCACTCGCAGTGAGGGAGCACCAACAGGGTCACTTGCAGCGAGGGACGAGCAACAGGGTCACTCGCAGTGAGGGAGGAGCAACAGGGTCACTCGCAGTGAGGGAGGAGCAACAGGGTCACTCGCAGCGAGGGACGAGCAACAGGGTCACTCGCAGTGAGAAAGCAACAGGGTCACTCCCAGTGAGGGAGGAGCAACAGGGTCACTCGGAGCGAGGGAGGAGCGACAGGGTCACTCGCAGTGAGAAAGCAACAGGGTCACTCGCAGTGAGGGAGGAGCAACAGGGTCAGTCGCAGTGAGGGAGGAGCAACAGGGTCACTCGCAGTGAGGGAGGAGCAACAGGGTCACTCGCAGTGAGGGATGAGCAACAGGGTCACTCACTGTGAGGGAGGAGCAACAGGGTCACTCGCAGTGAGGGAGGAGCAACAGGGTCACTCGCAGTGAGGGAGGAGCAACAGGGTCAGTCGCAGTGAGGGAGGAGCAACAGGGTCACTCGCAGTGAGGGAGGAGCAACAGGGTCACTCGCAGTGAGGGATGAGCAACAGGGTCACTCGCTGTGAGGGAGGAGCAACAGGGTCACTCACAGTGAGGGAGGAGCAACAGGGTCACTGGCAGTGAGGGAGGAGCAACAGGGTCACTCGCAGTGAGGGAGGAGCAACAGGGTCACTCGCAGTTAGAAAGGAGCAACAGGGTCACTCGCAGTGAGGGATGAGCAACAGGGTCACTCGCAGTGAGGGAGGAGCAACAGGGTCACTCGCAGTGAGGGAGGAGCAATAGGGTCACTCACAGCGAGGGAGGAGCAACAGGGTCACTCGCAGTGAGGGAGGAGCAACAGGGTCACTCGCAGTGAGAAAGGAGCAACAGGGTCACTCGCAGTGAGGGAGGAGCAACACGGTCACTCGCAGTTAGAAAGGAGCAACAGGGTCACTCGCAGTGAGGGATGAGCAACAGGGTCACTCGCAGTGAGGGAGGAGCAACAGGGTCACTCGCAGTGACGGAGACGCATCAGGGTCACTCGCAGTGAGAAAGCAACAGGGTCACTCGCAGTGAGGGAGGAGCAACAGGGTCACTCGCAAAGAGGGAGTAGCAACAGGGTCACTCGCAGCGATGGAGGAGCAACAGGGTCACTCGCAGCGAGGAAGGAGCAACAGGGTCTCTCGCAGCCAAGGACGAGTAACAGGGTCACTCACAGTGAGGGAGGAGCAACAGGGTCACTCGAAGTGAGGGAGGAGCAACAGGGTCACTCGCAGCGAGGGAGGAGCAACAGGGTCACTCGCAGCGAGGAAGGAGCAACAGGGTCACTCGCAGTGAGAAAGGAGCAACTGGGTCACTCGCAGTGAGGGAGGGGCAACAGGGTCACTCGCAGTGAGAAAGGAGCAACAGGGTCACTCGCAGTGAGAAAGCAACAGGGTCACTCACAGTGAGAGAGGAGCAACAGGGTCATTCACAGCGGGTGAGGAGCAACAGGTTCACTCGCAGCAAGAAAGGAGCAACAGGGTCACTCGCAGTGAGAACGGAGCAACAGGGTCACTCGCAGTGAGAACGGAGCAACAGGGTCACTCGCAGTGAGGGAGGAGCAACAGGGTCACTCGCAGTGAAAAAGGAGCAACAGGGTCAGCGCAGTGAGGGAGGAGCAACAGGGTCACTCGTAGTGAAAAAGGAGCAACAGGGTCAGCGCAGTGAGGGAGGAGCAACAGGGTCACTCGCAGTGAGGGAGGAGCAACAGGGTCACTCGCAGTGAGAAAGCAACAGGGTCACTCGCAGTGAGAAAGGAGCAACAGGGTCAATCGCAGTGAGGGAGGAGCAACAGGTTGACTCGCAGTGAGGGAGGAGCAACAGGGTCACTCGCAATGAGAAAGCAACAGGGTAAATCGCAGTGAGGGAGGAGCAACAGGGTCACTCGCAGTCAGAAAGCAACAGGGTCATTCACAGTGAGGGAGGAGTAACAGGGTCACTCGCAGCGGGGGAGGAGCAACAGGGTCACTCGTAGTGAAAAAGGAGCAACAGGGTCACTCGCAGTGAGAAAGGAGCAACAGGGTCACTCGCAGTGAGGGAGGAGCAACAGGGTCACTCGCAGTGAGAATGCAACAGGGTCACTCGCAGTGAGAAAGGAGCAACTGGGTCACTCGCAGTGAGAAAGCAACAGGGTCACTCGCAGTGAGAAAGCAACAGGGTCATTCACAGTGAGGGAGGAGTAACAGGGTCACTCGCAGCGGGGGAGGAGCAACAGGGTCACTCGTAGTGAAAAAGGAGCAACAGGGTCACTCGCAGTGAGAAAGGAGCAACAGGGTCACTCGCAGTGAGGGAGGAGCAACAGGGTCACTCGCAGTGAGAATGCAACAGGGTCACTCGCAGTGAGAAAGGAGCAACTGGGTCACTCGCAGTGAGAAAGCAACAGGGTCACTCGCAGTGAGAAAGCAACAGGGTCACTTGCAGTGAGAAAGCAACAGGGTCACTCGCAGTGAGGGAGGAGCAACCGGGTCTCGCAGTGAGAAAGGAGCAACAGGGTCACCCGCAGTGAGGGAGGAGCAACAGGGTCACTCACAGAGAGAAAGGAGCAACAGGGTCACTCGCACTGAGGGAGGAGCAACAGGTTCACTCGCAGTGAGGGAGGAGCAACAGGGTCACTCGCAGTGAGAAAGGAGCAACAGGGTCACTCGCAGTGAGAAAGGAGCAACTGGGTCACTCGCAGAGAGAAAGGAGCAACAGGGTCACTCGCAGTGAGGGAGGAGCAACAGGGTCACTCGCACTGAGGGAGGAGCAACAGGGTGACTCGCAGTGAGGGAGGACCAACAGGGTCACTCGCAGTGAGGGAGGAGCAACAGGGTGACTCGCAGCGAGGGAGGAGCAACAGGGTCATTCGCAGCGAGGGAGGAGCAACAGGGTCACTCGCAGAGAGAAAGAAGCAACAGGGTCACTCGCAGTGAGGGTACACCAACAGGGTCACTCGCAGTGAGGGAGGAGCAACAGGGTCACTCGCAGCGAGGGAGGAGCAACAGGGTCACTCGCAGAGAGGGAGGAGCAACAGGGTGACTCGCAGCGAGGGAGGAGCAACAGGGTCATTCGCAGCGAGGGAGGAGCAACAGGGTCACTCGCAGAGAGAAAGAAGCAACAGGGTCACTCGCAGTGAGGGAACACCAACAGGGTCACTCGCAGTGAGGGAGGAGCAACAGGGTCACTCGCAGTGAGGGAGGAGCAACAGGGTGACTCGCAGTGAGGGAGCAGCAACAGGGTCACTCGTAGTGAGAAAGCAACCGGGTCACTCCCAGTGAGGGAGGAGCAACAGGGTCACTCGCAGTGAGGGAAGAGCAACAGGGTCACTCGCAGTGAGGGAGGAGCAACAGTGTCACTCGCAGTGAGGGAGGAGCAACAGGGTCACTCGCAGTGAGGGAGGAGCAACAGGGCCATTCGCAGCGAGGGAGGAGCAACAGGGTCACTCGCAGAGAGAAAGAAGCAACAGGGTCACTCGCAGTGAGGGAACACCAACAGGGTCACTCGCAGTGAGGGAGGAGCAACAGGGTCACTCGCAGCGAGGGAGGAGCAACAGGGTCACTCGCAGAGAGGGAGGAGCAACAGGGTCACTCGCAGCGAGGGAGGAGCAACAGGGTCACTCGCAGAGAGAAAGAAGCAACAGGGTCACTCGCAGTGAGGGAGCACCAACAGGGTCACTCGTAGTGAGAAAGCAACAGGGTCACTCGCAGTGAGGGAGCACCAACAGGGTCACTCGTAGTGAGAAAGCAACAGGGTCACTCGCAGTGAGGGAGGAGCAACAGGGTCACTCCCAGTGAGGGAGGAGCAACAGGGTCACTCGCAGTGAGGGAGGAGCAACAGGGTCACTCGCAGTGAGGGAGGAGCAACAGGGTCAGTCGCAGTGAGGGAGGAGCAACAGGGTCACTCGCAGTGAGGGAGGAGCAACAGGGTCACTCGCAGTGAGGGATGAGCAACAGGGTCACTCGCTGTGAGGGAGGAGCAACAGGGTCACTCGCAGTGAGGGAGGAGCAACAGGGTCACTCGCAGTGAGGGAGGAGCAACAGGGTCACTGGCAGTGAGGGAGGAACAACAGGGTCACTGGCAGTGAGGGAGGAGCAACAGGGTCACTCGCAGCGAGGGAGGAGCAACAGGGTCACTCGCAGCGAGGGAGGAGCAACACGGTCACTCGCAGCCAAGGACGAGTAACAGGGTCACTCACAGTGAGGGAGGAGCAACAGGGTCACTCGAAGTGAGGGAGGAGCAACACGGTCACTCGCAGCCAAGGACGAGTAACAGGGTCACTCACAGTGAGGGAGGAGCAACACGGTCACTCGCAGCCAAGGACGAGTAACAGGGTCACTCACAGTGAGGGAGGAGCAACAGGGTCACTCGGAGCGAGGGAGGAGCGACAGGGTCACTCGCAGTGAGAAAGCAACAGGGTCACTCGCAGTGAGGGAGGAGCAACAGGGTCAGTCGCAGTGAGGGAGGAGCAACAGGGTCACTCGCAGTGAGGGAGGAGCAACAGGGTCACTCGCAGTGAGGGATGAGCAACAGGGTCACTCGCTGTGAGGGAGGAGCAACAGGGTCACTCGCAGTGAGGGAGGAGCAACAGGGTCACTCGCAGTGAGGGAGGAGCAACAGGGTCACTGGCAGTGAGGGAGGAACGACAGGGTCACTGGCAGTGAGGGAGGAGCAACAGGGTCACTCGCAGTGAGGGAGGAGCAACAGGGTCACTCGCAGTTAGAAAGCAGCAACAGGGTCACTCGCAGTGAGGGATGAGCAACAGGGTCACTCGCAGTGAGGGAGGAGCAACAGGGTCACTCGCAGCGAGGGAGGAGCAACAGGGTCACTCGCAGTGAGGGAGGAGCAACACGGTAACTCGCAGCCAAGGACGAGTAACAGGGTCACTCACAGTGAGGGAGGAGCAACAGGGTCACTCGAAGTGAGGGAGGAGCAACACGGTCACTCGCAGCCAAGGACGAGTAACAGGGTCACTCACAGTGAGGGAGGAGCAACAGGGTCACTCGCAGTGAGGGAGGAGCAACACGGTCACTCGCAGCCAAGGACGAGTAACAGGGTCACTCACAGTGAGGGAGGAGCAACACGGTCACTCGCAGCCAAGGACGAGTAACAGGGTCACTCACAGTGAGGGAGGAGCAACAGGGTCACTCGCAGCGAGGGAGGAGCAACAGGGTCACTCGCAGCGAGGAAGGAGCAACAGGGTCACTCGCAGCCAAGGACGAGTAACAGGGTCACTCAAAGTGAGGGAGGAGCAACAGGGTCACTCGCAGTGAGGGAGGAGGAACAGGGTCACTCGCAGTGAGAGAGGAGCAACAGTGTCACTCGCAGTGAGGGAGGAGCAACAGGGTCACTCGCAGTGAGGGAGGAACAACAGGGTCACTCGCAGTGAGGGAGGAGCAACAGGGTCACTCGCAGTGAGGGAGGAGCAACAGTGTCACTCGCAGTGAGAAAGGAGCAACTGGGTCACTCGCTGTGAGGGAGGAGCAACAGGGTCACTCGCAGTGAGGGAGGAGCAACAGTGTCACTCGCAGTGAGAAAGGAGCAACTGGGTCACTCGCAGTGAGGGAGGAGCAACAGGGTCACTCGCAGTGAGGGAGGAGCAACAGTGTCACTCGCAGCGAGGGAGGAGCAACAGGGTCACTCGCAGTGAGGGAGGAGCAACAGGGTCACTCGCAGTGAGGGAGGAGCAACGGTCACTTGCAGCGGGGGAGGAGCAACAGGGCCACTCGCAGTTAGGGAGGAGCAACAGGGTCACTCACAGCGAGGGAGGAGCAACAGGGTCACTCACAGCGAGGGAGGAGCAACAGGGTCACTCGCAGTGAGGGAGGAGCAACAAGGTCACTCGCAGTGAGGGAGGAGCAACAGGGTCAATCGCAGTGAGGGAGGAGCAACAGGGTCAATCGCAGTGAGGGAGGAGCAACAGGGTCACTCGCAGTGAGGGAGGAGCAACAGGGTCACTCGCAGTGAGGGAGGAGCAACAGGGTCAATCGCAGTGAGGGAGGAGCAACAGGGTCAATCGCAGTGTGGGAGGAGCAACAGGGTCACTCGCAGTGCGGGAGGAGCAACAGGGTCACTCGCTCTAAGGGAGGAGCAACAGGGTCACTCGCAGTGAGGGAGGAGCAACAGGGTCACTCGCAGTGAGGGAGGAGCAACAGGGTCACTGGCAGTGAGGGAGGAGCAACAGGGTCACAGGCAGTGAGGGATGAGCAACAGGGTCACTTGCAGTGAGGGAGGAGCAACTGGGTCACTCGCAGTGAGAAAGCAACTGGGTCACTCGCAGTGAGGGAGGAGCAACAGGGTCACTCGCAGCCAAGGACGAGTAACAGGGTCACTCACAGTGAGGGAGGAGCAACAGAGTCACTCGCAGTGAGGGAGGAGCAACAGGGTCACTCGCAGCGAGGAAGGAGCAACAGGGTCACTCGCAGTGAGAAAGCAACAGGGTCACTCGCAGTGAGGGAGGAGCAACAGGGTCACTCGCAGTGAGGGAGGAGCAACAGGGTCACTCGCAGTGAGGGAGGAGCAACAGGGTCACTCGCAGTGAGGGAGGAGCAACAGGGTCACTCGCAGTGAAGGAGCACCAACAGGGTCACTTGCAGCGAGGGACGAGCAACAGGGTCACTCGCAGTGCGAAAGGAGCAACAGGTTCACTCGCAGTGCGAGAGGAGCAACAGGGTCACTCGCAGTGAGACAGGAGCAACAGGGTCACTCGCAGTGAGGGAGGAGCAACAGGGTCACTCGCAGAGAGAAAGAAGCAACAGGGTCACTCGCAGTGAGGGAGCACCAACAGGGTCACTTGCAGCGAGGGACGAGCAACAGGGTCACTCGCAGTGAGGGAGGAGCAACAGGGTCACTCGCAGTGAGGGAGGAGCAACAGGGTCACTCGCAGCGAGGGACGAGCAACAGGGTCACTCGCAGTGAGAAAGCAACAGGGTCACTCCCAGTGAGGGAGGAGCAACAGGGTCACTCGGAGCGAGGGAGGAGCGACAGGGTCACTCGCAGTGAGAAAGCAACAGGGTCACTCGCAGTGAGGGAGGAGCAACAGGGTCAGTCGCAGTGAGGGAGGAGCAACAGGGTCACTCGCAGTGAGGGAGGAGCAACAGGGTCACTCGCAGTGAGGGATGAGCAACAGGGTCACTCACTGTGAGGGAGGAGCAACAGGGTCACTCGCAGTGAGGGAGGAGCAACAGGGTCACTCGCAGTGAGGGAGGAGCAACAGGGTCAGTCGCAGTGAGGGAGGAGCAACAGGGTCACTCGCAGTGAGGGAGGAGCAACAGGGTCACTCGCAGTGAGGGATGAGCAACAGGGTCACTCGCTGTGAGGGAGGAGCAACAGGGTCACTCACAGTGAGGGAGGAGCAACAGGGTCACTGGCAGTGAGGGAGGAGCAACAGGGTCACTCGCAGTGAGGGAGGAGCAACAGGGTCACTCGCAGTTAGAAAGGAGCAACAGGGTCACTCGCAGTGAGGGATGAGCAACAGGGTCACTCGCAGTGAGGGAGGAGCAACAGGGTCACTCGCAGTGAGGGAGGAGCAATAGGGTCACTCACAGCGAGGGAGGAGCAACAGGGTCACTCGCAGTGAGGGAGGAGCAACAGGGTCACTCGCAGTGAGAAAGGAGCAACAGGGTCACTCGCAGTGAGGGAGGAGCAACACGGTCACTCGCAGTTAGAAAGGAGCAACAGGGTCACTCGCAGTGAGGGATGAGCAACAGGGTCACTCGCAGTGAGGGAGGAGCAACAGGGTCACTCGCAGTGACGGAGACGCATCAGGGTCACTCGCAGTGAGAAAGCAACAGGGTCACTCGCAGTGAGGGAGGAGCAACAGGGTCACTCGCAAAGAGGGAGTAGCAACAGGGTCACTCGCAGCGATGGAGGAGCAACAGGGTCACTCGCAGCGAGGAAGGAGCAACAGGGTCTCTCGCAGCCAAGGACGAGTAACAGGGTCACTCACAGTGAGGGAGGAGCAACAGGGTCACTCGAAGTGAGGGAGGAGCAACAGGGTCACTCGCAGCGAGGGAGGAGCAACAGGGTCACTCGCAGCGAGGAAGGAGCAACAGGGTCACTCGCAGTGAGAAAGGAGCAACTGGGTCACTCGCAGTGAGGGAGGGGCAACAGGGTCACTCGCAGTGAGAAAGGAGCAACAGGGTCACTCGCAGTGAGAAAGCAACAGGGTCACTCACAGTGAGAGAGGAGCAACAGGGTCATTCACAGCGGGTGAGGAGCAACAGGTTCACTCGCAGCAAGAAAGGAGCAACAGGGTCACTCGCAGTGAGAACGGAGCAACAGGGTCACTCGCAGTGAGAACGGAGCAACAGGGTCACTCGCAGTGAGGGAGGAGCAACAGGGTCACTCGCAGTGAAAAAGGAGCAACAGGGTCAGCGCAGTGAGGGAGGAGCAACAGGGTCACTCGTAGTGAAAAAGGAGCAACAGGGTCAGCGCAGTGAGGGAGGAGCAACAGGGTCACTCGCAGTGAGGGAGGAGCAACAGGGTCACTCGCAGTGAGAAAGGAGCAACAGGGTCACTCGCAGTGAGAAAGCAACAGGGTCACTCGCAGTGAGAAAGGAGCAACAGGGTCAATCGCAGTGAGGGAGGAGCAACAGGTTGACTCGCAGTGAGGGAGGAGCAACAGGGTCACTCGCAATGAGAAAGCAACAGGGTAAATCGCAGTGAGGGAGGAGCAACAGGGTCACTCGCAGTCAGAAAGCAACAGGGTCATTCACAGTGAGGGAGGAGTAACAGGGTCACTCGCAGCGGGGGAGGAGCAACAGGGTCACTCGTAGTGAAAAAGGAGCAACAGGGTCACTCGCAGTGAGAAAGGAGCAACAGGGTCACTCGCAGTGAGGGAGGAGCAACAGGGTCACTCGCAGTGAGAATGCAACAGGGTCACTCGCAGTGAGAAAGGAGCAACTGGGTCACTCGCAGTGAGAAAGCAACAGGGTCACTCGCAGTGAGAAAGCAACAGGGTCACTTGCAGTGAGAAAGCAACAGGGTCACTCGCAGTGAGGGAGGAGCAACCGGGTCTCGCAGTGAGAAAGGAGCAACAGGGTCACCCGCAGTGAGGGAGGAGCAACAGGGTCACTCACAGAGAGAAAGGAGCAACAGGGTCACTCGCACTGAGGGAGGAGCAACAGGTTCACTCGCAGTGAGGGAGGAGCAACAGGGTCACTCGCAGTGAGAAAGGAGCAACAGGGTCACTCGCAGTGAGAAAGGAGCAACTGGGTCACTCGCAGAGAGAAAGGAGCAACAGGGTCACTCGCAGTGAGGGAGGAGCAACAGGGTCACTCGCACTGAGGGAGGAGCAACAGGGTGACTCGCAGTGAGGGAGGACCAACAGGGTCACTCGCAGTGAGGGAGGAGCAACAGGGTGACTCGCAGCGAGGGAGGAGCAACAGGGTCATTCGCAGCGAGGGAGGAGCAACAGGGTCACTCGCAGAGAGAAAGAAGCAACAGGGTCACTCGCAGTGAGGGAACACCAACAGGGTCACTCGCAGTGAGGGAGGAGCAACAGGGTCACTCGCAGCGAGGGAGGAGCAACAGGGTCACTCGCAGAGAGGGAGGAGCAACAGGGTGACTCGCAGCGAGGGAGGAGCAACAGGGTCATTCGCAGCGAGGGAGGAGCAACAGGGTCACTCGCAGAGAGAAAGAAGCAACAGGGTCACTCGCAGTGAGGGAACACCAACAGGGTCACTCGCAGTGAGGGAGGAGCAACAGGGTCACTCGCAGTGAGGGAGGAGCAACAGGGTCACTCGCAGTGAGGGAGCAGCAACAGGGTCACTCGTAGTGAGAAAGCAACCGGGTCACTCCCAGTGAGGGAGGAGCAACAGGGTCACTCGCAGTGAGGGAAGAGCAACAGGGTCACTCGCAGTGAGGGAGGAGCAACAGTGTCACTCGCAGTGAGGGAGGAGCAACAGGGTCACTCGCAGTGAGGGAGGAGCAACAGGGCCATTCGCAGCGAGGGAGGAGCAACAGGGTCACTCGCAGAGAGAAAGAAGCAACAGGGTCACTCGCAGTGAGGGAACACCAACAGGGTCACTCGCAGTGAGGGAGGAGCAACAGGGTCACTCGCAGCGAGGGAGGAGCAACAGGGTCACTCGCAGAGAGGGAGGAGCAACAGGGTCACTCGCAGCGAGGGAGGAGCAACAGGGTCACTCGCAGAGAGAAAGAAGCAACAGGGTCACTCGCAGTGAGGGAGCACCAACAGGGTCACTCGTAGTGAGAAAGCAACAGGGTCACTCGCAGTGAGGGAGCACCAACAGGGTCACTCGTAGTGAGAAAGCAACAGGGTCACTCGCAGTGAGGGAGGAGCAACAGGGTCACTCGCAGTGAGGGAGGAGCAACAGGGTCAGTCGCAGTGAGGGAGGAGCAACAGGGTCACTCGCAGTGAGGGAGGAGCAACAGGGTCACTCGCAGTGAGGGATGAGCAACAGGGTCACTCGCTGTGAGGGAGGAGCAACAGGGTCACTCGCAGTGAGGGAGGAGCAACAGGGTCACTCGCAGTGAGGGAGGAGCAACAGGGTCACTGGCAGAGAGGGAGGAACAACAGGGTCACTGGCAGTGAGGGAGGAGCAACAGGGTCACTCGCAGCGAGGGAGGAGCAACAGGGTCACTCGCAGCGAGGGAGGAGCAACACGGTCACTCGCAGCCAAGGACGAGTAACAGGGTCACTCACAGTGAGGGAGGAGCAACAGGGTCACTCGAAGTGAGGGAGGAGCAACACGGTCACTCGCAGCCAAGGACGAGTAACAGGGTCACTCACAGTGAGGGAGGAGCAACACGGTCACTCGCAGCCAAGGACGAGTAACAGGGTCACTCACAGTGAGGGAGGAGCAACAGGGTCACTCGGAGCGAGGGAGGAGCGACAGGGTCACTCGCAGTGAGAAAGCAACAGGGTCACTCGCAGTGAGGGAGGAGCAACAGGGTCAGTCGCAGTGAGGGAGGAGCAACAGGGTCACTCGCAGTGAGGGAGGAGCAACAGGGTCACTCGCAGTGAGGGATGAGCAACAGGGTCACTCGCTGTGAGGGAGGAGCAACAGGGTCACTCGCAGTGAGGGAGGAGCAACAGGGTCACTGGCAGTGAGGGAGGAGCAACAGGGTCACTGGCAGTGAGGGAGGAACAACAGGGTCACTGGCACTGAGGGAGGAGCAACAGGGTCACTCGCAGTGAGGGAGGAGCAACAGGGTCACTCGCAGTTAGAAAGCAGCAACAGGGTCACTCGCAGTGAGGGATGAGCAACAGGGTCACTCGCAGTGAGGGAGGAGCAACAGGGTCACTCGCAGCGAGGGAGGAGCAACAGGGTCACTCGCAGTGAGGGAGGAGCAACACGGTCACTCGCAGCCAAGGACGAGTAACAGGGTCACTCACAGTGAGGGAGGAGCAACAGGGTCACTCGAAGTGAGGGAGGAGCATCACGGTCACTCGCAGCCAAGGACGAGTAACAGGGTCACTCACAGTGAGGGAGGAGCAACACGGTCACTCGCAGCCAAGGACGAGTAACAGGGTCACTCACAGTGAGGGAGGAGCAACAGGGTCACTCGCAGCGAGGGAGGAGCAACAGGGTCACTCGCAGCGAGGAAGGAGCAACAGGGTCACTCGCAGCCAAGGACGAGTAACAGGGTCACTCAAAGTGAGGGAGGAGCAACAGGGTCACTCGCAGTGAGGGAGGAGGAACAGGGTCACTCGCAGCGAGGATGGAGCAACAGTGTCACTCGCAGTGAGGGAGGAGCAACAGGGTCACTCGCCGTGAGGGAGGAGCAACAGGGTCACTCGCCGTGAGGGAGGAGCAACAGTGTCACTCGCAGTGAGGGAGGAGCAACAGTGTCACTCGCAGTGAGGGAGGAGCAACAGGGTCACTCGCAGTGAGGGAGGAGCAACAGTGTCACTCGCAGTGAGGGAGGAGCAACAGGGTCACTCGCAGTGAGGGAGGAGCAACAGGGTCACTCGCAGTGAGGGAGGAGCAACAGTGTCACTCGCAGTGAGGGAGGAGCAACAGGGTCACTCGCAGTGAGGGAGGAACAACAGGGTCACTCGCAGTGAGGGAGGAGCAACAGGGTCACTCGCAGTGAGGGAGGAGCAACAGGGTCACTCGCAGTGAGGGAGGAGCAACAGGGTCACTCGCAGTGAGGGAGGAGCAACAGTGTCACTCGCAGTGAGGGAGGAGCAACGGTCACTTGCAGCGGGGGAGGAGCAACAGGGCCACTCGCAGTTAGGGAGGAGCAACAGGGTCACTCACAGCGAGGGAGGAGCAACAGGGTCACTCACAGCGAGGGAGGAGCAACAGGGTCATTCGCAGTGAGGGAGGAGCAACAAGGTCACTCGCAGTGAGGGAGGAGCAACAGGGTCAATCGCAGTGAGGGAGGAGCAACAGGGTCAATCGCAGTGAGGGAGGAGCAACAGGGTCACTCGCAGTGAGGGAGGAGCAACAGGGTCACTCGCAGTGAGGGAGGAGCAACAGGGTCAATCGCAGTGAGGGAGGAGCAACAGGGTCAATCGCAGTGTGGGAGGAGCAACAGGGTCACTCGCAGTGCGGGAGGAGCAACAGGGTCACTCGCTGTGAGGGAGTAGCAACAGGGTCACTCGCAGTGAGGGAGGAGCAACAGGGTCACTCGCAGTGAGGGAGGAGCAACAGGGTCACTGGCAGTGAGGGAGGAGCAACAGGGTCACTGGCAGTGAGGGAGGAGCAACAGGGTCACTCGCAGTGAGGGAACACCAACAGGGTCACTCGCAGTGAGGGAGGAGCAACAGGGTCACTCGCAGTGAGGGAGGAGCAACAGGGTCACTCGCAGTGAGGGAGCAGCAACAGGGTCACTCGTAGTGAGAAAGCAACCGGGTCACTCCCAGTGAGGGAGGAGCAACAGGGTCACTCGCAGTGAGGGAAGAGCAACAGGGTCACTCGCAGTGAGGGAGGAGCAACAGTGTCACTCGCAGTGAGGGAGGAGCAACAGGGTCACTCGCAGTGAGGGAGGAGCAACAGGGCCATTCGCAGCGAGGGAGGAGCAACAGGGTCACTCGCAGAGAGAAAGAAGCAACAGGGTCACTCGCAGTGAGGGAACACCAACAGGGTCACTCGCAGTGAGGGAGGAGCAACAGGGTCACTCGCAGCGAGGGAGGAGCAACAGGGTCACTCGCAGAGAGGGAGGAGCAACAGGGTCACTCGCAGCGAGGGAGGAGCAACAGGGTCACTCGCAGAGAGAAAGAAGCAACAGGGTCACTCGCAGTGAGGGAGCACCAACAGGGTCACTCGTAGTGAGAAAGCAACAGGGTCACTCGCAGTGAGGGAGCACCAACAGGGTCACTCGTAGTGAGAAAGCAACAGGGTCACTCGCAGTGAGGGAGGAGCAACAGGGTCACTCGCAGTGAGGGAGGAGCAACAGGGTCAGTCGCAGTGAGGGAGGAGCAACAGGGTCACTCGCAGTGAGGGAGGAGCAACAGGGTCACTCGCAGTGAGGGATGAGCAACAGGGTCACTCGCTGTGAGGGAGGAGCAACAGGGTCACTCGCAGTGAGGGAGGAGCAACAGGGTCACTCGCAGTGAGGGAGGAGCAACAGGGTCACTGGCAGAGAGGGAGGAACAACAGGGTCACTGGCAGTGAGGGAGGAGCAACAGGGTCACTCGCAGCGAGGGAGGAGCAACAGGGTCACTCGCAGCGAGGGAGGAGCAACACGGTCACTCGCAGCCAAGGACGAGTAACAGGGTCACTCACAGTGAGGGAGGAGCAACAGGGTCACTCGAAGTGAGGGAGGAGCAACACGGTCACTCGCAGCCAAGGACGAGTAACAGGGTCACTCACAGTGAGGGAGGAGCAACACGGTCACTCGCAGCCAAGGACGAGTAACAGGGTCACTCACAGTGAGGGAGGAGCAACAGGGTCACTCGGAGCGAGGGAGGAGCGACAGGGTCACTCGCAGTGAGAAAGCAACAGGGTCACTCGCAGTGAGGGAGGAGCAACAGGGTCAGTCGCAGTGAGGGAGGAGCAACAGGGTCACTCGCAGTGAGGGAGGAGCAACAGGGTCACTCGCAGTGAGGGATGAGCAACAGGGTCACTCGCTGTGAGGGAGGAGCAACAGGGTCACTCGCAGTGAGGGAGGAGCAACAGGGTCACTGGCAGTGAGGGAGGAGCAACAGGGTCACTGGCAGTGAGGGAGGAACAACAGGGTCACTGGCACTGAGGGAGGAGCAACAGGGTCACTCGCAGTGAGGGAGGAGCAACAGGGTCACTCGCAGTTAGAAAGCAGCAACAGGGTCACTCGCAGTGAGGGATGAGCAACAGGGTCACTCGCAGTGAGGGAGGAGCAACAGGGTCACTCGCAGCGAGGGAGGAGCAACAGGGTCACTCGCAGTGAGGGAGGAGCAACACGGTCACTCGCAGCCAAGGACGAGTAACAGGGTCACTCACAGTGAGGGAGGAGCAACAGGGTCACTCGAAGTGAGGGAGGAGCATCACGGTCACTCGCAGCCAAGGACGAGTAACAGGGTCACTCACAGTGAGGGAGGAGCAACACGGTCACTCGCAGCCAAGGACGAGTAACAGGGTCACTCACAGTGAGGGAGGAGCAACAGGGTCACTCGCAGCGAGGGAGGAGCAACAGGGTCACTCGCAGCGAGGAAGGAGCAACAGGGTCACTCGCAGCCAAGGACGAGTAACAGGGTCACTCAAAGTGAGGGAGGAGCAACAGGGTCACTCGCAGTGAGGGAGGAGGAACAGGGTCACTCGCAGCGAGGATGGAGCAACAGTGTCACTCGCAGTGAGGGAGGAGCAACAGGGTCACTCGCCGTGAGGGAGGAGCAACAGGGTCACTCGCCGTGAGGGAGGAGCAACAGTGTCACTCGCAGTGAGGGAGGAGCAACAGTGTCACTCGCAGTGAGGGAGGAGCAACAGGGTCACTCGCAGTGAGGGAGGAGCAACAGTGTCACTCGCAGTGAGGGAGGAGCAACAGGGTCACTCGCAGTGAGGGAGGAGCAACAGGGTCACTCGCAGTGAGGGAGGAGCAACAGTGTCACTCGCAGTGAGGGAGGAGCAACAGGGTCACTCGCAGTGAGGGAGGAACAACAGGGTCACTCGCAGTGAGGGAGGAGCAACAGGGTCACTCGCAGTGAGGGAGGAGCAACAGGGTCACTCGCAGTGAGGGAGGAGCAACAGGGTCACTCGCAGTGAGGGAGGAGCAACAGTGTCACTCGCAGTGAGGGAGGAGCAACGGTCACTTGCAGCGGGGGAGGAGCAACAGGGCCACTCGCAGTTAGGGAGGAGCAACAGGGTCACTCACAGCGAGGGAGGAGCAACAGGGTCACTCACAGCGAGGGAGGAGCAACAGGGTCATTCGCAGTGAGGGAGGAGCAACAAGGTCACTCGCAGTGAGGGAGGAGCAACAGGGTCAATCGCAGTGAGGGAGGAGCAACAGGGTCAATCGCAGTGAGGGAGGAGCAACAGGGTCACTCGCAGTGAGGGAGGAGCAACAGGGTCACTCGCAGTGAGGGAGGAGCAACAGGGTCAATCGCAGTGAGGGAGGAGCAACAGGGTCAATCGCAGTGTGGGAGGAGCAACAGGGTCACTCGCAGTGAGAATGCAACAGGGTCACTCGCAGTGAGAAAGGAGCAACTGGGTCACTCGCAGTGAGAAAGCAACAGGGTCACTCGCAGTGAGAAAGGAGCAACAGGGTCAATCGCAGTGAGGGAGGAGCAACAGGTTGACTCGCAGTGAGGGAGGAGCAACAGGGTCACTCGCAATGAGAAAGCAACAGGGTAAATCGCAGTGAGGGAGGAGCAACAGGGTCACTCGCAGTCAGAAAGCAACAGGGTCATTCACAGTGAGGGAGGAGTAACAGGGTCACTCGCAGCGGGGGAGGAGCAACAGGGTCACTCGTAGTGAAAAAGGAGCAACAGGGTCACTCGCAGTGAGAAAGGAGCAACAGGGTCACTCGCAGTGAGGGAGGAGCAACAGGGTCACTCGCAGTGAGAATGCAACAGGGTCACTCGCAGTGAGAAAGGAGCAACTGGGTCACTCGCAGTGAGAAAGCAACAGGGTCACTCGCAGTGAGAAAGCAACAGGGTCACTTGCAGTGAGAAAGCAACAGGGTCACTCGCAGTGAGGGAGGAGCAACCGGGTCTCGCAGTGAGAAAGGAGCAACAGGGTCACCCGCAGTGAGGGAGGAGCAACAGGGTCACTCACAGAGAGAAAGGAGCAACAGGGTCACTCGCACTGAGGGAGGAGCAACAGGTTCACTCGCAGTGAGGGAGGAGCAACAGGGTCACTCGCAGTGAGAAAGGAGCAACAGGGTCACTCGCAGTGAGAAAGGAGCAACTGGGTCACTCGCAGAGAGAAAGGAGCAACAGGGTCACTCGCAGTGAGGGAGGAGCAACAGGGTCACTCGCACTGAGGGAGGAGCAACAGGGTGACTCGCAGTGAGGGAGGACCAACAGGGTCACTCGCAGTGAGGGAGGAGCAACAGGGTGACTCGCAGCGAGGGAGGAGCAACAGGGTCATTCGCAGCGAGGGAGGAGCAACAGGGTCACTCGCAGAGAGAAAGAAGCAACAGGGTCACTCGCAGTGAGGGAACACCAACAGGGTCACTCGCAGTGAGGGAGGAGCAACAGGGTCACTCGCAGCGAGGGAGGAGCAACAGGGTCACTCGCAGAGAGGGAGGAGCAACAGGGTGACTCGCAGCGAGGGAGGAGCAACAGGGTCATTCGCAGCGAGGGAGGAGCAACAGGGTCACTCGCAGAGAGAAAGAAGCAACAGGGTCACTCGCAGTGAGGGAACACCAACAGGGTCACTCGCAGTGAGGGAGGAGCAACAGGGTCACTCGCAGTGAGGGAGGAGCAACAGGGTCACTCGCAGTGAGGGAGCAGCAACAGGGTCACTCGTAGTGAGAAAGCAACCGGGTCACTCCCAGTGAGGGAGGAGCAACAGGGTCACTCGCAGTGAGGGAAGAGCAACAGGGTCACTCGCAGTGAGGGAGGAGCAACAGTGTCACTCGCAGTGAGGGAGGAGCAACAGGGTCACTCGCAGTGAGGGAGGAGCAACAGGGCCATTCGCAGCGAGGGAGGAGCAACAGGGTCACTCGCAGAGAGAAAGAAGCAACAGGGTCACTCGCAGTGAGGGAACACCAACAGGGTCACTCGCAGTGAGGGAGGAGCAACAGGGTCACTCGCAGCGAGGGAGGAGCAACAGGGTCACTCGCAGAGAGGGAGGAGCAACAGGGTCACTCGCAGCGAGGGAGGAGCAACAGGGTCACTCGCAGAGAGAAAGAAGCAACAGGGTCACTCGCAGTGAGGGAGCACCAACAGGGTCACTCGTAGTGAGAAAGCAACAGGGTCACTCGCAGTGAGGGAGCACCAACAGGGTCACTCGTAGTGAGAAAGCAACAGGGTCACTCGCAGTGAGGGAGGAGCAACAGGGTCACTCGCAGTGAGGGAGGAGCAACAGGGTCAGTCGCAGTGAGGGAGGAGCAACAGGGTCACTCGCAGTGAGGGAGGAGCAACAGGGTCACTCGCAGTGAGGGATGAGCAACAGGGTCACTCGCTGTGAGGGAGGAGCAACAGGGTCACTCGCAGTGAGGGAGGAGCAACAGGGTCACTCGCAGTGAGGGAGGAGCAACAGGGTCACTGGCAGAGAGGGAGGAACAACAGGGTCACTGGCAGTGAGGGAGGAGCAACAGGGTCACTCGCAGCGAGGGAGGAGCAACAGGGTCACTCGCAGCGAGGGAGGAGCAACACGGTCACTCGCAGCCAAGGACGAGTAACAGGGTCACTCACAGTGAGGGAGGAGCAACAGGGTCACTCGAAGTGAGGGAGGAGCAACACGGTCACTCGCAGCCAAGGACGAGTAACAGGGTCACTCACAGTGAGGGAGGAGCAACACGGTCACTCGCAGCCAAGGACGAGTAACAGGGTCACTCACAGTGAGGGAGGAGCAACAGGGTCACTCGGAGCGAGGGAGGAGCGACAGGGTCACTCGCAGTGAGAAAGCAACAGGGTCACTCGCAGTGAGGGAGGAGCAACAGGGTCAGTCGCAGTGAGGGAGGAGCAACAGGGTCACTCGCAGTGAGGGAGGAGCAACAGGGTCACTCGCAGTGAGGGATGAGCAACAGGGTCACTCGCTGTGAGGGAGGAGCAACAGGGTCACTCGCAGTGAGGGAGGAGCAACAGGGTCACTGGCAGTGAGGGAGGAGCAACAGGGTCACTGGCAGTGAGGGAGGAACAACAGGGTCACTGGCACTGAGGGAGGAGCAACAGGGTCACTCGCAGTGAGGGAGGAGCAACAGGGTCACTCGCAGTTAGAAAGCAGCAACAGGGTCACTCGCAGTGAGGGATGAGCAACAGGGTCACTCGCAGTGAGGGAGGAGCAACAGGGTCACTCGCAGCGAGGGAGGAGCAACAGGGTCACTCGCAGTGAGGGAGGAGCAACACGGTCACTCGCAGCCAAGGACGAGTAACAGGGTCACTCACAGTGAGGGAGGAGCAACAGGGTCACTCGAAGTGAGGGAGGAGCATCACGGTCACTCGCAGCCAAGGACGAGTAACAGGGTCACTCACAGTGAGGGAGGAGCAACACGGTCACTCGCAGCCAAGGACGAGTAACAGGGTCACTCACAGTGAGGGAGGAGCAACAGGGTCACTCGCAGCGAGGGAGGAGCAACAGGGTCACTCGCAGCGAGGAAGGAGCAACAGGGTCACTCGCAGCCAAGGACGAGTAACAGGGTCACTCAAAGTGAGGGAGGAGCAACAGGGTCACTCGCAGTGAGGGAGGAGGAACAGGGTCACTCGCAGCGAGGATGGAGCAACAGTGTCACTCGCAGTGAGGGAGGAGCAACAGGGTCACTCGCCGTGAGGGAGGAGCAACAGGGTCACTCGCCGTGAGGGAGGAGCAACAGTGTCACTCGCAGTGAGGGAGGAGCAACAGTGTCACTCGCAGTGAGGGAGGAGCAACAGGGTCACTCGCAGTGAGGGAGGAGCAACAGTGTCACTCGCAGTGAGGGAGGAGCAACAGGGTCACTCGCAGTGAGGGAGGAGCAACAGGGTCACTCGCAGTGAGGGAGGAGCAACAGTGTCACTCGCAGTGAGGGAGGAGCAACAGGGTCACTCGCAGTGAGGGAGGAACAACAGGGTCACTCGCAGTGAGGGAGGAGCAACAGGGTCACTCGCAGTGAGGGAGGAGCAACAGGGTCACTCGCAGTGAGGGAGGAGCAACAGGGTCACTCGCAGTGAGGGAGGAGCAACAGTGTCACTCGCAGTGAGGGAGGAGCAACGGTCACTTGCAGCGGGGGAGGAGCAACAGGGCCACTCGCAGTTAGGGAGGAGCAACAGGGTCACTCACAGCGAGGGAGGAGCAACAGGGTCACTCACAGCGAGGGAGGAGCAACAGGGTCATTCGCAGTGAGGGAGGAGCAACAAGGTCACTCGCAGTGAGGGAGGAGCAACAGGGTCAATCGCAGTGAGGGAGGAGCAACAGGGTCAATCGCAGTGAGGGAGGAGCAACAGGGTCACTCGCAGTGAGGGAGGAGCAACAGGGTCACTCGCAGTGAGGGAGGAGCAACAGGGTCAATCGCAGTGAGGGAGGAGCAACAGGGTCAATCGCAGTGTGGGAGGAGCAACAGGGTCACTCGCAGTGCGGGAGGAGCAACAGGGTCACTCGCTGTGAGGGAGTAGCAACAGGGTCACTCGCAGTGAGGGAGGAGCAACAGGGTCACTCGCAGTGAGGGAGGAGCAACAGGGTCACTGGCAGTGAGGGAGGAGCAACAGGGTCACTGGCAGTGAGGGAGGAGCAACAGGGTCACTCGCAGTGAGGGAACACCAACAGGGTCACTCGCAGTGAGGGAGGAGCAACAGGGTCACTCGCAGTGAGGGAGGAGCAACAGGGTCACTCGCAGTGAGGGAGCAGCAACAGGGTCACTCGTAGTGAGAAAGCAACCGGGTCACTCCCAGTGAGGGAGGAGCAACAGGGTCACTCGCAGTGAGGGAAGAGCAACAGGGTCACTCGCAGTGAGGGAGGAGCAACAGTGTCACTCGCAGTGAGGGAGGAGCAACAGGGTCACTCGCAGTGAGGGAGGAGCAACAGGGCCATTCGCAGCGAGGGAGGAGCAACAGGGTCACTCGCAGAGAGAAAGAAGCAACAGGGTCACTCGCAGTGAGGGAACACCAACAGGGTCACTCGCAGTGAGGGAGGAGCAACAGGGTCACTCGCAGCGAGGGAGGAGCAACAGGGTCACTCGCAGAGAGGGAGGAGCAACAGGGTCACTCGCAGCGAGGGAGGAGCAACAGGGTCACTCGCAGAGAGAAAGAAGCAACAGGGTCACTCGCAGTGAGGGAGCACCAACAGGGTCACTCGTAGTGAGAAAGCAACAGGGTCACTCGCAGTGAGGGAGCACCAACAGGGTCACTCGTAGTGAGAAAGCAACAGGGTCACTCGCAGTGAGGGAGGAGCAACAGGGTCACTCGCAGTGAGGGAGGAGCAACAGGGTCAGTCGCAGTGAGGGAGGAGCAACAGGGTCACTCGCAGTGAGGGAGGAGCAACAGGGTCACTCGCAGTGAGGGATGAGCAACAGGGTCACTCGCTGTGAGGGAGGAGCAACAGGGTCACTCGCAGTGAGGGAGGAGCAACAGGGTCACTCGCAGTGAGGGAGGAGCAACAGGGTCACTGGCAGAGAGGGAGGAACAACAGGGTCACTGGCAGTGAGGGAGGAGCAACAGGGTCACTCGCAGCGAGGGAGGAGCAACAGGGTCACTCGCAGCGAGGGAGGAGCAACACGGTCACTCGCAGCCAAGGACGAGTAACAGGGTCACTCACAGTGAGGGAGGAGCAACAGGGTCACTCGAAGTGAGGGAGGAGCAACACGGTCACTCGCAGCCAAGGACGAGTAACAGGGTCACTCACAGTGAGGGAGGAGCAACACGGTCACTCGCAGCCAAGGACGAGTAACAGGGTCACTCACAGTGAGGGAGGAGCAACAGGGTCACTCGGAGCGAGGGAGGAGCGACAGGGTCACTCGCAGTGAGAAAGCAACAGGGTCACTCGCAGTGAGGGAGGAGCAACAGGGTCAGTCGCAGTGAGGGAGGAGCAACAGGGTCACTCGCAGTGAGGGAGGAGCAACAGGGTCACTCGCAGTGAGGGATGAGCAACAGGGTCACTCGCTGTGAGGGAGGAGCAACAGGGTCACTCGCAGTGAGGGAGGAGCAACAGGGTCACTGGCAGTGAGGGAGGAGCAACAGGGTCACTGGCAGTGAGGGAGGAACAACAGGGTCACTGGCACTGAGGGAGGAGCAACAGGGTCACTCGCAGTGAGGGAGGAGCAACAGGGTCACTCGCAGTTAGAAAGCAGCAACAGGGTCACTCGCAGTGAGGGATGAGCAACAGGGTCACTCGCAGTGAGGGAGGAGCAACAGGGTCACTCGCAGCGAGGGAGGAGCAACAGGGTCACTCGCAGTGAGGGAGGAGCAACACGGTCACTCGCAGCCAAGGACGAGTAACAGGGTCACTCACAGTGAGGGAGGAGCAACAGGGTCACTCGAAGTGAGGGAGGAGCATCACGGTCACTCGCAGCCAAGGACGAGTAACAGGGTCACTCACAGTGAGGGAGGAGCAACACGGTCACTCGCAGCCAAGGACGAGTAACAGGGTCACTCACAGTGAGGGAGGAGCAACAGGGTCACTCGCAGCGAGGGAGGAGCAACAGGGTCACTCGCAGCGAGGAAGGAGCAACAGGGTCACTCGCAGCCAAGGACGAGTAACAGGGTCACTCAAAGTGAGGGAGGAGCAACAGGGTCACTCGCAGTGAGGGAGGAGGAACAGGGTCACTCGCAGCGAGGATGGAGCAACAGTGTCACTCGCAGTGAGGGAGGAGCAACAGGGTCACTCGCCGTGAGGGAGGAGCAACAGGGTCACTCGCCGTGAGGGAGGAGCAACAGTGTCACTCGCAGTGAGGGAGGAGCAACAGTGTCACTCGCAGTGAGGGAGGAGCAACAGGGTCACTCGCAGTGAGGGAGGAGCAACAGTGTCACTCGCAGTGAGGGAGGAGCAACAGGGTCACTCGCAGTGAGGGAGGAGCAACAGGGTCACTCGCAGTGAGGGAGGAGCAACAGTGTCACTCGCAGTGAGGGAGGAGCAACAGGGTCACTCGCAGTGAGGGAGGAACAACAGGGTCACTCGCAGTGAGGGAGGAGCAACAGGGTCACTCGCAGTGAGGGAGGAGCAACAGGGTCACTCGCAGTGAGGGAGGAGCAACAGGGTCACTCGCAGTGAGGGAGGAGCAACAGTGTCACTCGCAGTGAGGGAGGAGCAACGGTCACTTGCAGCGGGGGAGGAGCAACAGGGCCACTCGCAGTTAGGGAGGAGCAACAGGGTCACTCACAGCGAGGGAGGAGCAACAGGGTCACTCACAGCGAGGGAGGAGCAACAGGGTCATTCGCAGTGAGGGAGGAGCAACAAGGTCACTCGCAGTGAGGGAGGAGCAACAGGGTCAATCGCAGTGAGGGAGGAGCAACAGGGTCAATCGCAGTGAGGGAGGAGCAACAGGGTCACTCGCAGTGAGGGAGGAGCAACAGGGTCACTCGCAGTGAGGGAGGAGCAACAGGGTCAATCGCAGTGAGGGAGGAGCAACAGGGTCAATCGCAGTGTGGGAGGAGCAACAGGGTCACTCGCAGTGCGGGAGGAGCAACAGGGTCACTCGCTGTGAGGGAGTAGCAACAGGGTCACTCGCAGTGAGGGAGGAGCAACAGGGTCACTCGCAGTGAGGGAGGAGCAACAGGGTCACTGGCAGTGAGGGAGGAGCAACAGGGTCACTGGCAGTGAGGGAGGAGCAACAGGGTCACTCGCAGTGAGGGAGGAGCAACAGGGTCACTCGCAGTTAGAAAGGAGCAACAGGGTCACTCGCAGTGAGGGAT
Organism: Mustelus asterias; assembly: GCF_964213995.1. NCBI lineage: Eukaryota > Metazoa > Chordata > Chondrichthyes > Carcharhiniformes > Triakidae > Mustelus > Mustelus asterias. The sequence continues at coordinate 30,002,196 of NC_135818.1, forward strand.
GAGCAACAGGGTCACTTGCAGTGAGGGAGGAGCAACTGGGTCACTCGCAGTGAGAAAGCAACTGGGTCACTCGCAGTGAGGGAGGAGCAACAGGGTCACTCGCAAAGAGGGAGTAGCAACAGGGTCACTCGCAGCCAAGGACGAGTAACAGGGTCACTCACAGTGAGGGAGGAGCAACAGAGTCACTCGCAGTGAGGGAGGAGCAACAGGGTCACTCGCAGCGAGGAAGGAGCAACAGGGTCACTCGCAGTGAGAAAGCAACAGGGTCACTCGCAGTGAGGGAGGAGCAACAGGGTCACTCGCAGTGAGGGAGGAGCAACAGGGTCACTCGCAGTGAGGGAGGAGCAACAGGGTCACTCGCAGTGAGAAAGGAGCAACAGGGTCACTCGCAGTGAAGGAGCACCAACAGGGTCACTTGCAGCGAGGGACGAGCAACAGGGTCACTCGCAGTGCGAAAGGAGCAACAGGTTCACTCGCAGTGCGAGAGGAGCAACAGGGTCACTCGCAGTGAGACAGGAGCAACAGGGTCACTCGCAGTGAGGGAGGAGCAACAGGGTCACTCGCAGAGAGAAAGAAGCAACAGGGTCACTCGCAGTGAGGGAGCACCAACAGGGTCACTTGCAGCGAGGGACGAGCAACAGGGTCACTCGCAGTGAGGGAGGAGCAACAGGGTCACTCGCAGTGAGGGAGGAGCAACAGGGTCACTCGCAGCGAGGGAGGAGCAACAGTGTCACTCGCAGAGAGAAAGAAGCAACAGGGTCACTCGCAGTGAGGGAGGAGCAACAGGGTCACTCGCAGTGAGAAAGCAACAGGGTCACTCCCAGTGAGGGAGGAGCAACAGGGTCACTCGGAGCGAGGGAGGAGCGACAGGGTCACTCGCAGTGAGAAAGCAACAGGGTCACTCGCAGTGAGGGAGGAGCAACAGGGTCAGTCGCAGTGAGGGAGGAGCAACAGGGTCACGCGCAGTGAGGGAGGAGCAACAGGGTCACTCGCAGTGAGGGATGAGCAACAGGGTCACTCGCTGTGAGGGAGGAGCAACAGGGTCACTCGCAGTGAGGGAGGAGCAACAGGGTCACTCGCAGTGAGGGAGGAGCAACAGGGTCACTCGGAGCGAGGGAGGAGCAACAGGGTCACTCGCAGTGAGGGAGGAGCAACAGGGTCACTCGGAGCGAGGGAGGAGCGACAGGGTCACTCGCAGTGAGAAAGCAACAGGGTCACTCGCAGTGAGGGAGGAGCAACAGGGTCAGTCGCAGTGAGGGAGGAGCAACAGGGTCACTCGCAGTGAGGGAGGAGCAACAGGGTCACTCGCAGTGAGGGATGAGCAACAGGGTCACTCGCTGTGAGGGAGGAGCAACAGGGTCACTCACAGTGAGGGAGGAGCAACAGGGTCACTGGCAGTGAGGGAGGAGCAACAGGGTCACTCGCAGTGATGGAGGAGCAACAGGGTCACTCGCAGTTAGAAAGGAGCAACAGGGTCACTCGCAGTGAGGGATGAGCAACAGGGTCACTCGCAGTGAGGGAGGAGCAACAGGGTCACTCGCAGTGAGGGAGGAGCAATAGGGTCACTCGCAGCGAGGGAGGAGCAACAGGGTCACTCGCAGTGAGGGAGGAGCAACAGGGTCACTCGCAGTGAGAAAGGAGCAACAGGGTCACTCGCAGTGAGGGAGGAGCAACACGGTCACTCGCAGTTAGAAAGGAGCAACAGGGTCACTCGCAGTGAGGGATGAGCAACAGGGTCACTCGCAGTGAGGGAGGAGCAACAGGGTCACTCGCAGTGACGGAGACACATCAGGGTCACTCGCAGTGAGAAAGCAACAGGGTCACTCGCAGTGAGGGAGGAGCAACAGGGTCACTCGCAAAGAGGGAGTAGCAACAGGGTCACTCGCAGCGATGGAGGAGCAACAGGGTCACTCGCAGTGAGGGAGGAGCAACAGGGTCACTCGCAATGAGGGAGTAGCAACAGGGTCACTCGCAGCGAGGAAGGAGCAACAGGGTCACTCGCAGTGAGGGAGGAGCAACAGGGTCACTCGCAAAGAGGGAGTAGCAACAGGGTCACTCGCAGCGAGGAAGGAGCAACAGGGTCACTCACAGTGAGGGAGGAGCAACAGGGTCACTCGCAAAGAGGGAGTAGCAACAGGGTCACTCGCAGCGAGGAAGGAGCAACAGGGTCACTCGCAGTGAAGGACGAGTAACAGGGTCACTGACAGTGAGGGAGGAGCAACAGGGTCACTCGAAGTGAGGGAGGAGCAACAGGGTCACTCGCAGCGAGGGAGGAGCAACAGGGTCACTCGCAGCGAGGAAGGAGCAACAGGGTCACTCGCAGTGAGAAAGGAGCAACTGGGTCACTCGCAGTGAGGGAGCGGCAACAGGGTCACTCGCAGTGAGAAAGGAGCAACAGGGTCACTCTCAGTGAGAAAGCAACAGGGTCACTCGCAGTGAGAGAGGAGCAACAGGGTCATTCACAGCGGGTGAGGAGCAACAGGTTCACTCGCAGCAAGAAAGGAGCAACAGGGTCACTCGCAGTGAGAACGGAGCAACAGGGTCACTCGCAGTGAGAACGGAGCAACAGGGTCACTCGCAGTGAGGGAGGAGCAACAGGGTCACTCGCAGTGAAAAAGGAGCAACAGGGTCAGCGCAGTGAGGGAGGAGCAACAGGGTCACTCGTAGTGAAAAAGGAGCAACAGGGTCAGCGCAGTGAGGGAGGAGCAACAGGGTCACTCGCAGTGAGGGAGGAGCAACAGGGTCACTCGCAGTGAGAAAGGAGCAACAGGGTCACTCGCAGTGAGAAAGCAACAGGGTCACTCGCAGTGAGAAAGGAGCAACAGGGTCAATCGCAGTGAGGGAGGAGCAACAGGTTGACTCGCAGTGAGGGAGGAGCAACAGGGTCACTCGCAGTGAAAAAGCAACAGGGTAAATCGCAGTGAGGGAGGAGCAACAGGGTCACTCGCAGTCAGAAAGCAACAGGGTCATTCACAGTGAGGGAGGAGTAACAGGGTCACTCGCAGCGGGGGAGGAGCAACAGGGTCACTCGTAGTGAAAAAGGAGCAACAGGGTCACTCGCAGTGAGAAAGGAGCAACAGGGTCACTCGCAGTGAGGGAGGAGCAACAGGGTCACTCGCAGTGAGAAAGCAACAGGGTCACTCGCAGTGAGAAAGGAGCAACTGGGTCACTCGCAGTGAGAAAGCAACAGGGTCACTCGCAGTGAGAAAGCAACAGGGTCACTCGCAGTGAGATAGCAACAGGGTCACTCGCAGTGAGGGAGGAGCAACCGGGTCACTCGCAGTGAGAAAGGAGCAACAGGGTCACCCGCAGTGAGGGAGGAGCAACAGGGTCACTCACAGAGAGAAAGGAGCAACAGGGTCACTCGCACTGAGGGAGGAGCAACAGGTTCACTCGCAGTGAGGGAGGAGCAACAGGGTCACTCGCAGTGAGAAAGGAGCAACAGGGTCACTCGCAGTGAGAAAGGAGCAACTGGGTCACTCGCAGAGAGAAAGGAGCAACAGGGTCACTCGCAGTGAGGGAGGAGCAACAGGGTCACTCGCACTGAGGGAGGAGCAACAGGGTGACTCGCAGTGAGGGAGGACCAACAGGGTCACTCGCAGTGAGGGAGGAGCAACAGGGTCACTCGCAGCGAGGGAGGAGCAACAGGGTCATTCGCAGCGAGGGAGGAGCAACAGGGTCACTCGCAGAGAGAAAGAAGCAACAGGGTCACTCGCAGTGAGGGAACACCAACAGGGTCACTCGCAGTGAGGGAGGAGCAACAGGGTCACTCGCAGCGAGGGAGGAGCAACAGGGTCACTCGCAGAGAGGGAGGAGCAACAGGGTGACTCGCAGCGAGGGAGGAGCAACAGGGTCATTCGCAGCGAGGGAGGAGCAACAGGGTCACTCGCAGAGAGAAAGAAGCAACAGGGTCACTCGCAGTGAGGGAACACCAACAGGGTCACTCGCAGTGAGGGAGGAGCAACAGGGTCACTCGCAGTGAGGGAGGAGCAACAGGGTGACTCGCAGTGAGGGAGCAGCAACAGGGTCACTCGTACTGAGAAAGCAACCGGGTCACTCCCAGTGAGGGAGGAGCAACAGGGTCACTCGCAGTGAGGGAAAAGCAACAGGGTCACTCGCAGTGAGGGAGGAGCAACAGTGTCACTCGCAGTGAGGGAGGAGCAACAGGGTCATTCGCAGTGAGGGAGGAGCAACAGGGCCATTCGCAGCGAGGGAGGAGCAACAGGGTCACTCGCAGAGAGAAAGAAGCAACAGGGTCACACGCAGTGAGGGAACACCAACAGGGTCACTCGCAGTGAGGGAGGAGCCACAGGCTCACTCGCAGCGAGGGAGGAGCAACAGGGTCACTCGCAGAGAGGGAGGAGCAACAGGGTCACTCGCAGCGAGGGAGGAGCAACAGGGTCACTCGCAGAGAGAAAGAAGCAACAGGGTCACTCGCAGTGAGGGAGCACCAACAGGGTCACTCGTAGTGAGAAAGCAACAGGGTCACTCGCAGTGAGGGAGGAGCAACAGGGTCACTCCCAGTGAGGGAGGAGCAACAGGGTCACTCGCAGTGAGGGAGAAGCAACAGGGTAACTCGCAGTGAGGGAGGAGCAACAGGGTCAGTCGCAGTGAGGGAGGAGCAACAGGGTCACTCGCAGTGAGGGTGGAGCAACAGGGTCACTCGCAGTGAGGGATGAGCAACAGGGTCACTCGCTGTGAGGGAGGAGCAACAGGGTCACTCGCAGTGAGGGAGGAGCAACAGGGTCACTCGCAGTGAGGGAGGAGCAACAGGGTCACTGGCAGTGAGGGAGGAACAACAGGGTCACTGGCAGTGAGGGAGGAGCAACAGGGTCACTCGCAGAGAGGGAGGAGCAACAGGGTCACTCGCAGTGAGGGAGGAGCAACACGGTCACTCGCAGCCAAGGACGAGTAACAGGGTCACTCACAGTGAGGGAGGAGCAACAGGGTCACTCGAAGTGAGGGAGGAGCAACACGGTCACTTGCAGCCAAGGACGAGTAACAGGGTCACTCACAGTGAGGGAGGAGCAACACGGTCACTCGCAGCCAAGGACGAGTAACAGGGTCACTCACAGTGAGGGAGGAGCAACAGGGTCACTCGGAGCGAGGGAGGAGCGACAGGGTCACTCGCAGTGAGAAAGCAACAGGGTCACTCGCAGTGAGGGAGGAGCAACAGGGTCAGTCGCAGTGAGGGAGGAGCAACAGGGTCACTCGCAGTGAGGGAGGAGCAACAGGGTCACTCGCAGTGAGGGATGAGCAACAGGGTCACTCGCAGTGAGAAAGGAGCAACAGGGTCAATCGCAGTGAGGGAGGAGCAACAGGTTGACTCGCAGTGAGGGAGGAGCAACAGGGTCACTCGCAGTGAAAAAGCAACAGGGTAAATCGCAGTGAGGGAGGAGCAACAGGGTCACTCGCAGTCAGAAAGCAACAGGGTCATTCACAGTGAGGGAGGAGTAACAGGGTCACTTGCAGCGGGGGAGGAGCAACAGGGTCACTCGTAGTGAAAAAGGAGCAACAGGGTCACTCGCAGTGAGAAAGGAGCAACAGGGTCACTCGCAGTGAGGGAGGAGCAACAGGGTCACTCGCAGTGAGAAAGCAACAGGGTCACTCGCAGTGAGAAAGGAGCAACTGGGTCACTCGCAGTGAGAAAGCAACAGGGTCACTCGCAGTGAGAAAGCAACAGGGTCACTCGCAGTGAGATAGCAACAGGGTCACTCGCAGTGAGGGAGGAGCAACCGGGTCACTCGCAGTGAGAAAGGAGCAACAGGGTCACCCGCAGTGAGGGAGGAGCAACAGGGTCACTCACAGAGAGAAAGGAGCAACAGGGTCACTCGCACTGAGGGAGGAGCAACAGGTTCACTCGCAGTGAGGGAGGAGCAACAGGGTCACTCGCAGTGAGAAAGGAGCAACAGGGTCACTCGCAGTGAGAAAGGAGCAACTGGGTCACTCGCAGAGAGAAAGGAGCAACAGGGTAACTCGCAGTGAGGGAGGGGCAACAGGGTCACTCGCACTGAGGGAGGAGCAACAGGGTGACTCGCAGTGAGGGAGGACCAACAGGGTCACTCGCAGTGAGGGAGGAGCAACAGGGTGACTCGCAGCGAGGGAGGAGCAACAGGGTCATTCGCAGCGAGGGAGGAGCAACAGGGTCACTCGCAGAGAGAAAGAAGCAACAGGGTCACTCGCAGTGAGGGAACACCAACAGGGTCACTCGCAGTGAGGGAGGAGCAACAGGGTCACTCGCAGCGAGGGAGGAGCAACAGGGTCACTCGCAGAGAGGGAGGAGCAACAGGGTGACTCGCAGCGAGGGAGGAGCAACAGGGTCATTCGCAGCGAGGGAGGAGCAACAGGGTCACTCGCAGAGAGAAAGAAGCAACAGGGTCACTCGCAGTGAGGGAACACCAACAGGGTCACTCGCAGTGAGGGAGGAGCAACAGGGTCACTCGCAGTGAGGGAGGAGCAACAGGGTGACTCGCAGTGAGGGAGCAGCAACAGGGTCACTCGTACTGAGAAAGCAACCGGGTCACTCCCAGTGAGAGAGGAGCAACAGGGTCACTCGCAGTGAGGGAAGAGCAACAGGGTCACTCGCAGTGAGGGAGGAGCAACAGTGTCACTCGCAGTGAGGGAGGAGCAACAGGGTCACTCGCAGTGAGGGAGGAGCAACAGGGCCATTCGCAGCGAGGGAGGAGCAACAGGGTCACTCGCAGAGAGAAAGAAGCAACAGGGTCACTCGCAGTGAGGGAACACCAACAGGGTCACTCGCAGTGAGGGAGGAGCAACAGGGTCACTCGCAGCGAGGGAGGAGCAACAGGGTCACTCGCAGAGAGGGAGGAGCAACAGGGTCACTCGCAGCGAGGGAGGAGCAACAGGGTCACTCGCAGAGAGAAAGAAGCAACAGGGTCACTCGCAGTGAGGGAGCACCAACATGGTCACTCGTAGTGAGAAAGCAACAGGGTCACTCGCAGTGAGGGAGCACCAACAGGGTCACTCGTAGTGAGAAAGCAACAGGGTCACTCGCAGTGAGGGAGGAGCAACAGGGTCACTCCCAGTGAGGGAGGAGCAACAGGGTCACTCGCAGTGAGGGAGGAGCAACAGGGTCACTCGCAGTGAGGGAGGAGCAACAGGGTCAGTCGCAGTGAGGGAGGAGCAACAGGGTCACTCGCAGTGAGGGAGGAGCAACAGGGTCACTCGCAGTGAGGGATGAGCAACAGGGTCACTCGCTGTGAGGGAGGAGCAACAGGGTCACTCGCAGTGAGGGAGGAGCAACAGGGTCACTCGCAGTGAGGGAGGAGCAACAGGGTCACTGGCAGTGAGGGAGGAACAACAGGGTCACTGGCAGTGAGGGAGGAGCAACAGGGTCACTCGCAGAGAGGGAGGAGCAACAGGGTCACTCGCAGTGAGGGAGGAGCAACACGGTCACTCGCAGCCAAGGACGAGTAACAGGGTCACTCACAGTGAGGGAGGAGCAACAGGGTCACTCGAAGTGAGGGAGGAGCAACACGGTCACTCGCAGCCAAGGACGAGTAACAGGGTCACTCACAGTGAGGGAGGAGCAACACGGTCACTCGCAGCCAAGGACGAGTAACAGGGTCACTCACAGTGAGGGAGGAGCAACAGGGTCACTCGGAGCGAGGGAGGAGCGACAGGGTCACTCGCAGTGAGAAAGCAACAGGGTCACTCGCAGTGAGGGAGGAGCAACAGGGTCAGTCGCAGTGAGGGAGGAGCAACAGGGTCACTCGCAGTGAGGGAGGAGCAACAGGGTCACTCGCAGTGAGGGATGAGCAACAGGGTCACTCGCTGTGAGGGAGGAGCAACAGGGTCACTCGCAGTGAGGTAGGAGCAACAGGGTCACTCGCAGTGAGGGAGGAGCAACAGGGTCACTGGCAGTGAGGGAGGAACAACAGGGTCACTGGCAGTGAGGGAGGAGCAACAGGGTCACTCGCAGTGAGGGAGGAGCAACAGGGTCACTCGCAGTTAGAAAGGAGCAACAGGGTCACTCGCAGTGAGGGATGAGCAACAGGGTCACTCGTAGTGAGGGAGGAGCAACAGGGTCACTCGCAGCGAGGGAGGAGCAACAGGGTCACTCGCAGTGAGGGAGGAGCAACACGGTCACTCGCAGCCAAGGACGAGTAACAGGGTCACTCACAGTGAGGGAGGAGCAACAGGGTCACTCGAAGTGAGGGAGGAGCAACACGGTCACTCGCAGCCAAGGACGAGTAACAGGGTCACTCACAGTGAGGGAGGAGCAACACGGTCACTCGCAGCCAAGGACGAGTAACAGGGTCACTCACAGTGAGGGAGGAGCAACAGGGTCACTCGCAGCGAGGGAGGAGCAACAGGGTCACTCGCAGCGAGGAAGGAGCAACAGGGTCACTCGCAGCCAAGGACGAGTAACAGGGTCACTCAAAGTGAGGGAGGAGCAACAGGGTCACTCGCAGTGAGGGAGGAGGAACAGGGTTACTCGCAGCGAGGATGGAGCAACAATGTCACTCGCAGTGAGGGAGGAGCAACAGGGTCACTCGCCGTGAGGGAGGAGCAACAGTGTCACTCGCAGTGAGGGAGGAGCAACAGGGTCACTCGCAGTGAGGGAGGAACAACAGGGTCACTCGCAGTGAGGGAGGAGCAACAGGGTCACTCGCAGTGAGGGAGGAGCAACAGGGTCACTCGCAGTGAGGGAGGAGCAACAGGGTCACTCGCAGTGAGGGAGGAGCAACAGTGTCACTCGCAGTGAGGGAGGAGCAACGGTCACTTGAAGCGGGGGAGGAGCAACAGGGCCACTCGCAGTTAGGGAGGAGCAACAGGGTCACTCACAGCGAGGGAGGAGCAACAGGGTCACTCACAGCGAGGGAGGAGCAACAGGGTCATTCGCAGTGAGGGAGGAGCAACAAGGTCACTCGCAGTGAGGGAGGAGCAACAGGGTCAATCGCAGTGAGGGAGGAGCAACAGGGTCAATCGCAGTGTGGGAGGAGCAACAGGGTCACTCGCAGTGCGGGAGGAGCAACAGGGTCACTCGCTGTGAGGGAGGAGCAACAGGGTCACTCGCAGTGAGGGAGGAGCAACAGGGTCACTCGCAGTGAGGGAGGAGCAACAGGGTCACTGGCAGTGAGGGAGGAGCAACAGGGTCACTGGCAGTGAGGGAGGAGCAACAGGGTCACTCGCAGTGAGGGAGGAGCAACAGGGTCACTCGCAGTGAGGGAGGAGCAACAGGGTCACTCGCAGTTAGAAAGGAGCAACAGGGTCACTCGCAGTGAGGGATGAGCAACAAGGTCACTTGCAGTGAGGGAGGAGCAACTGGGTCACTCGCAGTGAGAAAGCAACTGGGTCACTCGCAGTGAGGGAGGAGCAACAGGGTCACTCGAAGTGAGGGAGGAGCAACAGGGTCACTCGTAGCGAGGAAGGAGCAACAGGGTCACTCGCAGCCAACGACGAGTAACAGGGTCACTCACAGTGAGGGAGGAGCAACAGAGTCACTCGCAGTGAGGGAGGAGCAACAGGGTCACTCGCAGTGAGAAAGCAACAGGGTCACTCGCAGTGATGGAGGAGCAACAGGGTCACTCGCAGTGAGGGAGGAGCAACAGGGTCACTCGCAGTGAGGGAGGAGCAACAGGGTCACTCGCGGTGAGGGAGGAGCAACAGGGTCACTCGCAGTGATGGAGGAGCAACAGGGTCACTCGCAGTGAGGAAGGAGTAACAGGGTCACTCGCAGTGAAGGAGGAGCAACGGTCACTTGCACCGGGGGAGGAGCAACAGGGTCACTCGCAGTGAGGGAGGAGCAACAGGGTCACTCACAGCGAGGGAGGATCAACAGGGTCACTCGCAGTGAGGGAGGAGCAACAGGGTCACTCACAGCGAGGGAGGAGCAACAGGGTCAATCGCAGTGAGGGAGGAGCAACAGGGTCACTCGCAGTGAGGGAGGAGCAACAGGGTCACTCGCAGTGAGGGAGGAGCAACAGGGTCACTCGCAGTGAGGGAGGAGCAACAGGGTCAATCGCAGTGAGGGAGGAGCGACAGGGTCAATCGCAGTGTGGGAGGAGCAACAGGGTCACTCGCAGTGCGGGAGGAGCAACAGGGTCACTCGCAGCGAGGGAGGAGCAACAGGGTCACTCGCAGTGAGGGAGGAGCAACAGGGTCACTCGCAGTGAGGGAGGAGCAACAGGATCACTCGCAGTGAGGGAGGAGCAACAGGGTCATTCGCAGTGCCGAACGAGCAACAGGGTCACTCGCAGTGCGAAAGGAGCAACAGGTTCACTCGCAGTGCGAGAGGAGCAACAGGGTCACTCGCAGTGAGGGAGGAGCAACAGGGTCACTCGCAGTGAGAAAGGAGCAACAGGGTCAGTCGCAGTGAGAAAGGACCAACTGGGTCACTCGCAGTGAGGGAGGAGTAACAGGGTCACTCACAGTGAGAAAGGAGCAACGGGGTCACTCGCAGTGAGGGAGGAGTAACAGGGTCACTCGCAGTGAGAAAGGAGCAACGGGGTCACTCGCAGTGAGGGAGGAGAAACAGTGTCACTCGCAGTGTGAAAGGAGCAACAGGGTCATTCGCAGTGAGAAAGCAACAGGGTCACTCGCAGTGAGGGAACAGCAACAGGGTCATTCGCAGTGAGGGAGGAGCAACAAGGTCACTCGCAGTGAGGGAGGAGCAACAGGGTCACTCGCAGTGAGAAAGGAGCAACAGGGTCACTCGCAGTGAGGGAGGAGCAACAGGGTCACTCGCAGTGAGAAAGGAGCAACAGGGTCATTCGCAGTGAGAAAGGAGCAACAGGGTCACTCGCAGTGAGAAAGCAACAGGGTCACTCGCAGCGAGGGAGGAGCAACAGGGTCACTCGCAGTGAGGGAGGAGCAACAGGGTCACTCGCAGTGAGGGAGGAGCAACGGGGTCACTCGCAGTGAGGGAGGAGCAACAGGGTCACTCGCAGTGAGAAAAGAGCAACAGGGTCACTCGCAGTGAGGGAGGAGCAACAGGGTCACTCGCAGTGAGGGAGGAGCAACGGGGTCACTCACAGTGAGGGAGCAGCAACAGGGTCACTCGCAGTGAGAAAGGAGCAACGGGGTCACTCGCAGTGAGGGAGGAGCAACGGGGTCATTCGCAGTGAGGGAGGAGCAACGGGGTCACTCGCAGTGAGAAAGAAGCAACGGGGTCACTCGCAGTGAGGGAGGAGCAACAGAGTCACTCGCAGTGAGAAAGGAGCAACAGGGTCAGTCGCAGTGAGGGAGGAGCAACAGGGTCACTCGCAGTGAGAAAGGAGCAACAGGGTCAGTCGCAGTGAGGGAGGAGCAACAGGGTCACTCGCAGTGAGGGAGGAGCAACGGGGTCACTCGCAGTGAGGGAGGATCAACAGGGTCACTCGCAGTGAGGGAGGAGCAACGGGGTCACTCGCAGTGAGGGAGGAGCAATAGGGTCACTCACAGTGAGGGAGGAGCAACAGGGTCACTCGCAGTGAGGGAGGAGCTACAGGGTCACTCGCAGTGAGGGAGGAGCAACAGGGTCAATCGCAGTGAGGGAGGAGCAACAGGGTCACTCGCAGTGAGGGAGGAGCAACAGAGTCACTGGCAGTGAGGGAGGAGCAACAGGGTCACTCGCAGTGAGAAAGCAACAGGGTCACCTGCAGTGAGAAAGGATCAACAGGGTCACTTGCAGTGAGAAAGCAACAGGGTCACTCGCAGTGAGAAAGCAACAGGGTCACTCGCAGTGAGGGAGGAGCAACAGGGTCACTCGCAGTGAGGGAGGAGCAACAGAGTCACTGGCAGTGAGAAAGGAGCAACAGGGTCACTCGCAGTGAGAAAGCAACAGGGTCACTTGCAGTGAGAAAGGAGCAACATGGTCACTCGCAGTGAGAAACGAGCAGCAGGGTCACTCGCAGTGAGAAAGCAACAGGGTCACTCGCAGTGAGGGAGGAGCAAAAGGGTCACTCGCAGTGAGGGAGGAGCAACGGGGTCATTCGCAGTGAGGGAGGAGCAGCAGGGTCACTCGCAGTGAGAATGGAGCAACAGGGTGACTTGCAGTGAGAAAGCAACAGGGTCACTCACAGTGAGGGAGGAGCAACAGGGTCACTGGCAGCGAGGGAGGAGCAACAGGGTCATTCGCAGTGAGGGAGGAGCAACGGTGTCACTCGCAGTGAGGGAGGAGCAACAGGGTCACTCGCAGTGAGGGAGGAGCAACACGGTCACTGGCAGCAAGGGAGGAGCAACAGGGTCATTCGCAGTGAGGGAGGAGCAACAGGGTCACTCGCAGTGAGGGAGGAGCAACAGGGTCACTCGCAGTGAGGGAGGAGCAACAGGGTCACTCGCAGTGAGAAAGGAGCAACAGGGTCACTCGCAGCGAGGGAGGAGCAACAGGGTCACTCGCCGTGAGAAAGGAGCAACAGGGTCACTCACAGTGAGAAAGGAGTAACAGGGTCATTCGCAGTGAAAAAGGAGCAACAGGGTCATTCGCAGTGAGGGAGGAGCAACAGGGTCACTCGCAGTGAGGGAGGAGCAACAGGGTCATTCGCAGTGAAAAAAGAGCAACAGTGTCATTCGCAGTGAGGGAGGAGCAGCAGGGTCACTCGCGGTGAGGGAGGACCAAAAGGGTCACTCGCAGTGAGAAAGGAGCAACAGGGTCATTCGCAGTGAAAAAGGAGTAACAGGGTCATTCGCAGTGAGGGAGGAGCAACAGGGTCACTCGCAGTGAGGGAGGAGCAAAAGGGTCACTCGCAGTGAGGGAGGAGTAACAGGGTCACGCGCAGTGAGGGAGGAGCAACAGGGTCACTCGCAGTGAGGGAGGAGCAACGGGGTCATTCGCAGTGAGGGAGGAGCAACAGGGTCACTCACAGTGAGGGAGGCGCAACAGGGTCACTCGCAGTGAGGGAGGAGCTACAGGGTCACTCGCAGTGAGGGAGGAGCAACAGGGTCACTCGCTGTGAGGGAGGAGCAACAGGGTCACTCGCAGTGAGGGAGGAGCAACAGAGTCACTGGCAGTGAGGGAGGAGCAACAGGGTCACTCGCAGTGAGAAAGCAACAGGGTCACTTGCAGTGAGAAAGGATCAACAGGGTCACTTGCAGTGAGAAAGCAACAGGGTCACTTGCAGTGAGAAAGGATCAACAGGGTCACTCGCAGTGAGAAAGGAGCAACAGGGTCACTCGCAGTGAGAAAGGAGCAACAGGGTCACTTGCAGTGAGAAAGGAGCAACATGGTCACTCGCAGTGAGAAAGGAGCAACAGGGTCACTCGCAGTGAGAAAGGAGCAACAGGGTCACTTGCAGTGAGAAAGGAGCAACAGGGTCACTCGCAGTGAGAAACGAGCAGCAGGGTCACTTGCAGTGAGAAAGCAACTGTGTCACTCGCAGTGAGGGAGGAGCAACAGGGTCACTCGCAGTGTGGGAGGAGCAACGGGGTCATTCGCAGTGAGGGAGGAGCAACAGGGTCACTCGCAGTGAGGGAGGAGCAACAGGGTCATTCGCATTGAGGGAGGAGCAACGGTGTCACTCGCAGTGAGGGAGGAGCAACAGGGTCACTCGCAGTGAGGGAGGAGCAACAGGTTCACTCGCAGTGAGGGAGGTGCAACGGTGTCACTCGCAGTGAGGGAGGAGCAACAGGGTCACTCGCAGTGAGGGAGGAGCAACAGGGTCACTCGCAGTGAGGGAGGAGCAACAGGGTCATTCCCAGTGAGGGAGGAGCAACAGGGTCAGTCGCAGTGAGAAAGGAGCAACAGGGTCAGTCGCAGTGAGGGAGGAGCAACAGGGTCACTCGCAGTGAGGGAGGAGCAACGGGGTCACTCGCAGTGAGGGAGGAGCAACAGGGTCACTCGCAGTGAGAAAGGAGCAACAGGGTCAGTCGCAGTGAGGGAGGAGCAACAGGGTCACTCGCAGTGAGGGAGGAGCAACGGGGTCACTCGCAGTGAGGGAGGATCAACAGGGTCACTCGCAGTGAGGGAGGAGCAACGGGGTCACTCGCAGTGAGGGAGGAGCAATAGGGTCACTCACAGTGAGGGAGGAGCAACAGGGTCACTCGCAGTGAGGGAGGAGCTACAGGGTCACTCGCAGTGAGGGAGGAGCAACAGGGTCAATCGCAGTGAGGGAGGAGCAACAGGGTCACTCGCAGTGAGGGAGGAGCAACAGAGTCACTGGCAGTGAGGGAGGAGCAACAGGGTCACTCGCAGTGAGAAAGCAACAGGGTCACCTGCAGTGAGAAAGGATCAACAGGGTCACTTGCAGTGAGAAAGCAACAGGGTCACTCGCAGTGAGAAAGCAACAGGGTCACTCGCAGTGAGGGAGGAGCAACAGGGTCACTCGCAGTGAGGGAGGAGCAACAGAGTCACTGGCAGTGAGAAAGGAGCAACAGGGTCACTCGCAGTGAGAAAGCAACAGGGTCACTTGCAGTGAGAAAGGAGCAACATGGTCACTCGCAGTGAGAAACGAGCAGCAGGGTCACTCGCAGTGAGAAAGCAACAGGGTCACTCGCAGTGAGGGAGGAGCAAAAGGGTCACTCGCAGTGAGGGAGGAGCAACGGGGTCATTCGCAGTGAGGGAGGAGCAGCAGGGTCACTCGCAGTGAGAATGGAGCAACAGGGTGACTTGCAGTGAGAAAGCAACAGGGTCACTCACAGTGAGGGAGGAGCAACAGGGTCACTGGCAGCGAGGGAGGAGCAACAGGGTCATTCGCAGTGAGGGAGGAGCAACGGTGTCACTCGCAGTGAGGGAGGAGCAACAGGGTCACTCGCAGTGAGGGAGGAGCAACACGGTCACTGGCAGCAAGGGAGGAGCAACAGGGTCATTCGCAGTGAGGGAGGAGCAACAGGGTCACTCGCAGTGAGGGAGGAGCAACAGGGTCACTCGCAGTGAGGGAGGAGCAACAGGGTCACTCGCAGTGAGAAAGGAGCAACAGGGTCACTCGCAGCGAGGGAGGAGCAACAGGGTCACTCGCCGTGAGAAAGGAGCAACAGGGTCACTCACAGTGAGAAAGGAGTAACAGGGTCATTCGCAGTGAAAAAGGAGCAACAGGGTCATTCGCAGTGAGGGAGGAGCAACAGGGTCACTCGCAGTGAGGGAGGAGCAACAGGGTCATTCGCAGTGAAAAAAGAGCAACAGTGTCATTCGCAGTGAGGGAGGAGCAACAGGGTCACTCGCAGTGAGGGAGGACCAAAAGGGTCACTCGCAGTGAGAAAGGAGCAACAGGGTCATTCGCAGTGAAAAAGGAGTAACAGGGTCATTCGCAGTGAGGGAGGAGCAACAGGGTCACTCGCAGTGAGGGAGGAGCAAAAGGGTCACTCGCAGTGAGGGAGGAGTAACAGGGTCACGCGCAGTGAGGGAGGAGCAACAGGGTCACTCGCAGTGAGGGAGGAGCAACGGGGTCATTCGCAGTGAGGGAGGAGCAACAGGGTCACTCACAGTGAGGGAGGCGCAACAGGGTCACTCGCAGTGAGGGAGGAGCTACAGGGTCACTCGCAGTGAGGGAGGAGCAACAGGGTCACTCGCTGTGAGGGAGGAGCAACAGGGTCACTCGCAGTGAGGGAGGAGCAACAGAGTCACTGGCAGTGAGGGAGGAGCAACAGGGTCACTCGCAGTGAGAAAGCAACAGGGTCACTTGCAGTGAGAAAGGATCAACAGGGTCACTTGCAGTGAGAAAGCAACAGGGTCACTTGCAGTGAGAAAGGATCAACAGGGTCACTCGCAGTGAGAAAGGAGCAACAGGGTCACTCGCAGTGAGAAAGGAGCAACAGGGTCACTTGCAGTGAGAAAGGAGCAACATGGTCACTCGCAGTGAGAAAGGAGCAACAGGGTCACTCGCAGTGAGAAAGGAGCAACAGGGTCACTTGCAGTGAGAAAGGAGCAACAGGGTCACTCGCAGTGAGAAACGAGCAGCAGGGTCACTTGCAGTGAGAAAGCAACTGTGTCACTCGCAGTGAGGGAGGAGCAACAGGGTCACTCGCAGTGTGGGAGGAGCAACGGGGTCATTCGCAGTGAGGGAGGAGCAACAGGGTCACTCGCAGTGAGAATGGAGCAACAGGGTGACTTGCAGTGAGAAAGCAACAGGGTCACTCACAGTGAGGGAGGAGCAACAGGGTCATTCGCATTGAGGGAGGAGCAACGGTGTCACTCGCAGTGAGGGAGGAGCAACAGGGTCACTCGCAGTGAGGGAGGAGCAACAGGTTCACTCGCAGTGAGGGAGGTGCAACGGTGTCACTCGCAGTGAGGGAGGAGCAACAGGGTCACTCGCAGTGAGGGAGGAGCAACAGGGTCACTCGCAGTGAGGGAGGAGCAACAGGGTCATTCCCAGTGAGGGAGGAGCAACAGGGTCAGTCGCAGTGAGGGAGGAGCAACAGGGTCACTCGCAGTGAGGGAGGAGCAACAGGTTCACTCGCAGTGAGGGAGGAGCAACAGGGTCACTCGCAGTGAGGGAGGAGCAACAGGGTCACTGGCAGCGAGGGAGGAGCAACAGGGTCATTCGCAGTGAGGGAGGAGCAACGGTGTCACTCGCAGTGAGGGAGGAGCAACAGGGTCACTCGCAGTGAGGGAGGAGCAACAGGGTCACTCGCCGTGAGAAAGGAGCAACAGGGTCACTCGCAGTGAGAAAGGTGCAAAAGGGTCAATCGCAGTGAGGGAGGAGCAACAGGGTCAATCGCAGTGAGGGAGGAGCAACAGGGTCACTCACAGTGAGAAAGGAGCAACATGGTCACTCGCAGTGAGGGAGGAGCAACAGGGTCACTCGCAGTGAGGGAGGAGCAACAGGGTCACTCGCAGTGAGAAAGGAGCAACAGGGTCACTCGCAGTGAGAAAGGTGCAAAAGGGTCAATCGCAGTGAGAAAGGAGCAACAGGGTCATTCGCAGTGAGAAAGGAGCAACAGGGTCACTCGCAGTGAGGGAGGAGCAACAGGGTCACTCGCAGTGAGGGAGGAGCAACAGGGTCAATCGCAGAGAGGGAGGAGCCACAGGGTCACTCGCAGTGAGGGAGGAGCAACAGGGTCACTCGCAGTGAGGGAGGAGCAAAAGGGTCACTCGCAGTGAGAAAGGAGCAACAGGGTCACTCGCAGCGAGGGAGGAGCAACGGGGTCATTCGCAGTGAGGGAGGAGCAACGGGGTCATTCGCAGTGAGGGAGGGGTAACAGGGTCACGCGCAGTGAGGGAGGAGCAACAGGGTCACTCGCAGTGAGGGAGGAGCAACGGGGTCATTCGCAGTGAGGGAGGAGCGACAGGGTCACTCGCAGTGAGGAAGGAGCAACAGGGTCACTCGCAGCGAGGGAGGTGCAACAGGGTCACTCGCAGCGAGGGAGGTGCAACAGGGTCACTCGCAGCGAGGGAGGAGCAACAGGGTCACTCGCAGCGAGGGAGGAGCAACAGGGTCACTTGCAGTGAGAAAGGAGCAACAGGGTCACTCGCAGCGAGGGAGGAGCAACAGGGTCACTCGCAGTGAGGGAGGAGCAACAGGGTCACTCGCAGTGAGGGAGGAGCAACAGGGTCACTCGCAGTGAGGGAGGAGCAACAGGGTCACTCGCAGTGAGAAAGCAACAGGGTCACTCGCAGTGAGGGAGGAGCAACAGGGTCACTCGCAGTGAGGGAGGAGCAACAGGGTCACTCGCAGTGAGGGAGGAGCAACAGGGTCACTCGCATTGAGGGAGGAGCAACGGGGTCACTCACAGTGAGGGAGCAGCAACAGGGTCACTCGCAGTGAGAAAGGAGCAACAGAGTCACTCGCAGTGAGGGAGGAGCAACGGGGTCATTCGCAGTGAGGGAGGAGCAACGGGGTCACTCGCAGTGAGAAAGGAGCAACGGGGTCACTTGCAGTGAGGGAGGAGCAACAGAGTCACTCGCAGTGAGGGAGGAGCAACGGGGTCACTCGCTGTGAGGGAGGAGCAACAGAGTCACTCACAGTGAGGGAGGAGCAACAGGGTCACTCGCAGTGAGGGAGGAGCAACAGAGTCACTGGCAGTGAGGGAGGAGCAACAGGGTCACTCGCAGTGAGAAGGCAACAGGGTCACTTGCAGTGAGAAAGGATCAACAGGGTCACTTGCAGTGAGAAAGCAACAGGGTCACTCGCAGTGAGAAAGCAACAGAGTCACTGGCAGTGAGAAAGGAGCAACAGGGTCACTCGCAGTGAGAAAGGAGCAACAGGGTCAGTCGCAGTGAGAAAGGACCAACTGGGTCACTCGCAGTGAGGGAGGAGTAACAGGGTCACTCGCAGTGAGAAAGGAGCAACAGGGTCACTCGCAGTGAGGGAGGAGAAACAGTGTCACTCGCAGTGTGAAAGGAGCAACAGGGTCATTCGCAGTGAGAAAGCAACAGGGTCACTCGCAGTGAGGGAACAGCAACAGGGTCATTCGCAGTGAGGGAGGAGCAACAAGGTCACTCGCAGTGAGGGAGGAGCAACAGGGTCACTCGCAGTGAGAAAGGAGCAACAGGGTCACTCGCAGTGAGGGAGGAGCAACAGGGTCACTCGCAGTGAGAAAGGAGCAACAGGGTCATTCGCAGTGAGAAAGGAGCAACAGGGTCACTCGCAGTGAGAAAGCAACAGGGTCACTCGCAGCGAGGGAGGAGCAACAGGGTCACTCGCAGTGAGGGAGGAGCAACAGGGTCACTCGCAGTGAGGGAGGAGCAACGGGGTCACTCGCAGTGCGGGAGGAGCAACAGGGTCACCCGCAGTGAGAAAAGAGCAACAGGGTCACTCGCAGTGAGGGAGGAGCAACAGGGTCACTCGCAGTGAGGGAGGAGCAACGGGGTCACTCACAGTGAGGGAGCAGCAACAGGGTCACTCGCAGTGAGAAAGGAGCAACGGGGTCACTCGCAGTGAGGGAGGAGCAACGGGGTCACTCGCAGTGAGGGAGGAGCAACAGAGTCACTCGCAGTGAGAAAGGAGCAACATGGTCAGTCGCAGTGAGGGAGGAGCAACAGGGTCACTCGCAGTGAGGGAGGAGCAACGGGGTCACTCGCAGTGAGGGAGGAGCAACAGGGTCACTCGCAGTGAGGGAGGAGCAACGGGGTCACTCGCAGTGAGGGAGGAGCAATAGGGTCACTCACAGTGAGGGAGGAGCAACAGGGTCACTCGCAGTGAGGGAGGAGCTACAGGGTCACTCGCAGTGAGGGAGGAGCAACAGGGTCAATCGCAGTGAGGGAGGAGCAACAGGGTCACTCGCAGTGAGGGAGGAGCAACAGAGTCACTGGCAGTGAGGGAGGAGCAACAGGGTCACTCGCAGTGAGAAAGCAACAGGGTCACCTGCAGTGAGAAAGGATCAACAGGGTCACTTGCAGTGAGAAAGCAACAGGGTCACTCGCAGTGAGAAAGCAACAGGGTCACTCGCAGTGAGGGAGGAGCAACAGGGTCACTCACAGTGAGGGAGGAGCAACAGAGTCACTGGCAGTGAGAAAGGAGCAACAGGGTCACTCGCAGTGAGAAAGCAACAGGGTCACTTGCAGTGAGAAAGGAGCAACATGGTCACTCGCAGTGAGAAACGAGCAGCAGGGTCACTCGCAGTGAGAAAGCAACAGGGTCACTCGCAGTGAGGGAGGAGCAAAAGGGTCACTCGCAGTGAGGGAGGAGCAACGGGGTCATTCGCAGTGAGGGAGGAGCAGCAGGGTCACTCGCAGTGAGAATGGAGCAACAGGGTGACTTGCAGTGAGAAAGCAACAGGGTCACTCACAGTGAGGGAGGAGCAACAGGGTCACTGGCAGCGAGGGAGGAGCAACAGGGTCATTCGCAGTGAGGGAGGAGCAACGGTGTCACTCGCAGTGAGGGAGGAGCAACAGGGTCACTCGCAGTGAGGGAGGAGCAACACGGTCACTGGCAGCAAGGGAGGAGCAACAGGGTGATTCGCAGTGAGGGAGGAGCAACAGGGTCACTCGCAGTGAGGGAGGAGCAACAGGGTCACTCGCAGTGAGGGAGGAGCAACAGGGTCACTCGCAGTGAGGGAGGAGCAACAGGGTCACTCGCAGTGAGAAAGGAGCAACAGGGTCACTCGCAGCAAGGGAGGAGCAACAGGGTCACTCGCCGTGAGAAAGGAGCAACAGGGTCACTCACAGTGAGAAAGGAGTAACAGGGTCATTCGCAGTGAAAAAGGAGCAACAGGGTCATTCGCAGTGAGGGAGGAGCAACAGGGTCACTCGCATTGAGGGAGGAGCAACAGGGTCATTCGCAGTGAAAAAGGAGCAACAGGGTCATTCGCAGTGAGGGAGGAGCAACAGGGTCACTCGCAGTGAGGGAGGACCAAAAGGGTCACTCGCAGTGAGAAAGGAGCAACAGGGTCATTCGCAGTGAAAAAGGAGTAACAGGGTCATTCGCAGTGAGGGAGGAGCAACAGGGTCACTCGCAGTGAGAAAGCAACAGGGTCACTTGCAGTGAGAAAGGAGCAACATGGTCACTCGCAGTGAGAAACGAGCAGCAGGGTCACTCGCAGTGAGAAAGCAACAGGGTCACTCGCAGTGAGGGAGGAGCAAAAGGGTCACTCGCAGTGAGGGAGGAGCAACGGGGTCATTCGCAGTGAGGGAGGAGCAGCAGGGTCACTCGCAGTGAGAATGGAGCAACAGGGTGACTTGCAGTGAGAAAGCAACAGGGTCACTCACAGTGAGGGAGGAGCAACAGGGTCACTGGCAGCGAGGGAGGAGCAACAGGGTCATTCGCAGTGAGGGAGGAGCAACGGTGTCACTCGCAGTGAGGGAGGAGCAACAGGGTCACTCGCAGTGAGGGAGGAGCAACACGGTCACTGGCAGCAAGGGAGGAGCAACAGGGTCATTCGCAGTGAGGGAGGAGCAACAGGGTCACTCGCAGTGCGGGAGGAGCAACAGGGTCACTCGCAGTGAGGGAGGAGCAACAGGGTCACTCGCAGTGAGGGAGGAGCAACAGGGTCACTCGCAGTGAGAAAGGAGCAACAGGGTCACTCGCAGCAAGGGAGGAGCAACAGGGTCACTCGCCGTGAGAAAGGAGCAACAGGGTCACTCACAGTGAGAAAGGAGTAACAGGGTCATTCGCAGTGAAAAAGGAGCAACAGGGTCATTCGCAGTGAGGGAGGAGCAACAGGGTCACTCGCATTGAGGGTGGAGCAACAGGGTCATTCGCAGTGAAAAAGGAGCAACAGGCTCATTCGCAGTGAGGGAGGAGCAACAGGGTCACTCGCAGTGAGGGAGGACCAAAAGGGTCACTCGCAGTGAGAAAGGAGCAACCGGGTCATTCGCAGTGAAAAAGGAGTAACAGGGTCATTCGCAGTGAGGGAGGAGCAACAGGGTCACTCGCAGTGAGGGAGGAGCAAAAGGGTCACTCGCAGTGAGGGAGGAGCAACAGGGTCACTCGCAGTGAGGGAGGAGCAACAGGTTCACTCGCAGTGAGGGAGGTGCAACGGTGTCACTCGCAGTGAGGGAGGAGCAACAGGGTCACTCGCAGTGAGGGAGGAGCAACAGGGTCACTCGCAGTGAGGGAGGAGCAACAGGGTCATTCCCAGTGAGGGAGGAGCAACAGGGTCAGTCGCAGTGAGGGAGGAGCAACAGGGTCACTCGCAGTGAGGGAGGAGCAACAGGTTCACTCGCAGTGAGGAAGGAGCAACAGGGTCACTCGCAGTGAGGGAGGAGCAACAGGGTCACTGGCAGCGAGGGAGGAGCAACAGGGTCATTCGCAGTGAGGGAGGAGCAACGGTGTCACTCGCAGTGAGGGAGGAGCAACAGGGTCACTCGCAGTGAGGGAGGGGCAACAGGGTCACTCGCCGTGAGAAAGGAGCAACAGGGTCACTCGCAGTGAGAAAGGTGCAAAAGGGTCAATCGCAGTGAGGGAGGAGCAACAGGGTCAATCGCAGTGAGGGAGGAGCAACAGGGTCACTCACAGTGAGAAAGGAGCAACATGGTCACTCGCAGTGAGGGAGGAGCAACAGGGTCACTCGCAGTGAGGGAGGAGCAACAGGGTCACTCGCAGTGAGAAAGGAGCAACAGGGTCACTCGCAGTGAGGGAGGAGCAACAGGGTCACTCGCAGTGAGAAAGGAGCAACAGGGTCACTCGCAGTGAGAAAGGTGCAAAAGGGTCAATCGCAGTGAGAAAGGAGCAACAGGGTCATTCGCAGTGAGAAAGGAGCAACAGGGTCACTCGCAGTGAGGGAGGAGCAACAGGGTCACTCGCAGTGAGGGAGGAGCAACAGGGTCAATCGCAGAGAGGGAGGAGCCACAGGGTCACTCGCAGTGAGGGAGGAGCAACAGGGTCACTCGCAGTGAGGGAGGAGCAAAAGGGTCACTCGCAGTGAGGGAGGGGTAACAGGGTCACGCGCAGTGAGGGAGGAGCAACAGGGTCACTCGCAGTGAGGGAGGAGCAACGGGGTCATTCGCAGTGAGGGAGGAGCGACAGGGTCACTCGCAGTGAGGAAGGAGCAACAGGGTCACTCGCAGCGAGGGAGGTGCAACAGGGTCACTCGCAGCGAGGGAGGAGCAACAGGGTCACTTGCAGTGAGAAAGGAGCAACAGGGTCACTCGCAGCGAGGGAGGAGCAACAGGGTCACTCGCAGTGAGGGAGGAGCAACAGGGTCACTCGCAGTGAGGGAGGAGCAACAGGGTCACTCGCAGTGAGGCAGGAGCAACAGGGTCACTCGCAGTGAGAAAGCAACAGGGTCACTCGCAGTGAGGGAGGAGCAACAGGGTCACTCGCAGTGAGGGAGGAGCAAGGGGGTCATTCGCAGTGAGGGAGGAGCGACAGGGTCACTCGCAGCGAGGGAGGAGCAACAGGGTCACTCGCAGTGAGGGAGGAGCAACAGGGTCACTCGCAGTGAGGGAGGAGCAACAGGGTCACTCGCAGTGAGGGAGGAGCAACAGGGTCACTCGCAGTGAGGGAGGAGCAACGGGGTCAATCGCAGTGAGAAAGGAGCAACGGGGTCACTTGCAGTGAGGGAGGAGCAACAGAGTCACTCGCAGTGAGGGAGGAGCAACGGGGTCACTCGCTGTGAGGGAGGAGCAACAGGGTCACTCACAGTGAGGGAGGAGCAACAGGGTCACTCGCAGTGAGGGAGGAGCAACAGAGTCACTGGCAGTGAGGGAGGAGCAACAGGGTCACTCGCAGTGAGAAGGCAACAGGGTCACTTGCAGTGAGAAAGGATCAACAGGGTCACTTGCAGTGAGAAAGCAACAGGGTCACTCGCAGTGAGAAAGCAACAGAGTAACTGGCAGTGAGAAAGGAGCAACAGGGTCACTCGCAGTGAGAAAGGAGCAACAGGGTCAGTCGCAGTGAGAAAGGACCAACTGGGTCACTCGCAGTGAGGGAGGAGTAACAGGGTCACTCGCAGTGAGAAAGGAGCAACAGGGTCACTCGCAGTGAGGGAGGAGAAACAGTGTCACTCGCAGTGTGAAAGGAGCAACAGGGTCATTCGCAGTGAGAAAGCAACAGGGTCACTCGCAGTGAGGGAACAGCAACAGGGTCATTCGCAGTGAGGGAGGAGCAACAAGGTCACTCGCAGTGAGGGAGGAGCAACAGGGTCACTCGCAGTGAGAAAGGAGCAACAGGGTCACTCGCAGTGAGGGAGGAGCAACAGGGTCACTCGCAGTGAGAAAGGAGCAACAGGGTCATTCGCAGTGAGAAAGGAGCAACAGGGTCACTCGCAGTGAGAAAGCAACAGGGTCACTCGCAGCGAGGGAGGAGCAACAGGGTCACTCGCAGTGAGGGAGGAGCAACAGGGTCACTCGCAGTGAGGGAGGAGCAACGGGGTCACTCGCAGTGCGGGAGGAGCAACAGGGTCACCCGCAGTGAGAAAAGAGCAACAGGGTCACTCGCAGTGAGGGAGGAGCAACAGGGTCACTCGCAGTGAGGGAGGAGCAACGGGGTCACTCACAGTGAGGGAGCAGCAACAGGGTCACTCGCAGTGAGAAAGGAGCAACGGGGTCACTCGCAGTGAGGGAGGAGCAACGGGGTCATTCGCAGTGAGGGAGGAGCAACGGGGTCACCCGCAGTGAGAAAGAAGCAACGGGGTCACTCGCAGTGAGGGAGGAGCAACAGAGTCACTCGCAGTGAGAAAGGAGCAACAGGGTCAGTCGCAGTGAGGGAGGAGCAACAGGGTCACTCGCAGTGAGGGAGGAGCAACGGGGTCACTCGCAGTGAGGGAGGAGCAACAGGGTCACTCGCAGTGAGGGAGGAGCAACGGGGTCACTCGCAGTGAGGGAGGAGCAATAGGGTCACTCACAGTGAGGGAGGAGCAACAGGGTCACTCGCAGTGAGGGAGGAGCTACAGGGTCACTCGCAGTGAGGGAGGAGCAACAGGGTCAATCGCAGTGAGGGAGGAGCAACAGGGTCACTCGCAGTGAGGGAGGAGCAACAGAGTCACTGGCAGTGAGGGAGGAGCAACAGGGTCACTCGCAGTGAGAAAGCAACAGGGTCACCTGCAGTGAGAAAGGATCAACAGGGTCACTTGCAGTGAGAAAGCAACAGGGTCACTCGCAGTGAGAAAGCAACAGGGTCACTCGCAGTGAGGGAGGAGCAACAGGGTCACTCACAGTGAGGGAGGAGCAACAGAGTCACTGGCAGTGAGAAAGGAGCAACAGGGTCACTCGCAGTGAGAAAGCAACACGGTCACTTGCAGTGAGAAAGGAGCAACATGGTCACTCGCAGTGAGAAACGAGCAGCAGGGTCACTCGCAGTGAGAAAGCAACAGGGTCACTCGCAGTGAGGGAGGAGCAAAAGGGTCACTCGCAGTGAGGGAGGAGCAACGGGGTCATTCGCAGTGAGGGAGGAGCAGCAGGGTCACTCGCAGTGAGAATGGAGCAACAGGGTGACTTGCAGTGAGAAAGCAACAGGGTCACTCACAGTGAGGGAGGAGCAACAGGGTCACTGGCAGCAAGGGAGGAGCAACAGGGTGATTCGCAGTGAGGGAGGAGCAACAGGGTCACTCGCAGTGAGGGAGGAGCAACAGGGTCACTCGCAGTGAGGGAGGAGCAACAGGGTCACTCGCAGTGAGGGAGGAGCAACAGGGTCACTCGCAGTGAGAAAGGAGCAACAGGGTCACTCGCAGCAAGGGAGGAGCAACAGGGTCACTCGCCGTGAGAAAGGAGCAACAGGGTCACTCACAGTGAGAAAGGAGTAACAGGGTCATTCGCAGTGAAAAAGGAGCAACAGGGTCATTCGCAGTGAGAAAGGAGCAACAGGGTCACTCGCAGCAAGGGAGGAGCAACAGGGTGACTTGCAGTGAGAAAGCAACAGGGTCACTCACAGTGAGGGAGGAGCAACAGGGTCACTGGCAGCGAGGGAGGAGCAACAGGGTCATTCGCAGTGAGGGAGGAGCAACGGTGTCACTCGCAGTGAGGGAGGAGCAACAGGGTCACTCGCAGTGAGGGAGGAGCAACACGGTCACTGGCAGCAAGGGAGGAGCAACAGGGTGATTCGCAGTGAGGGAGGAGCAACAGGGTCACTCGCAGTGAGGGAGGAGCAACAGGGTCACTCGCAGTGAGGGAGGAGCAACAGGGTCACTCGCAGTGAGGGAGGAGCAACAGGGTCACTCGCAGTGAGAAAGGAGCAACAGGGTCACTCGCAGCAAGGGAGGAGCAACAGGGTCACTCGCCGTGAGAAAGGAGCAACAGGGTCACTCACAGTGAGAAAGGAGTAACAGGGTCATTCGCAGTGAAAAAGGAGCAACAGGGTCATTCGCAGTGAGGGAGGAGCAACAGGGTCACTCGCATTGAGGGAGGAACAACAGGGTCATTCGCAGTGAAAAAGGAGCAACAGGGTCATTCGCAGTGAGGGAGGAGCAACAGGGTCACTCGCAGTGAGGGAGGACCAAAAGGGTCACTCGCAGTGAGAAAGGAGCAACAGGGTCATTCGCAGTGAAAAAGGAGTAACAGGGTCATTCGCAGTGAGGGAGGAGCAACAGGGTCACTCGCAGTGAGAAAGCAACAGGGTCACTTGCAGTGAGAAAGGAGCAACATGGTCACTCGCAGTGAGAAACGAGCAGCAGGGTCACTCGCAGTGAGAAAGCAACAGGGTCACTCGCAGTGAGGGAGGAGCAAAAGGGTCACTCGCAGTGAGGGAGGAGCAACGGGGTCATTCGCAGTGAGGGAGGAGCAGCAGGGTCACTCGCAGTGAGAATGGAGCAACAGGGTGACTTGCAGTGAGAAAGCAACAGGGTCACTCACAGTGAGGGAGGAGCAACAGGGTCACTGGCAGCGAGGGAGGAGCAACAGGGTCATTCGCAGTGAGGGAGGAGCAACAGTGTCACTCGCAGTGAGGGAGGAGCAACAGGGTCACTCGCAGTGAGGGAGGAGCAACACGGTCACTGGCAGCAAGGGAGGAGCAACAGGGTCATTCGCAGTGAGGGAGGAGCAACAGGGTCACTCGCAGTGAGGGAGGAGCAACAGGGTCACTCGCAGTGAGGGAGGAGCAACAGGGTCACTCGCAGTGAGGGAGGAGCAACAGGGTCACTCGCAGTGAGAAAGGAGCAACAGGGTCACTCGCAGCAAGGGAGGAGCAACAGGGTCACTCGCCGTGAGAAAGGAGCAACAGGGTCACTCACAGTGAGAAAGGAGTAACAGGGTCATTCGCAGTGAAAAAGGAGCAACAGGGTCATTCGCAGTGAGGGAGGAGCAACAGGGTCACTCGCATTGAGGGAGGAGCAACAGGGTCATTCGCAGTGAAAAAGGAGCAACAGGGTCATTCGCAGTGAGGGAGGAGCAACAGGGTCACTCGCAGTGAGGGAGGACCAAAAGGGTCACTCGCAGTGAGAAAGGAGCAACCGGGTCATTCGCAGTGAAAAAGGAGTAACAGGGTCATTCGCAGTGAGGGAGGAGCAACAGGGTCACTCGCAGTGAGGGAGGAGCAAAAGGGTCACTCGCAGTGAGGGAGGAGTAACAGGGTCACGCGCAGTGAGGGAGGAGCAACAGGGTCACTCGCAGTGAGGGAGGAGCAACGGGGTCATTCGCAGTGAGGGAGGAGCAACAGGGTCACTCACAGTGAGGGAGGAGCAACAGGGTCACTCGCAGTGAGGGAGGAGCTACAGGGTCACTCGCAGTGAGGGAGGAGCAACAGGGTCACTCGCTGTGAGGGAGGAGCAACAGGGTCACTCGCAGTGAGGGAGGAGCAACAGAGTCACTGGCAGTGAGGGAGGAGCAACAGAGTCACTGGCAGTGAGGGAGGAGCAACAGGGTCACTCGCAGTGAGAAAGCAACAGGGTCACTTGCAGTGAGAAAGGATCAACAGGGTCACTTGCAGTGAGAAAGCAACAGGGTCACTTGCAGTGAGAAAGGATCAACAGGGTCACTCGCAGTGAGAAAGGAGCAACAGGGTCACTCGCAGTGAGAAAGGAGCAACAGGGTCACTTGCAGTGAGAAAGGAGCAACATGGTCACTCGCAGTGAGAAACGAGCAGCAGGGTCACTTGCAGTGAGAAAGCAACTGTGTCACTCGCAGTGAGGGAGGAGCAACAGGGTCACTCGCAGTGAGGGAGGAGCAACGGGGTTATTCGCAGTGAGGGAGGAGCAACAGGGTCACTCACAGTGAGAATGGAGCAACAGGGTGACTTGCAGTGAGAAAGCAACAGGGTCACTCACAGTGAGGGAGGAGCAACAGGGTCATTCGCAGTGAGGGAGGAGCAACGGTGTCACTCGCAGTGAGGGAGGAGTAACAGGGTCACTCGCAGTGAGGGAGGAGCAACAGGTTCACTCGCAGTGAGGGAGGAGCAACGGTGTCACTCGCAGTGAGGGAGGAGCAACAGGGTCACTCGCAGTGAGGGAGGAGCAACAGGGTCACTCGCAGTGAGGGAGGAGCAACAGGGTCATTCGCAGTGAGGGAGGAGCAACAGGGTCAGTCACAGTGAGGGAGGAGCAACAGGGTCACTCGCAGTGAGGGAGGAGCAACAGGTTCACTCGCAGTGAGGGAGGAGCAACAGGGTCACTCGCAGTGAGGGAGGAGCAACAGGGTCACTGGCAGCGAGGGAGGAGCAACAGGGTCATTCGCAGTGAGGGAGGAGCAACGGTGTCACTCGCAGTGAGGGAGGAGCAACAGGGTCACTCGCAGTGAGGGAGGAGCAACAGGGTCACTCGCCGTGAGAAAGGAGCAACAGGGTCACTCGCAGTGAGAAAGGTGCAAAAGGGTCAATCGCAGTGAGGGAGGAGCAACAGGGTCAATCGCAGTGAGGGAGGAGCAACAGGGTCACTCGCAGTGAGAAAGGAGCAACAGGGTCACTCGCAGTGAGGGAGGAGCAACAGGGTCATTCGCAGTGAGAAAGGAGCAACAGGGTCACTCGCAGTGAGAAAGGTGCAAAAGGGTCAATCGCAGTGAGAAAGGAGCAACAGGGTCATTCGCAGTGAGAAAGGAGCAACAGGGTCACTCGCAGTGAGGGAGGAGCAACAGGGTCACTCGCAGTGAGGGAGGAGCAACAGGGTCAATCGCAGAGAGGGAGGAGCCACAGTTTCACTCGCAGTGAGGGAGGAGCAACAGGGTCACTCGCAGTGAGGGAGGAGCAAAAGGGTCACTCGCAGTGAGGGAGGGGTAACAGGGTCACGCGCAGTGAGGGAGGAGCAACAGGGTCACTCGCAGTGAGGGAGGAGCAACGGGGTCATTCGCAGTGAGGGAGGAGCGACAGGGTCACTCGCAGTGAGGAAGGAGCAACAGGGTCACTCGCAGCGAGGGAGGTGCAACAGGGTCACTCGCAGCGAGGGAGGAGCAACAGGGTCACTTGCAGAGAGAAAGGAGCAACAGGGTCACTCGCAGCGAGGGAGGAGCAACAGGGTCACTCGCAGTGAGGGAGGAGCAACAGGGTCACTCGCAGTGAGGGAGGAGCAACAGGGTCACTCGCTGTGAGGGAGGAGCAACAGGGTCACTCGCAGTGAGAAAGCAACAGGGTCACTCGCAGTGAGGGAGGAGCAACAGCGTCACTCGCAGTGAGGGAGGAGCAACAGGGTCACTGGCAGTGAGGGAGGAGCAACAGGGTCACTCGCAGTGAGGGAGGAGGAACGGGGTCACTCACAGTGAGGGAGCAGCAAAAGGGTCACTCGCAGTGAGGGAGGAGCAACAGAGTCACTCGCAGTGAGGGAGGAGCAACGGGGTCATTCGCAGTGAGGGAGGAGCAACGGGGTCACTCGCAGTGAGCAAGGAGCAACGGGGTCACTTGCAGTGAGGGAGGAGCAACAGAGTCACTCGCAGTGAGGGAGGAGCAACGGGGTCACTCGCTGTGAGGGAGGAGCAACAGGGTCACTCACAGTGAGGGAGGAGCAACAGGGTCACTCGCAGTGAGGGAGGAGCAACAGAGTCACTGGCAGTGAGGGAGGAGCAACAGGGTCACTCGCAGTGAGAAGGCAACAGGGTCACTTGCAGTGAGAAAGGATCAACAGGGTCACTCGCAGCGAGAAAGCAACAGGGTCACTCGCAGTGAGAAAGCAACAGGGTCACTCGCAGTGAGAAAGCAACAGGGTCACTCGCAGTGAGGGAGGAGCAACAGAGTCACTGGCAGTGAGAAAGGAGCAACAGGGTCACTGGCAGTGAGAAAGCAACAGGGTCACTTGCAGTGAGAAAGGAGCAACATGGTCACTCGCAGTGAGAAACGAGCAGCAGGGTCACTCGCAGTGAGAAAGGAGTAACAGGGTCACTAGCAGTGAGAAAGCAACAGGGTCACTCGCAGTGAGGGAGGAGCAACAGGGTCACTCGCAGTGAGGGAGGAGCAACGGGGTCATTCGCAGTGAGGGAGGAGCAACAGGGTGACTTGCAGTGAGAATGAAGCAACAGGGTGACTTGCAGTGAGAAAGCAACAGGGTCACTCACAGTGAGGGAGGAGCAACAGGGTCACTGGCAGCGAGGGAGGAGCAACAGGGTCATTCGCAGGGAGGGAGGAGCAACGGTGTCACTCGCAGTGAGGGAGGAGCAACAGGGTCATTCGCAGTGAGAAAGGAGCAACAGGGTCACTCGCAGTGAGAAAGGTGCAAAAGGGTCAATCGCAGTGAGAAAGGAGCAACAGGGTCATTCGCAGTGAGAAAGGAGCAACAGGGTCACTCGCAGTGAGGGAGGAGCAACAGGGTCACTCGCAGTGAGGGAGGAGCAACAGGGTCAATCGCAGAGAGGGAGGAGCCACAGTTTCACTCGCAGTGAGGGAGGAGCAACAGGGTCACTCGCAGTGAGGGAGGAGCAAAAGGGTCACTCGCAGTGAGGGAGGGGTAACAGGGTCACGCGCAGTGAGGGAGGAGCAACAGGGTCACTCGCAGTGAGGGAGGAGCAACGGGGTCATTCGCAGTGAGGGAGGAGCGACAGGGTCACTCGCAGTGAGGAAGGAGCAACAGGGTCACTCGCAGCGAGGGAGGTGCAACAGGGTCACTCGCAGCGAGGGAGGAGCAACAGGGTCACTTGCAGAGAGAAAGGAGCAACAGGGTCACTCGCAGCGAGGGAGGAGCAACAGGGTCACTCGCAGTGAGGGAGGAGCAACAGGGTCACTCGCAGTGAGGGAGGAGCAACAGGGTCACTCGCTGTGAGGGAGGAGCAACAGGGTCACTCGCAGTGAGAAAGCAACAGGGTCACTCGCAGTGAGGGAGGAGCAACAGCGTCACTGGCAGTGAGGGAGGAGCAACAGGGTCACTGGCAGTGAGGGAGGAGCAACAGGGTCACTCGCAGTGAGGGAGGAGGAACGGGGTCACTCACAGTGAGGGAGCAGCAAAAGGGTCACTCGCAGTGAGGGAGGAGCAACAGAGTCACTCGCAGTGAGGGAGGAGCAACGGGGTCATTCGCAGTGAGGGAGGAGCAACGGGGTCACTCGCAGTGAGAAAGGAGCAACGGGGTCACTTGCAGTGAGGGAGGAGCAACAGAGTCACTCGCAGTGAGGGAGGAGCAACGGGGTCACTCGCTGTGAGGGAGGAGCAACAGGGTCACTCACAGTGAGGGAGGAGCAACAGGGTCACTCGCAGTGAGGGAGGAGCAACAGAGTCACTGGCAGTGAGGGAGGAGCAACAGGGTCACTCGCAGTGAGAAGGCAACAGGGTCACTTGCAGTGAGAAAGGATCAACAGGGTCACTCGCAGCGAGAAAGCAACAGGGTCACTCGCAGTGAGAAAGCAACAGGGTCACTCGCAGTGAGAAAGCAACAGGGTCACTCGCAGTGAGGGAGGAGCAACAGAGTCACTGGCAGTGAGAAAGGAGCAACAGGGTCACTGGCAGTGAGAAAGCAACAGGGTCACTTGCAGTGAGAAAGGAGCAACATGGTCACTCGCAGTGAGAAACGAGCAGCAGGGTCACTCGCAGTGAGAAAGGAGTAACAGGGTCACTAGCAGTGAGAAAGCAACAGGGTCACTCGCAGTGAGGGAGGAGCAACAGGGTCACTCGCAGTGAGGGAGGAGCAACGGGGTCATTCGCAGTGAGGGAGGAGCAACAGGGTGACTTGCAGTGAGAATGAAGGAACAGGGTGACTTGCAGTGAGAAAGCAACAGGGTCACTCACAGTGAGGGAGGAGCAACAGGGTCACTGGCAGCGAGGGAGGAGCAACAGGGTCATTCGCAGGGAGGGAGGAGCAACGGTGTCACTCGCAGTGAGGGAGGAGCAACAGGGTCACTCGCAGTGAGGGAGGAGCAACACGGTCACTGGCAGCGAGGGAGGAGCAACAGGGTCATTCGCAGTGAGGGAGGAGCAACAGGGTCACTCGCAGTGAGGGAGGAGCAACAGGGTCACTCGCAGTGAGGGAGGAGCAACAGGGTCACTGGCAGCGAGGGAGGAGCAACAGGGTCACTCGCAGTGAGAACGGAGCAACAGGGTCACTCGCAGCGAGGGAGGAGCAACAGGGTCACTCGCCGTGAGAAAGGAGCAACAGGGTCACTCACAGTGAGAAAGGTGCAAAAGGGTCAATCGCAGTGAGAAAGGAGCAACAGGGTCATTCGCAGTGAAAAAGGAGCAACAGGGTCATTCGCAGTGAGGGAGGAGCAACAGGGTCACTCGCAGTGAGGGAGGAGCAAAAGGGTCACTCGCAGTGAGGGAGGAGTGACAGGGTCACGCGCAGTGAGGGAGGAGCAACGGTGTCACTCGCAGTGAGGGAGGAGCAACAGGGTCAGTCGCAGTGAGGGAGGAGCAACAGGGTCACTCGCAGTGAGGGAGGAGCAACAGGTTCACTCGCAGTGAGGGAGGAGCAACAGGGTCACTCGCAGTGAGGGAGGAGCAACAGGGTCACTGGCAGCAAGGGAGGAGCAACAGGCTCATTCGCAGTGAGGGAGGAGCAACGGTGTCACTCGCAGTGAGGGAGGAGCAACAGGGTCAGTCGCAGTGAGGGAGGAGCAACAGGGTCACTCGCCGTGAGAAAGGAGCAACAGGGTCACTCGCAGTGAGAAAGGAGCAACAGGGTCACTCGCAGTGAGGGAGGAGCAACAGGGTCACTCGCAGTGAGAAAGGTGCAAAAGGGTCAATCGCAGTGCGAAAGGAGCAACAGGGTCATTCGCAGTGAGAAAGGAGCAACAGGGTCACTCGCAGTGAGGGAGGAGCAACAGGGTCACTCGCAGTGAGGGAGGAGCAACAGGGTCAATCGCAGAGAGGGAGGAGCCACAGTGTCACTTGCAGTGAGGGAGGAGCAACAGGGTCACTCGCAGTGAGGGAGGAGCAAAAGGGTCACTCGCAGTGAGGGAGGGGTAACAGGGTCACGCGCAGTGAGGGAGGAGCAACAGGGTCACTCGCAGTGAGGGAGGAGCAACAGAGTCACTGGCAGTGAGGGAGGAGAAACAGGGTCACTCGCAGTGAGAAAGCAACAGGGTCACTTGCAGTGAGAAAGGATCAACAGGGTCACTTGCAGTGAGAAAGCAACAGGGTCACTTGCAGTGAGAAAGGATCAACAGGGTCACTCGCAGTGAGAAAGGAGCAACAGGGTCACTCGCAGTGAGAAAGGAGCAACAGGGTCACTTGCAGTGAGAAAGGAGCAACATGGTCACTCGCAGTGAGAAACGAGCAGCAGGGTCACTTGCAGTGAGAAAGCAACAGGGTCACTCGCAGTGAGGGAGGAGCAACGGGGTCATTCGCAGTGAGGGAGGAGCAACAGGGTCACTCGCAGTGAGAATGGAGCAACAGGGTGACTTGCAGTGAGAAAGCAACAGGGTCACTCGCAGTGCGGGAGGAGCAACAGAGTCATTCGCAGTGAGAAAGGAGCAACAGGGTCACTCGCAGCGACGGAGGAGCAACAGGGTCACTTGCAGCGAGGGAGGAGCAACAGGGTCACTTGCAGTGAGAAAGGAGCTACAGGGTCACTCGCAGCGAGGGAGGAGCAACAGGGTCACTCGCAGTGAGGGAGGAGCAACAGGGTCACTCGCAGTGAGGGAGGAGCAACAGGGTCACTCGCAGTGAGGGAGGAGCAACAGGGTCACTCGCAGTGAGAAAGCAACAGGGTCACTCGCAGTGAGGGAGGAGCAACAGCGTCACTCGCAGTGAGGGAGGAGCAACAGGGTCACTCGCAGTGAGGGAGGAGCAACAGGGTCACTCGCAGTGAGGGAGGAGCAACGGGGTCACTCACAGTGAGGGAGCAGCAAAAGGGTCACTCGCAGTGAGAAAGGAGCAACGGGGTCACTCGCAGTGAGGGAGGAGCAACAGAGTCACTCGCAGTGAGGGAGGAGCAACGGGGTCATTCGCAGTGAGGGAGGAGCAACGGGGTCACTCGCAGTGAGAAAGGAGCAACGGGGTCACTTGCAGTGAGGGAGGAGCAACAGAGTCACTCGCAGTGAGGGAGGAGCAACGGGGTCACTCGCTGTGAGGGAGGAGCAACAGGGTCACTCACAGTGAGGGAGGAGCAACAGGGTCACTCGCAGTGAGGGAGGAGCAACAGAGTCACTGGCAGTGAGGGAGGAGCAACAGGGTCACTCGCAGTGAGAAGGCAACAGGGTCACTTGCAGTGAGAAAGGATCAACAGGGTCACTCGCAGCGAGAAAGCAACAGGGTCACTCGCAGTGAGAAAGCAACAGGGTCACTCGCAGTGAGAAAGCAACAGGGTCACTCGCAGTGAGGGAGGAGCAACAGAGTCACTGGCAGTGAGAAAGGAGCAACAGGGTCACTCGCAGTGAGAAAGCAACAGGGTCACTTGCAGTGAGAAAGGAGCAACATGGTCACTCGCAGTGAGAAACGAGCAGCAGGGTCACTCGCAGTGAGAAAGGAGTAACAGGGTCACTAGCAGTGAGAAAGCAACAGGGTCACTCGCAGTGAGGGAGGAGCAACAGGGTCACTCGCAGTGAGGGAGGAGCAATGGGGTCATTCGCAGTGAGGGAGGAGCAACAGGGTGACTTGCAGTGAGAATGGAGCAACAGGGTGACTTGCAGTGAGAAAGCAACAGGGTCACTCACAGTGAGGGAGGAGCAACAGGGTCACTGGCAGCGAGGGAGGAGCAACAGGGTCATTCGCAGGGAGGGAGGAGCAACGGTGTCACTCGCAGTGAGGGAGGAGCAACAGGGTCACTCGCAGTGAGGGAGGAGCAACACGGTCACTGGCAGCGAGGGAGGAGCAACAGGGTCATTCGCAGTGAGGGAGGAGCAACAGGGTCACTCGCAGTGAGGGAGGAGCAACAGGGTCACTCGCAGTGAGGGAGGAGCAACAGGGTCACTGGCAGCGAGGGAGGAGCAACAGGGTCACTCGCAGTGAGAACGGAGCAACAACGTCACTCGCAGCGAGGGAGGAGCAACAGGGTCACTCGCCGTGAGAAAGGAGCAACAGGGTCACTCACAGTGAGAAAGGTGCAAAAGGGTCAATCGCAGTGAGAAAGGAGCAACAGGGGCATTCGCAGTGAAAAAGGAGCAACAGGGTCATTCGCAGTGAGGGAGGAGCAACAGGGTCACTCGCAGTGAGGGAGGAGCAAAAGGGTCACTCGCAGTGAGGGAGGAGTGACAGGGTCACGCGCAGTGAGGGAGGAGCAACAGGGTCACTCGCAGTGAGGGAGGAGCAACGGGGTCATTCGCAGTGAGGGAGGAGCAACAGGGTCACTCACAGTGAGGGAGGAGCAACAGGGTCACTCGCAGTGAGGGAGGAGCTACAGGGTCACTCGCAGTGAGGGAGGAGCAACAGGGTCACTCGCTGTGAGGGAGGAGCAACAGGGTCACTCGCAGTGAGGGAGGAGCAACAGAGTCACTGGCAGTGAGGGAGGAGAAACAGGGTCACTCGCAGTGAGAAAGCAACAGGGTCACTTGCAGTGAGAAAGGATCAACAGGGTCACTTGCAGTGAGAAAGCAACAGGGTCACTTGCAGTGAGAAAGGATCAACAGGGTCACTCGCAGTGAGAAAGGAGCAACAGGGTCACTCGCAGTGAGAAAGGAGCAACAGGGTCACTCGCAGTGAGAAAGGAGCAACATGGTCACTCGCAGTGAGAAACGAGCAGCAGGGTCACTTGCAGTGAGAAAGCAACAGGGTCACTCGCAGTGAGGGAGGAGCAACGGGGTCATTCGCAGTGAGGGAGGAGCAACAGGGTCACTCGCAGTGAGAATGGAGCAACAGGGTGACTTGCAGTGAGAAAGCAACAGGGTCACTCACAGTGAGGGAGGAGCAACAGAGTCATTCGCAGTGAGGGAGGAGCAACGGTGTCACTCGCAGTGAGGGAGGAGCAACAGGGTCACTCGCAGTGAGGGAGGAGCAACAGGGTCACTCGCAGTGAGGGAGGAGCAACGGTGTCACTCGCAGTGAGGGAGGAGCAACAGGGTCACTCGCAGTGAGGGAGGAGCAACAGGGTCACTCGCAGTGAGGGAGGAGCAACAGAGTCATTCGCAGTGAGGGAGGAGCAACAGGGTCACTCGCAGTGAGAAAGGAGCAACAGGGTCACTCGCAGTGAGAAAGGAGCAACAGGGTCACTCGCAGTGAGAAAGGAGCAACAGGGTCACTCGCAGTGAGGGAGGAGCAACGGTGTCACTCGCAGTGAGGGAGGAGCAACAGGGTCACTCGCAGTGAGGGAGGAGCAACAGGGTCACTGGCAGCAAGGGAGGAGCAACAGGGTCATTCGCAGTGAGGGAGGAGCAACGGTGTCACTCGCAGTGAGGGAGGAGCAACAGGGTCAGTCGCAGTGAGGGAGGAGCAACAGGGTCACTCGCCGTGAGAAAGGAGCAACAGGGTCACTCACAGTGAGAAAGGTGCAAAAGGGTCAATCGCAGTGAGAAACGAGCAGCAGGGTCACTTGCAGTGAGAAAGCAACAGGGTCACTCGCAGTGAGGGAGGAGCAACAGGGTCACTCGCAGTGAGAAAGGAGCAACAGGGTCACTCGCAGTGAGGGAGGAGCAACAGGGTCACTCGCAGTGAGAAAGGTGCAAAAGGGTCAATCGCAGTGCGAAAGGAGCAACAGGGTCATTCGCAGTGAGAAAGGAGCAACAGGGTCACTCGCAGTGAGGGAGGAGCAACAGGGTCACTCGCAGTGAGGGAGGACCAACAGGGTCAATCGCAGTGAGGGAGGAGCCACAGTGTCACTTGCAGTGAGGGAGGAGCAACAGGGTCACTCGCAGTGAGGGAGGAGCAAAAGGGTCACTCGCAGTGAGGGAGGGGTAACAGGGTCACGCGCAGTGAGGGAGGAGCAACAGGGTCACTCGCAGTGAGGGAGGAGCAACAGAGTCACTGGCAGTGAGGGAGGAGAAACAGGGTCACTCGCAGTGAGAAAGCAACAGGGTCACTTGCAGTGAGAAAGGATCAACAGGGTCACTTGCAGTGAGAAAGCAACAGGGTCACTTGCAGTGAGAAAGGATCAACAGGGTCACTCGCAGTGAGAAAGGAGCAACAGGGTCACTCGCAGTGAAAAAGGAGCAACAGGGTCACTTGCAGTGAGAAAGGAGCAACATGGTCACTCGCAGTGAGAAACGAGCAGCAGGGTCACTTGCAGTGAGAAAGCAACAGGGTCACTCGCAGTGAGGGAGGAGCAACGGGGTCATTCGCAGTGAGAAGGAGCAACAGGGTCACTCGCAGTGAGAATGGAGCAACAGGGTGACTTGCAGTGAGAAAGCAACAGGGTCACTCGCAGTGCGGGAGGAGCAACAGAGTCATTCGCAGTGAGGGAGGAGCAACGGTGTCACTCGCAGTGAGGGAGGAGCAACAGGGTCACTCGCAGTGAGGGAGGAGCAACAGGGTCACTCGCAGTGAGGGAGGAGCAACAGGGTCACTCGCAGTGAGGGAGGAGCAACAGGGTCACTCGCAGTGAGAAAGGAGCAACAGGGTCACTCGCAGTGAGAAAGGAGCAACAGGGTCACTCGCAGTGAGGGAGGAGCAACAGGGTCACTCGCAGTGAGGGAGGAGCAACAGGGTCACTGGCAGCGAGGGAGGAGCAACAGGGTCATTCGCAGTGAGGGAGGAGCAACGGTGTCACTCGCAGTGAGGGAGGAGCAACAGGGTCAGTCGCAGTGAGGGAGGAGCAACAGGGTCACTCGCCGTGAGAAAGGAGCAACAGGGTCACTCGCAGTGAGAAAGGTGCAAAAGGGTCAATCGCAGTGAGGGAGGAGCAACAGGGTCACGCGCAGTGAGAAAGGAGCAACAGGGTCACTCGCAGTGAGGGAGGAGCAACAGGGTCATTCGCAGTGAGAAAGGAGCAACAGGGTCACTCGCAGTGAGGGAGGAGCAACAGGGTCACTCGCAGTGAGAAAGGTGCAAAAGGGTCAATCGCAGTGAGAAAGGAGCAACAGGGTCATTCGCAGTGAGAAAGGAGCAACAGGGTCACTCGCAGTGAGGGAGGAGCAACAGGGTCACTCGCAGTGAGGGAGGAGCAACAGGGTCAATCGCAGAGAGGGAGGAGCCACAGTGTCACTTGCAGTGAGGGAGGAGCAACAGGGTCACTCGCAGTGAGGGAGGAGCAAAAGGGTCACTCGCAGTGAGGGAGGGGTAACAGGGTCACGCGCAGTGAGGGAGGAGCAACAGGGTCACTCGCAGTGAGGGAGGAGCAACGGGGTCATTCGCAGTGAGGGAGGAGCGACAGGGTCACTCGCAGTGAGGAAGGAGCAACAGGGTCTCTCGCAGCGAGGGAGGTGCAACAGGGTCACTCGCCGTGAGGGAGGAGCAACAGGGTCACTCGCAGTGAGGGAGGAGCAACAGGGTCACTCGCAGTGAGAAAGGTGCAAAAGGGTCAATCGCAGTGCGAAAGGAGCAACAGGGTCATTCGCAGTGAGAAAGGAGCAACAGGGTCACTCGCAGTGAGGGAGGAGCAACAGGGTCACTCGCCGTGAGAAAGGAGCAACAGGGTCACTCGCAGTGAGAAAGGAGCAACAGGGTCACTCGCAGTGAGGGAGGAGCAACAGGGTCACTCGCAGTGAGAAAGGTGCAAAAGGGTCAATCGCAGTGCGAAAGGAGCAACAGGGTCATTCGCAGTGAGAAAGGAGCAACAGGGTCACTCGCAGTGAGGGAGGAGCAACAGGGTCACTCGCAGTGAGGGAGGAGCTACAGGGTCACTCACAGTGAGGGAGGAGCAACAGGGTCACTCGCTGTGAGGGAGGAGCAACAGGGTCACTCGCAGTGAGGGAGGAGCAACAGAGTCACTGGCAGTGAGGGAGGAGAAACAGGGTCACTCGCAGTGAGAAAGCAACAGGGTCACTTGCAGTGAGAAAGGATCAACAGGGTCACTTGCAGTGAGAAAGCAACAGGGTCACTTGCAGTGAGAAAGGATCAACAGGGTCACTCGCAGTGAGAAAGGAGCAACAGGGTCACTCGCAGTGAGAAAGGAGCAACAGGGTCACTCGCAGTGAGAAAGGAGCAACATGGTCACTCGCAGTGAGAAACGAGCAGCAGGGTCACTTGCAGTGAGAAAGCAACAGGGTCACTCGCAGTGAGGGAGGAGCAACGGGGTCATTCGCAGTGAGGGAGGAGCAACAGGGTCACTCGCAGTGAGAATGGAGCAACAGGGTGACTTGCAGTGAGAAAGCAACAGGGTCACTCACAGTGAGGGAGGAGCAACAGAGTCATTCGCAGTGAGGGAGGAGCAACGGTGTCACTCGCAGTGAGGGAGGAGCAACAGGGTCACTCGCAGTGAGGGAGGAGCAACAGGGTCACTCGCAGTGAGGGAGGAGCAACGGTGTCACTCGCAGTGAGGGAGGAGCAACAGGGTCACTCGCAGTGAGGGAGGAGCAACAGGGTCACTCGCAGTGAGGGAGGAGCAACAGAGTCATTCGCAGTGAGGGAGGAGCAACAGGGTCACTCGCAGTGAGAAAGGAGCAACAGGGTCACTCGCAGTGAGAAAGGAGCAACAGGGTCACTCGCAGTGAGAAAGGAGCAACAGGGTCACTCGCAGTGAGGGAGGAGCAACGGTGTCACTCGCAGTGAGGGAGGAGCAACAGGGTCACTCGCAGTGAGGGAGGAGCAACAGGGTCACTGGCAGCAAGGGAGGAGCAACAGGGTCATTCGCAGTGAGGGAGGAGCAACGGTGTCACTCGCAGTGAGGGAGGAGCAACAGGGTCAGTCGCAGTGAGGGAGGAGCAACAGGGTCACTCGCCGTGAGAAAGGAGCAACAGGGTCACTCGCAGTGAGAAAGGAGCAACAGGGTCACTCGCAGTGAGGGAGGAGCAACAGGGTCACTCGCAGTGAGAAAGGTGCAAAAGGGTCAATCGCAGTGCGAAAGGAGCAACAGGGTCATTCGCAGTGAGAAAGGAGCAACAGGGTCACTCGCAGTGAGGGAGGAGCAACAGGGTCACTCGCAGTGAGGGAGGACCAACAGGGTCAATCGCAGTGAGGGAGGAGCCACAGTGTCACTTGCAGTGAGGGAGGAGCAACAGGGTCACTCGCAGTGAGGGAGGAGCAAAAGGGTCACTCGCAGTGAGGGAGGGGTAACAGGGTCACGCGCAGTGAGGGAGGAGCAACAGGGTCACTCGCAGTGAGGGAGGAGCAACAGAGTCACTGGCAGTGAGGGAGGAGAAACAGGGTCACTCGCAGTGAGAAAGCAACAGGGTCACTTGCAGTGAGAAAGGATCAACAGGGTCACTTGCAGTGAGAAAGCAACAGGGTCACTTGCAGTGAGAAAGGATCAACAGGGTCACTCGCAGTGAGAAAGGAGCAACAGGGTCACTCGCAGTGAGAAAGGAGCAACAGGGTCACTTGCAGTGAGAAAGGAGCAACATGGTCACTCGCAGTGAGAAACGAGCAGCAGGGTCACTTGCAGTGAGAAAGCAACAGGGTCACTCGCAGTGAGGGAGGAGCAACGGGGTCATTCGCAGTGAGGGAGGAGCAACAGGGTCACTCGCAGTGAGAATGGAGCAACAGGGTGACTTGCAGTGAGAAAGCAACAGGGTCACTCGCAGTGCGGGAGGAGCAACAGAGTCATTCGCAGTGAGGGAGGAGCAACGGTGTCACTCGCAGTGAGGGAGGAGCAACAGGGTCACTCGCAGTGAGGGAGGAGCAACAGGGTCACTCGCAGTGAGGGAGGAGCAACAGGGTCACTCGCAGTGAGG
This sequence comes from Mustelus asterias, assembly GCF_964213995.1. Classification (NCBI taxonomy): domain Eukaryota; kingdom Metazoa; phylum Chordata; class Chondrichthyes; order Carcharhiniformes; family Triakidae; genus Mustelus; species Mustelus asterias. The sequence continues at coordinate 30,042,425 of NC_135818.1, forward strand.
GAGGAGCAACAGGGTCACTCGCAGTGAGAAAGGAGCAACAGGGTCACTCGCAGTGAGAAAGGAGCAACAGGGTCACTCGCAGTGAGGGAGGAGCAACAGGGTCACTCGCAGTGAGGGAGGAGCAACAGGGTCACTGGCAGCGAGGGAGGAGCAACAGGGTCATTCGCAGTGAGGGAGGAGCAACGGTGTCACTCGCAGTGAGGGAGGAGCAACAGGGTCAGTCGCAGTGAGGGAGGAGCAACAGGGTCACTCGCCGTGAGAAAGGAGCAACAGGGTCACTCGCAGTGAGAAAGGTGCAAAAGGGTCAATCGCAGTGAGGGAGGAGCAACAGGGTCACGCGCAGTGAGAAAGGAGCAACAGGGTCACTCGCAGTGAGGGAGGAGCAACAGGGTCATTCGCAGTGAGAAAGGAGCAACAGGGTCACTCGCAGTGAGGGAGGAGCAACAGGGTCACTCGCAGTGAGAAAGGTGCAAAAGGGTCAATCGCAGTGCGAAAGGAGCAACAGGGTCATTCGCAGTGAGAAAGGAGCAACAGGGTCACTCGCAGTGAGGGAGGAGCAACAGGGTCACTCGCCGTGAGAAAGGAGCAACAGGGTCACTCGCAGTGAGAAAGGAGCAACAGGGTCACTCGCAGTGAGGGAGGAGCAACAGGGTCACTCGCAGTGAGAAAGGTGCAAAAGGGTCAATCGCAGTGCGAAAGGAGCAACAGGGTCATTCGCAGTGAGAAAGGAGCAACAGGGTCACTCGCAGTGAGGGAGGAGCAACAGGGTCACTCGCAGTGAGGGAGGAGCAACAGGGTCAATCGCAGAGAGGGAGGAGCCACAGTGTCACTTGCAGTGAGGGAGGAGCAACAGGGTCACTCGCAGTGAGGGAGGAGCAAAAGGGTCACTCGCAGTGAGGGAGGGGTAACAGGGTCACGCGCAGTGAGGGAGGAGCAACAGGGTCACTCGCAGTGAGGGAGGAGCAACAGAGTCACTGGCAGTGAGGGAGGAGAAACAGGGTCACTCGCAGTGAGAAAGCAACAGGGTCACTTGCAGTGAGAAAGGATCAACAGGGTCACTTGCAGTGAGAAAGCAACAGGGTCACTTGCAGTGAGAAAGGATCAACAGGGTCACTCGCAGTGAGAAAGGAGCAACAGGGTCACTCGCAGTGAGAAAGGAGCAACAGGGTCACTTGCAGTGAGAAAGGAGCAACATGGTCACTCGCAGTGAGAAACGAGCAGCAGGGTCACTTGCAGTGAGAAAGCAACAGGGTCACTCGCAGTGAGGGAGGAGCAACGGGGTCATTCGCAGTGAGGGAGGAGCAACAGGGTCACTCGCAGTGAGAATGGAGCAACAGGGTGACTTGCAGTGAGAAAGCAACAGGGTCACTCGCAGTGCGGGAGGAGCAACAGAGTCATTCGCAGTGAGGGAGGAGCAACGGTGTCACTCGCAGTGAGGGAGGAGCAACAGGGTCACTCGCAGTGAGGGAGGAGCAACAGGGTCACTCGCAGTGAGGGAGGAGCAACGGTGTCACTCGCAGTGAGGGAGGAGCAACAGGGTCACTCGCAGTGAGGGAGGAGCAACAGGGTCACTCGCAGTGAGGGAGGAGCAACAGGGTCACTCGCAGTGAGAAAGGAGCAACAGGGTCACTCGCAGTGAGAAAGGAGCAACAGGGTCACTCGCAGTGAGGGAGGAGCAACGGTGTCACTCGCAGTGAGGGAGGAGCAACAGGGTCACTCGCAGTGAGGGAGGAGCAACAGGGTCACTGGCAGCGAGGGAGGAGCAACAGGGTCATTCGCAGTGAGGGAGGAGCAACGGTGTCACTCGCAGTGAGGGAGGAGCAACAGGGTCAGTCGCAGTGAGGGAGGAGCAACAGGGTCACTCGCCGTGAGAAAGGAGCAACAGGGTCACTCGCAGTGAGAAAGGTGCAAAAGGGTCAATCGCAGTGAGGGAGGAGCAACAGGGTCACGCGCAGTGAGAAAGGAGCAACAGGGTCACTCGCAGTGAGGGAGGAGCAACAGGGTCATTCGCAGTGAGAAAGGAGCAACAGGGTCACTCGCAGTGAGGGAGGAGCAACAGGGTCACTCGCAGTGAGAAAGGTGCAAAAGGGTCAATCGCAGTGAGAAAGGAGCAACAGGGTCATTCGCAGTGAGAAAGGAGCAACAGGGTCACTCGCAGTGAGGGAGGAGCAACAGGGTCACTCGCAGTGAGGGAGGAGCAACAGGGTCAATCGCAGAGAGGGAGGAGCCACAGTGTCACTTGCAGTGAGGGAGGAGCAACAGGGTCACTCGCAGTGAGGGAGGAGCAAAAGGGTCACTCGCAGTGAGGGAGGGGTAACAGGGTCACGCGCAGTGAGGGAGGAGCAACAGGGTCACTCGCAGTGAGGGAGGAGCAACGGGGTCATTCGCAGTGAGGGAGGAGCGACAGGGTCACTCGCAGTGAGGAAGGAGCAACAGGGTCTCTCGCAGCGAGGGAGGTGCAACAGGGTGACTCGCAGTGAGGGAGGAGCAACAGCGTCACTGGCAGTGAGGGAGGAGCAACAGGGTCACTCGCAGTGAGGGAGGAGCAACAGGGTCACTCGCAGCGAGGGAGGAGCACCTGGGTCACTCGCAGTGAGAAAGGAGCAACAGGGTCACTCGCAGCGAGGGAGGAGCAACAGTGTCACTCGCAGTGAGGGAGGAGCAACAGGGTCACTCGCAGTGAGGGAGGAGCAACAGGGTCACTCGCAGTGAGGGAGGAGCAACAGGGTCACTCGCAGTGAGAAAGCAACGGGGTCACTCGCAGTGAGGGAGGAGCAACAGGGTCATTCGCAGTGAGGGAGGAGCAACGGGGTCACTCGCAGTGAGAAAGGAGCAACGGGGTCACTCGCAGTGAGGGAGGAGCAACAGAGTCACTCGCAGTGAGGGAGGAGCAACGGGGTCACTCGCTGTGAGGGAGGAGCAACAGGGTCACTCACAGTGAGAAAGGAGCAACAGGGTCACTCGCAGTGAGGGAGGAGCAACAGAGTCACTGGCAGTGAGGGAGGAGCAACAGGGTCACTCGCAGTGAGAAAGCAACAGGGTCACTTGCAGTGAGAAAGGATCAACAGGGTCACTTGCAGTGAGAAAGCAACAGGGTCACTCACAGTGAGAAAGCAACAGGGTCACTCGCAGTGAGGGAGGAGCAACAGAGTCACTGGCAGTGAGAAAGGAGCAACAGGGTCACTCGCAGTGAGAAAGCAACAGGGTCACTTGCAGTGAGAAAGGAGCAACATGGTCACTCGCAGTGAGAAACGAGCAGCAGGGTCACTCGCAGTGAGAAAGCAACAGGGTCACTCGCAGTGAGGGAGGAGCAACAGGGTCACTCGCAGTGAGGGAGCAGCAACGGGGTCGTTCGCGGTGAGGGAGGAGCAACAGGGTCACTCGCAGTGAGAATGGAGCAACAGGGTGACTTGCAGTGAGAAAGCAACAGGGTCATTCGCAGTGAGGGAGGAGCAACGGTGTCACCCGCAGTGAGGGAGGAGCAACAGGGTCACTCGCAGTGAGGGAGGAGCAACAGGGTCACTGGCAGCAAGGGAGGAGCAACAGGGTCATTCGCAGTGAGGGAGGAGCAACGGTGTCACTCGCAGTGAGGGAGGAGCAACGGTGTCACTCGCAGTGAGGGAGGAGCAACAGGGTCACTCGCAGTGAGGGAGGAGCAGCAGGGTCACTCGCAGTGAGGGAGGAGCAACAGGGTCACTCGCAGTGAGGGAGGAGCAACAGGGTCACTCGCAGTGAGGGAGGAGCAACAGGGTCACTGGCAGCGAGGGAGGAGCAACAGGGTCATTCGCAGTGAGGGAGGAGCAACAGGGTCATTCGCAGTGAGGGAGGAGCAACAGGGTCATTCGCAGTGAGGGAGGAGCAACGGTGTCACTCGCAGTGAGGGAGGAGCAACAGGGTCACTCGCAGTGAGAAAGGTGCAAAAGGGTCAATCGCAGTGAGGGAGGAGCAACAGGGTCACTCGCAGTGAGGGAGGAGCAACAGGGTCACTCGCAGTGAGGGAGGAGCAACAGGGTCACTCGCAGTGAGAAAGCAACGGGGTCACTCGCAGTGAGGGAGGAGCAACAGGGTCATTCGCAGTGAGGGAGGAGCAACGGGGTCACTCGCAGTGAGAAAGGAGCAACGGGGTCACTCGCAGTGAGGGAGGAGCAACAGAGTCACTCGCAGTGAGGGAGGAGCAACGGGGTCACTCGCTGTGAGGGAGGAGCAACAGGGTCACTCACAGTGAGAAAGGAGCAACAGGGTCACTCGCAGTGAGGGAGGAGCAACAGAGTCACTGGCAGTGAGGGAGGAGCAACAGGGTCACTCGCAGTGAGAAAGCAACAGGGTCACTTGCAGTGAGAAAGGATCAACAGGGTCACTTGCAGTGAGAAAGCAACAGGGTCACTCACAGTGAGAAAGCAACAGGGTCACTCGCAGTGAGGGAGGAGCAACAGAGTCACTGGCAGTGAGAAAGGAGCAACAGGGTCACTCGCAGTGAGAAAGCAACAGGGTCACTTGCAGTGAGAAAGGAGCAACATGGTCACTCGCAGTGAGAAACGAGCAGCAGGGTCACTCGCAGTGAGAAAGCAACAGGGTCACTCGCAGTGAGGGAGGAGCAACAGGGTCACTCGCAGTGAGGGAGCAGCAACGGGGTCGTTCGCGGTGAGGGAGGAGCAACAGGGTCACTCGCAGTGAGAATGGAGCAACAGGGTGACTTGCAGTGAGAAAGCAACAGGGTCATTCGCAGTGAGGGAGGAGCAACGGTGTCACCCGCAGTGAGGGAGGAGCAACAGGGTCACTCGCAGTGAGGGAGGAGCAACAGGGTCACTGGCAGCAAGGGAGGAGCAACAGGGTCATTCGCAGTGAGGGAGGAGCAACGGTGTCACTCGCAGTGAGGGAGGAGCAACAGGGTCACTCGCAGTGAGGGAGGAGCAGCAGGGTCACTCGCAGTGAGGGAGGAGCAACAGGGTCACTCGCAGTGAGGGAGGAGCAACAGGGTCACTCGCAGTGAGGGAGGAGCAACAGGGTCACTGGCAGCGAGGGAGGAGCAACAGGGTCATTCGCAGTGAGGGAGGAGCAACAGGGTCATTCGCAGTGAGGGAGGAGCAACAGGGTCATTCGCAGTGAGGGAGGAGCAGCGGTGTCACTCGCAGTGAGGGAGGAGCAACAGGGTCACTCGCAGTGAGAAAGGTGCAAAAGGGTCAATCGCAGTGAGGGAGGAGCAACAGGGTCACTCGCAGTGAGAAAGGAGCAACAGGGTCACTCGCAGTGAGGGAGGAGCAACAGGGTCACTCGCAGTGAAAGAGGAGCAACAGGGTCACTCGCAGTGAAAAAGGAGCAACAGGGTCAATCGCAGAGAGGGAGGAGCAACAGGGTCACTCGCAGTGAGGGAGGAGCAACGGGGTCATTCGCTGTGAGGGAGGAGCGACAGGGTCACTCGCAGTGAGGGAGGAGCAACAGGGTCACTCGCAGCGAGGGAGGTGCAACAGGGTCACTCGCAGCGAGGGAGGAGCAACAGGGTCACTCGCAGTGAGGGAGGAGCAACAGGGTCACTCGCAGCGAGGGAGGAGCAACAGGGTCACTCGCAGTGAGAAAGGAGCAACAGGGTCACTCGCAGAGATGGAGAAGCAACAGGGTCACTCGCAGCGAGGGAGGTGCAACAGGGTCACTCGCAGCGAGGGAGGAGCAACAGGGTCACTCGCAGCGAGGGAGGAGCAACAGGGTCACTCGCAGTGAGAAAGGAGCAACAGGGTCACTCGCAGCGAGGGAGGAGCAACAGGGTCACTCGCAGCGAGGGAGGAGCAACAGGGTCACTCGCAGTGAGGGAGGAGCAACAGGGTCACTCGCAGCGAGGGAGGAGCAACAGGGTCACTCGCAGTGAGAAAGGAGCAACAGGGTCACTCGCAGCGAGGGAGGAGCAACAGGGTCACTCGCAGTGAGAAAGGATCAACAGGGTGACTCGCAGAGAGGGAGAAGCATCAGGGTCACTCGCAGTGAGGGAGGAGCAACAGGGTCACTCGCAGTGAGGGAGGTGCAACAGGGTCACTCGCAGCGAGGGAGGTGCAACAGGGTCACTCGCAGCGAGGGAGGAGCAACAGGGTCACTCGCAGCGAGGGAGGAGCAACAGGGTCACTCGCAGCGAGGGAGGAGCAACAGGGTCACTCGCAGTGAGGGAGAAGCAACAGGGTCACTCGCAGTGAGAAAGGAGCAACAGGGTCACTCGCAGTGAGGGAGAAGCAACAGGGTCACTCGCAGTGAGGGAGGTGCAACAGGGTCACTTGCAGAGAGGGAGAAGCAACAGGGTGACTCGCAGTGAGGGAGAAGCAACAGGGTCACTCGCAGTGAGAAAGGAGCAACAGGGTCAATCGCAGTGAGAAAGGAGCGACAGGGTCACTCGCAGTTAGGGAGGAGCAACAGGGTCACTCGCAGTGAGGGAGGAGCAACCGGGTCAATCGCAGCGAGGGAGGAGCAACAGGGTCATTCGCAGTGAGGGAGGAGCAACAAGGTCACTCGCAGTGAGGGAGGTGCAACAGGGTCACTCGCAGTGAGGCAGGAGCAACAGGGTCAATCGCAGTGAGAAAGGAGCAACAGGGTCACGCGCAGTGAGGGAGGAGCAACACGGTCACTCGCAGTGAGGGAGGAGCAACAGGGTCACTCGCAGTGAGAAAGGAGCAACAGGGTCACTCGCAGTGAGGGAGGAGCAACAGGGTCACTCGCAGTGAGGAAGGAGCAACAGGGTCACTCGCAGTGAGGGATGAGCAACAGGGTCACTCGCTGTGAGGGAGGAGCAACAGGGTCACTCGCAGTGAGGGAGGAGCAACAGGGTCACTCGCAGTGAGGGAGGAGCAACAGGGTCACTGGCAGTGAGGGAGGAGCAACAGGGTCACTGGCAGTGAGGGAGGAGCAACAGGGTCACTCGCAGTGAGGGAGGAGCAACAGGGTCACTCGCAGTGAGAAAGCAACAGGGTCACTCGCAGTTAGAAAGGAGCAACAGGGTCACTCGCAGTGAGGGATGAGCAACAGGGTCACTCGCAGTGAGGGAGGAGCAACAGGGTCACTCGCAGTGAGGGAGGAGCAACAGGGTCACTCGCAGTGAGAAAGCAACAGGGTCACACGCAGGGAGAAAGCAACAGGGTCACTCGCAGTGAGGGAGGAGCAACAGGGTCACTCGCAAAGAGGGAGTAGCAACAGGGTCACTCGCAGCGAGGGAGGAGCAACAGGGTCACTCGCAGCGAGGAAGGAGCAACAGGGTCACTCGCAGCCAAGGACGAGTAACAGGGTCACTCACAGTGAGGGAGGAGCAACAGGGTCACTCGCAGTGAGGGAGGAGCAACAGGGTCACTCGCAGTGAGGGAGGAGTAACAGGGTCACTCGCAGTGAGAAAGGAGCAACGGGGTCACTCGCAATGAGGGAGGAGAAACAGTGTCACTCGCAGTGTGAAAGGAGCAGCAGGGTCACTCGCAGTGAGAAAGCAACAGGGTCACTCGCAGTGAGGCAGCAGCAACAGGGTCATTCGCAGTGAGGGAGGAGCAACAAGGTCACTCGCAGTGAGGGAGGAGCAACAGGGTCACTCGCAGTGAGAAAGGAGCAACAGGGTCACTCGCAGTGAGGGAGGAGCAACAGGGTCACTCGCAGTGAGGGAGGAGCAACGGGGTCACTCACAGTGAGGGAGGAGCAACAGGGTCACTGGCAGCGAGGGAGGAGCAACAGGGTCATTCGCAGTGAGGGAGGAGCAACGGTGTCACTCGCAGTGAGGGAGGAGCAACAGGGTCACTCGCAGTGAGGGAGGAGCAACACGGTCACTGGCAGCAAGGGAGGAGCAACAGGGTCATTCGCAGTGAGGGAGGAGCAACAGGGTCACTCGCAGTGAGGGAGGAGCAACAGGGTCACTCGCAGTGAGGGAGGAGCAACAGGGTCACTCGCAGTGAGGGAGGAGCAACAGGGTCACTCGCAGTGAGAAAGGAGCAACAGGGTCACTCGCAGCGAGGGAGGAGCAACAGGGTCACTCGCCGTGAGAAAGGAGCAACAGGGTCACTCACAGTGAGAAAGGAGTAACAGGGTCATTCGCAGTGAAAAAGGAGCAACAGGGTCATTCGCAGTGAGGGAGCAGCAACAGGGTCACTCGCAGTGAGGGAGGAGGAACAGGGTCATTCGCAGTGAAAAAGGAGCAACAGGGTCATTCGCAGTGAGGGAGGAGCAACAGGGTCACTCGCAGTGAGGGAGGACCAAAAGGGTCACTCGCAGTGAGAAAGGAGCAACAGGGTCATTCGCAGTGAAAAAGGAGTAACAGGGTCATTCGCAGTGAGGGAGGAGCAACAGGGTCACTCGCAGTGAGGGAGGAGCAAAAGGGTCACTCGCAGTGAGGGAGGAGTAACAGGGTCAAGCGCAGTGAGGGAGGAGCAACAGGGTCACTCGCAGTGAGGGAGGAGCAACGGGGTCATTCGCAGTGAGGGAGGAGCAACAGGGTCACTCACAGTGAGGGAGGAGCAACAGGGTCACGCGCAGTGAGGGAGGAGCAACAGGGTCACTCGCAGTGAGGGAGGAGCAACGGGGTCATTCGCAGTCAGGGAGGAGCGACAGGGTCACTCGCAGTGAGGGAGGTGCAACAGGGTGACTCGCAGCGAGGGAGGAGCAACAGGGTCACTCGCCGTGAGAAAGGAGCAACAGGGTCACTCGCCGCGAGGGAGGAGCAACAGTGTCACTCGCAGTGAGGGAGGAGCAACAGGGTCACTCGCAGTGAGGGAGGAGCAACAGGGTCACTCGCAGTGAGGGAGGAGCAACAGGGTGACTCGCAGTGAGAAAGCAACGGGGTCACTCGCAGTGAGGGAGGAGCAACAGGGTCATTCGCAGTGAGGGAGGAGCAACGGGGTCACTCGCAGTGAGAAAGGAGCAACGGGGTCACTCGCAGTGAGGGAGGAGCAACAGAGTCACTCGCAGTGAGCGAGGAGCAACGGGGTCACTCGCTGTGAGGGAGGAGCAACAGGGTCACTCACAGTGAGGGAGGAGCAACAGAGTCACTGGCAGTGAGGGAGGAGCAACAGGGTCACTCGCAGTGAGAAAGCAACAGGGTCACTTGCAGTGAGAAAGGATCAACAGGGTCACTTGCAGTGAGAAAGCAACAGGGTCACTCACAGTGAGAAAGCAACAGGGTCACTCGCAGTGAGGGAGGAGCAACAGAGTCACTGGCAGTGAGAAAGGAGCAACAGGGTCACTCGCAGTGAGAAAGCAACAGGGTCACTTGCAGTGAGAAAGGAGCAACACGGTCACTCGCAGTGAGAAACGAGCAGCAGGGTCACTCGCAGTGAGAAAGCAACAGGGTCACTCGCAGTGAGGGAGGAGCAACAGGGTCACTCGCAGTGAGGGAGGAGCAACGGGGTCATTCGCAGTGAGGGAGGAGCAACAGGGTCACTCGCAGTGAGAATGGAGCAACAGGGTGACTTGCAGTGAGAAAGCAACAGGGTCATTCGCAGTGAGGGAGGAGCAACGGTGTCACTCGCAGTGAGGGAGGAGCAACAGGGTCACTCGCAGTGAGGGAGGTGCAACAGGGTCACTCGCAGTGAGGGAGGAGCAACAGGGTCACTCGCAGTGAGGGAGGAGCAACAGGGTCACTCGCAGTGAGGGAGGAGCAACAGGGTCACTGGCAGCGAGGGAGGAGCAACAGGGTCATTCGCAGTGAGGGAGGAGCAACAGGGTAATTCGCAGTGAGGGAGGAGCAACAGGGTCATTCGCAGTGAGGGAGGAGCAACAGGGTCACTCGCAGTGAGAAAGGTGCAAAAGGGTCAATCGCAGTGAGGGAGGAGCAACAGGGTCACTCGCAGTGAGAAAGGGGCAACAGGGTCACTCGCAGTGAAAGAGGAGCAACAGGGTCACTCGCAGTGAAAAAGGAGCAACAGGGTCAATCGCAGAGAGGGGGGAGCCACAGTGTCACTCGCAGTGAGGGAGGAGCAAAAGGGTCACTCGCAGTGAGGGAGGGGTAACAGGGTCACGCGCAGTAAGGGAGGAGCAACAGGGTCACTCGCAGTGAGGGAGGAGCAAAAGGGTCACTCGCAGTGAGGGAGGGGTAACAGGGTCACGCGCAGTGAGGGAGGAGCAACAGGGTCACTCGCAGTGAGGGAGGAGCAACGGGGTCATTCGCAGTGAGGGAGGAGCGACAGGGTCACTCGCAGCGAGGGAGGTGCAACAGGGTCACTCGCAGCGAGGGAGGAGCAACAGGGTCACTCGCAGCGAGGGAGGAGCAACAGGGTCACTCGCAGCGAGGGAGGAGCAACAGGGTCACTCGCAGTGAGAAAGGATCAACAGGGTCACTCGCAGCGAGGGAGGAGCAACAGGGTCACTCGCAGTGAGAAAGGAGCAACAGGGTCACTCGTAGCGAGGGAGGAGCAACAGGGTCACTCGCAGTGAGAAAGGATCAACAGGGTCACTCGCAGAGAGGGAGAAGCAACAGGGTCACTCGCAGTGAGGGAGGAGCAACAGGGTCACTCGCAGCGAGGGAGGTGCAACAGGGTCACTCGCAGCGAGGGAGGAGCAACAGGGTCACTCGCAGTGAGGGAGAAGCAACAGGGTCACTCGCAGTGAGAAAGGAGCAACAGGGTCACTCGCAGTGAGGGAGAAGCAACAGGGTCACTCGCAGTGAGGGAGGAGCAACAGGGTCAATCGCAGTGAGAAAGGAGCAACAGGGTCACTCGCAGTGAGGGAGGAGCAACAGGGTCACTCGCAGTGAGAAAGGAGCGACAGGGTCACTCGCAGTTAGGGAGGAGCAACAGGGTCACTCGCAGTGAGGGAGGAGCAACCGGGTCACTCGCAGCGAGGGAGGAGCAACAGGGTCATTCGCAGTGAGGGAGGAGCAACAAGGTCACTCGCAGTGAGGGAGGAGCAACAGGGTCACTCGCAGTGAGGGAGGAGCAACAGGGTCACTCGCAGTGAGAAAGGAGCAACAGGGTCACTCGCAGTGAGGGAGGAGCAACAGGGTCACTCGCAGTGAGAAAGGAGCAACAGGGTCAATCGCAGTGCGGGGGGAGCAACAGGGTCACTCGCAGTGAGGGATGAGCAACAGGGTCACTCGCAGTGAGGGAGGAGCAACAGGGTCACTCGCAGTGAGGAAGGAGCAACAGGGTCACTCGCAGTTAGGGATGAGCAACAGGGTCACTCGCTGTGAGGGAGGAGCAACAGGGTCACTCGCAGTGAGGGAGGAGCAACAGGGCCACTCGCAGTGAGAAAGCAACAGGGTCGCACGCAGGGAGAAAGCAACAGGGTCACTTGCAGTGAGAAAGCAACAGGGTCACTCGCAGTTAGGGAGGAGCAACAGGGTCACTCGCAGTGAGGGAGGAGCAACCGGGTCACTCGCAGCGAGGGAGGAGCAACAGGGTCATTCGCAGTGAGGGAGGAGCAACAAGGTCACTCGCAGTGAGGGAGGAGCAACAGGGTAACTCGCAGTGAGGGAGGAGCAACAGGGTCACTCGCAGTGAGAAAGGAGCAACAGGGTCACTCGCAGTGAGGGAGGAGCAACAGGGTCACTCGCAGTGAGAAAGGAGCAACAGGGTCAATCGCAGTGCGGGGGGAGCAACAGGGTCACTCGCAGTGAGGGATGAGCAACAGGGTCACTCGCAGTGAGGGAGGAGCAACAGGGTCACTCGCAGTGAGGAAGGAGCAACAGGGTCACTCGCAGTGAGGGATGAGCAACAGGGTCACTCGCTGTGAGGGAGGAGCAACAGGGTCACTCGCAGTGAGGGAGGAGCAACAGGGTCACTCGCAGTGAGGGAGGAGCAACAGGGTCACTGGCAGTGAGGGAGGAGCAACAGGGTCACTGGCAGTGAGGGAGGAGCAACAGGGTCACCCGCAGTGAGGGAGGAGCAACAGGGTCACTCGCAGAGAGAAAGCAACAGGGTCACTCGCAGTAAGAAAGGAGCAACAGGGTCACTCGCAGTGAGGGATGAGCAGCAGGGTCACTCGCAGTGAGGGAGGAGCAACAGGGTCACTCGCAGTGAGGGAGGAGCAACAGGGTCACTCGCAGTGAGAAAGCAACAGGGTCACACGCAGGGAGAAAGCAACAGGGTCACTTGCAGTGAGAAAGCAACAGGGTCACTCGCAGTGAGGGAGGAGCAACAGGGTCACTCGCAAAGAGGGAGTAGCAACAGGGTCACTCGCAGCGAGGGAGGAGCAACAGGGTCACTCGCAGCGAGGGAGGTGCAACAGGGTCACTCGCAGCCAAGGACGAGTAACAGGGTCACTCACAGTGAGGGAGGAGCAACAGGGTCACTCGCAGTGAGGGAGGAGCAACAGGGTCACTCGCAGTGAGGGAGGAGTAACAGGGTCACTCGCAGTGAGAAAGGAGCAACGGGGTCACTCGCAATGAGGGAGGAGAAACAGGGTTACTCGCAGTGAGAAAGCAACAGGGTCACTCGCAGTGAGGCAGCAGCAACAGGGTCATTCGCAGTGAGGGAGGAGCAACAAGGTCACTCGCAGTGAGGGAGGAGCAACAGGGTCACTCGCAGTGAGAAAGGAGCAACAGGGTCACTCGCAGTGAGGGAGGAGCAACAGGGTCACTCGCAGTGAGGGAGGAGCAACGGGGTCACTCACAGTGAGGGAGGAGCAACAGGGTCACTCGCAGTGAGGGATGAGCAACAGGGTCACTCGCTGTGAGGGAGGAGCAACAGGGTCACTCGCAGTGAGGGAGGAGCAACAGGGCCACTCGCAGTGAGAAAGCAACAGGGTCACACGCAGGGAGAAAGCAACAGGGTCACTTGCAGTGAGAAAGCAACAGGGTCACTCGCAGTTAGGGAGGAGCAACAGGGTCACTCGCAGTGAGGGAGGAGCAACCGGGTCACTCGCAGCGAGGGAGGAGCAACAGGGTCATTCGCAGTGAGGGAGGAGCAACAAGGTCACTCGCAGTGAGGGAGGAGCAACAGGGTCACTCGCAGTGAGGGAGGAGCAACAGGGTCACTCGCAGTGAGAAAGGAGCAACAGGGTCACTCGCAGTGAGGGAGGAGCAACAAGGTCACTCGCAGTGAGGGAGGAGCAACAGGGTCACTCGCAGTGAGGGAGGAGCAACAGGGTCACTCGCAGTGAGAAAGGAGCAACAGGGTCACTCGCAGTGAGGGAGGAGCAACAGGGTCACTCGCAGTGAGAAAGGAGCAACAGGGTCAATCGCAGTGCGGGGGGAGCAACAGGGTCACTCGCAGTGAGGGATGAGCAACAGGGTCACTCGCAGTGAGGGAGGAGCAACAGGGTCACTCGCAGTGAGGAAGGAGCAACAGGGTCACTCGCAGTGAGGGATGAGCAACAGGGTCACTCGCTGTGAGGGAGGAGCAACAGGGTCACTCGCAGTGAGGGAGGAGCAACAGGGTCACTCGCAGTGAGGGAGGAGCAACAGGGTCACTGGCAGTGAGGGAGGAGCAACAGGGTCACTGGCAGTGAGGGAGGAGCAACAGGGTCACCCGCAGTGAGGGAGGAGCAACAGGGTCACTCGCAGTGAGAAAGCAACAGGGTCACTCGCAGTTAGAAAGGAGCAACAGGGTCACTCGCAGTGAGGGATGAGCAGCAGGGTCACTCGCAGTGAGGGAGGAGCAACAGGGTCACTCGCAGTGAGGGAGGAGCAACAGGGTCACTCGCAGTGAGAAAGCAACAGGGTCACACGCAGGGAGAAAGCAACAGGGTCACTTGCAGTGAGAAAGCAACAGGGTCACTCGCAGTGAGGGAGGAGCAACAGGGTCACTCGCAAAGAGGGAGTAGCAACAGGGTCACTCGCAGCGAGGGAGGAGCAACAGGGTCACTCGCAGCGAGGAAGGAGCAACAGGGTCACTCGCAGCCAAGGACGAGTAACAGGGTCACTCACAGTGAGGGAGGAGCAACAGGGTCACTCGCAGTGAGGGAGGAGCAACAGGGTCACTCGCAGTGAGGGAGGAGTAACAGGGTCACTCGCAGTGAGAAAGGAGCAACGGGGTCACTCGCAATGAGGGAGGAGAAACAGGGTCACTCGCAGTGAGAAAGCAACAGGGTCACTCGCAGTGAGGCAGCAGCAACAGGGTCATTCGCAGTGAGGGAGGAGCAACAAGGTCACTCGCAGTGAGGGAGGAGCAACAGGGTCACTCGCAGTGAGAAAGGAGCAACAGGGTCACTCGCAGTGAGGGAGGAGCAACAGGGTCACTCGCAGTGAGGGAGGAGCAACGGGGTCACTCACAGTGAGGGAGGAGCAACAGGGTCACTGGCAGCGAGGGAGGAGCAACAGGGTCATTCGCCGTGAGGGAGGAGCAACGGTGTCACTCGCAGTGAGGGAGGAGCAACAGGGTCACTCGCAGTGAGGGAGGAGCAACACGGTCACTGGCAGCAAGGGAGGAGCAACAGGGTCATTCGCAGTGAGGGAGGAGCAACAGGGTCACTCGCAGTGAGGGAGGAGCAACAGGGTCACTCGCAGTGAGGGAGGAGCAACAGGGTCACTCGCAGTGAGGGAGGAGCAACAGGGTCACTCGCAGTGAGAAAGGAGCAACAGGGTCACTCGCAGCGAGGGAGGAGCAACAGGGTCACTCGCCGTGAGAAAGGAGCAACAGGGTCACTCACAGTGAGAAAGGAGTAACAGGGTCATTCGCAGTGAAAAAGGAGCAACAGGGTCATTTGCAGTGAGGGAGGAGCAACAGGGTCACTCGCAGTGAGGGAGGAGCAACAGGGTCATTCGCAGTGAAAAAGGAGCAACAGGGTCATTCGCAGTGAGGGAGGAACAACAGGGTCACTCGCAGTGAGGGAGGACCAAAAGGGTCACTCGCAGTGAGAAAGGAGCAACAGGGTCATTCGCAGTGAAAAAGGAGTAACAGGGTCATTCGCAGTGAGGGAGGAGCAACAGGGTCACTCGCAGTGAGGGAGGAGCAAAAGGGTCACTCGCAGTGAGGGAGGAGTAACAGGGTCACGCGCAGTGAGGGAGGAGCAACAGGGTCACTCGCAGTGAGGGAGGAGCAACGGGGTCATTCGCAGTGAGGGAGGAGCAACAGGGTCACTCACAGTGAGGGAGGAGCAACAGGGTCACTCGCAGTGAGGGAGGAGCTACAGGGTCACTCGCAGTGAGGGAGGAGCAACAGGGTCACTCGCTGTGAGGGAGGAGCAACAGGGTCACTCGCAGTGAGGGAGGAGCAACAGAGTCACTGGCAGTGAGGGAGGAGCAACAGGGTCACTCGCAGTGAGAAAGCAACAGGGTCACTTGCAGTGAGAAAGGGTCAACAGGGTCACTTGCAGTGAGAAAGCAACAGGGTCACTTGCACTGAGAAAGGATCAACAGGGTCACTCGCAGTGAGAAAGGAGCAACAGGGTCACTCGCAGTGAGAAAGGAGCAACAGGGTCACTTGCAGTGAGAAAGGAGCAACATGGTCACTCGCAGTGAGAAACGAGCAGCAGGGTCACTTGCAGTGAGAAAGCAACTGTGTCACTCGCAGTGAGGGAGGAGCAACAGGGTCACTCGCAGTGAGGGAGGAGCAACGGGGTCATTCGCAGTGAGGGAGGAGCAACAGGGTCACTCGCAGTGAGAATGGAGCAACAGGGTGACTTGCAGTGAGAAAGCAACAGGGTCACTCACAGTGAGGGAGGAGCAACAGGGTCATTCGCAGTGAGGGAGGAGCAACGGTGTCACTCGCAGTGAGGGAGGAGCAACAGGGTCACTCGCAGTGAGGGAGGAGAAACAGGTTCACTCGCAGTGAGGGAGGAGCAACGGTGTCACTCGCAGTGAGGGAGGAGCAACAGGGTCACTCGCAGTGAGGGAGGAGCAACAGGGTCACTCGCAGTGAGGGAGGACCAAAAGGGTCACTCGCAGTGAGAAAGGAGCAACAGGGTCATTCGCAGTGAAAAAGGAGCAACAGGGTCAATCGCAGTGCGGGGGGAGCAACAGGGTCACTCGCAGTGAGGGATGAGCAACAGGGTCACTCGCAGTGAGGGAGGAGCAACAGGGTCACTCGCAGTGAGGAAGGAGCAACAGGGTCACTCGCAGTGAGGGATGAGCAACAGGGTCACTCGCTGTGAGGGAGGAGCAACAGGGTCACTCGCAGTGAGGGAGGAGCAACAGGGTCACTCGCAGTGAGGGAGGAGCAACAGGGTCACTGGCAGTGAGGGAGGAGCAACAGGGTCACTGGCAGTGAGGGAGGAGCAACAGGGTCACCCGCAGTGAGGGAGGAGCAACAGGGTCACTCGCAGTGAGAAAGCAACAGGGTCACTCGCAGTTAGAAAGGAGCAACAGGGTCACTCGCAGTGAGGGATGAGCAACAGGGTCACTCGCAGTGAGGGAGGAGCAACAGGGTCACTCGCAGTGAGGGAGGAGCAACAGGGTCACTCGCAGTGAGAAAGCAACAGGGTCACACGCAGGGAGAAAGCAACAGGGTCACTTGCAGTGAGAAAGCAACAGGGTCACTCGCAGTGAGGGAGGAGCAACAGGGTCACTCGCAAAGAGGGAGTAGCAACAGGGTCACTCGCAGCGAGGGAGGAGCAACAGGGTCACTCGCAGCGAGGAAGGAGCAACAGGGTCACTCGCAGCCAAGGACGAGTAACAGGGTCACTCACAGTGAGGGAGGAGCAACAGGGTCACTCGCAGTGAGGGAGGAGCAACAGGGTCACTCGCAGTGAGGGAGGAGTAACAGGGTCACTCGCAGTGAGAAAGGAGCAACGGGGTCACTCGCAATGAGGGAGGAGAAACAGGGTCACTCGCAGTGAGAAAGCAACAGGGTCACTCGCAGTGAGGCAGCAGCAACAGGGTCATTCGCAGTGAGGGAGGAGCAACAAGGTCACTCGCAGTGAGGGAGGAGCAACAGGGTCACTCGCAGTGAGAAAGGAGCAACAGGGTCACTCGCAGTGAGGGAGGAGCAACAGGGTCACTCGCAGTGAGGGAGGAGCAACGGGGTCACTCACAGTGAGGGAGGAGCAACAGGGTCACTGGCAGCGAGGGAGGAGCAACAGGGTCATTCGCCGTGAGGGAGGAGCAACGGTGTCACTCGCAGTGAGGGAGGAGCAACAGGGTCACTCGCAGTGAGGGAGGAGCAACACGGTCACTGGCAGCAAGGGAGGAGCAACAGGGTCATTCGCAGTGAGGGAGGAGCAACAGGGTCACTCGCAGTGAGGGAGGAGCAACAGGGTCACTCGCAGTGAGGGAGGAGCAACAGGGTCACTCGCAGTGAGGGAGGAGCAACAGGGTCACTCGCAGTGAGAAAGGAGCAACAGGGTCACTCGCAGCGAGGGAGGAGCAACAGGGTCACTCGCCGTGAGAAAGGAGCAACAGGGTCACTCACAGTGAGAAAGGAGTAACAGGGTCATTCGCAGTGAAAAAGGAGCAACAGGGTCATTCGCAGTGAGGGAGGAGCAACAGGGTCACTCGCAGTGAGGGAGGAGCAACAGGGTCACTCGCAGTGAGGGAGGAGCAACAGGGTCACTGGCAGTGAGGGAGGAGCAACAGGGTCACTGGCAGTGAGGGAGGAGCAACAGGGTCACCCGCAGTGAGGGAGGAGCAACAGGGTCACTCGCAGTGAGAAAGCAACAGGGTCACTCGCAGTTAGAAAGGAGCAACAGGGTCACTCGCAGTGAGGGATGAGCAACAGGGTCACTCGCAGTGAGGGAGGAGCAACAGGGTCACTCGCAGTGAGGGAGGAGCAACAGGGTCACTCGCAGTGAGAAAGCAACAGGGTCACACGCAGGGAGAAAGCAACAGGGTCACTTGCAGTGAGAAAGCAACAGGGTCACTCGCAGTGAGGGAGGAGCAACAGGGTCACTCGCAAAGAGGGAGTAGCAACAGGGTCACTCGCAGCGAGGGAGGAGCAACAGGGTCACTCGCAGCGAGGAAGGAGCAACAGGGTCACTCGCAGCCAAGGACGAGTAACAGGGTCACTCACTTTGAGGGAGGAGCAACAGGGTCACTCGCAGTGAGGGAGGAGCAACAGGGTCACTCGCAGTGAGGGAGGAGTAACAGGGTCACTCGCAGTGAGAAAGGAGCAACGGGGTCACTCGCAATGAGGGAGGAGAAACAGGGTCACTCGCAGTGAGAAAGCAACAGGGTCACTCGCAGTGAGGCAGCAGCAACAGGGTCATTCGCAGTGAGGGAGGAGCAACAAGGTCACTCGCAGTGAGGGAGGAGCAACAGGGTCACTCGCAGTGAGAAAGGAGCAACAGGGTCACTCGCAGTGAGGGAGGAGCAACAGGGTCACTCGCAGTGAGGGAGGAGCAACGGGGTCACTCACAGTGAGGGAGGAGCAACAGGGTCACTGGCAGCGAGGGAGGAGCAACAGGGTCATTCGCCGTGAGGGAGGAGCAACGGTGTCACTCGCAGTGAGGGAGGAGCAACAGGGTCACTCGCAGTGAGGGAGGAGCAACACGGTCACTGGCAGCAAGGGAGGAGCAACAGGGTCATTCGCAGTGAGGGAGGAGCAACAGGGTCACTCGCAGTGAGGGAGGAGCAACAGGGTCACTCGCAGTGAGGGAGGAGCAACAGGGTCACTCGCAGTGAGGGAGGAGCAACAGGGTCACTCGCAGTGAGAAAGGAGCAACAGGGTCACTCGCAGCGAGGGAGGAGCAACAGGGTCACTCGCCGTGAGAAAGGAGCAACAGGGTCACTCACAGTGAGAAAGGAGTAACAGGGTCATTCGCAGTGAAAAAGGAGCAACAGGGTCATTCGCAGTGAGGGAGGAGCAACAGGGTCACTCGCAGTGAGGGAGGAGCAACAGGGTCATTCGCAGTGAAAAAGGAGCAACAGGGTCATTCGCAGTGAGGGAGGAACAACAGGGTCACTCGCAGTGAGGGAGGACCAAAAGGGTCACTCGCAGTGAGAAAGGAGCAACAGGGTCATTCGCAGTGAAAAAGGAGTAACAGGGTCATTCGCAGTGAGGGAGGAGCAACAGGGTCACTCGCAGTGAGGGAGGAGCAAAAGGGTCACTCGCAGTGAGAGAGGAGTAACAGGGTCACGCGCAGTGAGGGAGGAGCAACAGGGTCACTCGCAGTGAGGGAGGAGCAACGGGGTCATTCGCAGTGAGGGAGGAGCAACAGGGTCACTCACAGTGAGGGAGGAGCAACAGGGTCACTCGCAGTGAGGGAGGAGCTACAGGGTCACTCGCAGTGAGGGAGGAGCAACAGGGTCACTCGCTGTGAGGGAGGAGCAACAGGGTCACTCGCAGTGAGGGAGGAGCAACAGAGTCACTGGCAGTGAGGGAGGAGCAACAGGGTCACTCGCAGTGAGAAAGCAACAGGGTCACTTGCAGTGAGAAAGAGTCAACAGGGTCACTTGCAGTGAGAAAGCAACAGGGTCACTTGCAGTGAGAAAGGATCAACAGGGTCACTCGCAGTGAGAAAGGAGCAACAGGGTCACTCGCAGTGAGAAAGGAGCAACAGGGTCACTTGCAGTGAGAAAGGAGCAACATGGTCACTCGCAGTGAGAAACGAGCAGCAGGGTCACTTGCAGTGAGAAAGCAACTGTGTCACTCGCAGTGAGGGAGGAGCAACAGGGTCACTCGCAGTGAGGGAGGAGCAACGGGGTCATTCGCAGTGACGGAGGAGCAACAGGGTCACTCGCAGTGAGAATGGAGCAACAGGGTGACTTGCAGTGAGAAAGCAACAGGGTCACTCACAGTGAGGGAGGAGCAACAGGGTCATTCGCAGTGAGGGAGGAGCAACGGTGTCACTCGCAGTGAGGGAGGAGCAACAGGGTCACTCGCAGTGAGGGAGGAGAAACAGGTTCACTCGCAGTGAGGGAGGAGCAACGGTGTCACTCGCAGTGAGGGAGGAGCAACAGGGTCACTCGCAGTGAGGGAGGAGCAACAGGGTCACTCGCAGTGAGGGAGGACCAAAAGGGTCACTCGCAGTGAGAAAGGAGCAACAGGGTCATTCGCAGTGAAAAAGGAGTAACAGGGTCATTCGCAGTGAGGGAGGAGCAACAGGTCACTCGCAGTGAGGGAGGAGCAAAAGGGTCACTCGCAGTTAGGGAGGAGTAACAGGGTCACGCGCAGTGAGGGAGGAGCAACAGGGTCACTCGCAGTGAGGGAGGAGCAACGGGGTCATTCGCAGTGAGGGAGGAGCAACAGGGTCACTCACAGTGAGGGAGGAGCAACAGGGTCACTCGCAGTGAGGGAGGAGCTACAGGGTCACTCGCAGTGAGGGAGGAGCAACAGGGTCACTCGCTGTGAGGGAGGAGCAACAGGGTCACTCGCAGTGAGGGAGGAGCAACAGAGTCACTGGCAGTGAGGGAGGAGCAACAGGGTCACTCGCAGTGAGAAAGCAACAGGGTCACTTGCAGTGAGAAAGGATCAACAGGGTCACTTGCAGTGAGAAAGCAACAGGGTCACTTGCAGTGAGAAAGGATCAACAGGGTCACTCGCAGTGAGAAAGGAGCAACAGGGTCACTCGCAGTGAGAAAGGAGCAACAGGGTCACTTGCAGTGAGAAAGGAGCAACATGGTCACTCGCAGTGAGAAACGAGCAGCAGGGTCACTTGCAGTGAGAAAGCAACTGTGTCACTCGCAGTGAGGGAGGAGCAACAGGGTCACTCGCAGTGAGGGAGGAGCAACGGGGTCATTCGCAGTGAGGGAGGAGCAACAGGGTCACTCGCAGTGAGAATGGAGCAACAGGGTGACTTGCAGTGAGAAAGCAACAGGGTCACTCACAGTGAGGGAGGAGCAACAGGGTCATTCGCAGTGAGGGAGGAGCAACGGTGTCACTCGCAGTGAGGGAGGAGCAACAGGGTCACTCACAGCGAGGGAGGTGCAACAGGGTCACTCGCAGCGAGGGAGGAGCAACAGGGTCACTCGCAGTGAGGGAGAAGCAACAGGGTCACTCGCAGTGAGAAAGGAGCAACAGGGTCACTCGCAGTGAGGGAGAAGCAACAGGGTCACTCGCAGTGAGGGAGGTGCAACAGGGTCACTCGCAGAGAGGGAGAAGCAACAGGGTGACTCGCAGAGAGGGAGAAGCAACAGGGTCACTCGCAGTGAGGGAGGAGCAACAGGGTCAATCGCAGTGAGAAAGGAGCAACAGGGTCACTCGCAGTGAGGGAGGAGCAACAGGGTCACTCGCAGTGAGAAAGGAGCGACAGGGTCACTCGCAGTTAGGGAGGAGCAACAGGGTCACTCGCAGTGAGGGAGGAGCAACCGGGTCACTCGCAGCGAGGGAGGAGCAACAGGGTCATTCGCAGTGAGGGAGGAGCAACAAGGTCACTCGCAGTGAGGGAGGAGCAACAGGGTCACTCGCAGTGAGGGAGGAGCAACAGGGTCACTCGCAGTGAGAAAGGAGCAACAGGGTCACTCGCAGTGAGGGAGGAGCAACAGGGTCACTCGCAGTGAGAAAGGAGCAACAGGGTCAATCGCAGTGCGGGGGGAGCAACAGGGTCACTCGCAGTGAGGGATGAGCAACAGGGTCACTCGCAGTGAGGGAGGAGCAACAGGGTCACTCGCAGTGAGGAAGGAGCAACAGGGTCACTCGCAGTGAGGGATGAGCAACAGGGTCACTGGCAGTGAGGGAGGAGCAACAGGGTCACTGGCAGTGAGGGAGGAGCAACAGGGTCACCCGCAGTGAGGGAGGAGCAACAGGGTCACTCGCAGTGAGAAAGCAACAGGGTCACTCGCAGTTAGAAAGGAGCAACAGGGTCACTCGCAGTGAGGGATGAGCAACAGGGTCACTCGCAGTTATGGAGGAGCAACAGGGTCACTCGCAGTGAGGGAGGAGCAACAGGGTCACTCGCAGTGAGAAAGCAACAGGGTCACACGCAGGGAGAAAGCAACAGGGTCACTTGCAGTGAGAAAGCAACAGGGTCACTCGCAGTGAGGGAGGAGCAACAGGGTCACTCGCAAAGAGGGAGTAGCAACAGGGTCACTCGCAGCGAGGGAGGAGCAACAGGGTCACTCGCAGCGAGGAAGGAGCAACAGGGTCACTCGCAGCCAAGGACGAGTAACAGGGTCACTCACAGTGAGGGAGGAGCAACAGGGTCACTCGCAGTGAGGGAGGAGCAACAGGGTCACTCGCAGTGAGGGAGGAGTAACAGGGTCACTCGCAGTGAGAAAGGAGCAACGGGGTCACTCGCAATGAGGGAGGAGAAACAGGGTCACTCGCAGGGAGAAAGCAACAGGGTCACTCGCAGTGAGGCAGCAGCAACAGGGTCATTCGCAGTGAGGGAGGAGCAACAAGGTCACTCGCAGTGAGGGAGGAGCAACAGGGTCACTCGCAGTGAGAAAGGAGCAACAGGGTCACTCGCAGTGAGGGAGGAGCAACAGGGTCACTCGCAGTGAGGGAGGAGCAACGGGGTCACTCACAGTGAGGGAGGAGCAACAGGGTCACTGGCAGCGAGGGAGGAGCAACAGGGTCATTCGCCGTGAGGGAGGAGCAACGGTGTCACTCGCAGTGAGGGAGGAGCAACAGGGTCACTCGCAGTGAGGGAGGAGCAACACGGTCACTGGCAGCAAGGGAGGAGCAACAGGGTCATTCGCAGTGAGGGAGGAGCAACAGGGTCACTCGCAGTGAGGGAGGAGCAACAGGGTCACTCGCAGTGAGGGAGGAGCAACAGGGTCACTCGCAGTGAGGGAGGAGCAACAGGGTCACTTGCAGTGAGAAAGGAGCAACAGGGTCACTCGCAGCGAGGGAGGAGCAACAGGGTCACTCGCCGTGAGAAAGGAGCAACAGGGTCACTCACAGTGAGAAAGGAGTAACAGGGTCATTCGCAGTGAAAAAGGAGCAACAGGGTCATTCGCAGTGAGGGAGGAGCAACAGGGTCACTCGCAGTGAGGGAGGAGCAACAGGGTCATTCGCAGTGAAAAAGGAGCAACAGGGTCATTCGCAGTGAGGGAGGAGCAACAGGGTCACTCGCAGTGAGGGAGGACCAAAAGGGTCACTCGCAGTGAGAAAGGAGCAACAGGGTCATTCGCAGTGAAAAAGGAGTAACAGGGTCATTCGCAGTGAGGGAGGAGCAACAGGGTCACTCGCAGTGAGGGAGGAGCAAAAGGGTCACTCGCAGTGAGGGAGGAGTAACAGGGTCAAGCGCAGTGAGGGAGGAGCAACAGGGTCACTCGCAGTGAGGGAGGAGCAACGGGGTCATTCGCAGTGAGGGAGGAGCAACAGGGTCACTCACAGTGAGGGAGGAGCAACAGGGTCACTCGCAGTGAGGGAGGAGCTACAGGGTCACTCGCAGTGAGGGAGGAGCAACAGGGTCACTCGCTGTGAGGGAGGAGCAACAGGGTCACTCGCAGTGAGGGAGGAGCAACAGAGTCACTGGCAGTGAGGGAGGAGCAACAGGGTCACTCGCAGTGAGAAAGCAACAGGGTCACTTGCAGTGAGAAAGGATCAACAGGGTCACTTGCAGTGAGAAAGCAACAGGGTCACTTGCAGTGAGAAAGGATCAACAGGGTCACTCGCAGTGAGAAAGGAGCAACAGGGTCACTCGCAGTGAGAAAGGAGCAACAGGGTCACTTGCAGTGAGAAAGGAGCAACATGGTCACTCGCAGTGAGAAACGAGCAGCAGGGTCACTTGCAGTGAGAAAGCAACTGTGTCACTCGCAGTGAGGGAGGAGCAACAGGGTCACTCGCAGTGAGGGAGGAGCAACGGGGTCATTCGCAGTGAGGGAGGAGCAACAGGGTCACTCGCAGTGAGAATGGAGCAACAGGGTGACTTGCAGTGAGAAAGCAACAGGGTCACTCACAGTGAGGGAGGAGCAACAGGGTCATTCGCAGTGAGGGAGGAGCAACGGTGTCACTCGCAGTGAGGGAGGAGCAACAGGGTCACTCGCAGTGAGGGAGGAGAAACAGGTTCACTCGCAGTGAGGGAGGAGCAACAGGGTCATTCGCAGTGAAAAAGGAGCAACAGGGTCATTCGCAGTGAGGGAGGAGCAACAGGGTCACTCGCAGTGAGGGAGGACCAAAAGGGTCACTCGCAGTGAGAAAGGAGCAACAGGGTCATTCGCAGTGAAAAAGGAGTAACAGGGTCATTCGCAGTGAGGGAGGAGCAACAGGGTCACTCGCAGTGAGGGAGGAGCAAAAGGGTCACTCGCAGTGAGGGAGGAGTAACAGGGTCAAGCGCAGTGAGGGAGGAGCAACAGGGTCACTCGCAGTGAGGGAGGAGCAACGGGGTCATTCGCAGTGAGGGAGGAGCAACAGGGTCACTCACAGTGAGGGAGGAGCAACAGGGTCACTCGCAGTGAGGGAGGAGCTACAGGGTCACTCGCAGTGAGGGAGGAGCAACAGGGCCACTCGCTGTGAGGGAGGAGCAACAGGGTCACTCGCAGTGAGGGAGGAGCAACAGAGTCACTGGCAGTGAGGGAGGAGCAACAGGGTCACTCGCAGTGAGAAAGCAACAGGGTCACTTGCAGTGAGAAAGGATCAACAGGGTCACTTGCAGTGAGAAAGCAACAGGGTCACTTGCAGTGAGAAAGGATCAACAGGGTCACTCGCAGTGAGAAAGGAGCAACAGGGTCACTCGCAGTGAGAAAGGAGCAACAGGGTCACTTGCAGTGAGAAAGGAGCAACATGGTCACTCGCAGTGAGAAACGAGCAGCAGGGTCACTTGCAGTGAGAAAGCAACTGTGTCACTCGCAGTGAGGGAGGAGCAACAGGGTCACTCGCAGTGAGGGAGGAGCAACGGGGTCATTCGCAGTGAGGGAGGAGCAACAGGGTCACTCGCAGTGAGAATGGAGCAACAGGGTGACTTGCAGTGAGAAAGCAACAGGGTCACTCACAGTGAGGGAGGAGCAACAGGGTCATTCGCAGTGAGGGAGGAGCAACGGTGTCACTCGCAGTGAGGGAGGAGCAACAGGGTCACTCGCAGTGAGGGAGGAGAAACAGGTTCACTCGCAGTGAGGGAGGAGCAACGGTGTCACTCGCAGTGAGGGAGGAGCAACAGGGTCACTCGCAGTGAGGGAGGAGCAACAGGGTCACTCGCAGTGAGGGAGGACCAAAAGGGTCACTCGCAGTGAGAAAGGAGCAACAGGGTCATTCGCAGTGAAAAAGGAGTAACAGGGTCATTCGCAGTGAGGGAGGAGCAACAGGGCCACTCGCTGTGAGGGAGGAGCAACAGGGTCACTCGCAGTGAGGGAGGAGCAAAAGGGTCACTCGCAGTTAGGGAGGAGTAACAGGGTCACGCGCAGTGAGGGAGGAGCAACAGGGTCACTCGCAGTGAGGGAGGAGCAACGGGGTCATTCGCAGTGAGGGAGGAGCAACAGGGTCACTCACAGTGAGGGAGGAGCAACAGGGTCACTCGCAGTGAGGGAGGAGCTACAGGGTCACTCGCAGTGAGGGAGGAGCAACAGGGTCACTCGCTGTGAGGGAGGAGCAACAGGGTCACTCGCAGTGAGGGAGGAGCAACAGAGTCACTGGCAGTGAGGGAGGAGCAACAGGGTCACTCGCAGTGAGAAAGCAACAGGGTCACTTGCAGTGAGAAAGGATCAACAGGGTCACTTGCAGTGAGAAAGCAACAGGGTCACTTGCAGTGAGAAAGGATCAACAGGGTCACTCGCAGTGAGAAAGGAGCAACAGGGTCACTCGCAGTGAGAAAGGAGCAACAGGGTCACTTGCAGTGAGAAAGGAGCAACATGGTCACTCGCAGTGAGAAACGAGCAGCAGGGTCACTTGCAGTGAGAAAGCAGCTGTGTCACTCGCAGTGAGGGAGGAGCAACAGGGTCACTCGCAGTGAGGGAGGAGCAACGGGGTCATTCGCAGTGAGGGAGGAGCAACAGGGTCACTCGCAGTGAGAATGGAGCAACAGGGTGACTTGCAGTGAGAAAGCAACAGGGTCACTCACAGTGAGGGAGGAGCAACAGGGTCATTCGCAGTGAGGGAGGAGCAACGGTGTCACTCGCAGTGAGGGAGGAGCAACAGGGTCACTCGCAGTGAGGGAGGAGCAACAGGTTCACTCGCAGTGAGGGAGGAGCAACGGTGTCACTCGCAGTGAGGGAGGAGCAACAGGGTCACTCGCAGTGAGGGAGGAGCAACAGGGTCACTCGCAGTGAGGGAGGAGCAACAGGGTCATTCGCAGTGAGGGAGGAGCAACAGGGTCAGTCGCAGTGAGGGAGGAGCAACAGGGTCACTCGCAGTGAGGGAGGAGCAACAGGGTCAGTCGCAGTGAGGGAGGAGCAACAGGGTCACTCGCAGTGAGGGAGGACCAACAGGGTCACTCGCAGTGAGGGAGGAGCAACAGGGTCACTCGCAGTGAGGGAGGAGCAACAGGGTCACTGGCAGCGAGGGAGGAGCAACAGGGTCATTCGCAGTGAGGGAGGAGCAACGGTGTCACTCGCAGTGAGGGAGGAGCAACAGGGTCACTCGCAGTGAGGGAGGAGCAACAGGGTCACTCGCCGTGAGAAAGGAGCAACAGGGTCACTCGCAGTGAGAAAGGTGCAAAAGGGTCAATCGCAGTGAGGGAGGAGCAACAGGGTCAATCGCAGTGAGGGAGGAGCAACAGGGTCACTCGCAGTGAGAAAGGAGCAACAGGGTCACTCGCAGTGAGGGAGGAGCAACAGGGTCATTCGCAGTGAGAAAGGAGCAACAGGGTCACTCGCAGTGAGAAAGGTGCAAAAGGGTCAATCGCAGTGAGAAAGGAGCAACAGGGTCATTCGCAGTGAGAAAGGAGCAACAGGGTCACTCGCAGTGAGGGAGGAGCAACAGGGTCACTCGCAGTGAGGGAGGAGCAACAGGGTCAATCGCAGAGAGGGAGGAGCCACAGTGTCACTCGCAGTGAGGGAGGAGCAACAGGGTCACTCGCAGTGAGGGAGGAGCAAAAGGGTCACTCGCAGTGAGGGAGGGGTAACAGGGTCACGCGCAGTGAGGGAGGAGCAACAGGGTCACTCGCAGTGAGGGAGGAGCAACGGGGTCATTCGCAGAGAGGGAGGAGCGACAGGGTCACTCGCAGTGAGGAAGGAGCAACAGGGTCACTCGCAGCGAGGGAGGTGCAACAGGGTCACTCGCAGCGAGGGAGGAGCAACAGGGTCACTCGCAGTGAGGGAGGAGCAACAGGGTCACTCGCAGTGAGGGAGGAGCAACAGGGTCACTCGCAGTGAGGGAGGAGCAACAGGGTCACTTGCAGTGAGAAAGGAGCAACAGGGTCACTCGCAGCGAGCGAGGAGCAACAGGGTCACTTGCAGTGAGAAAGGAGCAACAGGGTCACTCGCAGCGAGGGAGGAGCAACAGGGTCACTCGCAGTGAGGGAGGAGCAACAGGGTCACTCGCAGTGAGGGAGGAGCAACAGGGTCACTCGCAGTGAGGGAGGAGCAACAGGGTCACTCCCAGTGAGAAAGCAACAGGGTCACTCGCAGTGAGGGAGGAGCAACAGGGTCACTCGCAGTGAGGGAGGAGCAACAGGGTCACTCGCAGTGAGGGAGGAGCAACAGGGTCACGCGCAGTGAGGGAGGAGCAACAGAGTCACTCGCAGTGAGGGAGGAGCAACGGGGTAATTCGCAGTGAGGGAGGCGCAACGGGGTCACTCGCAGTGAGAAAGGAGCAACGGGGTCACTTGCAGTGAGGGAGGAGCAACAGAGTCACTCGCAGTGAGGGAGGAGCAACGGGGTCACTCGCTGTGAGGGAGGAGCAACAGGGTCACTCACAGTGAGGGAGGAGCAACAGGGTCACTCGCAGTGAGGGAGGAGCAACAGAGTCACTGGCAGTGAGGGAGGAGCAACAGGGTCACTCGCAGTGAGAAAGCAACAGGGTCACTTGCAGTGAGAAAGGATCAACAGGGTCACTTGCAGTGAGAAAGCAACAGGGTCACTCGCAGTGAGAAAGCAACAGGGTCACTCGCAGTGAGGGAGGAGCAACAGAGTCACTGGCAGTGAGAAAGGAGCAACAGGGTCACTCGCAGTGAGAAAGCAACAGGGTCACTCGCAGTGAGAAAGGAGCAACATGGTCACTCGCAGTGAGAAACGAGCAGCAGGGTCACTCGCAGTGAGAAAGGAGTAACAGGGTCACTAGCAGTGAGAAAGCAACAGGGTCACTCGCAGTGAGGGAGGAGCAACAGGGTCACTCGCAGTGAGGGAGGAGCAACGGGGTCATTCGCAGTGAGGGAGGAGCAACAGGGTCACTCGCAGTGAGAATGGAGCAACAGGGTGACTTGCAGTGAGAAAGCAACAGGGTCACTCACAGTGAGGGAGGAGCAACAGGGTCACTGGCAGCGAGGGAGGAGCAACAGGGTCATTCGCAGTGAGGGAGGAGCAACGGTGTCACTCGCAGTGAGGGAGGAGCAACTGGGTCATTCTCAGTGAGGGAGGAGCAACACGGTCACTGGCAGCGAGGGAGGAGCAACAGGGTCATTCGCAGTGAAGGAGGAGCAACAGGGTCACTCGCAGTGAGGGAGGAGCAACAGGGTCACTCGCAGTGAGGGAGGACCAACAGGGTCACTCGCAGTGAGGGAGGAGCAACAGGGTCACTCGCAGTGAGAACGGAGCAACAGGGTCACTCGCAGCGAGGGAGGAGCAACAGGGTCACTCGCCGTGAGAAAGGAGCAACAGGGTCACTCACAGTGAGAAAGGTGCAAAAGGGTCAATCGCAGTGAGAAAGGAGCAACAGGGTCATCCGCAGTGAAAAAGGAGCAACAGGGTCATTCGCAGTGAGGGAGGAGCAACAGGGTCACTCGCAGTGAGGGAGGAGCAAAAGGGTCACTCGCAGTGAGGGAGGAGTAACAGGGTCACGCGCAGTGAGCGAGGAGCAACAGGGTCACTCGCAGTGAGGGAGGAGCAACGGGGTCATTCGCAGTGAGGGAGGAGCAACAGGGTCACTCACAGTGAGGGAGGAGCAACAGGGTCACTCGCAGTGAGGGAGGAGCTACAGGGTCACTCGCAGTGAGGGAGGAGCAACAGGGCCACTCGCTGTGAGGGAGGAGCAACAGGGTCACTCGCAGTGAGGGAGGAGCAACAGAGTCACTGGCAGTGAGGGAGGAGAAACAGGGTCACTCGCAGTGAGAAAGCAACAGGGTCACTTGCAGTGAGAAAGGATCAACAGGGTCACTTGCAGTGAGAAAGCAACAGGGTCATTTGCAGTGAGAAAGGATCAACAGGGTCACTCGCAGTGAGAAAGGAGCAACAGGGTCACTCGCAGTGAGAAAGGAGCAACAGGGTCACTTGCAGTGAGAAAGGAGCAACATGGTCACTCGCAGTGAGAAACGAGCAGCAGGGTCACTTGCAGTGAGAAAGCAACAGTGTCACTCGCAGTGAGGGAGGAGCAACAGGGTCACTCGCAGTGAGGGAGGAGCAACGGGGTCATTCGCAGTGAGGGAGGAGCAACAGGGTCACTCGCAGTGAGAATGGTGCAACAGGGTGACTTGCAGTGAGAAAGCAACAGGGTCACTCACAGTGAGGGAGGAGCAACAGGGTCATTTGCAGTGAGGGAGGAGCAACGGTGTCACTCGCAGTGAGGGAGGAGCAACAGGGTCACTCGCAGTGAGGGAGGAGCAACAGGGTCACTCGCAGTGAGGGAGGAGCAACGGTGTCACTCGCAGTGAGGGAGGAGCAACAGGGTCACTCGCAGTGAGGGAGGAGCAACAGGGTCACTCGCAGTGAGGGAGGAGCAACAGGGTCACTCGCAGTGAGAAAGGAGCAACAGGGTCACTCGCAGTGAGAAAGGAGCAACAGGGTCACTCGCAGTGAGGGAGGAGCAACGGTGTCACTCGCAGTGAGGGAGGAGCAACAGGGTCACTCGCAGTGAGGGAGGAGCAACAGGGTCACTGGCAGCGAGGGAGGAGCAACAGGGTCATTCGCAGTGAGGGAGGAGCAACGGTGTCACTCGCAGTGAGGGAGGAGCAACAGGGTCAGTCGCAGTGAGGGAGGAGCAACAGGGTCACTCGCCGTGAGAAAGGAGCAACAGGGTCACTCGCAGTGAGAAAGGTGCAAAACGGTCAATCGCAGTGAAGGAGGAGCAACAGGGTCACGCGCAGTGAGAAAGGAGCAACAGGGTCACTCGCAGTGAGGGAGGAGCAACAGGGTCATTCGCAGTGAGAGAGGAGCAACAGGGTCACTCGCAGTGAGGGAGGAGCAACAGGGTCACTCGCAGTGAGAAAGGTGCAAAAGGGTCAATCGCAGTGAGAAAGGAGCAACAGGGTCATTCGCAGTGAGAAAGGAGCAACAGGGTCACTCACAGTGAGGGAGGAGCAACAGGGTCACTCGCAGTGAGGGAGGAGCAACAGGGTCAATCGCAGAGAGGGAGGAGCCACAGTGTCACTCGCAGTGAGGGAGGAGCAACAGGGTCACTCGCAGTGAGGGAGGAGCAAAAGGGTCACTCGCAGTGAGGGAGGGGTAACAGGGTCACGCGCAGTGAGGGAGGAGCAACAGGGTCACTCGCAGTGAGGGAGGAGCAACGGGGTCATTCGCAGTGAGGGAGGAGCGACAGGGTCACTCGCAGCGAGGGAGGTGCAACAGGGTGACTCGCAGCGAGGGAGGAGCAACAGGGTCACTCGCAGCGAGGGAGGAGTACCTGGGTCACTCGCAGTGAGAAAGGAGCAACAGGGTCACTCGCAGCGAGGGAGGAGCAACAGTGTCACTCGCAGTGAGGGAGGAGCAACAGGGTCACTCGCAGTGAGGGAGGAGCAACAGGGTCACTCGCAGTGAGGGAGGAGCAACAGGGTCACTCGCAGTGAGAAAGCAACAGGGTCACTCGCAGTGAGAGAGGAGCAACAGGGTCACTCGCAGTGAGGGAGGAGCAACAGGGTCACTCGCAGTGAGGGAGGAGCAACAGGGTCACTCGCAGTGAGGGAGGAGCAACGGGGTCACTCACAGTGAGGGAGCAGCAACAGGGTCACTCGCAGTGAGAAAGGAGCAACGGGGTCACTCGCAGTGAGGGAGGAGCAACAGAGTCACTCGCAGTGAGGGAGGAGCAACGGGGTCATTCACAGTGAGGGAGGAGCAACGGGGTCACTCGCAGTGAGAAAGGAGCAACGGGGTCACTCGCAGTGAGGGAGGAGCAACAGAGTCACTCGCAGTGAGGGAGGAGCAACGGGGTCACTCGCTGTGAGGGAGGAGCAACAGGGTCACTCACAGTGAGGGAGGAGCAACAGGGTCACTCGCAGTGAGGGAGGAGCAACAGAGTCACTGGCAGTGAGGGAGGAGCAACAGGGTCACTCGCAGTGAGAAAGCAACAGGGTCACTTGCAGTGAGAAAGGATCAACAGGGTCACTTGCAGTGAGAAAGCAACAGGGTCACTCACAGTGAGAAAGCAACAGGGTCACTCGCAGTGAGGGAGGAGCAACAGAGTCACTGGCAGTGAGAAAGGAGCAACAGGGTCACTCGCAGTGAGAAAGCAACAGGGTCACTTGCAGTGAGAAAGGAGCAACATGGTCACTCGCAGTGAGAAAGCAACAGGGTCACTCGCAGTGAGGGAGGAGCAACAGGTTCACTCGCAGTGAGGGAGGAGCAACGGGGTCATTCGCAGTGAGGGAGGAGCAACAGGGTCACTCGCAGTGAGGGAGGAGCAACAGGGTCACTCGCAGTGAGGGAGGAGCAACAGGGTCACTCGCAGTGAGGGTGGAGCAACAGGGTCACTCGCAGTGAGGGAGGAGCAACAGGGTCACTGGCAGCGAGGGAGGAGCAACAGGGTCATTCGCAGTGAGGGAGGAGCAACAGGGTCATTCGCAGTGAGGGAGGAGCAACAGGGTCATTCGCAGTGAGGGAGGAGCAACGGTGTCACTCGCAGTGAGGGAGGAGCAACAGGGTCACTCGCAGTGAGAAAGGAGCAACAGGGTCACTCGCAGTGAGGGAGGAGCAACAGGGTCACTCGCAGTGAAAGAGGAGCAACAGGGTGACTCGCAGTGAAAAAGGAGCAACAGGGTCAATCGCAGAGAGGGGGGAGCCACAGTGTCACTCGCAGTGAGGGAGGAGCAAAAGGGTCACTCGCAGTGAGGGAGGGGTAACAGGGTCACTCGCAGTGAAAGAGGAGCAACAGGCTCACTCGCAGTGAAAAAGGAGCAACAGGGTCAATCGCAGAGAGGGGGGAGCGACAGTGTCACTCGCAGTGAGAAAGGAGCAAAAGGGTCACTCGCAGTGAGGGAGGGGTAACAGGGTCACGCGCAGTGAGGGAGGAGCAACAGGGTCACTCGCAGTGAGGGAGGAGCAACAGGGTCACTCGCAGTGAGGGAGGAGCAACAGGGTCACTCGCAGTGAGGGTGGAGCAACAGGGTCACTCGCAGTGAGGGAGGAGCAACAGGGTCACTGGCAGCGAGGGAGGAGCAACAGGGTCATTCGCAGTGAGGGAGGAGCAACAGGGTCATTCGCAGTGAGGGAGGAGCAACAGGGTCATTCGCAGTGAGGGAGGAGCAACGGTGTCACTCGCAGTGAGGGAGGAGCAACAGGGTCACTCGCAGTGAGGGAGGAGCAACAGGGTCACTCGCAGTGAGGGAGGAGCAACAGGGTCACTCGCAGTGAAAGAGGAGCAACAGGGTGACTCGCAGTGAAAAAGGAGCAACAGGGTCAATCGCAGAGAGGGCGGAGCCACAGTGTCACTCGCAGTGAGGGAGGAGCAAAAGGGTCACTCGCAGTGAGGGAGGGGTAACAGGGTCACTCGCAGTGAAAGAGGAGCAACAGGGTCACTCACAGTGAAAAGGGAGCAACAGGGTCAATCGCAGAGAGGGGGGAGCCACAGTGTCACTCGCAGTGAGAAAGGAGCAAAAGGGTCACTCGCAGTGAGGGAGGGGTAACAGGGTCACGCGCAGTGAGGGAGGAGCAACAGGGTCACTCGCAGTGAGGGAGGAGCAAAAGGGTCACTCGCAGTGAGGGAGGGGTAACACGGTCACGCGCAGTGAGGGAGGAGCAACAGGGTCACTCGCAGTGAGGGAGGAGCAACGGGGTCATTCGCAGTGAGGGAGGGGTAACAGGGTCACGCGCAGTGAGGGAGGGGTAACAGGGTCACGCGCAGTGAGGGAGGAGCAACAGGGTCACTCGCAGTGAGGGAGGGGTAACAGGGTCACGCGCAGTGAGGGAGGAGCAACAGGGTCACTGGCAGTGAGGGAGGAGCAACGGGGTCATTCGCAGTGAGGGAGGAGCGACAGGGTCACTCGCAGTGAGGGAGGAGCAACAGGGTCACTCGCAGCGAGGGAGGTGCAACAGGGTCACTCGCAGCGAGGGAGGAGCAACAGGGTCACTCGCAGCGAGGGAGGAGCAACAGGGTCACTCGCAGTGAGGGAGGAGCAACAGGGTCACTCGCAGCGAGGGAGGTGCAACAGGGTCACTCGCAGCGAGGGAGGAGCAACAGGGTCACTCGCAGTGAGAAAGGAGCAACAGGGTCACTCGCAGTGAGAAAGGAGCAACAGGGTCACTCGCAGCGAGGGAGGAGCAACAGGGTCACTCGCAGTGAGGGAGGAGCAACAGGGTCACTCGCAGCGAGGGAGGAGCAACAGGGTCACTCGCAGCGAGGGAGGAGCAACAGGGTCACTCGCAGTGAGAAAGGAGCAACAGGGTCACTCGCAGAGAGGGAGAAGCAACAGGGTCACTCGCAGTGAGAAAGGTGCAACAGGGTCACTCGCAGCGAGGGAGGTGCAACAGGGTCACTCGCAGTGAGGGAGAAGCAACAGGGTCACTCGCAGTGAGAAAGGAGCAACATGGTCAATCGCAGTGAGGGAGAAGCAACAGGGTCACTCGCAGTGAGGGAGGTGCAACAGGGTCACTCGCAGCGAGGGAGGAGCAACAGGGTCACTCGCAGTGAGGGAGAAGCAACAGGGTCACTCGCAGTGAGGGAGGAGCAACATGGTCAATCGCAGTGAGGGAGAAGCAACAGGGGCACTCGCAGTGAGGGAGGAGCAACAGGGTGACTCGCAGAGAGGGAGAAGCAACAGGGTCACTCGCAGTGAGGGAGGAGCAACAGGGTCAATCGCAGAGAGGGAGAAGCAACAGGGTGACTCGCAGAGAGGGAGAAGCAACAGGGTGACTCGCAGAGAGGGAGAAGCAACAGGGTCACTCGCAGTGAGGGAGGAGCAACAGGGTCAATCGCAGTGAGAAAGGAGCAACAGGGTCAATCGCAGTGAGAAAGGAGCGACAGGGTCACTCGCAGTTAGGGAGGAGCAACAGGGTCACTCGCAGTGAGGGAGGAGCAACCGGGTCACTCGCAGCGAGGGAGGAGCAACAGGGTCATTCGCAGTGAGGGAGGAGCAACAAGGTCACTCGCAGTGAGGGAGGAGCAACAGGGTCACTCGCAGTGAGGCAGGAGCAACAGGGTCAATCGCAGTGAGAAAGGAGCAACAGGGTCACTCGCAGTGAGAAAGGAGCAACAGGGTCACTCGCAGTGAGGGAGGAGCAACAGGGTCACTCGCAGTGAGAAAGGAGCAACAGCGTCAATCGCAGTGCGGGGGGAGCAACAGGGTCACTCGCAGTGAGGGATGAGCAACAGGGTCACTCGCAGTGAGGGAGGAGCAACAGGGTCACTCGCAGTGAGGAAGGAGCAACAGGGTCACTCGAAGTGAGGGATGAGCAACAGGGTCACTCGCTGTGAGGGAGGAGGAACAGGGTCACTCGCAGTGAGGGAGGAGCAACAGGGTCACTCGCAGTGAGGGAGGAGCAACAGGGTCACTGGCAGTGAGGGAGGAGCAACAGGGTCACTGGCAGTGAGGGAGGAGCAACAGGGTCACTCGCAGTGAGGGAGGAGCAACAGGGTCACTCGCAGTGAGGGAGGAGCAACGGGGTCACTCACAGTGAGGGAGCAGCAACAGGGTCACTCGCAGTGAGAAAGGAGCAACGGGGTCACTCGCAGTGAGGGAGGAGCAACATGGTCACTCGCAGTGAGAAAGCAACAGGGTCACTCGCAGTGAGGGAGGAGCAACAGGGTCACTCGCAGTGAGGGAGGAGCAACGGGGTCATTCGCAGTGAGGGAGGAGCAACAGGGTCATTCGCAGTGAGAAAGGAGCAACAGGGTCACTCGCAGTGAGGGAGGAGCAACAGGGTCACTCGCAGTGAGGGAGGAGCAACAGGGTCAATCGCAGAGAGGGAGGAGCAAAAGGGTCACTCGCAGTGAGGGAGGAGCAACAGGGTCACTCGCAGTGAGGGAGGAGCAAAAGGGTCACTCGCAGTGAGGGAGGGGTAACAGGGTCACGCGCAGTGAGGGAGGAGCAACAGGGTCACTCGCAGTGAGGGAGGAGCAACAGGGTCAATCGCAGTGAGGAAGGAGAAACAGGGTCACTCGCAGCGAGGGAGGTGCAACAGGGTGACTCGCAGCGAGGGAGGAGCAACAGGGTCACTCGCAGCAAGGGAGGAGCACCTGGGTCACTCGCAGTGAGAAAGGAGCAACAGGGTCACTCGCAGCGAGGGAGGAGCAACAGTGTCACTCGCAGTGAGGGAGGAGCAACAGGGTCACTCGCAGTGAGGGAGGAGCAACAGGGTCACTCGCAGTGAGGGAGGAGCAACAGGGTCACTCGCAGTGAGAAAGCAACAGGGTCACTCGCAGTGAGAGAGGAGCAACAGGGTCACTCGCAGTGAGGGAGGAGCAACAGGGTCACTCGCAGTGAGGGAGGAGCAACAGGGTCACTCGCAGTGAGGGAGGAGCAACGGGGTCACTCACAGTGAGGGAGCAGCAACAGGGTCACTCGCAGTGAGAAAGGAGCAACGGGGTCACTCGCAGTGACGGAGGAGGAACAGAGTCACTCGCAGTGAGGGAGGAGCAACGGGGTCATTCACAGTGAGGGAGGAGCAACGGGGTCACTCGCAGTGAGAAAGGAGCAACGGGGTCACTCGCAGTGAGGGAGGAGCAACAGAGTCACTCGCAGTGAGGGAGGAGCAACGGGGTCACTCGCTGTGAGGGAGGAGCAACAGGGTCACTCACAGTGAGGGAGGAGCAACAGGGTCACTCGCAGTGAGGGAGGAGCAACAGAGTCACTGGCAGTGAGGGAGGAGCAACAGGGTCACTCGCAGTGAGAAAGCAACAGGGTCACTTGCAGTGAGAAAGGATCAACAGGGTCACTTGCAGTGAGAAAGCAACAGGGTCACTCACAGTGAGAAAGCAACAGGGTCACTCGCAGTGAGGGAGGAGCAACAGAGTCACTGGCAGTGAGAAAGGAGCAACAGGGTCACTCGCAGTGAGAAAGCAACAGGGTCACTTGCAGTGAGAAAGGAGCAACATGGTCACTCGCAGTGAGAAAGCAACAGGGTCACTCGCAGTGAGGGAGGAGCAACAGGGTCACTCGCAGTGAGGGAGGAGCAACGGGGTCATTCGCAGTGAGGGAGGAGCAACAGGGTCACTCGCAGTGAGGGAGGAGCAACAGGGTCACTGGCAGCAAGGGAGGAGCAACAGGGTCATTCGCAGTGAGGGAGGAGCAACGGTGTCACTCGCAGTGAGGGAGGAGCAACAGGGTCACTCGCAGTGAGGGAGGAGCAACAGGGTCACTCGCAGTGAGGGAGGAGCAACAGGGTCACTCGCAGTGAGGGTGGAGCAACAGGGTCACTCGCAGTGAGGGAGGAGCAACAGGGTCACTGGCAGCGAGGGAGGAGCAACAGGGTCATTCGCAGTGAGGGAGGAGCAACAGGGTCATTCGCAGTGAGGGAGGAGCAACAGGGTCATTCGCAGTGAGGGAGGAGCAACGGTGTCACTCGCAGTGAGGGAGGAGCAACAGGGTCACTCGCAGTGAGAAAGGAGCAACAGGGTCACTCGCAGTGAGGGAGGAGCAACAGGGTCACTCGCAGTGAAAGAGGAGCAACAGGGTCAATCGCAGAGAGGGGGGAGCCACAGTGTCACTCGCAGTGAGGGAGGAGCAAAAGGGTCACTCGCAGTGAGGGAGGGGTAACAGGGTCACTCGCAGTGAAAGAGGAGCAACAGGGTCACTCGCAGTGAAAAAGGAGCAACAGGGTCAATCGCAGAGAGGGGGGAGCCACAGTGTCACTCGCAGTGAGAAAGGAGCAAAAGGGTCACTCGCAGTGAGGGAGGGGTAACAGGGTCACGCGCAGTGAGGGAGGAGCAACAGGGTCACTCGCAGTGAGGGAGGAGCAACAGGGTCACTCGCAGTGAGGGAGGAGCAACAGGGTCACTCGCAGTGAGGGTGGAGCAACAGGGCCACTCGCAGTGAGGGAGGAGCAACAGGGTCACTGGCAGCGAGGGAGGAGCAACAGGGTCATTCGCAGTGAGGGAGGAGCAACAGGGTCATTCGCAGTGAGGGAGGAGCAACAGGGTCATTCGCAGTGAGGGAGGAGCAACGGTGTCACTCGCAGTGAGGGAGGAGCAACAGGGTCACTCGCAGTGAGAAAGGAGCAACAGGGTCACTCGCAGAGAGGGAGGAGCAACAGGGTCACTCGCAGTGAAAGAGGAGCAACAGGGTGACTCGCAGTGAAAAAGGAGCAACAGGGTCAATCGCAGAGAGGGGGGAGCCACAGTGTCACTCGCAGTGAGGGAGGAGCAAAAGGGTCACTCGCAGTGAGGGAGGGGTAACAGGGTCACTCGCAGTGAAAGAGGAGCAACAGGGTCACTCGCAGTGAAAAAGGAGCAACAGGGTCAATCGCAGAGAGGGGGGAGCCACAGTGTCACTCGCAGTGAGAAAGGAGCAAAAGGGTCACTCGCAGTGAGGGAGGGGTAACAGGGTCACGCGCAGTGAGGGAGGAGCAACAGGGTCACTCGCAGTGAGGGAGGAGCAAAAGGGTCACTCGCAGTGAGGGAGGGGTAACAGGGTCACGCGCAGTGAGGGAGGAGCAACAGGGTCACTCGCAGTGAGGGAGGAGCAACGGGGTCATTCGCAGTGAGGGAGGGGTAACAGGGTCACGCGCAGTGAGGGAGGGGTAACAGGGTCACGCGCAGTGAGGGAGGAGCAACAGGGTCACTCGCAGTGAGGGAGGGGTAACAGGGTCACGCGCAGTGAGGGAGGAGCAACAGGGTCACTCGCAGTGAGGGAGGAGCAACGGGGTCATTCGCAGTGAGGGAGGAGCGACAGGGTCACTCGCAGTGAGGGAGGAGCAACAGGGTCACTCGCAGCGAGGGAGGTGCAACAGGGTCACTCGCAGCGAGGGAGGAGCAACAGGGTCACTCGCAGCGAGGGAGGAGCAACAGGGTCACTCGCAGTGAGAAAGGAGCAACAGGGTCACTCGCAGAGAGGGAGAAGCAACAGGGTCACTCGCAGTGAAAAAGGAGCAACAGGGTCAATCGCAGTGAGGGAGAAGCAACAGGGTCACTCGCAGTGAGGGAGGTGCAACAGGGTCACTCGCAGAGAGGGAGAAGCAACAGGGTCACTCGCAGAGAGGGAGAAGCAACAGGGTCACTCGCAGTGAGGGAGGAGCAACAGGGTCAATCGCAGTGAGAAAGGAGCAACAGGGTCAATCGCAGTGAGAAAGGAGCGACAGGGTCACTCGCAGTTAGGGAGGAGCAACAGGGTCACTCGCAGTGAGGGAGGAGCAACCGGGTCACTCGCAGCGAGGGAGGAGCAACAGGGTCATTCGCAGTGAGGGAGGAGCAACAAGGTCACTCGCAGTGAGGGAGGAGCAACAGGGTCACTCGCAGTGAGGCAGGAGCAACAGGGTCAATCGCAGTGAGAAAGGAGCAACAGGGTCACTCGCAGTGAGGGAGGAGCAACACGGTCACTCGCAGTGAGGGAGGAGCAACAGGGTCACTCGCAGTGAGAAAGGAGCAACAGGGTCACTCGCAGTGAGGGAGGAGCAACAGGGTCACTCGCAGTGAGAAAGGAGCAACAGCGTCAATCGCAGTGCGGGGGGAGCAACAGGGTCACTCGCAGTGAGGGATGAGCAACAGGGTCACTCGCAGTGAGGGAGGAGCAACAGGGTCACTCGCAGTGAGGAAGGAGCAACAGGGTCACTCGCAGTGAGGGATGAGCAACAGGGTCACTCGCTGTGAGGGAGGAGCAACAGGGTCACTCGCAGTGAGGGAGGAGCAACAGGGTCACTCGCAGTGAGGGAGGAGCAACAGGGTCACTGGCAGTGAGGGAGGAGCAACAGGGTCACTGGCAGTGAGGGAGGAGCAACAGGGTCACTCGCAGTGAGGGAGGAGCAACAGGGTCACTCGCAGTGAGGGAGGAGCAACGGGGTCACTCACAGTGAGGGAGCAGCAACAGGGTCACTCGCAGTGAGAAAGGAGCAACGGGGTCACTCGCAGTGAGGGAGGAGCAACATGGTCACTCGCAGTGAGAAAGCAACAGGGTCACTCGCAGTGAGGGAGGAGCAACAGGGTCACTCGCAGTGAGGGAGGAGCAACGGGGTCATTCGCAGTGAGGGAGGAGCAACAGGGTCATTCGCAGTGAGAAAGGAGCAACAGGGTCACTCGCAGTGAGGGAGGAGCAACAGGGTCACTCGCAGTGAGGGAGGAGCAACAGGGTCAATCGCAGAGAGGGAGGAGCCACAGTGTCACTCGCAGTGAGGGAGGAGCAACAGGGTCACTCGCAGTGAGGGAGGAGCAAAAGGGTCACTCGCAGTGAGGGAGGGGTAACAGGGTCACGCGCAGTCAGGGAGGAGCAACAGGGTCACTCGCAGTGAGGGAGGAGCAACGGGGTCATTCGCAGTGAGGGAGGAGCGACAGGGTCACTCGCAGTGAGGAAGGAGCAACAGGGTCACTCGCAGCGAGGGAGGTGCAACAGGGTGACTCGCAGCGAGGGAGGAGCAACAGGGTCACTCGCAGCGAGGGAGGAGCACCTGGGTCACTCGCAGTGAGAAAGGAGCAACAGGGTCACTCGCAGCGAGGGAGGAGCAACAGTGTCACTCGCAGTGAGGGAGGAGCAACAGGGTCACTCGCAGTGAGGGAGGAGCAACAGGGTCACTCGCAGTGAGGGAGGAGCAACAGGGTCACTCGCAGTGAGAAAGCAACAGGGTCACTCGCAGTGAGAGAGGAGCAACAGGGTCACTCGCAGTGAGGGAGGAGCAACAGGGTCACTCGCAGTGAGGGAGGAGCAACAGGGTCACTCGCAGTGAGGGAGGAGCAACGGGGTCACTCACAGTGAGGGAGCAGCAACAGGGTCACTCGCAGTGAGAAAGGAGCAACGGGGTCACTCGCAGTGAGGGAGGAGCAACAGAGTCACTCGCAGTGAGGGAGGAGCAACGGGGTCATTCACAGTGAGGGAGGAGCAACGGGGTCACTCGCAGTGAGAAAGGAGCAACGGGGTCACTCGCAGTGAGGGAGGAGCAACAGAGTCACTCACAGTGAGGGAGGAGCAACGGGGTCACTCGCTGTGAGGGAGGAGCAACAGGGTCACTCACAGTGAGGGAGGAGCAACAGGGTCACTCGCAGTGAGGGAGGAGCAACAGAGTCACTGGCAGTGAGGGAGGAGCAACAGGGTCACTCGCAGTGAGAAAGCAACAGGGTCACTTGCAGTGAGAAAGGATCAACAGGGTCACTTGCAGTGAGAAAGCAACAGGGTCACTCACAGTGAGAAAGCAACAGGGTCACTCGCAGTGAGGGAGGAGCAACAGAGTCACTGGCAGTGAGAAAGGAGCAACAGGGTCACTCGCAGTGAGAAAGCAACAGGGTCACTTGCAGTGAGAAAGGAGCAACATGGTCACTCGCAGTGAGAAAGCAACAGGGTCACTCGCAGTGAGGGAGGAGCAACAGGGTCACTCGCAGTGAGGGAGGAGCAACGGGGTCATTCGCAGTGAGGGAGGAGCAACAGGGTCACTCGCAGTGAGAATGGAGCAACAGGGTGACTTGCAGTGAGAAAGCAACAGGGTCATTCGCAGTGAGGGAGGAGCAACGGTGTCACTCGCAGTGAGGGAGGAGCAACAGGGTCACTCGCAGTGAGGGAGGAGCAACAGGGTCACTGGCAGTGAGGGAGGAGCAACAGGGTCATTCGCAGTGAGGGAGGAGCAACGGTGTCACTCGCAGTGAGGGAGGAGCAACAGGGTCACTCGCAGTGAGGGAGGAGCAACAGGGTCACTCGCAGTGAGGGAGGAGCAACAGGGTCACTCGCAGTGAGGGTGGAGCAACAGGGTCACTCGCAGTGAGGGAGGAGCAACAGGGTCACTGGCAGCGAGGGAGGAGCAACAGGGTCATTCGCAGTGAGGGAGGAGCAACAGGGTCATTCGCAGTGAGGGAGGAGCAACAGGGTCATTCGCAGTGAGGGAGGAGCAACGGTGTCACTCGCAGTGAGGGAGGAGCAACAGGGTCACTCGCAGTGAGAAAGGAGCAACAGGGTCACTCGCAGTGAGGGAGGAGCAACAGGGTCACTCGCAGTGAAAGAGGAGCAACACGGTGACTCGCAGTGAAAAAGGAGCAACAGGGTCAATCGCAGAGAGGGGGGAGCCACAGTGTCACTCGCAGTGAGGGAGGAGCAAAAGGGTCACTCGCAGTGAGGGAGGGGTAACAGGGTCACTCG
This sequence comes from Mustelus asterias, assembly GCF_964213995.1. NCBI lineage: Eukaryota > Metazoa > Chordata > Chondrichthyes > Carcharhiniformes > Triakidae > Mustelus > Mustelus asterias. Next base: position 30,083,567 of record NC_135818.1, read on the forward strand.
CAGTGAAAGAGGAGCAACAGGGTCACTCGCAGTGAAAAAGGAGCAACAGGGTCAATCGCAGAGAGGGGGGAGCCACAGTGTCACTCGCAGTGAGAAAGGAGCAAAAGGGTCACTCGCAGTGAGGGAGGGGTAACAGGGTCACGCGCAGTGAGGGAGGAGCAACAGGGTCACTCGCAGTGAGGGAGGAGCAACAGGGTCACTCGCAGTGAGGGAGGAGCAACAGGGTCACTCGCAGTGAGGGTGGAGCAACAGGGTCACTCGCAGTGAGGGAGGAGCAACAGGGTCACTGGCAGCGAGGGAGGAGCAACAGGGTCATTCGCAGTGAGGGAGGAGCAACAGGGTCATTCGCAGTGAGGGAGGAGCAACAGGGTCATTCGCAGTGAGGGAGGAGCAACGGTGTCACTCGCAGTGAGGGAGGAGCAACAGGGTCACTCGCAGTGAGAAAGGAGCAACAGGGTCACTCGCAGTGAGGGAGGAGCAACAGGGTCACTCGCAGTGAAAGAGGAGCAACAGGGTGACTCGCAGTGAAAAAGGAGCAACAGGGTCAATCGCAGAGAGGGGGGAGCCACAGTGTCACTCGCAGTGAGGGAGGAGCAAAAGGGTCACTCGCAGTGAGGGAGGGGTAACAGGGTCACTCGCAGTGAAAGAGGAGCAACAGGGTCACTCGCAGTGAAAAAGGAGCAACAGGGTCAATCGCAGAGAGGGGGGAGCCACAGTGTCACTCGCAGTGAGAAAGGAGCAAAAGGGTCACTCGCAGTGAGGGAGGGGTAACAGGGTCACGCGCAGTGAGGGAGGAGCAACAGGGTCACTCGCAGTGAGCGAGGAGCAAAAGGGTCACTCGTAGTGAGGGAGGGGTAACAGGGTCACGCGCAGTGAGGGAGGAGCAACAGGGTCACTCGCAGTGAGGGAGGAGCAACGGGGTCATTCGCAGTGAGGGAGGGGTAACAGGGTCACGCGCAGTGAGGGAGGGGTAACAGGGTCACGCGCAGTGAGGGAGGAGCAACAGGGTCACTCGCAGTGAGAAAGGAGCCACAGGGTCACTCGCAGCGAGGGAGGAGCAACAGGGTCACTCGCAGTGAGAAAGGAGCAACAGGGTCACTCGCAGCGAGGGAGGTGCAACAGGGTCACTCGCAGCGAGGGAGGAGCAACAGGGTCACTCGCAGTGAGGGAGAAGCAACAGGGTCACTCGCAGTGAGAAAGGAGCAACAGGGTCAATCGCAGTGAGGGAGAAGCAACAGGGTCACTCGCAGTGAGGGAGGTGCAACAGGGTCACTCGCAGAGAGGGAGAAGCAACAGGGTCACTCGCAGAGAGGGAGAAGCAACAGGGTGACTCGCAGAGAGGGAGAAGCAACAGGGTCACTCGCAGTGAGGGAGGAGCAACAGGGTCAATCGCAGTGAGAAAGGAGCAACAGGGTCAATCGCAGTGAGAAAGGAGCGACAGGGTCACTCGCAGTTAGGGAGGAGCAACAGGGTCACTCGCAGTGAGGGAGGAGCAACCGGGTCACTCGCAGCGAGGGAGGAGCAACAGGGTCATTCGCAGTGAGGGAGGAGCAACAAGGTCACTCGCAGTGAGGGAGGAGCAACAGGGTCACTCGCAGTGAGGCAGGAGCAACAGGGTCAATCGCAGTGAGAAAGGAGCAACAGGGTCACTCGCAGTGAGGGAGGAGCAACACGGTCACTCGCAGTGAGGGAGGAGCAACAGGGTCACTCGCAGTGAGAAAGGAGCAACAGGGTCACTCGCAGTGAGGGAGGAGCAACAGGGTCACTCGCAGTGAGAAAGGAGCAACAGCGTCAATCGCAGTGCGGGGGGAGCAACAGGGTCACTCGCAGTGAGGGATGAGCAACAGGGTCACTCGCAGTGAGGGAGGAGCAACAGGGTCACTCGCAGTGAGGAAGGAGCAACAGGGTCACTCGCAGTGAGGGATGAGCAACAGGGTCACTCGCTGTGAGGGAGGAGCAACAGGGTCACTCGCAGTGAGGGAGGAGCAACAGGGTCACTCGCAGTGAGGGAGGAGCAACAGGGTCACTGGCAGTGAGGGAGGAGCAACAGGGTCACTGGCAGTGAGGGAGGAGCAACAGGGTCACCCGCAGTGAGGGAGGAGCAACAGGGTCACTCGCAGTGAGGGAGGAGCAACGGGGTCACTCACAGTGAGGGAGCAGCAACAGGGTCACTCGCAGTGAGAAAGGAGCAACGGGGTCACTCGCAGTGAGGGAGGAGCAACAGAGTCACTCGCAGTGAGGGAGGAGCAACGGGGTCATTCACAGTGAGGGAGGAGCAACGGGGTCACTCGCAGTGAGAAAGGAGCAACGGGGTCACTCGCAGTGAGGGAGGAGCAACAGAGTCACTCGCAGTGAGGGAGGAGCAACGGGGTCACTCGCTGTGAGGGAGGAGCAACAGGGTCACTCACAGTGAGGGAGGAGCAACAGGGTCACTCGCAGTGAGGGAGGAGCAACAGAGTCACTGGCAGTGAGGGAGGAGCAAGAGGGTCACTCGCAGTGAGAAAGCAACAGGGTCACTTGCAGTGAGAAAGGATCAACAGGGTCACTTGCAGTGAGAAAGCAACAGGGTCACTCACAGTGAGAAAGCAACAGGGTCACTCGCAGTGAGGGAGGAGGAACAGAGTCACTGGCAGTGAGAAAGGAGCAACAGGGTCACTCGCAGTGAGAAAGCAACAGGGTCACTTGCAGTGAGAAAGGAGCAACATGGTCACTCGCAGTGAGAAAGCAACAGGGTCACTCGCAGTGAGGGAGGAGCAACAGGGTCACTCGCAGTGAGGGAGGAGCAACGGGGTCATTCGCAGTGAGGGAGGAGCAACAGGGTCACTCGCAGTGAGAATGGAGCAACAGGGTGACTTGCAGTGAGAAAGCAACAGGGTCATTCGCAGTGAGGGAGGAGCAACGGTGTCACTCGCAGTGAGGGAGGAGCAACAGGGTCACTCGCAGTGAGGGAGGAGCAACAGGGTCACTGGCAGCAAGGGAGGAGCAACAGGGTCATTCGCAGTGAGGGAGGAGCAACGGTGTCACTCGCAGTGAGGGAGGAGCAACAGGGTCACTCGCAGTGAGGGAGGAGCAACAGGGTCACTCGCAGTGAGGGAGGAGCAACAGGGTCACTCGCAGTGAGGGTGGAGCAACAGGGTCACTCGCAGTGAGGGAGGAGCAACAGGGTCACTGGCAGCGAGGGAGGAGCAACAGGGTCATTCGCAGTGAGGGAGGAGCAACAGGGTCATTCGCAGTGAGGGAGGAGCAACAGGGTCATTCGCAGTGAGGGAGGAGCAACGGTGTCACTCGCAGTGAGGGAGGAGCAACAGGGTCACTCGCAGTGAGAAAGGAGCAACAGGGTCACTCGCAGTGAGGGAGGAGCAACAGGGTCACTCGCAGTGAAAGAGGAGCAACAGGGTCACTCGCAGTGAAAAAGGAGCAACAGGGTCAATCGCAGAGAGGGGGGAGCCACAGTGTCACTCGCAGTGAGGGAGGAGCAAAAGGGTCACTCGCAGTGAGGGAGGGGTAACAGGGTCACTCGCAGTGAAAGAGGAGCAACAGGGTCACTCGCAGTGAAAAAGGAGCAACAGGGTCAATCGCAGAGAGGGGGAGCCACAGTGTCACTCGCAGTGAGAAAGGAGCAAAAGGGTCACTCGCAGTGAGGGAGGGGTAACAGGGTCACGCGCAGTGAGGGAGGAGCAACAGGGTCACTCGCAGTGAGGGAGGAGCAAAAGGGTCACTCGCAGTGAGGGAGGGGTAACAGGGTCACGCGCAGTGAGGGAGGAGCAACAGGGTCACTCGCAGTGAGGGAGGAGCAACGGGGTCATTCGCAGTGAGGGAGGGGTAACAGGGTCACGCGCAGTGAGGGAGGGGTAACAGGGTCACGCGCAGTGAGGGAGGAGCAACAGGGTCACTCGCAGTGAGGGAGGAGCAACAGGGTCACTCGCAGCGAGGGAGGTGCAACAGGGTCACTCGCAGCGAGGGAGGAGCAACAGGGTCACTCGCAGCGAGGGAGGAGCAACAGGGTCACTCGCAGTGAGAAAGGAGCAACAGGGTCACTCGCAGCGAGGGAGGAGCAACAGGGTCACTCGCAGTGAGGGAGGAGAAACTGGGTCACTCGCAGTGAGGGAGGTGCAACAGGGTCACTCGCAGCGAGGGAGGTGCAACAGGGTCACTCGCAGTGAGAAAGGAGCAACAGGGTCACTCGCAGTGAGGGAGGTGCAACAGGGTCACTCGCAGCGAGGGAGGTGCAACAGGGTCACTCGCAGCGAGGGAGGTGCAACAGGGTCACTCGCAGTGAGGGAGAAGCAACAGGGTCACTCGCAGTGAGGGAGAAGCAACAGGGTCACTCGCAGTGAGGGAGGAGCAACAGGGTCACTCGCAGTGAGGGAGAAGCAACAGGGTCACTCGCAGTGAGGGAGAAGCAACAGGGTCACTCGCAGCGAGGGAGGTGCAACAGGGTCACTCGCAGCGAGGGAGGTGCAACAGGGTCACTCGCAGTGAGGGAGAAGCAACAGGGTCACTCGCAGTGAGGGAGGAGCAACAGGGTCACTCGCAGTGAGGGAGGAGCAACAGGGTCACTCGCAGTGAGGGAGAAGCAACAGGGTGACTCGCAGTGAGGGAGAAGCAACAGGGTCACTCGCAGCGAGGGAGGAGCAACAGGGTCACTCGCAGCGAGGGAGGTGCAACAGGGTCACTCGCAGCGAGGGAGGAGCAACAGGGTCACTCGCAGCGAGGGAGGAGCAACAGGGTCACTCGCAGTGAGAAAGGAGCAACAGGGTCACTCGCAGCGAGGGAGGAGCAACAGGGTCTCTCGCAGTGAGAAAGGAGCAACAGGGTCACTCGCAGTGAGAAAGGAGCAACAGGGTCAATCGCAGCGAGGGAGAAGCAACAGGGTCACTCGCAGTGAGGGAGGAGCAACAGGGTCAATCGCAGAGAGGGAGAAGCAACAGGGTCACTCGCAGAGAGGGAGAAGCAACAGGGTCACTCGCAGAGAGGGAGAAGCAACAGGGTCACTCGCAGAGAGGGAGAAGCAACAGGGTGACTCGCAGAGAGGGAGAAGCAACAGGGTCACTCGCAGTGAGGGAGGAGCAACAGGGTCAATCGCAGTGAGAAAGGAGCAACAGGGTCAATCGCAGTGAGAAAGGAGCGACAGGGTCACTCGCAGTTAGGGAGGAGCAACAGGGTCACTCGCAGTGAGGGAGGAGCAACCGGGTCACTCTCAGCGAGGGAGGAGCAACAGGGTCATTCGCAGTGAGGGAGGAGCAACAAGGTCACTCGCAGTGAGGGAGGAGCAACAGGGTCACTCGCAGTGAGGCAGAAGCAACAGGGTCAATCGCAGTGAGAAAGGAGCAACAGGGTCACTCGCAGTGAGGGAGGAGCAACACGGTCACTCGCAGTGAGGGAGGAGCAACAGGGTCACTCGCAGTGAGAAAGGAGCAACAGGGTCACTCGCAGTGAGGGAGGAGCAACAGGGTCACTCGCAGTGAGAAAGGAGCAACATGGTCACTCGCAGTGAGAAACGAGCAGCAGGGTCACTCGCAGTGAGAAAGCAACAGGGTCACTCGCAGTGAGGGAGGAGCAAAAGGGTCACTCGCAGTGAGGGAGGAGCAACGGGGTCATTCGCAGTGAGGGAGGAGCAGCAGGGTCACTCGCAGTGAGAATGGAGCAACAGGGTGACTTGCAGTGAGAAAGCAACAGGGTCACTCACAGTGAGGGAGGAGCAACAGGGTCACTGGCAGCGAGGGAGGAGCAACAGGGTCATTCGCAGTGAGGGAGGAGCAACGGTGTCACTCGCAGTGAGGGAGGAGCAACAGGGTCACTCGCAGTGAGGGAGGAGCAACACGGTCACTGGCAGCAAGGGAGGAGCAACAGGGTCATTCGCAGTGAGGGAGGAGCAACAGGGTCACTCGCAGTGAGGGAGGAGCAACAGGGTCACTCGCAGTGAGGGAGGAGCAACAGGGTCACTCGCAGTGAGGGAGGAGCAACAGGGTCACTCGCAGTGAGAAAGGAGCAACAGGGTCACTCGCAGCAAGGGAGGAGCAACAGGGTCACTCGCCGTGAGAAAGGAGCAACAGGGTCACTCACAGTGAGAAAGGAGTAACAGGGTCATTCGCAGTGAAAAAGGAGCAACAGGGTCATTCGCAGTGAGGGAGGAGCAACAGGGTCACTCGCATTGAGGGAGGAGCAACAGGGTCATTCGCAGTGAAAAAGGAGCAACAGGGTCATTCGCAGTGAGGGAGGAGCAACAGGGTCACTCGCAGTGAGGGAGGACCAAAAGGGTCACTCGCAGTGAGAAAGGAGCAACCGGGTCATTCGCAGTGAAAAAGGAGTAACAGGGTCATTCGCAGTGAGGGAGGAGCAACAGGGTCACTCGCAGTGAGGGAGGAGCAAAAGGGTCACTCGCAGTGAGGGAGGAGTAACAGGGTCACGCGCAGTGAGGGAGGAGCAACAGGGTCACTCGCAGTGAGGGAGGAGCAACGGGGTCATTCGCAGTGAGGGAGGAGCAACAGGGTCACTCACAGTGAGGGAGGAGCAACAGGGTCACTCGCAGTGAGGGAGGAGCTACAGGGTCACTCGCAGTGAGGGAGGAGCAACAGGGTCACTCGCTGTGAGGGAGGAGCAACAGGGTCACTCGCAGTGAGGGAGGAGCAACAGAGTCACTGGCAGTGAGGGAGGAGCAACAGAGTCACTGGCAGTGAGGGAGGAGCAACAGGGTCACTCGCAGTGAGAAAGCAACAGGGTCACTTGCAGTGAGAAAGGATCAACAGGGTCACTTGCAGTGAGAAAGCAACAGGGTCACTTGCAGTGAGAAAGGATCAACAGGGTCACTCGCAGTGAGAAAGGAGCAACAGGGTCACTCGCAGTGAGAAAGGAGCAACAGGGTCACTTGCAGTGAGAAAGGAGCAACATGGTCACTCGCAGTGAGAAACGAGCAGCAGGGTCACTTGCAGTGAGAAAGCAACTGTGTCACTCGCAGTGAGGGAGGAGCAACAGGGTCACTCGCAGTGAGGGAGGAGCAACGGGGTTATTCGCAGTGAGGGAGGAGCAACAGGGTCACTCACAGTGAGAATGGAGCAACAGGGTGACTTGCAGTGAGAAAGCAACAGGGTCACTCACAGTGAGGGAGGAGCAACAGGGTCATTCGCAGTGAGGGAGGAGCAACGGTGTCACTCGCAGTGAGGGAGGAGCAACAGGGTCACTCGCAGTGAGGGAGGAGCAACAGGTTCACTCGCAGTGAGGGAGGAGCAACGGTGTCACTCGCAGTGAGGGAGGAGCAACAGGGTCACTCGCAGTGAGGGAGGAGCAACAGGGTCACTCGCAGTGAGGGAGGAGCAACAGGGTCATTCGCAGTGAGGGAGGAGCAACAGGGTCAGTCACAGTGAGGGAGGAGCAACAGGGTCACTCGCAGTGAGGGAGGAGCAACAGGTTCACTCGCAGTGAGGGAGGAGCAACAGGGTCACTCGCAGTGAGGGAGGAGCAACAGGGTCACTCGCAGTGAGGGAGGAGCAACAGGGTCATTCGCAGTGAGGGAGGAGCAACGGTGTCACTCGCAGTGAGGGAGGAGCAACAGGGTCACTCGCAGTGAGGGAGGAGCAACAGGGTCACTCGCCGTGAGAAAGGAGCAACAGGGTCACTCGCAGTGAGAAAGGTGCAAAAGGGTCAATCGCATTGAGGGAGGAGCAACAGGGTCAATCGCAGTGAGGGAGGAGCAACAGGGTCACTCGCAGTGAGAAAGGAGCAACAGGGTCACTCGCAGTGAGGGAGGAGCAACAGGGTCATTCGCAGTGAGAAAGGAGCAACAGGGTCACTTGCAGTGAGAAAGGAGCAACATGGTCACTCGCAGTGAGAAACGAGCAGCAGGGTCACTTGCAGTGAGAAAGCAACTGTGTCACTCGCAGTGAGGGAGGAGCAACAGGGTCACTCGCAGTGAGGGTGGAGCAACGGGGTTATTCGCAGTGAGGGAGGAGCAACAGGGTCACTCACAGTGAGAATGGAGCAACAGGGTGACTTGCAGTGAGAAAGCAACAGGGTCACTCACAGTGAGGGAGGAGCAACAGGGTCATTCGCAGTGAGGGAGGAGCAACGGTGTCACTCGCAGTGAGGGAGGAGCAACAGGGTCACTCGCAGTGAGGGAGGAGCAACAGGTTCACTCGCAGTGAGGGAGGAGCAACGGTGTCACTCGCAGTGAGGGAGGAGCAACAGGGTCACTCGCAGTGAGGGAGGAGCAACAGGGTCACTCGCAGTGAGGGAGGAGCAACAGGGTCATTCGCAGTGAGGGAGGAGCAACAGGGTCAGTCACAGTGAGGGAGGAGCAACAGGGTCACTCGCAGTGAGGGAGGAGCAACAGGTTCACTCGCAGTGAGGGAGGAGCAACAGGGTCACTCGCAGTGAGGGAGGAGCAACAGGGTCAGTCGCAGTGAGGGAGGAGCAACAGGGTCATTCGCAGTGAGGGAGGAGCAACGGTGTCACTCGCAGTGAGGGAGGAGCAACAGGGTCACTCGCAGTGAGGGAGGAGCAACAGGGTCACTCGCCGTGAGAAAGGAGCAACAGGGTCACTCGCAGTGAGAAAGGTGCAAAAGGGTCAATCGCATTGAGGGAGGAGCAACAGGGTCAATCGCAGTGAGGGAGGAGCAACAGGGTCACTCGCAGTGAGAAAGGAGCAACAGGGTCACTCGCAGTGAGGGAGGAGCAACAGGGTCAATCGCAGTGAGAAAGGAGCAACAGGGTCATTCGCAGTGAGAAAGGAGCAACAGGGTCACTCGCAGTGAGGGAGGAGCAACAGGGTCACTCGCAGTGAGGGAGGAGCAACAGGGTCAATCGCAGAGAGGGAGGAGCCACAGTTTCACTCGCAGTGAGGGAGGAGCAACAGGGTCACTCGCAGTGAGGGAGGAGCAAAAGGGTCACTCGCAGTGAGGGAGGGGTAACAGGGTCACGCGCAGTGAGGGAGGAGCAACAGGGCCACTCGCAGTGAGGGAGGAGCAACGGGGTCATTCGCAGTGAGGGAGGAGCGACAGGGTCACTCGCAGTGAGGAAGGAGCAACAGGGTCACTCGCAGCGAGGGAGGTGCAACAGGGTCACTCGCAGCGAGGGAGGAGCAACAGGGTCACTCGCAGCGAGGGAGGAGCAACAGGGTCACTTGCAGAGAGAAAGGAGCAACAGGGTCACTCGCAGCGAGGGAGGAGCAACAGGGTCACTCGCAGTGAGGGAGGAGCAACAGGGTCACTCGCAGTGAGGGAGGAGCAACAGGGTCACTCGCTGTGAGGGAGGAGCAACAGGGTCACTCGCAGTGAGAAAGCAACAGGGTCACTCGCAGTGAGGGAGGAGCAACAGCGTCACTCGCAGTGAGGGAGGAGCAACAGGGTCACTCGCAGTGAGGGAGGAGCAACAGGGTCACTCGCAGTGAGGGAGGAGCAACGGGGTCACTCACAGTGAGGGAGCAGCAAAAGGGTCACTCGCAGTGAGAAAGGAGCAACGGGGTCACTCGCAGTGAGGGAGGAGCAACAGAGTCACTCGCAGTGAGGGAGGAGCAACGGGGTCATTCGCAGTGAGGGAGGAGCAACGGGGTCACTCGCAGTGAGAAAGGAGCAACGGGGTCACTTGCAGTGAGGGAGGAGCAACAGAGTCACTCGCAGTGAGGGAGGAGCAACGGGGTCACTCGCTGTGAGGGAGGAGCAACAGGGTCACTCACAGTGAGGGAGGAGCAACAGGGTCACTCGCAGTGAGGGAGGAGCAACAGAGTCACTGGCAGTGAGGGAGGAGCAACAGGGTCACTCGCAGTGAGAAGGCAACAGGGTCACTTGCAGTGAGAAAGGATCAACAGGATCACTCGCAGCGAGAAAGCAACAGGGTCACTCGCAGTGAGAAAGCAACAGGGTCACTCGCAGTGAGAAAGCAACAGGGTCACTCGCAGTGAGGGAGGAGCAACAGAGTCACTGGCAGTGAGAAAGGAGCAACAGGGTCACTCGCAGTGAGAAAGCAACAGGGTCACTTGCAGTGAGAAAGGAGCAACATGGTCACTCGCAGTGAGAAACGAGCAGCAGGGTCACTCGCAGTGAGAAAGGAGTAACAGGGTCACTAGCAGTGAGAAAGCAACAGGGTCACTCGCAGTGAGGGAGGAGCAACAGGGTCACTCGCAGTGAGGGAGGAGCAACGGGGTCATTCGCAGTGAGGGAGGAGCAACAGGGTGACTTGCAGTGAGAATGGAGCAACAGGGTGACTTGCAGTGAGAAAGCAACAGGGTCACTCACAGTGAGGGAGGAGCAACAGGGTCACTGGCAGCGAGGGAGGAGCAACAGGGTCATTCGCAGGGAGGGAGGAGCAACGGTGTCACTCGCAGTGAGGGAGGAGCAACAGGGTCACTCGCAGTGAGGGAGGAGCAACACGGTCACTGGCAGCGAGGGAGGAGCAACAGGGTCATTCGCAGTGAGGGAGGAGCAACAGGGTCACTCGCAGTGAGGGAGGAGCAACAGGGTCACTCGCAGTGAGGGAGGAGCAACAGGGTCACTGGCAGCGAGGGAGGAGCAACAGGGTCACTCGCAGAGAGAACGGAGCAACAGGGTCACTCGCAGCGAGGGAGGAGCAACAGGGTCACTCGCCGTGAGAAAGGAGCAACAGGGTCACTCACAGTGAGAAAGGTGCAAAAGGGTCAATCGCAGTGAGAAAGGAGCAACAGGGTCATTCGCAGTGAAAAAGGAGCAACAGGGTCATTCGCAGTGAGGGAGGAGCAACAGGGTCACTCGCAGTGAGGGAGGAGCAAAAGGGTCACTCGCAGTGAGGGAGGAGTGACAGGGTCACGCGCAGTGAGGGAGGAGCAACAGGGTCACTCGCAGTGAGGGAGGAGCAACGGGGTCATTCGCAGTGAGGGAGGAGCAACAGGGTCACTCACAGTGAGGGAGGAGCAACAGGGTCACTCGCAGTGAGGGAGGAGCTACAGGGTCACTCGCAGTGAGGGAGGAGCAACAGGGTCACTCGCTGTGAGGGAGGAGCAACAGGGTCACTCGCAGTGAGGGAGGAGCAACAGAGTCACTGGCAGTGAGGGAGGAGAAACAGGGTCACTCGCAGTGAGAAAGCAACAGGGTCACTTGCAGTGAGAAAGGATCAACAGGGTCACTTGCAGTGAGAAAGCAACAGGGTCACTTGCAGTGAGAAAGGATCAACAGGGTCACTCGCAGTGAGAAAGGAGCAACAGGGTCACTCGCAGTGAGAAAGGAGCAACAGGGTCACTCGCAGTGAGAAAGGAGCAACATGGTCACTCGCAGTGAGAAACGAGCAGCAGGGTCACTTGCAGTGAGAAAGCAACAGGGTCACTCGCAGTGAGGGAGGAGCAACGGGGTCATTCGCAGTGAGGGAGGAGCAACAGGGTCACTCGCAGTGAGAATGGAGCAACAGGGTGTCTTGCAGTGAGAAAGCAACAGGGTCACTCACAGTGAGGGAGGAGCAACAGAGTCATTCGCAGTGAGGGAGGAGCAACGGTGTCACTCGCAGTGAGGGAGGAGCAACAGGGTCACTCGCAGTGAGGGAGGAGCAACAGGGTCACTCGCAGTGAGGGAGGAGCAACGGTGTCACTCGCAGTGAGGGAGGAGCAACAGGGTCACTCGCAGTGAGGGAGGAGCAACAGGGTCACTCGCAGTGAGGGAGGAGCAACAGAGTCATTCGCAGTGAGGGAGGAGCAACAGGGTCACTCGCAGTGAGAAAGGAGCAACAGGGTCACTCGCAGTGAGAAAGGAGCAACAGGGTCACTCGCAGTGAGAAAGGAGCAACAGGGTCACTCGCAGTGAGGGAGGAGCAACGGTGTCACTCGCAGTGAGGGAGGAGCAACAGGGTCACTCGCAGTGAGGGAGGAGCAACAGGGTCACTGGCAGCAAGGGAGGAGCAACAGGCTCATTCGCAGTGAGGGAGGAGCAACGGTGTCACTCGCAGTGAGGGAGGAGCAACAGGGTCAGTCGCAGTGAGGGAGGAGCAACAGGGTCACTCGCCGTGAGAAAGGAGCAACAGGGTCACTCGCAGTGAGAAAGGAGCAACAGGGTCACTCGCAGTGAGGGAGGAGCAACAGGGTCACTCGCAGTGAGAAAGGTGCAAAAGGGTCAATCGCAGTGCGAAAGGAGCAACAGGGTCATTCGCAGTGAGAAAGGAGCAACAGGGTCACTCGCAGTGAGGGAGGAGCAACAGGGTCACTCGCAGTGAGGGAGGAGCAACAGGGTCAATCGCAGAGAGGGAGGAGCCACAGTGTCACTTGCAGTGAGGGAGGAGCAACAGGGTCACTCGCAGTGAGGGAGGAGCAAAAGGGTCACTCGCAGTGAGGGAGGGGTAACAGGGTCACGCGCAGTGAGGGAGGAGCAACAGGGTCACTCGCAGTGAGGGAGGAGCAACAGAGTCACTGGCAGTGAGGGAGGAGAAACAGGGTCACTCGCAGTGAGAAAGCAACAGGGTCACTTGCAGTGAGAAAGGATCAACAGGGTCACTTGCAGTGAGAAAGCAACAGGGTCACTTGCAGTGAGAAAGGATCAACAGGGTCACTCGCAGTGAGAAAGGAGCAACAGGGTCACTCGGAGTGAGAAAGGAGCAACAGGGTCACTTGCAGTGAGAAAGGAGCAACATGGTCACTCGCAGTGAGAAACGAGCAGCAGGGTCACTTGCAGTGAGAAAGCAACAGGGTCACTCGGAGTGAGGGAGGAGCAACGGGGTCATTCGCAGTGAGGGAGGAGCAACAGGGTCACTCGCAGTGAGAATGGAGCAGCAGGGTGACTTGCAGTGAGAAAGCAACAGGGTCACTCGCAGTGCGGGAGGAGCAACAGAGTCATTCGCAGTGAGAAAGGAGCAACAGGGTCACTCGCAGCGACGGAGGAGCAACAGGGTCACTCGCAGCGAGGGAGGAGCAACAGGGTCACTTGCAGTGAGAAAGGAGCTACAGGGTCACTCGCAGCGAGGGAGGAGCAACAGGGTCACTCGCAGTGAGGGAGGAGCAACAGGGTCACTCGCAGTGAGGGAGGAGCAACAGGGTCACTCGCAGTGAGGGAGGAGCAACAGGGTCACTCGCAGTGAGAAAGCAACAGGGTCACTCGCAGTGAGGGAGGAGCAACAGCGTCACTCGCAGTGAGGGAGGAGCAACAGGGTCACTCGCAGTGAGGGAGGAGCAACAGGGTCACTCGCAGTGAGGGAGGAGCAACGGGGTCACTCACAGTGAGGGAGCAGCAAAAGGGTCACTCGCAGTGAGAAAGGAGCAACGGGGTCACTCGCAGTGAGGGAGGAGCAACAGAGTCACTCGCAGTGAGGGAGGAGCAACGGGGTCATTCGCAGTGAGGGAGGAGCAACGGGGTCACTCGCAGTGAGAAAGGAGCAACGGGGTCACTTGCAGTGAGGGAGGAGCAACAGAGTCACTCGCAGTGAGGGAGGAGCAACGGGGTCACTCGCTGTGAGGGAGGAGCAACAGGGTCACTCACAGTGAGGGAGGAGCAACAGGGTCACTCGCAGTGAGGGAGGAGCAACAGAGTCACTGGCAGTGAGGGAGGAGCAACAGGGTCACTCGCAGTGAGAAGGCAACAGGGTCACTTGCAGTGAGAAAGGATCAACAGGGTCACTCGCAGCGAGAAAGCAACAGGGTCACTCGCAGTGAGAAAGCAACAGGGTCACTCGCAGTGAGAAAGCAACAGGGTCACTCGCAGTGAGGGAGGAGCAACAGAGTCACTGGCAGTGAGAAAGGAGCAACAGGGTCACTCGCAGTGAGAAAGCAACAGGGTCACTTGCAGTGAGAAAGGAGCAACATGGTCACTCGCAGTGAGAAACGAGCAGCAGGGTCACTCGCAGTGAGAAAGGAGTAACAGGGTCACTAGCAGTGAGAAAGCAACAGGGTCACTCGCAGTGAGGGAGGAGCAACAGGGTCACTCGCAGTGAGGGAGGAGCAATGGGGTCATTCGCAGTGAGGGAGGAGCAACAGGGTGACTTGCAGTGAGAATGGAGCAACAGGGTGACTTGCAGTGAGAAAGCAACAGGGTCACTCACAGTGAGGGAGGAGCAACAGGGTCACTGGCAGCGAGGGAGGAGCAACAGGGTCATTCGCAGGGAGGGAGGAGCAACGGTGTCACTCGCAGTGAGGGAGGAGCAACAGGGTCACTCGCAGTGAGGGAGGAGCAACACGGTCACTGGCAGCGAGGGAGGAGCAACAGGGTCATTCGCAGTGAGGGAGGAGCAACAGGGTCACTCGCAGTGAGGGAGGAGCAACAGGGTCACTCGCAGTGAGGGAGGAGCAACAGGGTCACTGGCAGCGAGGGAGGAGCAACAGGGTCACTCGCAGTGAGAACGGAGCAACAGGGTCACTCGCAGCGAGGGAGGAGCAACAGGGTCACTCGCCGTGAGAAAGGAGCAACAGGGTCACTCACAGTGAGAAAGGTGCAAAAGGGTCAATCGCAGTGAGAAAGGAGCAACAGGGGCATTCGCAGTGAAAAAGGAGCAACAGGGTCATTCGCAGTGAGGGAGGAGCAACAGGGTCACTCGCAGTGAGGGAGGAGCAAAAGGGTCACTCGCAGTGAGGGAGGAGTGACAGGGTCACGCGCAGTGAGGGAGGAGCAACAGGGTCACTCGCAGTGAGGGAGGAGCAACGGGGTCATTCGCAGTGAGGGAGGAGCAACAGGGTCACTCACAGTGAGGGAGGAGCAACAGGGTCACTCGCAGTGAGGGAGGAGCTACAGGGTCACTCGCAGTGAGGGAGGAGCAACAGGGTCACTCGCTGTGAGGGAGGAGCAACAGGGTCACTCGCAGTGAGGGAGGAGCAACAGAGTCACTGGCAGTGAGGGAGGAGAAACAGGGTCACTCGCAGTGAGAAAGCAACAGGGTCACTTGCAGTGAGAAAGGATCAACAGGGTCACTTGCAGTGAGAAAGAAACAGGGTCACTTGCAGTGAGGGAGGAGCAACAGGGTCACTCGCAGTGAGAAAGGAGCAACAGGGTCACTCGCAGTGAGAAAGGAGCAACAGGGTCACTCGCAGTGAGAAAGGAGCAACAGGGTCACTCGCAGTGAGGGAGGAGCAACGGTGTCACTCGCAGTGAGGGAGGAGCAACAGGGTCACTCGCAGTGAGGGAGGAGCAACAGGGTCACTGGCAGCAAGGGAGGAGCAACAGGGTCATTCGCAGTGAGGGAGGAGCAACGGTGTCACTCGCAGTGAGGGAGGAGCAACAGGGTCAGTCGCAGTGAGGGAGGAGCAACAGGGTCACTCGCCGTGAGAAAGGAGCAACAGGGTCACTCGCAGTGAGAAAGGAGCAACAGGGTCACTCGCAGTGAGGGAGGAGCAACAGGGTCACTCGCAGTGAGAAAGGTGCAAAAGGGTCAATCGCAGTGCGAAAGGAGCAACAGGGTCATTCGCAGTGAGAAAGGAGCAACAGGGTCACTCGCAGTGAGGGAGGAGCAACAGGGTCACTCGCAGTGAGAAAGGTGCAAAAGGGTCAATCGCAGTGCGAAAGGAGCAACAGGGTCACTCGCAGTGAGAAAGCAACAGGGTCACTTGCAGTGAGAAAGGATCAACAGGGTCACTTGCAGTGAGAAAGCAACAGGGTCACTTGCAGTGAGAAAGGATCAACAGGGTCACTCGCAGTGAGAAAGGAGCAACAGGGTCACTCGCAGTGAGAAAGGAGCAACAGGGTCACTTGCAGTGAGAAAGGAGCAACATGGTCACTCGCAGTGAGAAACGAGCAGCAGGGTCACTTGCAGTGAGAAAGCAACAGGGTCACTCGCAGTGAGGGAGGAGCAACGGGGTCATTCGCAGTGAGGGAGGAGCAACAGGGTCACTCGCAGTGAGAATGGAGCAACAGGGTGACTTGCAGTGAGAAAGCAACAGGGTCACTCGCAGTGCGGGAGGAGCAACAGAGTCATTCGCAGTGAGGGAGGAGCAACGGTGTCACTCGCAGTGAGGGAGGAGCAACAGGGTCACTCGCAGTGAGGGAGGAGCAACAGGGTCACTCGCAGTGAGGGAGGAGCAACAGGGTCACTCGCAGTGAGGGAGGAGCAACAGGGTCACTCGCAGTGAGAAAGGAGCAACAGGGTCACTCGCAGTGAGAAAGGAGCAACAGGGTCACTCGCAGTGAGGGAGGAGCAACAGGGTCACTCGCAGTGAGGGAGGAGCAACAGGGTCACTGGCAGCGAGGGAGGAGCAACAGGGTCATTCGCAGTGAGGGAGGAGCAACGGTGTCACTCGCAGTGAGGGAGGAGCAACAGGGTCAGTCGCAGTGAGGGAGGAGCAACAGGGTCACTCGCCGTGAGAAAGGAGCAACAGGGTCACTCGCAGTGAGAAAGGTGCAAAAGGGTCAATCGCAGTGAGGGAGGAGCAACAGGGTCACGCGCAGTGAGAAAGGAGCAACAGGGTCACTCGCAGTGAGGGAGGAGCAACAGGGTCATTCGCAGTGAGAAAGGAGCAACAGGGTCACTCGCAGTGAGGGAGGAGCAACAGGGTCACTCGCAGTGAGAAAGGTGCAAAAGGGTCAATCGCAGTGAGAAAGGAGCAACAGGGTCATTCGCAGTGAGAAAGGAGCAACAGGGTCACTCGCAGTGAGGGAGGAGCAACAGGGTCACTCGCAGTGAGGGAGGAGCAACAGGGTCAATCGCAGAGAGGGAGGAGCCACAGTGTCACTTGCAGTGAGGGAGGAGCAACAGGGTCACTCGCAGTGAGGGAGGAGCAAAAGGGTCACTCGCAGTGAGGGAGGGGTAACAGGGTCACGCGCAGTGAGGGAGGAGCAACAGGGTCACTCGCAGTGAGGGAGGAGCAACGGGGTCATTCGCAGTGAGGGAGGAGCGACAGGGTCACTCGCAGTGAGGAAGGAGCAACAGGGTCTCTCGCAGCGAGGGAGGTGCAACAGGGTCACTCGCCGTGAGAAAGGAGCAACAGGGTCACTCGCAGTGAGAAAGGAGCAACAGGGTCACTCGCAGTGAGGGAGGAGCAACAGGGTCACTCGCAGTGAGAAAGGTGCAAAAGGGTCAATCGCAGTGCGAAAGGAGCAACAGGGTCATTCGCAGTGAGAAAGGAGCAACAGGGTCACTCGCAGTGAGGGAGGAGCAACAGGGTCACTCGCCGTGAGAAAGGAGCAACAGGGTCACTCGCAGTGAGAAAGGAGCAACAGGGTCACTCGCAGTGAGGGAGGAGCAACAGGGTCACTCGCAGTGAGAAAGGTGCAAAAGGGTCCATCGCAGTGCGAAAGGAGCAACAGGGTCATTCGCAGTGAGAAAGGAGCAACAGGGTCACTCGCAGTGAGGGAGGAGCAACAGGGTCACTCGCAGTGAGGGAGGAGCAACAGGGTCAATCGCAGAGAGGGAGGAGCCACAGTGTCACTTGCAGTGAGGGAGGAGCAACAGGGTCACTCGCAGTGAGGGAGGAGCAAAAGGGTCACTCGCAGTGAGGGAGGGGTAACAGGGTCACGCGCAGTGAGGGAGGAGCAACAGGGTCACTCGCAGTGAGGGAGGAGCAACAGAGTCACTGGCAGTGAGGGAGGAGAAACAGGGTCACTCGCAGTAAGAAAGCAACAGGGTCACTTGCAGTGAGAAAGGATCAACAGGGTCACTTGCAGTGAGAAAGCAACAGGGTCACTTGCAGTGAGAAAGGATCAACAGGGTCACTCGCAGTGAGAAAGGAGCAACAGGGTCACTCGCAGTGAGAAAGGAGCAACAGGGTCACTTGCAGTGAGAAAGGAGCAACATGGTCACTCGCAGTGAGAAACGAGCAGCAGGGTCACTTGCAGTGAGAAAGCAACAGGGTCACTCGCAGTGAGGGAG
Source organism: Mustelus asterias (assembly GCF_964213995.1). NCBI lineage: Eukaryota > Metazoa > Chordata > Chondrichthyes > Carcharhiniformes > Triakidae > Mustelus > Mustelus asterias. The sequence goes on from NC_135818.1 coordinate 30,101,300, forward strand.
GAGCAACGGGGTCATTCGCAGTGAGGGAGGAGCAACAGGGTCACTCGCAGTGAGAATGGAGCAACAGGGTGACTTGCAGTGAGAAAGCAACAGGGTCACTCGCAGTGCGGGAGGAGCAACAGAGTCATTCGCAGTGAGGGAGGAGCAACGGTGTCACTCGCAGTGAGGGAGGAGCAACAGGGTCACTCCCAGTGAGGGAGGAGCAACAGGGTCACTCGCAGTGAGGGAGGAGCAACGGTGTCACTCGCAGTGAGGGAGGAGCAACAGGGTCACTCGCAGTGAGGGAGGAGCAACAGGGTCACTCGCAGTGAGGGAGGAGCAACAGGGTCACTCGCAGTGAGAAAGGAGCAACAGGGTCACTCGCAGTGAGAAAGGAGCAACAGGGTCACTCGCAGTGAGGGAGGAGCAACGGTGTCACTCGCAGTGAGGGAGGAGCAACAGGGTCACTCGCAGTGAGGGAGGAGCAACAGGGTCACTGGCAGCGAGGGAGGAGCAACAGGGTCATTCGCAGTGAGGGAGGAGCAACGGTGTCACTCGCAGTGAGGGAGGAGCAACAGGGTCAGTCGCAGTGAGGGAGGAGCAACAGGGTCACTCGCCGTGAGAAAGGAGCAACAGGGTCACTCGCAGTGAGAAAGGTGCAAAAGGGTCAATCGCAGTGAGGGAGGAGCAACAGGGTCACGCGCAGTGAGAAAGGAGCAACAGGGTCACTCGCAGTGAGGGAGGAGCAACAGGGTCATTCGCAGTGAGAAAGGAGCAACAGGGTCACTCGCAGTGAGGGAGGAGCAACAGGGTCACTCGCAGTGAGAAAGGTGCAAAAGGGTCAATCGCAGTGAGAAAGGAGCAACAGGGTCATTCGCAGTGAGAAAGGAGCAACAGGGTCACTCGCAGTGAGGGAGGAGCAACAGGGTCACTCGCAGTGAGGGAGGAGCAACAGGGTCAATCGCAGAGAGGGAGGAGCCACAGTGTCACTTGCAGTGAGGGAGGAGCAACAGGGTCACTCGCAGTGAGGGAGGAGCAAAAGGGTCACTCGCAGTGAGGGAGGGGTAACAGGGTCACGCGCAGTGAGGGAGGAGCAACAGGGTCACTCGCAGTGAGGGAGGAGCAACGGGGTCATTCGCAGTGAGGGAGGAGCGACAGGGTCACTCGCAGTGAGGAAGGAGCAACAGGGTCTCTCGCAGCGAGGGAGGTGCAACAGGGTCACTCGCAGTGAGGGAGGAGCAACAGGGTCACTCGCAGTGAGGGAGGAGCAACAGGGTCACTCGCAGCGAGGGAGGAGCACCTGGGTCACTCGCAGTGAGAAAGGAGCAACAGGGTCACTCGCAGCGAGGGAGGAGCAACAGTGTCACTCGCAGTGAGGGAGGAGCAACAGGGTCACTCGCAGTGAGGGAGGAGCAACAGGGTCACTCGCAGTGAGGGAGGAGCAACAGGGTCACTCGCAGTGAGAAACGAGCAGCAGGGTCACTTGCAGTGAGAAAGCAACAGGGTCACTCGCAGTGAGGGAGGAGCAACGGGGTCATTCGCAGTGAGGGAGGAGCAACAGGGTCACTCGCAGTGAGAATGGAGCAACAGGGTGACTTGCAGTGAGAAAGCAACAGGGTCACTCACAGTGAGGGAGGAGCAACAGAGTCATTCGCAGTGAGGGAGGAGCAACGGTGTCACTCGCAGTGAGGGAGGAGCAACAGGGTCACTCGCAGTGAGGGAGGAGCAACAGGGTCACTCGCAGTGAGGGAGGAGCAACGGTGTCACTCGCAGTGAGGGAGGAGCAACAGGGTCACTCACAGTGAGGGAGGAGCAACAGGGTCACTCGCAGTGAGGGAGGAGCAACAGAGTCATTCGCAGTGAGGGAGGAGCAACAGGGTCACTCGCAGTGAGAAAGGAGCAACAGGGTCACTCGCAGTGAGAAAGGAGCAACAGGGTCACTCGCAGTGAGAAAGGAGCAACAGGGTCACTCGCAGTGAGGGAGGAGCAACGGTGTCACTCGCAGTGAGGGAGGAGCAACAGGGTCACTCGCAGTGAGGGAGGAGCAACAGGGTCACTGGCAGCAAGGGAGGAGCAACAGGGTCATTCGCAGTGAGGGAGGAGCAACGGTGTCACTCGCAGTGAGGGAGGAGCAACAGGGTCAGTCGCAGTGAGGGAGGAGCAACAGGGTCACTCGCCGTGAGAAAGGAGCAACAGGGTCACTCGCAGTGAGAAAGGAGCAACAGGGTCACTCGCAGTGAGGGAGGAGCAACCGGGTCACTCGCAGTGAGAAAGGTGCAAAAGGGTCAATCGCAGTGCGAAAGGAGCAACAGGGTCATTCGCAGTGAGAAAGGAGCAACAGGGTCACTCGCAGTGAGGGAGGAGCAACAGGGTCACTCGCAGTGAGGGAGGAGCAACAGGGTCAATCGCAGAGAGGGAGGAGCCACAGTGTCACTTGCAGTGAGGGAGGAGCAACAGGGTCACTCGCAGTGAGGGAGGAGCAAAAGGGTCACTCGCAGTGAGGGAGGGGTAACAGGGTCACGCGCAGTGAGCGAGGAGCAACAGGGTCACTCGCAGTGAGGGAGGAGCAACAGAGTCACTGGCAGTGAGGGAGGAGAAACAGGGTCACTCGCAGTGAGAAAGCAACAGGGTCACTTGCAGTGAGAAAGGATCAACAGGGTCACTTGCAGTGAGAAAGCAACAGGGTCACTTGCAGTGAGAAAGGATCAACAGGGTCACTCGCAGTGAGAAAGGAGCAACAGGGTCACTCGCAGTGAGAAAGGAGCAACAGGGTCACTTGCAGTGAGAAAGGAGCAACATGGTCACTCGCAGTGAGAAACGAGCAGCAGGGTCACTTGCAGTGAGAAAGCAACAGGGTCACTCGCAGTGAGGGAGGAGCAACGGGGTCATTCGCAGTGAGGGAGGAGCAACAGGGTCACTCGCAGTGAGAATGGAGCAACAGGGTGACTTGCAGTGAGAAAGCAACAGGGTCACTCGCAGTGCGGGAGGAGCAACAGAGTCATTCGCAGTGAGGGAGGAGCAACGGTGTCACTCGCAGTGAGGGAGGAGCAACAGGGTCACTCGCAGTGAGGGAGGAGCAACAGGGTCACTCGCAGTGAGGGAGGAGCAACAGGGTCACTCGCAGTGAGGGAGGAGCAACAGGGTCACTCGCAGTGAGAAAGGAGCAACAGGGTCACTCGCAGTGAGAAAGGAGCAACAGGGTCACTCGCAGTGAGGGAGGAGCAACAGGGTCACTCGCAGTGAGGGAGGAGCAACAGGGTCACTGGCAGCGAGGGAGGAGCAACAGGGTCATTCGCAGTGAGGGAGGAGCAACGGTGTCACTCGCAGTGAGGGAGGAGCAACAGGGTCAGTCGCAGTGAGGGAGGAGCAACAGGGTCACTCGCCGTGAGAAAGGAGCAACAGGGTCACTCGCAGTGAGAAAGGTGCAAAAGGGTCAATCGCAGTGAGGGAGGAGCAACAGGGTCACGCGCAGTGAGAAAGGAGCAACAGGGTCACTCGCAGTGAGGGAGGAGCAACAGGGTCATTCGCAGTGAGAAAGGAGCAACAGGGTCACTCGCAGTGAGGGAGGAGCAACAGGGTCACTCGCAGTGAGAAAGGTGCAAAAGGGTCAATCGCAGTGAGAAAGGAGCAACAGGGTCATTCGCAGTGAGAAAGGAGCAACAGGGTCACTCGCAGTGAGGGAGGAGCAACAGGGTCACTCGCAGTGAGGGAGGAGCAACAGGGTCAATCGCAGAGAGGGAGGAGCCACAGTGTCACTTGCAGTGAGGGAGGAGCAACAGGGTCACTCGCAGTGAGGGAGGAGCAAAAGGGTCACTCGCAGTGAGGGAGGGGTAACAGGGTCACGCGCAGTGAGGGAGGAGCAACAGGGTCACTCGCAGTGAGGGAGGAGCAACGGGGTCATTCGCAGTGAGGGAGGAGCGACAGGGTCACTCGCAGTGAGGAAGGAGCAACAGGGTCTCTCGCAGCGAGGGAGGTGCAACAGGGTCACTCGCCGTGAGAAAGGAGCAACAGGGTCACTCGCAGTGAGAAAGGAGCAACAGGGTCACTCGCAGTGAGGGAGGAGCAACAGGGTCACTCGCAGTGAGAAAGGTGCAAAAGGGTCAATCGCAGTGCGAAAGGAGCAACAGGGTCATTCGCAGTGAGAAAGGAGCAACAGGGTCACTCGCAGTGAGGGAGGAGCAACAGGGTCACTCGCCGTGAGAAAGGAGCAACAGGGTCACTCGCAGTGAGAAAGGAGCAACAGGGTCACTCGCAGTGAGGGAGGAGCAACAGGGTCACTCGCAGTGAGAAAGGTGCAAAAGGGTCCATCGCAGTGCGAAAGGAGCAACAGGGTCATTCGCAGTGAGAAAGGAGCAACAGGGTCACTCGCAGTGAGGGAGGAGCAACAGGGTCACTCGCAGTGAGGGAGGAGCAACAGGGTCAATCGCAGAGAGGGAGGAGCCACAGTGTCACTTGCAGTGAGGGAGGAGCAACAGGGTCACTCGCAGTGAGGGAGGAGCAAAAGGGTCACTCGCAGTGAGGGAGGGGTAACAGGGTCACGCGCAGTGAGGGAGGAGCAACAGGGTCACTCGCAGTGAGGGAGGAGCAACAGAGTCACTGGCAGTGAGGGAGGAGAAACAGGGTCACTCGCAGTAAGAAAGCAACAGGGTCACTTGCAGTGAGAAAGGATCAACAGGGTCACTTGCAGTGAGAAAGCAACAGGGTCACTTGCAGTGAGAAAGGATCAACAGGGTCACTCGCAGTGAGAAAGGAGCAACAGGGTCACTCGCAGTGAGAAAGGAGCAACATGGTCACTCGCAGTGAGAAACGAGCAGCAGGGTCACTTGCAGTGAGAAAGCAACAGGGTCACTCGCAGTGAGGGAGGAGCAACGGGGTCATTCGCAGTGAGGGAGGAGCAACAGGGTCACTCGCAGTGAGAATGGAGCAACAGGGTGACTTGCAGTGAGAAAGCAACAGGGTCACTCGCAGTGCGGGAGGAGCAACAGAGTCATTCGCAGTGAGGGAGGAGCAACGGTGTCACTCGCAGTGAGGGAGGAGCAACAGGGTCACTCCCAGTGAGGGAGGAGCAACAGGGTCACTCGCAGTGAGGGAGGAGCAACGGTGTCACTCGCAGTGAGGGAGGAGCAACAGGGTCACTCGCAGTGAGGGAGGAGCAACAGGGTCACTCGCAGTGAGGGAGGAGCAACAGGGTCACTCGCAGTGAGAAAGGAGCAACAGGGTCACTCGCAGTGAGAAAGGAGCAACAGGGTCACTCGCAGTGAGGGAGGAGCAACGGTGTCACTCGCAGTGAGGGAGGAGCAACAGGGTCACTCGCAGTGAGGGAGGAGCAACAGGGTCACTGGCAGCGAGGGAGGAGCAACAGGGTCATTCGCAGTGAGGGAGGAGCAACGGTGTCACTCGCAGTGAGGGAGGAGCAACAGGGTCAGTCGCAGTGAGGGAGGAGCAACAGGGTCACTCGCCGTGAGAAAGGAGCAACAGGGTCACTCGCAGTGAGAAAGGTGCAAAAGGGTCAATCGCAGTGAGGGAGGAGCAACAGGGTCACGCGCAGTGAGAAAGGAGCAACAGGGTCACTCGCAGTGAGGGAGGAGCAACAGGGTCATTCGCAGTGAGAAAGGAGCAACAGGGTCACTCGCAGTGAGGGAGGAGCAACAGGGTCACTCGCAGTGAGAAAGGTGCAAAAGGGTCAATCGCAGTGAGAAAGGAGCAACAGGGTCATTCGCAGTGAGAAAGGAGCAACAGGGTCACTCGCAGTGAGGGAGGAGCAACAGGGTCACTCGCAGTGAGGGAGGAGCAACAGGGTCAATCGCAGAGAGGGAGGAGCCACAGTGTCACTTGCAGTGAGGGAGGAGCAACAGGGTCACTCGCAGTGAGGGAGGAGCAAAAGGGTCACTCGCAGTGAGGGAGGGGTAACAGGGTCACGCGCAGTGAGGGAGGAGCAACAGGGTCACTCGCAGTGAGGGAGGAGCAACGGGGTCATTCGCAGTGAGGGAGGAGCGACAGGGTCACTCGCAGTGAGGAAGGAGCAACAGGGTCTCTCGCAGCGAGGGAGGTGCAACAGGGTCACTCGCAGTGAGGGAGGAGCAACAGGGTCACTCGCAGTGAGGGAGGAGCAACAGGGTCACTCGCAGCGAGGGAGGAGCACCTGGGTCACTCGCAGTGAGAAAGGAGCAACAGGGTCACTCGCAGCGAGGGAGGAGCAACAGTGTCACTCGCAGTGAGGGAGGAGCAACAGGGTCACTCGCAGTGAGGGAGGAGCAACAGGGTCACTCGCAGTGAGGGAGGAGCAACAGGGTCACTCGCAGTGAGAAAGCAACGGGGTCACTCGCAGTGAGGGAGGAGCAACAGGGTCATTCGCAGTGAGGGAGGAGCAACGGGGTCACTCGCAGTGAGAAAGGAGCAACGGGGTCACTCGCAGTGAGGGAGGAGCAACAGAGTCACTCGCAGTGAGGGAGGAGCAACGGGGTCACTCGCTGTGAGGGAGGAGCAACAGGGTCACTCACAGTGAGAAAGGAGCAACAGGGTCACTCGCAGTGAGGGAGGAGCAACAGAGTCACTGGCAGTGAGGGAGGAGCAACAGGGTCACTCGCAGTGAGAAAGCAACAGGGTCACTTGCAGTGAGAAAGGATCAACAGGGTCACTTGCAGTGAGAAAGCAACAGGGTCACTCACAGTGAGAAAGCAACAGGGTCACTCGCAGTGAGGGAGGAGCAACAGAGTCACTGGCAGTGAGAAAGGAGCAACAGGGTCACTCGCAGTGAGAAAGCAACAGGGTCACTTGCAGTGAGAAAGGAGCAACATGGTCACTCGCAGTGAGAAACGAGCAGCAGGGTCACTCGCAGTGAGAAAGCAACAGGGTCACTCGCAGTGAGGGAGGAGCAACAGGGTCACTCGCAGTGAGGGAGCAGCAACGGGGTCGTTCGCGGTGAGGGAGGAGCAACAGGGTCACTCGCAGTGAGAATGGAGCAACAGGGTGACTTGCAGTGAGAAAGCAACAGGGTCATTCGCAGTGAGGGAGGAGCAACGGTGTCACCCGCAGTGAGGGAGGAGCAACAGGGTCACTCGCAGTGAGGGAGGAGCAACAGGGTCACTGGCAGCAAGGGAGGAGCAACAGGGTCATTCGCAGTGAGGGAGGAGCAACGGTGTCACTCGCAGTGAGGGAGGAGCAACGGTGTCACTCGCAGTGAGGGAGGAGCAACAGGGTCACTCGCAGTGAGGGAGGAGCAGCAGGGTCACTCGCAGTGAGGGAGGAGCAACAGGGTCACTCGCAGTGAGGGAGGAGCAACAGGGTCACTCGCAGTGAGGGAGGAGCAACAGGGTCACTGGCAGCGAGGGAGGAGCAACAGGGTCATTCGCAGTGAGGGAGGAGCAACAGGGTCATTCGCAGTGAGGGAGGAGCAACAGGGTCATTCGCAGTGAGGGAGGAGCAACGGTGTCACTCGCAGTGAGGGAGGAGCAACAGGGTCACTCGCAGTGAGAAAGGTGCAAAAGGGTCAATCGCAGTGAGGGAGGAGCAACAGGGTCACTCGCAGTGAGGGAGGAGCAACAGGGTCACTCGCAGTGAGGGAGGAGCAACAGGGTCACTCGCAGTGAGAAAGCAACGGGGTCACTCGCAGTGAGGGAGGAGCAACAGGGTCATTCGCAGTGAGGGAGGAGCAACGGGGTCACTCGCAGTGAGAAAGGAGCAACGGGGTCACTCGCAGTGAGGGAGGAGCAACAGAGTCACTCGCAGTGAGGGAGGAGCAACGGGGTCACTCGCTGTGAGGGAGGAGCAACAGGGTCACTCACAGTGAGAAAGGAGCAACAGGGTCACTCGCAGTGAGGGAGGAGCAACAGAGTCACTGGCAGTGAGGGAGGAGCAACAGGGTCACTCGCAGTGAGAAAGCAACAGGGTCACTTGCAGTGAGAAAGGATCAACAGGGTCACTTGCAGTGAGAAAGCAACAGGGTCACTCACAGTGAGAAAGCAACAGGGTCACTCGCAGTGAGGGAGGAGCAACAGAGTCACTGGCAGTGAGAAAGGAGCAACAGGGTCACTCGCAGTGAGAAAGCAACAGGGTCACTTGCAGTGAGAAAGGAGCAACATGGTCACTCGCAGTGAGAAACGAGCAGCAGGGTCACTCGCAGTGAGAAAGCAACAGGGTCACTCGCAGTGAGGGAGGAGCAACAGGGTCACTCGCAGTGAGGGAGCAGCAACGGGGTCGTTCGCGGTGAGGGAGGAGCAACAGGTTCACTCGCAGTGAGAATGGAGCAACAGGGTGACTTGCAGTGAGAAAGCAACAGGGTCATTCGCAGTGAGGGAGGAGCAACGGTGTCACCCGCAGTGAGGGAGGAGCAACAGGGTCACTCGCAGTGAGGGAGGAGCAACAGGGTCACTGGCAGCAAGGGAGGAGCAACAGGGTCATTCGCAGTGAGGGAGGAGCAACGGTGTCACTCGCAGTGAGGGAGGAGCAACAGGGTCACTCGCAGTGAGGGAGGAGCAGCAGGGTCACTCGCAGTGAGGGAGGAGCAACAGGGTCACTCGCAGTGAGGGAGGAGCAACAGGGTCACTCGCAGTGAGGGAGGAGCAACAGGGTCACTGGCAGCGAGGGAGGAGCAACAGGGTCATTCGCAGTGAGGGAGGAGCAACAGGGTCATTCGCAGTGAGGGAGGAGCAACAGGGTCATTCGCAGTGAGGGAGGAGCAACGGTGTCACTCGCAGTGAGGGAGGAGCAACAGGGTCACTCGCAGTGAGAAAGGTGCAAAAGGGTCAATCGCAGTGAGGGAGGAGCAACAGGGTCACTCGCAGTGAGAAAGGAGCAACAGGGTCACTCGCAGTGAGGGAGGAGCAACAGGGTCACTCGCAGTGAAAGAGGAGCAACAGGGTCACTCGCAGTGAAAAAGGAGCAACAGGGTCAATCGCAGAGAGGGAGGAGCAACAGGGTCACTCGCAGTGAGGGAGGGGCAAAAGGGTCACTCACAGTGAGGGAGGGGTAACAGGGTCACGCGCAGTGAGGGAGGAGCAACAGGGTCACTCGCAGTGAGGGAGGAGCAACGGGGTCATTCGCTGTGAGGGAGGAGCAACAGGGTCACTCGCAGCGAGGGAGGTGCAACAGGGTCACTCGCAGCGAGGGAGGAGCAACAGGGTCACTCGCAGTGAGGGAGGAGCAACAGGGTCACTCGCAGCGAGGGAGGTGCAACAGGGTCACTCGCAGCGAGGGAGGTGCAACAGGGTCACTCGCAGCGAGGGAGGAGCAACAGGGTCACTCGCAGTGAGGGAGGAGCAACAGGGTCACTCGCAGCGAGGGAGGAGCAACAGGGTCACTCGCAGTGAGAAAGGAGCAACAGGGTCACTCGCAGAGATGGAGAAGCAACAGGGTCACTCGCAGTGAGAAAGGAGCAACAGGGTCACTCGCAGAGAGGGAGAAGCATCAGGGTCACTCGCAGTGAGGGAGGTGCAACAGGGTCACTCGCAGCGAGGGAGGTGCAACAGGGTCACTCGCAGCGAGGGAGGAGCAACAGGGTCACTCGCAGTGAGGGAGAAGCAACAGGGTCACTCGCAGTGAGAAAGGAGCAACAGGGTCAATCGCAGTGAGAAAGGAGCGACAGGGTCACTCGCAGTTAGGGAGGAGCAACAGGGTCACTCGCAGTGAGGGAGGAGCAACCGGGTCACTCGCAGCGAGGGAGGAGCAACAGGGTCATTCGCAGTGAGGGAGGTGCAACAGGGTCACTCGCAGTGAGGGAGGAGCAACAAGGTCACTCGCAGTGAGGGAGGTGCAACAGGGTCACTCGCAGTGAGGCAGAAGCAACAGGGTCAATCGCAGTGAGAAAGGAGCAACAGGGTCACTCGCAGTTAGGGAGGAGCAACAGGGTCACTCGCAGTGAGGGAGGAGCAACCGGGTCACTCGCAGCGAGGGAGGAGCAACAGGGTCATTCGCAGTGAGGGAGGAGCAACAAGGTCACTCGCAGTGAGGGAGGTGCAACAGGGTCACTCGCAGTGAGGGAGGAGCAACAGGGTCAATCGCAGTGAGAAAGGAGCAACAGGGTCACTCGCAGTGAGGGAGGAGCAACAGGGTCACTCGCAGTGAGAAAGCAACAGGGTCACTCGCAGTTAGAAAGGAGCAACAGGGTCACTCGCAGTGAGGGATGAGCAACAGGGTCACTCGCAGTGAGGGAGGAGCAACAGGGTCACTCGCAGTGAGGGAGGAGCAACAGGGTCACTCGCAGTGAGAAAGCAACAGGGTCACACGCAGGGAGAAAGCAACAGGGTCACTCGCAGTGAGGGAGGAGCAACAGGGTCACTCGCAAAGAGGGAGTAGCAACAGGGTCACTCGCAGCGAGGGAGGAGCAACAGGGTCACTCGCAGCGAGGAAGGAGCAACAGGGTCACTCGCAGCCAAGGACGAGTAACAGGGTCACTCACAGTGAGGGAGGAGCAACAGGGTCACTCGCAGTGAGGGAGGAGCAACAGGGTCACTCGCAGTGAGGGAGGAGTAACAGGGTCACTCGCAGTGAGAAAGGAGCAACGGGGTCACTCGCAATGAGGGAGGAGAAACAGTGTCACTCGCAGTGTGAAAGGAGCAGCAGGGTCACTCGCAGTGAGAAAGCAACAGGGTCACTCGCAGTGAGGCAGCAGCAACAGGGTCATTCGCAGTGAGGGAGGAGCAACAAGGTCACTCGCAGTGAGGGAGGAGCAACAGGGTCACTCGCAGTGAGAAAGGAGCAACAGGGTCACTCGCAGTGAGGGAGGAGCAACAGGGTCACTCGCAGTGAGGGAGGAGCAACGGGGTCACTCACAGTGAGGGAGGAGCAACAGGGTCACTGGCAGCGAGGGAGGAGCAACAGGGTCATTCGCAGTGAGGGAGGAGCAACGGTGTCACTCGCAGTGAGGGAGGAGCAACAGGGTCACTCGCAGTGATGGAGGAGCAACACGGTCACTGGCAGCAAGGGAGGAGCAACAGGGTCATTCGCAGTGAGGGAGGAGCAACAGGGTCACTCGCAGTGAGGGAGGAGCAACAGGGTCACTCGCAGTGAGGGAGGAGCAACAGGGTCACTCGCAGTGAGGGAGGAGCAACAGGGTCACTCGCAGTGAGAAAGGAGCAACAGGGTCACTCGCAGCGAGGGAGGAGCAACAGGGTCACTCGCCGTGAGAAAGGAGCAACAGGGTCACTCACAGTGAGAAAGGAGTAACAGGGTCATTCGCAGTGAAAAAGGAGCAACAGGGTCATTCGCAGTGAGGGAGCAGCAACAGGGTCACTCGCAGTGAGGGAGGAGGAACAGGGTCATTCGCAGTGAAAAAGGAGCAACAGGGTCATTCGAAGTGAGGGAGGAGCAACAGGGTCACTCGCAGTGAGGGAGGACCAAAAGGGTCACTCGCAGTGAGAAAGGAGCAACAGGGTCATTCGCAGTGAAAAAGGAGTAACAGGGTCATTCGCAGTGAGGGAGGAGCAACAGGGTCACTCGCAGTGAGGGAGGAGCAAAAGGGTCACTCGCAGTGAGGGAGGAGTAACAGGGTCACGCGCAGTGAGGGAGGAGCAACAGGGTCACTCGCAGTGAGGGAGGAGCAACGGGGTCATTCGCAGTGAGGGAGGAGCAACAGGGTCACTCACAGTGAGGGAGGAGCAACAGGGTCACGCGCAGTGAGGGAGGAGCAACAGGGTCACTCGCAGTGAGGGAGGAGCAACGGGGTCATTCGCAGTCAGGGAGGAGCGACAGGGTCACTCGCAGTGAGGAAGGAGCAACAGGGTCTCTCGCAGCGAGGGAGGTGCAACAGGGTGACTCGCAGCGAGGGAGGAGCACCTGGGTCACTCGCAGTGAGAAAGGAGCAACAGGGTCACTCGCCGCGAGGGAGGAGCAACAGTGTCACTCGCAGTGAGGGAGGAGCAACAGGGTCACTCGCAGTGAGGGAGGAGCAACAGGGTCACTCGCAGTGAGGGAGGAGCAACAGGGTCACTCGCAGTGAGAAAGCAACGGGGTCACTCGCAGTGAGGGAGGAGCAACAGGGTCATTCGCAGTGAGGGAGGAGCAACGGGGTCACTCGCAGTGAGAAAGGAGCAACGGGGTCACTCGCAGTGAGGGAGGAGCAACAGAGTCACTCGCAGTGAGGGAGGAGCAACGGGGTCACTCGCTGCGAGGGAGGAGCAACAGGGTCACTCACAGTGAGGGAGGAGCAACAGAGTCACTGGCAGTGAGGGAGGAGCAACAGGGTCACTCGCAGTGAGAAAGCAACAGGGTCACTTGCAGTGAGAAAGGATCAACAGGGTCACTTGCAGTGAGAAAGCAACAGGGTCACTCACAGTGAGAAAGCAACAGGGTCACTCGCAGTGAGGGAGGAGCAACAGAGTCACTGGCAGTGAGAAAGGAGCAACAGGGTCACTCGCAGTGAGAAAGCAACAGGGTCACTTGCAGTGAGAAAGGAGCAACACGGTCACTCGCAGTGAGAAACGAGCAGCAGGGTCACTCGCAGTGAGAAAGCAACAGGGTCACTCGCAGTGAGGGAGGAGCAACAGGGTCACTCGCAGTGAGGGAGGAGCAACGGGGTCATTCGCAGTGAGGGAGGAGCAACAGGGTCACTCGCAGTGAGAATGGAGCAACAGGGTGACTTGCAGTGAGAAAGCAACAGGGTCATTCGCAGTGAGGGAGGAGCAACGGTGTCACTCGCAGTGAGGGAGGAGCAACAGGGTCACTCGCAGTGAGGGAGGAGCAACAGGGTCACTCGCAGTGAGGGAGGAGCAACAGGGTCACTCGCAGTGAGGGAGGAGCAACAGGGTCACTCGCAGTGAGGGAGGAGCAACAGGGTCACTGGCAGCGAGGGAGGAGCAACAGGGTCATTCGCAGTGAGGGAGGAGCAACAGGGTCATTCGCAGTGAGGGAGGAGCAACAGGGTCATTCGCAGTGAGGGAGGAGCAACAGGGTCACTCGCAGTGAGAAAGGTGCAAAAGGGTCAATCGCAGTGAGGGAGGAGCAACAGGGTCACTCGCAGTGAGAAAGGGGCAACAGGGTCACTCGCAGTGAAAGAGGAGCAACAGGGTCACTCGCAGTGAAAAAGGAGCAACAGGGTCAATCGCAGAGAGGGGGGAGCCACAGTGTCACTCGCAGTGAGGGAGGAGCAAAAGGGTCACTCGCAGTGAGGGAGGGGTAACAGGGTCACGCGCAGTAAGGGAGGAGCAACAGGGTCACTCGCAGTGAGGGAGGAGCAAAAGGGTCACTCGCAGTGAGGGAGGGGTAACAGGGTCACGCGCAGTGAGGGAGGAGCAACAGGGTCACTCGCAGTGAGGGAGGAGCAACGGGGTCATTCGCAGTGAGGGAGGAGCGACAGGGTCAGTCGCAGTGAGGGAGGAGCAACAGGGTCACTCGCAGCGAGGGAGGTGCAACAGGGTCACTCGCAGCGAGGGAGGAGCAACAGGGTCACTCGCAGCGAGGGAGGAGCAACAGGGTCACTCGCAGCGAGGGAGGAGCAACAGGGTCACTCGCAGTGAGAAAGGATCAACAGGGTCACTCGCAGCGAGGGAGGAGCAACAGGGTCACTCGCAGTGAGAAAGGAGCAACAGGGTCACTCGCAGCGAGGGAGGAGCAACAGGGTCACTCGCAGTGAGAAAGGATCAACAGGGTCACTCGCAGCGAGGGAGGAGCAACAGGGTCACTCGCAGCGAGGGAGGAGCAACAGGGTCACTCGCAGTGAGGGAGAAGCAACAGGGTCACTCGCAGTGAGAAAGGAGCAACAGGGTCACTCGCAGTGAGGGAGAAGCAACAGGGTCACTCGCAGTGAGAAAGGAGCAACAGGGTCACTCGCAGTGAGGGAGGAGCAACAGGGTCACTCGCAGCGAGGGAGGTGCAACAGGGTGACTCGCAGAGAGGGAGAAGCAACAGGGTCACTCGCAGTGAGGGAGGAGCAACAGGGTCAATCGCAGTGAGAAAGGAGCAACAGGGTCACTCGCAGTGAGGGAGGAGCAACAGGTTCACTCGCAGTGAGGGAGGTGCAACAGGGTCACTCGCAGCGAGGGAGGAGCAACAGGGTCACTCGCAGTGAGGGAGGTGCAACAGGGTCACTCGCAGCGAGGGAGGAGCAACAGGGTCACTCGCAGTGAGGGAGAAGCAACAGGGTCACTCGCAGTGAGAAAGGAGCAACAGGGTCACTCGCAGTGAGGGAGAAGCAACAGGGTCACTCACAGTGAGGGAGAAGCAACAGGGTCACTCGCAGTGAGAAAGGAGCAACAGGGTCACTCGCAGTGAGGGAGAAGCAACAGGGTCACTCGCAGTGAGGGAGAAGCAACAGGGTCACTCGCAGTGAGGGAGAAGCAACAGGGTCACTCACAGTGAGGGAGAAGCAACAGGGTCACTCGCAGTGAGAAAGGAGCAACAGGGTCACTCGCAGCGAGGGAGGAGCAACAGGGTCACTCACAGTGAGGGAGAAGCAACAGGGTCACTCGCAGTGAGAAAGGAGCAACAGGGTCACTCGCAGTGAGGGAGAAGCAACAGGGTCACTCGCAGTGAGGGAGGAGCAACAGGGTCAATCGCAGTGAGAAAGGAGCAACAGGGTCACTCGCAGTGAGGGAGGAGCAACAGGGTCACTCGCAGTGAGAAAGGAGCGACAGGGTCACTCGCAGTTAGGGAGGAGCAACAGGGTCACTCGCAGTGAGGGAGGAGCAACCGGGTCACTCGCAGCGAGGGAGGAGCAACAGGGTCATTCGCAGTGAGGGAGGAGCAACAAGGTCACTCGCAGTGAGGGAGGAGCAACAGGGTCACTCGCAGTGAGGGAGGAGCAACAGGGTCACTCGCAGTGAGAAAGGAGCAACAGGGTCACTCGCAGTGAGGGAGGAGCAACAGGGTCACTCGCAGTGAGAAAGGAGCAACAGGGTCAATCGCAGTGCGGGGGGAGCAACAGGGTCACTCGCAGTGAGGGATGAGCAACAGGGTCACTCGCAGTGAGGGAGGAGCAACAGGGTCACTCGCAGTGAGGAAGGAGCAACAGGGTCACTCGCAGTGAGGGATGAGCAACAGGGTCACTCGCTGTGAGGGAGGAGCAACAGGGTCACTCGCAGTGAGGGAGGAGCAACAGGGCCACTCGCAGTGAGAAAGCAACAGGGTCACACGCAGGGAGAAAGCAACAGGGTCACTTGCAGTGAGAAAGCAACAGGGTCACTCGCAGTTAGGGAGGAGCAACAGGGTCACTCGCAGTGAGGGAGGAGCAACCGGGTCACTCGCAGCGAGGGAGGAGCAACAGGGTCATTCGCAGTGAGGGAGGAGCAACAAGGTCACTCGCAGTGAGGGAGGAGCAACAGGGTCACTCGCAGTGAGGGAGGAGCAACAGGGTCACTCGCAGTGAGAAAGGAGCAACAGGGTCACTCGCAGTGAGGGAGGAGCAACAGGGTCACTCGCAGTGAGAAAGGAGCAACAGGGTCAATCGCAGTGCGGGGGGAGCAACAGGGTCACTCGCAGTGAGGGATGAGCAACAGGGTCACTCGCAGTGAGGGAGGAGCAACAGGGTCACTCGCAGTGAGGAAGGAGCAACAGGGTCACTCGCAGTGAGGGATGAGCAACAGGGTCACTCGCTGTGAGGGAGGAGCAACAGGGTCACTCGCAGTGAGGGAGGAGCAACAGGGTCACTCGCAGTGAGGGAGGAGCAACAGGGTCACTGGCAGTGAGGGAGGAGCAACAGGGTCACTGGCAGTGAGGGAGGAGCAACAGGGTCACCCGCAGTGAGGGAGGAGCAACAGGGTCACTCGCAGTGAGAAAGCAACAGGTTCACTCGCAGTTAGAAAGGAGCAACAGGGTCACTCGCAGTGAGGGATGAGCAGCAGGGTCACTCGCAGTGAGGGAGGAGCAACAGGGTCACTCGCAGTGAGGGAGGAGCAACAGGGTCACTCGCAGTGAGAAAGCAACAGGGTCACACGCAGGGAGAAAGCAACAGGGTCACTTGCAGTGAGAAAGCAACAGGGTCACTCGCAGTGAGGGAGGAGCAACAGGGTCACTCGCAAAGAGGGAGTAGCAACAGGGTCACTCGCAGCGAGGGAGGAGCAACAGGGTCACTCGCAGCGAGGGAGGAGCAACAGGGTCACTCACAGTGAGGGAGGAGCAACAGGGTCACTCGCAGTGAGGGAGGAGCAACAGGGTCACTCGCAGTGAGGGAGGAGTAACAGGGTCACTCGCAGTGAGAAAGGAGCAACGGGGTCACTCGCAATGAGGGAGGAGAAACAGGGTCACTCGCAGTGAGAAAGCAACAGGGTCACTCGCAGTGAGGCAGCAGCAACAGGGTCATTCGCAGTGAGGGAGGAGCAACAAGGTCACTCGCAGTGAGGGAGGAGCAACAGGGTCACTCGCAGTGAGAAAGGAGCAACAGGGTCACTCGCAGTGAGGGAGGAGCAACAGGGTCACTCGCAGTGAGGGAGGAGCAACGGGGTCACTCACAGTGAGGGAGGAGCAACAGGGTCACTCGCAGTGAGGGATGAGCAACAGGGTCACTCGCTGTGAGGGAGGAGCAACAGGGTCACTCGCAGTGAGGGAGGAGCAACAGGGCCACTCGCAGTGAGAAAGCAACAGGGTCACACGCAGGGAGAAAGCAACAGGGTCACTTGCAGTGAGAAAGCAACAGGGTCACTCGCAGTTAGGGAGGAGCAACAGGGTCACTCGCAGTGAGGGAGGAGCAACCGGGTCACTCGCAGCGAGGGAGGAGCAACAGGGTCATTCGCAGTGAGGGAGGAGCAACAAGGTCACTCGCAGTGAGGGAGGAGCAACAGGGTCACTCGCAGTGAGGGAGGAGCAACAGGGTCACTCGCAGTGAGAAAGGAGCAACAGGGTCACTCGCAGTGAGGGAGGAGCAACAGGGTCACTCGCAGTGAGAAAGGAGCAACAGGGTCAATCGCAGTGCGGGGGGAGCAACAGGGTCACTCGCAGTGAGGGATGAGCAACAGGGTCACTCGCAGTGAGGGAGGAGCAACAGGGTCACTCGCAGTGAGGAAGGAGCAACAGGGTCACTCGCAGTGAGGGATGAGCAACAGGGTCACTCGCTGTGAGGGAGGAGCAACAGGGTCACTCGCAGTGAGGGAGGAGCAACAGGGTCACTCGCAGTGAGGGAGGAGCAACAGGGTCACTGGCAGTGAGGGAGGAGCAACAGGGTCACTGGCAGTGAGGGAGGAGCAACAGGGTCACCCGCAGTGAGGGAGGAGCAACAGGGTCACTCGCAGTGAGAAAGCAACAGGGTCACTCGCAGTTAGAAAGGAGCAACAGGGTCACTCGCAGTGAGGGATGAGCAGCAGGGTCACTCGCAGTGAGGGAGGAGCAACAGGGTCACTCGCAGTGAGGGAGGAGCAACAGGGTCACTCGCAGTGAGAAAGCAACAGGGTCACACGTAGGGAGAAAGCAACAGGGTCACTTGCAGTGAGAAAGCAACAGGGTCACTCGCAGTGAGGGAGGAGCAACAGGGTCACTCGCAAAGAGGGAGTAGCAACAGGGTCACTCGCAGCGAGGGAGGAGCAACAGGGTCACTCGCAGCGAGGAAGGAGCAACAGGGTCACTCGCAGCCAAGGACGAGTAACAGGGTCACTCACAGTGAGGGAGGAGCAACAGGGTCACTCGCAGTGAGGGAGGAGCAACAGGGTCACTCGCAGTGAGGGAGGAGTAACAGGGTCACTCGCAGTGAGAAAGGAGCAACGGGGTCACTCGCAATGAGGGAGGAGAAACAGGGTCACTCGCAGTGAGAAAGCAACAGGGTCACTCGCAGTGAGGCAGCAGCAACAGGGTCATTCGCAGTGAGGGAGGAGCAACAAGGTCACTCGCAGTGAGGGAGGAGCAACAGGGTCACTCGCAGTGAGAAAGGAGCAACAGGGTCACTCGCAGTGAGGGAGGAGCAACAGGGTCACTCGCAGTGAGGGAGGAGCAACGGGGTCACTCACAGTGAGGGAGGAGCAACAGGGTCACTGGCAGCGAGGGAGGAGCAACAGGGTCATTCGCCGTGAGGGAGGAGCAACGGTGTCACTCGCAGTGAGGGAGGAGCAACAGGGTCACTCGCAGTGAGGGAGGAGCAACACGGTCACTGGCAGCAAGGGAGGAGCAACAGGGTCATTCGCAGTGAGGGAGGAGCAACGGGGTCACTCGCAGTGAGAAAGGAGCAACGGGGTCACTCGCAGTGAGGGAGGAGCAACAGAGTCACTCGCAGTGAGGGAGGAGCAACGGGGTCACTCGCTGCGAGGGAGGAGCAACAGGGTCACTCACAGTGAGGGAGGAGCAACAGAGTCACTGGCAGTGAGGGAGGAGCAACAGGGTCACTCGCAGTGAGAAAGCAACAGGGTCACTTGCAGTGAGAAAGGATCAACAGGGTCACTTGCAGTGAGAAAGCAACAGGGTCACTCACAGTGAGAAAGCAACAGGGTCACTCGCAGTGAGGGAGGAGCAACAGAGTCACTGGCAGTGAGAAAGGAGCAACAGGGTCACTCGCAGTGAGAAAGCAACAGGGTCACTTGCAGTGAGAAAGGAGCAACACGGTCACTCGCAGTGAGAAACGAGCAGCAGGGTCACTCGCAGTGAGAAAGCAACAGGGTCACTCGCAGTGAGGGAGGAGCAACAGGGTCACTCGCAGTGAGGGAGGAGCAACGGGGTCATTCGCAGTGAGGGAGGAGCAACAGGGTCACTCGCAGTGAGAATGGAGCAACAGGGTGACTTGCAGTGAGAAAGCAACAGGGTCATTCGCAGTGAGGGAGGAGCAACGGTGTCACTCGCAGTGAGGGAGGAGCAACAGGGTCACTCGCAGTGAGGGAGGAGCAACAGGGTCACTCGCAGTGAGGGAGGAGCAACAGGGTCACTCGCAGTGAGGGAGGAGCAACAGGGTCACTCGCAGTGAGGGAGGAGCAACAGGGTCACTGGCAGCGAGGGAGGAGCAACAGGGTCATTCGCAGTGAGGGAGGAGCAACAGGGTCATTCGCAGTGAGGGAGGAGCAACAGGGTCATTCGCAGTGAGGGAGGAGCAACAGGGTCACTCGCAGTGAGAAAGGTGCAAAAGGGTCAATCGCAGTGAGGGAGGAGCAACAGGGTCACTCGCAGTGAGAAAGGGGCAACAGGGTCACTCGCAGTGAAAGAGGAGCAACAGGGTCACTCGCAGTGAAAAAGGAGCAACAGGGTCAATCGCAGAGAGGGGGGAGCCACAGTGTCACTCGCAGTGAGGGAGGAGCAAAAGGGTCACTCGCAGTGAGGGAGGGGTAACAGGGTCACGCGCAGTAAGGGAGGAGCAACAGGGTCACTCGCAGTGAGGGAGGAGCAAAAGGGTCACTCGCAGTGAGGGAGGGGTAACAGGGTCACGCGCAGTGAGGGAGGAGCAACAGGGTCACTCGCAGTGAGGGAGGAGCAACGGGGTCATTCGCAGTGAGGGAGGAGCGACAGGGTCAGTCGCAGTGAGGGAGGAGCAACAGGGTCACTCGCAGCGAGGGAGGTGCAACAGGGTCACTCGCAGCGAGGGAGGAGCAACAGGGTCACTCGCAGCGAGGGAGGAGCAACAGGGTCACTCGCAGCGAGGGAGGAGCAACAGGGTCACTCGCAGTGAGAAAGGATCAACAGGGTCACTCGCAGCGAGGGAGGAGCAACAGGGTCACTCGCAGTGAGAAAGGAGCAACAGGGTCACTCGCAGCGAGGGAGGAGCAACAGGGTCACTCGCAGTGAGAAAGGATCAACAGGGTCACTCGCAGCGAGGGAGGAGCAACAGGGTCACTCGCAGCGAGGGAGGAGCAACAGGGTCACTCGCAGTGAGGGAGAAGCAACAGGGTCACTCGCAGTGAGAAAGGAGCAACAGGGTCACTCGCAGTGAGGGAGAAGCAACAGGGTCACTCGCAGTGAGAAAGGAGCAACAGGGTCACTCGCAGTGAGGGAGGAGCAACAGGGTCACTCGCAGCGAGGGAGGTGCAACAGGGTGACTCGCAGAGAGGGAGAAGCAACAGGGTCACTCGCAGTGAGGGAGAAGCAACAGGGTCAATCGCAGTGAGAAAGGAGCAACAGGGTCACTCGCAGTGAGGGAGGAGCAACAGGTTCACTCGCAGTGAGGGAGGTGCAACAGGGTCACTCGCAGCGAGGGAGGAGCAACAGGGTCACTCGCAGTGAGGGAGGTGCAACAGGGTCACTCGCAGCGAGGGAGGAGCAACAGGGTCACTCGCAGTGAGGGAGAAGCAACAGGGTCACTCGCAGTGAGAAAGGAGCAACAGGGTCACTCGCAGTGAGGGAGAAGCAACAGGGTCACTCACAGTGAGGGAGAAGCAACAGGGTCACTCGCAGTGAGAAAGGAGCAACAGGGTCACTCGCAGTGAGGGAGAAGCAACAGGGTCACTCGCAGTGAGGGAGAAGCAACAGGGTCACTCGCAGTGAGGGAGAAGCAACAGGGTCACTCACAGTGAGGGAGAAGCAACAGGGTCACTCGCAGTGAGAAAGGAGCAACAGGGTCACTCGCAGCGAGGGAGGAGCAACAGGGTCACTCACAGTGAGGGAGAAGCAACAGGGTCACTCGCAGTGAGAAAGGAGCAACAGGGTCACTCGCAGTGAGGGAGAAGCAACAGGGTCACTCGCAGTGAGGGAGGAGCAACAGGGTCAATCGCAGTGAGAAAGGAGCAACAGGGTCACTCGCAGTGAGGGAGGAGCAACAGGGTCACTCGCAGTGAGAAAGGAGCGACAGGGTCACTCGCAGTTAGGGAGGAGCAACAGGGTCACTCGCAGTGAGGGAGGAGCAACCGGGTCACTCGCAGCGAGGGAGGAGCAACAGGGTCATTCGCAGTGAGGGAGGAGCAACAAGGTCACTCGCAGTGAGGGAGGAGCAACAGGGTCACTCGCAGTGAGGGAGGAGCAACAGGGTCACTCGCAGTGAGAAAGGAGCAACAGGGTCACTCGCAGTGAGGGAGGAGCAACAGGGTCACTCGCAGTGAGAAAGGAGCAACAGGGTCAATCGCAGTGCGGGGGGAGCAACAGGGTCACTCGCAGTGAGGGATGAGCAACAGGGTCACTCGCAGTGAGGGAGGAGCAACAGGGTCACTCGCAGTGAGGAAGGAGCAACAGGGTCACTCGCAGTGAGGGATGAGCAACAGGGTCACTCGCTGTGAGGGAGGAGCAACAGGGTCACTCGCAGTGAGGGAGGAGCAACAGGGCCACTCGCAGTGAGAAAGCAACAGGGTCACACGCAGGGAGAAAGCAACAGGGTCACTTGCAGTGAGAAAGCAACAGGGTCACTCGCAGTTAGGGAGGAGCAACAGGGTCACTCGCAGTGAGGGAGGAGCAACCGGGTCACTCGCAGCGAGGGAGGAGCAACAGGGTCATTCGCAGTGAGGGAGGAGCAACAAGGTCACTCGCAGTGAGGGAGGAGCAACAGGGTCACTCGCAGTGAGGGAGGAGCAACAGGGTCACTCGCAGTGAGAAAGGAGCAACAGGGTCACTCGCAGTGAGGGAGGAGCAACAGGGTCACTCGCAGTGAGAAAGGAGCAACAGGGTCAATCGCAGTGCGGGGGGAGCAACAGGGTCACTCGCAGTGAGGGATGAGCAACAGGGTCACTCGCAGTGAGGGAGGAGCAACAGGGTCACTCGCAGTGAGGAAGGAGCAACAGGGTCACTCGCAGTGAGGGATGAGCAACAGGGTCACTCGCTGTGAGGGAGGAGCAACAGGGTCACTCGCAGTGAGGGAGGAGCAACAGGGTCACTCGCAGTGAGGGAGGAGCAACAGGGTCACTGGCAGTGAGGGAGGAGCAACAGGGTCACTGGCAGTGAGGGAGGAGCAACAGGGTCACCCGCAGTGAGGGAGGAGCAACAGGGTCACTCGCAGTGAGAAAGCAACAGGTTCACTCGCAGTTAGAAAGGAGCAACAGGGTCACTCGCAGTGAGGGATGAGCAGCAGGGTCACTCGCAGTGAGGGAGGAGCAACAGGGTCACTCGCAGTGAGGGAGGAGCAACAGGGTCACTCGCAGTGAGAAAGCAACAGGGTCACACGCAGGGAGAAAGCAACAGGGTCACTTGCAGTGAGAAAGCAACAGGGTCACTCGCAGTGAGGGAGGAGCAACAGGGTCACTCGCAAAGAGGGAGTAGCAACAGGGTCACTCGCAGCGAGGGAGGAGCAACAGGGTCACTCGCAGCGAGGGAGGAGCAACAGGGTCACTCACAGTGAGGGAGGAGCAACAGGGTCACTCGCAGTGAGGGAGGAGCAACAGGGTCACTCGCAGTGAGGGAGGAGTAACAGGGTCACTCGCAGTGAGAAAGGAGCAACGGGGTCACTCGCAATGAGGGAGGAGAAACAGGGTCACTCGCAGTGAGAAAGCAACAGGGTCACTCGCAGTGAGGCAGCAGCAACAGGGTCATTCGCAGTGAGGGAGGAGCAACAAGGTCACTCGCAGTGAGGGAGGAGCAACAGGGTCACTCGCAGTGAGAAAGGAGCAACAGGGTCACTCGCAGTGAGGGAGGAGCAACAGGGTCACTCGCAGTGAGGGAGGAGCAACGGGGTCACTCACAGTGAGGGAGGAGCAACAGGGTCACTCGCAGTGAGGGATGAGCAACAGGGTCACTCGCTGTGAGGGAGGAGCAACAGGGTCACTCGCAGTGAGGGAGGAGCAACAGGGCCACTCGCAGTGAGAAAGCAACAGGGTCACACGCAGGGAGAAAGCAACAGGGTCACTTGCAGTGAGAAAGCAACAGGGTCACTCGCAGTTAGGGAGGAGCAACAGGGTCACTCGCAGTGAGGGAGGAGCAACCGGGTCACTCGCAGCGAGGGAGGAGCAACAGGGTCATTCGCAGTGAGGGAGGAGCAACAAGGTCACTCGCAGTGAGGGAGGAGCAACAGGGTCACTCGCAGTGAGGGAGGAGCAACAGGGTCACTCGCAGTGAGAAAGGAGCAACAGGGTCACTCGCAGTGAGGGAGGAGCAACAGGGTCACTCGCAGTGAGAAAGGAGCAACAGGGTCAATCGCAGTGCGGGGGGAGCAACAGGGTCACTCGCAGTGAGGGATGAGCAACAGGGTCACTCGCAGTGAGGGAGGAGCAACAGGGTCACTCGCAGTGAGGAAGGAGCAACAGGGTCACTCGCAGTGAGGGATGAGCAACAGGGTCACTCGCTGTGAGGGAGGAGCAACAGGGTCACTCGCAGTGAGGGAGGAGCAACAGGGTCACTCGCAGTGAGGGAGGAGCAACAGGGTCACTGGCAGTGAGGGAGGAGCAACAGGGTCACTGGCAGTGAGGGAGGAGCAACAGGGTCACCCGCAGTGAGGGAGGAGCAACAGGGTCACTCGCAGTGAGAAAGCAACAGGGTCACTCGCAGTTAGAAAGGAGCAACAGGGTCACTCGCAGTGAGGGATGAGCAGCAGGGTCACTCGCAGTGAGGGAGGAGCAACAGGGTCACTCGCAGTGAGGGAGGAGCAACAGGGTCACTCGCAGTGAGAAAGCAACAGGGTCACACGTAGGGAGAAAGCAACAGGGTCACTTGCAGTGAGAAAGCAACAGGGTCACTCGCAGTGAGGGAGGAGCAACAGGGTCACTCGCAAAGAGGGAGTAGCAACAGGGTCACTCGCAGCGAGGGAGGAGCAACAGGGTCACTCGCAGCGAGGAAGGAGCAACAGGGTCACTCGCAGCCAAGGACGAGTAACAGGGTCACTCACAGTGAGGGAGGAGCAACAGGGTCACTCGCAGTGAGGGAGGAGCAACAGGGTCACTCGCAGTGAGGGAGGAGTAACAGGGTCACTCGCAGTGAGAAAGGAGCAACGGGGTCACTCGCAATGAGGGAGGAGAAACAGGGTCACTCGCAGTGAGAAAGCAACAGGGTCACTCGCAGTGAGGCAGCAGCAACAGGGTCATTCGCAGTGAGGGAGGAGCAACAAGGTCACTCGCAGTGAGGGAGGAGCAACAGGGTCACTCGCAGTGAGAAAGGAGCAACAGGGTCACTCGCAGTGAGGGAGGAGCAACAGGGTCACTCGCAGTGAGGGAGGAGCAACGGGGTCACTCACAGTGAGGGAGGAGCAACAGGGTCACTGGCAGCGAGGGAGGAGCAACAGGGTCATTCGCCGTGAGGGAGGAGCAACGGTGTCACTCGCAGTGAGGGAGGAGCAACAGGGTCACTCGCAGTGAGGGAGGAGCAACACGGTCACTGGCAGCAAGGGAGGAGCAACAGGGTCATTCGCAGTGAGGGAGGAGCAACAGGGTCACTCGCAGTGAGGGAGGAGCAACAGGGTCACTCGCAGTGAGGGAGGAGCAACAGGGTCACTCGCAGTGAGGGAGGAGCAACAGGGTCACTCGCAGTGAGAAAGGAGCAACAGGGTCACTCGCAGCGAGGGAGGAGCAACAGGGTCACTCGCCGTGAGAAAGGAGCAACAGGGTCACTCACAGTGAGAAAGGAGTAACAGGGTCATTCGCAGTGAAAAAGGAGCAACAGGGTCATTCGCAGTGAGGGAGGAGCAACAGGGTCACTCGCAGTGAGGGAGGAGCAACAGGGTCATTCGCAGTGAAAAAGGAGCAACAGGGTCATTCGCAGTGAGGGAGGAACAACAGGGTCACTCGCAGTGAGGGAGGACCAAAAGGGTCACTCGCAGTGAGAAAGGAGCAACAGGGTCATTCGCAGTGAAAAAGGAGTAACAGGGTCATTCGCAGTGAGGGAGGAGCAACAGGGTCACTCGCAGTGAGGGAGGAGCAAAAGGGTCACTCGCAGTGAGGGAGGAGTAACAGGGTCACGCGCAGTGAGGGAGGAGCAACAGGGTCACTCGCAGTGAGGGAGGAGCAACGGGGTCATTCGCAGTGAGGGAGGAGCAACAGGGTCACTCACAGCGAGGGAGGAGCAACAGGGTCACTCGCAGTGAGGGAGGAGCTACAGGGTCACTCGCAGTGAGAAAGGATCAACAGGGTCACTCGCAGCGAGGGAGGAGCAACAGGGTCACTCGCAGTGAGAAAGGAGCAACAGGGTCACTCGCAGCGAGGGAGGAGCAACAGGGTCACTCGCAGTGAGAAAGGATCAACAGGGTCACTCGCAGCGAGGGAGGAGCAACAGGGTCACTCGCAGCGAGGGAGGAGCAACAGGGTCACTCGCAGTGAGGGAGAAGCAACAGGGTCACTCGCAGTGAGAAAGGAGCAACAGGGTCACTCGCAGTGAGGGAGAAGCAACAGGGTCACTCGCAGTGAGGGAGAAGCAACAGGGTCACTCGCAGTGAGAAAGGAGCAACAGGGTCACTCGCAGCGAGGGAGGAGCAACAGGGTCACTCACAGTGAGGGAGAAGCAACAGGGTCACTCGCAGTGAGAAAGGAGCAACAGGGTCACTCGCAGTGAGGGAGAAGCAACAGGGTCACTCGCAGTGAGGGAGAAGCAACAGGGTCACTCACAGTGAGGGAGAAGCAACAGGGTCACTCGCAGTGAGAAAGGAGCAACAGGGTCACTCGCAGCGAGGGAGGAGCAACAGGGTCACTCACAGTGAGGGAGAAGCAACAGGGTCACTCGCAGTGAGAAAGGAGCAACAGGGTCACTCGCAGTGAGGGAGAAGCAACAGGGTCACTCGCAGTGAGGGAGGAGCAACAGGGTCAATCGCAGTGAGAAAGGAGCAACAGGGTCACTCGCAGTGAGGGAGGAGCAACAGGGTCACTCGCAGTGAGAAAGGAGCGACAGGGTCACTCGCAGTTAGGGAGGAGCAACAGGGTCACTCGCAGTGAGGGAGGAGCAACCGGGTCACTCGCAGCGAGGGAGGAGCAACAGGGTCATTCGCAGTGAGGGAGGAGCAACAAGGTCACTCGCAGTGAGGGAGGAGCAACAGGGTCACTCGCAGTGAGGGAGGAGCAACAGGGTCACTCGCAGTGAGAAAGGAGCAACAGGGTCACTCGCAGTGAGGGAGGAGCAACAGGGTCACTCGCAGTGAGAAAGGAGCAACAGGGTCAATCGCAGTGCGGGGGGAGCAACAGGGTCACTCGCAGTGAGGGATGAGCAACAGGGTCACTCGCAGTGAGGGAGGAGCAACAGGGTCACTCGCAGTGAGGAAGGAGCAACAGGGTCACTCGCAGTGAGGGATGAGCAACAGGGTCACTCGCTGTGAGGGAGGAGCAACAGGGTCACTCGCAGTGAGGGAGGAGCAACAGGGCCACTCGCAGTGAGAAAGCAACAGGGTCACACGCAGGGAGAAAGCAACAGGGTCACTTGCAGTGAGAAAGCAACAGGGTCACTCGCAGTTAGGGAGGAGCAACAGGGTCACTCGCAGTGAGGGAGGAGCAACCGGGTCACTCGCAGCGAGGGAGGAGCAACAGGGTCATTCGCAGTGAGGGAGGAGCAACAAGGTCACTCGCAGTGAGGGAGGAGCAACAGGGTCACTCGCAGTGAGGGAGGAGCAACAGGGTCACTCGCAGTGAGAAAGGAGCAACAGGGTCACTCGCAGTGAGGGAGGAGCAACAGGGTCACTCGCAGTGAGAAAGGAGCAACAGGGTCAATCGCAGTGCGGGGGGAGCAACAGGGTCACTCGCAGTGAGGGATGAGCAACAGGGTCACTCGCAGTGAGGGAGGAGCAACAGGGTCACTCGCAGTGAGGAAGGAGCAACAGGGTCACTCGCAGTGAGGGATGAGCAACAGGGTCACTCGCTGTGAGGGAGGAGCAACAGGGTCACTCGCAGTGAGGGAGGAGCAACAGGGTCACTCGCAGTGAGGGAGGAGCAACAGGGTCACTGGCAGTGAGGGAGGAGCAACAGGGTCACTGGCAGTGAGGGAGGAGCAACAGGGTCACCCGCAGTGAGGGAGGAGCAACAGGGTCACTCGCAGTGAGAAAGCAACAGGTTCACTCGCAGTTAGAAAGGAGCAACAGGGTCACTCGCAGTGAGGGATGAGCAGCAGGGTCACTCGCAGTGAGGGAGGAGCAACAGGGTCACTCGCAGTGAGGGAGGAGCAACAGGGTCACTCGCAGTGAGAAAGCAACAGGGTCACACGCAGGGAGAAAGCAACAGGGTCACTTGCAGTGAGAAAGCAACAGGGTCACTCGCAGTGAGGGAGGAGCAACAGGGTCACTCGCAAAGAGGGAGTAGCAACAGGGTCACTCGCAGCGAGGGAGGAGCAACAGGGTCACTCGCAGCGAGGGAGGAGCAACAGGGTCACTCACAGTGAGGGAGGAGCAACAGGGTCACTCGCAGTGAGGGAGGAGCAACAGGGTCACTCGCAGTGAGGGAGGAGTAACAGGGTCACTCGCAGTGAGAAAGGAGCAACGGGGTCACTCGCAATGAGGGAGGAGAAACAGGGTCACTCGCAGTGAGAAAGCAACAGGGTCACTCGCAGTGAGGCAGCAGCAACAGGGTCATTCGCAGTGAGGGAGGAGCAACAAGGTCACTCGCAGTGAGGGAGGAGCAACAGGGTCACTCGCAGTGAGAAAGGAGCAACAGGGTCACTCGCAGTGAGGGAGGAGCAACAGGGTCACTCGCAGTGAGGGAGGAGCAACGGGGTCACTCACAGTGAGGGAGGAGCAACAGGGTCACTCGCAGTGAGGGATGAGCAACAGGGTCACTCGCTGTGAGGGAGGAGCAACAGGGTCACTCGCAGTGAGGGAGGAGCAACAGGGCCACTCGCAGTGAGAAAGCAACAGGGTCACACGCAGGGAGAAAGCAACAGGGTCACTTGCAGTGAGAAAGCAACAGGGTCACTCGCAGTTAGGGAGGAGCAACAGGGTCACTCGCAGTGAGGGAGGAGCAACCGGGTCACTCGCAGCGAGGGAGGAGCAACAGGGTCATTCGCAGTGAGGGAGGAGCAACAAGGTCACTCGCAGTGAGGGAGGAGCAACAGGGTCACTCGCAGTGAGGGAGGAGCAACAGGGTCACTCGCAGTGAGAAAGGAGCAACAGGGTCACTCGCAGTGAGGGAGGAGCAACAGGGTCACTCGCAGTGAGAAAGGAGCAACAGGGTCAATCGCAGTGCGGGGGGAGCAACAGGGTCACTCGCAGTGAGGGATGAGCAACAGGGTCACTCGCAGTGAGGGAGGAGCAACAGGGTCACTCGCAGTGAGGAAGGAGCAACAGGGTCACTCGCAGTGAGGGATGAGCAACAGGGTCACTCGCTGTGAGGGAGGAGCAACAGGGTCACTCGCAGTGAGGGAGGAGCAACAGGGTCACTCGCAGTGAGGGAGGAGCAACAGGGTCACTGGCAGTGAGGGAGGAGCAACAGGGTCACTGGCAGTGAGGGAGGAGCAACAGGGTCACCCGCAGTGAGGGAGGAGCAACAGGGTCACTCGCAGTGAGAAAGCAACAGGGTCACTCGCAGTTAGAAAGGAGCAACAGGGTCACTCGCAGTGAGGGATGAGCAGCAGGGTCACTCGCAGTGAGGGAGGAGCAACAGGGTCACTCGCAGTGAGGGAGGAGCAACAGGGTCACTCGCAGTGAGAAAGCAACAGGGTCACACGTAGGGAGAAAGCAACAGGGTCACTTGCAGTGAGAAAGCAACAGGGTCACTCGCAGTGAGGGAGGAGCAACAGGGTCACTCGCAAAGAGGGAGTAGCAACAGGGTCACTCGCAGCGAGGGAGGAGCAACAGGGTCACTCGCAGCGAGGAAGGAGCAACAGGGTCACTCGCAGCCAAGGACGAGTAACAGGGTCACTCACAGTGAGGGAGGAGCAACAGGGTCACTCGCAGTGAGGGAGGAGCAACAGGGTCACTCGCAGTGAGGGAGGAGTAACAGGGTCACTCGCAGTGAGAAAGGAGCAACGGGGTCACTCGCAATGAGGGAGGAGAAACAGGGTCACTCGCAGTGAGAAAGCAACAGGGTCACTCGCAGTGAGGCAGCAGCAACAGGGTCATTCGCAGTGAGGGAGGAGCAACAAGGTCACTCGCAGTGAGGGAGGAGCAACAGGGTCACTCGCAGTGAGAAAGGAGCAACAGGGTCACTCGCAGTGAGGGAGGAGCAACAGGGTCACTCGCAGTGAGGGAGGAGCAACGGGGTCACTCACAGTGAGGGAGGAGCAACAGGGTCACTGGCAGCGAGGGAGGAGCAACAGGGTCATTCGCCGTGAGGGAGGAGCAATGGTGTCACTCGCAGTGAGGGAGGAGCAACAGGGTCACTCGCAGTGAGGGAGGAGCAACACGGTCACTGGCAGCAAGGGAGGAGCAACAGGGTCATTCGCAGTGAGGGAGGAGCAACAGGGTCACTCGCAGTGAGGGAGGAGCAACAGGGTCACTCGCAGTGAGGGAGGAGCAACAGGGTCACTCGCAGTGAGGGAGGAGCAACAGGGTCACTCGCAGTGAGAAAGGAGCAACAGGGTCACTCGCAGCGAGGGAGGAGCAACAGGGTCACTCGCCGTGAGAAAGGAGCAACAGGGTCACTCACAGTGAGAAAGGAGTAACAGGGTCATTCGCAGTGAAAAAGGAGCAACAGGGTCATTCGCAGTGAGGGAGGAGCAACAGGGTCACTCGCAGTGAGGGAGGAGCAACAGGGTCATTCGCAGTGAAAAAGGAGCAACAGGGTCATTCGCAGTGAGGGAGGAACAACAGGGTCACTCGCAGTGAGGGAGGACCAAAAGGGTCACTCGCAGTGAGAAAGGAGCAACAGGGTCATTCGCAGTGAAAAAGGAGTAACAGGGTCATTCGCAGTGAGGGAGGAGCAACAGGGTCACTCGCAGTGAGGGAGGAGCAAAAGGGTCACTCGCAGTGAGGGAGGAGTAACAGGGTCACGCGCAGTGAGGGAGGAGCAACAGGGTCACTCGCAGTGAGGGAGGAGCAACGGGGTCATTCGCAGTGAGGGAGGAGCAACAGGGTCACTCACAGCGAGGGAGGAGCAACAGGGTCACTCGCAGTGAGGGAGGAGCTACAGGGTCACTCGCAGTGAGAAAGGATCAACAGGGTCACTCGCAGCGAGGGAGGAGCAACAGGGTCACTCGCAGTGAGAAAGGAGCAACAGGGTCACTCGCAGCGAGGGAGGAGCAACAGGGTCACTCGCAGTGAGAAAGGATCAACAGGGTCACTCGCAGCGAGGGAGGAGCAACAGGGTCACTCGCAGCGAGGGAGGAGCAACAGGGTCACTCGCAGTGAGGGAGAAGCAACAGGGTCACTCGCAGTGAGAAAGGAGCAACAGGGTCACTCGCAGTGAGGGAGAAGCAACAGGGTCACTCGCAGTGAGAAAGGAGCAACAGGGTCACTCGCAGTGAGGGAGGAGCAACAGGGTCACTCGCAGCGAGGGAGGTGCAACAGGGTGACTCGCAGAGAGGGAGAAGCAACAGGGTCACTCGCAGTGAGGGAGGAGCAACAGGGTCAATCGCAGTGAGAAAGGAGCAACAGGGTCACTCGCAGTGAGGGAGGAGCAACAGGTTCACTCGCAGTGAGGGAGGTGCAACAGGGTCACTCGCAGCGAGGGAGGAGCAACAGGGTCACTCGCAGTGAGGGAGGTGCAACAGGGTCACTCGCAGCGAGGGAGGAGCAACAGGGTCACTCGCAGCGAGGGAGGAGCAACAGGGTCACTCGCAGCGAGGAAGGAGCAACAGGGTCACTCGCAGCCAAGGACGAGTAACAGGGTCACTCACAGTGAGGGAGGAGCAACAGGGTCACTCGCAGTGAGGGAGGAGCAACAGGGTCACTCGCAGTGAGGGAGGAGTAACAGGGTCACTCGCAGTGAGAAAGGAGCAACGGGGTCACTCGCAATGAGGGAGGAGAAACAGTGTCACTCGCAGTGTGAAAGGAGCAGCAGGGTCACTCGCAGTGAGAAAGCAACAGGGTCACTCGCAGTGAGGCAGCAGCAACAGGGTCATTCGCAGTGAGGGAGGAGCAACAAGGTCACTCGCAGTGAGGGAGGAGCAACAGGGTCACTCGCAGTGAGAAAGGAGCAACAGGGTCACTCGCAGTGAGGGAGGAGCAACAGGGTCACTCGCAGTGAGGGAGGAGCAACGGGGTCACTCACAGTGAGGGAGGAGCAACAGGGTCACTGGCAGCGAGGGAGGAGCAACAGGGTCATTCGCAGTGAGGGAGGAGCAACGGTGTCACTCGCAGTGAGGGAGGAGCAACAGGGTCACTCGCAGTGAGGGAGGAGCAACACGGTCACTGGCAGCAAGGGAGGAGCAACAGGGTCATTCGCAGTGAGGGAGGAGCAACAGGGTCACTCGCAGTGAGGGAGGAGCAACAGGGTCACTCGCAGTGAGGGAGGAGCAACAGGGTCACTCGCAGTGAGGGAGGAGCAACAGGGTCACTCGCAGTGAGAAAGGAGCAACAGGGTCACTCGCAGCGAGGGAGGAGCAACAGGGTCACTCGCCGTGAGAAAGGAGCAACAGGGTCACTCACAGTGAGAAAGGAGTAACAGGGTCATTCGCAGTGAAAAAGGAGCAACAGGGTCATTCGCAGTGAGGGAGCAGCAACAGGGTCACTCGCAGTGAGGGAGGAGGAACAGGGTCATTCGCAGTGAAAAAGGAGCAACAGGGTCATTCGCAGTGAGGGAGGAGCAACAGGGTCACTCGCAGTGAGGGAGGACCAAAAGGGTCACTCGCAGTGAGAAAGGAGCAACAGGGTCATTCGCAGTGAAAAAGGAGTAACAGGGTCATTCGCAGTGAGGGAGGAGCAACAGGGTCACTCGCAGTGAGGGAGGAGCAAAAGGGTCACTCGCAGTGAGGGAGGAGTAACAGGGTCACGCGCAGTGAGGGAGGAGCAACAGGGTCACTCGCAGTGAGGGAGGAGCAACGGGGTCATTCGCAGTGAGGGAGGAGCAACAGGGTCACTCACAGTGAGGGAGGAGCAACAGGGTCACGCGCAGTGAGGGAGGAGCAACAGGGTCACTCGCAGTGAGGGAGGAGCAACGGGGTCATTCGCAGTCAGGGAGGAGCGACAGGGTCACTCGCAGTGAGGAAGGAGCAACAGGGTATCTCGCAGCGAGGGAGGTGCAACAGGGTGACTCGCAGCGAGGGAGGAGCACCTGGGTCACTCGCAGTGAGAAAGGAGCAACAGGGTCACTCGCCGCGAGGGAGGAGCAACAGTGTCACTCGCAGTGAGGGAGGAGCAACAGGGTCACTCGCAGTGAGGGAGGAGCAACAGGGTCACTCGCAGTGAGGGAGGAGCAACAGGGTCACTCGCAGTGAGAAAGCAACGGGGTCACTCGCAGTGAGGGAGGAGCAACAGGGTCATTCGCAGTGAGGGAGGAGCAACGGGGTCACTCGCAGTGAGAAAGGAGCAACGGGGTCACTCGCAGTGAGGGAGGAGCAACAGAGTCACTCGCAGTGAGGGAGGAGCAACGGGGTCACTCGCTGCGAGGGAGGAGCAACAGGGTCACTCACAGTGAGGGAGGAGCAACAGAGTCACTGGCAGTGAGGGAGGAGCAACAGGGTCACTCGCAGTGAGAAAGCAACAGGGTCACTTGCAGTGAGAAAGGATCAACAGGGTCACTTGCAGTGAGAAAGCAACAGGGTCACTCACAGTGAGAAAGCAACAGGGTCACTCGCAGTGAGGGAGGAGCAACAGAGTCACTGGCAGTGAGAAAGGAGCAACAGGGTCACTCGCAGTGAGAAAGCAACAGGGTCACTTGCAGTGAGAAAGGAGCAACACGGTCACTCGCAGTGAGAAACGAGCAGCAGGGTCACTCGCAGTGAGAAAGCAACAGGGTCACTCGCAGTGAGGGAGGAGCAACAGGGTCACTCGCAGTGAGGGAGGAGCAACGGGGTCATTCGCAGTGAGGGAGGAGCAACAGGGTCACTCGCAGTGAGAATGGAGCAACAGGGTGACTTGCAGTGAGAAAGCAACAGGGTCATTCGCAGTGAGGGAGGAGCAACGGTGTCACTCGCAGTGAGGGAGGAGCAACAGGGTCACTCGCAGTGAGGGAGGAGCAACAGGGTCACTCGCAGTGAGGGAGGAGCAACAGGGTCACTCGCAGTGAGGGAGGAGCAACAGGGTCACTCGCAGTGAGGGAGGAGCAACAGGGTCACTGGCAGCGAGGGAGGAGCAACAGGGTCATTCGCAGTGAGGGAGGAGCAACAGGGTCATTCGCAGTGAGGGAGGAGCAACAGGGTCATTCGCAGTGAGGGAGGAGCAACAGGGTCACTCGCAGTGAGAAAGGTGCAAAAGGGTCAATCGCAGTGAGGGAGGAGCAACAGGGTCACTCGCAGTGAGAAAGGGGCAACAGGGTCACTCGCAGTGAAAGAGGAGCAACAGGGTCACTCGCAGTGAAAAAGGAGCAACAGGGTCAATCGCAGAGAGGGGGGAGCCACAGTGTCACTCGCAGTGAGGGAGGAGCAAAAGGGTCACTCGCAGTGAGGGAGGGGTAACAGGGTCACGCGCAGTAAGGGAGGAGCAACAGGGTCACTCGCAGTGAGGGAGGAGCAAAAGGGTCACTCGCAGTGAGGGAGGGGTAACAGGGTCACGCGCAGTGAGGGAGGAGCAACAGGGTCACTCGCAGTGAGGGAGGAGCAACGGGGTCATTCGCAGTGAGGGAGGAGCGACAGGGTCAGTCGCAGTGAGGGAGGAGCAACAGGGTCACTCGCAGCGAGGGAGGTGCAACAGGGTCACTCGCAGCGAGGGAGGAGCAACAGGGTCACTCGCAGCGAGGGAGGAGCAACAGGGTCACTCGCAGCGAGGGAGGAGCAACAGGGTCACTCGCAGTGAGAAAGGATCAACAGGGTCACTCGCAGCGAGGGAGGAGCAACAGGGTCACTCGCAGTGAGAAAGGAGCAACAGGGTCACTCGCAGCGAGGGAGGAGCAACAGGGTCACTCGCAGTGAGAAAGGATCAACAGGGTCACTCGCAGCGAGGGAGGAGCAACAGGGTCACTCGCAGCGAGGGAGGAGCAACAGGGTCACTCGCAGTGAGGGAGAAGCAACAGGGTCACTCGCAGTGAGAAAGGAGCAACAGGGTCACTCGCAGTGAGGGAGAAGCAACAGGGTCACTCGCAGTGAGAAAGGAGCAACAGGGTCACTCGCAGTGAGGGAGGAGCAACAGGGTCACTCGCAGCGAGGGAGGTGCAACAGGGTGACTCGCAGAGAGGGAGAAGCAACAGGGTCACTCGCAGTGAGGGAGGAGCAACAGGGTCAATCGCAGTGAGAAAGGAGCAACAGGGTCACTCGCAGTGAGAAAGCAACGGGGTCACTCGCAGTGAGGGAGGAGCAACAGGGTCATTCGCAGTGAGGGAGGAGCAACGGGGTCACTCGCAGTGAGAAAGGAGCAACGGGGTCACTCGCAGTGAGGGAGGAGCAACAGAGTCACTCGCAGTGAGGGAGGAGCAACGGGGTCACTCGCTGCGAGGGAGGAGCAACAGGGTCACTCACAGTGAGGGAGGAGCAACAGAGTCACTGGCAGTGAGGGAGGAGCAACAGGGTCACTCGCAGTGAGAAAGCAACAGGGTCACTTGCAGTGAGAAAGGATCAACAGGGTCACTTGCAGTGAGAAAGCAACAGGGTCACTCACAGTGAGAAAGCAACAGGGTCACTCGCAGTGAGGGAGGAGCAACAGAGTCACTGGCAGTGAGAAAGGAGCAACAGGGTCACTCGCAGTGAGAAAGCAACAGGGTCACTTGCAGTGAGAAAGGAGCAACACGGTCACTCGCAGTGAGAAACGAGCAGCAGGGTCACTCGCAGTGAGAAAGCAACAGGGTCACTCGCAGTGAGGGAGGAGCAACAGGGTCACTCGCAGTGAGGGAGGAGCAACGGGGTCATTCGCAGTGAGGGAGGAGCAACAGGGTCACTCGCAGTGAGAATGGAGCAACAGGGTGACTTGCAGTGAGAAAGCAACAGGGTCATTCGCAGTGAGGGAGGAGCAACGGTGTCACTCGCAGTGAGGGAGGAGCAACAGGGTCACTCGCAGTGAGGGAGGAGCAACAGGGTCACTCGCAGTGAGGGAGGAGCAACAGGGTCACTCGCAGTGAGGGAGGAGCAACAGGGTCACTCGCAGTGAGGGAGGAGCAACAGGGTCACTGGCAGCGAGGGAGGAGCAACAGGGTCATTCGCAGTGAGGGAGGAGCAACAGGGTCATTCGCAGTGAGGGAGGAGCAACAGGGTCATTCGCAGTGAGGGAGGAGCAACAGGGTCACTCGCAGTGAGAAAGGTGCAAAAGGGTCAATCGCAGTGAGGGAGGAGCAACAGGGTCACTCGCAGTGAGAAAGGGGCAACAGGGTCACTCGCAGTGAAAGAGGAGCAACAGGGTCACTCGCAGTGAAAAAGGAGCAACAGGGTCAATCGCAGAGAGGGGGGAGCCACAGTGTCACTCGCAGTGAGGGAGGAGCAAAAGGGTCACTCGCAGTGAGGGAGGGGTAACAGGGTCACGCGCAGTAAGGGAGGAGCAACAGGGTCACTCGCAGTGAGGGAGGAGCAAAAGGGTCACTCGCAGTGAGGGAGGGGTAACAGGGTCACGCGCAGTGAGGGAGGAGCAACAGGGTCACTCGCAGTGAGGGAGGAGCAACGGGGTCATTCGCAGTGAGGGAGGAGCGACAGGGTCAGTCGCAGTGAGGGAGGAGCAACAGGGTCACTCGCAGCGAGGGAGGTGCAACAGGGTCACTCGCAGCGAGGGAGGAGCAACAGGGTCACTCGCAGCGAGGGAGGAGCAACAGGGTCACTCGCAGCGAGGGAGGAGCAACAGGGTCACTCGCAGTGAGAAAGGATCAACAGGGTCACTCGCAGCGAGGGAGGAGCAACAGGGTCACTCGCAGTGAGAAAGGAGCAACAGGGTCACTCGCAGCGAGGGAGGAGCAACAGGGTCACTCGCAGTGAGAAAGGATCAACAGGGTCACTCGCAGCGAGGGAGGAGCAACAGGGTCACTCGCAGCGAGGGAGGAGCAACAGGGTCACTCGCAGTGAGGGAGAAGCAACAGGGTCACTCGCAGTGAGAAAGGAGCAACAGGGTCACTCGCAGTGAGGGAGAAGCAACAGGGTCACTCGCAGTGAGAAAGGAGCAACAGGGTCACTCGCAGTGAGGGAGGAGCAACAGGGTCACTCGCAGCGAGGGAGGTGCAACAGGGTGACTCGCAGAGAGGGAGAAGCAACAGGGTCACTCGCAGTGAGGGAGGAGCAACAGGGTCAATCGCAGTGAGAAAGGAGCAACAGGGTCACTCGCAGTGAGGGAGGAGCAACAGGTTCACTCGCAGTGAGGGAGGTGCAACAGGGTCACTCGCAGCGAGGGAGGAGCAACAGGGTCACTCGCAGTGAGGGAGGTGCAACAGGGTCACTCGCAGCGAGGGAGGAGCAACAGGGTCACTCGCAGTGAGGGAGAAGCAACAGGGTCACTCGCAGTGAGAAAGGAGCAACAGGGTCACTCGCAGTGAGGGAGAAGCAACAGGGTCACTCACAGTGAGGGAGAAGCAACAGGGTCACTCGCAGTGAGAAAGGAGCAACAGGGTCACTCGCAGTGAGGGAGAAGCAACAGGGTCACTCGCAGTGAGGGAGAAGCAACAGGGTCACTCGCAGTGAGGGAGAAGCAACAGGGTCACTCACAGTGAGGGAGAAGCAACAGGGTCACTCGCAGTGAGAAAGGAGCAACAGGGTCACTCGCAGCGAGGGAGGAGCAACAGGGTCACTCACAGTGAGGGAGAAGCAACAGGGTCACTCGCAGTGAGAAAGGAGCAACAGGGTCACTCGCAGTGAGGGAGAAGCAACAGGGTCACTCGCAGTGAGGGAGGAGCAACAGGGTCAATCGCAGTGAGAAAGGAGCAACAGGGTCACTCGCAGTGAGGGAGGAGCAACAGGGTCACTCGCAGTGAGAAAGGAGCGACAGGGTCACTCGCAGTTAGGGAGGAGCAACAGGGTCACTCGCAGTGAGGGAGGAGCAACCGGGTCACTCGCAGCGAGGGAGGAGCAACAGGGTCATTCGCAGTGAGGGAGGAGCAACAAGGTCACTCGCAGTGAGGGAGGAGCAACAGGGTCACTCGCAGTGAGGGAGGAGCAACAGGGTCACTCGCAGTGAGAAAGGAGCAACAGGGTCACTCGCAGTGAGGGAGGAGCAACAGGGTCACTCGCAGTGAGAAAGGAGCAACAGGGTCAATCGCAGTGCGGGGGGAGCAACAGGGTCACTCGCAGTGAGGGATGAGCAACAGGGTCACTCGCAGTGAGGGAGGAGCAACAGGGTCACTCGCAGTGAGGAAGGAGCAACAGGGTCACTCGCAGTGAGGGATGAGCAACAGGGTCACTCGCTGTGAGGGAGGAGCAACAGGGTCACTCGCAGTGAGGGAGGAGCAACAGGGCCACTCGCAGTGAGAAAGCAACAGGGTCACACGCAGGGAGAAAGCAACAGGGTCACTTGCAGTGAGAAAGCAACAGGGTCACTCGCAGTTAGGGAGGAGCAACAGGGTCACTCGCAGTGAGGGAGGAGCAACCGGGTCACTCGCAGCGAGGGAGGAGCAACAGGGTCATTCGCAGTGAGGGAGGAGCAACAAGGTCACTCGCAGTGAGGGAGGAGCAACAGGGTCACTCGCAGTGAGGGAGGAGCAACAGGGTCACTCGCAGTGAGAAAGGAGCAACAGGGTCACTCGCAGTGAGGGAGGAGCAACAGGGTCACTCGCAGTGAGAAAGGAGCAACAGGGTCAATCGCAGTGCGGGGGGAGCAACAGGGTCACTCGCAGTGAGGGATGAGCAACAGGGTCACTCGCAGTGAGGGAGGAGCAACAGGGTCACTCGCAGTGAGGAAGGAGCAACAGGGTCACTCGCAGTGAGGGATGAGCAACAGGGTCACTCGCTGTGAGGGAGGAGCAACAGGGTCACTCGCAGTGAGGGAGGAGCAACAGGGTCACTCGCAGTGAGGGAGGAGCAACAGGGTCACTGGCAGTGAGGGAGGAGCAACAGGGTCACTGGCAGTGAGGGAGGAGCAACAGGGTCACCCGCAGTGAGGGAGGAGCAACAGGGTCACTCGCAGTGAGAAAGCAACAGGTTCACTCGCAGTTAGAAAGGAGCAACAGGGTCACTCGCAGTGAGGGATGAGCAGCAGGGTCACTCGCAGTGAGGGAGGAGCAACAGGGTCACTCGCAGTGAGGGAGGAGCAACAGGGTCACTCGCAGTGAGAAAGCAACAGGGTCACACGCAGGGAGAAAGCAACAGGGTCACTTGCAGTGAGAAAGCAACAGGGTCACTCGCAGTGAGGGAGGAGCAACAGGGTCACTCGCAAAGAGGGAGTAGCAACAGGGTCACTCGCAGCGAGGGAGGAGCAACAGGGTCACTCGCAGCGAGGGAGGAGCAACAGGGTCACTCACAGTGAGGGAGGAGCAACAGGGTCACTCGCAGTGAGGGAGGAGCAACAGGGTCACTCGCAGTGAGGGAGGAGTAACAGGGTCACTCGCAGTGAGAAAGGAGCAACGGGGTCACTCGCAATGAGGGAGGAGAAACAGGGTCACTCGCAGTGAGAAAGCAACAGGGTCACTCGCAGTGAGGCAGCAGCAACAGGGTCATTCGCAGTGAGGGAGGAGCAACAAGGTCACTCGCAGTGAGGGAGGAGCAACAGGGTCACTCGCAGTGAGAAAGGAGCAACAGGGTCACTCGCAGTGAGGGAGGAGCAACAGGGTCACTCGCAGTGAGGGAGGAGCAACGGGGTCACTCACAGTGAGGGAGGAGCAACAGGGTCACTCGCAGTGAGGGATGAGCAACAGGGTCACTCGCTGTGAGGGAGGAGCAACAGGGTCACTCGCAGTGAGGGAGGAGCAACAGGGCCACTCGCAGTGAGAAAGCAACAGGGTCACACGCAGGGAGAAAGCAACAGGGTCACTTGCAGTGAGAAAGCAACAGGGTCACTCGCAGTTAGGGAGGAGCAACAGGGTCACTCGCAGTGAGGGAGGAGCAACCGGGTCACTCGCAGCGAGGGAGGAGCAACAGGGTCATTCGCAGTGAGGGAGGAGCAACAAGGTCACTCGCAGTGAGGGAGGAGCAACAGGGTCACTCGCAGTGAGGGAGGAGCAACAGGGTCACTCGCAGTGAGAAAGGAGCAACAGGGTCACTCGCAGTGAGGGAGGAGCAACAGGGTCACTCGCAGTGAGAAAGGAGCAACAGGGTCAATCGCAGTGCGGGGGGAGCAACAGGGTCACTCGCAGTGAGGGATGAGCAACAGGGTCACTCGCAGTGAGGGAGGAGCAACAGGGTCACTCGCAGTGAGGAAGGAGCAACAGGGTCACTCGCAGTGAGGGATGAGCAACAGGGTCACTCGCTGTGAGGGAGGAGCAACAGGGTCACTCGCAGTGAGGGAGGAGCAACAGGGTCACTCGCAGTGAGGGAGGAGCAACAGGGTCACTGGCAGTGAGGGAGGAGCAACAGGGTCACTGGCAGTGAGGGAGGAGCAACAGGGTCACCCGCAGTGAGGGAGGAGCAACAGGGTCACTCGCAGTGAGAAAGCAACAGGGTCACTCGCAGTTAGAAAGGAGCAACAGGGTCACTCGCAGTGAGGGATGAGCAGCAGGGTCACTCGCAGTGAGGGAGGAGCAACAGGGTCACTCGCAGTGAGGGAGGAGCAACAGGGTCACTCGCAGTGAGAAAGCAACAGGGTCACACGTAGGGAGAAAGCAACAGGGTCACTTGCAGTGAGAAAGCAACAGGGTCACTCGCAGTGAGGGAGGAGCAACAGGGTCACTCGCAAAGAGGGAGTAGCAACAGGGTCACTCGCAGCGAGGGAGGAGCAACAGGGTCACTCGCAGCGAGGAAGGAGCAACAGGGTCACTCGCAGCCAAGGACGAGTAACAGGGTCACTCACAGTGAGGGAGGAGCAACAGGGTCACTCGCAGTGAGGGAGGAGCAACAGGGTCACTCGCAGTGAGGGAGGAGTAACAGGGTCACTCGCAGTGAGAAAGGAGCAACGGGGTCACTCGCAATGAGGGAGGAGAAACAGGGTCACTCGCAGTGAGAAAGCAACAGGGTCACTCGCAGTGAGGCAGCAGCAACAGGGTCATTCGCAGTGAGGGAGGAGCAACAAGGTCACTCGCAGTGAGGGAGGAGCAACAGGGTCACTCGCAGTGAGAAAGGAGCAACAGGGTCACTCGCAGTGAGGGAGGAGCAACAGGGTCACTCGCAGTGAGGGAGGAGCAACGGGGTCACTCACAGTGAGGGAGGAGCAACAGGGTCACTGGCAGCGAGGGAGGAGCAACAGGGTCATTCGCCGTGAGGGAGGAGCAACGGTGTCACTCGCAGTGAGGGAGGAGCAACAGGGTCACTCGCAGTGAGGGAGGAGCAACACGGTCACTGGCAGCAAGGGAGGAGCAACAGGGTCATTCGCAGTGAGGGAGGAGCAACAGGGTCACTCGCAGTGAGGGAGGAGCAACAGGGTCACTCGCAGTGAGGGAGGAGCAACAGGGTCACTCGCAGTGAGGGAGGAGCAACAGGGTCACTCGCAGTGAGAAAGGAGCAACAGGGTCACTCGCAGCGAGGGAGGAGCAACAGGGTCACTCGCCGTGAGAAAGGAGCAACAGGGTCACTCACAGTGAGAAAGGAGTAACAGGGTCATTCGCAGTGAAAAAGGAGCAACAGGGTCATTCGCAGTGAGGGAGGAGCAACAGGGTCACTCGCAGTGAGGGAGGAGCAACAGGGTCATTCGCAGTGAAAAAGGAGCAACAGGGTCATTCGCAGTGAGGGAGGAACAACAGGGTCACTCGCAGTGAGGGAGGACCAAAAGGGTCACTCGCAGTGAGAAAGGAGCAACAGGGTCATTCGCAGTGAAAAAGGAGTAACAGGGTCATTCGCAGTGAGGGAGGAGCAACAGGGTCACTCGCAGTGAGGGAGGAGCAAAAGGGTCACTCGCAGTGAGGGAGGAGTAACAGGGTCACGCGCAGTGAGGGAGGAGCAACAGGGTCACTCGCAGTGAGGGAGGAGCAACGGGGTCATTCGCAGTGAGGGAGGAGCAACAGGGTCACTCACAGCGAGGGAGGAGCAACAGGGTCACTCGCAGTGAGGGAGGAGCTACAGGGTCACTCGCAGTGAGAAAGGATCAACAGGGTCACTCGCAGCGAGGGAGGAGCAACAGGGTCACTCGCAGTGAGAAAGGAGCAACAGGGTCACTCGCAGCGAGGGAGGAGCAACAGGGTCACTCGCAGTGAGAAAGGATCAACAGGGTCACTCGCAGCGAGGGAGGAGCAACAGGGTCACTCGCAGCGAGGGAGGAGCAACAGGGTCACTCGCAGTGAGGGAGAAGCAACAGGGTCACTCGCAGTGAGAAAGGAGCAACAGGGTCACTCGCAGTGAGGGAGAAGCAACAGGGTCACTCGCAGTGAGAAAGGAGCAACAGGGTCACTCGCAGTGAGGGAGGAGCAACAGGGTCACTCGCAGCGAGGGAGGTGCAACAGGGTGACTCGCAGAGAGGGAGAAGCAACAGGGTCACTCGCAGTGAGGGAGGAGCAACAGGGTCAATCGCAGTGAGAAAGGAGCAACAGGGTCACTCGCAGTGAGGGAGGAGCAACAGGTTCACTCGCAGTGAGGGAGGTGCAACAGGGTCACTCGCAGCGAGGGAGGAGCAACAGGGTCACTCGCAGTGAGGGAGGTGCAACAGGGTCACTCGCAGCGAGGGAGGAGCAACAGGGTCACTCGCAGTGAGGGAGAAGCAACAGGGTCACTCGCAGTGAGAAAGGAGCAACAGGGTCACTCGCAGTGAGGGAGAAGCAACAGGGTCACTCACAGTGAGGGAGAAGCAACAGGGTCACTCGCAGTGAGAAAGGAGCAACAGGGTCACTCGCAGTGAGGGAGAAGCAACAGGGTCACTCGCAGTGAGGGAGAAGCAACAGGGTCACTCGCAGTGAGGGAGAAGCAACAGGGTCACTCACAGTGAGGGAGAAGCAACAGGGTCACTCGCAGTGAGAAAGGAGCAACAGGGTCACTCGCAGCGAGGGAGGAGCAACAGGGTCACTCACAGTGAGGGAGAAGCAACAGGGTCACTCGCAGTGAGAAAGGAGCAACAGGGTCACTCGCAGTGAGGGAGAAGCAACAGGGTCACTCGCAGTGAGGGAGGAGCAACAGGGTCAATCGCAGTGAGAAAGGAGCAACAGGGTCACTCGCAGTGAGGGAGGAGCAACAGGGTCACTCGCAGTGAGAAAGGAGCGACAGGGTCACTCGCAGTTAGGGAGGAGCAACAGGGTCACTCGCAGTGAGGGAGGAGCAACCGGGTCACTCGCAGCGAGGGAGGAGCAACAGGGTCATTCGCAGTGAGGGAGGAGCAACAAGGTCACTCGCAGTGAGGGAGGAGCAACAGGGTCACTCGCAGTGAGGGAGGAGCAACAGGGTCACTCGCAGTGAGAAAGGAGCAACAGGGTCACTCGCAGTGAGGGAGGAGCAACAGGGTCACTCGCAGTGAGAAAGGAGCAACAGGGTCAATCGCAGTGCGGGGGGAGCAACAGGGTCACTCGCAGTGAGGGATGAGCAACAGGGTCACTCGCAGTGAGGGAGGAGCAACAGGGTCACTCGCAGTGAGGAAGGAGCAACAGGGTCACTCGCAGTGAGGGATGAGCAACAGGGTCACTCGCTGTGAGGGAGGAGCAACAGGGTCACTCGCAGTGAGGGAGGAGCAACAGGGCCACTCGCAGTGAGAAAGCAACAGGGTCACACGCAGGGAGAAAGCAACAGGGTCACTTGCAGTGAGAAAGCAACAGGGTCACTCGCAGTTAGGGAGGAGCAACAGGGTCACTCGCAGTGAGGGAGGAGCAACCGGGTCACTCGCAGCGAGGGAGGAGCAACAGGGTCATTCGCAGTGAGGGAGGAGCAACAAGGTCACTCGCAGTGAGGGAGGAGTAACAGGGTCACTCGCAGTGAGGGAGGAGCAACAGGGTCACTCGCAGTGAGAAAAGAGCAACAGGGTCACTCGCAGTGAGGGAGGAGCAACAGGGTCACTCGCAGTGAGAAAGGAGCAACAGGGTCAATCGCAGTGCGGGGGGAGCAACAGGGTCACTCGCAGTGAGGGATGAGCAACAGGGTCACTCGCAGTGAGGGAGGAGCAACAGGGTCACTCGCAGTGAGGAAGGAGCAACAGGGTCACTCGCAGTGAGGGATGAGCAACAGGGTCACTCGCTGTGAGGGAGGAGCAACAGGGTCACTCGCAGTGAGGGAGGAGCAACAGGGTCACTCGCAGTGAGGGAGGAGCAACAGGGTCACTGGCAGTGAGGGAGGAGCAACAGGGTCACTGGCAGTGAGGGAGGAGCAACAGGGTCACCCGCAGTGAGGGAGGAGCAACAGGGTCACTCGCAGTGAGAAAGCAACAGGTTCACTCGCAGTTAGAAAGGAGCAACAGGGTCACTCGCAGTGAGGGATGAGCAGCAGGGTCACTCGCAGTGAGGGAGGAGCAACAGGGTCACTCGCAGTGAGGGAGGAGCAACAGGGTCACTCGCAGTGAGAAAGCAACAGGGTCACACGCAGGGAGAAAGCAACAGGGTCACTTGCAGTGAGAAAGCAACAGGGTCACTCGCAGTGAGGGAGGAGCAACAGGGTCACTCGCAAAGAGGGAGTAGCAACAGGGTCACTCGCAGCGAGGGAGGAGCAACAGGGTCACTCGCAGCGAGGGAGGAGCAACAGGGTCACTCACAGTGAGGGAGGAGCAACAGGGTCACTCGCAGTGAGGGAGGAGCAACAGGGTCACTCGCAGTGAGGGAGGAGTAACAGGGTCACTCGCAGTGAGAAAGGAGCAACGGGGTCACTCGCAATGAGGGAGGAGAAACAGGGTCACTCGCAGTGAGAAAGCAACAGGGTCACTCGCAGTGAGGCAGCAGCAACAGGGTCATTCGCAGTGAGGGAGGAGCAACAAGGTCACTCGCAGTGAGGGAGGAGCAACAGGGTCACTCGCAGTGAGAAAGGAGCAACAGGGTCACTCGCAGTGAGGGAGGAGCAACAGGGTCACTCGCAGTGAGGGAGGAGCAACGGGGTCACTCACAGTGAGGGAGGAGCAACAGGGTCACTCGCAGTGAGGGATGAGCAACAGGGTCACTCGCTGTGAGGGAGGAGCAACAGGGTCACTCGCAGTGAGGGAGGAGCAACAGGGCCACTCGCAGTGAGAAAGCAACAGGGTCACACGCAGGGAGAAAGCAACAGGGTCACTTGCAGTGAGAAAGCAACAGGGTCACTCGCAGTTAGGGAGGAGCAACAGGGTCACTCGCAGTGAGGGAGGAGCAACCGGGTCACTCGCAGCGAGGGAGGAGCAACAGGGTCATTCGCAGTGAGGGAGGAGCAACAAGGTCACTCGCAGTGAGGGAGGAGCAACAGGGTCACTTGCAGTGAGAAAGCAACAGGGTCACTCGCAGTGAGGGAGGAGCAACAGGGTCACTCGCAAAGAGGGAGTAGCAACAGGGTCACTCGCAGCGAGGGAGGAGCAACAGGGTCACTCGCAGCGAGGAAGGAGCAACAGGGTCACTCGCAGCCAAGGACGAGTAACAGGGTCACTCACAGTGAGGGAGGAGCAACAGGGTCACTCGCAGTGAGGGAGGAGCAACAGGGTCACTCGCAGTGAGGGAGGAGTAACAGGGTCACTCGCAGTGAGAAAGGAGCAACGGGGTCACTCGCAATGAGGGAGGAGAAACAGGGTCACTCGCAGTGAGAAAGCAACAGGGTCACTCGCAGTGAGGCAGCAGCAACAGGGTCATTCGCAGTGAGGGAGGAGCAACAAGGTCACTCGCAGTGAGGGAGGAGCAACAGGGTCACTCGCAGTGAGAAAGGAGCAACAGGGTCACTCGCAGTGAGGGAGGAGCAACAGGGTCACTCGCAGTGAGGGAGGAGCAACGGGGTCACTCACAGTGAGGGAGGAGCAACAGGGTCACTGGCAGCGAGGGAGGAGCAACAGGGTCATTCGCCGTGAGGGAGGAGCAACGGTGTCACTCGCAGTGAGGGAGGAGCAACAGGGTCACTCGCAGTGAGGGAGGAGCAACACGGTCACTGGCAGCAAGGGAGGAGCAACAGGGTCATTCGCAGTGAGGGAGGAGCAACAGGGTCACTCGCAGTGAGGGAGGAGCAACAGGGTCACTCGCAGTGACGGAGGAGCAACAGGGTCACTCGCAGTGAGGGAGGAGCAACAGGGTCACTCGCAGTGAGAAAGGAGCAACAGGGTCACTCGCAGCGAGGGAGGAGCAACAGGGTCACTCGCCGTGAGAAAGGAG
Organism: Mustelus asterias; assembly: GCF_964213995.1. NCBI lineage: Eukaryota > Metazoa > Chordata > Chondrichthyes > Carcharhiniformes > Triakidae > Mustelus > Mustelus asterias. Next base: position 30,146,170 of record NC_135818.1, read on the forward strand.
CAACAGGGTCACTCACAGTGAGAAAGGAGTAACAGGGTCATTCGCAGTGAAAAAGGAGCAACAGGGTCATTCGCAGTGAGGGAGGAGCAACAGGGTCACTCGCAGTGAGGGAGGAGCAACAGGGTCATTCGCAGTGAAAAAGGAGCAACAGGGTCATTCGCAGTGAGGGAGGAACAACAGGGTCACTCGCAGTGAGGGAGGACCAAAAGGGTCACTCGCAGTGAGAAAGGAGCAACAGGGTCATTCGCAGTGAAAAAGGAGTAACAGGGTCATTCGCAGTGAGGGAGGAGCAACAGGGTCACTCGCAGTGAGGGAGGAGCAAAAGGGTCACTCGCAGTGAGGGAGGAGTAACAGGGTCACGCGCAGTGAGGGAGGAGCAACAGGGTCACTCGCAGTGAGGGAGGAGCAACGGGGTCATTCGCAGTGAGGGAGGAGCAACAGGGTCACTCACAGCGAGGGAGGAGCAACAGGGTCACTCGCAGTGAGGGAGGAGCTACAGGGTCACTCGCAGTGAGAAAGGATCAACAGGGTCACTCGCAGCGAGGGAGGAGCAACAGGGTCACTCGCAGTGAGAAAGGAGCAACAGGGTCACTCGCAGCGAGGGAGGAGCAACAGGGTCACTCGCAGTGAGAAAGGATCAACAGGGTCACTCGCAGCGAGGGAGGAGCAACAGGGTCACTCGCAGCGAGGGAGGAGCAACAGGGTCACTCGCAGTGAGGGAGAAGCAACAGGGTCACTCGCAGTGAGAAAGGAGCAACAGGGTCACTCGCAGTGAGGGAGAAGCAACAGGGTCACTCGCAGTGAGAAAGGAGCAACAGGGTCACTCGCAGTGAGGGAGGAGCAACAGGGTCACTCGCAGCGAGGGAGGTGCAACAGGGTGACTCGCAGAGAGGGAGAAGCAACAGGGTCACTCGCAGTGAGGGAGGAGCAACAGGGTCAATCGCAGTGAGAAAGGAGCAACAGGGTCACTCGCAGTGAGGGAGGAGCAACAGGTTCACTCGCAGTGAGGGAGGTGCAACAGGGTCACTCGCAGCGAGGGAGGAGCAACAGGGTCACTCGCAGTGAGGGAGGTGCAACAGGGTCACTCGCAGCGAGGGAGGAGCAACAGGGTCACTCGCAGTGAGGGAGAAGCAACAGGGTCACTCGCAGTGAGAAAGGAGCAACAGGGTCACTCGCAGTGAGGGAGAAGCAACAGGGTCACTCACAGTGAGGGAGAAGCAACAGGGTCACTCGCAGTGAGAAAGGAGCAACAGGGTCACTCGCAGTGAGGGAGAAGCAACAGGGTCACTCGCAGTGAGGGAGAAGCAACAGGGTCACTCGCAGTGAGGGAGAAGCAACAGGGTCACTCACAGTGAGGGAGAAGCAACAGGGTCACTCGCAGTGAGAAAGGAGCAACAGGGTCACTCGCAGCGAGGGAGGAGCAACAGGGTCACTCACAGTGAGGGAGAAGCAACAGGGTCACTCGCAGTGAGAAAGGAGCAACAGGGTCACTCGCAGTGAGGGAGAAGCAACAGGGTCACTCGCAGTGAGGGAGGAGCAACAGGGTCAATCGCAGTGAGAAAGGAGCAACAGGGTCACTCGCAGTGAGGGAGGAGCAACAGGGTCACTCGCAGTGAGAAAGGAGCGACAGGGTCACTCGCAGTTAGGGAGGAGCAACAGGGTCACTCGCAGTGAGGGAGGAGCAACCGGGTCACTCGCAGCGAGGGAGGAGCAACAGGGTCATTCGCAGTGAGGGAGGAGCAACAAGGTCACTCGCAGTGAGGGAGGAGCAACAGGGTCACTCGCAGTGAGGGAGGAGCAACAGGGTCACTCGCAGTGAGAAAGGAGCAACAGGGTCACTCGCAGTGAGGGAGGAGCAACAGGGTCACTCGCAGTGAGAAAGGAGCAACAGGGTCAATCGCAGTGCGGGGGGAGCAACAGGGTCACTCGCAGTGAGGGATGAGCAACAGGGTCACTCGCAGTGAGGGAGGAGCAACAGGGTCACTCGCAGTGAGGAAGGAGCAACAGGGTCACTCGCAGTGAGGGATGAGCAACAGGGTCACTCGCTGTGAGGGAGGAGCAACAGGGTCACTCGCAGTGAGGGAGGAGCAACAGGGCCACTCGCAGTGAGAAAGCAACAGGGTCACACGCAGGGAGAAAGCAACAGGGTCACTTGCAGTGAGAAAGCAACAGGGTCACTCGCAGTTAGGGAGGAGCAACAGGGTCACTCGCAGTGAGGGAGGAGCAACCGGGTCACTCGCAGCGAGGGAGGAGCAACAGGGTCATTCGCAGTGAGGGAGGAGCAACAAGGTCACTCGCAGTGAGGGAGGAGTAACAGGGTCACTCGCAGTGAGGGAGGAGCAACAGGGTCACTCGCAGTGAGAAAAGAGCAACAGGGTCACTCGCAGTGAGGGAGGAGCAACAGGGTCACTCGCAGTGAGAAAGGAGCAACAGGGTCAATCGCAGTGCGGGGGGAGCAACAGGGTCACTCGCAGTGAGGGATGAGCAACAGGGTCACTCGCAGTGAGGGAGGAGCAACAGGGTCACTCGCAGTGAGGAAGGAGCAACAGGGTCACTCGCAGTGAGGGATGAGCAACAGGGTCACTCGCTGTGAGGGAGGAGCAACAGGGTCACTCGCAGTGAGGGAGGAGCAACAGGGTCACTCGCAGTGAGGGAGGAGCAACAGGGTCACTGGCAGTGAGGGAGGAGCAACAGGGTCACTGGCAGTGAGGGAGGAGCAACAGGGTCACCCGCAGTGAGGGAGGAGCAACAGGGTCACTCGCAGTGAGAAAGCAACAGGTTCACTCACAGTTAGAAAGGAGCAACAGGGTCACTCGCAGTGAGGGATGAGCAGCAGGGTCACTCGCAGTGAGGGAGGAGCAACAGGGTCACTCGCAGTGAGGGAGGAGCAACAGGGTCACTCGCAGTGAGAAAGCAACAGGGTCACACGCAGGGAGAAAGCAACAGGGTCACTTGCAGTGAGAAAGCAACAGGGTCACTCGCAGTGAGGGAGGAGCAACAGGGTCACTCGCAAAGAGGGAGTAGCAACAGGGTCACTCGCAGCGAGGGAGGAGCAACAGGGTCACTCGCAGCGAGGGAGGAGCAACAGGGTCACTCACAGTGAGGGAGGAGCAACAGGGTCACTCGCAGTGAGGGAGGAGCAACAGGGTCACTCGCAGTGAGGGAGGAGTAACAGGGTCACTCGCAGTGAGAAAGGAGCAACGGGGTCACTCGCAATGAGGGAGGAGAAACAGGGTCACTCGCAGTGAGAAAGCAACAGGGTCACTCGCAGTGAGGCAGCAGCAACAGGGTCATTCGCAGTGAGGGAGGAGCAACAAGGTCACTCGCAGTGAGGGAGGAGCAACAGGGTCACTCGCAGTGAGAAAGGAGCAACAGGGTCACTCGCAGTGAGGGAGGAGCAACAGGGTCACTCGCAGTGAGGGAGGAGCAACGGGGTCACTCACAGTGAGGGAGGAGCAACAGGGTCACTCGCAGTGAGGGATGAGCAACAGGGTCACTCGCTGTGAGGGAGGAGCAACAGGGTCACTCGCAGTGAGGGAGGAGCAACAGGGCCACTCGCAGTGAGAAAGCAACAGGGTCACACGCAGGGAGAAAGCAACAGGGTCACTTGCAGTGAGAAAGCAACAGGGTCACTCGCAGTTAGGGAGGAGCAACAGGGTCACTCGCAGTGAGGGAGGAGCAACCGGGTCACTCGCAGCGAGGGAGGAGCAACAGGGTCATTCGCAGTGAGGGAGGAGCAACAAGGTCACTCGCAGTGAGGGAGGAGCAACAGGGTCACTCGCAGTGAGGGAGGAGCAACAGGGTCACTCGCAGTGAGAAAGGAGCAACAGGGTCACTCGCAGTGAGGGAGGAGCAACAGGGTCACTCGCAGTGAGAAAGGAGCAACAGGGTCAATCGCAGTGCGGGGGGAGCAACAGGGTCACTCGCAGTGAGGGATGAGCAACAGGGTCACTCGCAGTGAGGGAGGAGCAACAGGGTCACTCGCAGTGAGGAAGGAGCAACAGGGTCACTCGCAGTGAGGGATGAGCAACAGGGTCACTCGCTGTGAGGGAGGAGCAACAGGGTCACTCGCAGTGAGGGAGGAGCAACAGGGTCACTCGCAGTGAGGGAGGAGCAACAGGGTCACTGGCAGTGAGGGAGGAGCAACAGGGTCACTGGCAGTGAGGGAGGAGCAACAGGGTCACCCGCAGTGAGGGAGGAGCAACAGGGTCACTCGCAGTGAGAAAGCAACAGGGTCACTCGCAGTTAGAAAGGAGCAACAGGGTCACTCGCAGTGAGGGATGAGCAGCAGGGTCACTCGCAGTGAGGGAGGAGCAACAGGGTCACTCGCAGTGAGGGAGGAGCAACAGGGTCACTCGCAGTGAGAAAGCAACAGGGTCACACGCAGGGAGAAAGCAACAGGGTCACTTGCAGTGAGAAAGCAACAGGGTCACTCGCAGTGAGGGAGGAGCAACAGGGTCACTCGCAAAGAGGGAGTAGCAACAGGGTCACTCGCAGCGAGGGAGGAGCAACAGGGTCACTCGCAGCGAGGAAGGAGCAACAGGGTCACTCGCAGCCAAGGACGAGTAACAGGGTCACTCACAGTGAGGGAGGAGCAACAGGGTCACTCGCAGTGAGGGAGGAGCAACAGGGTCACTCGCAGTGAGGGAGGAGTAACAGGGTCACTCGCAGTGAGAAAGGAGCAACGGGGTCACTCGCAATGAGGGAGGAGAAACAGGGTCACTCGCAGTGAGAAAGCAACAGGGTCACTCGCAGTGAGGCAGCAGCAACAGGGTCATTCGCAGTGAGGGAGGAGCAACAAGGTCACTCGCAGTGAGGGAGGAGCAACAGGGTCACTCGCAGTGAGAAAGGAGCAACAGGGTCACTCGCAGTGAGGGAGGAGCAACAGGGTCACTCGCAGTGAGGGAGGAGCAACGGGGTCACTCACAGTGAGGGAGGAGCAACAGGGTCACTGGCAGCGAGGGAGGAGCAACAGGGTCATTCGCCGTGAGGGAGGAGCAACGGTGTCACTCGCAGTGAGGGAGGAGCAACAGGGTCACTCGCAGTGAGGGAGGAGCAACACGGTCACTGGCAGCAAGGGAGGAGCAACAGGGTCATTCGCAGTGAGGGAGGAGCAACAGGGTCACTCGCAGTGAGGGAGGAGCAACAGGGTCACTCGCAGTGAGGGAGGAGCAACAGGGTCACTCGCAGTGAGGGAGGAGCAACAGGGTCACTCGCAGTGAGAAAGGAGCAACAGGGTCACTCGCAGCGAGGGAGGAGCAACAGGGTCACTCGCCGTGAGAAAGGAGCAACAGGGTCACTCACAGTGAGAAAGGAGTAACAGGGTCATTCGCAGTGAAAAAGGAGCAACAGGGTCATTCGCAGTGAGGGAGGAGCAACAGGGTCACTCGCAGTGAGGGAGGAGCAACAGGGTCATTCGCAGTGAAAAAGGAGCAACAGGGTCATTCGCAGTGAGGGAGGAACAACAGGGTCACTCGCAGTGAGGGAGGACCAAAAGGGTCACTCGCAGTGAGAAAGGAGCAACAGGGTCATTCGCAGTGAAAAAGGAGTAACAGGGTCATTCGCAGTGAGGGAGGAGCAACAGGGTCACTCGCAGTGAGGGAGGAGCAAAAGGGTCACTCGCAGTGAGGGAGGAGTAACAGGGTCACGCGCAGTGAGGGAGGAGCAACAGGGTCACTCGCAGTGAGGGAGGAGCAACGGGGTCATTCGCAGTGAGGGAGGAGCAACAGGGTCACTCACAGTGAGGGAGGAGCAACAGGGTCACTCGCAGTGAGGGAGGAGCTACAGGGTCACTCGCAGTGAGGGAGGAGCAACAGGGTCACTCGCTGTGAGGGAGGAGCAACAGGGTCACTCGCAGTGAGGGAGGAGCAACAGAGTCACTGGCAGTGAGGGAGGAGCAACAGGGTCACTCGCAGTGAGAAAGCAACAGGGTCACTTGCAGTGAGAAAGGGTCAACAGGGTCACTTGCAGTGAGAAAGCAACAGGGTCACTTGCAGTGAGAAAGGATCAACAGGGTCACTCGCAGTGAGAAAGGAGCAACAGGGTCACTCGCAGTGAGAAAGGAGCAACAGGGTCACTTGCAGTGAGAAAGGAGCAACATGGTCACTCGCAGTGAGAAACGAGCAGCAGGGTCACTTGCAGTGAGAAAGCAACTGTGTCACTCGCAGTGAGGGAGGAGCAACAGGGTCACTCGCAGTGAGGGAGGAGCAACGGGGTCATTCGCAGTGAGGGAGGAGCAACAGGGTCACTCGCAGTGAGAATGGAGCAACAGGGTGACTTGCAGTGAGAAAGCAACAGGGTCACTCACAGTGAGGGAGGAGCAACAGGGTCATTCGCAGTGAGGGAGGAGCAACGGTGTCACTCGCAGTGAGGGAGGAGCAACAGGGTCACTCGCAGTGAGGGAGGAGAAACAGGTTCACTCGCAGTGAGGGAGGAGCAACGGTGTCACTCGCAGTGAGGGAGGAGCAACAGGGTCACTCGCAGTGAGGGAGGAGCAACAGGGTCACTCGCAGTGAGGGAGGACCAAAAGGGTCACTCGCAGTGAGAAAGGAGCAACAGGGTCATTCGCAGTGAAAAAGGAGCAACAGGGTCAATCGCAGTGCGGGGGGAGCAACAGGGTCACTCGCAGTGAGGGATGAGCAACAGGGTCACTCGCAGTGAGGGAGGAGCAACAGGGTCACTCGCAGTGAGGAAGGAGCAACAGGGTCACTCGCAGTGAGGGATGAGCAACAGGGTCACTCGCTGTGAGGGAGGAGCAACAGGGTCACTCGCAGTGAGGGAGGAGCAACAGGGTCACTCGCAGTGAGGGAGGAGCAACAGGGTCACTGGCAGTGAGGGAGGAGCAACAGGGTCACTGGCAGTGAGGGAGGAGCAACAGGGTCACCCGCAGTGAGGGAGGAGCAACAGGGTCACTCGCAGTGAGAAAGCAACAGGGTCACTCGCAGTTAGAAAGGAGCAACAGGGTCACTCGCAGTGAGGGATGAGCAACAGGGTCACTCGCAGTGAGGGAGGAGCAACAGGGTCACTCGCAGTGAGGGAGGAGCAACAGGGTCACTCGCAGTGAGAAAGCAACAGGGTCACACGCAGGGAGAAAGCAACAGGGTCACTTGCAGTGAGAAAGCAACAGGGTCACTCGCAGTGAGGGAGGAGCAACAGGGTCACTCGCAAAGAGGGAGTAGCAACAGGGTCACTCGCAGCGAGGGAGGAGCAACAGGGTCACTCGCAGCGAGGAAGGAGCAACAGGGTCACTCGCAGCCAAGGACGAGTAACAGGGTCACTCACAGTGAGGGAGGAGCAACAGGGTCACTCGCAGTGAGGGAGGAGCAACAGGGTCACTCGCAGTGAGGGAGGAGTAACAGGGTCACTCGCAGTGAGAAAGGAGCAACGGGGTCACTCGCAATGAGGGAGGAGAAACAGGGTCACTCGCAGTGAGAAAGCAACAGGGTCACTCGCAGTGAGGCAGCAGCAACAGGGTCATTCGCAGTGAGGGAGGAGCAACAAGGTCACTCGCAGTGAGGGAGGAGCAACAGGGTCACTCGCAGTGAGAAAGGAGCAACAGGGTCACTCGCAGTGAGGGAGGAGCAACAGGGTCACTCGCAGTGAGGGAGGAGCAACGGGGTCACTCACAGTGAGGGAGGAGCAACAGGGTCACTGGCAGCGAGGGAGGAGCAACAGGGTCATTCGCCGTGAGGGAGGAGCAACGGTGTCACTCGCAGTGAGGGAGGAGCAACAGGGTCACTCGCAGTGAGGGAGGAGCAACACGGTCACTGGCAGCAAGGGAGGAGCAACAGGGTCATTCGCAGTGAGGGAGGAGCAACAGGGTCACTCGCAGTGAGGGAGGAGCAACAGGGTCACTCGCAGTGAGGGAGGAGCAACAGGGTCACTCGCAGTGAGGGAGGAGCAACAGGGTCACTCGCAGTGAGAAAGGAGCAACAGGGTCACTCGCAGCGAGGGAGGAGCAACAGGGTCACTCGCCGTGAGAAAGGAGCAACAGGGTCACTCACAGTGAGAAAGGAGTAACAGGGTCATTCGCAGTGAAAAAGGAGCAACAGGGTCATTCGCAGTGAGGGAGGAGCAACAGGGTCACTCGCAGTGAGGGAGGAGCAACAGGGTCACTCGCAGTGAGGGAGGAGCAACAGGGTCACTGGCAGTGAGGGAGGAGCAACAGGGTCACTGGCAGTGAGGGAGGAGCAACAGGGTCACCCGCAGTGAGGGAGGAGCAACAGGGTCACTCGCAGTGAGAAAGCAACAGGGTTACTCGCAGTTAGAAAGGAGCAACAGGGTCACTCGCAGTGAGGGATGAGCAACAGGGTCACTCGCAGTGAGGGAGGAGCAACAGGGTCACTCGCAGTGAGGGAGGAGCAACAGGGTCACTCGCAGTGAGAAAGCAACAGGGTCACACGCAGGGAGAAAGCAACAGGGTCACTTGCAGTGAGAAAGCAACAGGGTCACTCGCAGTGAGGGAGGAGCAACAGGGTCACTCGCAAAGAGGGAGTAGCAACAGGGTCACTCGCAGCGAGGGAGGAGCAACAGGGTCACTCGCAGCGAGGAAGGAGCAACAGGGTCACTCGCAGCCAAGGACGAGTAACAGGGTCACTCACAGTGAGGGAGGAGCAACAGGGTCACTCGCAGTGAGGGAGGAGCAACAGGGTCACTCGCAGTGAGGGAGGAGTAACAGGGTCACTCGCAGTGAGAAAGGAGCAACGGGGTCACTCGCAATGAGGGAGGAGAAACAGGGTCACTCGCAGTGAGAAAGCAACAGGGTCACTCGCAGTGAGGCAGCAGCAACAGGGTCATTCGCAGTGAGGGAGGAGCAACAAGGTCACTCGCAGTGAGGGAGGAGCAACAGGGTCACTCGCAGTGAGAAAGGAGCAACAGGGTCACTCGCAGTGAGGGAGGAGCAACAGGGTCACTCGCAGTGAGGGAGGAGCAACGGGGTCACTCACAGTGAGGGAGGAGCAACAGGGTCACTGGCAGCGAGGGAGGAGCAACAGGGTCATTCGCCGTGAGGGAGGAGCAACGGTGTCACTCGCAGTGAGGGAGGAGCAACAGGGTCACTCGCAGTGAGGGAGGAGCAACACGGTCACTGGCAGCAAGGGAGGAGCAACAGGGTCATTCGCAGTGAGGGAGGAGCAACAGGGTCACTCGCAGTGAGGGAGGAGCAACAGGGTCACTCGCAGTGAGGGAGGAGCAACAGGGTCACTCGCAGTGAGGGAGGAGCAACAGGGTCACTCGCAGTGAGAAAGGAGCAACAGGGTCACTCGCAGCGAGGGAGGAGCAACAGGGTCACTCGCCGTGAGAAAGGAGCAACAGGGTCACTCACAGTGAGAAAGGAGTAACAGGGTCATTCGCAGTGAAAAAGGAGCAACAGGGTCATTCGCAGTGAGGGAGGAGCAACAGGGTCACTCGCAGTGAGGGCGGAGCAACAGGGTCATTCGCAGTGAAAAAGGAGCAACAGGGTCATTCGCAGTGAGGGAGGAACAACAGGGTCACTCGCAGTGAGGGAGGACCAAAAGGGTCACTCGCAGTGAGAAAGGAGCAACAGGGTCATTCGCAGTGAAAAAGGAGTAACAGGGTCATTCGCAGTGAGGGAGGAGCAACAGGGTCACTCGCAGTGAGGGAGGAGCAAAAGGGTCACTCGCAGTGAGGGAGGAGTAACAGGGTCACGCGCAGTGAGGGAGGAGCAACAGGGTCACTCGCAGTGAGGGAGGAGCAACGGGGTCATTCGCAGTGAGGGAGGAGCAACAGGGTCACTCACAGTGAGGGAGGAGCAACAGGGTCACTCGCAGTGAGGGAGGAGCTACGGGGTCACTCGCAGTGAGGGAGGAGCAACAGGGTCACTCGCTGTGAGGGAGGAGCAACAGGGTCACTCGCAGTGAGGGAGGAGCAACAGAGTCACTGGCAGTGAGGGAGGAGCAACAGGGTCACTCGCAGTGAGAAAGCAACAGGGTCACTTGCAGTGAGAAAGGGTCAACAGGGTCACTTGCAGTGAGAAAGCAACAGGGTCACTTGCAGTGAGAAAGGATCAACAGGGTCACTCGCAGTGAGAAAGGAGCAACAGGGTCACTCGCAGTGAGAAAGGAGCAACAGGGTCACTTGCAGTGAGAAAGGAGCAACATGGTCACTCGCAGTGAGAAACGAGCAGCAGGGTCACTTGCAGTGAGAAAGCAACTGTGTCACTCGCAGTGAGGGAGGAGCAACAGGGTCACTCGCAGTGAGGGAGGAGCAACGGGGTCATTCGCAGTGAGGGAGGAGCAACAGGGTCACTCGCAGTGAGAATGGAGCAACAGGGTGACTTGCAGTGAGAAAGCAACAGGGTCACTCACAGTGAGGGAGGAGCAACAGGGTCATTCGCAGTGAGGGAGGAGCAACGGTGTCACTCGCAGTGAGGGAGGAGCAACAGGGTCACTCGCAGTGAGGGAGGAGAAACAGGTTCACTCGCAGTGAGGGAGGAGCAACGGTGTCACTCGCAGTGAGGGAGGAGCAACAGGGTCACTCGCAGTGAGGGAGGAGCAACAGGGTCACTCGCAGTGAGGGAGGACCAAAAGGGTCACTCGCAGTGAGAAAGGAGCAACAGGGTCATTCGCAGTGAAAAAGGAGCAACAGGGTCAATCGCAGTGCGGGGGGAGCAACAGGGTCACTCGCAGTGAGGGATGAGCAACAGGGTCACTCGCAGTGAGGGAGGAGCAACAGGGTCACTCGCAGTGAGGAAGGAGCAACAGGGTCACTCGCAGTGAGGGATGAGCAACAGGGTCACTCGCTGTGAGGGAGGAGCAACAGGGTCACTCGCAGTGAGGGAGGAGCAACAGGGTCACTCGCAGTGAGGGAGGAGCAACAGGGTCACTGGCAGTGAGGGAGGAGCAACAGGGTCACTGGCAGTGAGGGAGGAGCAACAGGGTCACCCGCAGTGAGGGAGGAGCAACAGGGTCACTCGCAGTGAGAAAGCAACAGGGTCACTCGCAGTTAGAAAGGAGCAACAGGGTCACTCGCAGTGAGGGATGAGCAACAGGGTCACTCGCAGTGAGGGAGGAGCAACAGGGTCACTCGCAGTGAGGGAGGAGCAACAGGGTCACTCGCAGTGAGAAAGGAGCAACGGGGTCACTCGCAATGAGGGAGGAGAAACAGGGTCACTCGCAGTGAGAAAGCAACAGGGTCACTCGCAGTGAGGCAGCAGCAACAGGGTCATTCGCAGTGAGGGAGGAGCAACAAGGTCACTCGCAGTGAGGGAGGAGCAACAGGGTCACTCGCAGTGAGAAAGGAGCAACAGGGTCACTCGCAGTGAGGGAGGAGCAACAGGGTCACTCGCAGTGAGGGAGGAGCAACGGGGTCACTCACAGTGAGGGAGGAGCAACAGGGTCACTCGCAGTGAGGGATGAGCAACAGGGTCACTCGCTGTGAGGGAGGAGCAACAGGGTCACTCGCAGTGAGGGAGGAGCAACAGGGCCACTCGCAGTGAGAAAGCAACAGGGTCACACGCAGGGAGAAAGCAACAGGGTCACTTGCAGTGAGAAAGCAACAGGGTCACTCGCAGTTAGGGAGGAGCAACAGGGTCACTCGCAGTGAGGGAGGAGCAACCGGGTCACTCGCAGCGAGGGAGGAGCAACAGGGTCATTCGCAGTGAGGGAGGAGCAACAAGGTCACTCGCAGTGAGGGAGGAGCAACAGGGTCACTCGCAGTGAGGGAGGAGCAACAGGGTCACTCGCAGTGAGAAAGGAGCAACAGGGTCACTCGCAGTGAGGGAGGAGCAACAGGGTCACTCGCAGTGAGAAAGGAGCAACAGGGTCAATCGCAGTGCGGGGGGAGCAACAGGGTCACTCGCAGTGAGGGATGAGCAACAGGGTCACTCGCAGTGAGGGAGGAGCAACAGGGTCACTCGCAGTGAGGAAGGAGCAACAGGGTCACTCGCAGTGAGGGAAGAGCAACAGGGTCACTCGCTGTGAGGGAGGAGCAACAGGGTCACTCGCAGTGAGGGAGGAGCAACAGGGTCACTCGCAGTGAGGGAGGAGCAACAGGGTCACTGGCAGTGAGGGAGGAGCAACAGGGTCACTGGCAGTGAGGGAGGAGCAACAGGGTCACCCGCAGTGAGGGAGGAGCAACAGGGTCACTCGCAGTGAGAAAGCAACAGGGTCACTCGCAGTTAGAAAGGAGCAACAGGGTCACTCGCAGTGAGGGATGAGCAGCAGGGTCACTCGCAGTGAGGGAGGAGCAACAGGGTCACTCGCAGTGAGGGAGGAGCAACAGGGTCACTCGCAGTGAGAAAGCAACAGGGTCACACGCAGGGAGAAAGCAACAGGGTCACTTGCAGTGAGAAAGCAACAGGGTCACTCGCAGTGAGGGAGGAGCAACAGGGTCACTCGCAAAGAGGGAGTAGCAACAGGGTCACTCGCAGCGAGGGAGGAGCAACAGGGTCACTCGCAGCGAGGAAGGAGCAACAGGGTCACTCGCAGCCAAGGACGAGTAACAGGGTCACTCACAGTGAGGGAGGAGCAACAGGGTCACTCGCAGTGAGGGAGGAGCAACAGGGTCACTCGCAGTGAGGGAGGAGTAACAGGGTCACTCGCAGTGAGAAAGGAGCAACGGGGTCACTCGCAATGAGGGAGGAGAAACAGGGTCACTCGCAGTGAGAAAGCAACAGGGTCACTCGCAGTGAGGCAGCAGCAACAGGGTCATTCGCAGTGAGGGAGGAGCAACAAGGTCACTCGCAGTGAGGGAGGAGCAACAGGGTCACTCGCAGTGAGAAAGGAGCAACAGGGTCACTCGCAGTGAGGGAGGAGCAACAGGGTCACTCGCAGTGAGGGAGGAGCAACGGGGTCACTCACAGTGAGGGAGGAGCAACAGGGTCACTGGCAGCGAGGGAGGAGCAACAGGGTCATTCGCCGTGAGGGAGGAGCAACGGTGTCACTCGCAGTGAGGGAGGAGCAACAGGGTCACTCGCAGTGAGGGAGGAGCAACACGGTCACTGGCAGCAAGGGAGGAGCAACAGGGTCATTCGCAGTGAGGGAGGAGCAACAGGGTCACTCGCAGTGAGGGAGGAGCAACAGGGTCACTCGCAGTGAGGGAGGAGCAACAGGGTCACTCGCAGTGAGGGAGGAGCAACAGGGTCACTCGCAGTGAGGGAGGAGCAACGGGGTCACTCACAGTGAGGGAGGAGCAACAGGGTCACTGGCAGCGAGGGAGGAGCAACAGGGTCATTCGCCGTGAGGGAGGAGCAACGGTGTCACTCGCAGTGAGGGAGGAGCAACAGGGTCACTCGCAGTGAGGGAGGAGCAACACGGTCACTGGCAGCAAGGGAGGAGCAACAGGGTCATTCGCAGTGAGGGAGGAGCAACAGGGTCACTCGCAGTGAGGGAGGAGCAACAGGGTCACTCGCAGTGAGGGAGGAGCAACAGGGTCACTCGCAGTGAGGGAGGAGCAACAGGGTCACTCGCAGTGAGAAAGGAGCAACAGGGTCACTCGCAGCGAGGGAGGAGCAACAGGGTCACTCGCCGTGAGAAAGGAGCAACAGGGTCACTCACAGTGAGAAAGGAGTAACAGGCTCATTCGCAGTGAAAAAGGAGCAACAGGGTCATTCGCAGTGAGGGAGGAGCAACAGGGTCACTCGCAGTGAGGGCGGAGCAACAGGGTCATTCGCAGTGAAAAAGGAGCAACAGGGTCATTCGCAGTGAGGGAGGAACAACAGGGTCACTCGCAGTGAGGGAGGACCAAAAGGGTCACTCGCAGTGAGAAAGGAGCAACAGGGTCATTCGCAGTGAAAAAGGAGTAACAGGGTCATTCGCAGTGAGGGAGGAGCAACAGGGTCACTCGCAGTGAGGGAGGAGCAAAAGGGTCACTCGCAGTGAGGGAGGAGTAACAGGGTCACGCGCAGTGAGGGAGGAGCAACAGGGTCACTCGCAGTGAGGGAGGAGCAACGGGGTCATTCGCAGTGAGGGAGGAGCAACAGGGTCACTCACAGTGAGGGAGGAGCAACAGGGTCACTCGCAGTGAGGGAGGAGCTACAGGGTCACTCGCAGTGAGGGAGGAGCAACAGGGTCACTCGCTGTGAGGGAGGAGCAACAGGGTCACTCGCAGTGAGGGAGGAGCAACAGAGTCACTGGCAGTGAGGGAGGAGCAACAGGGTCACTCGCAGTGAGAAAGCAACAGGGTCACTTGCAGTGAGAAAGGGTCAACAGGGTCACTTGCAGTGAGAAAGCAACAGGGTCACTTGCAGTGAGAAAGGATCAACAGGGTCACTCGCAGTGAGAAAGGAGCAACAGGGTCACTCGCAGTGAGAAAGGAGCAACAGGGTCACTTGCAGTGAGAAAGGAGCAACATGGTCACTCGCAGTGAGAAACGAGCAGCAGGGTCACTTGCAGTGAGAAAGCAACTGTGTCACTCGCAGTGAGGGAGGAGCAACAGGGTCACTCGCAGTGAGGGAGGAGCAACGGGGTCATTCGCAGTGAGGGAGGAGCAACAGGGTCACTCGCAGTGAGAATGGAGCAACAGGGTGACTTGCAGTGAGAAAGCAACAGGGTCACTCACAGTGAGGGAGGAGCAACAGGGTCATTCGCAGTGAGGGAGGAGCAACGGTGTCACTCGCAGTGAGGGAGGAGCAACAGGGTCACTCGCAGTGAGGGAGGAGAAACAGGTTCACTCGCAGTGAGGGAGGAGCAACGGTGTCACTCGCAGTGAGGGAGGAGCAACAGGGTCACTCGCAGTGAGGGAGGAGCAACAGGGTCACTCGCAGTGAGGGAGGACCAAAAGGGTCACTCGCAGTGAGAAAGGAGCAACAGGGTCATTCGCAGTGAAAAAGGAGCAACAGGGTCAATCGCAGTGCGGGGGGAGCAACAGGGTCACTCGCAGTGAGGGATGAGCAACAGGGTCACTCGCAGTGAGGGAGGAGCAACAGGGTCACTCGCAGTGAGGAAGGAGCAACAGGGTCACTCGCAGTGAGGGATGAGCAACAGGGTCACTCGCTGTGAGGGAGGAGCAACAGGGTCACTCGCAGTGAGGGAGGAGCAACAGGGTCACTCGCAGTGAGGGAGGAGCAACAGGGTCACTGGCAGTGAGGGAGGAGCAACAGGGTCACTGGCAGTGAGGGAGGAGCAACAGGGTCACCCGCAGTGAGGGAGGAGCAACAGGGTCACTCGCAGTGAGAAAGCAACAGGGTCACTCGCAGTTAGAAAGGAGCAACAGGGTCACTCGCAGTGAGGGATGAGCAACAGGGTCACTCGCAGTGAGGGAGGAGCAACAGGGTCACTCGCAGTGAGGGAGGAGCAACAGGGTCACTCGCAGTGAGAAAGGAGCAACGGGGTCACTCGCAATGAGGGAGGAGAAACAGGGTCACTCGCAGTGAGAAAGCAACAGGGTCACTCGCAGTGAGGCAGCAGCAACAGGGTCATTCGCAGTGAGGGAGGAGCAACAAGGTCACTCGCAGTGAGGGAGGAGCAACAGGGTCACTCGCAGTGAGAAAGGAGCAACAGGGTCACTCGCAGTGAGGGAGGAGCAACAGGGTCACTCGCAGTGAGGGAGGAGCAACGGGGTCACTCACAGTGAGGGAGGAGCAACAGGGTCACTCGCAGTGAGGGATGAGCAACAGGGTCACTCGCTGTGAGGGAGGAGCAACAGGGTCACTCGCAGTGAGGGAGGAGCAACAGGGCCACTCGCAGTGAGAAAGCAACAGGGTCACACGCAGGGAGAAAGCAACAGGGTCACTTGCAGTGAGAAAGCAACAGGGTCACTCGCAGTTAGGGAGGAGCAACAGGGTCACTCGCAGTGAGGGAGGAGCAACCGGGTCACTCGCAGCGAGGGAGGAGCAACAGGGTCATTCGCAGTGAGGGAGGAGCAACAAGGTCACTCGCAGTGAGGGAGGAGCAACAGGGTCACTCGCAGTGAGGGAGGAGCAACAGGGTCACTCGCAGTGAGAAAGGAGCAACAGGGTCACTCGCAGTGAGGGAGGAGCAACAGGGTCAATCGCAGTGCGGGGGGAGCAACAGGGTCACTCGCAGTGAGGGAGGAGCAACACGGTCACTGGCAGCAAGGGAGGAGCAACACGGTCACTGGCAGCAAGGGAGGAGCAACAGGGTCACTCGCAGTGAGGGAGGAGCAACAGGGTCACTCGCAGTGAGGGAGGAGCAACAGGGTCACTCGCAGTGAGAAAGCAACAGGGTCACACGCAGGGAGAAAGCAACAGGGTCACTTGCAGTGAGAAAGCAACAGGGTCACTCGCAGTGAGGGAGGAGCAACAGGGTCACTCGCAAAGAGGGAGTAGCAACAGGGTCACTCGCAGCGAGGGAGGAGCAACAGGGTCACTCGCAGCGAGGAAGGAGCAACAGGGTCACTCGCAGCCAAGGACGAGTAACAGGGTCACTCACAGTGAGGGAGGAGCAACAGGGTCACTCGCAGTGAGGGAGGAGCAACAGGGTCACTCGCAGTGAGGGAGGAGTAACAGGGTCACTCGCAGTGAGAAAGGAGCAACGGGGTCACTCGCAATGAGGGAGGAGAAACAGGGTCACTCGCAGTGAGAAAGCAACAGGGTCACTCGCAGTGAGGCAGCAGCAACAGGGTCATTCGCAGTGAGGGAGGAGCAACAAGGTCACTCGCAGTGAGGGAGGAGCAACAGGGTCACTCGCAGTGAGAAAGGAGCAACAGGGTCACTCGCAGTGAGGGAGGAGCAACAGGGTCACTCGCAGTGAGGGAGGAGCAACGGGGTCACTCACAGTGAGGGAGGAGCAACAGGGTCACTGGCAGCGAGGGAGGAGCAACAGGGTCATTCGCCGTGAGGGAGGAGCAACGGTGTCACTCGCAGTGAGGGAGGAGCAACAGGGTCACTCGCAGTGAGGGAGGAGCAACACGGTCACTGGCAGCAAGGGAGGAGCAACAGGGTCATTCGCAGTGAGGGAGGAGCAACAGGGTCACTCGCAGTGAGGGAGGAGCAACAGGGTCACTCGCAGTGAGGGAGGAGCAACAGGGTCACTCGCAGTGAGGGAGGAGCAACAGGGTCACTCGCAGTGAGAAAGGAGCAACAGGGTCACTCGCAGCGAGGGAGGAGCAACAGGGTCACTCGCCGTGAGAAAGGAGCAACAGGGTCACTCACAGTGAGAAAGGAGTAACAGGGTCATTCGCAGTGAAAAAGGAGCAACAGGGTCATTCGCAGTGAGGGAGGAGCAACAGGGTCACTCGCAGTGAGGGAGGAGCAACAGGGTCACTCGCAGTGAGGGAGGAGCAACAGGGTCACTGGCAGTGAGGGAGGAGCAACAGGGTCACTGGCAGTGAGGGAGGAGCAACAGGGTCACCCGCAGTGAGGGAGGAGCAACAGGGTCACTCGCAGTGAGAAAGCAACAGGGTTACTCGCAGTTAGAAAGGAGCAACAGGGTCACTCGCAGTGAGGGATGAGCAACAGGGTCACTCGCAGTGAGGGAGGAGCAACAGGGTCACTCGCAGTGAGGGAGGAGCAACAGGGTCACTCGCAGTGAGAAAGCAACAGGGTCACACGCAGGGAGAAAGCAACAGGGTCACTTGCAGTGAGAAAGCAACAGGGTCACTCGCAGTGAGGGAGGAGCAACAGGGTCACTCGCAAAGAGGGAGTAGCAACAGGGTCACTCGCAGCGAGGGAGGAGCAACAGGGTCACTCGCAGCGAGGAAGGAGCAACAGGGTCACTCGCAGCCAAGGACGAGTAACAGGGTCACTCACAGTGAGGGAGGAGCAACAGGGTCACTCGCAGTGAGGGAGGAGCAACAGGGTCACTCGCAGTGAGGGAGGAGTAACAGGGTCACTCGCAGTGAGAAAGGAGCAACGGGGTCACTCGCAATGAGGGAGGAGAAACAGGGTCACTCGCAGTGAGAAAGCAACAGGGTCACTCGCAGTGAGGCAGCAGCAACAGGGTCATTCGCAGTGAGGGAGGAGCAACAAGGTCACTCGCAGTGAGGGAGGAGCAACAGGGTCACTCGCAGTGAGAAAGGAGCAACAGGGTCACTCGCAGTGAGGGAGGAGCAACAGGGTCACTCGCAGTGAGGGAGGAGCAACGGGGTCACTCACAGTGAGGGAGGAGCAACAGGGTCACTGGCAGCGAGGGAGGAGCAACAGGGTCATTCGCCGTGAGGGAGGAGCAACGGTGTCACTCGCAGTGAGGGAGGAGCAACAGGGTCACTCGCAGTGAGGGAGGAGCAACACGGTCACTGGCAGCAAGGGAGGAGCAACAGGGTCATTCGCAGTGAGGGAGGAGCAACAGGGTCACTCGCAGTGAGGGAGGAGCAACGGGGTCACTCGCAGTGAGGGAGGAGCAACAGGGTCACTCGCAGTGAGGGAGGAGCAACAGGGTCACTCGCAGTGAGAAAGGAGCAACAGGGTCACTCGCAGCGAGGGAGGAGCAACAGGGTCACTCGCCGTGAGAAAGGAGCAACAGGGTCACTCACAGTGAGAAAGGAGTAACAGGGTCATTCGCAGTGAAAAAGGAGCAACAGGGTCATTCGCAGTGAGGGAGGAGCAACAGGGTCACTCGCAGTGAGGGCGGAGCAACAGGGTCATTCGCAGTGAAAAAGGAGCAACAGGGTCATTCGCAGTGAGGGAGGAACAACAGGGTCACTCGCAGTGAGGGAGGACCAAAAGGGTCACTCGCAGTGAGAAAGGAGCAACAGGGTCATTCGCAGTGAAAAAGGAGTAACAGGGTCATTCGCAGTGAGGGAGGAGCAACAGGGTCACTCGCAGTGAGGGAGGAGCAAAAGGGTCACTCGCAGTGAGGGAGGAGTAACAGGGTCACGCGCAGTGAGGGAGGAGCAACAGGGTCACTCGCAGTGAGGGAGGAGCAACGGGGTCATTCGCAGTGAGGGAGGAGCAACAGGGTCACTCACAGTGAGGGAGGAGCAACAGGGTCACTCGCAGTGAGGGAGGAGCTACAGGGTCACTCGCAGTGAGGGAGGAGCAACAGGGTCACTCGCTGTGAGGGAGGAGCAACAGGGTCACTCGCAGTGAGGGAGGAGCAACAGAGTCACTGGCAGTGAGGGAGGAGCAACAGGGTCACTCGCAGTGAGAAAGCAACAGGGTCACTTGCAGTGAGAAAGGGTCAACAGGGTCACTTGCAGTGAGAAAGCAACAGGGTCACTTGCAGTGAGAAAGGATCAACAGGGTCACTCGCAGTGAGAAAGGAGCAACAGGGTCACTCGCAGTGAGAAAGGAGCAACAGGGTCACTTGCAGTGAGAAAGGAGCAACATGGTCACTCGCAGTGAGAAACGAGCAGCAGGGTCACTTGCAGTGAGAAAGCAACTGTGTCACTCGCAGTGAGGGAGGAGCAACAGGGTCACTCGCAGTGAGGGAGGAGCAACGGGGTCATTCGCAGTGAGGGAGGAGCAACAGGGTCACTCGCAGTGAGAATGGAGCAACAGGGTGACTTGCAGTGAGAAAGCAACAGGGTCACTCACAGTGAGGGAGGAGCAACAGGGTCATTCGCAGTGAGGGAGGAGCAACGGTGTCACTCGCAGTGAGGGAGGAGCAACAGGGTCACTCGCAGTGAGGGAGGAGAAACAGGTTCACTCGCAGTGAGGGAGGAGCAACGGTGTCACTCGCAGTGAGGGAGGAGCAACAGGGTCACTCGCAGTGAGGGAGGAGCAACAGGGTCACTCGCAGTGAGGGAGGACCAAAAGGGTCACTCGCAGTGAGAAAGGAGCAACAGGGTCATTCGCAGTGAAAAAGGAGCAACAGGGTCAATCGCAGTGCGGGGGGAGCAACAGGGTCACTCGCAGTGAGGGATGAGCAACAGGGTCACTCGCAGTGAGGGAGGAGCAACAGGGTCACTCGCAGTGAGGAAGGAGCAACAGGGTCACTCGCAGTGAGGGATGAGCAACAGGGTCACTCGCTGTGAGGGAGGAGCAACAGGGTCACTCGCAGTGAGGGAGGAGCAACAGGGTCACTCGCAGTGAGGGAGGAGCAACAGGGTCACTGGCAGTGAGGGAGGAGCAACAGGGTCACTGGCAGTGAGGGAGGAGCAACAGGGTCACCCGCAGTGAGGGAGGAGCAACAGGGTCACTCGCAGTGAGAAAGCAACAGGGTCACTCGCAGTTAGAAAGGAGCAACAGGGTCACTCGCAGTGAGGGATGAGCAACAGGGTCACTCGCAGTGAGGGAGGAGCAACAGGGTCACTCGCAGTGAGGGAGGAGCAACAGGGTCACTCGCAGTGAGAAAGGAGCAACGGGGTCACTCGCAATGAGGGAGGAGAAACAGGGTCACTCGCAGTGAGAAAGCAACAGGGTCACTCGCAGTGAGGCAGCAGCAACAGGGTCATTCGCAGTGAGGGAGGAGCAACAAGGTCACTCGCAGTGAGGGAGGAGCAACAGGGTCACTCGCAGTGAGAAAGGAGCAACAGGGTCACTCGCAGTGAGGGAGGAGCAACAGGGTCACTCGCAGTGAGGGAGGAGCAACGGGGTCACTCACAGTGAGGGAGGAGCAACAGGGTCACTCGCAGTGAGGGATGAGCAACAGGGTCACTCGCTGTGAGGGAGGAGCAACAGGGTCACTCGCAGTGAGGGAGGAGCAACAGGGCCACTCGCAGTGAGAAAGCAACAGGGTCACACGCAGGGAGAAAGCAACAGGGTCACTTGCAGTGAGAAAGCAACAGGGTCACTCGCAGTTAGGGAGGAGCAACAGGGTCACTCGCAGTGAGGGAGGAGCAACCGGGTCACTCGCAGCGAGGGAGGAGCAACAGGGTCATTCGCAGTGAGGGAGGAGCAACAAGGTCACTCGCAGTGAGGGAGGAGCAACAGGGTCACTCGCAGTGAGGGAGGAGCAACAGGGTCACTCGCAGTGAGAAAGGAGCAACAGGGTCACTCGCAGTGAGGGAGGAGCAACAGGGTCACTCGCAGTGAGAAAGGAGCAACAGGGTCAATCGCAGTGCGGGGGGAGCAACAGGGTCACTCGCAGTGAGGGATGAGCAACAGGGTCACTCGCAGTGAGGGAGGAGCAACAGGGTCACTCGCAGTGAGGAAGGAGCAACAGGGTCACTCGCAGTGAGGGATGAGCAACAGGGTCACTCGCTGTGAGGGAGGAGCAACAGGGTCACTCGCAGTGAGGGAGGAGCAACAGGGTCACTCGCAGTGAGGGAGGAGCAACAGGGTCACTGGCAGTGAGGGAGGAGCAACAGGGTCACTGGCAGTGAGGGAGGAGCAACAGGGTCACCCGCAGTGAGGGAGGAGCAACAGGGTCACTCGCAGTGAGAAAGCAACAGGGTCACTCGCAGTTAGAAAGGAGCAACAGGGTCACTCGCAGTGAGGGATGAGCAGCAGGGTCACTCGCAGTGAGGGAGGAGCAACAGGGTCACTCGCAGTGAGGGAGGAGCAACAGGGTCACTCGCAGTGAGAAAGCAACAGGGTCACACGCAGGGAGAAAGCAACAGGGTCACTTGCAGTGAGAAAGCAACAGGGTCACTCGCAGTGAGGGAGGAGCAACAGGGTCACTCGCAAAGAGGGAGTAGCAACAGGGTCACTCGCAGCGAGGGAGGAGCAACAGGGTCACTCGCAGCGAGGAAGGAGCAACAGGGTCACTCGCAGCCAAGGACGAGTAACAGGGTCACTCACAGTGAGGGAGGAGCAACAGGGTCACTCGCAGTGAGGGAGGAGCAACAGGGTCACTCGCAGTGAGGGAGGAGTAACAGGGTCACTCGCAGTGAGAAAGGAGCAACGGGGTCACTCGCAATGAGGGAGGAGAAACAGGGTCACTCGCAGTGAGAAAGCAACAGGGTCACTCGCAGTGAGGCAGCAGCAACAGGGTCATTCGCAGTGAGGGAGGAGCAACAAGGTCACTCGCAGTGAGGGAGGAGCAACAGGGTCACTCGCAGTGAGAAAGGAGCAACAGGGTCACTCGCAGTGAGGGAGGAGCAACAGGGTCACTCGCAGTGAGGGAGGAGCAACGGGGTCACTCACAGTGAGGGAGGAGCAACAGGGTCACTGGCAGCGAGGGAGGAGCAACAGGGTCATTCGCCGTGAGGGAGGAGCAACGGTGTCACTCGCAGTGAGGGAGGAGCAACAGGGTCACTCGCAGTGAGGGAGGAGCAACACGGTCACTGGCAGCAAGGGAGGAGCTACAGGGTCATTCGCAGTGAGGGAGGAGCAACAGGGTCACTCGCAGTGAGGGAGGAGCAACAGGGTCACTCGCAGTGAGGGAGGAGCAACAGGGTCACTCGCAGTGAGGGAGGAGCAACAGGGTCACTCGCAGTGAGAAAGGAGCAACAGGGTCACTCGCAGCGAGGGAGGAGCAACAGGGTCACTCGCCGTGAGAAAGGAGCAACAGGGTCACTCACAGTGAGAAAGGAGTAACAGGGTCATTCGCAGTGAAAAAGGAGCAACAGGGTCATTCGCAGTGAGGGAGGAGCAACAGGGTCACTCGCAGTGAGGGAGGAGCAACAGGGTCATTCGCAGTGAAAAAGGAGCAACAGGGTCATTCGCAGTGAGGGAGGAACAACAGGGTCACTCGCAGTGAGGGAGGACCAAAAGGGTCACTCGCAGTGAGAAAGGAGCAACAGGGTCATTCGCAGTGAAAAAGGAGTAACAGGGTCATTCGCAGTGAGGGAGGAGCAACAGGGTCACTCGCAGTGAGGGAGGAGCAAAAGGGTCACTCGCAGTGAGGGAGGAGTAACAGGGTCACGCGCAGTGAGGGAGGAGCAACAGGGTCACTCGCAGTGAGGGAGGAGCAACGGGGTCATTCGCAGTGAGGGAGGAGCAACAGGGTCACTCACAGTGAGGGAGGAGCAACAGGGTCACTCGCAGTGAGGGAGGAGCTACAGGGTCACTCGCAGTGAGGGAGGAGCAACAGGGTCACTCGCTGTGAGGGAGGAGCAACAGGGTCACTCGCAGTGAGGGAGGAGCAACAGAGTCACTGGCAGTGAGGGAGGAGCAACAGGGTCACTCGCAGTGAGAAAGCAACAGGGTCACTTGCAGTGAGAAAGGGTCAACAGGGTCACTTGCAGTGAGAAAGCAACAGGGTCACTTGCAGTGAGAAAGGATCAACAGGGTCACTCGCAGTGAGAAAGGAGCAACAGGGTCACTCGCAGTGAGAAAGGAGCAACAGGGTCACTTGCAGTGAGAAAGGAGCAACATGGTCACTCGCAGTGAGAAACGAGCAGCAGGGTCACTTGCAGTGAGAAAGCAACTGTGTCACTCGCAGTGAGGGAGGAGCAACAGGGTCACTCGCAGTGAGGGAGGAGCAACGGGGTCATTCGCAGTGAGGGAGGAGCAACAGGGTCACTCGCAGTGAGAATGGAGCAACAGGGTGACTTGCAGTGAGAAAGCAACAGGGTCACTCACAGTGAGGGAGGAGCAACAGGGTCATTCGCAGTGAGGGAGGAGCAACGGTGTCACTCGCAGTGAGGGAGGAGCAACAGGGTCACTCGCAGTGAGGGAGGAGAAACAGGTTCACTCGCAGTGAGGGAGGAGCAACGGTGTCACTCGCAGTGAGGGAGGAGCAACAGGGTCACTCGCAGTGAGGGAGGAGCAACAGGGTCACTCGCAGTGAGGGAGGACCAAAAGGGTCACTCGCAGTGAGAAAGGAGCAACAGGGTCATTCGCAGTGAAAAAGGAGCAACAGGGTCAATCGCAGTGCGGGGGGAGCAACAGGGTCACTCGCAGTGAGGGATGAGCAACAGGGTCACTCGCAGTGAGGGAGGAGCAACAGGGTCACTCGCAGTGAGGAAGGAGCAACAGGGTCACTCGCAGTGAGGGATGAGCAACAGGGTCACTCGCTGTGAGGGAGGAGCAACAGGGTCACTCGCAGTGAGGGAGGAGCAACAGGGTCACTCGCAGTGAGGGAGGAGCAACAGGGTCACTGGCAGTGAGGGAGGAGCAACAGGGTCACTGGCAGTGAGGGAGGAGCAACAGGGTCACCCGCAGTGAGGGAGGAGCAACAGGGTCACTCGCAGTGAGAAAGCAACAGGGTCACTCGCAGTTAGAAAGGAGCAACAGGGTCACTCGCAGTGAGGGATGAGCAACAGGGTCACTCGCAGTGAGGGAGGAGCAACAGGGTCACTCGCAGTGAGGGAGGAGCAACAGGGTCACTCGCAGTGAGAAAGCAACAGGGTCACACGCAGGGAGAAAGCAACAGGGTCACTTGCAGTGAGAAAGCAACAGGGTCACTCGCAGTGAGGGAGGAGCAACAGGGTCACTCGCAAAGAGGGAGTAGCAACAGGGTCACTCGCAGCGAGGGAGGAGCAACAGGGTCACTCGCAGCGAGGAAGGAGCAACAGGGTCACTCGCAGCCAAGGACGAGTAACAGGGTCACTCACAGTGAGGGAGGAGCAACAGGGTCACTCGCAGTGAGGGAGGAGCAACAGGGTCACTCGCAGTGAGGGAGGAGTAACAGGGTCACTCGCAGTGAGAAAGGAGCAACGGGGTCACTCGCAATGAGGGAGGAGAAACAGGGTCACTCGCAGTGAGAAAGCAACAGGGTCACTCGCAGTGAGGCAGCAGCAACAGGGTCATTCGCAGTGAGGGAGGAGCAACAAGGTCACTCGCAGTGAGGGAGGAGCAACAGGGTCACTCGCAGTGAGAAAGGAGCAACAGGGTCACTCGCAGTGAGGGAGGAGCAACAGGGTCACTCGCAGTGAGGGAGGAGCAACGGGGTCACTCACAGTGAGGGAGGAGCAACAGGGTCACTGGCAGCGAGGGAGGAGCAACAGGGTCATTCGCCGTGAGGGAGGAGCAACGGTGTCACTCGCAGTGAGGGAGGAGCAACAGGGTCACTCGCAGTGAGGGAGGAGCAACACGGTCACTGGCAGCAAGGGAGGAGCAACAGGGTCATTCGCAGTGAGGGAGGAGCAACAGGGTCACTCGCAGTGAGGGAGGAGCAACAGGGTCACTCGCAGTGAGGGAGGAGCAACAGGGTCACTCGCAGTGAGGGAGGAGCAACAGGGTCACTCGCAGTGAGAAAGGAGCAACAGGGTCACTCGCAGCGAGGGAGGAGCAACAGGGTCACTCGCCGTGAGAAAGGAGCAACAGGGTCACTCACAGTGAGAAAGGAGTAACAGGGTCATTCGCAGTGAAAAAGGAGCAACAGGGTCATTCGCAGTGAGGGAGGAGCAACAGGGTCACTCGCAGTGAGGGAGGAGCAACAGGGTCACTCGCAGTGAGGGAGGAGCAACAGGGTCACTGGCAGTGAGGGAGGAGCAACAGGGTCACTGGCAGTGAGGGAGGAGCAACAGGGTCACCCGCAGTGAGGGAGGAGCAACAGGGTCACTCGCAGTGAGAAAGCAACAGGGTCACTCGCAGTTAGAAAGGAGCAACAGGGTCACTCGCAGTGAGGGATGAGCAACAGGGTCACTCGCAGTGAGGGAGGAGCAACAGGGTCACTCGCAGTGAGGGAGGAGCAACAGGGTCACTCGCAGTGAGAAAGCAACAGGGTCACACGCAGGGAGAAAGCAACAGGGTCACTTGCAGTGAGAAAGCAACAGGGTCACTCGCAGTGAGGGAGGAGCAACAGGGTCACTCGCAAAGAGGGAGTAGCAACAGGGTCACTCGCAGCGAGGGAGGAGCAACAGGGTCACTCGCAGCGAGGAAGGAGCAACAGGGTCACTCGCAGCCAAGGACGAGTAACAGGGTCACTCACTTTGAGGGAGGAGCAACAGGGTCACTCGCAGTGAGGGAGGAGCAACAGGGTCACTCGCAGTGAGGGAGGAGTAACAGGGTCACTCGCAGTGAGAAAGGAGCAACGGGGTCACTCGCAATGAGGGAGGAGAAACAGGGTCACTCGCAGTGAGAAAGCAACAGGGTCACTCGCAGTGAGGCAGCAGCAACAGGGTCATTCGCAGTGAGGGAGGAGCAACAAGGTCACTCGCAGTGAGGGAGGAGCAACAGGGTCACTCGCAGTGAGAAAGGAGCAACAGGGTCACTCGCAGTGAGGGAGGAGCAACAGGGTCACTCGCAGTGAGGGAGGAGCAACGGGGTCACTCACAGTGAGGGAGGAGCAACAGGGTCACTGGCAGCGAGGGAGGAGCAACAGGGTCATTCGCCGTGAGGGAGGAGCAACGGTGTCACTCGCAGTGAGGGAGGAGCAACAGGGTCACTCGCAGTGAGGGAGGAGCAACACGGT
This sequence comes from Mustelus asterias, assembly GCF_964213995.1. NCBI lineage: Eukaryota > Metazoa > Chordata > Chondrichthyes > Carcharhiniformes > Triakidae > Mustelus > Mustelus asterias. The sequence continues at coordinate 30,172,212 of NC_135818.1, forward strand.
CACTGGCAGCAAGGGAGGAGCAACAGGGTCATTCGCAGTGAGGGAGGAGCAACAGGGTCACACGCAGTGAGGGAGGAGCAACAGGGTCACTCGCAGTGAGGGAGGAGCAACAGGGTCACTCGCAGTGAGGGAGGAGCAACAGGGTCACTCGCAGTGAGAAAGGAGCAACAGGGTCACTCGCAGCGAGGGAGGAGCAACAGGGTCACTCGCCGTGAGAAAGGAGCAACAGGGTCACTCACAGTGAGAAAGGAGTAACAGGGTCATTCGCAGTGAAAAAGGAGCAACAGGGTCATTCGCAGTGAGGGAGGAGCAACAGGGTCACTCGCAGTGAGGGAGGAGCAACAGGGTCATTCGCAGTGAAAAAGGAGCAACAGGGTCATTCGCAGTGAGGGAGGAACAACAGGGTCACTCGCAGTGAGGGAGGACCAAAAGGGTCACTCGCAGTGAGAAAGGAGCAACAGGGTCATTCGCAGTGAAAAAGGAGTAACAGGGTCATTCGCAGTGAGGGAGGAGCAACAGGGTCACTCGCAGTGAGGGAGGAGCAAAAGGGTCACTCGCAGTGAGGGAGGAGTAACAGGGTCACGCGCAGTGAGGGAGGAGCAACAGGGTCACTCGCAGTGAGGGAGGAGCAACGGGGTCATTCGCAGTGAGGGAGGAGCAACAGGGTCACTCACAGTGAGGGAGGAGCAACAGGGTCACTCGCAGTGAGGGAGGAGCTACAGGGTCACTCGCAGTGAGGGAGGAGCAACAGGGTCACTCGCTGTGAGGGAGGAGCAACAGGGTCACTCGCAGTGAGGGAGGAGCAACAGAGTCACTGGCAGTGAGGGAGGAGCAACAGGGTCACTCGCAGTGAGAAAGCAACAGGGTCACTTGCAGTGAGAAAGGGTCAACAGGGTCACTTGCAGTGAGAAAGCAACAGGGTCACTTGCAGTGAGAAAGGATCAACAGGGTCACTCGCAGTGAGAAAGGAGCAACAGGGTCACTCGCAGTGAGAAAGGAGCAACAGGGTCACTTGCAGTGAGAAAGGAGCAACAGGGTCACTCGCAGTGAGAAACGAGCAGCAGGGTCACTTGCAGTGAGAAAGCAACTGTGTCACTCGCAGTGAGGGAGGAGCAACAGGGTCACTCGCAGTGAGGGAGGAGCAACGGGGTCATTCGCAGTGAGGGAGGAGCAACAGGGTCACTCGCAGTGAGAATGGAGCAACAGGGTGACTTGCAGTGAGAAAGCAACAGGGTCACTCACAGTGAGGGAGGAGCAACAGGGTCATTCGCAGTGAGGGAGGAGCAACGGTGTCACTCGCAGTGAGGGAGGAGCAACAGGGTCACTCGCAGTGAGGGAGGAGAAACAGGTTCACTCGCAGTGAGGGAGGAGCAACGGTGTCACTCGCAGTGAGGGAGGAGCAACAGGGTCACTCGCAGTGAGGGAGGAGCAACAGGGTCACTCGCAGTGAGGGAGGACCAAAAGGGTCACTCGCAGTGAGAAAGGAGCAACAGGGTCATTCGCAGTGAAAAAGGAGTAACAGGGTCATTCGCAGTGAGGGAGGAGCAACAGGTCACTCGCAGTGAGGGAGGAGCAAAAGGGTCACTCGCAGTTAGGGAGGAGTAACAGGGTCACGCGCAGTGAGGGAGGAGCAACAGGGTCACTCGCAGTGAGGGAGGAGCAACGGGGTCATTCGCAGTGAGGGAGGAGCAACAGGGTCACTCACAGTGAGGGAGGAGCAACAGGGTCACTCGCAGTGAGGGAGGAGCTACAGGGTCACTCGCAGTGAGGGAGGAGCAACAGGGTCACTCGCTGTGAGGGAGGAGCAACAGGGTCACTCGCAGTGAGGGAGGAGCAACAGAGTCACTGGCAGTGAGGGAGGAGCAACAGGGTCACTCGCAGTGAGAAAGCAACAGGGTCACTTGCAGTGAGAAAGGATCAACAGGGTCACTTGCAGTGAGAAAGCAACAGGGTCACTTGCAGTGAGAAAGGATCAACAGGGTCACTCGCAGTGAGAAAGGAGCAACAGGGTCACTCGCAGTGAGAAAGGAGCAACAGGGTCACTTGCAGTGAGAAAGGAGCAACATGGTCACTCGCAGTGAGAAACGAGCAGCAGGGTCACTTGCAGTGAGAAAGCAACTGTGTCACTCGCAGTGAGGGAGGAGCAACAGGGTCACTCGCAGTGAGGGAGGAGCAACGGGGTCATTCGCAGTGAGGGAGGAGCAACAGGGTCACTCACAGCGAGGGAGGTGCAACAGGGTCACTCGCAGCGAGGGAGGAGCAACAGGGTCACTCGCAGTGAGGGAGAAGCAACAGGGTCACTCGCAGTGAGAAAGGAGCAACAGGGTCACTCGCAGTGAGGGAGAAGCAACAGGGTCACTCGCAGTGAGGGAGGTGCAACAGGGTCACTCGCAGAGAGGGAGAAGCAACAGGGTGACTCGCAGAGAGGGAGAAGCAACAGGGTCACTCGCAGTGAGGGAGGAGCAACAGGGTCAATCGCAGTGAGAAAGGAGCAACAGGGTCACTCGCAGTGAGGGAGGAGCAACAGGGTCACTCGCAGTGAGAAAGGAGCGACAGGGTCACTCGCAGTTAGGGAGGAGCAACAGGGTCACTCGCAGTGAGGGAGGAGCAACCGGGTCACTCGCAGCGAGGGAGGAGCAACAGGGTCATTCGCAGTGAGGGAGGAGCAACAAGGTCACTCGCAGTGAGGGAGGAGCAACAGGGTCACTCGCAGTGAGGGAGGAGCAACAGGGTCACTCGCAGTGAGAAAGGAGCAACAGGGTCACTCGCAGTGAGGGAGGAGCAACAGGGTCACTCGCAGTGAGAAAGGAGCAACAGGGTCAATCGCAGTGCGGGGGGAGCAACAGGGTCACTCGCAGTGAGGGATGAGCAACAGGGTCACTCGCAGTGAGGGAGGAGCAACAGGGTCACTCGCAGTGAGGAAGGAGCAACAGGGTCACTCGCAGTGAGGGATGAGCAACAGGGTCACTGGCAGTGAGGGAGGAGCAACAGGGTCACTGGCAGTGAGGGAGGAGCAACAGGGTCACCCGCAGTGAGGGAGGAGCAACAGGGTCACTCGCAGTGAGAAAGCAACAGGGTCACTCGCAGTTAGAAAGGAGCAACAGGGTCACTCGCAGTGAGGGATGAGCAACAGGGTCACTCGCAGTGAGGGAGGAGCAACAGGGTCACTCGCAGTGAGGGAGGAGCAACAGGGTCACTCGCAGTGAGAAAGCAACAGGGTCACACGCAGGGAGAAAGCAACAGGGTCACTTGCAGTGAGAAAGCAACAGGGTCACTCGCAGTGAGGGAGGAGCAACAGGGTCACTCGCAAAGAGGGAGTAGCAACAGGGTCACTCGCAGCGAGGGAGGAGCAACAGGGTCACTCGCAGCCAAGGACGAGTAACAGGGTCACTCACAGTGAGGGAGGAGCAACAGGGTCACTCGCAGTGAGGGAGGAGCAACAGGGTCACTCGCAGTGAGGGAGGAGTAACAGGGTCACTCGCAGTGAGAAAGGAGCAACGGGGTCACTCGCAATGAGGGAGGAGAAACAGGGTCACTCGCAGTGAGAAAGCAACAGGGTCACTCGCAGTGAGGCAGCAGCAACAGGGTCATTCGCAGTGAGGGAGGAGCAACAAGGTCACTCGCAGTGAGGGAGGAGCAACAGGGTCACTCGCAGTGAGAAAGGAGCAACAGGGTCACTCGCAGTGAGGGAGGAGCAACAGGGTCACTCGCAGTGAGGGAGGAGCAACGGGGTCACTCACAGTGAGGGAGGAGCAACAGGGTCACAGGCAGCGAGGGAGGAGCAACAGGGTCATTCGCCGTGAGGGAGGAGCAACGGTGTCACTCGCAGTGAGGGAGGAGCAACAGGGTCACTCGCAGTGAGGGAGGAGCAACACGGTCACTGGCAGCAAGGGAGGAGCAACAGGGTCATTCGCAGTGAGGGAGGAGCAACAGGGTCACTCGCAGTGAGGGAGGAGCAACAGGGTCACTCGCAGTGAGGGAGGAGCAACAGGGTCACTCGCAGTGAGGGAGGAGCAACAGGGTCACTTGCAGTGAGAAAGGAGCAACAGGGTCACTCGCAGCGAGGGAGGAGCAACAGGGTCACTCGCCGTGAGAAAGGAGCAACAGGGTCACTCACAGTGAGAAAGGAGTAACAGGGTCATTCGCAGTGAAAAAGGAGCAACAGGGTCATTCGCAGTGAGGGAGGAGCAACAGGGTCACTCGCAGTGAGGGAGGAGCAACAGGGTCATTCGCAGTGAAAAAGGAGCAACAAGGTCATTCGCAGTGAGGGAGGAGCAACAGGGTCACTCGCAGTGAGGGAGGACCAAAAGGGTCACTCGCAGTGAGAAAGGAGCAACAGGGTCATTCGCAGTGAAAAAGGAGTAACAGGGTCATTCGCAGTGAGGGAGGAGCAACAGGGTCACTCGCAGTGAGGGAGGAGCAAAAGGGTCACTCGCAGTGAGGGAGGAGTAACAGGGTCAAGCGCAGTGAGGGAGGAGCAACAGGGTCACTCGCAGTGAGGGAGGAGCAACGGGGTCATTCGCAGTGAGGGAGGAGCAACAGGGTCACTCACAGTGAGGGAGGAGCAACAGGGTCACTCGCAGTGAGGGAGGAGCTACAGGGTCACTCGCAGTGAGGGAGGAGCAACAGGGTCACTCGCTGTGAGGGAGGAGCAACAGGGTCACTCGCAGTGAGGGAGGAGCAACAGAGTCACTGGCAGTGAGGGAGGAGCAACAGGGTCACTCGCAGTGAGAAAGCAACAGGGTCACTTGCAGTGAGAAAGGATCAACAGGGTCACTTGCAGTGAGAAAGCAACAGGGTCACTTGCAGTGAGAAAGGATCAACAGGGTCACTCGCAGTGAGAAAGGAGCAACAGGGTCACTCGCAGTGAGAAAGGAGCAACAGGGTCACTTGCAGTGAGAAAGGAGCAACATGGTCACTCGCAGTGAGAAACGAGCAGCAGGGTCACTTGCAGTGAGAAAGCAACTGTGTCACTCGCAGTGAGGGAGGAGCAACAGGGTCACTCGCAGTGAGGGAGGAGCAACGGGGTCATTCGCAGTGAGGGAGGAGCAACAGGGTCACTCGCAGTGAGAATGGAGCAACAGGGTGACTTGCAGTGAGAAAGCAACAGGGTCACTCACAGTGAGGGAGGAGCAACAGGGTCATTCGCAGTGAGGGAGGAGCAACGGTGTCACTCGCAGTGAGGGAGGAGCAACAGGGTCACTCGCAGTGAGGGAGGAGAAACAGGTTCACTCGCAGTGAGGGAGGAGCAACAGGGTCATTCGCAGTGAAAAAGGAGCAACAGGGTCATTCGCAGTGAGGGAGGAGCAACAGGGTCACTCGCAGTGAGGGAGGACCAAAAGGGTCACTCGCAGTGAGAAAGGAGCAACAGGGTCATTCGCTGTGAAAAAGGAGTAACAGGGTCATTCGCAGTGAGGGAGGAGCAACAGGGTCACTCGCAGTGAGGGAGGAGCAAAAGGGTCACTCGCAGTGAGGGAGGAGTAACAGGGTCAAGCGCAGTGAGGGAGGAGCAACAGGGTCACTCGCAGTGAGGGAGGAGCAACGGGGTCATTCGCAGTGAGGGAGGAGCAACAGGGTCACTCACAGTGAGGGAGGAGCAACAGGGTCACTCGCAGTGAGGGAGGAGCTACAGGGTCACTCGCAGTGAGGGAGGAGCAACAGGGTCACTCGCTGTGAGGGAGGAGCAACAGGGTCACTCGCAGTGAGGGAGGAGCAACAGAGTCACTGGCAGTGAGGGAGGAGCAACAGGGTCACTCGCAGTGAGAAAGCAACAGGGTCACTTGCAGTGAGAAAGGATCAACAGGGTCACTTGCAGTGAGAAAGCAACAGGGTCACTTGCAGTGAGAAAGGATCAACAGGGTCACTCGCAGTGAGAAAGGAGCAACAGGGTCACTCGCAGTGAGAAAGGAGCAACAGGGTCACTTGCAGTGAGAAAGGAGCAACATGGTCACTCGCAGTGAGAAACGAGCAGCAGGGTCACTTGCAGTGAGAAAGCAACTGTGTCACTCGCAGTGAGGGAGGAGCAACAGGGTCATTCGCAGTGAGGGAGGAGCAACGGGGTCATTCGCAGTGAGGGAGGAGCAACAGGGTCACTCGCAGTGAGAATGGAGCAACAGGGTGACTTGCAGTGAGAAAGCAACAGGGTCACTCACAGTGAGGGAGGAGCAACAGGGTCATTCGCAGTGAGGGAGGAGCAACGGTGTCACTCGCAGTGAGGGAGGAGCAACAGGGTCACTCGCAGTGAGGGAGGAGAAACAGGTTCACTCGCAGTGAGGGAGGAGCAACGGTGTCACTCGCAGTGAGGGAGGAGCAACAGGGTCACTCGCAGTGGGGGAGGAGCAACAGGGTCACTCGCAGTGAGGGAGGACCAAAAGGGTCACTCGCAGTGAGAAAGGAGCAACAGGGTCATTCGCAGTGAAAAAGGAGTAACAGGGTCATTCGCAGTGAGGGAGGAGCAACAGGTCACTCGCAGTGAGGGAGGAGCAAAAGGGTCACGCGCAGTTAGGGAGGTGTAACAGGGTCACGCGCAGTGAGGGAGGAGCAACAGGGTCACTCGCAGTGAGGGAGGAGCAACGGGGTCATTCGCAGTGAGGGAGGAGCAACAGGGTCACTCACAGTGAGGGAGGAGCAACAGGGTCACTCGCAGTGAGGGAGGAGCTACAGGGTCACTCGCAGTGAGGGAGGAGCAACAGGGTCACTCGCTGTGAGGGAGGAGCAACAGGGTCACTCGCAGTGAGGGAGGAGCAACAGAGTCACTGGCAGTGAGGGAGGAGCAACAGGGTCACTCGCAGTGAGAAAGCAACAGGGTCACTTGCAGTGAGAAAGGATCAACAGGGTCACTTGCAGTGAGAAAGCAACAGGGTCACTTGCAGTGAGAAAGGATCAACAGGGTCACTCGCAGTGAGAAAGGAGCAACAGGGTCACTCGCAGTGAGAAAGGAGCAACAGGGTCACTTGCAGTGAGAAAGGAGCAACATGGTCACTCGCAGTGAGAAACGAGCAGCAGGGTCACTTGCAGTGAGAAAGCAGCTGTGTCACTCGCAGTGAGGGAGGAGCAACAGGGTCACTCGCAGTGAGGGAGGAGCAACGGGGTCATTCGCAGTGAGGGAGGAGCAACAGGGTCACTCGCAGTGAGAATGGAGCAACAGGGTGACTTGCAGTGAGAAAGCAACAGGGTCACTCACAGTGAGGGAGGAGCAACAGGGTCATTCGCAGTGAGGGAGGAGCAACGGTGTCACTCGCAGTGAGGGAGGAGCAACAGGGTCACTCGCAGTGAGGGAGGAGCAACGGGATCACTCGCAGTGAGGGAGGAGCAACGGTGTCACTCGCAGTGAGGGAGGAGCAACAGGGTCACTCGCAGTGAGGGAGGAGCAACAGGGTCACTCGCAGTGAGGGAGGAGCAACAGGGTCATTCGCAGTGAGGGAGGAGCAACAGGGTCAGTCGCAGTGAGGGAGGAGCAACAGGGTCACTCACAGTGAGGGAGGAGCAACAGGGTCAGTCGCAGTGAGGGAGGAGCAACAGGGTCACTCGCAGTGAGGGAGGACCAACAGGGTCACTCGCTGTGAGGGAGGAGCAACAGGGTCACTCGCAGTGAGGGAGGAGCAACAGGGTCACTGGAAGCGAGGGAGGAGCAACAGGGTCATTCGCAGTGAGGGAGGAGCAACGGTGTCACTCGCAGTGAGGGAGGAGCAACAGGGTCACTCGCAGTGAGGGAGGAGCAACAGGGTCACTCGCCGTGAGAAAGGAGCAACAGGGTCACTCGCAGTGAGAAAGGTGCAAAAGGGTCAATCGCAGTGAGGGAGGAGCAACAGGGTCAATCGCAGTGAGGGAGGAGCAACAGGGTCACTCGCAGTGAGAAAGGAGCAACAGGGTCACTCGCAGTGAGGGAGGAGCAACAGGGTCATTCGCAGTGAGAAAGGAGCAACAGGGTCACTCGCAGTGAGAAAGGTGCAAAAGGGTTAATCGCAGTGAGAAAGGAGCAACAGGGTCATTCGCAGTGAGAAAGGAGCAACAGGATCACTCGCAGTGAGGGAGGAGCAACAGGGTCACTCGCAGTGAGGGAGGAGCAACAGGGTCAATCGCAGAGAGGGAGGAGCCACAGTGTCACTCGCAGTGAGGGAGGAGCAACAGGGTCACTCGCAGTGAGGGAGGAGCAAAAGGGTCACTCGCAGTGAGGGAGGGGTAACAGGGTCACGCGCAGTGAGGGAGGAGCAACAGGGTCACTCGCAGTGAGGGAGGAGCAACGGGGTCATTCGCAGAGAGGGAGGAGCGACAGGGTCACTCGCAGTGAGGAAGGAGCAACAGGGTCACTCGCAGCGAGGGAGGTGCAACAGGGTCACTCGCAGCGAGGGAGGAGCAACAGGGTCACTCGCAGCGAGGGAGGAGCAACAGGGTCACTTGCAGTGAGAAAGGAGCAACAGGGTCACTCGCAGCGAGGGAGGAGCAACAGGGTCACTCGCAGTGAGGGAGGAGCAACAGGGTCACTCGCAGTGAGGGAGGAGCAACAGGGTCACTCGCAGTGAGGGAGGAGCAACAGGGTCACTCCCAGTGAGAAAGCAACAGGGTCACTCGCAGTGAGGGAGGAGCAACAGGGTCACTCGCAGTGAGGGAGGAGCAACAGGGTCACTCGCAGTGAGGGAGGAGCAACAGGGTCACGCGCAGTGAGGGAGGAGCAACAGAGTCACTCGCAGTGAGGGAGGAGCAACGGGGTAATTCGCAGTGAGGGAGGCGCAACGGGGTCACTCGCAGTGAGAAAGGAGCAACGGGGTCACTTGCAGTGAGGGAGGAGCAACAGAGTCACTCGCAGTGAGGGAGGAGCAACGGGGTCACTCGCTGTGAGGGAGGAGCAACAGGGTCACTCACAGTGAGGGAGGAGCAACAGGGTCACTCGCAGTGAGGGAGGAGCAACAGAGTCACTGGCAGTGAGGGAGGAGCAACAAGGTCACTCGCAGTGAGAAAGCAACAGGGTCACTTGCAGTGAGAAAGGATCAACAGGGTCACTTGCAGTGAGAAAGCAACAGGGTCACTCGCAGTGAGAAAGCAACAGGGTCACTCGCAGTGAGGGAGGAGCAACAGAGTCACTGGCAGTGAGAAAGGAGCAACAGGGTCACTCGCAGTGAGAAAGCAACAGGGTCACTCGCAGTGAGAAAGGAGCAACATGGTCACTCGCAGTGAGAAACGAGCAGCAGGGTCACTCGCAGTGAGAAAGGAGTAACAGGGTCACTAGCAGTGAGAAAGCAACAGGGTCACTCGCAGTGAGGGAGGAGCAACAGGGTCACTCGCAGTGAGTGAGGAGCAACGGGGTCATTCGCAGTGAGGGAGGAGCAACAGGGTCACTCGCAGTGAGAATGGAGCAACAGGGTGACTTGCAGTGAGAAAGCAACAGGGTCACTCACACTGAGGGAGGAGCAACAGGGTCACTGGCAGCGAGGGAGGAGCAACAGGGTCATTCGCAGTGAGGGAGGAGCAACGGTGTCACTCGCAGTGAGGGAGGAGCAACTGGGTCACTCTCAGTGAGGGAGGAGCAACACGGTCACTGGCAGCGAGGGAGGAGCAACAGGGTCATTCGCAGTGAAGGAGGAGCAACAGGGTCACTCGCAGTGAGGGAGGAGCAACAGGGTCACTCGCAGTGAGGGAGGACCAACAGGGTCACTCGCAGTGAGGGAGGAGCAACAGGGTCACTCGCAGTGAGAACGGAGCAACAGGGTCACTCGCAGCGAGGGAGGAGCAACAGGGTCACTCGCCGTGAGAAAGGAGCAACAGGGTCACTCACAGTGAGAAAGGTGCAAAAGGGTCAATCGCAGTGAGAAAGGAGCAACAGGGTCATCCGCAGTGAAAAAGGAGCAACAGGGTCATTCGCAGTGAGGGAGGAGCAACAGGGTCACTCGCAGTGAGGGAGGAGCAAAAGGGTCACTCGCAGTGAGGGAGGAGTAACAGGGTCACGCGCAGTGAGCGAGGAGCAACAGGGTCACTCGCAGTGAGGGAGGAGCAACGGGGTCATTCGCAGTGAGGGAGGAGCAACAGGGTCACTCACAGTGAGGGAGGAGCAACAGGGTCACTCGCAGTGAGGGAGGAGCTACAGGGTCACTCGCAGTGAGGGAGGAGCAACAGGGCCACTCGCTGTGAGGGAGGAGCAACAGGGTCACTCGCAGTGAGGGAGGAGCAACAGAGTCACTGGCAGTGAGGGAGGAGAAACAGGGTCACTCGCAGTGAGAAAGCAACAGGGTCACTTGCAGTGAGAAAGGATCAACAGGGTCACTTGCAGTGAGAAAGCAACAGGGTCATTTGCAGTGAGAAAGGATCAACAGGGTCACTCGCAGTGAGAAAGGAGCAACAGGGTCACTCGCAGTGAGAAAGGAGCAACAGGGTCACTTGCAGTGAGAAAGGAGCAACATGGTCACTCGCAGTGAGAAACGAGCAGCAGGGTCACTTGCAGTGAGAAAGCAACAGTGTCACTCGCAGTGAGGGAGGAGCAACAGGGTCACTCGCAGTGAGGGAGGAGCAACGGGGTCATTCGCAGTGAGGGAGGAGCAACAGGGTCACTCGCAGTGAGAATGGTGCAACAGGGTGACTTGCAGTGAGAAAGCAACAGGGTCACTCACAGTGAGGGAGGAGCAACAGGGTCATTCGCAGTGAGGGAGGAGCAACGGTGTCACTCGCAGTGAGGGAGGAGCAACAGGGTCACTCGCAGTGAGGGAGGAGCAACAGGGTCACTCGCAGTGAGGGAGGAGCAACGGTGTCACTCGCAGTGAGGGAGGAGCAACAGGGTCACTCGCAGTGAGGGAGGAGCAACAGGGTCACTCGCAGTGAGGGAGGAGCAACAGGGTCACTCGCAGTGAGAAAGGAGCAACAGGGTCACTCGCAGTGAGAAAGGAGCAACAGGGTCACTCGCAGTGAGGGAGGAGCAACGGTGTCACTCGCAGTGAGGGAGGAGCAACAGGGTCACTCGCAGTGAGGGAGGAGCAACAGGGTCACTGGCAGCGAGGGAGGAGCAACAGGGTCATTCGCAGTGAGGGAGGAGCAACGGTGTCACTCGCAGTGAGGGAGGAGCAACAGGGTCAGTCGCAGTGAGGGAGGAGCAACAGGGTCACTCGCCGTGAGAAAGGAGCAACAGGGTCACTCGCAGTGAGAAAGGTGCAAAACGGTCAATCGCAGTGAAGGAGGAGCAACAGGGTCACGCGCAGTGAGAAAGGAGCAACAGGGTCACTCGCAGTGAGGGAGGAGCAACAGGGTCATTCGCAGTGAGAAAGGAGCAACAGGGTCACTCGCAGTGAGGGAGGAGCAACAGGGTCACTCGCAGTGAGAAAGGTGCAAAAGGGTCAATCGCAGTGAGAAAGGAGCAACAGGGTCATTCGCAGTGAGAAAGGAGCAACAGGGTCACTCACAGTGAGGGAGGAGCAACAGGGTCACTCGCAGTGAGGGAGGAGCAACAGGGTCAATCGCAGAGAGGGAGGAGCCACAGTGTCACTCGCAGTGAGGGAGGAGCAACAGGGTCACTCGCAGTGAGGGAGGAGCAAAAGGGTCACTCGCAGTGAGGGAGGGGTAACAGGGTCACGCGCAGTGAGGGAGGAGCAACAGGGTCACTCGCAGTGAGGGAGGAGCAACGGGGTCATTCGCAGTGAGGGAGGAGCGACAGGGTCACTCGCAGTGAGGAAGGAGCAACAGGGTCACTCGCAGCGAGGGAGGTGCAACAGGGTGACTCGCAGCGAGGGAGGAGCAACAGGGTCACTCGCAGCGAGGGAGGAGCACCTGGGTCACTCGCAGTGAGAAAGGAGCAACAGGGTCACTCGCAGCGAGGGAGGAGCAACAGTGTCACTCGCAGTGAGGGAGGAGCAACAGGGTCACTCGCAGTGAGGGAGGAGCAACAGGGTCACTCGCAGTGAGGGAGGAGCAACAGGGTCACTCGCAGTGAGAAAGCAACAGGGTCACTCGCAGTGAGAGAGGAGCAACAGGGTCACTCGCAGTGAGGGAGGAGCAACAGGGTCACTCGCAGTGAGGGAGGAGCAACAGGGTCACTCGCAGTGAGGGAGGAGCAACGGGGTCACTCACAGTGAGGGAGCAGCAACAGGGTCACTCGCAGTGAGAAAGGAGCAACGGGGTCACTCGCAGTGAGGGAGGAGCAACAGAGTCACTCGCAGTGAGGGAGGAGCAACGGGGTCATTCACAGTGAGGGAGGAGCAACGGGGTCACTCGCAGTGAGAAAGGAGCAACGGGGTCACTCGCAGTGAGGGAGGAGCAACAGAGTCACTCGCAGTGAGGGAGGAGCAACGGGGTCACTCGCTGTGAGGGAGGAGCAACAGGGTCACTCACAGTGAGGGAGGAGCAACAGGGTCACTCGCAGTGAGGGAGGAGCAACAGAGTCACTGGCAGTGAGGGAGGAGCAACAGGGTCACTCGCAGTGAGAAAGCAACAGGGTCACTTGCAGTGAGAAAGGATCAACAGGGTCACTTGCAGTGAGAAAGCAACAGGGTCACTCACAGTGAGAAAGCAACAGGGTCACTCGCAGTGAGGGAGGAGCAACAGAGTCACTGGCAGTGAGAAAGGAGCAACAGGGTCACTCGCAGTGAGAAAGCAACAGGGTCACTTGCAGTGAGAAAGGAGCAACATGGTCACTCGCAGTGAGAAAGCAACAGGGTCACTCGCAGTGAGGGAGGAGCAACAGGTTCACTCGCAGTGAGGGAGGAGCAACGGGGTCATTCGCAGTGAGGGAGGAGCAACAGGGTCACTCGCAGTGAGGGAGGAGCAACAGGGTCACTCGCAGTGAGGGAGGAGCAACAGGGTCACTCGCAGTGAGGGTGGAGCAACAGGGTCACTCGCAGTGAGGGAGGAGCAACAGGGTCACTGGCAGCGAGGGAGGAGCAACAGGGTCATTCGCAGTGAGGGAGGAGCAACAGGGTCATTCGCAGTGAGGGAGGAGCAACAGGGTCATTCGCAGTGAGGGAGGAGCAACGGTGTCACTCGCAGTGAGGGAGGAGCAACAGGGTCACTCGCAGTGAGAAAGGAGCAACAGGGTCACTCGCAGTGAGGGAGGAGCAACAGGGTCACTCGCAGTGAAAGAGGAGCAACAGGGTGACTCGCAGTGAAAAAGGAGCAACAGGGTCAATCGCAGAGAGGGGGGAGCCACAGTGTCACTCGCAGTGAGGGAGGAGCAAAAGGGTCACTCGCAGTGAGGGAGGGGTAACAGGGTCACTCGCAGTGAAAGAGGAGCAACAGGGTCACTCGCAGTGAAAAAGGAGCAACAGGGTCAATCGCAGAGAGGGGGGAGCGACAGTTTCACTCGCAGTGAGAAAGGAGCAAAAGGGTCACTCGCAGTGAGGGAGGGGTAACAGGGTCACGCGCAGTGAGGGAGGAGCAACAGGGTCACTCGCAGTGAGGGAGGAGCAACAGGGTCACTCGCAGTGAGGGAGGAGCAACAGGGTCACTCGCAGTGAGGGTGGAGCAACAGGGTCACTCGCAGTGAGGGAGGAGCAACAGGGTCACTGGCAGCGAGGGAGGAGCAACAGGGTCATTCGCAGTGAGGGAGGAGCAACAGGGTCATTCGCAGTGAGGGAGGAGCAACAGGGTCATTCGCAGTGAGGGAGGAGCAACGGTGTCACTCGCAGTGAGGGAGGAGCAACAGGGTCACTCGCAGTGAGGGAGGAGCAACAGGGTCACTCGCAGTGAGGGAGGAGCAACAGGGTCACTCGCAGTGAAAGAGGAGCAACAGGGTGACTCGCAGTGAAAAAGGAGCAACAGGGTCAATCGCAGAGAGGGCGGAGCCACAGTGTCACTCGCAGTGAGGGAGGAGCAAAAGGGTCACTCGCAGTGAGGGAGGGGTAACAGGGTCACTCGCAGTGAAAGAGGAGCAACAGGGTCACTCGCAGTGAAAAAGGAGCAACAGGGTCAATCGCAGAGAGGGGGGAGCCACAGTGTCACTCGCAGTGAGAAAGGAGCAAAAGGGTCACTCGCAGTGAGGGAGGGGTAACAGGGTCACGCGCAGTGAGGGAGGAGCAACAGGGTCACTCGCAGTGAGGGAGGAGCAAAAGGGTCACTCGCAGTGAGGGAGGGGTAACACGGTCACGCGCAGTGAGGGAGGAGCAACAGGGTCACTCGCAGTGAGGGAGGAGCAACGGGGTCATTCGCAGTGAGGGAGGGGTAACAGGGTCACGCGCAGTGAGGGAGGGGTAACAGGGTCACGCGCAGTGAGGGAGGAGCAACAGGGTCACTCGCAGTGAGGGAGGGGTAACAGGGTCACGCGCAGTGAGGGAGGAGCAACAGGGTCACTCGCAGTGAGGGAGGAGCAACGGGGTCATTCGCAGTGAGGGAGGAGCGACAGGGTCACTCGCAGTGAGGGAGGAGCAACAGGGTCACTCGCAGCGAGGGAGGTGCAACAGGGTCACTCGCAGCGAGGGAGGAGCAACAGGGTCACTCGCAGCGAGGGAGGAGCAACAGGGTCACTCGCAGTGAGAAAGGAGCAACAGGGTCACTCGCAGCGAGGGAGGAGCAACAGGGTCACTCGCAGTGAGAAAGGAGCAACAGGGTCACTCGCAGAGAGGGAGAAGCAACAGGGTCACTCGCAGTGAGGGAGGTGCAACAGGGTCACTCGCAGTGAGGGAGAAGCAACAGGGTCACTCGCAGTGAGAAAGGAGCAACAGGGTCACTCGCAGTGAGGGAGGTGCAACAGGGTCACTCGCAGAGAGGGAGAAGCAACAGGGTCACTCGCAGAGAGGGAGAAGCAACAGGGTGACTCGCAGAGAGGGAGAAGCAACAGGGTCACTCGCAGTGAGGGAGGAGCAACAGGGTCAATCGCAGTGAGAAAGGAGCAACAGGGTCAATCGCAGTGAGAAAGGAGCGACAGGGTCACTCGCAGTTAGGGAGGAGCAACAGGGTCACTCGCAGTGAGGGAGGAGCAACCGGGTCACTCGCAGCGAGGGAGGAGCAACAGGGTCATTCGCAGTGAGGGAGGAGCAACAAGGTCACTCGCAGTGAGGGAGGAGCAACAGGGTCACTCGCAGTGAGGCAGGAGCAACAGGGTCAATCGCAGTGAGAAAGGAGCAACAGGGTCACTCGCAGTGAGGGAGGAGCAACACGGTCACTCGCAGTGAGGGAGGAGCAACGGGGTCACTCGCAGTGAGAAAGGAGCAACAGGGTCACTCGCAGTGAGGGAGGAGCAACAGCGTCAATCGCAGTGCGGGGGGAGCAACAGGGTCACTCGCAGTGAGGGAGGAGCAACAGCGTCAATCGCAGTGCGGGGGGAGCAACACGGTCACTCGCAGTGAGGGAGGAGCAACGGGGTCACTCGCAGTGAGAAAGGAGCAACAGGGTCATTCGCAGTGAGGGAGGAGCAACGGGGTCATTCGCAGTGAGGAAGGAGAAACAGGGTCACTCGCAGCGAGGGAGGTGCAACAGGGTGACTCGCAGCGAGGGAGGAGCAACAGGGTCACTCGCAGCAAGGGAGGAGCACCTGGGTCACTCGCAGTGAGAAAGGAGCAACAGGGTCACTCGCAGCGAGGGAGGAGCAACAGTGTCACTCGCAGTGAGGGAGGAGCAACAGGGTCACTCGCAGTGAGGGAGGAGCAACAGGGTCACTCGCAGTGAGGGAGGAGCAACAGGGTCACTCGCAGTGAGAAAGCAACAGGGTCACTCGCAGTGAGAGAGGAGCAACAGGGTCACTCGCAGTGAGGGAGGAGCAACAGGGTCACTCGCAGTGAGGGAGGAGCAACAGGGTCACTCGCAGTGAGGGAGGAGCAACGGGGTCACTCACAGTGAGGGAGCAGCAACAGGGTCACTCGCAGTGAGAAAGGAGCAACGGGGTCACTCGCAGTGACGGAGGAGCAACAGAGTCACTCGCAGTGAGGGAGGAGCAACGGGGTCATTCACAGTGAGGGAGGAGCAACGGGGTCACTCGCAGTGAGAAAGGAGCAACGGGGTCACTCGCAGTGAGGGAGGAGCAACAGAGTCACTCGCAGTGAGGGAGGAGCAACGGGGTCACTCGCTGTGAGGGAGGAGCAACAGGGTCACTCACAGTGAGGGAGGAGCAACAGGGTCACTCGCAGTGAGGGAGGAGCAACAGAGTCACTGGCAGTGAGGGAGGAGCAACAGGGTCACTCGCAGTGAGAAAGCAACAGGGTCACTTGCAGTGAGAAAGGATCAACAGGGTCACTTGCAGTGAGAAAGCAACAGGGTCACTCACAGTGAGAAAGCAACAGGGTCACTCGCAGTGAGGGAGGAGCAACAGAGTCACTGGCAGTGAGAAAGGAGCAACAGGGTCACTCGCAGTGAGAAAGCAACAGGGTCACTTGCAGTGAGAAAGGAGCAACATGGTCACTCGCAGTGAGAAAGCAACAGGGTCACTCGCAGTGAGGGAGGAGCAACAGGGTCACTCGCAGTGAGGGAGGAGCAACGGGGTCATTCGCAGTGAGGGAGGAGCAACAGGGTCACTCGCAGTGAGAATGGAGCAACAGGGTGACTTGCAGTGAGAAAGCAACAGGGTCATTCGCAGTGAGGGAGGAGCAACGGTGTCACTCGCAGTGAGGGAGGAGCAACAGGGTCACTCGCAGTGAGGGAGGAGCAACAGGGTCACTGGCAGCAAGGGAGGAGCAACAGGGTCATTCGCAGTGAGGGAGGAGCAACGGTGTCACTCGCAGTGAGGGAGGAGCAACAGGGTCACTCGCAGTGAGGGAGGAGCAACAGGGTCACTCGCAGTGAGGGAGGAGCAACAGGGTCACTCGCAGTGAGGGTGGAGCAACAGGGTCACTCGCAGTGAGGGAGGAGCAACAGGGTCACTGGCAGCGAGGGAGGAGCAACAGGGTCATTCGCAGTGAGGGAGGAGCAACAGGGTCATTCGCAGTGAGGGAGGAGCAACAGGGTCATTCGCAGTGAGGGAGGAGCAACGGTGTCACTCGCAGTGAGGGAGGAGCAACAGGGTCACTCGCAGTGAGAAAGGAGCAACAGGGTCACTCGCAGTGAGGGAGGAGCAACAGGGTCACTCGCAGTGAAAGAGGAGCAACAGGGTCAATCGCAGAGAGGGGGGAGCCACAGTGTCACTCGCAGTGAGGGAGGAGCAAAAGGGTCACTCGCAGTGAGGGAGGGGTAACAGGGTCACTCGCAGTGAAAGAGGAGCAACAGGGTCACTCGCAGTGAAAAAGGAGCAACAGGGTCAATCGCAGAGAGGGGGGAGCCACAGTGTCACTCGCAGTGAGAAAGGAGCAAAAGGGTCACTCGCAGTGAGGGAGGGGTAACAGGGTCACGCGCAGTGAGGGAGGAGCAACAGGGTCACTCGCAGTGAGGGAGGAGCAACAGGGTCACTCGCAGTGAGGGAGGAGCAACAGGGTCACTCGCAGTGAGGGTGGAGCAACAGGGCCACTCGCAGTGAGGGAGGAGCAACAGGGTCACTGGCAGCGAGGGAGGAGCAACAGGGTCATTCGCAGTGAGGGAGGAGCAACAGGGTCATTCGCAGTGAGGGAGGAGCAACAGGGTCATTCGCAGTGAGGGAGGAGCAACGGTGTCACTCGCAGTGAGGGAGGAGCAACAGGGTCACTCGCAGTGAGAAAGGAGCAACAGGGTCACTCGCAGTGAGGGAGGAGCAACAGGGTCACTCGCAGTGAAAGAGGAGCAACAGGGTGACTCGCAGTGAAAAAGGAGCAACAGGGTCAATCGCAGAGAGGGGGGAGCCACAGTGTCACTCGCAGTGAGGGAGGAGCAAAAGGGTCACTCGCAGTGAGGGAGGGGTAACAGGGTCACTCGCAGTGAAAGAGGAGCAACAGGGTCACTCGCAGTGAGAAAGGAGCAAAAGGGTCACTCGCAGAGAGGGAGGGGTAACAGGGTCACGCGCAGTGAGGGAGGAGCAACAGGGTCACTCGCAGTGAGGGAGGAGCAAAAGGGTCACTCGCAGTGAGGGAGGGGTAACAGGGTCACGCGCAGTGAGGGAGGAGCAACAGGGTCACTCGCAGTGAGGGAGGAGCAACGGGGTCATTCGCAGTGAGGGAGGGGTAACAGGGTCACGCGCAGTGAGGGAGGGGTAACAGGGTCACGCGCAGTGAGGGAGGAGCAACAGGGTCACTCGCAGTGAGGGAGGGGTAACAGGGTCACTCGCAGTGAGGGAGGAGCAACAGGGTCACTCGCAGTGAGGGAGGAGCAACGGGGTCATTCGCAGTGAGGGAGGAGCGACAGGGTCACTCGCAGTGAGGGAGGAGCAACAGGGTCACTCGCAGCGAGGGAGGTGCAACAGGGTCACTCGCAGCGAGGGAGGAGCAACAGGGTCACTCGCAGTGAGAAAGGAGCAACAGGGTCACTCGCAGCGAGGGAGGAGCAACAGGGTCACTCGCAGCGAGGGAGGAGCAACAGGGTCACTCGCAGTGAGAAAGGAGCAACAGGTTCACTCGCAGCGAGGGAGGAGCAGCAGGGTCACTCGCAGCGAGGGAGGAGCAACAGGGTCACTCGCAGTGAGAAAGGAGCAACAGGGTCACTCGCAGCGAGGGAGGAGCAACAGGGTCACTCGCAGTGAGAAAGGAGCAACAGGGTCACTCGCAGAGAGGGAGAAGCAACAGGGTCACTCGCAGTGAGGGAGGTGCAACAGGGTCACTCGCAGCGAGGGAGGTGCAACAGGGTCACTCGCAGCGAGGGAGGTGCAACAGGGTCACTCGCAGCGAGGGAGGAGCAACAGGGTCACTCGCAGTGAGGGAGGAGCAACAGGGTCACTGGCAGTGAGGGAGGAGCAACAGGGTCATTCGCAGTGAGGGAGGAGCAACGGTGTCACTCTCAGTGAGGGAGGAGCAACAGGGTCACTCGCAGTGAGGGAGGAGCAACAGGGTCACTCGCAGTGAGGGAGGAGCAACAGGGTCACTCGCAGTGAGGGTGGAGCAACAGGGTCACTCGCAGTGAGGGAGGAGCAACAGGGTCACTGGCAGCGAGGGAGGAGCAACAGGGTCATTCGCAGTGAGGGAGGAGCAACAGGGTCATTCGCAGTGAGGGAGGAGCAACAGGGTCATTCGCAGTGAGGGAGGAGCAACGGTGTCACTCGCAGTGAGGGAGGAGCAACAGGGTCACTCGCAGTGAGAAAGGAGCAACAGGGTCACTCGCAGTGAGGGAGGAGCAACAGGGTCACTCGCAGTGAAAGAGGAGCAACAGGGTGACTCGCAGTGAAAAAGGAGCAACAGGGTCAATCGCAGAGAGGGGGGAGCCACAGTGTCACTCGCAGTGAGGGAGGAGCAAAAGGGTCACTCGCAGTGAGGGAGGGGTAACAGGGTCACTCGCAGTGAAAGAGGAGCAACAGGGTCACTCGCAGTGAAAAAGGAGCAACAGGGTCAATCGCAGAGAGGGGGGAGCCACAGTGTCACTCGCAGTGAGAAAGGAGCAAAAGGGTCACTCGCAGTGAGGGAGGGGTAACAGGGTCACGCGCAGTGAGGGAGGAGCAACAGGGTCACTCGCAGTGAGGGAGGAGCAACAGGGTCACTCGCAGTGAGGGAGGAGCAACAGGGTCACTCGCAGTGAGGGTGGAGCAACAGGGTCACTCGCAGTGAGGGAGGAGCAACAGGGTCACTGGCAGCGAGGGAGGAGCAACAGGGTCATTCGCAGTGAGGGAGGAGCAACAGGGTCATTCGCAGTGAGGGAGGAGCAACAGGGTCATTCGCAGTGAGGGAGGAGCAACGGTGTCACTCGCAGTGAGGGAGGAGCAACAGGGTCACTCGCAGTGAGAAAGGAGCAACAGGGTCACTCACAGTGAGGGAGGAGCAACAGGGTCACTCGCAGTGAAAGAGGAGCAACAGGGTGACTCGCAGTGAAAAAGGAGCAACAGGGTCAATCGCAGAGAGGGGGGAGCCACAGTGTCACTCGCAGTGAGGGAGGAGCAAAAGGGTCACTCGCAGTGAGGGAGGGGTAACAGGGTCACTCGCAGTGAAAGAGGAGCAACAGGGTCACTCGCAGTGAAAAAGGAGCAACAGGGTCAATCGCAGAGAGGGGGGAGCCACAGTGTCACTCGCAGTGAGAAAGGAGCAAAAGGGTCACTCGCAGTGAGGGAGGGGTAACAGGGTCACGCGCAGTGAGGGAGGAGCAACAGGGTCACTCGCAGTGAGCGAGGAGCAAAAGGGTCACTCGCAGTGAGGGATGGGTAACAGGGTCACGCGCAGTGAGGGAGGAGCAACAGGGTAACTCGCAGTGAGGGAGGAGCAACGGGGTCATTCGCAGTGAGGGAGGGGTAACAGGGTCACGCGCAGTGAGGGAGGGGTAACAGGGTCACGCGCAGTGAGGGAGGAGCAACAGGGTCACTCGCAGTGAGGGAGGGGTAACAGGGTCACGCGCAGTGAGGGAGGAGCAACAGGGTCACTCGCAGTGAGGGAGGAGCAACGGGGTCATTCGCAGTGAGGGAGGAGCGACAGGGTCACTCGCAGTGAGGGAGGAGCAACAGGGTCACTCGCAGCGAGGGAGGTGCAACAGGGTCACTCGCAGCGAGGGAGGAGCAACAGGGTCATTCGCAGTGAGGGAGGAGCAACAAGGTCACTCGCAGTGAGGGAGGAGCAACAGGGTCACTCGCAGCGAGGGAGGAGCAACCGGGTCACTCGCAGCGAGGGAGGAGCAACAGGGTCATTCGCAGTGAGGGAGGAGCAACAAGGTCACTCGCAGTGAGGGAGGAGCAACAGGGTCACTCGCAGTGAGGCAGGAGCAACAGGGTCAATCGCAGTGAGAAAGGAGCAACAGGGTCACTCGCAGTGAGGGAGGAGCAACACGGTCACTCGCAGTGAGGGAGGAGCAACAGGGTCACTCGCAGTGAGAAAGGAGCAACAGGGTCACTCGCAGTGAGGGAGGAGCAACAGGGTCACTCGCAGTGAGAAAGGAGCAACAGCGTCAATCGCAGTGCGGGGGGAGCAACAGGGTCACTCGCAGTGAGGGATGAGCAACAGGGTCACTCGCAGTGAGGGAGGAGCAACAGGGTCACTCGCAGTGAGGAAGGAGCAACAGGGTCACTCGCAGTGAGGGATGAGCAACAGGGTCACTCGCTGTGAGGGAGGAGCAACAGGGTCACTCGCAGTGAGGGAGGAGCAACAGGGTCACTCGCAGTGAGGGAGGAGCAACAGGGTCACTGGCAGTGAGGGAGGAGCAACAGGGTCACTGGCAGTGAGGGAGGAGCAACAGGGTCACTCGCAGTGAGGGAGGAGCAACAGGGTCACTCGCAGTGAGGGAGGAGCAACGGGGTCACTCACAGTGAGGGAGCAGCAACAGGGTCACTCGCAGTGAGAAAGGAGCAACGGGGTCACTCGCAGTGAGGGAGGAGCAACAGAGTCACTCGCAGTGAGGGAGGAGCAACGGGGTCATTCACAGTGAGGGAGGAGCAACGGGGTCACTCGCAGTGAGAAAGGAGCAACGGGGTCACTCGCAGTGAGGGAGGAGCAACAGAGTCACTCGCAGTGAGGGAGGAGCAACGGGGTCACTCGCTGTGAGGGAGGAGCAACAGGGTCACTCACAGTGAGGGAGGAGCAACAGGGTCACTCGCAGTGAGGGAGGAGCAACAGAGTCACTGGCAGTGAGGGAGGAGCAACAGGGTCACTCGCAGTGAGAAAGCAACAGGGTCACTTGCAGTGAGAAAGGATCAACAGGGTCACTTGCAGTGAGAAAGCAACAGGGTCACTCACAGTGAGAAAGCAACAGGGTCACTCGCAGTGAGGGAGGAGCAACAGAGTCACTGGCAGTGAGAAAGGAGCAACAGGGTCACTCGCAGTGAGAAAGCAACAGGGTCACTTGCAGTGAGAAAGGAGCAACATGGTCACTCGCAGTGAGAAAGCAACAGGGTCACTCGCAGTGAGGGAGGAGCAACAGGGTCACTCGCAGTGAGGGAGGAGCAACGGGGTCATTCGCAGTGAGGGAGGAGCAACAGGGTCACTCGCAGTGAGAATGGAGCAACAGGGTGACTTGCAGTGAGAAAGCAACAGGGTCATTCGCAGTGAGGGAGGAGCAACGGTGTCACTCGCAGTGAGGGAGGAGCAACAGGGTCACTCGCAGTGAGGGAGGAGCAACAGGGTCACTGGCAGCAAGGGAGGAGCAACAGGGTCATTCGCAGTGAGGGAGGAGCAACGGTGTCACTCGCAGTGAGGGAGGAGCAACAGGGTCACTCGCAGTGAGGGAGGAGCAACAGGGTCACTCGCAGTGAGGGAGGAGCAACAGGGTCACTCGCAGTGAGGGTGGAGCAACAGGGTCACTCGCAGTGAGGGAGGAGCAACAGGGTCACTGGCAGCGAGGGAGGAGCAACAGGGTCACTCGCAGTGAAAGAGGAGCAACAGGGTGACTCGCAGTGAAAAAGGAGCAACAGGGTCAATCGCAGAGAGGGGGGAGCCACAGTGTCACTCGCAGTGAGGGAGGAGCAAAAGGGTCACTCGCAGTGAGGGAGGGGTAACAGGGTCACTCGCAGTGAAAGAGGAGCAACAGGGTCACTCGCAGTGAAAAAGGAGCAACAGGGTCAATCGCAGAGAGGGGGGAGCCACAGTGTCACTCGCAGTGAGAAAGGAGCAAAAGGGTCACTCGCAGTGAGGGAGGGGTAACAGGGTCACGCGCAGTGAGGGAGGAGCAACAGGGTCACTCGCAGTGAGCGAGGAGCAAAAGGGTCACTCGCAGTGAGGGAGGGGTAACAGGGTCACGCGCAGTGAGGGAGGAGCAACAGGGTAACTCGCAGTGAGGGAGGAGCAACGGGGTCATTCGCAGTGAGGGAGGGGTAACAGGGTCACGCGCAGTTAGGGAGGGGTAACAGGGTCACGCGCAGTGAGGGAGGAGCAACAGGGTCACTCGCAGTGAGGGAGGGGTAACAGGGTCACGCGCAGTGAGGGAGGAGCAACAGGGTCACTCGCAGTGAGGGAGGAGCAACGGGGTCATTCGCAGTGAGGGAGGAGCGACAGGGTCACTCGCAGTGAGGGAGGAGCAACAGGGTCACTCGCAGCGAGGGAGGTGCAACAGGGTCACTCGCAGCGAGGGAGGAGCAACAGGGTCATTCGCAGTGAGGGAGGAGCAACAAGGTCACTCGCAGTGAGGGAGGAGCAACAGGGTCACTCGCAGCGAGGGAGGAGCAACCGGGTCACTCGCAGCGAGGGAGGAGCAACAGGGTCATTCGCAGTGAGGGAGGAGCAACAAGGTCACTCGCAGTGAGGGAGGAGCAACAGGGTCACTCGCAGTGAGGCAGGAGCAACAGGGTCAATCGCAGTGAGAAAGGAGCAACAGGGTCACTCGCAGTGAGGGAGGAGCAACACGGTCACTCGCAGTGAGGGAGGAGCAACAGGGTCACTCGCAGTGAGAAAGGAGCAACAGGGTCACTCGCAGTGAGGGAGGAGCAACAGGGTCACTCGCAGTGAGAAAGGAGCAACAGCGTCAATCGCAGTGCGGGGGGAGCAACAGGGTCACTCGCAGTGAGGGATGAGCAACAGGGTCACTCGCAGTGAGGGAGGAGCAACAGGGTCACTCGCAGTGAGGAAGGAGCAACAGGGTCACTCGCAGTGAGGGATGAGCAACAGGGTCACTCGCTGTGAGGGAGGAGCAACAGGGTCACTCGCAGTGAGGGAGGAGCAACAGGGTCACTCGCAGTGAGGGAGGAGCAACAGGGTCACTGGCAGTGAGGGAGGAGCAACAGGGTCACTGGCAGTGAGGGAGGAGCAACAGGGTCACTCGCAGTGAGGGAGGAGCAACAGGGTCACTCGCAGTGAGGGAGGAGCAACGGGGTCACTCACAGTGAGGGAGCAGCAACAGGGTCACTCGCAGTGAGAAAGGAGCAACGGGGTCACTCGCAGTGAGGGAGGAGCAACAGAGTCACTCGCAGTGAGGGAGGAGCAACGGGGTCATTCACAGTGAGGGAGGAGCAACGGGGTCACTCGCAGTGAGAAAGGAGCAACGGGGTCACTCGCAGTGAGGGAGGAGCAACAGAGTCACTCGCAGTGAGGGAGGAGCAACGGGGTCACTCGCTGTGAGGGAGGAGCAACAGGGTCACTCACAGTGAGGGAGGAGCAACAGGGTCACTCGCAGTGAGGGAGGAGCAACAGAGTCACTGGCAGTGAGGGAGGAGCAACAGGGTCACTCGCAGTGAGAAAGCAACAGGGTCACTTGCAGTGAGAAAGGATCAACAGGGTCACTTGCAGTGAGAAAGCAACAGGGTCACTCACAGTGAGAAAGCAACAGGGTCACTCGCAGTGAGGGAGGAGCAACAGAGTCACTGGCAGTGAGAAAGGAGCAACAGGGTCACTCGCAGTGAGAAAGCAACAGGGTCACTTGCAGTGAGAAAGGAGCAACATGGTCACTCGCAGTGAGAAAGCAACAGGGTCACTCGCAGTGAGGGAGGAGCAACAGGGTCACTCGCAGTGAGGGAGGAGCAACGGGGTCATTCGCAGTGAGGGAGGAGCAACAGGGTCACTCGCAGTGAGAATGGAGCAACAGGGTGACTTGCAGTGAGAAAGCAACAGGGTCATTCGCAGTGAGGGAGGAGCAACGGTGTCACTCGCAGTGAGGGAGGAGCAACAGGGTCACTCGCAGTGAGGGAGGAGCAACAGGGTCACTGGCAGCAAGGGAGGAGCAACAGGGTCATTCGCAGTGAGGGAGGAGCAACGGTGTCACTCGCAGTGAGGGAGGAGCAACAGGGTCACTCGCAGTGAGGGAGGAGCAACAGGGTCACTCGCAGTGAGGGAGGAGCAACAGGGTCACTCGCAGTGAGGGTGGAGCAACAGGGTCACTCGCAGTGAGGGAGGAGCAACAGGGTCACTGGCAGCGAGGGAGGAGCAACAGGGTCATTCGCAGTGAGGGAGGAGCAACAGGGTCATTCGCAGTGAGGGAGGAGCAACAGGGTCATTCGCAGTGAGGGAGGAGCAACGGTGTCACTCGCAGTGAGGGAGGAGCAACAGGGTCACTCGCAGTGAGAAAGGAGCAACAGGGTCACTCGCAGTGAGGGAGGAGCAACAGGGTCACTCGCAGTGAAAGAGGAGCAACAGGGTCACTCGCAGTGAAAAAGGAGCAACAGGGTCAATCGCAGAGAGGGGGGAGCCACAGTGTCACTCGCAGTGAGGGAGGAGCAAAAGGGTCACTCGCAGTGAGGGAGGGGTAACAGGGTCACTCGCAGTGAAAGAGGAGCAACAGGGTCACTCGCAGTGAAAAAGGAGCAACAGGGTCAATCGCAGAGAGGGGGGAGCCACAGTGTCACTCGCAGTGAGAAAGGAGCAAAAGGGTCACTCGCAGTGAGGGAGGGGTAACAGGGTCACGCGCAGTGAGGGAGGAGCAACAGGGTCACTCGCAGTGAGGGAGGAGCAAAAGGGTCACTCGCAGTGAGGGAGGGGTAACAGGGTCACGCGCAGTGAGGGAGGAGCAACAGGGTCACTCGCAGTGAGGGAGGAGCAACGGGGTCATTCGCAGTGAGGGAGGGGTAACAGGGTCACGCGCAGTGAGGGAGGGGTAACAGGGTCACGCGCAGTGAGGGAGGAGCAACAGGGTCACTCGCAGTGAGGGAGGGGTAACAGGGTCACGCGCAGTGAGGGAGGAGCAACAGGGTCGCTCGCAGTGAGGGAGGAGCAACGGGGTCATTCGCAGTGAGGGAGGAGCGACAGGATCACTCGCAGCGAGGGAGGGGTAACAGGGTCACGCGCAGTGAGGGAGGAGCAACAGGGTCACTCGCAGTGAGGGAGGGGTAACAGGGTCACGCGCAGTGAGGGAGGAGCAACAGGATCACTCGCAGTGAGGGAGGAGCAACAGGGTCACTCGCAGCGAGGGAGGTGCAACAGGGTCACTCGCAGCGAGGGAGGAGCAACAGGGTCACTCGCAGCGAGGGAGGAGCAACAGGGTCTCTCGCAGTGAGAAAGGAGCAACAGGGTCACTCGCAGAGAGGGAGAAGCAACAGGGTCACTCGCAGTGAGGGAGGTGCAACAGGGTCACTCGCAGCGAGGGAGGTGCAACAGGGTCACTCGCAGCGAGGGAGGTGCAACAGGGTCACTCGCAGCGAGGGAGGAGCAACAGGGTCACTCGCAGTGAGGGAGAAGCAACAGGGTCACTCGCAGTGAGAAAGGAGCAACAGGGTCAATCGCAGTGAGGGAGAAGCAACAGGGTCACTCGCAGTGAGGGAGGTGCAACAGGGTCACTCGCAGAGAGGGAGAAGCAACAGGGTCACTCGCAGAGAGGGAGAAGCAACAGGGTGACTCGCAGAGAGGGAGAAGCAACAGGGTCACTCGCAGTGAGGGAGGAGCAACAGGGTCAATCGCAGTGAGAAAGGAGCAACAGGGTCAATCGCAGTGAGAAAGGAGCGACAGGGTCACTCGCAGTTAGGGAGGAGCAACAGGGTCACTCGCAGTGAGGGAGGAGCAACCGGGTCACTCGCAGCGAGGGAGGAGCAACAGGGTCATTCGCAGTGAGGGAGGAGCAACAAGGTCACTCGCAGTGAGGGAGGAGCAACAGGGTCACTCGCAGTGAGGCAGAAGCAACAGGGTCAATCGCAGTGAGAAAGGAGCAACAGGGTCACTCGCAGTGAGGGAGGAGCAACACGGTCACTCGCAGTGAGGGAGGAGCAACAGGGTCACTCGCAGTGAGGGAGGAGCAACAGGGTCACTCGCAGTGAGAAAGGAGCAACAGCGTCAATCGCAGTGCGGGGGGAGCAACAGGGTCACTCGCAGTGAGGGATGAGCAACAGGGTCACTCGCAGTGAGGGAGGAGCAACAGGGTCACTCGCAGTGAGGAAGGAGCAACAGGGTCACTCGCAGTGAGGGAGGTGCAACAGGGTCACTCGCAGTGAGAAAGGAGCAACAGGGTCACTCGCAGTGAGGGAGGAGCAACAGGGTCACTCGCAGTGAAAGAGGAGCAACAGGGTCACTCGCAGTGAAAAAGGAGCAACAGGGTCAATCGCAGAGAGGGGGGAGCCACAGTGTCACTCGCAGTGAGGGAGGAGCAAAAGGGTCACTCGCAGTGAGGGAGGGGTAACAGGGTCACTCGCAGTGAAAGAGGAGCAACAGGGTCACTCGCAGTGAGGGATGAGCAACAGGGTCACTCGCAGTGAGGGAGGAGCAACAGGGTCACTCGCAGTGAGGGAGGAGCAACGGGGTCACTCACAGTGAGGGAGCAGCAACAGGGTCACTCGCAGTGAGAAAGGAGCAACGGGGTCACTCGCAGTGAGGGAGGAGCAACAGAGTCACTCGCAGTGAGGGAGGAGCAACGGGGTCATTCACAGTGAGGGAGGAGCAACGGGGTCACTCGCAGTGAGAAAGGAGCAACGGGGTCACTCGCAGTGAGGGAGGAGCAACAGAGTCACTCGCAGTGAGGGAGGAGCAACGGGGTCACTGGCAGTGAGGGAGGAGCAACAGGGTCACTCACAGTGAGGGAGGAGCAACAGGGTCACTCGCAGTGAGGGAGGAGCAACAGAGTCACTGGCAGTGAGGGAGGAGCAACAGGGTCACTCGCAGTGAGAAAGCAACAGGGTCACTTGCAGTGAGAAAGGATCAACAGGGTCACTTGCAGTGAGAAAGCAACAGGGTCACTCACAGTGAGAAAGCAACAGGGTCACTCGCAGTGAGGGAGGAGCAACAGAGTCACTGGCAGTGAGAAAGGAGCAACAGGGTCACTCGCAGTGAGAAAGCAACAGGGTCACTTGCAGTGAGAAAGGAGCAACATGGTCACTCGCAGTGAGAAAGCAACAGGGTCACTCGCAGTGAGGGAGGAGCAACAGGGTCACTCGCAGTGAGGGAGGAGCAACGGGGTCATTCGCAGTGAGGGAGGAGCAACAGGGTCACTCGCAGTGAGAATGGAGCAACAGGGTGACTTGCAGTGAGAAAGCAACAGGGTCATTCGCAGTGAGGGAGGAGCAACGGTGTCACTCGCAGTGAGGGAGGAGCAACAGGGTCACTCGCAGTGAGGGAGGAGCAACAGGGTCACTGGCAGCAAGGGAGGAGCAACAGGGTCATTCGCAGTGAGGGAGGAGCAACGGTGTCACTCGCAGTGAGGGAG
The DNA here is from genome assembly GCF_964213995.1 of Mustelus asterias. Taxonomy (NCBI): domain Eukaryota; kingdom Metazoa; phylum Chordata; class Chondrichthyes; order Carcharhiniformes; family Triakidae; genus Mustelus; species Mustelus asterias. Next base: position 30,200,130 of record NC_135818.1, read on the forward strand.
GAGCAACAGGGTCACTCGCAGTGAGGGAGGAGCAACAGGGTCACTCGCAGTGAGGGAGGAGCAACAGGGTCACTCGCAGTGAGGGTGGAGCAACAGGGTCACTCGCAGTGAGGGAGGAGCAACAGGGTCACTGGCAGCGAGGGAGGAGCAACAGGGTCATTCGCAGTGAGGGAGGAGCAACAGGGTCATTCGCAGTGAGGGAGGAGCAACAGGGTCATTCGCAGTGAGGGAGGAGCAACGGTGTCACTCGCAGTGAGGGAGGAGCAACAGGGTCACTCGCAGTGAGAAAGGAGCAACAGGGTCACTCGCAGTGAGGGAGGAGCAACAGGGTCACTCGCAGTGAAAGAGGAGCAACAGGGTGACTCGCAGTGAAAAAGGAGCAACAGGGTCAATCGCAGAGAGGGGGGAGCCACAGTGTCACTCGCAGTGAGGGAGGAGCAAAAGGGTCACTCGCAGTGAGGGAGGGGTAACAGGGTCACTCGCAGTGAAAGAGGAGCAACAGGGTCACTCGCAGTGAAAAAGGAGCAACAGGGTCACTCACAGTGAGGGAGGAGCAAAAGGGTCAATCGCAGAGAGGGGGGAGCCACAGTGTCACTCGCAGTGAGGGAGGAGCAAAAGGGTCACTCGCAGTGAGGGAGGGGTAACAGGGTCACGCGCAGTGAGGGAGGAGCAACAGGGTCACTCGCAGTGAGAGAGGAGCAAAAGGGTCACTCGCAGTGAGGGAGGGGTAACAGGGTCACGCGCAGTGAGGGAGGAGCAACAGGGTCACTCGCAGTGAGGGAGGAGCAACGGGGTCATTCGCAGTGAGGGAGGGGTAACAGGGTCACGCGCAGTGAGGGAGGGGTAACAGGGTCACGCGCAGTGAGGGAGGAGCAACAGGGTCACTCGCAGTGAGGGAGGGGTAACAGGGTCACTCGCAGTGAAAGAGGAGCAACAGGGTGACTCGCAGTGAAAAAGGAGCAACAGGGTCAATCGCAGAGAGGGGGGAGCCACAGTGTCACTCGCAGTGAGGGAGGAGCAAAAGGGTCACTCGCAGTGAGGGAGGGGTAACAGGGTCACTCGCAGTGAAAGAGGAGCAACAGGGTGACTCGCAGTGAAAAAGGAGCAACAGGGTCAATCGCAGAGAGGGGGGAGCCACAGTGTCACTCGCAGTGAGAAAGGAGCAAAAGGGTCACTCGCAGTGAGGGAGGGGTAACAGGGTCACGCGCAGTGAGGGAGGAGCAACAGGGTCACTCGCAGTGAGGGAGGAGCAAAAGGGTCACTCGCAGTGAGGGAGGGGTAACAGGGTCACGCGCAGTGAGGGAGGAGCAACAGGGTCACTCGCAGTGAGGGAGGAGCAACGGGGTCATTCGCAGTGAGGGAGGGGTAACAGGGTCACGCGCAGTGAGGGAGGGGTAACAGGGTCACGCGCAGTGAGGGAGGAGCAACAGGGTCACTCGCAGTGAGGGAGGGGTAACAGGGTCACGCGCAGTGAGGGAGGAGCAACAGGGTCGCTCGCAGTGAGGGAGGAGCAACGGGGTCATTCGCAGTGAGGGAGGAGCGACAGGATCACTCGCAGCGAGGGAGGGGTAACAGGGTCACGCGCAGTGAGGGAGGAGCAACAGGGTCACTCGCAGTGAGGGAGGGGTAACAGGGTCACGCGCAGTGAGGGAGGAGCAACAGGATCACTCGCAGTGAGGGAGGAGCAACAGGGTCACTCGCAGCGAGGGAGGTGCAACAGGGTCACTCGCAGCGAGGGAGGAGCAACAGGGTCACTCGCAGCGAGGGAGGAGCAACAGGGTCTCTCGCAGTGAGAAAGGAGCAACAGGGTCACTCGCAGAGAGGGAGAAGCAACAGGGTCACTCGCAGTGAGGGAGGTGCAACAGGGTCACTCGCAGCGAGGGAGGTGCAACAGGGTCACTCGCAGCGAGGGAGGTGCAACAGGGTCACTCGCAGCGAGGGAGGAGCAACAGGGTCACTCGCAGTGAGGGAGAAGCAACAGGGTCACTCGCAGTGAGAAAGGAGCAACAGGGTCAATCGCAGTGAGGGAGAAGCAACAGGGTCACTCGCAGTGAGGGAGGTGCAACAGGGTCACTCGCAGAGAGGGAGAAGCAACAGGGTCACTCGCAGAGAGGGAGAAGCAACAGGGTGACTCGCAGAGAGGGAGAAGCAACAGGGTCACTCGCAGTGAGGGAGGAGCAACAGGGTCAATCGCAGTGAGAAAGGAGCAACAGGGTCAATCGCAGTGAGAAAGGAGCGACAGGGTCACTCGCAGTTAGGGAGGAGCAACAGGGTCACTCGCAGTGAGGGAGGAGCAACCGGGTCACTCGCAGCGAGGGAGGAGCAACAGGGTCATTCGCAGTGAGGGAGGAGCAACAAGGTCACTCGCAGTGAGGGAGGAGCAACAGGGTCACTCGCAGTGAGGCAGAAGCAACAGGGTCAATCGCAGTGAGAAAGGAGCAACAGGGTCACTCGCAGTGAGGGAGGAGCAACACGGTCACTCGCAGTGAGGGAGGAGCAACAGGGTCACTCGCAGTGAGGGAGGAGCAACAGGGTCACTCGCAGTGAGAAAGGAGCAACAGCGTCAATCGCAGTGCGGGGGGAGCAACAGGGTCACTCGCAGTGAGGGATGAGCAACAGGGTCACTCGCAGTGAGGGAGGAGCAACAGGGTCACTCGCAGTGAGGAAGGAGCAACAGGGTCACTCGCAGTGAGGGAGGTGCAACAGGGTCACTCGCAGTGAGAAAGGAGCAACAGGGTCACTCGCAGTGAGGGAGGAGCAACAGGGTCACTCGCAGTGAAAGAGGAGCAACAGGGTCACTCGCAGTGAAAAAGGAGCAACAGGGTCAATCGCAGAGAGGGGGGAGCCACAGTGTCACTCGCAGTGAGGGAGGAGCAAAAGGGTCACTCGCAGTGAGGGAGGGGTAACAGGGTCACTCGCAGTGAAAGAGGAGCAACAGGGTCACTCGCAGTGAGGGATGAGCAACAGGGTCACTCGCAGTGAGGGAGGAGCAACAGGGTCACTCGCAGTGAGGGAGGAGCAACGGGGTCACTCACAGTGAGGGAGCAGCAACAGGGTCACTCGCAGTGAGAAAGGAGCAACGGGGTCACTCGCAGTGAGGGAGGAGCAACAGAGTCACTCGCAGTGAGGGAGGAGCAACGGGGTCATTCACAGTGAGGGAGGAGCAACGGGGTCACTCGCAGTGAGAAAGGAGCAACGGGGTCACTCGCAGTGAGGGAGGAGCAACAGAGTCACTCGCAGTGAGGGAGGAGCAACGGGGTCACTGGCAGTGAGGGAGGAGCAACAGGGTCACTCACAGTGAGGGAGGAGCAACAGGGTCACTCGCAGTGAGGGAGGAGCAACAGAGTCACTGGCAGTGAGGGAGGAGCAACAGGGTCACTCGCAGTGAGAAAGCAACAGGGTCACTTGCAGTGAGAAAGGATCAACAGGGTCACTTGCAGTGAGAAAGCAACAGGGTCACTCACAGTGAGAAAGCAACAGGGTCACTCGCAGTGAGGGAGGAGCAACAGAGTCACTGGCAGTGAGAAAGGAGCAACAGGGTCACTCGCAGTGAGAAAGCAACAGGGTCACTTGCAGTGAGAAAGGAGCAACATGGTCACTCGCAGTGAGAAAGCAACAGGGTCACTCGCAGTGAGGGAGGAGCAACAGGGTCACTCGCAGTGAGGGAGGAGCAACGGGGTCATTCGCAGTGAGGGAGGAGCAACAGGGTCACTCGCAGTGAGAATGGAGCAACAGGGTGACTTGCAGTGAGAAAGCAACAGGGTCATTCGCAGTGAGGGAGGAGCAACGGTGTCACTCGCAGTGAGGGAGGAGCAACAGGGTCACTCGCAGTGAGGGAGGAGCAACAGGGTCACTGGCAGCAAGGGAGGAGCAACAGGGTCATTCGCAGTGAGGGAGGAGCAACGGTGTCACTCGCAGTGAGGGAGGAGCAACAGGGTCACTCGCAGTGAGGGAGGAGCAACAGGGTCACTCGCAGTGAGGGAGGAGCAACAGGGTCACTCGCAGTGAGGGTGGAGCAACAGGGTCACTCGCAGTGAGGGAGGAGCAACAGGGTCACTGGCAGCGAGGGAGGAGCAACAGGGTCATTCGCAGTGAGGGAGGAGCAACAGGGTCATTCGCAGTGAGGGAGGAGCAACAGGGTCATTCGCAGTGAGGGAGGAGCAACGGTGTCACTCGCAGTGAGGGAGGAGCAACAGGGTCACTCGCAGTGAGAAAGGAGCAACAGGGTCACTCGCAGTGAGGGAGGAGCAACAGGGTCACTCGCAGTGAAAGAGGAGCAACAGGGTGACTCGCAGTGAAAAAGGAGCAACAGGGTCAATCGCAGAGAGGGGGGAGCCACAGTGTCACTCGCAGTGAGGGAGGAGCAAAAGGGTCACTCGCAGTGAGGGAGGGGTAACAGGGTCACTCGCAGTGAAAGAGGAGCAACAGGGTCACTCGCAGTGAAAAAGGAGCAACAGGGTCACTCACAGTGAGGGAGGAGCAAAAGGGTCAATCGCAGAGAGGGGGGAGCCACAGTGTCACTCGCAGTGAGGGAGGAGCAAAAGGGTCACTCGCAGTGAGGGAGGGGTAACAGGGTCACGCGCAGTGAGGGAGGAGCAACAGGGTCACTCGCAGTGAGGGAGGAGCAAAAGGGTCACTCGCAGTGAGGGAGGGGTAACAGGGTCACGCGCAGTGAGGGAGGAGCAACAGGGTCACTCGCAGTGAGGGAGGAGCAACGGGGTCATTCGCAGTGAGGGAGGGGTAACAGGGTCACGCGCAGTGAGGGAGGGGTAACAGGGTCACGCGCAGTGAGGGAGGAGCAACAGGGTCACTCGCAGTGAGGGAGGGGTAACAGGGTCACGCGCAGTGAGGGAGGAGCAACAGGGTCACTCGCAGTGAGGGAGGAGCAACGGGGTCATTCGCAGTGAGGGAGGAGCGACAGGGTCACTCGCAGTGAGGGAGGAGCAACAGGGTCACTCGCAGCGAGGGAGGAGCAACAGGGTCACTCGCAGTGAGAAAGGAGCAACAGGGTCACTCGCAGCGAGGGAGGAGCAACAGGGTCACTCGCAGTGAGAAAGGAGCAACAGGGTCACTCGCAGAGAGGGAGAAGCAACAGGGTCACTCGCAGTGAGGGAGGAGCAACAGGGTCACTCGCAGTGAGGGAGGTGCAACAGGGTCACTCGCAGCGAGGGAGGTGCAACAGGGTCACTCGCAGTGAGGGAGAAGCAACAGGGTCACTCGCAGTGAGAAAGGAGCAACAGGGTCAATCGCAGTGAGGGAGAAGCAACAGGGTCACTCGCAGTGAGGGAGGTGCAACAGGGTCACTCGCAGAGAGGGAGAAGCAACAGGGTCACTCGCAGAGAGGGAGAAGCAACAGGGTGACTCGCAGAGAGGGAGAAGCAACAGGGTCAATCGCAGTGAGAAAGGAGCAACAGGGTCAATCGCAGTGAGAAAGGAGCGACAGGGTCAATCGCAGTGAGGGAGGAGCAACAGGGTCAATCGCAGTGAGAAAGGAGCGACAGGGTCACTCGCAGTGAGGGAGGAGCAACAGGGTCAATCGCAGTGAGAAAGGAGCAACAGGGTCAATCGCAGTGAGGGAGGAGCAACAGGGTCACTCGCAGTTAGGGAGGAGCAACAGGGTCACTCGCAGTGAGGGAGGAGCAACCGGGTCACTCGCAGCGAGGGAGGAGCAACAGGGTCATTCGCAGTGAGGGAGGAGCAACAAGGTCACTCGCAGTGAGGGAGGAGCAACAGGGTCACTCGCAGTGAGGCAGGAGCAACAGGGTCAATCGCAGTGAGAAAGGAGCAACAGGGTCACTCGCAGTGAGGGAGGAGCAACACGGTCACTCGCAGTGAGGGAGGAGCAACAGGGTCACTCGCAGTGAGAAAGGAGCAACAGGGTCACTCGCAGTGAGGGAGGAGCAACAGGGTCACTCGCAGTGAGAAAGGAGCAACAGCGTCAATCGCAGTGCGGGGGGAGCAACAGGGTCACTCGCAGTGAGGGATGAGCAACAGGGTCACTCGCAGTGAGGGAGGAGCAACAGGGTCACTCGCAGTGAGGAAGGAGCAACAGGGTCGCTCGCAGTGAGGGATGAGCAACAGGGTCACTCGCTGTGAGGGAGGAGCAACAGGGTCACTCGCAGTGAGGGAGGAGCAACAGGGTCACTCGCAGTGAGAAAGGAGCAACAGCGTCAATCGCAGTGCGGGGGGAGCAACAGGGTCACTCGCAGTGAGGGATGAGCAACAGGGTCACTCGCAGTGAGGGAGGAGCAACAGGGTCACTCGCAGTGAGGAAGGAGCAACAGGGTCACTCGCAGTGAGGGATGAGCAACAGGGTCACTCGCTGTGAGGGAGGAGCAACAGGGTCACTCGCAGTGAGGGAGGAGCAACAGGGTCACTCGCAGTGAGGGAGGAGCAACAGGGTCACTGGCAGTGAGGGAGGAGCAACAGGGTCACTCGCAGTGAGGGAGGAGCAACAGGGTCACTCGCAGTGAGGGAGGAGCAACAGGGTCACTCGCAGTGAGAAAGCAACAGGGTCACTCGCAGTTAGAAAGGAGCAACAGGGTCACTCGCAGTGAGGGATGAGCAACAGGGTCACTCGCAGTGAGGGAGGAGCAACAGGGTCACTCGCAGTGAGGGAGGAGCAACGGGGTCACTCACAGTGAGGGAGCAGCAACAGGGTCACTCGCAGTGAGAAAGGAGCAACGGGGTCACTCGCAGTGAGGGAGGAGCAACAGAGTCACTCGCAGTGAGGGAGGAGCAACGGGGTCATTCACAGTGAGGGAGGAGCAACGGGGTCACTCGCAGTGAGAAAGGAGCAACGGGGTCACTCGCAGTGAGGGAGGAGCAACAGAGTCACTCGCAGTGAGGGAGGAGCAACGGGGTCACTGGCTGTGAGGGAGGAGCAACAGGGTCACTCACAGTGAGGGAGGAGCAACAGGGTCACTCGCAGTGAGGGAGGAGCAACAGAGTCACTGGCAGTGAGGGAGGAGCAACAGGGTCACTCGCAGTGAGAAAGCAACAGGGTCACTTGCAGTGAGAAAGGATCAACAGGGTCACTTGCAGTGAGAAAGCAACAGGGTCACTCACAGTGAGAAAGCAACAGGGTCACTCGCAGTGAGGGAGGAGCAACAGAGTCACTGGCAGTGAGAAAGGAGCAACAGGGTCACTCGCAGTGAGAAAGCAACAGGGTCACTTGCAGTGAGAAAGGAGCAACATGGTCACTCGCAGTGAGAAAGCAACAGGGTCACTCGCAGTGAGGGAGGAGCAACAGGGTCACTCGCAGTGAGGGAGGAGCAACGGGGTCATTCGCAGTGAGGGAGGAGCAACAGGGTCACTCGCAGTGAGAATGGAGCAACAGGGTGACTTGCAGTGAGAAAGCAACAGGGTCATTCGCAGTGAGGGAGGAGCAACGGTGTCACTCGCAGTGAGGGAGGAGCAACAGGGTCACTCGCAGTGAGGGAGGAGCAACAGGGTCACTGGCAGCAAGGGAGGAGCAACAGGGTCATTCGCAGTGAGGGAGGAGCAACGGTGTCACTCGCAGTGAGGGAGGAGCAACAGGGTCACTCGCAGTGAGGGAGGAGCAACAGGGTCACTCGCAGTGAGGGAGGAGCAACAGGGTCACTCGCAGTGAGGGTGGAGCAACAGGGTCACTCGCAGTGAGGGAGGAGGAACAGGGTCACTGGCAGCGAGGGAGGAGCAACAGGGTCATTCGCAGTGAGGGAGGAGCAACAGGGTCATTCGCAGTGAGGGAGGAGCAACAGGGTCATTCGCAGTGAGGGAGGAGCAACGGTGTCACTCGCAGTGAGGGAGGAGCAACAGGGTCACTCGCAGTGAGAAAGGAGCAACAGGGTCACTCGCAGTGAGGGAGGAGCAACAGGGTCACTCGCAGTGAAAGAGGAGCAACAGGGTGACTCGCAGTGAAAAAGGAGCAACAGGGTCAATCGCAGAGAGGGGGGAGCCACAGTGTCACTCGCAGTGAGGGAGGAGCAAAAGGGTCACTCGCAGTGAGGGAGGGGTAACAGGGTCACTCGCAGTGAAAGAGGAGCAACAGGGTCACTCGCAGTGAAAAAGGAGCAACAGGGTCAATCGCAGAGAGGGGGGAGCCACAGTGTCACTCGCAGTGAGAAAGGAGCAAAAGGGTCACTCGCAGTGAGGGAGGGGTAACAGGGTCACGCGCAGTGAGGGAGGAGCAACAGGGTCACTCGCAGTGAGGGAGGAGCAAAAGGGTCACTCGCAGTGAGGGAGGGGTAACAGGGTCACGCGCAGTGAGGGAGGAGCAACAGGGTCACTCGCAGTGAGGGAGGAGCAACGGGGTCATTCGCAGTGAGGGAGGGGTAACAGGGTCACGCGCAGTGAGGGAGGGGTAACAGGGTCACGCGCAGTGAGGGAGGAGCAACAGGGTCACTCGCAGTGAGGGAGGGGTAACAGGGTCACGCGCAGTGAGGGAGGAGCAACAGGGTCACTCGCAGTGAGGGAGGAGCAACGGGGTCATTCGCAGTGAGGGAGGAGCGACAGGGTCACTCGCAGTGAGAAAGGAGCAACAGGGTCACTCGCAGCGAGGGAGGAGCAACAGGGTCACTCGCAGTGAGAAAGGAGCAACAGGGTCACTCGCAGAGAGGGAGAAGCAACAGGGTCACTCGCAGTGAGGGAGGTGCAACAGGGTCACTCGCAGCGAGGGAGGTGCAACAGGGTCACTCGCAGCGAGGGAGGTGCAACAGGGTCACTCGCAGCGAGGGAGGAGCAACAGGGTCACTCGCAGTGAGGGAGAAGCAACAGGGTCACTCGCAGTGAGAAAGGAGCAACAGGGTCAATCGCAGTGAGGGAGAAGCAACAGGGTCACTCGCAGTGAGAAAGGAGCAACAGGGTCAATCGCAGTGAGGGAGAAGCAACAGGGTCAATCGCAGTGAGGGAGGTGCAACAGGGTCACTCGCAGAGAGGGAGAAGCAACAGGGTCACTCGCAGAGAGGGAGAAGCAACAGGGTGACTCGCAGAGAGGGAGAAGCAACAGGGTCACTCGCAGTGAGGGAGGAGCAACAGGGTCAATCGCAGTGAGAAAGGAGCAACAGGGTCAATCGCAGTGAGAAAGGAGCGACAGGGTCACTCGCAGTTAGGGAGGAGCAACAGGGTCACTCGCAGTGAGGGAGGAGCAACCGGGTCACTCGCAGCGAGGGAGGAGCAACAGGGTCATTCGCAGTGAGGGAGGAGCAACAAGGTCACTCGCAGTGAGGGAGGAGCAACAGGGTCACTCGCAGTGAGGCAGGAGCAACAGGGTCAATCGCAGTGAGAAAGGAGCAACAGGGTCACTCGCAGTGAGGGAGGAGCAACACGGTCACTCGCAGTGAGGGAGGAGCAACAGGGTCACTCGCAGTGAGAAAGGAGCAACAGGGTCACTCGCAGTGAGGGAGGAGCAACAGGGTCACTCGCAGTGAGAAAGGAGCAACAGCGTCAATCGCAGTGCGGGGGGAGCAACAGGGTCACTCGCAGTGAGGGATGAGCAACAGGGTCACTCGCAGTGAGGGAGGAGCAACAGGGTCACTCGCAGTGAGGAAGGAGCAACAGGGTCACTCGCAGTGAGGGATGAGCAACAGGGTCACTCGCTGTGAGGGAGGAGCAACAGGGTCACTCGCAGTGAGGGAGGAGCAACAGGGTCACTCGCAGTGAGGGAGGAGCAACAGGGTCACTGGCAGTGAGGGAGGAGCAACAGGGTCACTGGCAGTGAGGGAGGAGCAACAGGGTCACTCGCAGTGAGGGAGGAGCAACAGGGTCACTCGCAGTGAGAAAGCAACAGGGTCACTCGCAGTTAGAAAGGTGCAACAGGGTCACTCGCAGTGAGGGATGAGCAACAGGGTCACTCGCAGTGAGGCAGGAGCAACAGGGTCACTCGCAGTGAGGGAGGAGCAACAGGGTCACTCGCAGTGAGAAAGCAACAGGGTCACACGCAGGGAGAAAGCAACAGGGTCACTCGCAGTGAGGGAGGAGCAACAGGGTCACTCGCAAAGAGGGAGTAGCAACAGGGTCACTCGCAGCGAGGGAGGAGCAACAGGGTCACTCGCAGCGAGGAAGGAGCAACAGGGTCACTCGCAGCCAAGGACGAGTAACAGGGTCACTCACAGTGAGGGAGGAGCAACAGGGTCACTCGCAGTGAGGGAGGAGCAACAGGGTCACTCGCAGTGAGGGAGGAGTAACAGGGTCACTCGCAGTGAGAAAGGAGCAACGGGGTCACTCGCAATGAGGGAGGAGAAACAGTGTCACTCGCAGTGTGAAAGGAGCAGCAGGGTCACTCGCAGTGAGAAAGCAACAGGGTCACTCGCAGTGAGGCAGCAGCAACAGGGTCATTCGCAGTGAGGGAGGAGCAACATGGTCACTCGCAGTGAGGCAGCAGCAACAGGGTCACTCGCAGTGAGGGAGGAGCAACAGGGTCACTCGCAGTGAGGGAGGAGCAACGGGGTCACTCGCAGTGAGGGAGGAGCAACAGGGTCACTCGCAGTGAGAAAAGAGCAACAGGGTCACTCGCAGTGAGGGAGGAGCAATAGGGTCACTCGCAGTGAGGGAGGAGCAACGGGGTCACTCGCAGTGAGAAAGGAGCAACGGGGTCACTCGCAGTGAGGGAGGAGCAACAGAGTCACTCGCAGTGAGGGAGGAGCAACGGGGTCATTCGCAGTGAGGGAGGAGCAACGGGGTCACTCGCAGTGAGAAAGGAGCAACGGGGTCACTCGCAGTGAGGGAGGAGCAACAGAGTCACTCGCAGTGAGGGAGGAGCAACGGGGTCACTCACAGTGAGGGAGGAGCAACAGGGTCACTCACAGTGAGGGAGGAGCAACAGGGTCACTCGCAGTGAGGGAGGAGCTACAGGGTCACTCGCAGTGAGGGAGGAGCAACGGTCACTCGCAGTGAGGGAGGAGCAACAGGGTCACTCGCAGTGAGGGAGGAGCAATAGAGTCACTGGCAGTGAGAAAGCAACAGGGTCACTCGCAGTGAGAAAGGATCAACAGGGTCACTTGCAGTGAGAAAGCAACAGGGTCACTCGCAGTGAGGGAGGAGCAACAGGGTCACTCGCAGTGAGAAAGGAGCAACAGGGTCACTCGCAGTGAGAAAGGAGCAACAGGGTCACTTGCAGTGAGAAAGGAGCAACATGGTCACTCGCAGTGAGAAACGAGCAACAGGGTCACTCGCAGTGAGTGATGCACGTCAATCGAACTCAAGACACAAGGCTTCGGTAACTGAAGGCTTTTATTGCCTAACAATGGAACTACTAGAACGTAAGTACACCACCCCAGACTGACGAGGTCCCGCCCGAGCAGGGGGTCTTATACCTCTCCCAGGAGGCGGGGCCCGACTGGGATGTGCCACAACAGTAACAACCACAGGTGTATTAATCCCACCCTAGCCCAACAACAACATTAGAACAACCCCACAGTGGGAACCAACGATGGTTCACCACATTCACCCCTCCTTTGAGACAAAGGCCGGCGGGGTGCGAAAACAGACTAAAAAAAAAGTCAACAGATTATAAGTCCAGACGGTCTGGAGGACCGCACCGTCGTTGTGACCTCCTCAATACCGGCGGTGACACCGGAGCAGGTGCTTGCGGTGGCGTTCTCCCCAAAACAGCGTCCAGCTGTTCTCCCCCGGACTCACAGGCCGGTTGACCCTGATGAGACGGTAGTGCAGGGGATCCCGGTACATTCTGCGATGGCGCCGATCTCCGGGGCTCAGGCAAGCTGTGCATTGGAGTAAAACTGTTAAGCATTGGTCCCGGTGCTGTCCGCGCCACGTCCGGGGGAGAAATAAGGGATAAGGGATTCGTCACTGGGGGTATGGGAGCGACAGGAGTTACATAGAACATAGAACATTACAGCGCAGAACAGGCCCTTCGGCCCACGATGTTGCACCGACCAGTTAAAAAAAAAAACTGTGACCCTCCAACCTAAACCAATTTCTTTTCGTCCATGAACCTATCTACGGATCTCTTAAACGCCCCCAAACTAGGCGCATTTACAACTGATGCTGGCAGGGCATTCCAATCCCTCACCACCCTCTGGGTAAAGAACCTACCCCTGACATCGGTTCTATAACTACCCCCCCTCAATTTAAAGCCATGCCCCCTCGTGCTGGATTTCTCCATCAGAGGAAAAAGGCTATCACTATCCACCCTATCTAAACCTCTAATCATCTTATATGTTTCAATAAGATCCCCTCTTAGCCGCCGCCTTTCCAGCGAAAACAATCCCAAATCCCTCAGCCTCTCCTCATAGGATCTCCCCAAGTTGCTACGTCCCCTGCGGGCGCCAGGTCTCAGATCGAGACTGTGTCCTCTCGCCCGTCAGGATATGCCACATAGGCATACTGAGGGTTGGCGTGGAGGAGGTGGACCTGTTCGACCAAGGGGTCGGACTTGCGGGCCCTTACATGTCGCCGCAGAAGGACGGGTCCTGGGCACGTCAACCAGGCTGGTAAAGATATCCCCGAGGACGACTTCCGAGGGAATGAGAACATCCTCTCGTGGGGAGTAGCATTGGTTGCCGTACACAGGAGGGAGCGAATGGAGTGAAGCGCATTTGGGAGGACCTCCTGCCAATGGGAGACTGGAAGGCCTTTGGACTTCAGCGCCAATAGGACAGCCTTCCAGACTGTAGCATTCTCTCTTTCCACCTGTCCATTGCCCCTAGGGTTGTAACTCGTGGTCCTACTAGAGGCACCCCCGTATGAGAGCAGGAATTGCCTCAAGTCATTACTCATGAACGACGAGCCCCTGTCGCTATGTCTATAGCTGGGGTACCCGAACAGGGTAAAAAGATCACGGAATGCCTTGATCACCGTGGCAGTCGACGTGTCCGCGCAGGAGACAACAAACGGGAACCGGGAGTACTCGTCTATGATGTTAAGAAAGTACACGTTCCGATCTGTTGAGGGAAGGGGGCCCTTAAAATGCACACTCAGCCTCTCGAAGGGGCAAGTGGCCTTGACCAAATGTGCCCGGTCAGGTCGGTAAAAGTGCGGTTTGCATTCCGCGCAAATCCGACAGCTCCTTGTCACTGACCTGACGTCCTCCACCGAGTAAGGCAGGTTGCGGGCTTTGATAAAGTGGTAGAGCTGAGTGACCCCAGGATGGCACAGGTCATTATGGAGGGCGTTCAAGCGATCCTCCTGCATAGTAGCGCATGTTCCGCGCGAGAGGGCATCCGAGGGCTCATTGAGTTTCCCTGGACGATACATGATATCGTAATTATAGGTGGAGAGCTCAATTCTCCACCGCAAGATCTTGTCATTCTTGATCTTGCCCCTCTGCATGTTATTGAACATGAACGCCACGGACCGCTGGTCCGTGATCAGGGTGAACCGCTTCCCTGCCAGGTAATGGCGCCAGTGTCTGACGGCCTCCACAATGGCCTGGGCCTCCTTTTCCACCGCTGAATGCCGAATTTCGGGACCTTGGAGGGTGCGGGAAAAAAACGCGACGGGCCTGCCCGCCTGGTTAAGTGTGGCGGCCAGGGCGAAATCAGATGCATCGCTTTCCACCTGAAAAGGGATGGATTTGTCCACCGCGTGCATCGTGGCTTTCGCAATGTCGTGTTTCAATGCCTTGAAGGCCAATTGGGCCTCTGGCGTGAGTGGAAAAGTCGTGGACTTAATAAGCAGACGGGCTTTGTCCGCGTAGTTGGGGACCCACTGCGCATAATAGGAGAAGAAGCCTAGGCATCTCCTCAGTGCTTTTGCGCTAGCGGGCAAAGGAAGTTCAGCAAGGGGGCGCATACGGTCGGGATCAGGGCCAATGACCCCGTTTTCCACTACGTATCCCAGGATGGCTAACCGGCGCGTACGGAATACACACTTCTCCCTGTTGTAGGTCACATTCAGGCGAGATGCAGTGCGTAAAAAGTTCTGGAGATTTGTGTCATGGTCCTGCTGATCACGGCCGCAGATGGTGACATTATCCAGGTACGGGAAGGTAGCCCGCAGCCCGTTCTGGTCCACCATTCGGTCCATAGCACGCTGGAAGACCGAGACCCCATTGGTGACACCAAATGGAACCCTAAGAAACTGATACAGACGACCATCCGCCTCAAAAGCCGTGTAGTGTCGGTCCTCTGGGCGGATGGGGAGTTGGTGGTAGGCGGACTTGAGGTCTATGGTGGAGAACATCCGGTACTGCGCAATCTGATTGACCATATCAGATATGCGCGGGAGAGGATACGCATCCAGCTGCGTATATCGATTAATGGTCTGACTGTAATCAATGACCATCCGGGGTTTGTTCCCGCTCTTAACCACCACAACCTGTGCTCTCCACGGACTAACACTGGGCTGTATGATCCCTTCTTTGAGGAGCCGCTGAACCTCAGATCTGATGAAGATCCGATCTTCAGCGCTGTAACGCCTACTTTTAGTAGCGATGGGCTTGCAGCCTGGTACCAGATTCTTGAATAAAGAGGGTGTGGTGATCTTTAATGTGGAAAGATTGCATGCGGGGCGCTTTGGACAATTTGGAGGCTGCAGCTGGTCCCCTACTGTCAGTGAAGGGAGTGGCCCACTGTACTGTAGGATCACACTCTTCATGTGGACCATAAAGTTTAGTCCGAGGAGAATTGGTGCGCAAAGATGCGGCAACACAAGGAGCCTGAATCGCTTGTAAATTGTGCCCTGCACTTTCAGAGTTACCACACAACGTCCTTGAACAGGGACAGACCGGGACCGTGATGCCATAGAAATTGTCTGTTTGGCAGGTTGAACCTGGAGTCCACACCTCTTTACAGTGTCAGGGTGAATAAAGCTCTCAGTGCTCCCGCTGTCAAACAGACAATAAACTGCACGACCATTTACCTTTATGTCCATCATTGAACAGTCAAGCCTGTGGTGCTTAGCCTGGTTCAGGGTGATCGACGCCACCGTTGGCCCTTGAACGTCACTGCAGGCAGCTGAGGTCGATGCTGAGGACCCCTGCTGGTCGCTCCTGGTCGTCGTCGACCAAGATGGCCGCCCCCATGAATCGCACATGGTTGAGGGCGCCAAGCGTAGCGACTCCTGGTGGTCATCCTCCTCCGACTCCGTCGACCACAATGGCGTCCTCCTGGACTCGCACGTGGACGGACCCCGTGGGTACTTCGACGTCGATGGTGATGATCCCCGTTCTGAAGGGTCACAGGCTGCACTGCCGTTCTTGGGCTTTGATCTGCACACCTACGCGTAGTGCCCCTTTTTACCGCATTGATTACAGACCACCGCTTTAGCAGGACACTTTTGTCGTGGATGCTTGGCTCCTCCGCAGAAGTAGCACCGCAGGCCGCATGGGGCTGCCGCCGTCGTCGGGTCTACATGGGAGCACGCCATAACACTGCACTTCGAGCCCGTGGGGCGAGGAGGGATTTGTGACTGCTCCTGCCACGTTGTCTCCACGTGGTCCTCCGGATACAGGACCAAGCTCTTCAAAGCCGCCTCAAGCATTTCAGCCATCTCCATAGCTTGGGTCAGGTTGAGATTCCCCTTTTCCAGCAGCTTGAGACTGATGTACGAGGACCCTACCCCTGCCACAAACGCATCTCGGGCGAGGTCGTACATATACTGCTCAGCCGACACAGCTTTGCAGTCGCAGCCCCTGGCAAGCTGCAAGAGCTCATTGGCGTAGTCCTCCATGGTTTCGCCCGACTGCCGACGTCGTGTAGCGAGGAGGTAACGAGCGTGGATCTCGTTGGGAGGTCTCGTGTAGCGCTTTTTTAAAAGCTCGAGGGCCCTCGGGTAAGTGGTGGCCGCACGGATCGCGAGGTAGACAGTGTCGCTTACACTCGCATGGAGGACCCGGAGTCTGTCGTCATCTGTGATGACTGCTGCAGAGGCTGCCAGGTAGTCCTCAAAACACTTCAGCCAGTGGTCGAAGGTGTTAGAGGCGCCCACCGCACGTGGATCCAGCGTCAGACGCTCTGGCTTTAGGATTTGTTCCATACTCTCCTTTCCGTCGAGAGCTTAGTGTTAGGCAATAAAATTGATGCACGTCAATCGAACTCAAGACACAAGGCTTCGGTAACTGAAGGCTTTTATTGCCTAACAATGGAACTACTAGAACGTAAGTACACCACCCCAGACTGACGAGGTCCCGCCCGAGCAGGGGGTCTTATACCTCTCCCAGGAGGCGGAGCCCGACTGGGATGTGCCACAACAGTAACAACCACAGGTGTATTAATCCCACCCTAGCCCAACAATAACATTAGAACAACCCCACAGTGGGAACCAACAATGGTTCACCACAGTGAGAAAGCAACATGGTCACTCACAGTGAGAAAGGAGCAACAGGGTCACTCGCAGTGAGGGAGGAGCAACAGGGTCACTCGCAGTGAGAAAGCAACAGAGTCACTCGCAGTGAGGGAGCAGCAACAGGGTCACTCGCAGTGAGAAAGCAACAGGGTCACTCGCAGTGAGGGAGGAGCAACAGGGTCACTCGGAGCGAGGGAGGAGCAACAGGGTCACTCGGAGCGAGGGAGAAGCAACAGGGTCACTCGCAGTGAGAAAGCAACAGGGTCACTCGCAGTGAGGGATGAGCAACAGGATCACTCGCAGTGAGGGAGGAGCAACAGCGTCACTCGCAGTGAGGGAGGAGTAACAGGGTCACTCGCAGTGAGGGAGGAGCGACAGGGTCACTCGCAGTGAGAAAGCAACAGGGTCAGTCGCTGTGAGAAAGGAGCAACAGGGTCACTCGCAGTGAGGGAGGAGCAACAGGGTCACTCGCTGTGAGAAAGCTACAGGGTCACTCGCAGTGAGGAAGGAGCAACAGGGTCACTCGCAGTGAGGGAGGAGCAACAGGGTCACTCGCAGTGAGGGAGGAGCTACAGGGTCACTCGCAGTGAGGGAGGAGCTACAGGGTCACTCGCAGTGAGGGAGGAGCTACAGGGTCACTCGCAGTGAGGGAGGAGCTACAGTGTCACTCGCAGTGAGGGAGGAGCAACAGGGTCACTCGCAGTGAGAAAGCAACAGGGTCACTCGCTGTGAGAAAGGAGCAACAGGGTCATTCGCAGATAGAAAGGAGCAATAGGGTCACTCGCAGTGAGGGAGGAGCAACAGGGTCAATCGCAGATAGAAAGGAGCAACAGGGTCACTCGCAGTGAGGGGGGAGCAACAGGGTCACTCGCAGTGAGGGAGGCGCAACAGGGTCACTCGCAGTGAGGGAGGAGCAACAGGGTCACTCGCAGTGAGGGAGGAGCAACAGGGTCAATCGCAGATAGAAAGGAGCAACAGGGTCACTCGCAGTGAGGGGGGAGCAACAGGGTCACTCGCAGTGAGGGAGGCGCAACAGGGTCACTCGCAGTGAGAAAGCAACAGGGTCACTCGCAGTGAGGGAGGAGCAACAGGGTCACTCGCAGTGAGAAAGCAACAGGGTCACTCGCAGTGAGGGAGGAGCAACAGGGTCACTCGCAGTGAGGGAGGTGCAACGGGGTCACTCGCAGTGAGAAAGCAACAGGGTCTCTCGCAGTGAGAGAGGAGCAACAGGGTCACTCGCAGTGAGGGAGGAGCAACAGGTTTGTTCACAACGGGGGAGTGGCAACAGGGGTCGTTAACAGCGAGAGAGGACCAATCGGACCATTAACAGTGAGAGCGGAGCAACAGCGTCATTCAGAGCGAGAGAGGAGAAACAAACATTCACAGCGAGAGACGAGCTACAGGGTCATTCATGGGGAGAGAGGGGCAATGTGCAGTTAACAGCGAGAGAGGAGATTCAGAAACATTAACAGCGAGAGCGGAGCAGTGGGCTCATTCAGTGAGAGAGGAGCATGGAGCCATTAATAGTGAGAGAGGAGCAACAGGTTCTTTCACAGCGAGGGAGGAGCAACAGGGTCATTAACAGTGAAGTCGGGAATGGGTTAATGAACTTTGTCACTCTTAAGCATTAAGACCCGAGCTCTGTGATTTTGTTGAGAACACTGCAGAGTTCATGGTTTTGTCAGAGTTCGGTGTTTTTCATGTCTGTGCCAGATAAGAGGAACAGCTATTCTTGCTGTCTCCACTTGTTATTAAGCAATGCGATTAACCGAGCTCGAAATCAGCTAAACTATCTCCATTTTCATGTACCTTTGTTTAACACGATGGAGTTGACATGTATGCCTTATGTGATCGTATAACCATAGATTCATATCTATATATTCATCATACGTTATTCATCTTATCCTGATAAAAGTATTATACAAACTTGTATGTATATCAGTTAACATGTTTGTGCAAAACCTGTGATGTTGTTTCAAGGCTATAAATGACGAACAATCGTGGCCTTGGAGATCGAATAAACTACGCAGAGGAAGATACTGCTAATAGAACAAGAATCTCTCCATGAACAATGACAGACATCTTAGAGAATTGCAATGTAATGAGGGCGGGGCCCAGGACATATATAAACTCTGTTCTTACTTGTGTTCAAAGAGAAGGCTGGGGGTCCACTGTTAGGAACCTCACTTCTCCCACAATTGTGAAAATAAACCTGCACTTTGATCCACTAATAGTGTCAGAGGTTTTTTTTACCTACAACAATTGGGGGCTCGCCTGGATGATCTGTTTTGGTCCGGTCGAATGGCTATGACTGGGACACCGGAATAGATTATCGAACTTTAAATAGAGTGGGTCAAAATGCAGTGGGTAATCATCTGTGATAAGAATGTGTGATGTTCAGACGTGAGTGAGATAGAGACTGTCTGAGTGATCGCCGGAGTTTGAAGGAAAAGCCTTCATGTGTAAGAGTTAGAAGGAAAAGCCTTCTGAGGAGAAGCCGGCTTAAACAAATATATAGTGGACCTTGGTGAGACCACATTTGGAATATTGTGTGCAGTTCTGGTCACCTCACTATAGGAAGGATGTGGAAGCGTTGGAAGGAGTGCAGAGGAGATTTACCAGGATGCTGCCTGGTTTGGAGGGTAGGTCATATGAGGAAAGGTTGAGGGAGCTAGGGCTGTTCTCTCTGGAGCGGAGGAGGCTGAGGGGAGACTTAATAGAGGTGTATAAAATGATGAAGGGGATAGATAGAGTGAACGTTCAAAGACTATTTCCTCGGGTGGATGGAGCTATTACAAGGGGGCATAACTATAGGGTTCATGGTGGGAGATACAGGACGGATATCAGAGGTAGGTTCTTTACGCAGAGAGTGGTTGGGGTGTGGAATGGACTGCCTGCAGTGATAGTGGAGTCAGACACTTTAGAAACATTTAAGCGGTTATTAGATAGGCACATGGAGCACACCAGGATGATAGGGAGTGGGATAGCTTGATCTTGGTTTCAGATAAAGCTCGGCACAACATCGTGGGCCGAAGGGCCTGTTCTGTGCTGTACTGTTCTATGTTCTATGTTCTATAGTATAAGCGGTGGTACGGAGGGATCTGATCACCTCTTACAGGTATCACCGGACTCCGATAAGAGCGACCTGGGAGGGGGAGAGCGAGAAGGGAGAATAAGTCACTCCAGGTGGTGAGTATAAACTTATCAGTGTTACGGCGGGACAAAGACAGTGGGGACCCCCTGGGTTCCTAATAAATGAATTTATGATTAAGAGGGACAGACTCATAAAACAGATGATAAAAGGGGGATGGGATTTAGACCATCCACTAGACCAACAACGAAAATGGTTGGAAAAGGAAAAGAAAAACAAAACTAAGAAAATTGGAGTTCTCTTAGTTCATCAATTGGCCGGATTAATTGAACAGGTTTCAGTCTCGGGTAAGAAATGGGCTGATGTCAAAGAAAAAATTAAAATATTAAACAACAAAGGGGTGAAAGAGCCTCCGAATTTGGGGAGCGACTCTTTAGAATATACCAAGAATGTTGGGGAGTACCCGAAACTGCCCGAACAGATAGAGCCTTTTTACAAGCATTTAAAGACGGGCTGTCGCCAGCTCACCAAAAAATACTTAAAATGGGAGTTCTCAATACCCAGACTTATGATGAATTAGTGGAATGGGCACCTGGAATTAGAGATGGACCAGATGAGAAACCATACCTACAAATAAAACAGGAAAATGTTAGTGCAAACAGTAGAGAAGATAAAACAAAGGGTGCGTGCCATAATTGTAGGAAACTGGGTCACTTTGTCAGGCACTGTAGGGCTCCAAAGGGGGGTAGTGAAGTCTGCAAAATGGCAGATAATGAAGGATGAGGGGATCTGCAGGTCCTCTCATTGACGTGTACTTATCAAAGAAAAAAGCATTAATAAAGAGGATGCAAAAGGATGGCTGGGATATGTCTCAGACCTTAGAGTAGCAGAAAACGTGGATATATAAAGAAAAGAGAAACGAGGCCGGATTAATTGAACAACTTTTATATCGAGTATAAAAGTTGGAGTGTTATGGTAAGGTTATATAAGGCATTGGTGAGGCCGAATTTGGATATTGTGTACAGTTTTGGTCACCTAGTTACAGGAAGGATGTAAATAAGATTGAAAGAGTGCAGAGAAGGTTCACAAGGATGTTGCCGGGACTTGAGAAGCTGAGTTACAGAGAGAGATTGAATAGGTTGGGACTTTATTCCCTGGAGCATAGAAGATTGAGGGGAGATTTGATAGAGGTGTATAAGATTTTGCTGGGTATAGATAGAGTGAATGCAAGCAGGCTTTTTCCGCTGAGGCGAGGGGAGAAAAAAACCAGAGGGCATGGGTTAAGGGTGAAAGGAGAAAAGTTTAAAGGGAATATTAGGGGGGGCTTCTTCACGCAGAGAGTGGTGGGAGTGTGGAATGAGCTGCCGGATAAAGTGGTAAATGCCACTTTAACACTCAAATCACTTTTAACATTTAAGAAAAACTTGGACGGGTTCATGGATGAGAGGGGTGTGGAGGGATATGGTCCAAGTGCAGGTCAGTGGGACTAGGCATAAAATGGTTCGGCACAGACAAGAAGGGCCAAAAGGCCTGTTTCTGAGCTGTAATTTTCTATGGTTCTATGGTTCTATGGAGGCAAAGAAGATAGGAGTATTGTTAGTGCATCAGTTAGCTGGACTAATTGAGCAAGATAAAGAAAAGATTAGTTAGAATTCAGAATAAGAGAATTGGAGAAACGAAACCAAGTCTTCGAAGAAAAACAATGGAGAGGGGAAACTGTTCCTCTACCTCCTAATGAGTCCACACAGGGATGACCGCTCCTCCAGAGGAGTGGGAAGTGCTAGAATACAACTCAGCACCAGTAACCCGGAGGGGAACTGGTGCGCGGCCAAAAGCAGAGATTCAGAGAGTATTAGGGAATGCTCCCACTTATTGGAGCAGAATTACCACAATAAAACAATTAAGAAGAGGGATCAGTGAATGTGAGAATCAAAGGAAAGATAAAGAGATTTCTGGCTTGCCAATGTTGTTCCAAAATCGCGATACGAATGAACAGGAGTGGTGGAATTGACCCAGTGTAGATAATCACCAGACATCTAAGGTAGCTGTCATTGCCCTGATGAATAAGACAGACACCAGTGCCGCTGCAAAGACAGAAGCGACTACTCAAATCAGGCTAACTTGGTTAGTTTGAAGCGCGATAAGACTAAAAAGGGGAGTAAAGGGTTAAAAGAAAACAAGCAGGCTGTAAGTTTCTCTCTCACTCGAGAGAGAGAGAGAGATGTAAGATGTAATTGCGATTGAGAGCCTCATGTGGTGGAATGGGGTATAGCAGATCAATGCGAGTTTAATAAATTACGTTCCCCAGTAAATTTTACGATAATGCATCGGACAGAGATTTGGGGAATGTGGGAATAATAGCATTAAGAACATAAGAACATAAGAAATAGGAGCAGGAGTAGGCCATCTAGCCCCTCGAGCCTGCCCCGCCATTCAATAAGATCATGGCTGATCTGACGTGGATCAGTACCACTTACCCGCCTGATCCCCATAACCCTCAATTCCCTTACCGATCAGGAATCCATCCATCCGCGCTTTAAACATATTCAGCGAGGTAGCCTCCACCACCTCAGTGGGCAGAGAATTCCAGAGATTCACCACCCTCTGGGAGAAGAAGTTCCTCCTCAACTCTGTCTTAAACCGACCCCCCTTTATTTTGAGGCTGTGTCCTCTAGTTTTAACTTCCTTACTAAGTGGAAAGAATCTCTCCGCCTCCACCCTATCCAGCCCCCGCATTATCTTATAAGTCTCCATAAGATCCCCCCTCATCCTTCTAAACTCCAACGAGTACAAACCCAATCTCCTCAGCCTCTCCTCATAATCCAAACCCCTCATCTCCAGTATCAACCTGGTGAACCTTCTCTGCACTCCCTCCAATGCCAATATATCCTTCCTCATATAAGGGGACCAATACTGCACACAGTATTCCAGCTGCGGCCTCACCAATGCCCTGTACAGGTGCATCAAGACATCCCTGCTTTTATATTCTATCCCCCTCGCGATATAGGCCAACATCCCATTTGCCTTCTTGATCACCTGTTGTACCTGCAGACTGGGCTTTTGCGTCTCATGCACAAGGACCCCCGGGTCCCTTTGCACGGTAGCATGTTTTAATTTGTTTCCATTGAGATAGTAATCCCATTTGTTATTATTTCCTCCAAAGTGTATAACCTCGCATTTATCAACGTTACATCTGAAGAGTCATAAGGAGAGTTAACCATTTAAGCACACAGTAGATTCGATCTTGCATCTGCCTGTGTAAAAATAATTAATTAATTTAGTAGGGATATTTAAAAGTGATAAAATAAATGGATTATTTGGATCAGGCTTTTGTTAAATTTGAAAATGTATTCTTGATAGAACTGAAGTTGAAAAAATAAATAGAAAGAATTATTCCTGCGTATTTGAAATGATGATGAATCACTTGTTTATGTTCCTCTGAGTGATAAGACTTGCAGTAATTTTAAGATATAGTTAAAATTTAACAGAGAAGGGAGTTACATAAGGTAGAATGGGAGTGCGTGTGTCATACTGGGAATTATTATACTGCCATAATGCATTCTAATTAAAATGTGTTACATGGATCAACCATGAAACTGTATTAAATGACAGACGGGCTAAAAGGGAGTGCCCGCCTATAATACCAAATTGACAAATCAATATAATTAGAGATGAGGGAAATAAATCAGTGGAATAAGTGAGATAAGAAAATGCTGGGGAAGTATTTGTTACAAACGGTTAAAGATTAAAGTGATAAGATTTCTTGAATTTACATCCGTTTTGAGTTGAATTACAGCTTGAAAAGCAGCAGCATAAAAGCGACTGTTAATCAACGGTCTGTATTCTTAAACGTTTTACTTCCATCCCAGTTTAAGATGTTAAGTCTGAATAAATGTTGGAAGCTTCCGTGTGTATCTGTGTGTTTAACAACGTGATTGCATGAATGTTTTGTTGTTGTTCGTTTTAATGTTGAGAAAGGAGTTAGACCGTAGAAGGACCATGTGCTCTTTCCTTGTCTTGTAGTTGAAATTATAAGAGTGTAGTTGAGAAGTTAAAAAAATAATAAGTAATTTTGAAAAAAAATAGAAAAGCAAGAACAAATGAATAAGGTGAAGATACTGTCTCTGAGTCAGTTTAAAGTCTATCAAATCAATGAATCATAGTTCTGATTATCCCAAGTTACAGCAGGAGATTAATCAATTAAAGCCTCAGTTGTTAATACAAATAAAGATGTTGTCCTTGAGTATTTTTAATTTGCATTTGATGCCAACCATTGAATACCATGAATTATTGGAACTTGTGTTGCCAGTTAGTTACCGCTATGAAATTCAAGACTTGTGTGATGTTCCGATAACATGCAACAAATTACATCATTTAAAATCATCTAACATTGATAATAGTTCTGATCCTGTAACTAGTTAAAACTATATACTGCCATTGGAATTGTGCCATCTATTGTTCAAGGTTTTCCAAATCTAAGAACACTGCAAAGCTTAGAACCTAGCAAGCTAGGAAGCAAACCAAAACATTTCTAATCAAGTAACTCTTGTTATTGTTATATGTATTGTGCTTGTTATCGTTCTGAAAATGAAGGAATTCTGATCTGGAGCTCAGTTTAAAAATGGAAACAGATTAATTTAAAAATTAAATTAAGAGGGTTTTGAGATATCCGAGAAAGGCAAATCCTGAAAAGTCTTAACCAATTTTATAATATATATTGTGTATTGATAAAAACATAAGTCTGTGAAAAAAAGGCTAGTTATTCCAAACATGTAACCATTCTTTGCCATAATTTGTAATAGCTTGCACAATTAATATTAACAAGACAGGAAGTGAAACCGGATTACTTGGGAGAGAGTTGGAGCTTTGCAGCCAGACTCAGAAATCTTGCATCATTTCAGTTATCTGTGTTTTTAAAGAGCTGTGTCTGGCAGCATAAACTATTGGCATCTACGACCACGAAACACTGGTGTTTACCTTATGAGACAATCTGTCTATAGAAGGATCATTTCTGCTTAAACATTGCACTTTCAAATGTGGACAAACAAATGATCAAATTAGATATAATGTAAGAATACATCATACAAAGATCGGAGTTGTATGGCATGTGATTTAAATGAGAAAAGCGATGTCTTTTGATAGAATTAGCCAGCTGCAGCCAGTGCAAAGTGTTGTTTGATTCGCACTAAGCCAACTGTTTATTTCTTCAGAATAAACTCGACTGATCTGAAGTAAATATGCCTTTCTTTAAGCATTGTTTTCGAAATAACGGTTATTTTAGAGAAAGGAGAGAGAACAGCCAAAAACCAGCGCTGAGATTGAACAAAACAAAACATCTGTTTCTAAAGTATAACTAAATTAGATATTATTATTACATACAAGCAGTCTCCAGCTACATCAACAACTTGGCCATGAGAAAGTTTGTTTACCTTACATTGTACTTTCAGAGAAAGCAGCTAAGTTTCTAAGTTGGACTCAGAATTCCAAGCTGATGAGGCCAAATTAACTTAAATTAACTTAAAGCATAGCACAATTAATTACATTGGGCAAAAATACTTTGCACTGGCGAAAGCCATACAGACATCAGGGGGAAAAAAAAATGTGGATGAAGGTATTGCCCACCATACTAAATGAGATTAAGGGTTGCTACTGTGAGATATGGCATAATGTTGCTTCTACATGAAGCTGAGTTGTAGAACCATAAGCAGGCTTTAAAGCAGGTTATAGTGTGCAAACATCAGTCTTAACACAGAAACCACCGAAGATACACAACATGGGACCGAAACAAGAAAGAACAAAGAAAGTGGCTTATCTGAACATAGCAGCAGTTAAGAAACTACCACATAGGCAAGAAATAGGAGACATAATCACATAACGTTGACAAAGGAAACATAATCACATAACATAATCAAGAGCGGGGGGGGGGGGGGGGGGGGGGGGGGGAGGTACCGGGGGCTTTGGAGAAACTATATAAAAAACATGCTGTAATTATGTTAAAGTGTGCCTGCTCAGCGACACCCTTTCTTGCAAGATCGATTAAAAGACGCTTCTTCAGAATTTGACTCGTGTAAAATTATTAAAGAGTGAGCTTCGTTTCTCACACTACAAACCGAACAACCGGATTAACCCCTCATGAGCTAATGACAGAACGGACGATGCAATTACCAAAAAGCATCATAACAGGTGGGACCGATGTAGGTCCACTAAAAGATAAAATCAGGAGATATGTTTTGGAACTAAGCACCCAACTAAAAGGGATGCATAAATCGGTAAAAGACAATCAAGAAATAAGAGATGCAGAGAGAGCTTGAAATGCTCCCTGACAGTCCCAACAGTGGGATGTCCTAGTAAAAATATTACCTAACAAATCAGGGCTTGTACAAAAATGAAATGAGCCGTATGAAGTTATAATTAGTGGAGATATCTGTGCCTGTATATACTCAGTTGAATATGCTGAAATTAATTGGAAAAATATGTGATATACTCCAATTGCTGATATAAACAAACAACGACTGACCTCCAAGCAAGCTGAACGTGTTCGCGGTGTCGCGCGTGGGCAATATCGCCTTTGGACCATTGTATAACGGTCACACGGGATATCAGTAAGTGATAAGATGCTTCTCATGCTGATACTCACGACCCTGGCCCTGTTAGCCATAGCGGGAGAATATAAATTGAATTATGAGGAGTTAAGGATGAAGCACAGTGATCATCTCTGTAATGATGACTCTGTCTATTGTATGAACAACTTTGTGTATATGTCTTATCTGTATGCATCACAATCGAATCTGAGCAAGTGCTGGGTCTGTTCACACATTCCCATGCACGGAGGGAAGGGAGGAATTCCCTTATTTCCTATCCCTTTATCAGCTCCAGAAGTAATTGAATGGGTTTTAAATCAGAATGGAACCCAGAAAGGGACAAAGAAACTGACATTTAAAACCCCATCGGGTACCACTATGCAGGGTATCAGCAACAGTGATGTTGTTTCAAGGCCAGGGGGTGGAGGGTGCACTTTATCGACCTTTAAGAAGAATTACCAGCCCAGCTACGACAGATCAGGATCCCCACCCTACTTTGTTGTGAAGAATAAACAGAGGGGATCTATCTGCCTGATAAGAAATGGAACCATACCTGTTGGCCGTAGCTACTGTATACAGCAGGTTGATATCACTGATGACACTGAGGCCATGATACAGGTCACAATCCAGTGCCCCATAGCCACTGTCCCGGTTAGCCTCTCCTCCGCTTATATGAGCGCGATGACTGCATATAATGGTACCTATTTTGTCTGTGGAAACAATGCTTATCCGTGGCTTCCCTGGAATTGGACAGGATCGTGTTATTTGGCATATGTGGTGCCTTATATTCACCATTACACTGACTTACGGGACCACCCCGAGATACACCTGCTTAGGGCTAAGCGAGCCATTAGTGAGACAGAACGATTCTTCATGATAGCCTACCCATTTTTTGGGACGGCAAAGGCAGCACAGGAACTTATACGGATAGCCTCAACCCGAGAGAAAGTTGCAAATAAGACTAAGGATGGGTTCGAGGAGGTGATCACGGCCATCTCTGAAATATCAGCAGAGGTTGTAGCTATTCGAACTATGGCGTTACAGGACTGATTGGAACTCGATTATGTGCTAGCCTCCCAAGGTGGAACATGTGCCATAGTTGGCTCGAAATGCTGTACGTATATTCCCGATGCTTCGGAGAATATAACTCGCTTAGCAGATCATATTAAACAAGTAGCAAAAGCAATACAGGAAGAAGGGAACCAATATCATGATTATAACCCTCCGGGCTGGCTGGGGCAATGGTTCGGGTCGTGGGGTTCATACCTGATGCATGGATTGATTGTATTAATTGTAATTGTAATTACTTGCTGTGTTTGTATGGCATGATTGAACGCCTGTTGCAAAACAGTAACAGCGCGGATTATGCCGGGCGCAAGTGTACAGGTGGAGGGGGCAGACCTCCCGACTAAGGAGCTGGGCCCATTCCCTGATAACATGTGGTTCTAAGTTGGTCATAGGTGCCATGTTTGGACCTGGCATCCGACCAAAAGGGGGGAGTGAAGTCGGGAATGGGTTCATGAACTTTGTCACACTTAAGCATTAAGAGCCGAACTCTGAGATTTTGTTGAGAACACTGCAGAGTTCATGTTTTCATCAGAGTTCAGTGTTTTTCATGTCTGTACCAGATAAGAGGAACAGCTATTCTTGCTGTCTCCACTTGTTATTCAGAAATGCGGTTAACTCAGCTCGAAATAAGCTAAACAGTCTCCATTTTCATGTACCTTTGTTGAACACGATGGAGTTGACATGTATGCCTTCTGTGATCGTATAACCATAGATTCATATATATCGCCTATATATAGATTCATATATATGATTCATTTTGGTAGGACAAATTTAAATGTGGATTACAGGGTCAAAGGTAGGATTCTGAAGACTGTGGAGGAACAGAGAGATCTTGGGTTTCATATCCACAGATCTCTAAAGGTTGCCACTCAAGTGGATAGAGCTGTGAAGAAGGCCTATAGTGTGTTAGCTTTTATTAACAGGGGGTTGGAGTTTAAGAGCCGTGGGGTTATGCTGCAACTGTACAGGACCTTGGTGAGACCACATTTGGAATATTGTGTGCAATTCTGGTCACCTCACTATAAGAAGGATGTGGAAGCGCTGGAAAGAGTGCAGAGGAGATTTACCAGGATGCTGCCTGGTTTGGAGGGTAGGTCTTATGAGGAAAGGTTGAGGGAGCTAGGGCTGTTCTCTCTGGAGCGGAGGAGGCTGAGGGGAGACTTAATAGAGGTTTATAAAATGATGAAGGGGATAGATAGAGTGAACGTTCAAAGACTATTTCCTCAGGTGGATGGAGCTATTACAAGGGGGCATAACTATAGGGTTCGTGGTGGGAGATACAGGAAGGATATCAGAGGTAGGTTCTTTACGCAGAGAGTGGTTGGGGTGTGGAATGGACTGCCTGCAGTGATAGTGGAGTCAGACACTTTAGGAACATTTAAGCGGTTATTGGATAGGCACATGGAGCACACCAGGATGATAGGGAGTGGGATAGCTTGATCTTGGTTTCAGATAAAGCTCGGCACAACATCGTGGGCCGAAGGGCCTGTTCTGTGCTGTACTGTTCTATGTTCTATATATTCATCATACGTTATTCATCTTATCCTGATATAAAGTATTATACAATCTTGTATGTATATCAGTTAACTTGTTTGTGCAAAACTTGTGATGTTGTTTCAAGGATATAAATGACAAACAATCGTGGCCTTGGAGATTGAACAAACTACGCAGAGGAAGATACTGCTAATACAACAAGAATCTTACCATGAACAATGACAGACGTCTTAGAGAATTGCAAAGTAATGAGGGCGGGAACAGGGACATATATAAACTCTGTTCTTACTTGTGTTCGAAGAGAAGGCTGGGGGTCCACTGTTAGGAACCTCACTTCTCCCACAATTGTGAAAATAAACAGGCAAAAGGACCATTCAGTGAGAGAGGAGCAACAGGACATTCACAGTGGGAGAGGAGTGATGGCGTCATTAACAGCGAGAGAGGAGCAACAGGTCATTCACAGTGAGATAGGAGCAACAGGGTCATTAACAGCGAGAGATGAGCAACAGAGGCATTCACAGCGAGAGAGGTTCAACAGAGTCATTAACAGAGAGAGAGGAGCGAGAGGGTCATTCACAGTGAGAGAGGAGCAACAGGGTCACTCACTGCGAGAGTGCAGCAACAGGGTCACTCACTGCGAGAGTGCAGCAACAGGGTCACTCACTGCGAGAGTGCAGCAACAGGGTCACTCACTGCGAGAGAAGATCAATTGGACCATTAACAGTGAGGGAGGAGCAACAGGGTCATTCACAGCAAGGGAGGACCAATTGGACCATGAACAGCGAGAGAGTTGCAACAGAGGCATTAACAGAGAGAGACAAGAAACAGGGTCATTAACAGCAAGATAGAAGCAATGGGAACATTCACAGCAAGACAGGAGCAACAGGATCATTCAGTGAGAAAGGAGCGATGGAGCCATTCACAGTGAGAGTGGAGCAACAGGTTCGTTCATAGTGAGGGAGGAGCAACAGGGTCGTTCACAGCGAAAGAAGAGCAATCGGACCATTCACAGCGAGGGAGGAACAACAGGGACATTAAAGCAAGAGAGGAGAAACAGAAACATTAACAGGGAGAGTGGAGCGATGGGGTGATTAACAGCGAGAGAGAAGCAAAGGGACCATTCACAGCGAGAGAGGACAAACAGGATCATTAACAGCGAGAGAGGAGCAACAGGGCCATTGACAGCGAGAGAGGAGCGATCGGGTCATTTACAGCGAGAGAGGAGCAACAGGGTCATTCACAGCGAGAGAGGACCAATTGGACCATTAACAGCGAGAGAGGTTCAACAGAGTAATTATCAGTAAGAGAGGAGCAACAGGGTTAGCAACAGCAAGAGAGGAGCAGTGGGACCATTCACAGCGAGACAGGAGCAACAGGCACATAAACAGCGAGAGGGGAGAAACAGAAACATTAACAGCGAGAGAGGAGCAAATGGACCATTCAGAGCGAGAGAGGAGAAACAGGATCATTCACAGCGAGAGAGGACCAATTGGACCATTCACAGTGTCACAGGACCAAGAGAGGCATTAACAGCGAGGGAGGACCAATTGGACCATTAACAGCGAGAGATGAGCAACAGGCACATAAACAGTGAGAGGGGAGAACCAGAAACATTAACAGCGAGGGAGGAGCAACAGGGTCATTCATAGGGAGAGAGGGCAATGGGCATTTAACCGCGAGAGAGGAGAAACAAAAACATTAAAAGCAAGACTGGAGCGACGGGGTGATTAATAGCGAGAGAGGAGCAAAGGAACCATTCACAGTAAGAGAGGAGAAACAGGAGCATTCACAGCAAGAGAGGAGCGACAGGTCCATTGACAGCGAGAGAGAAGCAACAGGGTCACTCACTGTGAGAGAGGAGTGAAGGGGTCATTAACAGTGAGAGAGGACCAATTGGACCATTAACAGTGAGAGAGGAGCAACAGGGTCATTAACAGCGAGAGAGGAGCAACAGGGCCATTCACTGCGAGAGTGCAGCAACAGGGTCATCCACAGTGAGGGAGGAGCAACGGTCATTCACAGCGAGAGAGGGGCAACAGGGTCATTCACAGCGAGAGAGGGGCAACAGGGTCATTCACAGTGAGAGAGGAGCAACAGGGCCATTCACTGCGAGAGTGCAGCGACAGGGTCATTCACAGCGGGAGAGGAGCAACAGGGTCACTCACTGTGAGAGAGGAGCGATTGAGCCATAAACAGCGAGAGAGGACCAACAGGTTCATTCACAATGAGGGAGGAGCAACAGGGTCATTCACAGCGAGAGAGGAGCAACAGGGTCACTCACAGCAAGAGAGGAGCAACAGGGTCACTCACAGCAAGAGAGGAGCAACAGGGTCACTCACAGCAAGAGAGGAGCAACAGGGTCACTCACAGCGAGAGAGGACGGCACGGTAGCACAGTGGTTAGCACTGCTGCTTCACAGCTCCAGGGACCTGGGTTCGATTCCCGGCTCGGGTCACTGTCTGTGTGGAGTTTGCACATTCTCCTCGTGTCTGCGTGGGTTTCCTCAGGGTGCTCCGGTTTCCTCCCACAGTCCAAAGACGTGCGGGATAGGTTGATTGGCCATGCTAAAATTGCCCCTTAGTGTCTTGGGATGCGTGGATTAGAGGGACTAGCGGGTAAAATATGTAGGGATATGGGGGTAGGGCCTGAGTGGGATTGTGATCAGTGCAGACTCGATGGGCCGAATGGCCTCTTTCTGTACTGTAGGGCTTCTATTCTATTCTATTCTTCTATTCTATTCTAGGAGCGACAGGGTTATTCACAGCGAGAGAGGAGCAACAGGGTCATTCAATGAGAGAGGAACAACAGGGTTATTCAATGAGAGAGGAGCGATTGAGCCATTAGTAGCGAGAGAGGACCAACAGGTTCATTCACTACGAGGGAGGTGCAACTGGGTCATTCACAGCGGGAGAAGACACATTGGACCATTAACAGTGAGAGAGGAGCAACAGAGTCATTAACAGCAAGAGAGGAGCAATGGGGACATTCACAGCGAGAGAGGAGCAACAGGGTCATTCACAGCGAGAGAGAAGCGACAGGGCCATTGACATCGAGAGAGGAGCGACAGGGTCATTCACAGCGAGGGAGGAGCAACAGGGTCGTTCACAGCGAGAGAGGAGCAACAGGGTCATTCACAGTGAGAGAGGAGCAACAGGATCATTCACATCGAGAGAGGAGCAACAGGGTCATTCACAGCGAGGGAGGAGCAACAGGGTCGTTCACAGCGAGAGAGGAGCAACAGGGTCATTCACAGTGAGAGAGGAGCAACAGGGTCATTCACAGCGAGGGAGGAGCAACAGGGTCGTTCACAGCGAGAGAGGAGCAACAGGGTCATTCACAGTGAGAGAGGAGCAACAGGGTCATTCACATCGAGAGAGGAGCAACAGGGTCATTCACAGCGAGAGAGGAGCAACAGGATCATTCACATCGAGAGAGAAGCAACAGGGTCATTCACATCGAGAGAGGAGCAACAGAGGCATTCATAGGGAGAGGGGGCAATGGGCATTTAACCGCGAGAGAGGAGAAACAAAAACATTAAAAGCAAGACTGGAGCGACGGGGTGATTAATAGCGAGAGAGGAGCAAAGGAACCATTCACAGTAAGAGAGGAGAAACAGGAGCATTCACAGCGAGAGAGGAGCAATAGGGTCATTCACAGCGAGAGAGGAGCGACAGGGCCATTGACATCGAGAGAGAAGCAACAGGGTCACTCACTGTGAGAGAGGAGTGAAGGGGTCATTAACAGTGAGAGAGGACCAATTGGACCATTAACAGTGAGAGAGGAGCAACAGGGCCATTCACTGCGAGAGTGCAGCAACAGGGTCACTCACTGCGAGAGTGCAGCAACAGGGTCACTCACTGCGAGAGTGCAGCAACAGGGTCATTCACAGTGAGGGAGGAGCAACGGTCATTCACAGTGTGAGAGGAGCAACAGGCCATTCACAGCGAGAAGGGAGAAACAGAAACATTAAACAGCGAGAATAGAGCGACGGGGAATTAACAGCGAGAGAGGAGCAAATGGACTATTCACAGTGAGAGAGGAGAAACAGGATCATTTACAGCGAGAGAGGAGTGAAGGGGTCATTAACAGTGAGAGAGGACCAATTGGACCATTTACAGCGAGAGAGGAGCAACAGGTTCATTCACAGCAGGAGACGGCCAAATGGACCATTAACAGCGAGAGAGGAGCAACAGGCTCAGGGAGACGAGAGATGAAATTGCTGGGCCTCTGACGGAAATCTTTGTCACTTCTTTGGGCACGGGTGAGGTCCCTGAGGATTGGAGGATAGCGAATGTGGTCCCGTTGTTTAAGAAGGGTAGCAGGGATAACCCAGGAAATTATAGGCCGGTGAGCTTGACGTCCGTGGTAGGGAAGTTGTTGGAGAGGTTTCTTAGAGACAGGATGTATGTGCATTTAGAACGGAACAATCTCATTAGTGACAGACAGCATGGTTTTGTAAGAGGGAGGTCGTGCCTTACAAATTTGGTGGAGTTTTTTGAGAAAGTGACAAAAACGGTTGATGAAGGAAGGGCCGTGGATGTCGTCTATATGGATTTCAGTAAGGCATTTGACAAAGTCCCACATGGCAGGTTGGTTAAGAAGGTTAAGGCTCATGGGATACAAGGAGAAGTGGCTAGATGGGTGGAGAACTGGCTTGGCCATAGGAGACAGAGGGTAGTGGTCGAAGGGTCTTTTTCCGGCTGGAGGTCTGTGACCAGTGGTGTTCCGCAGGGCTCTGTACTGGGACCTCTGCTATTTGTGATATATATAAATGATTTGGAAGAAGGTGTAACTGGTGTAATCAGCAAGTTTGCGGATGACACGAAGATGGCTGGACTTGCGGATAGCGAAGAGCATTGTCGGGCAATACAGCAGGATATAGATAGGCTGGAAAATTGGGCGGAGAGGTGGCAGATGGAGTTTAATCCGGATAAATGCGAAGTGATGCATTTTGGAAGAAATAATGTAGGGAGGAGTTATGCAATAAATGGCAGAGTCATCAGGAGTATAGAAACACAGAGGGACCTAGGTGTGCAAGTGCACAAATCCTTGAAGGTGGCAACTCAGGTGGAGAACAAAGAACAAAGACCAAAGAACAATACAGCACAGGAACAGGCCCTTCGGCCCTCCAAGCCTGCGCCGCTCCCTGGTCCAAACTAGACCATTCTTTTGTATCCCTCCATTCCCACTCCGTTCATATGGCGGTGAAGAAGGCATATGGTATGCTTGCCTTTACAGGACGGGGTATAGAGTATAAAAGCTGGAGTCTGATGATGCAGCTGTATAGAACGCTGGTTAGGCCACATTTGGAGTACTGCGTCCAGTTCTGGTCGCTGCACTACCAGAAGGACGTGGAGGTGTTAGAGAGAGTGCAGAGAAGGTTTACCAGGATGTTGCCTGGTATGGAGGTTCTTAGCTATGAGGAGAGATTGGGTAAACTGGGGTTGTTCTCCCTAGAAAGACGGAGAATGAGGGGAGATCTAATAGAGGTGTATAAGATTTTGATGGGTATAGATAGAGTGAATGCAAGCAGGCTTTTTCCGCTGAGGCTAGGGGAGAAAAAAACCAGAGGGCATGGGTTAAGGGTGAAAGGAGAAAAGTTTAAAGGGAATATTAGGGGGGGCTTCTTCACGCAGAGAGTGGTGGGAGTGTGGAATGAGCTGCCGGATAAAGTGGTAAATGCGGGGTCACTTTTAACATTTAAGAAAAACTTGGACGGGTTCATGGATGAGAGGGGTGTGGAGGGATATGGTCCAAGTGCAGGTCAGTGGGACTAGGCATAAAATGGTTCGGCACAGACAAGAAGGGCCAAAAGGCCTGTTTCTGAGCTGTAATTTTCTATGGTTCTATGGTTCTAGGTGTACAAGATTATGAAGGGTATAGATAGGGTGAACAGTGGGAAGCTTTTTCCCAGGTCGGAGGTGACGATCACGAGGGGTCACGGGCTCAAGCTGAGAGGGGCGAAGTATAACTCAGATATCAGAGGGACGTTTTTTACACAGAGGGTGGTGGGGGCCTGGAATGCGCTGCCAAGTAGGGTGGTGGAGGCAGACACGCTGACATCGTTTAAGACTTACCTGGATAGTCACATGAGCAGCCTGGGAATGGAGGGATACAAACGATTGCTCTAGTTGGACCAAGGAGCGGCACAGGCTTGGAGGGCCGAAGGGCCTGTTTCCTGTGCTGTACTGTTCTTTGTTCTTTGTATTAACAGCGAGAGATGAGCAACAGAGGCATTCACAGCAAGAGAGGGGCAACAGGCATTCACAGCGAGAGAGGTTCAACAGAGTCATTAACAGAGAGAGAGAAGCGAGAGGGTCATTCACAGTGAGAGAGAAGCAACAGGGTCATTCACTGCGAGGGAGGACCAATTGGACCATTAACAGCGAGAGAGGTTTAACAGAGTAATTACCAGTGAGAGAGGAGCAACAGGTCCATTCACAGCGAGACAGGAGCAACAGGTCCATTCACAGCGAGGGAGGAGCAACAGGGCCATTCACAGCGAGACAGGAGCAACAGGTCCATTCACAGTGAGAGAGGAGCAACAGGGTCATTCACAGCAAGAGAGGAGCAACAGGGCCATTCACAGCGAGAGAGGAGCAACAGGGTCATTCACAGCAAGAGAGGAGCAACAGGGTCATTCACAGCGAGGGAGGAGCAACAGGGTCATTCACAGCAAGAGAGGAGCAACAGGTCCATTCACAGCGAGAGAGAAGACACATTGGACCATTAACAGTGAGAGAGGAGCAACAGAGTCATTAACAGCAAGAGAGGAGCAATGGGACCATTCACAGCGGGAGAGGAGCAACAGGTCCATTCACAGCGAGAGAGGAGCAACCGGGACATTCACAGTGAGAGTGCAGCAACAGGGTCATTCACAGCGAGAGAGGAGCGACAAGGTCATTCACAGTGAGAGAGGAGCAACAGGGTCATTCAGTGAGAGAGGAGCAACAGGGTCATTCAGTGAGAGAGGAGCGATTGAGCCATTAACAGCGAGAGAGGACCAACAGGTTCATTCACTACGAGGGAGGTGCAACAGGGTCATTCACAGTGGGAGAAGACACATTGGACCATTAACAGTGAGAGAGGAGCAACAGAGTCATTAACAGCAAGGGAGGAGCAACAGGGTCACTCACAGCGAGGGAGGAGCGACAGGGTCATTCACAGTGAGAGAGGAGTGTCGGGATCATTAACAGTGAGAGAGCAGCAACAGCGTCATTCACAGCGAGAGACGAGCTACAGGGTCATTCAAATGGGGAGGGGGGCAAAGGGAATTTAACAGCGAGAGAAGAGAAACAGAAATATTAACAGCGAGAGTGGAGCAACGGGGCAATTAACAGCGAGAGAGAGGAGCAAAGGGACCATTTACAACAAGGGAGGAGCAACAGGGACATTAACAGTGAGAGAAGAACAACAGAGTCATTCACAGCGAGAGAAGAACAACAGGGTCATTAACAGCAAGAGAGGAGCAACAGAGTCATTCACAGCGAGTGAAGAACAACAGGTCCATTCACAGCGAGAGAGGAGCAATGGGACCATTCACAGCGAGAGAAGAACAACAGGGTCATTAGCAGCAAGAGAGGAGCAATGGGACCATTCAGAGTGACAGAGGAGCAACAGAATCATTAACAGCGAGAGAGGAGCAACAGGACCATTCATTAGGAAAGAGGGGCATTGGGCATTAACAGCCAGAAAGGAGCAACAAGGTCATTCACAGCGAGACAGGAGCAACAGGATCTTCACAGCGAGAGAGGAGCAACAGAGTCTTCACAGTGAGACAGGAGCAACAGGGTCATCCACAGCGACAGAGGAGCAACAGGGTCATTCATAGCAAGAGAGGATCAACAGTGTCATTCACAGCGAGAGAGGAGCAACAGGGTCATTCACAGTGAGAGAGGAGCAACAGGGTCACTCACAGTGAGAGAGGAGCAACAGGTTCATTCACAGCGAGAGAGGAGAAGTAGGGTCATTCACAGCGAGAGAGGAGCAACAGGTTCATTCACAGCGGGGGAGGACCAATTGGACCATTTACAGCGAAAGAGGAGCAACAGAGGCATTCACAGCGAGAGAGGAGCAACAGGTTCATTCACAGCGAGAGAGGAGAAGTAGGGTCATTCACAGAGAGAGAAGTATAACAAAGTCATTAACAGTAAGAGGGGAGCAATGGGACAATTCACAGCGGATTAAATTCCATCTGCCACCTCTCCGCCGAATTTTCCAGCCTATCTATATCCTGCTGTATTGCCCGACAATGCTCATCGCTATCCACAAGTCCAGCCATCTTCGTGTCATCCGCAAAGTTGCTGATAACACCAGTTACACCTTCTTCCAAATCATTTATATATATCACAAATAGCAGAGGTCCCAGTACAGAGCCCTGCGGAACACCACTGGTAAGAGTTTTAACAACACCAGGTTAAAGTCCAACAGGTTTATTTGGTAGCAAATACCATAAGCTTTCGGAGCGCTGCTCCTCCGTCAGATGGAGTGGAAGACCTCCAGCCGGAAAAAGACCCTTCGACCGCTACCCTCTGTCTCCTATGGCCAAGATGTGGAGATGCCGGCGTTGGACTGGGGTAAACACAGTAAGAAGTCTCACAACACCAGGTTAAAGTCCAACAGGTTTATTTGGTAGCAAATACCATAAGCTTTCGGAGCAGAGCTCCTTCGTCAGATGGAGTGGATATCTGTTCTCAAACAGGGCACAGACACAGAAATCAAATTACAGAATACTGATTAGAATGCAAATCTCTACAGCCAGCCAGGTCTTAAATGTACAGACAATGTGGGTGGAGGGAGCATTCAACACAGGTTAAAGAGATGTGTATTGTCTCCAGACAGAACAGCTTGTGGAATTCTGCAAGTCCAGGAGGTAAGCTGTGGGGGTTACTGATAATGTGACATAAATCCAACATCCCGGTTTAGGCCGTCCTCATGTGTGCGGAACTTGGCTATCAGTTTCTGCTCAGCGACTCTGCGCTGTCGTGTGTCGTAAAGGCCGCCTTGGAGAACGCTTACCTGAAGATCCGAGGCTGAATGCCCGTGACTGCTGAAGTGCTCCCCCACAGGAAGAGAACAGTCTTGCCTGGTGATTGTCGAGCGGTGTTCATTCATCCGTTGTCGTAGCGTCTGCATGGTTTCCCCAATGTACCATGCCTCGGGACATCCTTTCTTGCAGCGTATCAGGTAGACAACGTTGGCCGAGTTGCAAGAGTAGGTACCGTGTACCTGGTAGATGGTGTTCTCACGTGAGATGATGGCATCCGTGTCGATGATCCGGCACGTCTTGCAGAGGTTGCTGTGGCAGGGTTGTGTGGTGTCGTGGTCACTGTTCTCCTGAAGGCTGGGTAGTTTGCTGCGGACAATGGTCTGTTTGAGGTTGCGTGGTTGTTTGAAGGCAAGAAGTGGGGGTGTGGGGATGGCCTTGGCGAGATGTTCGTCTTCATCAATGACATGTTGAAGGCTCCGGAGGAGATGCCGTAGCTTCTCCGCTCCGGGGAAGTACTGGACGACGAAGGGTACTCTGTCCACCGTGTCCCGTGTTTGTCTTCTGAGGAGGTCGGTGCGGTTTTTCGCTGTGGCGCGTCGGAACTGTTGATCGATGAGTCGAGCGCCATATCCTGTTCTTATGAGGGCATCTTTCAGCGTCTGGAGGTGTCTGTTGCGATCCTCCTCATCCGAGCAGATCCTGTGTATTCGGAGGGCTTGTCCGTATGGGATGGCTTCTTTTACGTGTTTAGGGTGGAAGCTGGAGAAGTGGAGCATCATGAGGTTATCCGTGGGCTTGCGGTACAGTGAGGTGCTGAGGTGACCGTCCTTAATGGAGATGCGTGTGTCCAAGAATGCAACCGATTCCGGAGAGTAGTCCATGGTGAGTCTGATGGTGGGATGGAACTTGTTGATGTCATCATATAGTTGTTTCAGTGATTGCTCACCATGACTCCAAAGGAAGAAAATGTCATCGGTGTATCTAGTGTATAGCATCGGTTGAAGGTCCTGTGCGGTGAAGAAGTCTTGTTCGAACCTGTGCATGAAGATGTTGGCATATTGAGGTGCGAATTTTGTCCCCATGGCTGTTCCGTGTGTCTGGATGAAGAACTGGTTGTTGAAGGTGAAGATATTGTGGTCCAGGATGAAGCGGATGAGTTGTAAAATTGCATCTGGAAACTGGCAGTTGACGGCATTGAGTACTGAGGCCGTTGCAGCAATGCCATCATCGTGGGGGATGCTGGTGTAGAGTGCCGTGACATCCATTGTGACGAGGAGTGCTCCTGGTTCAACTGCTCCATGTGTGTTGAGTTTCTGTAGGAAGTCCGTCGTGTCGCGACAAAAGCTGGGGGTTCTTTGTACAATGGGTTTCAAGATGCCCTCGACATAGCCGGAGAGGTTCTCGCACAGGGTTCCGTTTCCTGAAACGATGGGACGGCCGGGTGTGTTTGCCTTGTGTATTTTTGGGAGGCAGTAGAGATCTCCAACGCGTGGAGTACGTGGGATGAGAGCACGGAGGGTGCTCTGAAGGTCCGGATCAAAGGTTTTGATCAGAGTGTTGAGTTGACGGGTGTGTTCTTTGGTCGGATCTGTGGGTAACTGTCTGTAGTGTTCCTCGTTGTTCAGTTGTCGGTACACTTCTTTGCAGTAATCCGTTCTGTTCAGTATGACGATGGCCCCTCCTTTGTCTGCTGGTTTGATGACAATGTTGCGGTTGGTCTTGAGAGCGTGGATGGCGTTGCGTTGTGCTTGGGTGATGTTCAGTGCTGTCTTGTGAGTGCGGCTGATGAATTTGGTGTTGACGCACCTCCTGATGGCTTGGGCATACATGTCAAGTCGAGGGCAGCGGCCTTCCGGAGGAGTCCAATTCGACTCTTTCCTCTTCAGTTGCACTGCGGGTCTCTCTGTCTGCTGTTCCGGTTCATTGGCTGTCTCATTGTGTTCGTTGTGGCCTATGGCCAAGCCAGTTCTCCACCCATCTAGCCACTTCTCCTTGTATCCCATGAGCCTTAACCTTCTTAACCAACCTGCCATGTGGGACTTTGTCAAATGCCTTACTGAAATCCATATAGACGACATCCACGGCCCTTCCTTCATCAACTGTTTTTGTCACTTCCTCAAAAAACTCCACCAAATTTGTAAGGCACGACCTCCCTCTTACAAAACCATGCTGTCTGTCACTAATGAGATTGTTCCGTTCTAAATGCACATACATCCTGTCTCTAAGAATCCTCTCCAACAACTTCCCTACCACGGACGTCAAGCTCACTGTCCTATAATTTCCTGGGTTATCCCTGCTACCCTTCTTAAACAACGGGACCACATTCGCTATCTTCCAACCCTCAGGGACCTCACCTGTGTCCAAAGAAGCGACAAAGAGTCTGACTATACCTGCATGTCTGTCACTGGCAGTCAGTGTTTTATGTATATTTAAAACGTTGCATGATTCTTTAAGAGCTGGTCACATGATTTGGTGGGGATGCCTTTCAGGTGTTGCACAGGGTGCAGTTTTACTTTCAGTTTTTACCCTCTATAGGCCAGAGCTCTTCGAATAAACCTTGTTGTTAGTTTGAATCTATGTGTGCAAACCACATCTTTTCTTTTTGTTCAAACCCACAACCCCTAACATAGAATATTACAAAAAGAAAATTGGGAACGAGTTAGGATTTTGTTTCATCAAGATCATCGAGAAACCATCCTAAGTTGAAGAAAAACACAGTGTGGGTCCTCACACTTTGAATATTAGAAGGCAGGAGAGAAGCAACAACAGGATTAAAGATTAAAGTGCCAGTGAAGGAAGGACAAGTACGTTGAAAAAGGGTGGAAGCTCTCTGTGTGGTTTTAAAAGACGGGTTTTCTGCTTAGTGAAGTGTGAGATTCCAGGCAGTATCGGACATATTGTTTAAAAAGGGATGCTTTGCTGTACAGCTGGGACCATTTGAAAATTTTTAAAAATCAAGTCAATGGACTTGGGGATAAAAAGGGGAGTACAGGAAAGACAGTAAAAAAATACACTGAGCAGTCTCGAGCAGCCTGCAAGAGAAATGGCAAGTCAATTAGGATGCATGGTTCCTCAATGAAGAAAATGAATTCTGGAATTCCTATGCAGAATATTTTCTGTACTTTGTGCAAGTGATAAAATTGCAGGTGAGTTCCTCTTACCCATTTTTCTCAGTACAATAGGAAGTAAAACCTTCAATTTGTTGCAGAATTTGGTTCATCTTGCAAAGCCAGGAACCAAAACTTACAATGACTTGACAAAGATCCTTGAAGAGCATTACTCTTCAAAACCACTGATCATCATGAAACAGTTCAGACTCCCACAAAGGAATCAAGCATTGCTCAGTTTGTAGGAATCTTAAAAAGGCTAGCACAACATTGTGAGTTTGGTCAGTCATTAGAAGATAATCTTTGAGATCGTTTAGTTTGTAGTATCCAAAATGAGGTTATCCAAAGAAGATTGCTCACTGAATATGATGTCAAAGACAGCAGTAGAAATAGCAGTGTTGATGGAACTGGCTGCTAAAAAGGCTTCACAAGTTGGTGCAGTAATGAAGATCCACAAATTGAGAACTGCCGATAAGTCAAAACAACAACAAGCAGGAAACAGATGTGCAAAAATAGGCCATTCAGTGAGTGAATGCTGGAGCAAGGATAGTCAATGCAAGAATTGCAGTGAAATGGGTCACATTGCAAAAGCTTGTTGGGCTGGACCAGCTTCCCCTGAGAAAAATATTCAAAAGAAAAAGCTGGGTACCTTCAAGAAGAACAAGTTGTATTCTATAAAAATAATTCACAACATGGAAGAAAGGAATTATGACTGTAAGACAAAAATGTCCAGAAATACAATGAAGAGCGGCAAATGGACATCTTATCCACATATGGGGCCCGATTTTACCATTTAGAGACTGAGTGCCGGGTGCAGGCGTCAAATAGATCCGAGCCCGGAGGCCGCGCTCCAGCGCGCCCATATGCTTTTTTCCGGCGCCAGTCCAGTGGGCGGGGCTCAGCGCCGCCGGAACGATAGGAGCTCCGAACTGCGCATGCGCAGTTCGGAAAGAATTTGACAGAACCAATCTCAGGATTGCTACCTGAGCCACATGCCAGTGAGGGCAGGAGTAGGATGCTTGGGCGGATGAATACGTGGCTGAGGAACTGGTGCAGGGGGCAGGGTTTCCAATTCTTGGATCATTGGGACCTCTTCTGGGGCAGGTGGGACCTGTACAAGAGAGATGGGTTACACCTAAACTACAAGGGGACCAATATGCTTGCAGGGAGATTTGCTAGTGTTATTGGGGAGCGTTTAAACTAGATTTGCAGGGGGATGGGAACCAGAGTGCCAGAGCAGATAGTGGAGCAGGGGTAAAAAGACAGGTTAGTTGAAGCAAAATCACAAATGGAAGGGTTGAGTGTGGTGGAAATAATCTTTTGAGGTGTGCCTATTTCAATGCCAGGAGTATTGTGGGGAAGGCAGATGAGCTGAAGGCGTGGATAGACACATGGAAATATGACATTATAGCCATTAGTGAAACTTGGCTACAGGAGGGGCAGGACTGGCAGCTCAATGTTCCAGGGTTCCAATGTTTCAGGCGGGACAGAGGCAGAGGGATAAAAGGTGGGGGGGTGGCATTGTTGGTCAGGGAAAATGTTACAGCGGTACTCAGGCAGGATAGATTAGGGAGCTTGTCTACAGAGGCCCTATGGGTGGAGCTGAGAAACAGGAAAGGTATGACCACATTAATGGGCTTGTATTATAGACCACCCAATAGTCAGCGAGAATTGGAGGAGCAAATCAGCGGAGAGATAGCTGACAACTGCAAGAAACACAAAGTTGTGATAGAACATAGAACATAGAACATTACAGCGCAGAACAGGCCCTTCGGCCCACGATGTTGCACCGACCAGTTAAAAAAAAAAAAAAAAATAGTAGGGGATTTTAATTTTCCACATATAGATTGGGACTCGCATACTGTTCAAGGTTTAGATGGGGTAGAGTTTGTAAAATGTGTTCAGGAGAATTTTCTACATCAGTATATAGAGGTGCCAACTAGAGAGGACGCGATATTGGATCTCCTATTGGGAAATGAGTTAGGGCAGGTGATGGATGTGAGTGTGAGGGAACACTTTGGATCCAGTGATCATAATGCCATTAGTTTCAACCTGATCATGGATAAAGATAGATCTGGTCCTCGGGTTGAAGTTCTGAACTGGAAAAAGGCCAAATTTGATGAAATGAGAAGGGATCTGGGAAGTGTGGATTGGCACAGGCTGTTCTCTGGTAAGGATGTAAATGGAAAGTGGGAGGCCTTCAAAGGAGAAATTTTGAGAGTGCAGAGTTTGTATGTTCCTGTCAAGATTAAAGACAAAGTAAATAGGAATAAGGAGCCTTGGTTCTCGAGGGAAATTGTAACACTGATTAAGAGGAAGAGAGAGTTGTATGAAATGTACAGGCAGCAAGGAACAGATCAGATGCTCGAGGAGTATAAAAAGTGCAAGAAGCTAAATGGTTTTTTTGCATCTGTATTTACTGAGGAAACGGGCATGGAGTCTACGGAAATAGGGCAAACAGGTAGGGAGGCCATGGAACCTTTACAGATTAAAGGGGAGGAGGTGCTCGCTGTCTTGAGGCAAATCAGAGTGGATAAATCCCCAGGACCGGACAGGGTATTCCCACGGACCTTGAGGGAAGCCACTGTTGAACTTGCAGGGGCCCTGGCAGACATATTTAAAATGTCAGTATTCACGGGGGAGGTGCCGGATGATTGGAGAGTGGCTCATGTTGTTCCGTTGTATAAAAAAGGTTCCAAAAGAAATCCGGGAAATTATAGGCCAGTAAGTTTGACGTCGGTCGTGGGCAAGTTATTGGAAGGTGTGATAAGGGATAGGATCTACAAATATTTGGATAGACAGGGACTTATTAGGGAGAGTCAACATGGCTTTGTGCGTGGTAGGTCATGTTTGACCAATCTATTAGAGTTTTCCGAGGAGGTTACCAGGAAAATGGATGAAGGGAAGGCGGTGGATGTTGTCTACCTGGATTTCAGCAAGGCCTTTGACAAGGTCCCTCCGAGGAGGTTAGTTAGGAAGGTTCAGTCGCTAGGTATACATGGGGAGGTAGTAAATTGGATTGGACACTGGCTCAATGGAAGAAGCCAGAGAGTGGTTGTGGAGGATTGCTTCTCTGAGTGGAGGCCTGTGACTAGTGGTGTGCCGCAGGGATCGGTGTTGGGTCCATTGTTGTTTGTCATCTATATCAATGAGCTGGATGATAATGTGGTAAATTGGATCAGCAAGTTTGCTGATGATACAAAGATTGGAGGTGTAGTGGACAGTGAGGAAGGTTTTCAAAGCTTGCAGAGGGATTTGGACCAACTAGAAAAATGGGCTAGAAAATGGCAAATGGAATTTAACACAGACAAGTGTGAGATATTGCACATTGGAAGGACAAACCAAAGTAGAACGTACAGGGTAAATGGTAGGACTCTGAAGAGTGCAGTTGAACAGAGGGATCTGGGAATACAGGTACAGAATTCCCTAAAAGTGACGTCACAGGTGGATAGGGTCGTAAAGAGTGCCTTTAGTACATTGGCCTTTATAAATCGGAGTATCGAGTATAAAAGTTGGAGTGTTATGGTAAGGTTATATAAGGCATTGGTGAGGCCAAATTTGGATATTGTGTACAGTTTTGGTCACCTCGTTACAGGAAGGATGTAAATAAGGTTGAAAGAGTGCAGAGAAGGTTCACAAGGATGTTGCCGGGACTTGAGAAGCTGAGTTACAGAGA
Organism: Mustelus asterias; assembly: GCF_964213995.1. NCBI lineage: Eukaryota > Metazoa > Chordata > Chondrichthyes > Carcharhiniformes > Triakidae > Mustelus > Mustelus asterias. The sequence goes on from NC_135818.1 coordinate 30,244,363, forward strand.
GAGATTGAATAGGTTGGGACTTTATTCCCTGGAGCGTAGGAGATTGAGGGGAGATTTGATAGAGGTGTATAAGATTTTGATGGGTATAGATAGAGTGAATGCAAGCAGGCTTTTTCCGCTGAGGCTAGGGGAGAAAAAAACCAGAGGGCATGGGGTAAGGGTGAAAGGAGAAAAGTTTAAAGGTAATATTAGGGGGGGCTTCTTCACGCAGAGAGTGGTGGGAGTGTGGAATGAGCTGCGGATAAAGTGGTAAATGCAGGGTCACTTTTAACATTTAAGAAAAACTTGGACGGGTTCATGGATGAGAGGGGTGTGGAGGGATATGGTCCAAGTGCAGGTCAGTGGGACTAGGCAAAAAATGGTTCGGCACAGACAAGAAGGGCCAAAAGGCCTGTTTCTGAGCTGTAATTTTCTATGGTTCTATGGTTCGAATGCGCCTGGGCGCAAAACAAAAAGCGGAGAGAGCCTCCCTGCCATTCATCCTCTGGTGGGGGGGAGGGGGGGGGGGAGTGTGACTTATCATCCCCTGGGGGGGTGGGAGGGGATGGGAGGGGGTGTGACGTCTCATTCCTGGGGGCTGCCTCCCAGAGGGGTCCGATCCTGGGGGGGGGGTGGCCTGCCTCCCAGAGGGGTCCGATCCTGGGGGGGGGTGGCCTGCCTCCCAGAGGGGTCCGATCCTGGGGGAGGGTGGCCTGCCTCCCAGAGGGGTCCGATCCCGGGGGGGGGGGGCTGCCTCCCAGAGGGGTCTGATCCCGGGGCAGGTGGGGGGGGGGGGGGTGGCCTGCCTCCCAGAGGGGTCCAATCCCGGGGGGGTGTGGCGAACCATCGTTGGTTCCCACTGGATAGTACTGAGCCAGGGCTGGCCAGCACTACAGGAATGTATATAGGTTACTGTGGGATTGTACTAATGTTGCTGTTGGGTTAGGGTGGGATTGATACACCTGTGTTTGTTACTGTTGTGGCACATCGCAGTCAGGCTCCGCCTCCTGGGAGAGGTATAAGACTCCCTGCTCGGGCGGGACCCCTTCAGTCTGGGATAGTGTGTTAAAGTTCTGATAGTTCCATTGTTAGTTAATAAAAGCCTTCTTTTACTTAAGCTTCGAGCCTCGTGTCCAATTGATGCACATCAATTTTATTAACTAAAATTAAACTCTCGACGGAAGAAAAAAAAGAAAGGAGAGTATGGAGCGAATCCTCAAGCCAGAACATCTGACGCTAGATCCACGTGCGGTGGGCGCTTCTAACACCTTCGACCACTGGCTGAAGTGTTTTGAGGACTACCTAGCAGCCTCCGCAGCGGTCACCACAGATGATGACAGACTCCGGGTCCTCCATGCGAGGGTAAGCGACACAGTCTACCTCGCGATCCGTGCGGCCACCACTTACCCGAGGGCCCTCGAGCTTCTAAAAAAGCGCTATACGAAACCTCCTAACGAGATCCACGCTCGTTACCTCCTCGCTACACGACGTCGGCAGTCGGGCGAAACCATGGAGGACTACGCCAATGAGCTCTTACAGCTATGATGTGGAGATGCCGGCGTTGGACTGGGGTAAACACAGTAAGAAGTTTAACAACACCAGGTTAAAGTCCAACAGGTTTATTTGGTAGCAAAAGCCACACAAGCTTTCGGAGCTCTAAGCCCCTTCTTCAGGTGAGTGGGAATTCTGTTCACAAACAGAGCTTATAAAGACACAGACTCAATTTACATGAATAATGGTTGGAATGCGAAAACTTACAACTAATCAAGTCTTTATGAAACAAAACAATGTGAATGGAGAGAGCATCAAGACAGGCTAAAAAGATGTGTATTGTCTCCAGACAAGACAGCCAGTGAAACTCTGCAGGTCCACGCAACTGTGGGAGTTACAAATAGTGTGACATGAACCCAATATCCCGGTTTAGGCCGTCCTCGTGTGTGCGGAACTTGGCTATCAGTTTCTGCTCAGCGACTCTGCGCTGTCGTGTGTCGCGAAGGCTGCCTTGGAGAACGCTTACCCGAATATCAGAGGCCGAATGCCCGTGACCGCTGAAGTGCTCCCCAACAGGAAGAGAACAGTCTTGCCTGGTGATTGTCGAGCGGTGTTCATTCATCCGTTGTCGCAGCGTCTGCATAGTTTCCCCAATGTACCATGCCTCGGGACATCCTTTCTTGCAGCGTATCAGGTAGACAACGTTGGCCGAATTGCAAGAGTATGTACCGTGTACCTGATGGATGGTGTTCTCACGTGAGATGATGGCATCTGTGTCGATGATCTGGCACGTCTTGCAGAGGTTGCTGTGGCAGGGTTGTGTGGTGTCATGGTCACTGTTCTCCTGAAGGCTGGGTAGTTTGCTGCGGACAATGGTCTGTTTGAGGTTGTGTGGTTGTTTGAAGGCAAGAAGTGGGGGTGTGGGGATGGCCTTGGCGAGATGTTCGTCTTCATCAATGACATGTTGAAGGCTCCGGAGGAGATGCCGTAGCTTCTCCGCTCCGGGGAAGTACTGGACAACGAAGGGTACTCTGTCCACTGTGTTCCGTGTTTGTCTTCTGAGGAGGTCGGTGCGGTTTTTCACTGTGGCGCGTTGGAACTGTTGATCAATGAGTCGAGCGCCATATCCTGTTCTTATGAGGGCATCTTTCAGCGTCTGGAGGTGTCTGTTGCGATCCTCCTCATCTGAGCAGATCCTGTGTATACGGAGGGCTTGTCCGTAGGGGATGGCTTCTTTAACGTGTTTAGGGTGGAAGCTGGAGAAGTGGAGCATCGTGAGGTTATCCGTGGGCTTGCGGTACAGTGAGGTGCTGAGGTGACCGTCCTTAATGGAGATGCGTGTGTCCAAGAATGCAACCGATTCCGGAGAATAGTCTATGGTGAGTCTGATGGTGGGATGGAACTTGTTGATGTCATCATAGAGTTGTTTCAGTGATTGTTCACCATGACTCCAAAGGAAGAAAATGTCATCGATGTATCTAGTGTATAGCATCGGTTGAAGGTCCCGTGCGGTGAAGAAGTCTTGTTCGAACCTGTGCATGAAGATGTTGGCATATTGAGGTGCGAATTTGGTCTCCATGGCTGTTCCGTGTGTCTGGATGAAGAACTGGTTGTTGAAGGTGAAGATATTGTGGTCCAGGATGAAGTGGATGAGATGTAAAATTGCATCTGGAAACTGGCAGTTGTTGGCGCTAAGCACTGAGGCCGTTGCAGCAATGCCATCGTCATGGGGGATGCTGGTGTAGAGTGCCGAGACATCCATTGTGACGAGGAGCGCTCCTGATTCAACTGCTCCATGTGTGCCGAGTTTCTGTAGGAAGTCCGTCGTGTCGCGACAAAAGCTGGGGGTTCTTTGTACAATGGGTTTCAGGATGCCCTCGACATAGCCGGAGAGGTTCTCGCACAGGGTCCCATTGCCCGATACGATGGGACGGCCAGGTGTGTTTGCCTTGTGTATCTTCGGGAGGCAGTAGAGATCTCCAACGCGGGGAGTACGTGGGATGAGAGCACAGAGGGTGCTCTGAAGGTCCGGATCAAAGGTCTTGATCAGAATGTTGAGTTGACGGGTGTGTTCTTTGGTCGGATCTGCAGGTAACTGTCTGTAGTGTTCCTCGTTGTTGAGTTGTCGGTTCACTTCTTTGCAGTAATCCGTTCTGTTCAGTATGACGATGGCCCCTCCTTTGTCTGCTGGTTTGATGACAATGTTGCGGTTGGTCTTGAGAGCGTGGATGGCGTTACGTTGTGCTTGGGTGATGTTCGGGGCTGTCTTGTGAGTGCGGCTGATGAATTTGGTGTTGACGCACCTCCTGACGGCTTGGGCATACATGTCAAGTCGAGGGCAGCGGCCTTCCGGAGGAGTCCAATTCGACTCTTTCCTCTTCGGATGCACTGCGGATCTCTCTGTTGGCTGTTCCGGTTCATTGGCTGTCTCATTGTGTTCGTTGTTGGCCTCTTGGGGTTTGTGGAAGAACTCCCTCAGCCTCATTCGCCTGATGAATTCCTCTGTGTCTGCTGCGAGACTGATGGGGTCTATTTTGGTGGTGGGGCAAAAATTAAGCCCTCGGCTGAGAACTTCGATTTCATCTGGTTGAAGTGTGTAGTCGGACAAGTTGACAATGGACTTGTCTGTGTCTTTATAAGCTCTGTTTGTGAACAGAATTCCCACTCACCTGAAGAAGGGGCTTAGAGCTCCGAAAGCTTGTGTGGCTTTTGCTACCAAATAAACCTGTTGGACTTTAACCTGGTGTTGTTAAACTTCTTACTGCTCTTACAGCTAGTCAGGGGCAGTGACTGCAAAGCGGTGTCGGCTGAGCAGAGCATGTACGACCTCGCCCGAGATGCGTTTGTGGCCGGGGTCGGGTCTTCATACATCCGTCTCAAGCTGCTCGAAAAGGGTAATCTCAACCTTACCCAGGCCATGGAATTAGCTGAAATGCTTGAGTCGGCTTCGAAGAGCTTAGTCCTGTATCCGAAGTACCACGTGGAGACAACGTGGCAGGAGCAGTCGCAAATCCCTCCTCGCCCCTCGGGCTTGAAGTGCAGTGTTATGGCGTGCTCCCATGTGGGCCAGACAACGGCTGCAGCCCCATGCGGCCCGCGGTGCTACTTCTGCGGAGGAGCCAAACATACCCGACAAAAGTGTCCCGCTAAAGCGGTAGTCTGTACCGCATGCGGTAAAAAGGGGCATTATGCAAAGGTGTGCAGATCGAAGCCCAGGAACGGCAGTGCGGCCTGTGACCCTTCGGAACGGGGATCATCACCATCGTCGTCGAAGTCCTCGCGGGGTTCGTCCACGTGCGAGTCCAGGACGACGACATTGCGGTCGACGGAGTCGGAGGAGGATGACCACCAGGGGTCGCTAAGTTTGGCGCCCTCACCTATGTGCGATTGATGGGGGTGGCCACGAGCGACCAGCAGGGGTCCTCAGCGTCAACCTCAGCTGCCTGCAGTGACGTTCACGGACCAACGGTGGCGTCGATCACCCTGGACCAGGCTAAGCCTCACAGGCTTGATTGTTCGATGATGGATATCCAGGTAAACAATCATGCGATTTATTGTCTGTTTGACAGCGGGAGCACTGAGAGCTTTATCCACCCTGACACTGTGAAGAGGTGTGGACTCCAGATTCAACCTGCCAAACAGACAATCTCTATGGCATCAAGGTCCCGGTCTGTCGCTGTGCTAGGACGTTGTGTGGTAACCTTGAAAGTACAAGGCACAATTTACGAGCGTTTCAGGCTCCTTGTGTTGCCGTATCTTTGCGCACCAATTCTCCTCGGACTAAACTTTATGGTCCACATGAAGAGTGTGATCCTACAGTACGGTGGGCCACTCCCTTCGCTGGCAGTGGGAGAACAGCTGCAGTCTCCAAATTGTCCAAAGCGCCCCGCCTGCAATCTTTCTACGTTAAAGATCACCACACCCTCTTTATTTCAGAATCTGGTACCAGGCTGCAAGCCCATCGCTACTAAAAGTAGGCGTTACAGCACTGAGAATCAGATCTTCATAGAACATAGAACATAGAACATTACAGCGCAGAACAGGCCCTTCGGCCCACGATGTTGCACCGACCAGTTAAAAAAAAAACTGTGACCCTCCAACCTAAACCAATTTCTTTTCGTCCATGAACCTATCTACGGATCTCTTAAACGCCCCCAAACTAGGCGCATTTACTACTGATGCTGGCAGGGCATTCCAATCCCTCACCACCCTCTGGGTAAAGAACCTACCCCTGACATCGGTTCTATAACTACCCCCCCTCAATTTAAAGCCATGCCCCCTCGTGCTGGATTTCTCCATCAGAGGAAAAAGGCTATCACTATCCACCCTATCTAAACCTCTAATCATCTTATATGTTTCAATAAGATCCCCTCTTAGCCGCCGCCTTTCCAGCGAAAACAATCCCAAATCCCTCAGCCTCTCCTCATAGGATCTCCCCTCCATACCAGGCAACATCCTGGTAAACCTCCTCTGCACCCTCTCCAAAGCCTCCACATCCTTCCTGTAATGTGGGGACCAGAACTGCACACAGTACTCCAAGTGCGGCCGCACCAGAGTTGTGTACAGTTGCAACATAACGCTACGACTCCTAAATTCAATCCCCCTACCAATAAACGCTAAGACACCATATGCCTTCTTAACAACCTTATCTACTTGATTCCCAACTTTCAGGGATCTATGCACACATACACCTAGATCCCTCTGCTCCTCCACACTATTCAAAGTCCTCCCGTTAGCCCTATACTCAACACATCTGTTATTCCTACCAAAGTGAATTACCTCACACTTCTCCGCATTAAACTCCATCCGCCACCTCTCGGCCCAACTTTGCAACCTGTCTAAGTCTTCCTGCAAACTACGACACCCTTCCTCACTGTCTACCACACCACCGACTTTGGTGTCATCAGCAAATTTGCTAATCCACCCAACTATACCCTCATCCAGATCATTAATAAATATTACAAACAGCAGTGGCCCCAAAACAGATCCCTGAGGTACACCACTTGTAACCGCACTCCATGATGAATATTTACTATCAACCACCACCCTCTGTTTCCTATCCGCTAGCCAATTCCTGATCCAATTTCCTAGATCACCCCCAATCCCATACATCTGCATTTTCTGCAGAAGCCTACCATGGTGAACCTTATCAAACGCCTTACTAAAATCCATATATACCACGTCCACTGCCTTGCCCCCATCCACCTCCTTGGTCACTTTCTCAAAAAACTCAATAAGGTTAGTAAGGCACGACCTACCTGCCACAAAACCATGCTGACTATCACCTATCAATTCATTACTCTCCAAATAACTATAAATCCTATCCCTTATAATTTTTTCCAACATCTTGCCGACAACAGAAGTGAGACTCACCGGTCTATAATTCCCGGGGAAGTCTCTGTTCCCCTTCTTAAACAATGGGACAACATTCGCTAACCTCCAATCTTCTGGTACTATACCAGAGGCCAACGACGACCTGAAGATCAGAGCCAGAGGCTCTGCAATCACTTCTCTTGCCTCCCAGAGAATCCTTGGATAAATCCCATCCGGACCAGGGGATTTATCTATTTTCAGACCCTCCAGAATATCCTGCACATCCTCCTTATCAACTGTAATACTGTCTATTCTACTCCCTTGCAACCCAGTGTCCTCCTCAGCTATATTCATGTCCCCTTGCGTGAACACCGAAGAGAAATATTGGTTCAATGCTTCACCAATCTCCTCCGGTTCCACACATAACTTCCCTCTGCCATCTATAACTGGCCCTAAACTTGCCCTAACCAACCTTCTGTTCTTGACATACCTATAGAACGCCTTAGGATTCTCTTTAACCCTATCCGCCAAAGTCTTCTCATGTCCCCTTTTAGCCCTTCTAAGCTCGCTCTTCAACTCCCTCTTAGCCAATCTAAAGCTTTCTAGTGCACTACCCGAGTGCTCACGTCTCATCCGAACATAAGCCTCCTTTTTCTTTTTAACCAACAAAGAAACTTTTTTGGTGCACCACGGTTCCCTAGCCCTACCAATTCCTCCTTGCCTGACAGGGACATACCTATCACAGACTCGCAGTAGCTGCTCCTTGAAAAAACTCCACATGTCGGACGTTCCCAGTCCCTGTAATCTCCTAGTCCAACCTATGTTTCCTAATTCTCTCCTAATAGCCTCATAATTACCCTTCCCCCAGCTAAAACCATTGGCCCGAGGTTCATGCCTATCCCTTTCCATCACTAAGGTGAACGTAACCGAATTGTGGTCACTATCACCAAAATGCACACCAACTTCCAAGTCTAGCACCTGGTCTGGCTCATTTCCCAGCACCAGATCCAATATAGCCTCACCTCTAGTTGGCCTGTCTACATACTGAGTCAAAAAACCTTCCTGCACGCTTTGAACAAAAACTGACCCCTCTAACGAGCTAGAGCTATAACAATTCCAGTCAATATTAGTCAAGTTAAAATCCCCCATAACAATTGCCCTATTACTTTCACTCCTAAGCAGGATTGACTCCGCAATCCTTTCCTCAACCTCTCTAGAACTTTTAGGAGGTCTATAAAAGACTCCCAACAGGGTGACCTCTCCTCTCCTATTTCTAATCTCCGCCCATACTACCTCAACAGATAAGTCCTCATCAAACCTCCTCTCTGACACTGTGATACAATCTCTGACCAATAATGCTACCCCTCCCCCTCTTCTACCTCCTTCCCTACTTCGACTAAAACATTTGAACCCCGGGACCTGCAGCATCCATTCCTGCCCCTGCTCTATCCATGTCTCTGAAATAGCCACAACATCGAAGTCCCAGGTACTGATCCACGCTGCAAGTTCACCCACTTTATTGCGAATACTCATCAGATCTGAGGTTCAGCGACTCCTCAAAGAAGGGATCATACAGCCCAGTGTTAGTCCGTGGAGAGCACAGGTTGTGGTGGTCAAGAGCGGGAACAAACCCCGGATGGTCATTGATTACAGTCAGACCATTAACCGATATACGCAGCTGGATGCGTATCCTCTCCCGCGCATATCTGATATGGTCAATCAGATTGCGCAGTACCGGGTGTTCTCCACCATAGACCTCAAGTCCGCCTACCACCAACTCCCCATTCGCCCAGAGGACCGACAATACATAGCCTTTGGGGCGGATGGTCGTCTGTATCATTTCCTTAGGGTTCCATTTGGTGTCACCAATGGGGTCTCGGTCTTCCAGCGTGCTATGGACCGAATGGTGGACCAGAACAGGCTGCGGGCTACCTTCCCGTACCTGGATAATGTCACCATCTGCGGCCATGATCAGCAGGACCATGACACAAATCTCCAGAACTTCTTACGCACTGCATCTCGCCTGAATTTGACCTACAACAGGGAGAAGTGTGTATTCCGTACGCGCCGGTTAGCCATCCTGGGATACGTGGTGGAAAACGGGGTCATTGGCCCTGATCCAGACCGTATGCGCCCCCTTGCTGAACTTCCCTTGCCCGCTAGCGCAAAAGCACTGAGAAGATGCCTAGGCTTCTTCTCCTATTATGCGCAGTGGGTCCCCAACTACGCGGACAAAGCCCGTCCGCTTATTAAGTCCACGACTTTTCCACTCACGCCAGAGGCCCAATTGGCCTTCAAGGAATTGAAACACGACATCGCGAAAGCCACGATGCACGCGGTAGACGAATCCATCCCTTTTCAGGTGGAAAGCAATGCATCTGATTTCGCTCTGGCCGCCACACTTAACCAGGCGGGCAGGCCCGTCGCGTTTTTTTCCCGCACCCTCCAAGGCCCCGAAATTCAGCATTCAGCGGTGGAAAAGGAGGCCCAGGCCATTGTGGAGGCCGTCAGACATTGGCGCCATTACCTGGCGGGAAAGCGGTTCACCCTGATCACGGACCAGCAGTCCGTGGCGTTCATGTTCAACAACTCGCAGAGGGGCAAGATCAAGAATGACAAGATCTTGCGGTGGAGAATTGAACTCTCCACCTATAACTACGATATCATGTATCGTCCAGGGAAATTCAATGAGCCCTCGGATGCCCTCTCGCGCGGAACATGCGCTAGTACTCAGGAGGATCGCTTGAACGCCCTCCATAATGATCTGTGCCATCCTGGGGTCACTCAGCTCTACCACTTTGTCAAAGCCCGCAACCTGCCTTACTCGGTGGAGGACGTCAGGTCGGTGACAAGGAGCTGTCGGATTTGCGCGGAATGCAAACCGCACTTTTACCGACCTGACCGGGCACATTTGATCAAGGCCACTCGCCCCTACGAGAGGCTGAGTGTTGATTTTAAGGGCCCCCTTCCCTCAACGGATCGGAACGTGTACTTTCTGAACATAATAGATGAGTACTCCCGGTTCCCGTTTGTTGTCCCCTGCTCGGACACATCGGCTGCCACGGTGATCAAGGCATTCCGTGATCTTTTTACTCTGTTCGGGTACCCCAGCTATATACATAGCGACAGGGGCTCGTCGTTCATGAGCAATGACTTGAGGCAATTCCTGCTCTCATACGGGATTGCCTCTAGTAGGACCACGAGTTACAACCCTAGGGGTAATGGACAGGTGGAACGAGAGAATGCTACAGTCTGGAAGGCTATCCTATTGGCATTGAAATCCAAAGGTCTTCCAGTCTCCCGTTGGCAGGAGGTCCTCCCTGATGCGCTTCACTCTATTCACTCCCTCCTGTGTACGGCAACCAATGCTACTCCCCACGAGAGGATGTTCTCATTCCCTCGGAAGTCTTCCTCGGGGATATCTTTACCAGCCTGGTTGACGTACCCAGGACCCGTCCTCCTGCGGCGACATGTAAGGGCCCGCAAGTCCGACCCCTTGATCGAACAGGTCCACCTCCTCCACGCCAACCGTCAGTATGCCTATGTGGCATATCCTGACGGGCGAGAGGACACAGTCTCGATCCGAGACCTGGCGCCCGCAGGGGACGTAGCAACTCCTGTCGCTCCCATACCCCCAGTGACGAATCCGTTATCCCTTATTTCTCCCCTGGACGTAGCGCGGACAGCATCGGGACCAGTGCTTAACAGTTTTACTCCAATGCACAGCTTGCCTGAGCCCTGAAGATGGTCGCCACCGCAGAATGTGTCAGGATCCCCTGCACTACCGTCTCATCAGGGTCAACCGGCCTGTGAGTGCGTGGGAGAACAGCTGGACGCCGTTTTGGGGAGAACGCCACCGCAAGTGCCTATTCCGGTGTCACCGCCGGTATTGAGGAGGTCACAACGACGGTGCGGTCCTCCAGACCGTCTGAACTTATAATCTGTTGACATTTTAGTCTGTTTTCGAGCCCCGCCGGCCTTTGTTCTCAAAGGAGGGGTGAATGTGGTGAACCATCGTTGGTTCCCACTGGATAGTACTGAGCCAGGGCTGGCCAGTACTACAGGGATGTATATAGGTTACTGTGGGATTGTACTAATGTTGCTGTTGGGTTAGGGTGGGATTGTTACACCTGTGGTTGTCACTGTTGTGGCACATCCCAGTCGGGCTCCGCCTCCTGGGAGAGGTATAAGACTCCCTGCTCGGGCGGGACCCCTTCAGTCTGGGATAGTGTGTTAAAGTTCTGATAGTTCCATTGTTAGTTAATAAAAGCCTTCTTTTACTTAAGCTTCGAGCCTCGTGTCCAATTGATGCGCATCGGGGGGGGGGCTGCCTCCCAGAGGGGTCCGATCCCGGGAGGCGGGGGGGGGGGGGCGGCTGCCTCCCAGAGGGGTCCGATCCCGGGGGGGCTGCCTCCCAGAGGGGTCCGACCCCTGGGGGGGAGGGGGGGGCTGCCTCCCAGAGGGGTCCGACCCCGGGGGGGGGGGGGGGGGGGGGGGGGGTGGCTGCCTCCCAGAGGGGTCCGATCCCGGGAGGCGGGGCTGCCTCCCAGAGGGGTCCGATCCCGGGGGGGGGGGGGGGGGGGGGGCTGCCTCCCAGAGGGGTCCGATCCCGGGGGGGTGGGGGGGGGGGGGTGCGGTCTGCCAGGGTGGTTAGAGGGGGTGTCCGCGAAGGGTGGGCCTCGGCGGTTCCCCTGCCGAATAAAAGTACAAGTTGGACTTTTATTTATCAGGTTGGTAAAGGTGCGGACGCGAATTGGGCCGAACGCTGGTAAAGGGGGAATTGTGGGTAAAGTTGGGCGTGCGCTTCATTCAGTCAATCATGCATTTAAATCGTCGCGCCGGCCGCTTTGGGCGCACACCGGAACGGCGCCCGAATCGGCCGTTGGTCAAGATGCGATCCGCTAGGAATCGGGTGCGGATCGCAGCATAGGCCCGACGCCCAACTTTACCGCCATTTTCGGGCGTGAAATTTTGGTAAAATCGGGCCCATCGGGTGAATCACATAGATTCTGGATGATTCTGAAGTTAAGTCAATAATCTATGAGGATGAAGGTTGATACCAATGAAAGGTGAAGCATCTTCCTTTAAAACCAGCTGATGTGATTTTAAGGACAAACACAGAAGAGGTTGTGCCAGTAAAAGGTTACATCACATGACTCTCCAGGGGTAAGCCACAGTGACCAGGTCACTGGCACACAGTCAGGCTCTGTGGCCCGGAAAGGAAAGAGAGGGATTAGGAGAGCAATAGTGGTGGGGGACGCGTCGGTTAGAGGCACAGACAGGCGATTCTGTGGGTGCGAACGGGACTCCAGGATGGTAGTCTGCCTACCTGGTGCTGGGGCACTGGATGTCTCCGAGCAGATCGGAGGCATATTAAAAGGGGAGGATAAAGAAACGGATGTCATTGTACACATTGGTGCAAATGACGTAGATAGGAAGAGCAGGGGGATCCTACGAGAGCAATTCAGGGAGTTGGGAATTAGGCTAAAAAGTAGGGCCTCCAGAGTGGCAATCTCTGAACTGTTCCCAATGCCTAGGGCCAGTGAGGCTAGGAATAGGGAGATAGTACAATTGAACGCTTGGCTAAAGGACTGGTCCAGGAGGGAGGGCTTCATATTCCTGGATCACTGGGAAGTTTTCAAGAGAGGAGGGCACCTGTACAAGAAGGACGGGTCACAACTAAATTGGAAGGGCACGAATATCCTGGCTGGGAGTTTTGCTAGTACAGTTCGGGTGGGTTTAAACTAATATGGCAGGGGGGTGGGGATCAAAAAATTATGTCTACAAGTGTAGAGGCTGGGGATGAGCTTGGGGCCAGGACAAGGCTGGCAAAGAAGAAGAGCACTCTGGGGGAGGATGACCTCACTGGGCCTGGAGGTCTGGAGTGCATCTACTTCAATGCAAGGAGCGTAGCAGGTAAGACAGACAAACTTAGGGCCTTAATGCTTACGAGGAATTTGGATGTGGTTGCGGTGACAGAGACTTGGTTGAAAGAGGGACAGGACTGGCAGCTGAATATTCCGGGGTACAAGTGTTTTAGGCGAGACAGAGGAGGGGCCAAAAGAGGTGAGGAAGTAGCAGTATTAGTTAGCATATTACAGCGATGCAGAGACAGGACAATTCAGAGGGGTCGTGTAACGAGTCACTGTGGGTGGAGCTCAGAAACAGGAAGGGCGCAGTCACTATGTTGGGGGTATACTGCAGGCCCCCCAACAGCCCAAGGGAAGTGGAAGAACGGATATGTCAGGAGATAATGGATAGGTGCAGGAAAAATAGGGTTGTTGTAGTGGGAGACTTCAATTTCCCTGGTATAGACTGGAAATCGCGTAGGGCTGGGACTCTGAATGGGGAGGAATTTGTAAAATGCGTACAGGAAGGTTCTTTGGAACAGTATGTAGATAGCCCGACTAGAGAGGGGGCTATACTGGACCTAGTACTGGGGAATGAGCCCGGTCAGGTCTTCAAAGTTTCAGTAGGGGAACATGTGGCAAATAGAAAATCATAGAAACCCTACAGTGCAGAAGGAGGCCATTCGGCCCATCGAGTCTGCACCGACCACAATCCTACCCAGGCCCTACCCCCACATATTTACCCGCTAATCCCTCTAACCTACGCATCTCAGGACTCTAAGCAATTTTTAACCTGGCCAATCAACCTAATCCACACACCTTTGGACTGTGGGAGTAAACCGGAGCACCCGGAGGAAACCCACGCAGACACGAGGAGAATGTGCAAACTCCACACAGACAGTGACCCAAGCCGAGAATCGAACCCAGGTCCCTGGAGCTGCTGTGAAGCAGCAGTGTTAACCACTGTGCTACCGTGACCACAATTCTGTTAGCTTTAGGATAGTGATGGAAAAGGATGAGTGGTGTCCCAAGGGTAAGGTGTTGGATTGGGGGAAGGCTAACTTTAGTGGGATTAGGCAGAAATTGGCAGCTCTTAATTGGGAGAGGCTGTTTGAGGGTAAATCCACATCTGGCATGTCTTTTAAGGAACAGTTGTTAGGGCTGCAGGATAGGCATGTGCCTGTAAAAAAGAAGGATAGGAAGGGTAGGATTCCAGAACCGTGGATTACCAGGGAAATTGAGGGATTGGTCAAAAAGAAAAGAGAGGCGTACGTTAGGTCCAGGCAGCTAAAAACGGAGGGAGCTCTGGAGGAATACAAAGGAAGTAGGAAAGAACTCAAACGGGGAATTAGAAGGGCAAAAAGGGGTCACGAAATGTCCTTGGCAGACAGGATTAAGGAGAATCCCAAGGCATTTTATTCATACGTTAGGAACAAAAGGGTTGTCAGGGAAAAAATTGGACCTCCCAGGGACAAAAGTGGGGAATTATGCTTAGAGCCCAAAGAAGTAGGGGAAATCCTAAATGAATACTTTGCATCGGTATTCACAAAGGAGAGGGATGTGGTGACCCGTTAGAGAAAATCTCCATTACAAGGGAGGAAGTGTTAGGTTTTTTAGGGAATATAAAGACTGACAAATCCCCAGGGCCTGATGGAATCTATCCCAGGCTGCTCAGGGAGACGAGAGATGAAATCGCTGGGCCTCTGACGCAAATCTTTGTCTCGTCACTGGACACAGGTGAGGTCCCAGAGGATTGGAGGATAGCTAATGTGGTCCCGTTATTTCAGAAGGGTAGGAAGGATAACCCGGGAAATTATAGGCTGGTGAGCTTGACGTCCGTGGTGGGGAAGTTGTTGGAGAGGATTCTTAGAGATAGGATGTATGCGCATTTAGAAAGGAATAAACTCATTAACGATAGTCAGCATGGTTTTGTGAGAGGGAGGTCATGCCTCACTAACCTAGTGTAGTTTTTTGAAGAAGTGACTAGAATGGTTGACGAGGGAAGGGCCGTGGATGTCGTCTATATGGACTTTAGTAAAGCGTTTGACAAAGTCCCTCATGGTAGATTGGTGCAAAAGGTTGGATCTCATGGGATAAAGGGGGAGGTGGCTAGATGGGTGGAGAACTGGCTTGGTCACAGAAGACAGGGTGGGAGTGGAAGGGTCTTTTTCCGGCTGGATGCCTGTGACTAGTGGTGTTCCGCAGGGCTCTGTATTGGGACCTCTGCTGTTTGTGATTTATATAAACGATCTGGAAGAAGGTGTAACTGGGGTGATCAGTAAGTTTGCGGACGACACAAAATTGGCAGGACTTGCAGATAGTGAGGAGCATTGTCAGAGGTTACAGAAGGATATAGATAGGCTGGAAATTTGGGCAAAGAAATGGCAGATGGAGTTCAATCCTGATGAATGCGAAGTGATGCATTTTGGTAGAACTAACGTAGGGGGGAGCTATACGATAAATTGTAGAACCATAAAGGGTGTAGATACGCAGAGGGACCTGGGTGTGCAAGTCCACAGATCCTTGAAGGTGACGGCACAGGTGGAGAAGGTAGTGAATAAGGCATATGGCATGCTTGCCTTTATAGGACGGGGCATAGAGTATAAAAGTTGGGGTCCGATGTTGCAATTGTATAGAACATTGGTTCGGCCGCATTTGGAATACTGCGTCCAGTTCTGGTCGCCACACTACCAGAAGGACGTGGAGGCTTTAGAGACAGTGCAGAGGAGGTTTACCAGGATGTTGCCTGATATGGAAAGGCTTAGTTATGAGGAGAGATTGGGTAAACTGGGGTTGTTCTCACTGGAAAGACGGAGGATGAGGGGTGACCTAATAGAGGTGTATAAAATTATGAAAGGCATAGATAGGGTGAACGGTGGGAAGCTTTTTCCCAGATCGGTGGTGACGTTCACAAGGGGTCATAGGTTCAAGGTGGGAGGGGGGGGGAGGTTTAACACTGATATCAGAAGGACGTATTTTACACAGAGGGTGGTGGGGGCCTGGAATGCGCTGCCGGGCAAGGTGGTGGAGGCAGACACACTGGGAATGTTTAAGATTTATCTAGATAGCCACATGAACGGAGTGGGAATGGAGGGATACAAAAGAATGGTCGAGTTTGGACCAGGGAGCAGCGCGGGCTTGGAGTGCCGAAGGGCCTGTTCCTGTGCTGTATTGTTCTTTGTTCTTGGTTGATGAGTGGACAAACAGCAGAGTTGCCTCCCCATGTGGGCCGTGGTAATTTCCCAGTTCTATTTGGAAGATCATGGTTGGAGAAATTAAAACTTAACTGGAATGCTGTCAAAAGATTGGGAAATGCCAAACAGACTTGCAGAACCTTCTGGATAAATACAAGACCATAAGACATAGGAGCAGAATTAGGCCATTCGGTCCATTGAGTCTGCTCCGCCATTCAAACCTGGCTGATATTTTTCTCATCCCCATTCTCCTGCCTTTTCCCCATAACCCCTGATCCCCTTATTAATCAAGAACCTAACTATCTGTGTCGTAAAGACGCACAATGACCCGGCCTCCACAGCCTTCTGCGGCATAGAGTTCCACAGATTCACCACTCTCTGCTGAAGAAATTCCTCCTCATCTCTATTCTAAAGGCTTGTCCCTTTAGCCTGAGGTTGTGCCCTCTGGTTCTAGTTTTTCCTACTCGTGGAAACATCCTCTCCATGTCCACTCTATCCAGGCCTCGCAGTATCCTGTAAGTTTCAATAAGATCCCCCCTCATCCTTCTAAACTCCAATGAGTACAGACCCAGAGTCCTCAACCGTTCCTCATATGACAAGCTCTTCTTTCCAGGGATCATTCTTGTGAACGTCCTCTGGACCCTTTCCAGGGACAGCACATTCTTCCTTAGATACAGGGCCCAAAACTGCTCACAATACTCCAAGTGAAGTCTGACCAGAGCCTTATACAGCCTCAGAAGTACATCCCTGTTCTTGTATTCTCGCCCTCTCGACATGAATGCTAACATTGCATTTGCCTTCCAAACTGCCGACTGAACCTGCACATTAACCTTAAGAGAATCTTGAACAAGGACTCCCAAATCCCTTTGTGTTTCTGATTTCCTAAGCATTTCCCCATTTAGAAAATACTCTATGCCTCCTTTTTCTCCTTCCAGTGTGCATAACCTCACACTTTTCCACATTGTATTCCATCTGCCACTTCTATGTCCACTCTCCTAACCTGTCCAAGTCTTTCTGCAGCCCCCCTGCTTCCTCAATACTACCTGTCCCTCTACATATCTTTGTATCATCTGAAAACTTAGCAACAGTGCCTTCAGTTCCTTCTTCCAAATCATTAATGTATATTGTGAAAAGTTGCGGTCCCAGCACTGACCCCTGAGGCACACCACTAGTCACTGGCTGCCATCCTGAGAAAGACCCCTTTAGCCCTACTGTCTGCCTTCTGCCAGTCAACCAATCCTCCATCCATGCCAGGATCTTAACCTTAACACCATGGGCTCTTAACTTATTTAACAGTCTCCTATGCGGCACCTTGTCAAAGGCCTTTTGGAAATCTAAATGTAAGGGACTGAGGAAAATTTGTGGGGAAGACAGTTACCAGTGTTCTTTATCCCTGGTGGGCTTCAGTGTCCTGTTTGCAGGGTGGGTGCTGTGAACAGGATGCTGTTGGTTGAGTGATGTGGGCTGGGCCAATGGGATTGCACTGGGGGCGGGAGAAAAAAAATAAGGCGCCAGGAAGTGAAGAGGCAGAGAGCTGGAGAGGAAGAGAGCTGGAGGGAGAGGCAGAGCTGGAGAGGAAGAGTGCAGAGAGAGAGAGAGGCAGAGCTGGAGCGGCAGAGAGCTGGAGAGAGAGGCAGAGCTGGAGAGGTAGAGTGCAGAGAGAGGGAGAGGCAGAGAGCTGGAGAGAGAGGCAGAGCTGGAGAGGAAGAGTGCAGAGAGAGAGAGAGGCAGAGAGCTGGAGAGAGAGGCAGAGCTGGAGAGGAAGAGTGCAGAGAGAGAGAGAGGCAGAGCTGGAGCGGCAGAGAGCTGGAGAGAGAGGCAGAGCTGGAGAGGTAGAGTGCAGAGAGAGGGAGAGGCAGAGAGCTGGAGAGAGAGGCAGAGCTGGAGAGGTAGAGTGCAGAGAGAGAGAGCTTTTTCCAGGCAGAGAGAGAGAGAGGCAGAGCTCACTGTTTCATGTCTGTTTATGATATGTGTTATTAAATTTATTTTTGATATTCCGATTACAGTACTGACATTTATGGGTAAACAGGGAATTAGCCAAATCAATATCAACCGCTAAGAATTCGGGATCCTGTTGATTGAATATTTAAATAGTAGCCCCCATATAGTGGTCAGCAGGGGGTTACATTTTTGGAGGCACCGCTGAGATCATTCCTGTTTACCCATACAGGTCAAATATAATTTTTTTCTGTCAGTCAGTAACAGTTAACCCAGTAATTACAACAGGAAAAGTTTTACAGTGTTAGCAGCTCACTTAAGACAATGGATTTTTCTCAGGCCGCTGACTGGAGCCGCCAAAAGAATATCAGTCTTTCTCGTGGCATATTACTGAGCAATGTGCCAGTAGATACTAGTGAGGAGACCATTGCTAGGGTCTTAAACACAGTGAAAGTCTTTGGTCGCACCAAGATTTGTGGTTGCCGTGGGGATTCTACTGGCACACAGTTGTTCATACTAGTGGAGACTCGCATTGATTTAGCCCCTGACACTGTACCTCCAGATGTAGGTATTGAAGGAAAAGCTGGGCCATGGGCTGTACATACGCTAGAAAGCCTTGTCACACAGGATGCTGTTCCTGAAGAGGATGCTTTCCATACAAAGCTGTTGTTATTACTACAACAGGAAGGCAAGTCGATGGAGGATTTTCAGGCCATAGTATCAGAAAATCAAGCTCCCAAAGTGGATGTGAACATGGATTTAGTGACTGCTATTGGCAAACTGGTGGACAAGTGCAACCAAGTGTCTACCGATGGGCCTAGCTACAGAAAGCTGAGACTGTTTTCAGGACTGAAACCTGTACCCCCAGGTGAGGAAGAATACGATGTCTGGATGGAGCAGGCTACCCAGATGATCAGCGAGTGGCAATGCACTGACGCCGCCAAGAGACAGCGTGTGGTGGAGAGTTTAAAAGGGCCTGCTGCTGACGTCATTCAATTTTTGAAAGTTAGCACTCCCACTGCTACGGCCACCAATTATTTATCTGCTCTGGACACAGCTTATGGCACCACAGAGAGTGGAGCCGACATCTTGGCCAAGTTCAGACACACAAACCAGGATGAAGGAGAAAAACTCTCTGCTTTTCTATATCGCCTTGACAAACTTCTCCATCGTGCTCTTCTTAAGGGAGGAATTACGGCTGCAGACATGAATCGAGCTCGGATGGAACAGCTAGTCAAGGGTGCACTCACTCGAGACATGGTTGCTCTGCGTGTAAGGGTGAGCCACACCCTGGACAAACCCCCTTCCTTCTTCCAGCTGATGCGGGAGGTGAGAGAGGAAGAAAATTGGATTAGCGCCAGAGAAGGGGTGAAAGCTACTGCTACCGCAGCCATCGGCAGTGTACCGCAGTCCTCAGCTACGTCTGAGTTGAACAGCCTACGAAATGAGGTAAGGGAACTGACTTCTCAGGTGGCCAGACTGTTGAGCGCCGTTCCAGTTACCCCCACATCTGAAAGTACGACAGCAAGGACTGGGTCCGTACAGCAGGTGCCAGAAGCTGCTGTTCGGGACGCGTCGCCCCGAGTGAAAATGTCCAAACCACTGCCGGCAGGAATCTTTTGCTACAGGTGTGGGCAAGATGGGCATTCAAGGAGAGAGTGCAAAGAACTCGAGGATCTGAGGAGAGTGAATCAGAAGCTGATCAAAGCCAAGCAGACAGCAGGGAAACTTCTCAGGAGCCATGTGAAGGAACGGTGCTTGGTTCCGTGTGAAATACGTTCCACCCACTGTCCACCCCCAGCGAAGGAGGGCTCAAAACAGTTACCTGCAGGATTAGTGGGGCCCATCTCTGGTGTACCTGTGCAAATAGAAGGAGTTTATGCAAGAGCTTTGCTTGACAGTGGCTCCCAAGTAACCATTTTGTATCGCAACTTCTACGACACCTACCTGAAACACTTACCTCTCCAGCCACTTGAAGACCTGGAAATATGGGGTTTAAGCTCTCACCAATACCCATATGATGGCTACCTGTCCATACAACTCGAGTTCACTGCCGCTGTAACCGGAGTGCCGCAGACAGTTGACACTTTGGCCTTAGTATGTCCTGACCCTGTGAAAGATAACAACATTGCCGTGCTGGTGGGGACAAATACCCGGCTAGTGAGAGAGTTGGTTGAGTCCTGTAAAGAACAGGCGGGAGAACGCTTCTTGGGTACTTTGACCATACACCCCGTCCTCCGAGAAGCTTATGAGACACTCACCCAGTCTGAAACAACAGAAGGGGTAGACAAGCATGGTACTGTGTGGTTTACCCAGCACAAGCCAATCACCTTGCAACCAGGACAAGTGTTTAAAGTCACTGGCCTCCCAAAGTTTCCTGGTGATTTCACAGACCAGCTAGCACTAACAGATCAGCCTAATGACACTTTTTCCCCTGAAGAGTTGTGGGTGAGGCCTGAGGTTCATCCTGCATCAGTTGTTTCCAGCAGACGCATTACTGTGACTGTGAAGAACCTGTCATCCAGAGAAATCTCCTTGAAACGTGGGACTCCAGTAGCCCATATTTTTCCAGTAGCCCCTGTTTCTCTGCCGAGGGCACAGTGTGCGGATAAAGCTGCAATTGAACTGACCCCTTCCTCTTTTGATTTTGGAGCCTCTCCTATGCCAGAGGAGGCAAGGAGGCGTCTCTGTGAGAAAATGATGGAGAGGAAAGAGGTTTTCTCTCAGCACGAGTGGGATGTAGGTTGTTCTAAAAGCACCAGACATGAAATAAGACTGAAGGATGCAAGGCCCTTCCGAGAGAGGTCACGTCGTTTGTCGCCTGCTGACTTTGAGGATGTGCGCCAGCACCTACAGGGACTACAAAGCCATGGCATCATCTCTGAATCGCGTAGTCCCTACGCATCGCCAATAGTAGTCGTACGCAAGAAGTCAGGGAAGGTACGAATGTGCGTGGACTACCGAACCCTTAACCTTCGAACAATACCGGACCAGTACACTGTCCCAAGGATAGAAGACGCTCTTCACTGCTTGTCTGGGAGTAAATGGTTCACAGTCCTCGACCTGAGGAGCGGGTACTATCAAATACCCATGAGTGAGGCTGACAAGGAGAAGACTGCTTTTATCTGCCCGTTGGGTTTTTATCAGTTCGAACGCATGCCTCAGGGAATTTCCGGAGCACCGGCCACTTTTCAGAGAGTCATGGAACATACTGTCGGCGACATGAACTTTCTGGAGGTGTTGGTGTACCTGGATGATCTCATTGTGTTTTGACGAACCCTCGAAGAACACGAGGAGCGGTTGCTCAAAGTGCTTGACCGGCTCCAAGAAGAAGGTCTGAAGCTGTCGCTTGACAAGTGCCAGTTTGGCAGGACTTCTGTCACCTACGTTGGACATGTAGTGTCGCAGGACGGAATAGCGACGGACCCATCCAAGGTAGAGGCTGTTGTCTCCTGGCCAAGACCCCAAACGGTGACAGAGCTCAGATCCTTCCTTGGATTTTGTGGCTACTATCGCCGCTTTGTCAAGGACTTCTCCAAACTCTGCCGTCCCCTCAACGGACTCCTTCAAGGATATCCTTCCCGTCCCCGCTCCAAGGGGAGTCAGACTGCAAACTCACCTGACAAGACTTACTTCAAGCCTTCTGAACCCTTTGGCTCTCGGTGGAGTGAGCAATGCGAACATGCTTTCCAAGGACTCAAGACCCGGCTCACCAAAGACCCTGTATTGGCGTTCGCGGATCCACAGAAGCCTTACATTCTGCACGTGGATGCTAGCCTAGACGGACTAGGTGGTGTCTTATACCAAGAGCATGATGATGGTCTACGCCCAGTTGCATTCATCAGCAGAAGTCTCTCGCCATCTGAGAAAAACTATCCAGCACACAAACTGGAGTTTTTGGCTCTCAAGTGGGCTATTGTGGATAAGCTACATGACTATCTTTACGGAGCTACTGTACAAGTCAGAACGGACAACAATCCCCTGACCTACGTCACAACGTCAGCTAAACTGGATGCCACTGGTCATCGTTGGCTCTCAGCACTGTCCACCTACAACTTTAGCCTTAAGTATAGACCAGGCCGGCATTACCTTGACGCAGACTCATTGTCTCGACGTCCACATGACAGCATGACACCAGATGATGAATGGCAAGAAATCCCAGTTCCAGGAGTGCGGGCTCTCTGTCAGACGGTGTCGAGTAGCACACGAGCAGGACACTCCTATCCATGTGTGATCGAACAAATAGGGGCTCATGTGTCTGCAGTTCCCAAGGCTTTCTGTCATACCGTTGCAGTAGTAGCTGATCAGCTGCCCACTTTCAGTCCAGCAGAGCTTCAAGCTGCTCAAAAAAGCGACCCGTGTATCGGAGAAATATGGCTAGCTGTCAATCAGAAGGCACCAGCAAGTCAAATACAGACAAACCATCCTGATCTTACACTTCTGAAACGAGAGTGGGGGAAGTGGTCAATCGAGCAGGGTCTGCTTTACAGGACAGTCAAACAGTCTGACCTACGCTTATGGCGACAGCTTGTGCTCCCCAAGCAGTTCCACCATATGATTCTGAAGTCACTGCATGACAACAATGGACATCTGGGATTTGACAAGACCTATGCACTCGTCTGTGACAGATTCTTCTGGCCCCGCCTGAAGCTAGACGTAGAGACCTACTGCAAGACATGTGAACGCTGCATTAAGAGAAAGACTCTGCCACAGAGAGCAGCACCACTTTCCCACATCCAAAGTTCAGGCCCTATGGATCTTGTATGCATTGACTTTCTCTCCATAGAACCTGATTCCCGCAATGTGTGCAATGTGTTGGTAGTCACTGACCACTTCACTCGTTATGCACAAGCATTCCCAACCAAGGATCAGAGAGCCATAACGGTTGCCAGAACTCTATGGGAGAAATACTTCATTCACTACGGCCTACCAGCTCGCATACATTCAGACCAGGGTCGGGATTTTGAAAGCCAGTTGGTGAGAGAGATGTTGACCATGTTGGGTGTGAGGAAATCAAGAACTTCACCATACCACCCACAAGGTGACCCTCAACCAGAGAGGTTCAATAGAACCCTGTTGAACATGCTAGGAACTCTTGAGCCCAGTCAAAAGTCCAAATGGAGTCAGCACATTGCACATCTGGTCCACGCGTACAACTGTACCCCAAATGAAGCTACCGGGTATTCGCCCTACTTTTTAATGTTCGGGAGGGAAGCCAGACTTCCTGTGGACATTTGCTTTGGCGTGTCAGCGGATGGGACCTCAACAACTTCCCACTTGCAGTATGTGTCTAAGATGAAGAAAGAGCTGCAAGCAGCCTATCAGTTGGCCCAAGCCACTTCCGCTAAAATGAACCAAAGTAACAAGGAGAGGTATGACCAGAGAGTGCGCTACCATTGCTTGAAGCCATTGATAGAGTCCTCATTCGAAACCTTGGCCTGAAAGGGAAACAGAAGCTTGCTGATCGGTGGAGTGCAAATCCTTATGTGGTTGAGAGTCAAATGTCTGATCTTCCTGTTTATCGTCTAAAGCCTGCAGATGGTTCGGGACCCATTAAGGTCATGCACCGAAATCATATTTTGCCCCTGGGACAAGAGGTCCAATTGAGCACTGAGGTTGACTCAAAGCCTACTCCCTCTCCAAGAGCCCTCAGGCGCAGAAAAGCAAAAGAAAGGAATCAAACTCCTGAGGTTCACAAAGATGACTCCGCAGCTGATGTGCCCCTGGGAGATCAAAACTCTTCAGACTCAGAGTCAGAGTATGGACATTACCCAGAGGACTTGATCATTGACAATCCGGAGGGAATCTGTGAACAACCGAAACAGGATGTCATGCCTACAGAGTCCAATCCCCCCACAAATGCTACAGAGGTGACAGAAGTCGCAGCGAGCTCAGAATCTTCAGAAGGGCTACCTGTTGTGATAGAAGAGATAGTAACTGAGCAAAGGGAAGTAGAATCAGACAGTTCTGTTGAGGGCACTTACACTACAGACACATCTAACATAGCCAATCCAGAACCAGAGATAAGGAGATCAG
Source organism: Mustelus asterias (assembly GCF_964213995.1). NCBI lineage: Eukaryota > Metazoa > Chordata > Chondrichthyes > Carcharhiniformes > Triakidae > Mustelus > Mustelus asterias. The sequence continues at coordinate 30,268,163 of NC_135818.1, forward strand.
AGAGAGAGAGAAAGCCAGCAGACCGTTTCCATTATACAAAGCTGGGAGAGCCGTGTACAAAGTCTGTAGTAGTAGGACATACAAGTGTTCACTCAGCTACGCCACCCACTAGGCATTTTCCTGAACACTGCAATAGTTGTCATACATGGTGGTGTAACTCCTTTGCTCAGTGCTCGTCATGTATAAATAAGGTACCACTCTTTTCACCCACTATTATACCAGTCATCACACTATAAGGTACATGGTGTAATTGGTTATCTGGGTCCTATGTCATGTACTTCAGCATGGGGGCATGCTGTATTTTTGGTGGGGGGAGAATGTAAGGGACTGAGGAAAATTTGTGGGGAAGACAGTTACCAGTGTTCTTTATCCCTGGTGGGCTTCAGTGTCCTGTTTGCAGGGTGGGTGCTGTGAACAGGATGCTGTTGGTTGAGTGATGTGGGCTGGGCCAATGGGATTGCACTGGGGGCGGGAGAAAAAAAATAAGGCGCCAGGAAGTGAAGAGGCAGAGAGCTGGAGAGGAAGAGAGCTGGAAGTGAAGAGGCAGAGAGCTGGAGAGGAAGAGAGCTGGAAGTGAAGAGGCAGAGAGCTGGAGAGGAAGAGAGCTGGAAGTGAAGAGGCAGAGAGCTGGAGAGGAAGAGAGCTGGAGGGAGAGGCAGAGCTGGAGAGGAAGAGTGCAGAGAGAGAGAGAGGCAGAGAGCTGGAGAGAGAGGCAGAGCTGGAGAGGAAGAGAGCAGAGAGAGAGAGAGAGGCAGAGCTGGAGCGGCAGAGAGCTGGAGAGAGAGGCAGAGCTGGAGAGGTAGAGTGCAGAGAGAGAGAGAGGCAGAGAGCTGGAGAGAGAGGCAGAGCTGGAGAGGAAGAGAGCAGAGAGAGAGAGAGAGGCAGAGCTGGAGCGGCAGAGCTGGAGAGGTAGAGTGCAGAGAGAGAGAGAGGCAGAGAGCTGGAGAGAGAGGCAGAGCTGGAGAGGTAGAGTGCAGAGAGAGGGAGAGGCAGAGAGCTGGAGAGAGAGGCAGAGCTGGAGAGGAAGAGTGCAGAGAGAGGGAGAGGCAGAGAGCTGGAGAGAGAGGCAGAGCTGGAGAGGTAGAGTGCAGAGAGAGAGAGCTTTTTCCAGGCAGAGAGAGAGAGAGGCAGAGCTCACTGTTTCATGTCTGTTAATGATATGTGTTATTAAATTTAGTTTTGATATTCCGACTTACAGTACTGACATTTATGGGTAAACAGGGAATTAGCCAAATCAACATCAACCGCTAGGAATTCGGGATCCTGTTGATTGAATATTTAAATAATAGCCCCCATATAGTGGTCAGCAGGGGGTTACATAAATAAATATGTCCACTGGTTCTCCTTTATCTAACTTCCTTGTTACTTCCTCAAAGAACTCTAACAGATTTGTCAGACATGACCTCCCCTTGACAAAGCCGTGCTGACTCAGTCCTATCTTATGAACATAGAACAGTACAGCACAGAACAGGCCTTCGGCCCACGATGTTGTGCCGAGCTTTATCTGAAACCAAGATCAAGCTATCCCACTCCCTATCATCCTGGTGTGCTCCATGTGCCAATCCAATAACCGCTTAAATGTTCATAAAGTGTCTGACTCTACTATCACTGCAGACAGTCCATTCCACACCCCAACCACTCTCTGCCTAAAGAACCTACCTCTGATATCCTTCCAGTGGACGTGGTATATATGGATTTTAGTAAGGCGTTTGATAAGGTTCACCATGGTAGGCTTCTGCAGAAAATGCAGATGTATGGGATTGGGGGTGATCTAGGAAATTGGATCAGGAATTGGCTAGCGGATAGGAAACAGAGGGTGGTGGTTGATAGTAAATATTCATCATGGAGTGCGGTTACAAGTGGTGTACCTCAGGGATCTGTTTTGGGGCCACTGCTGTTTGTAATATTTATTAATGATCTGGATGAGGGTATAGTTGGGTGGATTAGCAAATTTGCTGATGACACCAAAGTCGGTGGTGTGGTAGACAGTGAGGAAGGGTGTCGTAGTTTGCAGGAAGACTTAGACAGGTTGCAAAGTTGGGCCGAGAGGTGGCGGATGGAGTTTAATGCGGAGAAGTGTGAGGTAATTCACTTTGGTAGGAATAACAGATGTGTTGAGTATAGGGCTAACGGGAGGACTTTGAATAGTGTGGAGGAGCAGAGGGATCTAGGTGTATGTGTGCATAGATCCCTGAAAGTTGGGAATCAAGTAGATAAGGTTGTTAAGAAGGCATATGGTGTCTTGGCGTTTATTGGTAGGGGGATTGAATTTAGGAGTCGTAGCGTTATGTTGCAACTGTACACAACTCTGGTGCGGCCGCACTTGGAGTACTGTGTGCAGTTCTGGTCCCCACATTACAGGAAGGATGTGGAGGCTTTGGAGAGGGTGCAGAGGAGGTTTACCAGGATGTTGCCTGGTATGGAGGGGAGATCCTATGAGGAGAGGCTGAGGGATTTGGGATTGTTTTCGCTGGAAAGGCGGCGGCTAAGAGGGGATCTTATTGAAACATATAAGATGATTAGAGGTTTAGATAGGGTGGATAGTGATAGCCTTTTTCCTCTGATGGAGAAATCCAGCACGAGGGGGCATGGCTTTAAATTGAGGGGGGGTAGTTATAGAACCGATGTCAGGGGTAGGTTCTTTACCCAGAGGGTGGTGAGGGATTGGAATGCCCTGCCAGCATCAGTAGTAAATGCGCCTAGTTTGGGGGCGTTTAAGAGATCCGTAGATAGGTTCATGGACGAAAAGAAATTGGTTTAGGTTGGAGGGTCACAGTTTTTTTTTTTAACTGGTCGGTGCAACATCGTGGGCCGAAGGGCCTGTTCTGCGCTGTAATGTTCTATGTTCTATGTTCTATGTTCTATATCTCCCACCACAAACCCTATAGTTATGCCCCCTTGTAATAGCTCCATCCACCCGAGGAAATAGTCTTTGAACGTTCACTCTATCCCCTTCATCATTTTATAAACCTCTATTAAGTCTCCCCTCAGCCTCCTCCGCTCCAGAGAGAACAACCCTAGCTCCCTCAACCTTTCCTCATAAGACCTACCCTCCAAACCAGGCAGCATCCTGGTAAATCTCCTCTGCACTCTTTCCAGCGCTTCCACATCCTTCTTATCATGCACTTCCAAGTACTCCACGACCTCATCTTTGACAATGGACTCTAAAATCTTGCCAATGACCAAAGTCAGGCTAACCGGCCTATAATTTCCCATTTGTTGCCTCCCTCCTTCCTTAAACAGTGGTGTTACATTAGCTACTTTCCAGTCCTCTGGGATCCTCCCTGCCTCCAGTGATTCCTGAAAGATCACTACCAATGCCTCCACAATTTCCTCAGCTATCTATTTTAGAACGGGTGGCATGGTAGCACAGTGGTTAGCACTGCTGCTTCACAGCTCCAGGGACCTGGGTTCGATTCCCGGCTTGGGTCACTGTCTGTGTGGAGTTTGCACATTCTCCTCGTGTCTGCATGGGTTTCCTCCGGGTGCTCCGGTTTCCTCCCACAGTCCAAAGATGTGCGGGTTAGGTTGATTGGCCATGCTAAAAAAAAAAATTGCCCTTAGTGTCCTGGGATGCGTAGGTTAGAGGGATTAGTGGGTAAATATCTAGGGATATGGGAGTAGGGCCTGGGTGGGATTGTGGTCGGTGCAGACTCGATGGGCCGAATGGCCTCTTTCTGTGTTGTAGGGTTTCTAAGAACCTTGGGTGTAGTCCATCCAGTCCAGGTGATTTATCCACCTTCAGACCTTCCAGTTTCCTCAGAACCTTCTCCTTAGTGATGGCCATGACACTCACCTATGCCCTCTGATTCCCCTGGAGCTTTGGCATCCCACTGGTGTCTTCCACTGTGAAGACTGATGCAAAGTAACTATTCAATTCCTCTGCCATTGCTTTGTTTCCTTCTCCAGCCTCATTTTCCAGTGGTCCAATGTCTATTGTTGCCTCTCTCTTACCTTTCATATATTGAAAAAAACTCTTCCTATCTTCTTTTATATTACTAGCTAGCTTACACTCATATTTCATCTTCTCCCCTCTTACTGCTTTTTTAGTTGTCCTCTGCTCACTTTTAAAGGCTTCCCAATCCTATGGCTTCCCACTCATCCTCGACACTTTGTGTACTTTTTCTTTTGCTTTTATGCTGTCCTTGACTTCCCTCATCAGCCATGGGTGCCTCATCCTCCCCTTAGTATGTTTCCTCCTTGGGATGAATTTCTGTTGTGCCTCCCAAATAACCCCCCAAAACTCCTACCATTGCTGTTTCACTGTCTTCCCTGCTAGGCTCCCTTTCCAATCAAGTCTGGCCAGCTCCTCCCTCATGTTTTTACCTTTATGTAGTTACCTTTATTTAATTGTAATACCCTTACATCTGATTCCAGCTTCTCCTTCTCAAACAGCAGGATAAATTCAATCATATTGTGGTCATTACTCTCTAAGGGTTCCTTCACCTTAAGTTCCCTAATCAAGTCTGCCTCATTACACATCACCAAATCCAGAATTGCCTGTTCCCTAGTAGGCTCTGTCACAAGCTGCTCCAAAAAACCATCTCTTAGACATTCCACAAATTCCTTTCCTTGGGATCCACTACTTACCTGACTTTCCCAGTCCACCTGCATATTGAAGTCCCCCATGATTACTGTAACATTGCCTTTTTTATATGCCTTTTCTATCTCCTGATTTATTTTCTGTCCCACATCCTGACTGCTAGGTGGCCTGTACATAACTCCCACAAGAGTGTATTTGAAGAGACAATTGGCTTAATGAAGGGAATTAAAATGAAACTGAAGATGAAGCCTAATAGTCAATGAAAAAGTCTCAATGCAAGAGCAGTACCAAAAACAATTCATCACTGAGTCAAAGAAGAATTAGTAGACTTGTTAACACTGTTAGAGCCAGTTACAATGAGTGACTGGCATACCCCTATCGTACCGGTCATGAAACCAAATGGTTCAGTTCATATTTGTGGTGATTTTAAACAATCATAAATCCAGTGTTATGTGCTGATCAATATCCACTTTTTAATTGAAGCCTTGTTTGCTGGGTTATCAGGTGGGCAGAAATTCAGCAAGATTGATCTTTCATAAGCATATTTACAGATTAATATAGCTGCTGAATCTCGATCATTGTTTGTAATTGTTACTTATAAAGGAATTTTCATTATAAAAGATTGCCTTTTGGAATAACATCTGGACCAGTCCTATTCCAAAGATCAATGGATCAGATTTTAGGTGGTCTCTCTGGTGTTACATGGATAATATTCTAATTACAGGGTCCAATGAACGGAAGCACTTGAATAATTTAGAAGCAATATTGGAACATCTTCAAGCACATGGTCTGTATATCAAGAAAAGTGTAACTTTTTCCAGACATCAGTCCTGTATTTGGGTCACAGTATTGATAGCAAAGGCCCACATAAAGCACCTAAAAAGATTGACACTATTTTAGAAGCGCCACATCCAATGAATGTGACACAATTGAGGTTCTTTCTAGGATTAGTAAATTATTATGGTAAATTTGTTTCTAACTGAGCTACATTATTGAAGCCATTGCATAATTTACTATGCGTGAAATAGTCATAGGACTGGAGAACAGAATGTGAAAAAGCATACAAGTATGTCAAAAATGCTTTGCAGAAGTCTTAATAGAGTCGTAGAGACAGTGCAAAAAAGGCCTTTCAGCCCATCGAGTCTGCACTAACTAATCCCATTTTCTTGCACTTGTTGCATATCCTTGAATTCTGGACAATTAAACAACTCACTGGAGGAAGAGGCTCCGCAAAAGTATTCACAGCAATCTTTAGCCAGAAGTGCCGAGTGGATGATTCATCTCAGCCTCTTCCAGTGGTCCCCAGCATCTCAGATGCCAGTCTCCAATTCGATTCACTCCACATGATATCAAGAAATGGTTGGAGGCACTGGATACTGAAACAACAATGGGTCCTGATAACATTCCAGCAGTAGTTCTGAAGATTTGTGCTCCAGAACTTGCTGCTCCTCTAGCCAAGCTCTTCCTGTACAGTTACAACACTGGCATCGACCCAACAATGTGGAAAATTGCCAAAGTATGTCCTATATATAAAAAGCTGGACAAATCCAACCCAGCCAATTACCGCCCAATCAGTCTACTCTGATCATCAGCAAAGTGATGGAAGGGGTCATTGACAGTGCTATCAAGCAGCACCTGCTCAGCAATAACCTGCTCAGTGACGCCCAATTTGGGTTCGCCAGGGTCACTCAGCTCCTGACCTCATTACAACCTTGGTTCAAACATGGCAAAAGAGCTGAATTCCAGAGGAGAAGTGTGAATGACAGCTCTTGACATAAAGGCCACATTCAACCAAGTGTGGCATCAAGGAGCCCTAGCAAAACTGGAATCAATGGGTATCAGGGAGCAAACACTCCGTTGGTTGTAGTCATACCTGGTACATAGGAAGATGGTTGTGATTGTGGAGGTCAGCCATCTCAGCTCCTGGACGTCTCTGCAGGAGTCCCTCAGGGTAGGGTCCTAGGCCCAACAATATTCAGTTGCTTCATCAATGACGGCACAGTTGCACAGTACTTAACACTGCTGCCTCATGGCGCCAGGGACCTGGGTTCAATTCCCAGCTTGGGTCACTGTCTGGAAAGAGTTTGCACATTCTCCCTATGTCTACATGGGTTTCCTCCAGATGCTCCGGTTTCCTCCCACAGTCCAAAGATGTGTGGGTTAGGTGGATTGGCTATGCGAAATTGCGCCTTAGTGTCAGGGGGACTAGCTAGGGTAAATGCATGAGGTTACGGGGATAGGGCCTGGGTGAGATTGTGGTCAGTGCAGACTTGATGGGCCGAATGGCCCCCTTCTGCACTGTAGGATTCTATGACCTTCCCTCCTTCATAACATCAGAAGTGGGGATGTTCACCGATGATTGCACAATGTTCAGCACCATTCTCGACTCCTCAGAAACTGAAGCAGTCCACATTCAAATGCAAGAAGATCTGGACAATATCCAAGCTTGGGCTGACAAGTGGCAAGTAACATTCGTGCCACACAAATGCCAGGCAATGACCATCGCCAATAATCACCGTCCCTTGACATTCAGTGGTGTTATCATCACTGAATCCCCTACTGTCAACATCCTTGGGGTTATCATTGACCAGAAACTCAACTGGACTCACCACATAAACACAGTGGCTACAAGAGCAGGTCAGAGGCCAGGAATACTGTGGCAAATAATTCACCTCCTGACTCCCCAAAGCCTATCCACCATCTACAAGGCATAAGTCAGGAGTGTGATGGAATACTCCCCACTTGCCTGGAGGGGTGAAGTTCCAACAACACTCAAGAAGTTTGACACCATCAAGGACAAATCAGCTCGCTTGATTGGCACCACATCAACAAACATCCACTCCCTCCACCACCGATGCTCAGTGGCAGCAGTGTGACTACAAGATGCACTGCAGCAATTCACCAAAGATCCTCTGGTCCACTGTTATTTGTCATTTATATCAATGATTTGGATGAGAATACACGAGGCGTGGTTAGTAAGTTTGCGGATGACACCAAGATTGGTGGCATAGTGGACAGAGAGGAAGGTTTTCTCCGATTGCAATGGGATCTTGATCAATTGGGCCAGTGGGCTAACGAATGGCAGATGGAGTTTAATGTAGACAAATTCGAGGTGATGCATTTTGGTAGATTGAACCAGGCAGGATTTACTCAGTTAATGGTAGGGCATTGGGGAGAGTTACAGAACAAAGAGATCTAGGGGTACATGTTCATAGCTCCTTGAAAGTGGAGTCACAGGTGGACAGAGTGGTGAAGAAGGCATTCGGCATGTTTGGATTCATCGGTCAGAATATTGAATACAGGAGTTGGGAAGTCTTGTTGAAGTTGTACAAGACATTAGTATGGCCACAGTTGGAATACTGTGTGCAGTTCTGTTGTGGAAAGGATATTATTAAACTAGAAAGAGTGCAGAAAAGATTTACTGGGATGCTACCGGGACTTGATGGTTTGGGTTATAAGGGCGGCACGGTAGCACAGTGGTTAGCACTGCTGCTTCACAGCTCCAGGGTCCCGGGTTCGATTCCCGGCTCGGGTCACTGTCTGTGTGGAGTTTGCACATTCTCCTCGTGTCTGCGTGGGTTTCCTCCGGGTGCTCCGGTTTCCTCCCACAGTCCAAAGATGTGCGGGTTAGGTTGATTGGCCAGGTTAAAAATTGCCCCTTAGAGTCCTGAGGTTAGCGGGATTAGCGGGTAAATGTGTGGGGGTAGGGCCTGGGTGGGATTGTGGTCGGTGCAGACTCGATGGGCCGAATGGCCTACTTCTGCACTGTAGGGTTTCTATGATTTCTATGAGAGGCTGGATAGACTGGGACTTTTTTCTCTGGAGCACAGGAGGCTGAGGGGTTATCTTATAGAGGTCTATAAAATAATGAGGGGAACAGATCAGCAAGATAGTCAATATCTTTTCCCAAAAGTAGGGGAGTCTAAAACTAGAGGGTATAGGTTTAAGGTGAGAGGGGAGAGATACAAAAGTGTCCAGAGGGGCAACTTTTTCACACAAAGGGTGGTGAGTGCCTGGGACAAGCTGCCAGAGGTGGGTACAATTTTGTCTTTTAAAAAGCATTTCGATATTTACATGGATAAGATGAGTATAGAGGGATATGGGCCAAATGCGGGCAATTGGGATTAGCTTAGGGGTTTAAAAAAAAGGGCGGCATGGACAAGTTGGGCCGAAGGGCCTGTTTCCATGCTGTAAACCTCTATGACTCTATCCTTAAACAGCACCTTCCAAATCCACGAACGCTTCTATCTCAAAGGACAAGAGTAGCAGATACATGGGAACACCACCACCTGCAAGTTCCCCTCCAAGTCACTCACCATCCTGACAAGGAAATATACCACCATTCCTTCACAGTCGCTAGATCAAAATCCTGGAATTCATTCCCTAACGGCATTGTGGGTCAACCCACAGAACATGGACTGCAGTGATTCAAGAAGCTAGCTCACCACAACCTTATCAAGGGCAACTGGGGATGGGCAATAAATGCTGGCCAGCCAGTGACGTCCATGTCCCACGAATGAATAAAAAAAAAGTTATGATAGTTCAAGTGCTCATCCAAATATTTTTTAGAGCTTGTAAGAGTCCCAGCCTCCAATACTTAACAGGCAGTGCATTCCAGATTCCCACCACCCTTTGAGTGAAAATGTTTTTTTCTCAAATCCTCTCTGGATCTTCTGCCCCTTCCTGACCCTAAAAATATGCCCCTTTGTAATTGACCCCTCAACCAAGGGGAACAGCTGGTCCCTACTCACCCCATCCATGGCCCTCATAATTTTATACCCCATTAATCATGTCCCCCCTCAGCCTTCTCTGCTCTAAAGAAAACAATCCAAGCCTATCTAGTTTCTCATCACTCAAATGCTCCATCCCAGGCAACATTCTGGTGAACCTCCTCTGTGCCCCCTCTAATGCTATCACATCCTTCCTGTAGTGAGGTGACCAGAACTGCACACAGTGCTCCAGCTGTGGCCTCACCAATGATCTGTGCAGCTCCAACATTACCTCCTTGCTCTGATACTCTATACTACAACTGATGAAAGCAAGTGTCCCATATGCCTTCTTAACCATCCTATTCATGTGCACGGCTGACTTCAGGGATCTGTGAATAATGAGCTTCCCAGTGCCCTGCCATTCATTAAATACTCTCTCATCTTGTTTCTTCTTCCAAAGGTTATCACCTCACACTTATCAGGGTTAAACTTATCAGGTCATTGTTCCAGAAGAGCAGCTAGAGAGGTGATTCAAGTGAGGACAGCTCATAGGAAAGAGGGATTTATAACTTAATTTTTTTTCTTTTTTCGGAGTTTTTGTAAGGCAGCCGGAAGTCTAAAACCGGAAGTAGGCCCCAGTGAGACCTGGGAAGTTTTTTTTTCTGACGTCAGCCAGGAGCGCGCGGAAGGTTTAAAACGCAGGCCGCTGTATCGAGCGGGCAGCATTGTGAGCGGGCGGCGAGTGAGAGGGAGCAGAGTGGGACAGCTTTGGCTCAAACAGGCTTCGGCGTGAACAGGCAGAGGCGAGGGTAGGTTCCAGTAAGTTGTTATTGTTTCTTCAGAGTAGAAAGAATGCCAGGCAGGGTGTTGGAATGCTTCTCTTGCAGGATGTGGGAAGTCAGGGAGACCTCCGGTGTCCCTGACAACGACACCTGCAGGAGGTGCATCCAGCTGCAGCTCCTAACAGACCGCGTTAGGGAACTGGAGCAGGAGCTGGATGACCTCCGAATCATTCAGGAGAATGAGGAGTTTATAGATGGTAGCTTCAGGGAGGCAGTTACGCCAAAGGCACAGAGCACAGGTAATTGGGGTACCGTCAAGCGAGGGAAAGGGAAAGGGCAGGCAGAGCAGGGTTTCCCTGTGGCCATTCCCCTCCACAAAACAAAGAACAGTACAGCACAGGAAACAGGCCCTTCGGCCCTCCAAACCTGTGCCGCTCATTGGTCCAACTAGACCATTCGTTTGTATCCCTCCATTCCCAGGCTGCTCATGTGACTATCCAGGTAAGTCTTAAATGATGCCGGCGTGCCTGCCCCCACCACCCTACTTGGCAGCGCATTCCAGGCCCCCACCACCCTCTGTGTAAAAAACGTCCCTCTGATATCTGAGTTATACTTCGCCCCTCTCACCTTGAGCCCGTGACCCCTCATGATCGTCACCTCCGACCTGGGAAAAAGCTTCCCACTGTTCACCCTATCTATACCCTTCATAATTTTGTACACCTCTATTAAGTCTCCCCTCATTCTCCGTCTTTCCAGGGAGAACAACCCCAGTCTACCCAATCTCTCCTCATAGCTAAGACCCTCCATACCAGGCAACATCCTGGTAAACCTTCTCTGCACTCTCTCTAAAGCCTCCACATCCTTCTGGTAGTATAGGTATACCGATTTGGATACTGTTGTGGGGGATGCCTTACCTGGGACAAGCTGCAGCAGCTGGATCTCTGGCACTGAGTCTGGTTCTGCAGCGCAGAAGGGAGGTTGGAAGAAGAGGAGAGCGGTAGTGATAGGGGACTCGATGGTCAGAGGTACAGACAGGAGGTTCTGTGGTCGTGACAGAGACTCCCGGATGGTTTGTTGCCTCCCGGGTGCCGGGATCAGGGATGTCTCTGATCGCGTGCACAGCATTCTGAAGTGGGAGGGTGATCAGCCAGATGTCATGGTACACATCGGTACCAATGACGTAGGAAGGAAGAGTGAGGAGGTCCTGAAGTCTGAGTATAGAGAGCTTGGTAAGAAGTTAAAAAGCAGGACCCCGAGGGTAGTAATCTCAGGATTGCTACCTGTGCCACGTGCCAGTGAGGGTAAGAGTAGGATGCTCGGGCGGATGAACACGTGGCTGAGGAACTGGTGCAGGGGGCAGGGTTTCAGATTTCTAGATCATTGGGACCTCTTCTGGGGCAGGTGGGACCTGTACAAGAGAGACAGGTTACACCTGAACTACAAGGAGACCAATATACTTGCAGGGAGGTTTGCTCGTGTTATTGGGGAGCGTTTAAACTAGATTTGCAGGGGGATGGGAACCAGAGTGCCAGAGCAGATAGTGGAGCGGGGGTGAAAATAAATGATGTTAATAGTTCATGCAAAATCACAAATAGAAGGGTTGTGTGTGGTGGTAATAATCTTCTGAGGTGCACCTATTTCAATGCCAGGAGTATTGTGGGGAAGGCAGACAAGCTGAGGGCGCGGATTGACACATGGAATTATGACATTATAGCCATTAGTGAAACTTGGCTACAGGAGGGGCAGGACTGGCAGCTCAATGTTCCAGGGTTCCGATGTTTCAGATGTGATAGAGGCAGAGGGATGAAGGGTGGGGGGGGGCTGGCATTGCTAGTCAGGGAAAATGTTACAGCAATGCTCAGGCAGGACAGATCAGAGGGCTTGTCTACCAAGGCCATATGGGTGGAGCTGAGAAACAGGAACGGTATGACCACATTAATGGGGGTGTATTATAGGCCACCCAATAGTAAGCGAGAATGGGAGGAGCAAATCTGCAGAGAGATAGCAGTCAACTGCAGGAAACATAAAGTTGTGATCGTAGGGGATTTTAATTTTCCACATATAGATTGGGACTCCCATACTGTTAAAGGTCTAGATGGGTTAAAGTTTGTAAAATGTGTTCAGGAAAATTTTCTAAATCAATTTATAGAGGTACCAACTAGACAGGATGCAATATTAGATCTCCTATTAGGAAACGAGTTAGGACAAGTGATGGAAGTGTGTGTAGGGGACCACTTTGGTTCCAGTGATCATAACGCCATTAGTTTCAACTTGATCATGGATAAAGATAGATCTGGTCCTCAGGTTGAGGTTCTAAACTGGAAAAAGGCCAAATTTGAAGAAATGAGAAAGGATCTAAAAAGCGTGGATTGGGACAGACTGTTCTCTAGCAAGGATGTGATTGGTAAGTGGGAGGCCTTCAAAGGAGAAATTTTGAGAGTGCAGAGTTTGTATGTTCCTGTCAGGATTAAAGGCAAAGTGAATAAGAATAAGGAACCTTGGTTCTCGAGGGATATTGGAACTCTGATAAAGAAGAAGAGAGAGATGTATGACGTGTATAGGCAACAGGGAGCAAATAAGATGCTTGAGGAGTATAAAAAGTGCAAGAAACTACTTAAGAAAGAAATCAGGAGGGCTAAAAGAAGACATGAGGTTTCTCTGGCAGACAAGGTGAAGGATAATCCTAAGAGCTTCTACAGGTATATTAAGAGCAAAAGGATAGTAAGGGATAAAATTGGTCCTCTTGAAGATCAGAGTGGTCGGCTATGTATGGAACCAAAAGATATTAAATGGGTTTTTTGCATCCGTATTTGTGAAGGAAACTGGCCTGGAGTCTATGGAAATAAGGCAAACAAGTAGGGAGGTCATGGAACCTATACAGGTTAAAGGGGAGGAGGTGCTTGCTGTCTTGAGGCAATTCAGAGTAGATAAATCCCCAGGACCGGACAGGGTATTCCCTCGGACCTTGAAGGAGACTATTGTTGAAATTGCAGGGGCCCTGGCAGATATATTTAAAATGTCGGTATCCACGGGTGAGGTGCCGGATGATTGGAGGATAGCTCATGTTGTTCCGTTGTTTAAAAAAGGCTCAAAAAGTAATGCGGGAAATTATAGGCCAGTAAGTTTGACGTCAGTAGTAGGTAAATTATTGGAAGGAGTACGAAGAGATAGGATCTACAAATATTTGGATAGACAGGGACTTATTAGGGAGAGTCAACATGGCTTTATGCATGGTAGGTCATGTTTAACCAATTTATTAGAGTTTTTCGAGGAGGTTCCCAGGAAAGTGGATGAAGGGAAGGCAGTGGATGTTGTCTACATGGATTTCAGTAAGGCCTTTGACAAGGTACCGCATGGGAGATTAGTTAGGAAGGTTCAGTCGCTAGGTATACATGGAGAGGTAGTAAATTGGATTATACATTGGCTCAATGGAAGAACACAGTAAGAGATTTAACAACACCAGGTTAAAGTCCAACAGGTTTATTTGGTAGCAAATACCATTAGCTTTTGGAGCGCTGCTCCTTCGTCAGATGGAGTGGAAATCTGCTCTCAAACAGGGCACAGAGACACAAAATCAAGTTACAGAATACTGATTAGAATGCGAATCTCTACAGCCAACCAGGTCTTAAAGATACAGATAATGTGAGTGGAGGGAGCATTAAGCACAGGTTAAAGAGATGTGTATTGTCTCCAGACAGGACAGCCAGTGAGATTTTGCAAGTCCAGGCAATCTGTGGGGGTTACAAATAGTGTGACATAAACCCAACATCCCGGTTTAGGCCATCCTCATGTGTGCGGAACTTGGCTATCAGTTTCTGCTCAGCGACTCTGCGCTGTCATGTGTCGTGAAGGCCGCCTTGGAGAACGCTTACCCGAAGATCAGAGGCTGAATGCCCGTGACCGCTGAAGTGCTTGTCTTGCTTGGTGATTGTTGAGCGGTGTTCATTCATCCGTTGTCGTAGCGTCTGCATGGTTTCCCCAATGTACCATGCTTCGGGACATCCTTTCCTGCAGCGTATCAGGTAGACAACATTGGCCGAGTTGCAAGAGTAGGTACCGTGTACCTGGTAGATGGTGTTCTCACGTGAGATGATGGCATCTGTGTCGATGATCCGGCACGTCTTGCAGAGGTTGCTGTGGCAGGGTTGTGTGGTGTCGTGGTCACTGTTCTCCTGAAGGCTGGGTAGTTTGCTGCGGACAATGGTCTGTTTGAGGTTGTGCGGTTGTTTGAAGGCAAGAAGTGGGGGTGTGGGGATGGCCTTGGCGAGATGTTCGTCTTCATCAATGACATGTTGAAGGCTCCGGAGGAGATGCCGTAGCTTCTCCGCTCCGGGGAAGTACTGGACGATGAAGGGTACTCTGTCCACCGTGTCCCGTGTTTGTCTTCTGAGGAGGTCGGTGCGGTTTTTCGCTGTGGCACGATGATGGCATTGCTGCAACAGCCTCAGTACTCAACGCCGACAACTGCCAGTTTCCAGATGCAATTTTACAACTCATCCGCTTCATCCTGGACCACAATGTCTTCATCTTCAACAACCAGTTCTTCATCCAGACACACGGAACAGCCATGGGGACCAAATTCGCACCTCAATATGCCAACATCTTCATGCACAGGTTCGAACAAGACTTCTTCACATAATTCCCTAAAAGTGGTGTCACAGGTAGATAAGGTCGTAAAGAGTGCTTTTGGTACATTGGCCTTTATAAATCAAAGCATTGAGTATAGGAGTTGGAATGTTATGGTGAGGTTGTATAAGACATTGGTGAGGCCGAATTGAGAGTATTGTGTGCAGTTTTGGTCACCTAATTACAGGAAGAATATTAATAAGATTGAAAGAGTGCAGAGAAGGTTTACAAGGATGTTGCCGGGACTTGAGAAACTGAGTTACAGAGAGAGATTGAATAGGTTAGGACTTTATTCCCTGGAGCGTAGAAGAATGAGGGGAGATTTGATAGAGGTGTATAAAATTATGATGGGTATAGATAGAGTGAATGCAAGCAGGCCTTTTCCACTGAGGTTCGGGGAGAAAATAACTAGAGGACATGGGCTAAGGGTGAGGGGGGACAAGTTTAAAGGGAATATTAGGGGGGGCTTTTCACACAGAGAGTGGTGGGAGTTTGGAATGAGCTGCCCGATGAGGTGGTGAATGCGGGCTCACTTTTAACATTTAAGAAAATCTTGGACAGGTACATGGATGAGAGGGGTGTGGAGGGATATGGTCCAGGTGCAGGTCAGTGGGACTAGGCATAAAAATGGTTCGGCACAGGCAAGAAGGGCCAAAAGGCCTGTTTCTGTGCTGTAAGGTTCTATGGTTCTAAACACTGCTCTGCCCATTTGAACAACCCATCTATATCTTTCTGTAACCTGTAACCATCTTCTTCACTAGTTACCAATCTTTGTGTTGTCTGCAATTTAGGAGTGAATTTAGGAGTCGTAGCGTTATGTTGCAACTGTACACAACTCTGGTGCGGCCGCACTTGGAGTACTGTGTGCAGTTCTGGTCCCCACATTACAGGAAGGATGTGGAGGCTTTGGAGAGGGTGCAGAGGAGGTTTACCAGGATGTTGCCTGGTATGGAGGGGAGATCCTATGAGGAGAGGCTGAGGGATTTGGGATTGTTTTCGCTGGAAAGGCGGCGGCTAAGAGGGGATCTTATTGAAACATATAAGATGATTAGAGGTTTAGATAGGGTGGATAGTGATAGCCTTTTTCCTCTGATGGAGAAATCCAGCACGAGGGGGCATGGCTTTAAATTGAGGGGGGGTAGTTATAGAACCGATGTCAGGGGTAGGTTCTTTACCCAGAGGGTGGTGAGGGATTGGAATGCCCTGCCAGCATCAGTTGTAAATGCGCCTAGTTTGGGGGCGTTTAAGAGATCCGTAGATAGGTTCATGGACGAAAAGAAATTGGTTTAGGTTGGAGGGTCACAGTTTTTTTTTAACTGGTCGGTGCAACATCGTGGGCCGAAGGGCCTGTTCTGCGCTGTAATGTTCTATGTTCTATAACTTGCTTAACATTCCCCCCATATTTTCATCTGAATCATTTATGTATATAACAAACAATAAGGGTCCCATTACTGATCCTTGTGATACACCACTGGACACAGTCACTCAAACAGCCTTCTACTACTACCCTTTGCGTTTTGTAGATGGAGAAAGAATGACTACAACAATGGTTTTAACTACAATAATGGCAATATTTGCTTTGAAAAGCAATGGTGACTGAGAGTTAAATCTGCTGGGGTTTTGGTCAAGATGTAATTAAAAACAGATGCAGGCTGCAGAGTTACTGTGGGCCCTGGTCTGGGAGCTGTGACCAGAAACTTCCTGCGTTGACCAAATATGGGGAGTTGTTTAGCTCGACTCTATGACACCGAGGTTTATGGGTAAAGGCTATGTGAGCCACATGACATCTGAACTAAGCATTATGGAGTTATTTGCGAGTCACTTCATTGGCCTGGTCGAGCAATGTGATCGATTTCCGGTTACACCATTGGCTAGGTGCCAAAGAACTTTTGAAAAGTTGAAACTATTTGTGGATAAAAGAGATGTTTCAGTCCTTTTTCTCTCGAGATAACTCTGGAGATCAACCGTCACAAGAAGTGTGCCCTGAAGAACATCTTCAGAGGACAGATTCTACATCAGGAACAGACCTATATTTTGTTCTAAACTGGGTAGTATCTATGTTCAGTTAAAGAATTAGAGTTAATATTCAGTTAAGGAGCTAATGTTCAGTGTAGGGTTAATGTTTAGTTAACATTTAAAGCTCAGTAAAATAAAGGAAGATTGTGAAGAGAATTAAGTGTCGACTCCTCCATTTAGTTTGTCACATTAAACTGGAATACTTTGAAAGAGTTTGAATTAGTAGCCAAATAATAGTCCTATTATTAAGTCAGTTTCTGATCCACCTCGTCAAGTTTCCCTGAATTCCATGTGCTTTAACCTTCTCAATCTGTCTCCTATGTGGGACCTTGTTAAAAGCAAAGCTTCATCAACTGAAAACCATAGAAACCCTACAGTGCAGAAGGAGGCCCTTCGGCCCATCGAGTCTGCACCGACCACAATCCCACCCAGGCCCTACCCCCATATCCCTACATATTTACCCGCTAATCCTCTAACCTACACATCTCAGGACTCTAAGGGGCAATTTTTTTTTTAACCTGGCCAATCAACCTAACCCACACATCTTTGGACTGTGGGAGGAAACCGGAGCACCCGGAGGAAACCCACGCAGACACGAGGAGAATGTGCAAACTCCACACAGACAGTGACCCAAGCTGGGAATCGAACCCAGGTCCCTGGAGCTGTGAAGCAGCAGTGCTAACCACTGTGCTACCGTGCCGCCCCAATCACTTCCATCATCCACACACTTGATCACATTTTTGAAAAATTCTAACAAATTTGTTAGGCATGACTTCCCTCTGACAAAGCCATGAAGATTAACCTAATTAACCCATGCCTTTCCAAGTGGAAATTAATTCTCACCTAAAGAATTTTCTCCAATAGTTTCCCTGGCACTTAAGTATTGGTTCATTTTAATCCAAAACTACCATTACTACTTGCTTGTGATGATTCACCTTATGGAGCAGGGGCAGTAGCTTTACATATTATGCCTTTGGGAGAAGAATGATCAAGAGCTTTTGTTTCACGTATTCTGACTAGAACATAGAACATAGAAAAGCACAAACAGGCCCTTCAGCCCACAAGTTGCGCCGAACAATTTCCTTACCTTCTAGGCTCATCTATAACCCTCTATCTTACTAACCTCTATGAACCTATCAAAAGTCTCTTAAAAGACTCAATCGAATCCGCTTCCACTAGCACTACCGGCAGCCGATTCCACGCACCCACCGAGTGAAAAACTTACCCCTAACATCTCCTCTATACCTACCCCCCAGCACCCTAAACCTGTGGCTTTTCGTGACAACCATTTCAGCCCTAGGTAAAAGCCTCTGAGAATCCACTCTATCAATACCTCTCAACATCTTATACACCTCGATCAGGTCACCTCTCATCCTTCGCCTCTCCTCGGAGAATAGACCTAGCTCTCTCAACCTATCCTCATAAGGCATACCACTTAATCCCGGCAACATCCTCATAAATCTCCTCTGCACCCGTTCTATGGCTTCCACATCCTTTCTGTATTGAGGCGACCAGAACTGGGCACAGTACTCCAGGTGGGGTCTGACCAGGGTCCTATACAACTGCAGCATTATCTCCCGATTTCTAAACTCAATTCCTCTATTGATGAAGGCCAGTATTCCATACGCCTTCTTAACAACAGCCTCTACCTGAGACACCGCTTTGAGCGTCCTATGAACCCGGACCCCAAGATCCCTCTGTTCTTCCACACTGCCAAGCGTCTTACCCTTAATATTATATTCTTCCATCCTATTTGACCTGCCAAAATGAACCACCACACACTTATCTGGGTTGAAGTCCATCTGCCGCTTCTCCACCCAGTCTTACATCTTATCTATGTCTCGTTGCAACTGCTGACATCCCTCTACACTATCCACAACACCTCCATCCTTTGTGCCATCAGCAAACTTGCCAACCCATCCTTCCACTTCCTCATCCAGGTCATTTATAAAAATCACAAAGAGCAAGGGTCCCAGAACAGATCCCTGGGGCACCCCACTGGTGACCGACCTCCACTCTGAAAAAGACCAATCTACAACCACTCTTTGCCTTCTGTGGGCAAGCCAGTTCTGAATCCACAAAGCAACGTCCCCTTGTATCCCATGCCCCTTCACTTTCTCCACAAGCCTTGCATGGGGCACCTTATCAAACGCCTTACTGAAATCCATATAAACCACATCTACCGCTCTTCCTCCATCTAAGTGTCCAGTCACATCTTCAAAAAACTCAATCAGACTTGTAAGGCATGATCTGCCTTGGACAAAGCCGTGCTGGCTACTTCTGATCATACTATTCCTTTCCAAATGTTCATAAATCCTGCCTCTCAGGATCTTCTCCATCAACTTACCTACCACTGAGGTTAGATTCACCGGTCTATAATTTCCTGGGCTACCTCTTCTCCCTTTCTTGAATAACGGAACTTCATCCGCCATCCTCCAATCCTCCGGAACCTCTCCCGTCTCCATTGACGATGCAAAGATCATCGCCAGAAGATCAGTAATCTCTTCCCTCGCCTCCCACAGTAACCTGGGGTACATCCCTTCCAGTCCCGGCGATTTATCTAACTTGATGCTTTTCAACAGCTCCAACACATCCTCTTTCCTAATGCCCACATGCTCAATCTTCTCAGTCCACTGCAAGTCTGCACTGCAACTACCAAGATCCTTTTCCACTGTGAATACTGAAGCAAAGTATTCATTGAGTACCTCTGCTATTTCAACCGGTTCAATACAGACTTTCCCACCATCACATTTGATAGGTCCTACTCCTTCACATCTTATCCTCTTGCTCTTCACATACTTGTAGAATGCCTTGGGGTTTTCCTTTATCCTGTCTGCCAAGGCCTTCTCATGTCCCCTCCTGGCTCTCCTAATTTCCCTCTTTAGTTCCTTCCTACTAGTCGTATCCTCTTCTAGATTTCTAACATTACCTAGCTCCCTGAACCTTTTGTAGGCTTTTCTTTTCTTCCTGACTAAATCCGTTACAGCTTTCGTGCACCACAGTTCCTGTAACCTACCATAACTCCCCTGTCGCACCGGAACATTGCCGTGCAGAGCTCCAGACAAATGTTCCTTGAAAATTTGCCACATTTCTTCCGTACATTTCCCTGAGAAAACCTCCTTCCAATTTATGCCTCTAATTTCCTGCCTAATAGCATCATAGTTGCCCTTACTCCAGATAAACACTTTCCTAGCTCGGCTGATCCCATCTCTCTCCAATGCTAGTGTAAAGGAGATAGAGTTATGATCACTATCCCCAAAATGCTCTCCCACTGATAGATCTGACACCTGCCCAGGTTCATTCCCTAATATCAAATCAAGCACAGCCTCTCCTCTTGTAGGCTTATCCACATACTGTGTCAGGAAGCCCTCCTGAACACACCTAACAAACTCCTCCCCATCTAAACCCCTTACCCTAGGGATATTCCAATCGATATTTGGGAAATTAAAATCTCCCATCACGACCACTCTGTTATTATCACATCTCTCCAGGATCTGCTTCCCAATCTGCTCCTCCACATCTCTGCTACTATTGGGCGGACTATAGAAAACACCCAGTAAAGTTACCGACCCCTTCCTGTTCCTAACCTCCACCCACAGAGATTCCATAGACAATCCTTCCGTGGCATCCATCTTTTCTACAGCTGTGACACTATCCCTGATCAACAGTGCCACTCCCCCACCTCTTTTGCCTCCTTCCCTGTCCCTCCTGAAACATCTGAAACCCGGCACTTGAAGTACCCAGTCCTGACCCTGAGATAACCAAGTCTCTGTAATGGCCACCACATCACACTTCCAAGCAGCGATCCACGCTCTAAGCTCATCCATTTTGTTCACTATACTCCTTGCTAGTGCAAGGACTAGTGCTGATTCAAACTATGCTCAGCTAGAAAAAGAAGCATTGCGTATAATTTTTGCCATACGAAGGTTTCATCATAATTTCATATTATTGACTGATCATCGACCCTTAACTATTTTACGGCCATAAAAAGGCACACCTTTGTTAGCCAATTGCAAAGGTGGTCACTGATTTCATCTGCACACGCTTACGATATGCAGTATCGTCAATCAGAGTGCCATGGTAATACTGATGCATCATCACGCTTTACTTTATCTATTGAGCAGGTGACACCAACTAGTTTTGCGAATATTCTTCATTTTTTGCTGGTACATCATTTGCTTGTGACAGTTTCTCAAGTTCAGAGACATACCAAAAATCATCCCATGATGGAGAAGATGATGGGGCGGCACGGTAGCACAGTGGTTAGCACTGCAGCTTCACAGCTCCAGGGTCCCGGGTTCGATTCCCGGCTCGGGTCACTGTCTGTGTGGAGTTTGCACATTCTCCTCGTGTCTGCGTGGGTTTCCTCCGGGTGCTCCGGTTTCCTCCCACAGTCCAAAGATGTGCGGGTTAGGTTGATTGGCCAGGTTAAAAAAATTGCCCCTTAGAGTCCTGAGATGCGTAGGTTAGAGGGATTAGCGGGTAAAATATGTGGGGGTAGGGCCTGGGTGGGATTGTGGTCGGTGCAGACTCGATGGGCCGAATGGCCTCCTTCTGCACTGTAGGGATTCTATGATTCTATGATGATGAGTATGGTATTGAAAGGAACTCGAGCTGGAATGCACCAGACAGATCCTGACTTGAAACCATATGTGTCAAGAAAGCTTGAGTTGACCGTCCAAGGTGGGTGTCCATTGTGGGGAATCTGAGTGATTATTCCTCCTAGTCTGCATAGAAAGGTTCTTGAACAACTACCTGATGAACATCCTGGTATTGTCCGAATGAAGGAATTAGCACGTAGTTATTTTGGCGGCTGGACATGGATGCTAATTTGAAGAAAAAGTGGGACCATGTCAATCCTGTGCATGAATAAAAATACTCCACCATTGTCTCCTTTACACCCTTGGAAGTAGTCTAAAATGCCATGGCAAAGTTTGGATGGAAATTTTTCTTTTTCATTTGAGGGTTACATATTCTTAGTCATAACTGATGCACACACGGTTGCTGGCCACAAGTTGTTATCATGAGATCTACTACTACTGAACGAACCATTAAAAAACTTGATAAACATTTTGCAAGATTTGATAAACTAGAACAGATTCTTAGCGATAATGATTCAGTTTTTACTTGGCAAGCATTTGAGGATTATCTCAAAGTAAATAGTATTCAGTATACAAAATGCACATCTTATCATCCATCAACCAATGGTTTGGCTGAAAGATTCATACAATCCTTAAAAGTTTCAAAAGAGCATGGTTCATTATCATGTCGTGTGAATAGCTTTTTGGCATCTCAAAGAAACAGAACTCATGTGACTACTCAAAGTTCACCTGCGTTACTACTCGTAAACAGAAATTGAGAACTATGTTTGATTTGTTACTACCTCCAGAAACTTCAGAGATAATAGAGCATCAATCTCAAGTTGCGAGATGAGAAATAAAGGCAAAACAATGCTCATTTCAACAAGGAGATTGAGTGTTAGCGCATAATTATGCCAAGCGTGAAACATCTGCCATAGTTTTCACAAAAACAGGTCCAATTTCTTACACAGTTCAAACCAAAGATGAACTAGTTGGCGATGCCATGCTGGCCAATTGTTGTCATCTCGAAATGATTTCTCAGAATCATCTCCAGCAGTACCAACTTCTTTAGGCCCTAGTGTTGTGAATACTATTATGGAAGACTTAGTTGAACCTGGTTAAGAAGGTTAAGGCTCATGGGGTACAAGGAGAGGTGGCTAGATGGGTAAAAAACTGGCTTGGCCACAGGAGACAGAGGGTAGCAGTCGAAGGGTCTTTTTCCGGCTGGAGGTCTGTGACCAGTGGTGTTCCGCAGGGCTCTGTACTGGGACCTCTGCTATTTGTGATATATATAAATGATTTGGAAGAAGGTGTAACTGGTGTAATCAGCAAGTTTGCGGATGACACGAAGATGGCTGGACTTGCGGATAGAGATGAACATTGTCGGGCAATACAGCAGGATATAGATAGGCTGGAAAATTGGGCAGAGAAATGGCAGATGGAATTTAGTCCAGATAAATGCGAAGTGATGCATTTTGGAAGAACTAATGTAGGGGGGAGTTATACAATAAATGGCAGAGCCATCAAGAGTATAGAAACACAGAGGGTCCTAGGTGTGCAAGTCCACAAATCCTTGAAGGTGGCAGCACAGATGGAGAAGGTGGAGAATAAGGCATATGGTATGCTTGCCTTTATAGGACGGAGTATAGAGTATAAAAGCTGGAGTTTGATGTTGCAGCTGTATAGAATGCTGGTTAGGCCACATTTGGAGTACTGCGTCCAGTTCTGGTCGCCACACTACCAGAAGGATGTGGAGGCTTTAGAGAGAGTGCAGAGAAGGTTTACCAGGATGTTGCCTGTTCTTATCCCAGTCTCTCAGCAAGTCATGGATGTCATATTAAGTCCTTGTTCTACTTTTGTTATGGCCTAATGGATTCCCTTGTGCTTGGTGATCTTATCTTTAACTCTTCATATGTACTGTGGTGACTAAGCTTGGCGAACTACAAGCATAAGTAGCAATATAGGAATATGATGTAATGTCTGTAATGGAAATGTGGCTTAAAATGGTGAGGGCTTGACTTTAATATACAAAGATAAAAAAAAGTTCAGAAAAGATAGAGAAGGAATCAATGACTGGGGAAGACATTGCAGTTGGAGTGTGCAAAGACAGAGGGGATATTTCACCCCCATTTTCAGTGGATGGGAATGACAGAGGGGTGGAGAATCGAGGGGGAGTCCCAAAACAGATTTTATGGATTTCCCCGCTCGATTGTCCTGTGATGGAATGGGATTCCTGCCATGCAATGATGGAAAATCCATTTGAATACAATTAGCGGGCTTCCCTGCTGCAACATCCCTCCCCATATAGGAAAATCTCACTCCTGCAGCATGATGTGACATCACGTCAGTGGAATTTACATGTTTTTAAAAACTGGCAAACAGAACTTGCAGGAGATGCACAGGCAAGCACAACCCCCAGGGGGGAGAGGGTGGAGACTGGGCAGAACCTTTGCAGAGCTGGGGGACAGGGCCAGAGTGGGCTATCTGCATGGGGTTGGGATTCCGTGTGAGCTGTGTATTTTTCTATTTTTGTTTCTGACATCAGGGTATATCGTTTAAAGCCGATGTTGCTGATTAGTCCATCTGGCTATAGTTGGGAAGCAAAAATAGTAGGGTTACACTATTTGGGATATTCTGTGGGCTGAAACAGTGAAAGGGAGAGAAACAAATTGGTGAGGAAGTCACAGAGATGTGCAATAACTATAGAATGGCGATACTGGGGGACTTAATTAGCTGAACGTTGATTGTGAATCTAGAATAAAGGGTAAGGAAGGGGAGGAATTTCTGAAATGTGTTTAGGAGAACTTCCTTGATAAGTATATTCTTGGTCCAACTAGAAATGAGTTGACAGCACAAATCATTGCAAATGAGTGCGATTTGGTGACCATTAGAGAGACATGGTTGCAGGATGGTCACGACTGGGAGTTGAATATTCAGGGGTACCAAACTGTTCGGGGGGACCGACAGGAAGGTAAGGGAGGTGGTGTAGCTCCGATATTTAAAGGTGATATCAGGGCAGTCGTTAGAGGTGATATAGGTTCTATGGAAAAAAGGTTGAATCCATTTGGGTGGAAATTAGAAATAGTAAGGAGAAAAAGTCACTGATAGGCGTAGTCTATAGGCCACCAAATAATGACATCATGGTGGGGCGAGAAATAAACAAAGAAATAACTGATGCATGTAAAATGGCACAGTAATTATCATGGGGGAATTTTAATCTACATATCAATTGGTCAAACCCGGTCAGTCAAGGCAGACTTGGGGAGTTCATAGAATGTATCCGCGATAGCTTCCTTGAACAATATATAATGGAACCGACAAGGGAGCAAGCTATCCTAGAAATCATAGAAACCCTACAGTACAGAAAGAGGCCATTCAGCCCATCGAGTCTGCACCGACCACAATCCCACCCAGGCCCTACCCCTATATCCCTTCATATTTTACCCGCTAATCCCTCTAATCTACGCATCCCAGGACACTAAGGGGCAATTTCAGCATGGCCAATCAACCTAACCCGCACATCTTTGGACTGTGGGAGGAAACCGGAGCACCCGGAGGAA
This sequence comes from Mustelus asterias, assembly GCF_964213995.1. Lineage (NCBI taxonomy): Eukaryota > Metazoa > Chordata > Chondrichthyes > Carcharhiniformes > Triakidae > Mustelus > Mustelus asterias. Next base: position 30,292,979 of record NC_135818.1, read on the forward strand.
ACCCACGCAGACACGAGGAGAATGTGCAAACTCCACACAGACAGTGACCCAAACCGGGAATCGAACCCAGGTCCCTGGAGCTGTAAAGCAGCAGTGCTAACCACTGTGCTACCGTGCCACCCTAGATCTGGTCCTGTGTAATGAAACGGGAATAATTAATGATCTTGCAGTTAGGGATCCTCTTGGAAGAAGCGATCACAGTATGGTTGAATTTAAAATACAGATGGAGCCTGAGAAGGTAAAATCCAATGCCAGTGTCTTGTGCTTAAACAAAGGATACTACAAAGGGATAAGGGAGGAGTTGGCTAAGATAGGCTGGGAGCAAAAACTTTATGGTGGGACAATTGAGGAACAGTGGAGGACTTTCAAACCGATCTTTTACAGTGCTCAGCAAAAGTATATACCAGTGATAAGGAAGGACTGTAGAAAAGAGATAATCAGCCATGGATATCAAAGGAAATAAAGGAGGGTATCAAATTGAAAGAAAATGCAAACAAAGTGGCAAAGATTAGTGGGAACCTAGAGGATTGGGAAATCTTTAAAAGTCAGCAGAAAGCCACGAAAATGGATTATGAGAGTAAACGAGCTCAGAATATAAAGACAGATAGCAAAAGTTTCTACAAATATATAAAACGAAAAAGAGTGGCGAAAGTAAACATTGGTCCTTTAGAGGATGAGAAGGGGGATGTAATAACTGGAAATGAGGAAATGGCTGAAGCATTGAAAAGGTATTTTGTGTCGGTCTTCACAGTGGAAGACACAAATAACATGCCAAAAATTGATGACAGGAAGGCTATGGCAGGTGAGAACCTAGAAACTATCATTATCACGAAAGAGGGAGTGTTGGGCAAGTTAATGGGGCTAAAGGTAGACAAGTCTCCTGGTCCTGATGGAATGCATCCCAGGGTACTAAAAGAGATGGCGGGAGAAATAGCAAATGCACTAGTGGTAATTTACCAAAATTCGCTGGACTCTGCGGTGGTTCCCGCAGATTGGAAAACAGCAAATGTGATGCCACTGTTTAAAAAAGGAGGTGGACAAAAGGCGGGTAACTATAGGCCGGTTCGCTTAACTTCTGTAGTAGGGAAAATGCTTGAATCTATCATCAAGGAAGAAATAGTGAGACATCTGGATATAAATTGTTCCATTGGTAAGACGCAGCATGGGTTCATGAAGGGCAGGTCATGTTTGACTAATTTGGTGGAATTCTTTGAGAACATTACATGTGCAGTGGACAATGGGGAACCTGTGGATGTGGTGTATCTGGATTTCCAGAAGGCATTTGACAAGGTGCCGCACCAAAGACTGCGACATAAGATAAAGGTGCACAGTGCTACGGGTAATGTATTAGCATGGATAGAGGATTGGTTAACTAACAGAAAGCAAAGAGTGGGGGTAAATGGGTGTTTTTCTGGTTGGCGATCAGTGACTAGTGTTGTGCCTCAGGGATCAGTATTGGGACCACAATTGTTTATGATTTACAGAGATGATTTGGAGTTGGGGACCAAGTGTAGTGTGTCAAAATTCGCAGATGACACTAAGATGGGTGGAAGAGCAAAGTGTGCAGAGGACGCTGAAAGTCTGCAAAGGGATATAGAAAATCTAAGTGAGTGGGCGAGGGTCTGGCAGATGGAGTACAATGTTGGTAAATGTGAGGTCATCAAATGGTAGGAATAACAGCAAAATGGACTATTATTTAAATGGTAAAAAATTGCAGCATGCTGCTGTGCAGAGGGACCTGGGTGTCCTTGTGCAGGAATCTCAAGAAGTTGGTTTGCAGGTGCAGCAGGTAATTAAGAAGGCAAATGGAATTTTGTCCTTCATTGCTAGAGGGATGGAGTTTAAAAACAGTGAGATTATGTTGCAGCTGTATAAGGTGCTGGTGAGGCCACACCTGGAGTACTGTGTACAGTTTTGGTCTCCTTACTTGAGAAAGGATATACTGGCACTGGTGGGGGTGCAGAGGAAATTCACTAGGTTGATTCCGGAGTTGAGAGGGTTGGCTTATGAGGAGACACTGAGTAGATTGGGGCTATACTCATTGGAATTCAGAAGAATGAGGGGAGATCTTATAGAAACATATAAGATTATGAAGGGAATAGATAAGATAGAAGCAGGGAAGTTGTTTCCACTGGCGGGTGAAACTAGAACTAGGGGGCATAGCCTCAAAATAAGGGGAAGCAGATTTAGGACTGAGTTGAGGAGGAACTTCTTCACACAAAGGGTTGTGAATCTGTGGAATTCCCTGCCCAGTGAAGCAGTTGAGGCTACCTCATTGAATGTTTTTAAGGCAAGGATAGATAAATTTTTGAACAGTAAAGGAATTAAGGGTTATGGTGAGCGGGCGGGTAAGTGGAGCGGAGTCCACAAAAAGATTAGCCAGGATCTTATTGAATGGCGGAGCAGGCTCGAGGAGCCAGATGGCCTACTCCTGCTCCTAGTTCTCACGTTCTTATGTTCTAAATGAAGCCATGTTGGATCTGAAGTACTGTGAATAAAACTTATTCGACATAGAAAACAGTGTCATCTCTGCATAGCTCCAAGATACAACATTCTTTAATTTTTAGATGAAAAGAACTTACAAATTTATTACAGACTGACTTTGAAACAAGTGGAGCCACAATGATAGCCAACTGTGATGTGCAGAGATAGTTCCTGAAGATCAAGGAGAAACACTGACGTAACTGATAACACTGCCCTTTCCTGGCCCTCTGGGAGATTATCCCCCTCCCATCTTCCCCACATGGAAATTCAACCCCCAAGAGTCTTTATCAGACACTGTTGCTAATTTTAAAGGAATCATTTATTAATATTGTGACAGGTTGTTCACTCTGTACAACAAACATTCTAAAACTTTGAAGTGGGATGCGAGAAGGCTGGATTACACACCAGTGTACACACACAATGCCATATAGTAGGAGCCAGTTATACCGGGCTGGTAATTCATAAACAGGCTTTTCTCTGCTTCCATTTTCCAATCTTGTGGCCCCTTCTCTGGATGTCAGTCATTGCAAACTCAAAATCTAGAAAGGAGAAGACTCTGGTTATATTCAATAGATCATCATCTGATCTCTGCAATTTATTGATGGAACATTGGAAATAATGACCACTTTTCCATGTGGTGTCTGACATTAGGGCTGTGACACTTGCTGAGCTAGGACATGCACCTTTGTAATGTGGTGTCAGGAATGCAGATTGGTCCCTCCCACTAATGTCCCTTTGTATGTCATCAATCGATCAATGTACATTAATATTGTATTATACAAAAATGTAGGAACAGAAGACCATTAATCCCTTCGAACTTGTTCCACTATTCAATTAGATCATGGCTCTGCTAAGCGCATGGTTCTAAAGCCTTAGTACCTTTCCCTTAGAGATACCTGTCAAAATCAGTACTGAAATTTTCAATTACCTGCAGTCGTAACAAACTTTTTGTGAGGGACTTTGTTCCAAATTTCCACTATGTGTGTGGAAGTACTTCCAGACATCACCCCAAATTACCAATTTAAAGATACATCTCACATAAATGCTGATTTAAAGATAGACAGAGAATAGTTTACATTCCTTCATCCAAATATGTTGAAATCATATAATCTCTGTTTGTTTATTCTGGGAATGTGTATGCTGTGGGCAAGACTGATAGTAATTGCCCACCGTAGCTGCCCTCGAGAAAAGAAGAATGAGCTTTCTCTGTGAATCTCTGCGGTCCACATGGTGAAGGCGCTTCCACAGTGCTGTTCTGAGGTTCCAGGGTATTGTGTCAGTGACACTGGGTATCCTTAGACTTACATGCAGACATGATGACCTCTTGATCACCTCAATGAGCTGTAACAAGCGAGTTCCAAGGCAATGTACCTGGGGGTACCTCAAAGATGCACATGAGAATCCCCCCGCCCCCCCCCCCCCCCCAAACAAAAGTTCCCAGGTAAGGATTGCATGGCAACTGATTGGGAAGTTTCAACTGAAATAGACAATTGCCCTGCAATGGGAACAGTCTGAAAATGTGATTTAAATCGTAAACTTTGGATGGTTCTGACTCTTACAGTGGTAGTTACCCAGAACTTCAGGCCAATGTGCAACTCCCGCCAATGCCAGACTCCCACCAAACCCCCCCCTACCCTGAATCGACCTTCCTCCTACCCCAGACCTGACCTAACCCTCCCCACCTCTAGCCTGATTCCTGACCCCGCACTTATCTTTTATACTTACCTTCTTCCTGGCTTGTCACGATCTTTAAACCTGGCTGGACTGTTAAATTTACCTGGTTTACAGCAGCTGGGGTTTTAAAACTGGCACAGTGGGACAGTGGTTAGCACTGCTGCCCCACAGAGCCAGGGAACCGCGTTCAATTCCTGGCATAGCTTACTGTCTGTGCGGAGTCTGCACGTTCTCCTCGTGACTGCGTGGGTTTCCTCCGGGTGCTCCGGTTTCCTCCCACAGTCCGAAAGAAAGGCTGGTTAGGTGTATTGGCCATACTAAATTCTCCCTCAGTGTACCCGAACCCGAGTATGGCGACTAGGGGATTTTCACAGTAACTTCATTGCAGTGTTAATGTAAGCCTACTTGTGACACTAATAAATAAACTTTAAAAACTTTAAACTTAAAAGAGGGGTGTGGCATACGTACCTTTCACTGAGCTTCCCCTAATTGTGGGCCCCGTCTGTGCTACATAGATCTTGGCTGGCCTTAGTCAGAAGATCAGGCGTGATTAGAGTCCAACATTTAGATATCAGCACATTCAGTGCTACTGTGACACAGGAATCTTCCAGAAGGAGGTCGCCCCTCCTGACTATCAGCTCTTTGAAAACCCTATCCGGCTTCTCTCTCCTCTTTCCCCCAGTCTTGTAATTTTTCATTTCTCTTCAAGCATTTAGTCCATTGTCTTTTAAAGGAGGAAGATGTAGCTGGTGTGATCAGTAAGTTTGCGGACGACACAAAGATTGCTAGAGTTGCGGATAGTGATGAACATTGTCAGAGAATACAGCAGGATATTGATAGGCTGGAACATTGGGCGGAGAAATGGCAGATGGAATTTAATCCAGATAAATGCGAAGTGATGCATTTCGGTAGATCTAATGTAAGGGGGAGCTGTACAATAAATGGCAGAACCATCAGGAGTATAGACACACAGAGGGACCTGGGTATACAAGTCCACAGATCCTTAAAGGTGAAAGCACAGGTGGAGAGGTTGGTCAAGAAGGCAAGTGGCATGCTTGCCTTCATTGCACGGGGCATAGAATATAAAAGTTGGCATATGATGTTGCAGCTGTATAGAACGATGGTTAGGCCACATTTGGAATACTGCGTCCAGTTCTGGTCGCCACACTTCCAGAAGTACGTGGAGGCTTTGGAGAGAGTACAGAGAATGTTTACCAGGATGTTGCCTGGTATCTTAGGTCTTAGCTATGAGGAGAGATTGGGTAAACTGGGGTTGTTCTCCCTGGAAAGACGGAGGATGAGGGGCGACCTAATAGAGGTGTATAAAATTATGAAGGGCATAGATAGGGTGAACAGTGGGAAGCTTTTTTCCAGATCGGAGGTGACGAACACAAGGCGTCACGGATTCAAGATGAGGGGGGCAAGGTTCAACACAGATCTCAGGGGGACGTATTTTACACAGAGGGTGGTGGGGGCCTGGAATGCACTGCCAAGCAAGGTGATTGAGGTGGACACGCTGGGATCACTTAAGACTTATCTAGATAGCCACATGAACAGACTGGGAATAGAGGGATACAAACGAATGGTCTCGTTGGGCACATGAGCGGCGCAGGCTTGGAGGGCCGAAGGGCCTGTTCCTGTGCTGTATTGTTCTTTGTTCTCTTTGTTCTTGAATAAGTCTCCACCATCCTGTCCATTCCAGGTCACAACAATCTCTGCATATAAAAATTCTCCTCATCTCCCCTTGAGTTCTTTTGAAAATTATCTCCTCATCTCCCCTTGAATTCTTTTGAAAATTATCTCCTCATCTCCCCTTGAATTCTTTTGAAAATTATCTCCTCATCTCCCCTTGAATTCTTTTGCAAATTATCTTAAATCTGTGTCCTCTGCTTACCGACTCTCCTGCCATTGAAAACAGTTGCCCTCTTCCCACTCTATCAAAACCATTCAGGACTTTAAACACCCCTCATAAATGTCCCTTCAACCTTTTCTGTTCTAAGGAGGAGAATCCCAGTCTCTGCATGTAATGGAAGTCAGTCACCCCAGTACCATCCTTGCACTCTCTCTGAGACCTTGAGATTTTTCTTCAAGTTCTTTCCAGTATTAGACTTGTAATAGGCAGTTGTAACAGTTTAGCATTACCTTACAGTGTAGTACATAGTTTCCCTGTAGTTTATTCAGATGCACATTGGGTTTGCCATTCTAAAGGTGTTTTGCAATGCATTGAGAAGGCCCATTAAATACTGGGACTCAGAAGAATTCGAAATGTAATATGGAGTAACACCATTGCTCCACATACTGTACCTTGTGTTTATTTATATTTATGGCTTTCAGTACCACCATGTCCAAATCCTGTAAAAGATGAAAGATGCCGTCAGCAACAAGTGTAAGCAAAGAATCAGCGAGTAAGGCCAGAATTGACCAAGTTTGCTCAATTTACCTCAGTGAACAGCTCAAATATGGTCACTGGTGGCATCTTAAAACAGAGCATCTTCGCACTTACTAGTAAAACATTTGTTCTCAGCCGCATGCTAATCCTACCAATGGTTTCTGTTGGACCAACTGCAGATCAAGACCATGAGTTCAAAATCAGCTTAAGTCACACTGCTGAGATCAGGATGAATTTTTCCTGCCCTTAGCCCGTTTGTTATAATGGGAACTCCTGCCTGTGTCTTTTGGATGCGATGGTAAACTAAAGTCCCATCTGCCCTGTCAAAGTGTATGGTCTCGTAACACTAACTCAAGGAAGAGTTGGGGGAACTTCCCCTTGGTGCCCTAGCCAATATTTATCCCTCACCCAACATCACTAAAAAAAATTACCTGGTTACAATGCTATTTGGGCATCTTGCTGTGTGTAAATTGGCTGTTGTGTTTCCTACATTATAACAATGACTACACTTGAAATGTACTTCACCGGCTGTAGAATGGTTTGGGACAACTGGAAGATGTGTTAAAGAAGTGTGAGTCTTCTTTCCACATTCTCTTCCATGGTAGAGTTTCCAACGCTATATTTAAGTGTTGTCTGTTTTTGGACTTTGTTGGAATCAATTTTTAGAAACGGGTGAAATTTATATTGTGAAGAGAGATGATGTGAGAGTTGGGGAATTATTTAATTTTTGTACCTGAAGCCAATCAAGGTTATCCTGTTTTCTTATTCCTTCATGGGATGTGGGTTTCTCTGGCTGGGCCAGCATTTATTGCTAAATGTTAATCCTAATTGACCTTGATAAAGACAAAATACTGGAAATGTTGGAATCTGAAACAAAATCAGAAAATGATGGAAAATCTCAGCAGGTCTGACAGCATCTGTGGAAAGAGAATAGAGCCGACATTTTGAGTCTGGATGAAGGGTCACCCAGACTCAATGTTGGCTCTGTTCTCTCTCCACAGATGCTATCAGACCTGCTGAGATTTTCCTAATTGCCCTTGAACTGAGTGGCTTGCTAAGCCATTTCAGAGGGCATTTAAGAGTCATCCACATTGTTGTGGATCTGGAGTCACAGGTAGGCCAGACCAGGAAAGGATGGAAGATTTCCTTCCTTGAAGGACAATAATGAACCAGATGGATTTTTACGACAATTGACAATGGTTTCATGGTCATCATTAGACCTTTGATTCCAGATTTTAATTGAATTCAAATTTTGCCATCTGCTGTGGTGGGATTTGAACCCGGGTCCGCAGGCCATTTTCCAGGGTTTCTAGGTTGCTAGTCCAGAGCCAATCCCACTACACTATTGTCTCCCCAACACTGGATTATCATTCAGCACCTCCTCCATTCTAGACAATGATTGGCTGGACTGATCCTTTGGATTATTGGGGAAAGATCATTTTTTCGGTCCTCAATCTCAGTTTTGGAAATCCAAATTGTACAGTATCTTCTGAGGGATACAGTTCCAAATTTCCACTATGCTTTGTGCAAAAACGTTTTCTGATTTCATTGCATTAACAGCCAAGAGTGTGACAGTTGGTGTCTCAGTGAGGGAGTGTTGCTCGGGCTGCAGTGGAGAGTGACAGTTGGGGAAGTGTGGGGAAGTTTTTTTTTTTTGTTTTCTTTTTTTCTTGCTGGTAATGGCTTCAGGGATGGCAGTTCAGGCAGTATGCTGCATCTCCTGTGGGATGTATGTGGTGAGGAAATCCAGTAGTGTTTCAGGAGATTTTAGTTGTAAGAAGTGCATTAGATTGCAGCTTCTGGAGGAGCGTGTAAAGGAGCTGGAGGGGGAGGTAGAGGAACTCCGCATAATTCGGGAGGCGGAGGTGGAAGTTGATAGGAGTTATAGAGAAATAGTAACTCCTAGAAATGAGGCTTGGGTCAATGCCAGGAGGAGGGGTAAGAAGCAATCGGGAAGACAATCCCCTGGGGCGGTTCCCCTCCATAATAGGTTTTCGGTGCTGGAGGCTACAGTTGAGGAGGAATCAACTGAGCATAGAGAGCAGATCTCTGGGGGTGAGCCGAGTGAGAAAGCTCAGGTGGTTAGGGGCTGTAAAAGACTGGGCCTTGTGATTGGGGACTCCACAATTAAGGAGACAGATAGGAGGGTCGGAACTAAAGGTAGGGACTCAGGGTTGGTGTGTTGCCTACCAGGGGCTGGGGTCCGGGATGTGTCTGACAGGGTATTCAGGACTCTTAGGGGGGAGGGAGATAAACCACAAGTTATTGTACATGTGGGGACACACGACATAGGGAGGATAGGGGAAGGGGATATTAGGCAGGGATTTATGGAGTTGGGGTGGAAACTAAAGGCCAAGACTGACAGAGTGGTTATCTCTGGACTCTTGCCTGTACCACGGGATAGTTTAGAGAGGAATAGGGAGAGGGAAGGTTTGAATTCATGGCTGAGGGGATGGTGCAGGAGGGAGGGGTTCAGGTACTTAAGCAATTGGGGCTCGTACTGGGGAAGGTGTGACCTCTATGAGAAGGATGGTCTACACCTTAATCAGAAGGGGACCAATATCCTGGGGGGTAAATTTGCTAAGGCCATGCAGGGAGGTTTAAACTGATTCGGGGGGGGGGAGGGATCCTGAGTAGTGGGGCTGAAAGTGAGGGATGCATGGATGGGGACTGCAATGCACGGCATTGCAGAGGTGGGGTGGAGCAGGGTTTGAAATGTGTATACTTCAATGCCAGGAGTATTCGCAATAAAGTGGGTGAACTTGCAGCGTGGATCAGTACCTGGGACTTCGATGTTGTGGCTATTTCAGAGACATGGATAGAGCAGGGGCAGGAATGGATGCTGCAGGTCCCGGGGTTCAAATGTTTTAGTCGAAGTAGGGAAGGAGGTAGAAGAGGGGGAGGGGTAGCATTATTGGTCAGAGATTGTATCACAGTGTCAGAGAGGAGGTTTGATGAGGACTTATCTGTTGAGGTAGTATGGGCGGAGATTAGAAATAGGAGAGGAGAGGTCACCCTGTTGGGAGTCTTTTATAGACCTCCTAAAAGTTCTAGAGAGGTTGAGGAAAGGATTGCGGAGTCAATCCTGCTTAGGAGTGAAAGTAATAGGGCAATTGTTATGGGGGATTTTAACTTGACTAATATTGACTGGAATTGTTATAGCTCTAGCTCGTTAGAGGGGTCAGTTTTTGTTCAAAGCGTGCAGGAAGGTTTTTTGACTCAGTATGTAGACAGGCCAACTAGAGGTGAGGCTATATTGGATCTGGTGCTGGGAAATGAGCCAGACCAGGTGCTAGACTTGGAAGTTGGTGTGCATTTTGGTGATAGTGACCACAATTCGGTTACGTTCACCTTAGTGATGGAAAGGGATAGGCATGAACCTCGGGCCAATGGTTTTAGCTGGGGGAAGGGTAATTATGAGGCTATTAGGAGAGAATTAGGAAACATAGGTTGGACTAGGAGATTACAGGGACTGGGAACGTCCGACATGTGGAGTTTTTTCAAGGAGCAGCTACTGCGAGTCTGTGATAGGTATGTCCCTGTCAGGCAAGGAGGAATTGGTAGGGCTAGGGAACCGTGGTGCACCAAAAAAGTTTCTTTGTTGGTTAAAAAGAAAAAGGAGGCTTATGTTCGGATGAGACGTGAGCACTCGGGTAGTGCACTAGAAAGCTTTAGATTGGCTAAGAGGGAGTTGAAGAGCGAGCTTAGAAGGGCTAAAAGGAGACCTGAGAAGACTTTGGCGGATAGGGTTAAAGAGAATCCTAAGGCGTTCTATAGGTATGTCAAGAACAGAAGGTTGGTTAGGGCAAGTTTAGGGCCAGTTATAGATGGCAGAGGGAAGTTATGTGTGGAACCGGAGGAGATTGGTGAAGCATTGAACCAATATTTCTCTTCGGTGTTCACGCAAGGGGACATGAATATAGCTGAGGAGGACACTGGGTTGCAAGGGAGTAGAATAGACAGTATTACAGTTGATAAGGAGGATGTGCAGGATATTCTGGAGGGTCTGAAAATAGATAAATCCCCTGGTCCGGATGGGATTTATCCAAGGATTCTCTGGGAGGCAAGAGAAGTGATTGCAGAGCCTCTGGCTCTGATCTTCAGGTCGTCGTTGGCCTCTGGTATAGTACCAGAAGATTGGAGGTTAGCGAATGTTGTCCCATTGTTTAAGAAGGGGAACAGAGACTTCCCCGGGAATTATAGACCGGTGAGTCTCACTTCTGTTGTCGGCAAGATGTTGGAAAAAATTATAAGGGATAGGATTTATAGTTATTTGGAGAGTAATGAATTGATAGGTGATAGTCAGCATGGTTTTGTGGCAGGTAGGTCGTGCCTTACTAACCTTATTGAGTTTTTTGAGAAAGTGACCAAGGAGGTGGATGGGGGCAAGGCAGTGGACGTGGTATATATGGATTTTAGTAAGGCGTTTGATAAGGTTCACCATGGTAGGCTTCTGCAGAAAATGCAGATGTATGGGATTGGGGGTGATCTAGGAAATTGGATCAGGAATTGGCTAGCGGATAGGAAACAGAGGGTGGTGGTTGATAGTAAATATTCATCATGGAGTGCGGTTACAAGTGGTGTACCTCAGGGATCTGTTTTGGGGCCACTGCTGTTTGTAATATTTATTAATGATCTGGATGAGGGTATAGTTGGGTGGATTAGCAAATTTGCTGATGACACCAAAGTCGGTGGTGTGGTAGACAGTGAGGAAGGGTGTCGTAGTTTGCAGGAAGACTTAGACAGGTTGCAAAGTTGGGCCGAGAGGTGGCGGATGGAGTTTAATGCGGAGAAGTGTGAGGTAATTCACTTTGGTAGGAATAACAGATGTGTTGAGTATAGGGCTAACGGGAGGACTTTGAATAGTGTGGAGGAGCAGAGGGATCTAGGTGTATGTGTGCATAGATCCCTGAAAGTTGGGAATCAAGTAGATAAGGTTGTTAAGAAGGCATATGGTGTCTTGGCGTTTATTGGTAGGGGGATTGAATTTAGGAGTCGTAGCGTTATGTTGCAACTGTACACAACTCTGGTGCGGCCGCACTTGGAGTACTGTGTGCAGTTCTGGTCCCCACATTACAGGAAGGATGTGGAGGCTTTGGAGAGGGTGCAGAGGAGGTTTACCAGGATGTTGCCTGGTATGGAGGGGAGATCCTATGAGGAGAGGCTGAGGGATTTGGGATTGTTTTCGCTGGAAAGGCGGCGGCTAAGAGGGGATCTTATTGAAACATATAAGATGATTAGAGGTTTAGATAGGGTGGATAGTGATAGCCTTTTTCCTCTGATGGAGAAATCCAGCACGAGGGGGCATGGCTTTAAATTGAGGGGGGGTAGTTATAGAACCGATGTCAGGGGTAGGTTCTTTACCCAGAGGGTGGTGAGGGATTGGAATGCCCTGCCAGCATCAGTAGTAAATGCGCCTAGTTTGGGGGCGTTTAAGAGATCCGTAGATAGGTTCATGGACGAAAAGAAATTGGTTTAGGTTGGAGGGTCACAGTTTTTTTTTTTTTTAACTGGTCAGTGCAACATCGTGGGCCGAAGGGCCTGTTCTGCGCTGTAATGTTCTATGTTCTATGTTCTATGTTCTAAGTTCTAATTTTATTGCGATGAGTCTGTACACTCTGATCAGTGGAAATAGTATTTCCTCAATCCACCCTATCAAATCCTTTAACCATTTCAAACCCCTTAATTAGGTCACCCCTTAATGTTCCATACACAGTAGAATACAAGCCTAATCAAATCGGTCTGTCCTGAAAGTTTAACCTACTTAGCCTAGTTATGTAGGGGGCCAGAATAGGCTAACAACACACATCATAAGTTTAGGAACACTAACACAATACTGACTTAAGAGTGAATGATCTTGGACTATGCGAACGCAAGTCAGGGCTGTTGCTATAGAGCATTTTTCATTTTAAAACATGTATCTTGAATTTATGAAATGAATGAAGTCTGTTTTAGGATTTTTGTGAAACTTCACTGAATGACAGAATACAGCAAGCCCTGGTCGGAGAGGTATTAAGAAACAATAGTTCCACTGAGAGCAGTTATATTCTCAGCAGTGGTAGGGAACAAGGTGGCTACCAATGCCAGTTTGATGAATAGAGTCATACAACTCGAGTTGATAATGCAGGTGGCGAGTAGACATAAGGGATTTCTCAGGGTCGGATGAGAGTCACGTGGGTTTAATTCAGTGGGAACTATCCTCCCGTTTCATGTCCAGCGTCTCATGTTACGAGGCAATAAGAGGAGGGTAATGTCCGTAATTAATAGCAAATGAGATCCCATTAGGTCATGGTGTGTATTGTTATTGGCTGGAGTTAATGACAGGATGATTATTGACTGATTTGTATTAATGTTTATTGGATTATGTCTACCGGGAAGGTAGGAGAAATGATTTTGTAACTGTATAATTGTCCTTGCGAGGGCTTTGATTAGCAGAGTGATATCAGGTGGCCAACATCTCTGATCTGGAGTGCTGGACTTCTTCATATCATTCTCCCATTCAATTGTTTGGTTAAATAAAGTCAAGTCTTAAAAATCAGTACTCTGTGCTTCATGAGCCTTTGTGTAGCTTAAGTTTGAGCAATACGTAGCCTTGAGGAGAGACCTCTCCAACATCTAGTACCATTCTGTTAAAACTGCGCTGCACTCCTTCCAAGACTAGAACTCAGCACAATGCTCCAAATAGTGTCTATCCATGGCTGAAACACGACTTCCATCCCTTTGTATTCTAGCCCATGTGATTATAGTAACTTATTCCTACTAACTTTAAGGATCAGGCAGTCAAATGTGTGAAATAGATGTCTCACCTTTTGGCCCAAAGAGAGCACCATAGCAAGGTCTGGTACAGTAAGGCATTCCGTCATGCTGCAACAAGATGACACAAAATCAACATCTCTTTTTTAAAAGGGAAGGAAACAAATTAGTACATTTTTGGAACAAGGAGACAAATTAAGAGATGGCTTACTTCAGAGAAATTGCCAGGTGCCAAGGTTTTGTTGCATTTTTCACATTTCAAGCAGAATTTATGCCAGTCCTTTCCCAGGGATGTCACTTTTTCAGCTGGGAAGAAAATAATCCATTGTGACAAAAGAATTCTTTTACAACAAGATGGACAACAGTTCCTTGCAATAAGAATTTTGAACAAAGTTTAAAATGCTACATGGTGGGGAGCATTTGGGTGATTCTGTTTGCTTTGAAAAGGCCACTGTCCTTGAGAATGGGCATATAAATAACACATGAATTTCCATCTGGGCAAATGTGAGGCAGTACACTTTTGTTTGGAAGAATGGAAGAATAAGGAGACTACATGCAGTCTAAATAGGATAGAGAAACTGAGGGACCTAGAGATAGATTCATAGATCATTAAACAAAGCAATACAGGTTAACAAGGCAAAAAATGCAAGAAATTGGGATAGATTAAATAGATGGGCAAAAACAATGGCAAATGTATTTTACAGTAGGCAAATGTGAGGTCATCCACCTTGGACTTAAAAAGGATAGAACAGAGTACTTTCTAAATGATAAAAAAATTGAACAGTGGAGGCCCAAAGAGAATTGAAGGTCCAGGTGTGTAGATCATTAAAATGTCATGAAAAGGTACAGAAAATAATGGTCCAAATCTTCTGAGCAGCAGAAACGATGAGTGCATTGTAAGGTGAGGTGGATAGGTGAGTGGGTGGGTGGGTTAGAGAATGAGAATTTAAGTGGGTTATACCTCAACTGTGCAAAGCCCTGCTTCATTCACACCTGGAGTGCTGTGGGCAGTGGCAGCCTTGGAGAGACTGCAGTATTGATTTAATAGAATGATACCTGGATTGCAAAGGTTAAATTATGAGGCGAGATTACACAATGTAGGGTTGCATTCCCTGAAATTTAGAAGAACAAGGGGTAATTTGATCAAAGTTTTCAAGCTATTATGGGAAATAAATTATTTCTCTCTATCTAGCCTAATTCCACTCATCGGGGAGTCTAGGAGTCTAAAAGTTATCTAAAATTTAGAACCAGATCTATCAGAAGCGAAATTAGGAAACACTTATACACACAAAGGGTGGCAGAACTCTCTTCTGCAAATGATAGTTGATGCCAGACTAATTGTTTATTTATTTTAAATTTGAGGTGGATAAATTTTTGTTATCCAAAAGGTATTCATGCACATGGGACAAAGTGGGATATATGAAGTTAGGTCATAGATCAGCCATGATCTCATTGAATTGAAGAACAGGTTTAAAGGGCTGAATGGCCTCTTTCCTCTGTTTCAAACCAACCGCGGGTTAATTTCTGGACATATTATTGAAAATTGGAAAGATTACAACAAACTTATATAAAACCATGATTTGAATAACTGCTACATCTTCTGTCCATGACACAACCTGTGATTGAAGCTGGCACTCAGTATAAGACAAAATTGGTAAGGGTGGAGAATTTGTTTAGCTGGAAGCTAAAAAAAATCTACAGTAATCCTCTCAATGAAAGGCAGCTAGTTGCAGTTGATGTTCCATAAATAATCAGCCTGGTTGCAGCTTGAAATCATAGCTGTGGGTTTTTGGAAACTGAGATCATTTCCTGATGTTTTAAGCCACTGTGCACAAGTCATAGAAACGAGAAGCAGGAGTAGGCCATTCGGCCCTTTGGGCCTACTCTGCCACTCATTTTGATCATGGCTGATAATCAAATTCAATATCCTGATCCTACTTTCCCCCCATATCCCTTGATCCCTTTAGCTGCAAGCTATATTTTTTTTTTTTCTTGCATTCACACAACGTTTTGGTCTCAACTACTTTCTGTGGTAGTAAATTCCACAGGTTTACCATTCTGAGTGAAGAAATTTCTCCTCACCTCAGTCCTAAAAGGTTTACCCGTTATCCTCAAACTATGACCCCTAGTTCTGGACTCCCCCACCATCAGGAACATTCTTTCTGAATCTGCCCTGTCTAACTCTATTAACATTTTATAACTTTCTATGAGATATTCCCCCCCTCACTTTTCTAAACTCCAATGAATATAATCCTAACCAACTTAGTCTCTCCATATATAACAGACCTGAAATCTCAGGAATCAGCCTGGTAAATTTTCACTGCACTCCCTCTATTGCAAGAATATCCTTCCTCAGATAAGGACACCAAAACTGTACACAATACTCCAGGTGCGGCCTCACCAACGCCCTATACAATTGCAGTAAAACATCCCTATTCCTATACTCAAATTCTTTCGTTGTGAAGGCCAACATACCATTTGCCTTCTTTACCGCCTGTTGTACCTGCGTGCTTTACTTTCAATGACTGATGCATGAGGACACCAAGGTGTCGCTGAGTATCCACCTCTCTCAATTTTCACCCATTCAAATAATAATCTGTCTTCCTATTATTGCTACCAAAGGTTATGGGGTGGCTTGAACTGGAGCTGTGGAATCCAAAGTCATAAAGTTTATAAATAAATTGGAGGGTCATTTAGTCACGAGTTAATTGAAAGGTGCCTTGTACCTTTTGAAATCTTGTACCTTGGTGAATAACTGGAACACTGAAGAGAAATCAGTGAATTCTTGCCAGTGGTGATACACATTTGGTTTGGTCTGGACTTTAAAGCTTTCATATGAGAACTCTTGTGGGGGAGTAAAAAGTAGAACTAAATTTTAAGCTTACATGTTTTTATGAGTGTTGCATTAATAATGTTTAATTCTTTTAATATACAATAAAATTTGTTTTTATTTAAAAATGTGAAATTCGTGGCATAATTGATGGGTTTTCAGATTTCCTCTTTCAGTGTTAATGGCCCCAGTAGGGTTATAACAGGAGTCCGTCTCAATAACAAGTTGTAATCGCAGTGTCTTCAATATCGTAAAATGCTTAAAGGTATTTCATAAAAGGCTAATCACACAAATTGAAACTGTGTGACTTAAGGAGATATTAGATTGGATGGCAAATGCTTGGTCAAAGACGTAGGTTTAAAGAGCATCTTAAAGGAGGAAAGCGAGGTGAAGCATCGGCAAAGTTTATGGAATCGCAGAGTTGAGAGCCCAGACAGCTTAAAGCATAGCCAAAAATGGTCACACATTTGAAATCGGGGATAAGCAAGGGATCAGAATTGGGGGGTTGGGGGGCAGACATCTGAGGATTTTAGAGCTGGAGGAGGTTGGAGGTAAAAGTTCCCAAAGCATGCCAACCTGACTGGGTTGGATTAAAGTATCTGACAATAATCAGCGGACTGGTCTGGGCACACCCAGATGGAGACAGTTAGGTTTGGGTTTGTTCAGAGTAATCCTGGTGCCCTCTATATATCAGCACCAAGGCTAACTGATTCATTTTGGCTAAGATCAGGCCTCTATTGGATTCAATTGGAATTTGATTTTTAGAGCAAGCAAGGAATGGATATGGAGTTGCCTGATCCACTCTGAGAATTGGCTTTGCAACTTTAAGAATGGAGTAAAAGATTAATATAAATCCTTTAAACCTACCCACAAATACAATTTTACCTTTCGTTACACATGAATGGCTACAGGGCGCGGTTACAACGCCCTACAGTTTACTCTGGCTTTATACAGAAACAACTCAAAAGAGCGGCAGCTCTGTCTCACAAAGTGCCACTTCCTGAAAACAACCCGATTAACAGCAGATCTTATCAGATCCTTTTCTAAGGTTCCAACAGTATTTTAAGGCTGAAAAGAAAGTTGATTCTTCAGAAACATGAGTCGCCCCATCCACCAAATAAGAAATATCAATTAACACCACAGAGCTAGTCATCCCAAAATCAGCAATCTCTCCTGGAACTGCAACAGGGCAATATACAGATCTCTGCGCTCGGAGAGATAGAACAGCACCTGCGCCCTAAACGGCGAACTTGTCTCAGTAAGTAATAAAGTTACACTTAAGAAAATAATGTTGACCCATTTCGAAGTTTTAGAAAGTAATATTCTGTTGAAAACGAGATTGCTCACCAAAATACACCTCTTTATTACACTTGGGACACTTGGGCATGTTTGATCCGAGCTTCACTTGTCCAATATCTGCAAATCACAGTCCTTGCTCGTATCTGGACTCTCTCGCGCTCTCCAGCCTTCGCTAACTCAAGTCAGTTTATATATTTCCGCAGGCGGAGTTTTGCACACGGAGGGAATTGAGCACGGACCCTATCGTTTACTCTGTGTGGCTATTTACAGATATGAGCACATCTCCAACTGAAAAAGCCCCAACTCACATTCAGCCTCTCAAAAGGAAGCGCCGCATCCTGAAAACAATCCGATGAAGAGCAGATTTTTATCAGATCATTTTCAAAGGTTCTAACCACATTTTAAAGCTGAAAAAGAGTTGAATCTACGGTCAGATTGCAAAGTGCCCAGACACTGATAAAATAGTAGGAGGAAATGATTAGTACAGACAGGGCAACAGATCAGATAGTAACAGAATATTGGAAGCTCTTTATCAGATTAAACACTGTCTTCACATTGCCGACAGGCATTTCCATTTCATGTGAATAGGAATGAAGAATGCTATCAACTTGGAGTGGTTGCCAAGAGAGTGAGCGTCTGCTTTACACTTTGTCGTTGTGCATTTCTCCATCTTCTCTGCTGTAATGCTGCACCTCACCATCAAACTACCCACATGTATGGGGGTCATGTACAGAACACACAGGGAACTGTTCAAGCTACATCCCTTCAATCTGAAACCAAAGTCACTCCAACCTCAGTCATTGAGCTTCAGTGTGTAGATGATGCTTGTGTGCATTCACTCAGAAACTGAGCTGCAGGTTACGGTCAACTCCGCCAAAACAAATGAGAAAATGGATCTTTTGTTTAACACCTGGAAAACTAATTTCCACTTCTAACCAACTCCCACAGCACAACATTAATGGAGATCACAGTGGGATTGTGGAAAATATGGACCATTTACCATACAAAGAACAAAGAACAGTACAGCACAGGAAACAGGCCCTTCGGCCCTCCAAGCCTGCGCCGCTCCTTGGTCCAACTAGACCAATTGTTTGTATCCCTCCATTCCCAGGCTGCTCATGTGACTATCCAGGTAAGTCTTAAACGATGTCAGCGTGCCTGCCCCCACCACCCTACTTGGCAGCGCATTCCAGGCCCCCACCACCCTCTGTGTAAAAAAGTCCCTCTGATATCTGAGTTATACTTCGCCCCTCTCAGCTTGAGCCCGTGACCCCTCCTGATCGTCACCTCCGACCTGGGAAAAAGCTTCCCACTGTTCACCCTATCTATACCCTTCATAATCTTGTACACCTCTATTAGATCTCCCCTCATTCTCCATCTTTCCAGGGAGAACAACCCCAGTTTACCCAATCTCTCCTCATAGCTAAGACCCTCCATACCAGGCAACATCCTGGTAAACCTTCTCTGCACTCTCTCCAACGCCTCCACGTCCTTCTGGTAGTGCGGCGACCAGAACTGGACGCAGTACTCCAAATGTGGCCTAACCAGCGTTCTATACAGCTGCATCATCAGACTCCAGCTTTTATACTCTATACCCCGTCCTATAAAGGCAAGCATACCATATGCCTTCTTCACCACCTTCTCCACCTGTGTTGCCACCTTCAAGGATTTGTGGACTTGCACACCTAGGTCCCTCTGTGTTTCTATACTCCTGATGACTCTGCCATTTATTGTATAACTCCTCCCTACATTATTTCTTCCAAAATGCATCACTTCGCATTTATCTGGATTAAACTCCATCTGCCACCTCTCCGCCCAATTTTCCAGCCTATCTATATCCTGCTGTATTGCCCGACAATGCTCTTCGCTATCCGCAAGTCCAGCCATCTTCGTGTCATCCGCAAACTTGCTGATTACACCAGTTACACCTTCTTCCAAATCATTTATATATATCACAAATAGCAGAGGTCCCAGTACAGAGCCCTGCGGAACACCACTGGTCACAGACCTCCAGCCGGAAAAAGACCCTTCGACCACTACCCTCTGTCTCCTATGGCCAAGCCAGTTCTCCACCCATCTAGCCACTTCTCCTTGTATCCCATGAGCCTTAACCTTCTTAACCAACCTGCCATGTGGGACTTTGTCAAATGCCTTACTGAAATCCATATAGACGACATCCACGGCCCTTCCTTCATCAACCGTTTTTGTCACTTCCTCAAAAAACTCCACCAAATTTGTAAGGCACGACCTCCCTCTTACAAAACCATGCTGTCTGTCACTAATGAGATTGTTCCGTTCTAAATGCACATACATCCTGTCTCTAAGAATCCTCTCCAACAACTTCCCTACCACGGACGTCAAGCTCACCGGCCTATAATTTCCTGGGTTATCCCTGCTACCCTTCTTAAACAACGGGACCACATTTGCTATCCTCCAATCCTCAGCGACCTCACCCGTGTCCAAAGAAGCGA
This sequence comes from Mustelus asterias, assembly GCF_964213995.1. Taxonomy (NCBI): domain Eukaryota; kingdom Metazoa; phylum Chordata; class Chondrichthyes; order Carcharhiniformes; family Triakidae; genus Mustelus; species Mustelus asterias. The sequence continues at coordinate 30,312,879 of NC_135818.1, forward strand.
CAAAGATTTCCATCAGAGGCCCAGCAATTTCATCTCTCGTCTCCCTGAGCAGTCGAGGATAGATGCCATCAGGCCCTGATGGCATCTATACCTGAGGAACCTTTTCTTGACTGAGGCAAACTTAGACAACAAAACTCATCATTGCCTCCAATGTGTGTCAACTCAGCCTTTGGCCAACTGAGCAAGAGAATATTTGAGGGCCAGGATCTAAGATCATGACTTAATGGGCAGCAGTGATCCTGATGCTCCAATTGATTCGGGAACTTGGACACCTACAGCAGGGACTTCAAAGTACTGGAGAAGTATTACCAGCGGTGCCTTCGCAAGATCTTCCAAATGGTAGAACAGCAGTGTCCTCTCTCAAGCCAAATTGTCCAGCATGAAGGCAAGAATCACTCAAAATCAGCTCCACTGGATTGGGCATATCATTCGCATGCCTGACATCCAAACTGCTCAAGCAACTGCCCGACTTGGAATTAGGTTCATAGAATCATAGAAACCCTACAGTGCAGAAGGAGGCCATTCGGCCCATCGAGTCTGCACCGACCACAATCCCACCCAGGCCCTACCCCCACATATTTACCCGCTAATCCCTCTAATCTATGCATCTCAGGACTCTAAGGGGCAATTTTTAACCTGGCCAATCAACCTAACCTGCACATCTTTGGACTGTGGGAGAAAACAGGAGCACCCGGAGGAAACCCACGCAGACACGAGGAGAATGTGCAAACTCCACACAGACAGTGACCCGAGCTGGGAATCGAACCCGGGACCCTGGAGCTGTGAAGCAGCAGTGCTAACCACTGTGCTACCGTGCTGCCCATTGAGGTTACAATAGAGGTTACATAGAGGTTGCAATAGGAAACTCCCAGGAAGACAGCAAAATGTTTTAGGATATCCTCAAAGTCTCCCTGAAGAGGTCAAAAATACCCTCTGACTCATGGGAGATGCTGGCTTAGTGCCTGACCAAAATGGATAAGGTTTAAAAATGGCAAATGGAGTTTAACCCTGACAAATGCGAGGTGATTCATTTTGGTAGGACAAATTTAAATGTGGATTACAGGGTCAAAGGTAGGGTTCTGAAGACTGTGGAGGAACAGAGAGATCTTGGGGTTCATATGGTCATGGGTGTTTTTCCGGTTGGAGGAAGGTAGCTAGTGGCGTGCCGCAGGGATCGGTACTCGGGCCGCAACTATTTACCATTTATATAGATGATCTGGAGGAGGGGACGGAGTGTAGGGTAACGAAGTTTGCAGACGACACAAAGATAAGTGGAAAAGTGATATGTTCGGCCCACAAGTTGTGCCGAACATATCTCTACCTTTTAGGCCTACCTATAACCCTCCATCCTATTAAGTCCCATGTACTCATCCAGGAGTCTCTTAAAAGACCCTATTGAATTTGTCTCCACCACCACTGACGGCAGCCGATTCCACTCGCCCACCACCCTCTGTGTGGAAAGCTTCCCCCTAACATTTCCCCTGTACCTACCCCCCAGCACCTTAAACCTGTGTCCTCTCGTAGCAGCCATTTCCACCCTGGGAAAAAGCCTCTGAGAGTCCACCCGATCTATGCCTCTCAACATATTATAGACCTCTATTAGGTCTCCTCTCATCCTACGTCTCTCCAAGGAGAAAAGACCGAGCTCCCTCAGCCTATCCTCATAAGGCATGCCACTCAATCCAGGCAACATCCTTGTAAATCTCCTCTGCACCCTTTCAATTTTTCCACATCCTTCCTGTAATGAGGTGACTAGAACTGAGCACAGTACTCCAAGTGGGGTCTGACGAGGGTCTTTAATAGCTGCATCATTATCCCCAGACTCCTAAACTCAATCCCTCGATTGATAAAGGCCAGCACACCATACGCCTTCTTAACCACCTCCTCCACCTGCAGGGCCGATTTTAGAGTCCTATGGACCCGGACCCCAAGGTCCTTCTGATCCTCTACAGTACTAAGAGTCTTTCCCTTTATATTGTACTCCTTCATCCCATTTGACCTGCCAAAATGGACCACTACGCATTTATCTGGGTTGAAGTCCATCTGCCACTTCTCCGCCCAGTCTTGCATCCTATCTATGTCCCTCTGTACCTTCTAACATCCCTCCAGACTATCCACAACCCCACTAACCTTCGTGTTGTCGGCAAACTTACCAACCCATCCCTCCACTTCCTCATCCAGGTCATTTATGAAAATGACAAACAGCAAGGGTCCCAGAACAGATCCCTGGGGCACACCACTGGTGACCGACCTCCATTTAGAAAAAGACCCATCTATACCCACTCTCTGCCTCCTTTAGGCAAGCCAGTTCTGGATCCACAGGGCAGCAGCCCCTTGGATCTCATGCCCTCTCACTTTTTCTAGAAGCCTTGCATGGGGGACCTTATCGAACGCCTTGCTAAAATCCATATAAACCACATCTACCGCTTTCCCTTCGTCAATGTGTTTAGTCACATTTTCGAAGAACTCCACCAGGCTCGTAAGGCATGATCTGCCTTTGACAAAGCCATGCTGAGTATTCTTGAGCATACTAAACCTCTCTAAATGCTCATAAATCTTGTCCCTCAGGATCTTCTCCATCAGCTTACCAACCACTGAGGTTAGACTCACCGGTCGGTAATTTCCTGGGCTATCCCTATTCCCTTTCTTGAAAATAGGAACCACATCCGCAATCCTCCAATCCTCCGGCACCTCTCCCGTCTCCATCGACGACGCAAAGATCATCGCCAGAGGCTCTGCAATCTCTTCCCTTGCCTCCCACAGTAACCTGGGGTACATCCCATCCAGACCCGGCTATTCTGCTAATTGCATCAGCAAGAATTCAACGTTGTATGTTAGTCCTCTCTGCCTATGAATATATCTTCAAGCACCAGCCTGGAACATATATAGTGAATGCAGATGCATTTAGTCACTACCTTTGCGAGACTGTTGTACCTTTGCCCCCCCCCCCGCCCTCCCCCCCCCCCCGATGAAGGATCAGCTAGACTCAAAACATTGGCTCTATTCTCTCCCTACAGATGCTGTCAGACCTGCTGAGATTTTCCAGCATTTTTTGTTTTGTTTCAGATTCCAGCATCCGAAGTATTTTGCTTTTATCAATGGGTTGGGCTAATAAGTCAGCTTCTGAAGAGATTAAACTATTTTATATGAAAAGATGAGTGGAATTGCCAAGATGGCATCATACTGTGGGGAGGAGGAATCGTCGTCCTTGTACCAGGAAAAGTTGCCCCTAGCTGAATTACACAGTGCCCATCCGGGTATACTCAGATGAAGATGCTCACATGTCTGGTGGCCTGGCATTGATTCCACTATTGAGTGCCCTAGTCAAGTACTGTGAGCAGTGCCAATTGCAATTAAAATTGCCTGCTGCAGCCCCACTGCACCCTTCGGAGTGGTCTGGCCGGCCATGGGTACAAGTCCATATTGATCATGTTCACCAATTCAGACTGTTTTTGCTCTTTGTTAATGTACAAAGTGGATGGAAGTGTTTGAAGTGAAGGCTCAATAATTATCGCACCACAGTTGATAAATTACACCAATGTTTCTGCACCCACGGAATACCTGAAGTCATAGAGTCTGATAATGGAACAGCCTTCATGAGTCCTGAGTTTCAGAATTTCATCGCCCTCAGTGGTATCAATTATATTAGGACTGGGCCTTACAACCCAGCTTCCAATGGATTAGCTGAATGAGCCGTCCAACTTTTAAGTTTGGCCTAAAGGAGCAGTCAGGGGGGACCCAGAAGACCAGAATCTTATGCTTCCTTCTGGGCTATAGGAGCATTTCCACATGCAACAATGGGAGTCCCGCAAGGAGAGTTGTTAATGAACCGTCATCTGAGAACAAGACCAGAGTCTTGTGTTTCCAAATTTGCTTGGGAGAGTTGAGGCCAGCCAAAGCAGTCAGAATACAATCCATGATCCATGTAAGTCAACACGGTCATTTTCAGTGGATGAAACAATGTATGTGCGGAATTTTGGAAGTGGGTCAACTATGGCAAGGTCTGCAAAACATAAGCTACAAGATGAAGGCAGGTAAAATCGCTGGTTCCAATGCACCCCCCCCCCCCTCCCCGCCACCCGCAACTCCCAAATAAGCTCAACACATTCTGTGCCCGTTTTGAGCAAGAGGTCAGTGAAAGCACGTCCTCCATCCCAGAAGCCATGGATGAACATGTATCCGAGGTCACCATTGCCGACGTCAGAACAACCTTCTCAAAAGTCAACCCACGGAAAGCAACTGACCCAGATGGGGTATCCAGATGAGTACTCAAGTTCTGCGCAGACCAGCTGGCGGGAGTATTCACAGACATCTTCAACCTCTCTTTACACCAATCCTGCGTCAAGACGACAACCGTCATCCCGATACCAAAGAAAAGCCAGGCAGTGTGCCTTAATGACTATCGTTCAGTGGCTCTGACATCCATCAATATGAAGCGCTTTGAAAGATTAGTCATAGCACAAATCAATTCCTGCTGAGCAGACTGCCTGGAACCATTACTGTTCACCTATCAATGCAGTAAGAAGTCTCACAACACCAGGTTAAGATTCAACAGTTTATTTGGTAGCAAAAGCCACTAGCCTTCGGAGCGCCCACCGCTCCCCTGTCAGGCAAGCGGGAGCTCCCGCTCACAAACAGGGCATACAAAGAGACAAACTCAATTTACAAAATAATGGTTAATAATGCGAGTCTTTACAGGTAATCAAGTCTCAAAGGTACAGACAATGTGAGTGGAGAGAGTGTTAAGCATGCGTTAAAGAGATGTGTATTCACATACACACCTGTAAAGATTCACATTATTAACCATTATTTTGTAAATTGAGTTTGTGTCTCCATATGCCCTGTTTGTGAACAGAACTCCTACCCACCTGACGAAGGAGCAGCGAGTGCTCCGAAAGCCAGTGGCCCCCGCCACCAAATAAACCTATTGGACTTTAACCTGGTGTTGTGAGACTTCTTACTGTGTTTACCCCAGTCCAATGCCGGCATCTCCACATCACCTATCAATGCAACAGGTCCACAGCAGACGCCATCTCCCTGGCCCTACACTCAACCCTGGAACACCTAGATAACAAAGACATCTATGTCAGACTCTTATTCATAGACTACAGCTCAGCCTTTAACACCATTATTCCTACAAGATTCATCTCCAAACTTCATGGCCTGGGGCTCCACTCCTCCCTCTGCAACTGGATCCTAACCTTTCTGCACTGTAGGGTTTCTATGATTTCTTCTGTGATAACCCACAAACCGCGGTCAGTAAGGATAGGCAACGCCACCTCCTCCACGATCATCAACACCGGGGCTCTGCAAAGATGTGTTCTCATCCCCCTATTATACTCCTTATACACCTATGGCTGTGTGGCCAAATTCCCCTCCAACTTGATTTTCAAGTTGCTGATGACACTGCCATCGTGAGTCGGATCTCAAACAATGATGAGATGAAGTATAGGAAAGAGATAGAGAATCTGGTGAACTGGTGCGACGACAATAATCTCTCCCTCAATGTCAATAAAATGAAAGAGATCGTCACTGACTTCGGGAAGCGTAGTGGAGAACATGCCCCTGTCTACATCAATGGTGAAGAAGTAGAAATGGTGGAGAGCTTCAAGTTTTTAGGTATCCAGATTGAAGATCACCAACAACCTGTCCTGGTCCCTCCATGCGGATGCTATAGTTATGAAAGCCCACCAAAGCCTCTACTTTCTCAGGAGACTAAGGAAATTGAGCATGCCCACTACAACTCTCACCAACTTCTACAGATGCACCATAGAAAGCATTCTTTCTGGTTGTATCACAGCTTGGTACGGCTCCTGCTCTGTCCAAGACTGCAAGAAACTACAAAGGGTTGTGAATGAAGCCCAGTCCATCATGCAAACCAGGCTACCATCTATTGACACTGTCTATACTTCCCGTTGACTTGGGCCAGCATAATCAAGGACCCCATGCACCCCTGACATACCCTCATCCACCTTCTTCCGTCAGGAAAAAGATATAAAAGTCTGAGGTCACGAACCAATCAACTCAAAAACAGCTTCTACCCTGCTGTCATAAGACTTTTGAATGGACCTACCTCGCATTAAGTTGATCTTTCTCTACACCCTAGCTATGACTGCAACACTACATTCTGCATTCTTTCCTTTCCGATGGATGGTATGCTTTGTCTGTATAGCGTGCAAGAAACAATATTTTTCACTGTATACTAATACATGTGACAATAATAAATCAAATCAAATTTTGGGTTCCTGGAGTTGTTGTCCAAAAATGGAACCTGACTTATCAAGGGGACATAGAAGGAAGGATCATCCGGAAACATGTAGACCATTTGAGAGAGCAAGAGTTGCCCCAACAGCCAGTGCTGCCATCAGAATCCAAATTGCCATCAGGGAATGTTGTGGACTATCCAAGCATTTAAGTACCAGGTTATCCTGTTACTGATGCAACTGACATCCCCATGGAAACAGATGGAACCAAGATGTCTATGCCTGATTGTGGTTTCTACTGACAGTACTTCAGGGTAAGCATTCCAGCCAGAGGAGTTATGCTGCTCCACTAGGAATCGGAAACCACCTGAAAGAGTTAATTCTTAATGGATTGGATTCATGTACTAAATGTTTAATTATCTGGGTCCATGTAAATTCAGTATTGACATTTGTATAAACAGGACTTAGAATGGGTCGGATGCTGTGATTGTCCCTTTAAGGATCAATCGGCAGAGTAAGGGTCACATGACCTGCGGAACCAATCAGGGAGCAGGGTGGAGGATCACCTTGGTCAGCAGGGATTGCTGTTCCAGAACCTTCAGGGGCTGGCTGCAGCAATGAGGTTGCCACAGTTGATGCATCTAACCTGCACATTTTTGGACTGTGGGAGGAAACTGGAGCACCCAGAGGAAACCCACACAGACGTGGGGAGAATGTGCAAACTCCACACGCAATTGAACTCGGGTCCCTGGCGCTGTGAGGCAGCAAATGCCGACTCCTATCCAGAACTATGCTCTGTAGTTTTAGACTCTTCAGCCAGCATCTAATCTGTCAGAGCCACTCAGAATCCCATGTTTTCTTGCAGTTACCTGAGTATGAATATGATCAAGCTATTCAAAATTATGTGAAGTGTGGATAGAATAGATAGAGCATGGCTCTAATGAAACTTAATGGAAGGATCAAGAAACAAGAGGGCACAGATTTAAGGTAACTGGCAACACGTGATAAAGCTTTTTACTTTACATAGAAAATTATTAGTATAGGGTATATGGGCCAAATGCGGGCAATTGGGACCAGCTTAGGGCTTTAAAAAAAAAAGGGGCGGCATGGACAAGTTGGGCCAAAGGGCCTGTTTCCATGATGGAAACTTCTACAACTCTATTAGGATCTGGAAATCACTGCCCAAGAATGTGGTGGAGGCAGTTTCAAGAGAAAATTAAATCATCTAAACGAGAAGAATGTACAGGCTATTGGGAGAAGGTTGGGGAGTGGCATGAGGTGAATTGCTTCTTCGGAGAGCCAGATGACATGAACCAAATGACCTTCCTCTGTGCTATAACCCAAGATTCTATTCTCTCGGCCCGTTCTATTCAATGTCAGTGTCCCAGGAAAACCCTCCTCCTATGAATTACTCCAGTGAGCTTTCATTGCATCATCTCTAAGTGTATCCCCCCTTGACCAGAACCTTTCAGAGTATTCTGGGTGCAGTCTCATCAAAGCATTGCTTTATTGTAGTACAACTCCCTAATTTTGTGTTTCCCAACTCCCTTGCATTGAAGGTGAATATAACATTCACCTTCCCAACTGCTTGCTGTGCCTGGACATTAACTTTGTGTTTCTTGTACAAGGTGCGCACCAATATTTAATAGTTTGATTATTACTGAAAAAAGAAATTTTGTCAAAGCTTTTCATCTTGCACTCAACAGGACAAACGTGTCACCAGAGTCCACTTGCCAAGCAATCAGCACTCTTTTCTCATATTGTATAAAGTTGTTGTTTCCCTAACATTGGTATTTTTACAATGGTCCTGATGTGTGCAAGATGAAAAGCTTTGGCAAATATCTTTTTTCATCAATACTCCAAGTTCTGTACCAGAAAACCTGTTGTAAACTGTATTCTTCTCGCAGTTTACATTACCAACAAACTTTGTACTGACAACAAATGTGTATACATTACGCTCAGTCCCTTTATTCAAATCATTAATACAAATTGTAAAAAGCTGAGGCCCCAACACTGATTCTGGCAGTATTCCACTAGTCACAAGCTGCAATCCTGCAAATTAACTGCTTTTCCTGCTGTTTTACATCCTTTAACTGATCCAAATCCATGCTAACTTAGTACCCCCATCCCATGAGCTCTTATCATGTGGTACCTTATCCAATGCCTTCTGAAAATCTGAAGTAAGAAGTCTCACAACACTAGGTTAAAGTCCAACAGGTTTATTTGGTAGCACAATCCACTAGCTTTCAGAGCGCTGCCCCTTCATCAGGTGAGTGGGAGTTCTGTTCACAAACAGGGCATATAAAGACACAAACTCAATTTACGAAATAATGGTTGGAATGTGAGTCTTTACAGGTGATCAAGTCTTAAAGGTACAGACAATGTGAGTGGAGAGAGGGTTAAGGACAGGTTAAAGAGATGTGTATTGTCTCCAGACAGGACAGTTAGTGAGATTTTGCGAGCCCAGCAACTACATACTATATTCGCTGGTTTCCCCTTATCTACCCTGCTAGGGGCAGCACGTTGCACATTGTTAGCACTGCTGCCTCACAGCAGTTAACACTGCTGCCTCACAGTACCAGGGACCCAGGTTCAATTCCCAGCTTGGGTCACTGTCTATGCAGAATCTGCGCATTTCCCAGTGTCTGCGTGGGTTTCCTCCGGGTGCTCTGGTTTCCTCCCACAGTCCGAAAGACGTGCTGGTTAGGTGCATTGGCCATGCCAAATTCTCCCTCACTGTACCTGAACAGGCGCTGAAGTGTGGCGACTAGGGGATTTTCACAGTAACTTCATTGCAGTGTTAATGCGAGCCTACTTGTGACACTAATAAAGAAACTTTAAAACTCCTTTGGCAGCTCATTCCATATACGCACCACCCTCTGTGTGAAAAAGTTGTCCCTCAGGTCTCTTTTGAATCTTTCCCCTTAAACCTATGTTAGTTTTAGAGACCCCTCCCCTGGGGAGAAGACTTTGGCTATTCATCTTATCTATGTCCCTCATGATTTTATATAACTCTAAAAGGTCACCCCTCATCCTCCTATGCTCCAGGGAAAGAAGTCCCAGCATATCCAGCCTCTCCTTATAATTCAAACCTTCTAGTCCCAGTAACATCCTTGTAGATCTTTTTTGCACCCTTTCCAGTTTAATAACATCCTTTCTATAGCAGGGCTACCAGAATCATACACAGTACTCCAAATGTGGCATGACCAATATCTTGTACAGTTGTAACATAATGCCCCAACTCCTGTATTCCATGCTCTGACCGATCAAGGCAAGTGTGCCAAACGCCGCCTTCACCACCCTGTTTGCCTATGACGCCACTTTCAAGGAACTATAGAACATAGAACATAGAACATTACAGCGCAGAACAGGCCCTTCGGCCCACGATGTTGCACCGACCAGTTAAAAAAAAATGTGACCCTCCAACCTAAACCAATTTCTTTTCGTCCATGAACCTATCTACGGATCTCTTAAACGCCCCCAAACTAGGCGCATTTACTACTGATGCTGGCAGGGCATTCCAATCCCTCACCACCCTCTGGGTAAAGAACCTACCCCTGACATCGGTTCTATAACTACCCCCCCTCAATTTAAAGCCATGCCCCCTCGTGCTGGATTTCTCCATCAGAGGAAAAAGGCTATCACTATCCACCCTATCTAAACCTCTAATCATCTTATATGTTTCAATAAGATCCCCTCTTAGCCGCCGCCTTTCCAGCGAAAACAATCCCAAATCCCTCAGCCTCTCCTCATAGGATCTCCCCTCCATACCAGGCAACATCCTGGTAAACCTCCTCTGCACCCTCTCCAAAGCCTCCACATCCTTCCTGTAATGTGGGGACCAGAACTGCACACAGTACTCCAAGTGCGGCCGCACCAGAGTTGTGTACAGTTGCAACATAACGCTACGACTCCTAAATTCAATCCCCCTACCAATAAACGCCAAGACACCATATGCCTTCTTAACAACCTTATCTACTTGATTCCCAACTTTCAGGGATCTATGCACACATACACCTAGATCCCTCTGCTCCTCCACACTATTCAAAGTCCTCCCGTTAGCCCTATACTCAACACATCTGTTATTCCTACCAAAGTGAATTACCTCACACTTCTCCGCATTAAACTCCATCCGCCACCTCTCGGCCCAACTTTGCAACCTGTCTAAGTCTTCCTGCAAACTACGACACCCTTCCTCACTGTCTACCACACCACCGACTTTGGTGTCATCAGCAAATTTGCTAATCCACCCAACTATACCCTCATCCAGATCATTAATAAATATTACAAACAGCAGTGGCCCCAAAACAGATCCCTGAGGTACACCACTTGTAACCGCACTCCATGATGAATATTTACTATCAACCACCACCCTCTGTTTCCTATCCGCTAGCCAATTCCTGATCCAATTTCCTAGATCACCCCCAATCCCATACATCTGCATTTTCTGCAGAAGCCTACCATGGTGAACCTTATCAAACGCCTTACTAAAATCCATATATACCACGTCCACTGCCTTGCCCCCATCCACCTCCTTGGTCACTTTCTCAAAAAACTCAATAAGGTTAGTAAGGCACGACCTACCTGCCACAAAACCATGCTGACTATCACCTATCAATTCATTACTCTCCAAATAACTATAAATCCTATCCCTTATAATTTTTTCCAACATCTTGCCGACAACAGAAGTGAGACTCACCGGTCTATAATTCCCGGGGAAGTCTCTGTTCCCCTTCTTAAACAATGGGACAACATTCGCTAACCTCCAATCTTCTGGTACTATACCAGAGGCCAACGACGACCTGAAGATCAGAGCCAGAGGCTCTGCAATCACTTCTCTTGCCTCCCAGAGAATCCTTGGATAAATCCCATCCGGACCAGGGGATTTATCTATTTTCAGACCCTCCAGAATATCCTGCACATCCTCCTTATCAACTGTAATACTGTCTATTCTACTCCCTTGCAACCCAGTGTCCTCCTCAGCTATATTCATGTCCCCTTGCGTGAACACCGAAGAGAAATATTGGTTCAATGCTTCACCAATCTCCTCCGGTTCCACACATAACTTCCCTCTGCCATCTATAACTGGCCCTAAACTTGTACCTACACCCTTAGGTCTCTCTGTTCGACAACACTCCCCAGGGCCCTAACATTAACTGTGTAAGTCTTGCCTGGTTTGTTTTAGCAAAACATCTCGTACTTATCCGGATTAAACTCCATCTGCCTTTCCTCGGCCTACTGGCCATTGATCAAGATCCCGTTGTAATCTTAGATAACTTTCTTCAATGTCCAGTACATTACCCATTTTGGGTCATCTGCAAACTTATTGTTTGTGACTGCCATTTGAGGACAAGGTTCAACTGAGCTGTGGTGCTTCCCAAACTGAAATGGCGTTCCAACACACTGCTCAGGCTTAAACATTAATAATATCAAAGAGTGGAGATGCTGACATTAGACTGGGGTGGGCACAGTAAGAAGTCTCACAACACCAGGTTAAAGTCCAACAGATTTATTTGAAATCACGAGCTTTCAGAGCGTTGCTCCTTCATCAGGTAAGTGTCATTCTTGTGATTCCAAATAAACCTGTTAGACTTTAACCTGGTGTTGTGAGACTTCTTACTATTAATAATATCAATTGTTCAAGGCAGCAGAGTGTAATTTTTGTCATGAAACAACGAGAAATCAAAACTTCTGAAACTGCCTAGAAAAGCTAAGGAGGAGAAAAAGAGTGTCACCTAGTACATTTAATCTTTTCAACAAATTCCCAGTCAGGGAAATTGCGTTTACTACCCTCGGTAGGATAAAGCATTACATGCAAATAAATTGTATGCATTATGGCCTGCATACAATGGAACCTTATCTAATGATAAATAGGTTGATTCATTCAACACATTTGTTACAGGACCAGCCATACACGTCATTGGAAATTAGATTTCAAACTATAAACCTCCCACAGTTTAGAGAGAAATCTATTTCCAATGTTACTTACTCAGTATTTGGCAAACTATTCTTGGAATGAATGATAAATGTCAGCCAATTCCAACCATTGAGAAATGCCCTGGCCGCCAACATTTGCTCAGGCATGCAAACTGTGCAACATTTGTCTCTGGTGTCCAGTGAGTTGAAGTTGATCAGCACTCATCAGAATGACCCAGATTTATAGATCCAATTCTATGAACTAATCAGTAAATAAATAGTGTTCTGGAGATAAGTTTTGCCAAAAATGTAGCAGTGGCCTACCAAAGCATTGACGTCTTCGGTTTTATAAATCAACATCCGCACTTCATCAGGATCCCCGTTAAATATTGCCTGGACCAACGGAGGCAGTATATGCTTCCATCATCCATCATCCATAGTGTTCCTTCCTGCTCCGTCAGTTTGAGACTGGCAAAAGACCTCAATTTCTCTTGCAGGAGGTTGAGAATTTTTTTGAGAAGCGCAAGGTAACAGAATTCATCACCTCACTTCAGCACCATACTACTCATCCACCAATGGATTATAAGAGAGATTTAGAATCATAGAATCATAGAATCCTACAGTGCAGAAGGAGGACATTCGGCCCATCGCAAATGCACTGACCTCAATCCCACCCTGGCCCTATTCCCACAACCCCATGCATTTACCCTAGCTAGTCCCCCTGACGCTAAGGGGCAATTTAGCATAACCAATCCACCTAACCCGCACATCTTTGGACTGTGGGAGGAAACCGGAGCACCCGAAGGAAACCCACGCAGACATGGAGGAGAATGTGCAAACTCCACACAAACATCAAGATCAGCACAAGGATGTTCCTCCATTTAAAAGTGTCTTTTGCTGACAAATCAAAACACGGCACATGCTATAACTAAAGCAATCCCAGCATTACTACTAATGGGATGGCAACTGTGCACATGATTTGATCTTCTGAAACTAACAAAAACATGACAAGTTGTACAAAATCAACATGACCAAGTGAAGAAAAGAGCACAAACATCAATATCAAAAATATTCTGTTTTGGACAAGGAGTTCTGGCTCGTAATTAAGCTGCCGGAGCTCAATGGCTTCCTCCTCCTGTGATTGCTCAGGCAGGACCTGTTCCATACACAGTCCAAACTGCGAATGATCTCACTTGACGGAGACATGTTGACCAACTGTTGCCAAGTAAAGCTCCATCTCTAAGAATGCACCTCTTATGAAAGAGTTTGATTTTACCCCTTCGAATGTCTCATCTCCAAGTCAAGGAATATTGACTCCAGTCTCACCTCCTTAGTGTAGCTTCTCACTTGCATTAGACACTACTTCAGATTCTGCTACAAATCGGAAATTGCCATCAGTCTCCAAAGAACATTACCCTATAAAAGCACCAGAGATCTGCCATAACCCACACCAGGAGACAAGACCTCCTGAGCATCTGAGTCACAGTTCAGGTGAACCTACGTGGTTTTTCTTTTGAGGGCGTCTACCATCTTTCCCTAGATCAGAAAATGTTTTGCTAAACTGACATTTCCAATAAGGGGGATTATGTAAGGAATGTTATATACTGAATGCCTCGTTTAGTCAGTTGCACTTTGCAAGCCAGTACTTCATGGGATCGCAGAACCCATGTTGTTAGTTAATTCAGTTGCTGAAGTAAAATAAGCAGAAGCTGCGATTTTGAATAACCTCCATGTATTGATGAATCTAATAGTATTGAAATATAACACTGACCATGACGAGGAATTAGAAGGGCAAAAAGGGGTCACGAAATGTCCTTGGCAGACAGGATTACGGAGAATCCCAAGGCATTTTATTCATACGTCAGGAACAAAAGGGTTGTCAGGGAAAAAATCGGATCTCTCAGGGACAAAAGTGGGGAATTATGCTTAGAGCCCAAAGAAGTAGGAGAGATCCTAAATGAATACTTTGCATCGGGATTCACAAAGGAGAGGGATGTGTTGACTGGGAGTGTCTCGGAGGGGTGTGTTGACCCGTTAGAGAAAATCTCCATTACAAGGGAGGAAGTGTTAGGTTTTTTAGGGAATATAAAGACTGACAACTCCCCAGGGCCTGATGGAATCTATCCCAGGCTGCTCAGGGAGACGAGAGATAAAATCGCTGGGCCTCTGACGCAAATCTTTATCTCGTCACTGGACACAGGTGAGGTCCCAGAGGATTGGAGGATAGCTAATGTGGTCCCGTTATTTAAGAAGGGTAGGAAGGATAACCCGGGAAATTATAGGCCGGTGAGCTTGACGTCTGTGGTAGGGAAGTTCTGTAGCCTCCTGTAGCCTCTGACAATGTTCCTCACTATCTGCAAGTCCAGCCATTTTCGTGTCGTCTGCAAACTTACTGATCACCCCAGTTACCATAGAAATCATAGAAAGTTGTTGGAGAGGATTCTTAGAGATAGGATGTATGCGCATTTAAAAAGGAATAAACTCAATAACGATAGTCAGCATGGTTTTGTGAGAGGGAGGTCATGCCTCACTAACCTGGTGGAGTTTTTTGAAGAAGTGACTAGAATGGTTGATGAGGGAAGAGCCGTGGATGTCGTCTATATGGACTTTAGTAAAGCATTTGACAAAGTCCCTCATGGTAAGTTGGTGCAAAAGGTTGGATCTCATGGGATAAAGGGGGAGGTGGCTAGATGGGTGGAGAACTGGCTTGGTCACAGAAGACAGAGGGTGGTAGTGGAAGGGTCTTTTTCCGGCTAGATGCCTGTGACTAGTGGTGTTCCGCAGGGCTCTGTATTGGGACCTCTGCTGTTTGTGATTTATATAAACGATCTGGAAGAAGGTGTAACTGGGGTGATCAGTAAGTTTGCAGACGACACGAAAATGGCTGGACTTGCAGATAGTGAGGAACATTGTCAGAGGCTACAGGAGGATATAGATAGGCTGGAAATTTGGGCAAAGAAATGGCAGATGGAGTTCAATCCAGATAAGTGCGAAGTGATGCATTTTGGTAGAACTAACGTAGGGAGGAGCTATACGATAAATGGCAGAACCATAAAGGGTGTAGATACGCAGAGGGACCTGGGTGTGCAAGTGCACAGATCCTTGAAGGTGATGGCACAGGTGGAGAAGGTAGTGAAGAAGGCATATGGCATGCTTGCCTTTATAGGACGGGGCATAGAGTATAAAAGTTGGGGTCTGATGTTGCGGTTGGACAGAACGTTGGTTCGTCCGCATTTGGAATACTGCGCCCAGTTCTGGTCGCCACACTACCAGAAGGACATGGAGGCTTTAGAGAGAGTGCAGAGGAGGTTTACCAGGATGTTGCCTGGTATGGAAGGGCTTAGTTATGAGGAGAGATTGGGTAAACTGGGGTTGTTCTCACTGGAAAGACGGAGGATGAGGGGTGACCTAATAGAGGTGTATAAAATTATGAAAGGCATAGATAGGGTGAATGGTGGGAAGCTTTTTCCCAGGTTGGTGGTGACGTTCACGAGGGGTCATAGGTTCAAGGTGAGGGGGGGGGAGGTTTAACATGGATATCAGAAGGACGTATTTTACACAGAGGGTGGTGGGGGCCTGGAATGCGCTGCCGGGCAAGGTGGTGGAGGCGGACACACTGGGAACGTTTAAGACTTATCTAGATAGCCACATGAACGGAGTGGGAATGGAGGGATACAAAAGAATGGTCTAGTTTGGACCAGGGAGTGGCGCGGGCTTGGAGGGCCGAAGGGCCTGTTCCTGTGCTATATTGTTCTTTGTTCTTTTGTTCTTTGACATTGTGGTACAGGAAACCATTCAATAGGGAGAGCACAAAGGAATGTTATGGTCATACAGAACAGTATGGTGAGGAGGATTGACATTGTACTTTGTAGCAAGGAGCAAGAGCTATGTTGTCTGCCAGCACCTGGGACATTTGCTCAGGGCTGGAGAGGAACTTGCAGTGGAGGGGGAGATTCACTTGTTGTGGTCCATGTAGATACTAACGACATAGGCAGGATGAAGAAGGAGGTTCTGCATAATCAGTACGAGGAGCTGGGCAGCAAATTAAGAAGCAGAACATCAAGGATAATAATTTCTGGAGTATTACCTCAGCCCTGTGCAAATTGACATAGAACAAATAAGATTAGACAATTGAATACATGGCTCAAAGACGGGTGTGCGAGAAGAGGGTTCTGCTTCATGGGGCACTGGCACCAATGCTGGGGAAAGTGGGATATTGGGGTGGTCTACACCTGAACCATGCTGAGCCTGGTGTCCTAGCGAGCTGCATAGCTAGGGAGGTAGAGAGGGTTTTAAATCGAATATGGGAATAAGAGATTAAATTTGGAAAGGTGAGGTAAACCAAAGAGTGGAGACAAAGCAAGAGAGTAAGGTACCAATATGGGAAATGATGAACAAACCATGACAGACAGGGATAGAGCTGCAAACCGAGTAAATCAGCAGATAAAATTAGATGCTCCAAAAGGACAAAACTAATGGCACAGTATCTAAACGCATTTGGCATTCAAAACAAAACAGCTAAACTGATAGAGCAAATATAAATTAATAAGTATAATCTGATAGTTATAACAAAGACATGGCATAGATTGGGATCTGAATATTGAAGGGCTATTGTGACCTTTAAGAATTTTTTTCTGAAATCATGTTCTCTGCAGTTTGTAAGCAGGCCTTTAAATTTCATTGCGGCACTGGCTGCCTGCTTCGGTGTCTTTTTATTGCTGCTTAAACGGTTTAAATGAGGTTTTGTTGATTGAAGTGTTGTAGGAAGATTGATTGACAAGTCAAAGTCATGTGGTTCCTCCACACTCCTACTTTCAGGTTTAGTTTAAAAGGTGTTTGGACATCAGACTGAAAAGCAGTGTTTCTATTTTTCTTTCTCCCTGGTATTGAAAATTCTGCTGGCTCGCTGGAAGTAGGTATTCTTTCCTTCCTGGAAATTCTGCTGTTGGTGGGTGCTAGCGAGTACCTAGAGACTTTCTTTCTCCCTGGTAAAAATTATTGCTAATTTTCTTTCTATACATGTTAACTTAAATGAACTTGATTTGAGAAAAGCTCCCTAACGGGTCAGTTGAATCATACCTAAAGTGAAACAGTTCCAATCCTAAGAGTGCTTCAGATACAAAGTCAGAATCGGGACTGTCAGTAGACCTGACACTCCTCAATATATACACAGGTGAGATTCCCTGATTGGGCAGGCAATCATTACCTCAATCAGGGAGATCAAGGCAAGCCTCATGGGCCTTGTTGCGGTCATTACACCCCTCCCCCTTTAAGACCATTACACCTTGACAGTTCACATGCCTCACAAGTCTCTTTTGGGTTTCAATGCTTGGTCCGGTTCCTCCAACTCAACGTCTGAATTGGACAGGGTGTATCGAACAGGCGCTCGTCTCTCTTGACGTGAGCGCCATAGTTCTGGTTCACTGCATTCCTCCAGAGGCAAAGGAGCAGCCGTGGCTTTGTCTGCAGTGTCCATTTCGGACACCAAAGTCCTAACTACAAGCAACAGAGAGTCGGCGGGGTGCGGGTGTTTGACGGGTGGGAGTCAGTCCGGGAAGATGCTCTTCAGATTTCAGCCCGTTGGGCATTGTTGACTCCCGGACGAACTGTGATTTCAAGGCCCGCACGTGGTCCAGATGTTTTTTTCTGGATGGCCTCACTCACGCATATTTTTATGGATACTGGCCCAAAAGTCAACTGTTCCTGGCAGCTATGAGGGACCCTTGGCGTAATTCTTTACCAGTACTTTTTCATCGGCCTCCAATTGTCTCTGCCAGCTGCTGTTGTTGCGGCCTCTGCAATGGGCTTCTTGCTGCCTTTCCACCATTCGCCCCAGGTTCAGGACGATTTGGCATACCGGCAACAATTACAATGCCTTGCCAGGCGAGATTCTGAAGAGACTGTTGACTGACAGATCAAAGCTTGGCTTTGCTTTGCGGCTGTACTGCAGGAGGACCTGGATCCAGATACTTTCATGAGGGAGGTTATGTAATCGCCTGCACTCAGTGGTGGTCCCCTCACTCAGTTGAACTGGCATGGCAGTCAAACTCCACCTGCAGCATTTTCCAATGATAAGGCCAGCTGTAGCCCCCGCATACTGAATGGTCTTTAAACATCTCAGGATGGCACAGTGGCACAATGGTTAGCACTGCTGCCTCACAGCTCCAGTGACCCGGGTTCAATTCCGGCCCCATGTGATATCTGTACAGAGTTTGTACACTCTCCCGTGTCTGCGTGGGTTCCTTCCGGGTACTCCGGTTTCCCCCCACAGTCTAAAGGTGTGCAGGTTAGATTGACTGGCCATGTAAAATTACCCCCAAGTGTCAGGGGGATTAGTAGGGTAAATACGTGGGTTACGGGGATAGGGCATGGATGGGATTGTTGTCGGTGCAAAGCTTAATGGGCCGAATGGTCTCCTGCACTGTAGGGATTCTAGGATTAAGTGTCAACCTGAATTCACATGCTTCTGCCAGTTGTCTCAACCTTGTTAGGAAACCTGTAACAGACTCCCCCATGTCCCAGAGTGCTGAGTAACACCAGAACCTTCTCAGGATCAGAGGTGACCTATGGTCATAATATTCCTTCACTCGGTCCACCAATTCTTGGAAAGTTTAGGAATCTGGTGCCTTCTGGAAAGTTAAGCTGTGAATAATGACAAATTCCGATGTTCCACAAGCAGTCAGAAGAATGACCCATTGCTCTTCATCTACCACAATGTCGTTAACCCTAAAAAAGTAACGTATGTGTCAACACATTGGATCCAGTCCTCCACAGCAGGGTCAAAAGGGTCCAGTTTCCCAAACAGAGGCATGATGCCTGAAAATGGCTTATCCCAAGCGAAGCCAGCTGTTAACAACCTTAGGGTTGTTCTTTTTTCTCGTTGCCACTGAAATAACTCCTCAGAGGCAGGTGTCCCTTCACCAGATTCCCTTGTCTCCACTCCTAAGAGTGTTTCTGGTACAAAGTCAGAATCTGAAGTGTCAGTAGTCCTGACATTCCTCAATATATGTGAGACTTCCTGACTGGGCAAGGAATCATTACCTCAATCAGGAGCTCATGTTCCAAGAGGCTAACCTCATGGGCCTCGTTGAGGTAATTAAGTAAGCTAATTGCCTTATTAAAGGCAGGTAATGGTTATTGGCTCAATCTCCAACAGAGGATAAATGGACTGTAATAACCTCACCAAGGTCTGTCCTCCAGCACAACACTGCTTTTACTAGCAGGAAGAAAAGGCCATGCCCACGACTTACAACAGGGCCGGAATTGAACCCGGGTCACTGGAGCTTACAACAGATTAAGGCCTGTGTTCTGAACCTACATAACCCTGGTCCAGGCTGTGACTGTGGGTCTTAAACTCTCACCACTTCTCCCTCATTAGGTGAGCTTCCGCTCACTCAGTCGGGAAACTCGCATTCCATGAAGCCGATGGGGAGTTTCTATGAATGATGTCCCGTGCCCCTCATGGCCACAGTTGGGAAAGTTGCTGTGAGGTAATTGTATAGAGTTTGCATCTTTGCTGAGTTGGATGCAGAATAAACTTGATGAAGATTTAAAAAAAGCTGTTGTATTATTCGTTCATCACATACTAACAGTTAGTATTCACAGTTATGAGCAAATTGTTGGGGCTGGGGCTGACAAATCTCAGCTCTGGATGTCTTGAAAGGTGTGGTTAATGAGATAGTTGATAGTTTGAATTTTCCAAAATTTCCTTGATTCAGGGAGAGTTCCATTAGATTGGAAGATAGCAATGATTCAAAAAAGGGACAGAAAGTAGGAAACTACATGTTTTAGCTAATTTACAGACACAATCAGTCTTGAGTTTTACAATTTAATATTGGCAGGCTTATTAGCTTAAAATTTACTTTTGAAAATATCTTTATTTAAATGCCCATTTTATTCTAAAACCTTATATTAAGAAAATAGCTGCGAGATATCCTTATGGGTATTAAATGATTAAATATTCCCTTCATCAAAATAAAAGAATGACCAGGGTGAGGTTAGGGCCGGTCAAGGACAGTAGTGGGAACTTGTGTATGGAGTCAGTAGAGATAGGCGAAGTGATGAATGAATACTTTTCTTCAGTGTTCACCAAGGAGAGGGGCCATGTTTTTGAGGAAGAGAAGGTGTTACAGGCTAATAGGCTGGAGGAAATAGATGTTCGGAGGGAGGATGTCCTGGCAGTTTTGAATAAACTGAAGGTCGATAAGTCCCCTGGGCCTGATGAAATGTATCCTAGGATTCTTTGGGAGGCAAGGGATGAGATTGCAGAGCCTTTGGCTTTGATCTTTGGGTCCTCGCTGTCCACGGGGATGGTGCCAGAGGACTGGAGAATGGCGAATGTTGTTCCTCTGTTTAAGAAAGGGAATAGAAATGACCCTGGTAATTATAGACCGGTTAGTCTTACTTCGGTGGTTGGTAAATTGATGGAAAAGGTCCTTAGAGATGGGATTTACGACCATTTAGAAAGATCATAGAATCATAGAAACCCTACAGTGCAGAAGGAGGCCATTCGGCCCATCGAGTCTGCACCAACCACAATCCCACCCAGGCCCTACCCGCTAATCCCTTTTTTTTTTACCCGCTAATTTACCCACTAATCCCTCTAACCTACGCATCCCAGGACTCTAAGGGGCAATTTTTAATCTGGCCAATCAACCTAACCCGCACATCTTTGGACTGTGGGAGGAAACCGGAGCACCCGGAGGAAACCCACGCAGACACGAGGAGAATGTGCAAACTCCACACAGACAGTGACCTGAGCCGGGAATCGAACCCAGGACCCTGGAGCTGTGAAGCAGCAGTGCTAACCATTGTGCTACCGTGCCGCCTGATGCGGATTAATCCGGGATAGTCAGCACGGATTCGTGAAGGGCAAGTCGTGCCTCACAAATTTGATTGAATTTTTTGAGGAGGTAACTAAGTGTGTTGATGAAGGTAGGGCAGTTGATGTCATATACATGGATTTTAGTAAGGCGTTTGATAAGGTCCCCCATGGTTGGCTTATGATGAAAGTGAGGAGGTGTGGGATAGAGGGAAAGTTGGCCGATTGGATAGGTAACTGGCTGTCTGATCGAAGACAGTGGTGGTGGATGGAAAATTTTCAGATTGGAGGCAGGTTGCTAGCGGAGTGCCACAGGGATCGGTGCTTGGTCCTCTGCTCTTTGTGATTTTTATTAATGACTTAGAGGAGGGGGCTGAAGGGTGGATCAGTAAATTTGCTGATGACACCAAGATTGGTGGAGTAGTGGATGAGGTGGAGGCTGTTGTAGGCTGCAAAGAGACATAGATAGGATGCAAAGCTGGGCTGAAAAATGGCAAATGGAGTTTAACCCTGATAAATGTGAGGTGATTCATTTTGGTAGGACTAATTTAAATGTGGATTACAGGGTCAAAGGTAGGGTTCTGAAGACTGTGGAGGAACAGAGAGATCTTGGGGTCCATATCCACAGATCTCTAAAGGTTGCCACTCAAGTGGATAGAGCTGTGAAGAAGGCCTATAGTGTGTTAGCTTTTATTAACAGGGGGTTGGAGTTTAAGAGCCGTGGGGTTATGCTGCAACTGTACAGGACCTTGGTGAGACCACATTTGGAATATTGTGTGCAGTTCTGGTCACCTCACTATAAGAAGGATGTGGAAGTGCTGGAAAGAGTGCAGAGGAGATTTACCAGGATGCTGCCTGGTTTGGAGGGTAGGTCTTATGAGGAAAGGTTGAAGGAGCTAGGGCTGTTCTCTCTGGAGCGGAGGAGGCTGAGGGGAGACTTAATAGAGGTTTATAAAATGATGAAGGGGATAGATAGAGTGAACATTCAAAGACTATTTCCTCGGGTGGATGGAGCTATTACAAGGGGGCATAACTATAGGGTTCGTGGTGGGAGATACAGGAAGGATATC
The DNA here is from genome assembly GCF_964213995.1 of Mustelus asterias. Classification (NCBI taxonomy): domain Eukaryota; kingdom Metazoa; phylum Chordata; class Chondrichthyes; order Carcharhiniformes; family Triakidae; genus Mustelus; species Mustelus asterias. The sequence goes on from NC_135818.1 coordinate 30,334,889, forward strand.
AGAGGTAGGTTCTTTACGCAGAGAGTGGTTGGGGTGTGGAATGGACTGCCTGCAGTGATAGTAGAGTCAGACACTTTAGGAACATTTAAGCGGTTATTGGATAGGCACATGGAGCACACCAGGATGATAGGGAGTGGGATAGCTTGATCTTGGTTTCAGATAAAGCTCGGCACAACATCGTGGGCCGAAGGGCCTGTTCTGTGCTGTACTGTTCTATGTTCTATCTTCCCTTAAAAGGGAAAGATAGGGCAAACAAACCCAGAGCACCCTGAGTGAAAAAGGAGATAGAAATTAAGATAAGGAAGAAAAAGTATGTTTATGACAGGTGTCAGGTTGAAAATTCAGTTGAAAACCTAGAGAAATACAGAAAATTCAGAGGGGAGGTGAAAAAGCACATGAGTGAAATAAAAAGCAAAGAGAGATTATGAGAAGAGACTGACAGCTAACATAAAGGGGAATCTCAAAATTTTCTATAGGCACGTAAACATTGAGGGGGTGGTAAAAAGAACAGTAGGGCTGATTAAGAACCTAAAAGGGAATTTATACAGAGGCAGGAACTTGGCTGAGGTATTAAATGAATAATTTGCATCATGGAAATAGATGTTATCGAGGATATGGTAATAAATGAGAAAACTCTGTCCCTGGAAGGGTTCAAAATTGATAAGGGGGAAGTGTTTAATAGACTGTCGTTACTGAAAATTGGACAGGATGAGGAGAATATCCAAGGATATTGAAGAAAGTAAGAATGGAGATTGGAGAGGAGTTGGCAAAAATCTTTCAGTCTTCTCTCGACTTAGGGGAGGTGCCGAGGACAAATATTATGCCTTTGCTCAATAAAGTGTATAACGATAGCCCAAAAATTACATGCCAGTCAGTTTAACATCAGTAGTTGGGCAAGCTTCTAGAAACAATTATTTGGAATAGAATTAGTAGTCACTTCGAATAATGTAGGTTGATTAGGAAGAGCCAGCATGGATTTCTAAAGGGGAAATCATGTTTATCGTGTTGCCGTTTTTCTGAGGAAGTAACAGGGTCGATAATTGTAATGCTGTTAATATTAATGGACTTTCAGAAGGCATTGGATATAGTACGGCCCAACAGCCTTGTGAGAAAAAATACGCCTCATGGTATAAAAGGGACAATAGTAATATGGATACAAATTTTATTGAATAATAGGAAGCAGAGAGTAATGGTCAATGAATATTTTTTGGACTGGAGGAAGGTTCGTAGTGGTGTTCCCAGGGGTCAGTACTGGGAGTCTTGTTTTTCCTGATATATATTGATGATCTAGATCTTAGTGTGCAAGGGACAACTTCAAAGTTTGCAGGTGATACCAAAACTTTGAAGTGTTATAAACTGTAAAGAGGACAGTGTAGGACTTCAAAAAGACACACAGGTTGCAACAAAACAGCCTCTAAGTGATTCTTGCTGGAATGGAGTCTCCAGGCATGTGAATTGCCCAAGCTGCCTGCAGTTGAACTCCTTTAACAAGGGAGGGCTCCATATAGGCTCTAATGATGGAGACATGGGCAGCCATGCCAGGAAGATGGCACCTTGAAGAACTGCTCCAAGGTTTACCTGGAGCTGGGCCATCTGGTAGATGCAGTGGAGGGGAAGAGGAACACATTCTTCCCCTGGACGGGCGATGAGCCAGGAGTTGGGATGGCAGCACAGCCTGGGGAGGCGGTGGCAGTCAGTACCCGTGCATTGGCACATAGAACTGGTCGCCCGTGCCGGAAGAAAATTAATGGCCTCATTCGGGCAGCAAGAGTGAATGTCCTAGCATCAGTCCCATTTGTCATGCCTGCAATGTCCATCCACCCTGACACCCCACAGCCTTCCAGCACCTGACCCCTTAGCACCTGCCTCCAATCCTTCTGGTATTCCACACCACAATCCCTGCCAGCTGAGGCACAGCCCTGACAGACCCACACAACCGTACGCACCCCTGACATCCTGTGACCTTCCAGTCACAGACTTTAGATCCCCCTTCTGTTCACACAGGCCCATAACCGCCGGGACCAGGAGAAGACAGGGGGAGGGGTACCCAACCTGAGAATCCTCATTCCCTTTGAGGACAGAGTCCTGGATCTGGCAGGAGAGGAGGACAGGATTGTGACTGACAGGCAGGTCACCTGTGACATATAAGTGAGCGTCCACCAATCCTTCATTCATATGACATATCCCAAATAAGTGGCAGGCTGCCCAGATATCTGTCCCTCCTTTGCACTGAACTTTGTGTTCCATGTTGCAGGAAATGACACTGATGCACCCAGCCTGTCTGGCATTGCCACCCCCCAACTCCACCCTGCTCCGCCGAGACGCCCCATGACAGCTTGGGGGAAACCTCGGAGGAAGACCCCGAGAAAACCTCCGAGGCCAACACCAGTCAATCAACACAGGCTTCCACCACACAATTCACCAGTGCAGACTATCCCCTTGGTGGTATAATTCAGTGGTGAGGCGTTTGGGTCATGGTGTGCACAACACAGCTGTTGATGTATATCAGGTGGAGGTAGGAACGTCTGAAGCCTCTGGCATGCAGAGGTCTGCTGGAGGCATGGATTCAGCTGGCCCTAAGCCAGATGCTGGGCCACTGCGATTAGTTCTCCCTCAGCTGTTGGAGATACAGCAGCAGAGCCGGGGGATGCAGGAGGGACTGTCAGCAACACAATCTTATCCTTGTAATTGTCTAAACGCTTTTTAAAAGACAAAACTGTACCCACCTCTACTATTATCTCTGGGAGCTTGTTCCAGAAACTCACCACCCTCTGTGTGAAAAAAATTGCCCCTCTGGACCCTTTTATATCCCTCCCATCTCACCTTAAACCTGTGCCCTCTAGTATTAGCCTCCCTACCTTTGGGAAAAAACATTGACTATCTAGCTGATCTATGCCCCTCATTATTTTATAGACTTCTATAAGATCACCCCTAAGCCTCCTATGTGCCAGAGAAAAACGTCGCAGTATATCCAGCCTCTCCTTATAACTCAAACCCTGGCAGAATCCTCGTAAATCTTTTCTGCACTCTTTCTAGTTTAATAATATCCTTTCTATAATAGGGTGACAAGAACTGTACACAGTATTCCAAGTGTAGCCTTACCAATGTCTTGTACAACTTCAACAAGACGTCTCAACTCCTGTATTCAATGTTCTGACCAATGAAACCAAGCATGCTGAATGTCTTCTTCACCACTCTGTCCACCTGTGATTCCACTTTCAAGGAGCTATGAACCTCTACTCCCAGATCTCTTTGTTCTATAACTCTCCCGAATGCCCTACAATAACTGAGTAAGTCCTGCCCTGGTTCAATCCACCAAAATGTACCACCTCGTATTTATCGAAATTAAACTCCATCTGCCATTTGTCAGCCCATTGGCCCAATTGATCAAGATCCCCTGCAATCCCCAATAACCTTCTTCACTGTCCACTATGTCACCAATCTTGGTGTCATCTGCAAACTTACTAACCATGCCTCCTAAATTCTAATCCAAATCATTAATATAAATGACAAATAACTGTGGACCCAGCACCGATCCCTGAGGCACACCGCTGGTTACAGGCCTCCAGTTTGAAAAACAATCCTCTACAACCACCCTCTGTCTTCTGTCATCCATGATGTGGAGATGCCGGCGTTGGACTGGGGTAAACATAGTAAGAAGTCTCGCAACACCAGGTTAAAGTCCAACAGGTTTATTTGGTAGCACAAGCCACTAGCTTTCGGAGCACTGCTCCTTCATCAGGTAAGTGGGAGTTCTGTTCACAAACGGGGCATATAAAGACACAAACTCAATTTACAAAATAATGGTTGGAATGCGAGTTTTTACAGGTAATCAAGTCTTAAAGGTACAGACAATGTGAGGAGTAGTTTGCTACAGACAATGGTCTATTTGAGGTTTCTTTTCATAGAAACCCTACAGTGCAGAAGGAGGCCATTCGGCCCATCGAGTCTGCACCAACCACAATCCCACCCAGGCCCTACCCCCACATATTTACCCACTAATCCCTCTAACCTACGCATCTCAGGACTTTAAGGGGCAATTTTTAACCTGGCCAATCAACCTAACCTGCACATCTTTGGACTGTGGGAGGTAACCGGAGCACCCGGAGGAAACCCACGCAGACACGAGGAGAATGTGCAAACTCCACATAGACAGTGACCCAAGCTGGGAATCGAACCCAGGTCCCTGGAGCTGTGAAGCAGCAGTGCTAACCACTGTGCTACCATGCCACCCCAGGTTAGGTTGTGCGGCTGTTTGAAGGCAAGAAGTGGGGGTGGCCTTGGCGAGATGTTCATCTTCATCGCTGACATGCTGAAGGCTCCGGAGAAGATGTCGTAGCTTCTCCGCTCTGGGAAAGTACTGGACGATGAAGGGTACTCTGTCCGCCGTGTACCATGTTTGTCTTCTGAGGAGGTCGGTGCGGGTTTTTCGCTGTGGTGCATCGGAACTGTCGATCGATGTGTTGAGCGCCATATCCTGTTCTTATGAGGGCATCTTTCAGCATCTGGAGGTGTCTGTTACGATCCTTCTCATCTGAGCAGATCTTGTGTACATGGAGGGCTTGTCCATAGGGGATGGCTTCTTTAACGTGTTTAGGGTGGAAGCTGGAGAAGTGGAGCATCGTGAGGTTATCCATGGGCTTGCGGTACAGTGAAGTGCTGAGGTGACCGTCCTTGATGGAGATGCGTGTGTTGTCACACCAGATTCATCCGCTGCACTCACAAGACAGCCCTGAACATCACCCAAGCACAACGTAACGCCATCCGCGCTCTCAAGACCAACTGCAACATTGTCATCAAACCAGTAGACAAAGGAGGGGCCATCGTCATACTGAACAGAACGGATTACTGCAAAGAAGTGTACCGACAACTGAACAACGAGGATCACTACAGACAGTTACCCGCAGATCTGACCAAAGAACACACCCGTCAACTCAACAGACTGATCAAGACCTTTGATCCGGACCTTCAGAGCACCCTCCATGCTCTCATCCCATGTACTCCCCGTGTTGGAGATCTCTACTGCCTCCCAAAGATACACAAGGCAAACACACCCGGCCGTCCCATCGTATCGGGCAATGGGACCCTGTGCAAGAACCTCTCCGGCTACGTCGAGGGCATCTTGAAACCCATTGTACAAAGAACCGCCAGCTTTTGTTGCAACACTACGGACTTCCTACAGAAACTTAGCACACATGGAGCAGTTGAACCAGGAGCACTCCACGTCACAATGGATGTCTCGGCACTCTACACCAGCATCCCCCACGACGATGGCATTGCTGCAACGGCCTCAGTACTCAACACCGACAACTGCCAGTTTCCAGATGCAATTTTACAACTCATCCGCTTCATCCTGGAACACAATGTCTTCACCTTCAGCAACCAGTTCTTCATCCAGACACACGGAACAGCCATGGGGACCAAATTTGCACCTCAATATGCCAACATCTTCATGCACAGGTTTGAACAAGACCTCTTCACTGCACAGGACCTTCAACCGATGCTATACACTAGATACATCGATGACATTTTCTTCCTTTGGACTCATGACGAACAATCACTGAAATAACTATATGATGACATCAACAAGTTCCATCCCACCTTCAGACTCACCATGGACTACTCTCCAGAATCGGTTGCATTCTTGGACACACGCATCTCCATCAAGGATGGTCACCTCAGCACCTCACTGTACCGCAAGCCCATGGATAACCTCACGATGCTCCACTTCTCCAGCTTCCACCCTAAACACGTTAAAGAAGCCATCCCCTACGGACAAGCCCTCTGTACACACAGGACCTGCTCAGATGAGGAGGATCGCAACAGACACCTCCAGACGCTGAAAGATGCCCTCATAAGAACAGGATATGGCGCTCGACTCATCGATCGACAGTTCTGACGCGCCACAGCGAAAAACCGCACCGACCTCCTCAGAAGACAAACACGGGACACGGCGGACAGAGTACCCTTCGTCGTTCAGTACTTCCCCAGAGCGGAGAAGCTATGACATCTTCTCCGGAGCCTTCAACATGTCAGCGATGAAGACAAACATCTCGCCAAGGCCATCCCCACACCCCCACTTCTTACCTTCAAACAACCGCACAACCTCAAATAGACCATTGTCCGCAGCAAACTACCCAGCCTTCAGGAGAACAATGACCACGGCACCACACAACCCTGCCACAGCAACCTCTGCAAGACGTGCCGGATCATCGACACGGATGCCATCATCTCACGTGAGAACACCATCCACCAGGTACATGGTACATACACTTGCAACTCGGCCAACGTTGTCTACCTGATACGCTGCAGGAAAGGATGTCATAGAAATCATAGAAACCCTACAGTGCAGAAGGAGGCCATTCGGCCCATCGAGTCTGCACCGACCACAATCCCACCCAGGCCCCCACATATTTTACCCGCTAATCCCACTAACCTACGCATCTCAGGACTCTAAGGGGCAATTTTTAACCTGGCCAATCAACCTAACCCGCACATCTTTGGACTGATGTCCCGAGGCATGGTACATTGGGGAGACCATGCAGACACTACGACAACGGATGAATGAACACTGCTTGACAATCACCAGGCAAGAGTGTTCTCTTCCTGTTGGGGAGCACCTCAGCCGTCACGGGCATTCAGCCTCTGATCTTTGGGTAAGCATTCTCCAAGGCGGCCTTCACGACACGCGACAACGCAGAGTCGCTGAGCAGAGACTGATAGCCGAGTTCCGCACACATGAGGACGGCCTCAACCGAGATCTTGGGTTCATGTCACACTATCTGTAACCCCGACAACTTGCCTGGGCTTGCAAAATCTCACTAACTGTCCTGGCTGGAGACAATACACATCTCTTTAACCTGTGCTTAACTCTCTCTCCACTCACATTGTCTGAACCTTTAAGACTTGATTACCTGTAAAGACTCGCATTCCAACCATTATTTTGTAAATTGAGTTTGTGTCTTTAGATGCCCCGTTTGTGAACAGAACTCCCACTTACCTGATGAAGGAGCAGCGCTCCAAAAGCTAGTGGCTTGTGCTACCAAATAAACCTGTTGGACTTTAACCTGGTGTTGTGAGACTTCTTATTCTGTCATCCAGCCAATTTTGTATCAATTTGGCTCCTCACCCTGGATCTTGTGAGATTTAACCTTCTGCAACAACCTACCATGTGGTACCATGTCAAAGGCCTTGCTAAATAAAGTCCATGTAGGAAACACTAACTGCACTGCTCTCATTGACCTTCTTGGTTACCCCTTCAAAAAACTCAATCAAATTTGTGAGACATTGTGAGACATAATCAGTCCTTGCCTCTCTAAATGTCTATAGATCCTGTCTCTCAGAATACCTTCCAACAACCTACACTACAGATGTGAGGCTCACCGGCCTGTAGTTCCCCGGCTTTTCCCTGCAGCCCTTCTTAAACAAAGGCATGACATTTGCCACCCTCCAATCTTCAGGCATCTCTCCAGTGGCTGTCGATGATTCAAATCTCTCTGCTAGGGGACCCTCATTTTCCTCCCTAGCTTCCCACAATGTCCTGGGATACACTTCATCAGGTCCCAGGGATTTATCTACCTTGATGCACTTTAAGACTTCCAGCAATTCCTTCTCTGTAATGTGTACACTCCTCAGGACATCACTATTTATTTCCCCAAGTTCCCTAACATTCATGCCTTTCTCAACAGTAAATACTGATGAGAAATATTCATTTAGGATCTCACCCATCTCTTGTGGATCTGCACATAGATGACCTTGGTGATCTTTAAGAGGTCCTACCCTCTCCCTATTTACTCTTTTGCCCTTTATGTATTTGTAGAAGCTCTTTGGATTCTCCTTTGCCTTATCTGCCAAAACAATCTCATGTCCCCTTTTTGCCCTCCTGATTTCTCTCTAACTCTACTTCCACACCCTCTATCATCTTCAAGGGATTCACTTGATCCCAACTGCCTATGCATGTCATGTGCCTCCTTCTTCTTGACCAGGCCCTCAATATCCCGAGGCATCCAGGGTTCCCTACTTCTACCAGCCTTGTGTTGTGCCTGCCGCACAGTCTGTTTTAACCCTTATACGATGGACAAAGAATTGCGAGTAGACTTCTTGTTAGTACAACAATATTTATTTAAAACACACAATCAATAATCACCCACCCAACCAACAATCAGTTATCTTACAGAAATACTAAAGTTCAAATCCAATACAAGACCTTGACTTAACATTGCGTGACTGGCAAGTACTCAGGCAGATATTGGCCTTTATCTGTGCGCTGGTCTCTGTAGTCCTCTGCGTAGTCTGTTCCTTTAGTTTGGTCTGGCTCTGGTCTTCCTTCCTTCTCTCCTCGTGCTGGTCGTCGCTGGCGATGGTCACCGTTGTTGTAGCTCATTCATGGGGTCAGAGAGAGAGAGAGAGAGAGAGATTCCTGGTTACGCAGCACCCTTTATATACCATTGGTTTTCGCGCCCCTTTTAGCCATTGCCAATCAATCGATCAGGACTTGATCACCCTGATCGATAAAGTCCAATCAGGTGCTTCCACACCAATCTCTGGGTTTGTCCCCAATGGCCATGTCTGCGGGTGCTGGGGGCACTTAGGGCACACACCCCCCCTCCCAAATAAGGGGTTAAGGTGTCCCTATGTTTGACCAGAAAGTCCCCTTTGTCCTGGAGATGGCCCATTTCCTGTGTATTCAGTCATCAGGGTTGCAGCCTGTTTATCTCTATCTTTAGGCTGCAGCCTGTCGTTTTAGTTCTTGCCCAATTGTCCCAGAGTGCTTTACAAATCGCCATTTTAGATGGCCCGTTTGGCCACAGTCCCTCCTGTTGATCTTGAATGCGAAGCATGATGGACCACAAACTCAGGACCAGTATCCGTCAGGAATTCTCCAGTCACTCAACAGTCAAGCAAGGCCCAGGCATTGGCATGCACAGTAACAATACATCCCTACAATATATTTACATTCCAGAAGCTACAGACAGCAACACTCTACAAATACAAACAACCACATATTCTAAACACCATTATTACAATAAGCTAATTACCCACAAATACAAACAATCACATATTCTGAACATCATTATTACAATAAGCTAATTATAAACCAAAACATTCAAACAAATATTACAATAAAGTATTCGCAAATCTGAGGCACATTTCGATAGTAGGATTTCCAACTGTTCAATGGTACAAATCACAAAATGGCAGGCTTCCTGTAAACATTGTTCTACTGAATTGGAGGGGACCGTGGTTCAGGGGCGAACCCTACGTCCTGTCTCCAGGTGATCCTCTTTTTCCATTGGCTGAATTGGACTGTGAGGCTGATTAGATATACCAGGGTGAACAAAATCAGTAATCCCGCCAGGGGTGACATTATGTGAACAAATGGGCGGATTTGGATGTTTGACCCTCAGTTCCGAAGGTCATCCCACCAGGAGGTGACTTTAATTTCTTTAATTCTCCTTTTCACCTCTTGGGTCTGCTGTATTGGGGAAGGTTCTGTGGGCTGTAGCCAATTTTATCCGAATCTGGTTCAACTCCTCCGGCAGGGGTTTCAGGCTTGTGTCATATTTCTCATGGTACTCCCCTAGAGTCTGTCGGAGCTCGTCAGTGGCGTTCAAATCTCTCCTCTCCCTCTTATGAATGTCTATGAGTTGAATGAGGCCCACCCTGGCTGGTATGTCTGGTTTGATGCAGAATGTAGTGTTAGTAATGTTACCATGTGTCGCGCCATACTGATACTGTTTCAGGGAGGTGGTTAGACAGGATCTCCCTGCTCCCTTGTAAGCCACCCGAGTGATGTCTGTGTCCAGGCTACAAGCTTCTACTGAGCAATTTAGGCTAGTGTTTGTTCTGAAGCCACACAGTGCATGCTCATTTAAGTAAACTGGGTACGAGCATGCGATTATTTCATCAGTTTGCTGACAGCTGTCCAGAGTAGTACCTATGAGTCTCCCTTCTCTCTCCAATGTGTACGGTAAAGTGCCGTCGTACCCTATCCAGATATCCTGATAGATATTCCCTATACTTTCCACTTCAAAGACCCTCAGTCCGACCCGGTCATCAGTGATTATGGGAGAGCCCTAATATCATTCCCAGGGCTTTCCCTGGAGTCCCTTTGCAGTCATCATTGAACCAGACTTTGGTCAACTGTCGCATCCGGCAGCCAGATAACTCGGGGTGTTTCTTACCCATAAATAGGTGTTCCATCTGTTCGTCACAAATCCAAGATGGAACCTGTCCACTGCGTACCTGCTCTAGGTTTTCCCTTAGCTGTTCTATCATCCACTGTCCAAATGCACTACATTGGACTGGTGCAAGAGGGAGGGTTTTAAATTCATAGATAACTGGGAAATCTTCCAGTCAGGATGGCAACTGTACAGAAAGGGTGGGTTACACCTTAACTGGAAGGGAGCAAATATCCTGGCTGGGAGTTTTGCTCGAGTGTTTCGGCAGGATTTAAACTAGTGTGGCAGGGGGGTGGGGAACAAAACAGTAGGTCAGTAAGTACTGAGGCTGGGGTTGAGCTGGGGGCCAGGGCAAGGCTAGCTAAGAAGAGGAGCACTCTGGAGGAGGATGACCTGAGTGGGCCTGGAGGTCTGGAGTGCATCTGCTTCAATGCGAGGAGCGTAACAGGTAAAACAGACGAACTTAGGGCCTTAATGCTTATGCGGAATTTGAATGTGGTTGCGGTGACGGAAACTTGGTTAAAGGAAGGACAGGACTGGCAGCTGAATATTCCGGGTATAAGTGTTTTAGGCGAGACAGAGGAGGGGCTAAAAAAGGTGGGGGAGTAGCGATATTAGTTAAGGAGCATATTACCGTGGTGCAGAGGGTAGACAACTTAGAGGGGTCATGTACTGAGTCGCTGTGGGTGGAACTCAGAAACAGGAAGGGTGCAGTCACTATGCTGGAGGTGTACTACAGACCACCCAACAGCCCACGGGAAGTGGACGAAAGGATATGTCAGGAGATTCTGGATAGGTGCAGAAAAAATAAGGTTGTTGTAGTGGGGGACTTTAATTTCCCTGGTACAGACTGGAAAGTGCTTAGAGCTGGGGGTCCGGACGGGGAGGAATTTGTAAAATGCGTACTGGAAGGTTCTTTGGAACAGTATGTAGATAGCCCGACTAGAGAGGGGGCTATACTGGACCTAGTTCTGGGAAATGAGCCCGGTCAGGTCGTCAAAGTTTCGGTAGGGGAACATGTGGCAAATAGTGACCACAACTCTGTTAACTTTAGGATAGTAATGGACAAGGATGAGTGCTGTCCTATGGGCAGGGTGCTAAATTGGAGGAAGGCTAACTATAGCCGGATTAGGCAGGAATTGGTGGATGTTGATTGGGAGAGGATGTTCGAGGGTAAGTCCGCGTCTGGCATGTGGGAGTCTTTTAAGGAACTATTGATAAGGCTGCAGGATAGGCATGTGCCTGTAAAAAGGAAAGATAGGAAAGGTAGGATTCGAGAGCCGTGGATAACCAGGGAAATTGAGGATCTGATTAGAATGAAAAGGGAGGCGTACGTTAAGTCCAGGCAACTGAAAACAGATGGAGCTCTGGAGGAATACAGAGAGAGTAGGAAAGAACTCAAACGGGGAGTTAGAAGGGCAAAAAGAGGTCACAAGATGTTCTTGGCAGGCAGGATTAAGGAGAATCCTAAGGCATTCTATTCATACGTTAGGAACAAAAGAGTTGTCAGGGAGAAAATCGGTCCTCTCAGGGACAAAGGATGGGAATTATGCTTAGAACCCAAGGGAATAGGGGAGATCCTAAATGAATACTTTGCATCGGTATTCACGAAGGAGAGGGGCGTGTTAACCGCGAGTGTCTCGGAGGGAGGTGTTGACCCGTGAGAGAAAATCTCCATTACAAGAGAGGAAGTGTTAGGTTTTTTAGGGAACATTAAAACTGACAAAGCCCCAGGGTCTGATGGCATCTATCCTCAACTGCTCAGGGAGACGAGAGATGAAATTGCTGGGATTCTGATGGAAATCTTTGTCGCTTCTTTGGGCACGGGTGAGGTCCCTGAGGATTGGAGGATAGCGATTGTGGTCCCGTTGTTTAAGAAGGGTAGCAGGGATAACCCAGGAAATTATAGGCCGGTGAGCTTGACATCCGTGGTAGGGAAGTTGTTGGAGAGGTTTCTTCGAGACAGGATGTATGTGCATTTAGAACGGAACAATCTCATTAGTGACAGACAGCATGGTTTTGTAAGAGGGAGGTCGTGCCTTACAAATTTGGTGGAGTTTTTCGAGGAAGTGACAAAAACGGTCGATGAAGGAAGGGCCGTGGATGTCGTCTATATGGATTTCAGTAAGGCATTTGACAAAGTCCCACATGGCAGGTTGGTTAAGAAGGTTAAGGCTCATGGGATACAAAGAGAAGTGACTAGATGGGTGGAGAACTGGCTTGGCCATAGGAGACAGAGGGTAGTGGTCGAAGGGTCTTTTTCCGGCTGGAGGTCTGTGACCAGTGGTGTTCCGCAGGGCTCTGTACTGGGACCTCTGCTATTTGTGATATATATAAATGATTTGGAAGAAGGTGTAACTGGTGTAATCAGCAAGTTTGCGGATGACACGAAGATGGCTGGACTTGCGGATTGCTGATTACACCAGTTACACCTTCTTCCAAATCATTTATATATATCACAAATGGCAGAGTCATCAGGAGTATAAAAACACAGAGGGACCTAGGTGTGCAAGTGCACAAATCCTTGAAGGTGGCAACACAGGTGGAGAAGGTGGTGAAGAAGGCATATGGTATGCTTGCCTTTATAGGACGGGGTGTAGAGTATAAAAGCTGGAGTCTGATGATGCAGCTGTATAGAACGCTGGTTAGGCCACATTTGGAGTACTGCGTCCAGTTCTGGTCGCCGCACTATCTGAAGGACGTGGAGGCGTTGGAGAGAGTGCAGAGAAGGTTTACCAGGATGTTGCCTCGTATGGAGGGTCTTAGCTATGAGGAGAGATTGGGTAAACTGGGGTTGTTCTCCCTGGAAAGACGGAGAATGAGGGGAGATCTAATAGAGGTGTACAAGATTATGAAGGGTATAGATAGAACAGTGGGAAGCTTTTTCCCAGGTCGGAGGTGACGATCACGAGGGGTCACGGGCTCAAGGTGAGAGGGGCAAAGTATAACTCAGACATCAGAGGGACGTTTTTTACACAGAGGGTGGTGGGGGCCTGGAATGCGCTGCCAAGTAGGGTGGTGGAGGCAGGCACGCTGACATCGTTTAAGACTTACCTGGATAGTCACATGAGCAGCCTGGGAATGGAGGGATACAAACGATTGGTCTAGTTGGACCAAGGAGCGGCACAGGCTTGGAGGGCCGAAGGGCCTGTTTCCTGTGCTGTACTGTTCTTTGTTCTTTGTTATTAAGTCCGGTTCTGTTGTCGGTCATCATCCTCTAATTTGTCCATGATAATTTGATTGATTACTTGGTGTGTCCTTCCAATGCAGCTACCATGTGGCTGCTGGTTGTGTTCCCAGTCAGTTCCCCTTCAGCATCTTGCTGATTGGCTTCATTGATAGAACTTAGTGTCTGTGTAACCTGTTGGGTCAGAATCCTAAGTTTATTGTCCAGGTTGGCTAAATCAAGGGCGTTGATGGTTGCTATCCCTGCCCCGTATGGTGTGGCCATGTCATTGACTAACTCCCTCTTGGATCTTTCCTGTCTTTCGTCCATTCCTATCTTTCGTCTTAACAGTCTGCGAGTCAAGTGGAGTCTCTTAAGTTGGGGAGAGCACCACTCTGGCAGTTGGGTCCCAGCTATATCCACCACCACAGGTACCAATTCGTGGTGGATGTTGTCATACAGGGTTTTCCCTGTGTGTTTTAATATCAATCCATTCTGTGGTCTGGGGGTGGCTTCAGGACAAATTGAGTGGGATGGTTTTGGGGGTGGCTTCAGCCCAGTTCTTATTTCGTACAATGCAAAGTTCCCCTCGGGGGGCACCGCTGCCCGAGCTCTAATCCTTTTTCTGGGCTGTTCGCCAGACATCCAATTTTGGGGCACCCATTATTTGAAAATCCCCATCAATCCCCTGCTACGGTGACACTCAGATAGCATTCAGTTGAACGGCCATTTGGTTTTTTGTATATCAACCGCTGGTTGTTACACCCAAACCTTATACTCTTATCGGGATGCACCCGTAACACACCCTCCTCATATTCCCCCGCGTCAGGTCGGGCAAACCATAAATAACCGGAATACCAAAAGTTCATCTTGCTTGGAGTGTCCTGTGTGCTTATCCCGATGATGAGTCCGATGAGGTAGATCGTAAGTTGCATCTCTGTTGTCGTCCGTTGTTGTCCTGAGGAGATCAATGTAATTTCTGCTGTTATCGCATCTAATATTTGATGTGTATATATATATATATTGCTTGCGTGTCGTAGTTTTTAAAATTCTAATTGTGAACCACTGCCGAGCAAATTTTTGTTCAGATCAATAAATGGACAAGTCGTGGAGTGGTCGGAAAAGAGCTTGTTTAACTGGCCAGCAAAATCAAGGCGGCCTGTTTTATTCTAACAGCAGTCACCATTAGCCCGAGGGATTCGAATAGCACTGGAGTCGGTCTGTAAAGACCTGAAGAGGTGTCCGTTCCATGAGTGTCTTAGAGTTTGAAGGCAGAACGCATTTAAAATTGAGCACAAGTGCCTCCAAGAATTTAAAATGTAGCATAGTTGCCTCAATGATCGGTCTTAACTGAAGAAAGATGACCAAAGAGCATGGCTTTGGACTGTGTAAATAACCCAGTTAATCGTACTAGCAGTATACAGACGGTATGGGAATGAGTCGGTTGTACTTAACCGTGACATTTTACTGTCAGTCGGTCACAGTGGACCTGCAGGTTGAGGGGTTTTGAGTAGGTGCTTCCATCAGAGATTCTTGTACCTTGCATTGGTCTGCATTGTAGGCTGAATTTCATCATTTGGAGCACCTTAGCTTCCTTCATTCAGCATTTCCATTAACAAATTGCCCAACAGAGACTCATCCTCTGCATCATTTGTCTCATGGGGCTCCATCTTTACCTCCTCACCTGGCCTCCATACCCATGTCTGTTCGTTGGACTGCACTGTGGGTTCTGTGTTTGGATCTGGGTACAGGGGTCCTTTATCCTCGTCTCCCATTCTAATCAATCTGTGTGTCTGGTCCCTTACCCAGGTGGGGGGTGCAGCATCGGGTGTCCCCATCAAAATAACCCGGTGTCGTTTAGTCAGGGCCTCACTGTTGGGTCTGGGGTTAGTAAGGCTTATATTTATGGGGGAATCCATAATGCTGCGAGAGTCGATATCTGGCGAGTCGAGCCAGTCCTCTGGGGTGCGCAAGTCTCCTGTTATGTCTGGGTCGATCAGTACCCCTAGGGGCACTTCAGGTGTGGACCAGGCTCTGGGCTGTAGTATGGGAGGGGTAAGGGTCTGGTCTGAACCTGAAAGTGGATGAGAAGGTGTCCGAGGAAATACATTTCCTGGGTGAGGCCATTCCGGTCACCGAGTGTCATCCTCCCCTATCTCTAATGTGAGATGGTGGAGGTGATTATTCTGAGTCCCGTAAGCTTTCAGTTGATTGACGTGGAACCAACCAGTTTTCCCATTGGCGATCAGGACCTTATACACTGAGGGGCTTATTTTGTGGGTGATGGTGTGCGGACCTGCATATCTCGGGGACAAGAAAGAACTGGGGTTGTAGAGGAAAATCATCACCTGCTGGCCAACCATATATTCTACCGGGTGTACCCTTTTATCAAAATATGCCTTGCTCTGTTTCTTTTTAACTCCTAATTGGACAGCCGCGGCTAACTGGGCTGCTTTAATGTTTTCGGCCATCTGCTGGACAGCTTTCTCGTGGGTGAGCGCTGTGATAGCAGCTCAGTTAAATCAAACCCCAATAAATATTCAACTCCCCTCATAGGTCGGCCAGTCATTAACGTGTGGGGGGTGAACCCAGTAGAACTGGAAACGGTGTTGTGTACCATCATGAGGGCAAAGGGAAGTACTGTATCCCATGTTGTGTTGTTTTGCTGCACCGCCTTTCTAATGATCCGTTTTAGTGTTCGGTTCATGCGCTCTACGATTCGACTGGATTGTAGATGGTAGGCGATATGGAATTTCTGCTGGATGCTGAGCATTGCCATAACATTCTGCATCACCTGTCCGGTGAAATGTGTCCCTTGCTGCGGGGAAGACCCCATCATGTAAACACCACATGGCGGCAGTGGGCCGATATAATCAATTTGGAGGTTTGTCCAGGGGCCTTCGACTGGGCGTGTGTGCCTTAGCTCCGCTTTCCTGGCATACCTATCGGGGTTGTTTTGGGCACAAACTAAACAATTGTCGATATAATGGGTGACGTCATCGTGCAGTTCAAGCCACCGACATAATTCTTTTAATCACTTGGTTGTTGTCTCTATGCCCTGATGGCCATGTCCACCATGGGACTTGTAGATGAGTTGATTTCTGTTCTGGGTAGGGGCTATGTACGTGCCTGCCTCTAATATCAACCCATCCTGAATCTGTATTTTGTCCTTCCATTTCTCATATGGGGCTGGGTAAACTCCTTCTGAAATGTGTTTTAGGGAACTGTCAGTGCGCTGCGCCTGGACCAGGTCGGCTATATTAGTTTGGCCACAGCGTTTATTTGCTCTTCTACAGGTGGCTGCCAAAACTGTCCTGGACGGACACCGGCCTTGGCTAATGCATCAGCCTTACTGTTGCCAGGTGGGGAGGTCCTGTGGTGGCTTCTAATCTTAATAATTCCATATGTACGCCCTTCGGTGGCCTGCAGAACATATTTTAATAAGGGGGCTGACGGTAGGGGCTTTCCAACCGCAGAGATGAAGCCTCTTGCTTCCCATAATGGTAGGAACTCAGTCAGGCTGTTGCACACATACATGCTATCGAAGTGTATGTTGGCGGGGGTTGGAAATAGGTTTGGGTGACTCATTACGTTTGCGACTGCTGCTAGTTTGGCAGCTTGAGCACACAAATGGCTGGATCATAGAGTCATAGAGGTTTACAGCATGGAAACAGGCCCTTCGGCCCAATTTGTCCATGCCGCCCTTTTTTTAAAAACCCCGAAGCTAATCCCAATTGCCCGCATTTGGCCCATATCCCTCTATACCAACGTACCCATGTAACTATCTAAATGCTTTTTAAAAGACAAAACTGTACCCGCCTCTACTACCACCTCTGGCAGCTTGTTCCAGACACTCACCACCCTCTGTGTGAAAAAATTGCCCCTCTGGACACTTTTGTATCTCTCCCCTCTCACCTTAAACCTATGCCCTCTAGTTTTAGACTCCCCTACCTTTGGGAAAAGATATTGACTATCTAGCTGATCTATGCCCCTCATTATTTTATGGACCTCTATAAGATCATCCTTCAGCCTCCTACGCTCCAGAGAAAATAGTCCCAGTCTATCCAGCCTCTCCTTATAACTCAATCCATCAAGTCCCGGTAGCATCCTAGTAAATCTTTTCTGCACACTTGTTAGTTTAATAATATCCTTTCTCTAATAGGGTGACCAGAATTGCACACAGTATTCCAAGTGTGGCCTTGTACAACTTCAACAAGACACTCCGACTCCTGTATTCAATGTTCTGACTGATGAAACCAAGCATGCCGAATGCCTTCTTCAGTAGTTTGAGAGCGAGTTCTATTAGTGGCTGTCCCTGTTGATTTTCCACATAAATGCCACATCCTGTGATTCTGGTCCCATTCTCGATGGTGGATGAACCGTCCACATAAATTCTCATGGCTGAGTCTGTCCGTTGGGTGGCTGTCTGTTTTGTCCCGGATCGTCTCTCCTGTTGTTTCGGGATAAACGGCCCTGTGGGGTCCTTTGTGGCTATAACCTGACACTCATGCGGATCTCCCCCATTATTTAAATTATCTGCCAGGAACGTGGGCACTTTGGATCGCTTTACGGTGATGTCCCTACCCTGCAGTAGTAGTGTCCAACGGACCTGGCTTACTGAGCCGTCTTTAAGGCGACCATCCAGCAGAAGCTGGGTTGGGGTGTGTTCGGTGAGAACAGTTATTGGGTTCAGTCCGGTGATATCGGCGAAATGCTGCACGGCCCAAAATACCGCGAGCAGGTGTCATTCGCACCCGGAGAAGCCTTGTGCGACTGGGTCTAATACTCGTGTGAGGCACAGGCTACTGGGCCTAGTCTACCATGTCTTTCTTGTAATAATACTGCCGAAAGTGTGTGGTCGGTGGCTGCAACTTCTAAAATAGATTTGGGTCGGGTTAAGGCTGGTGCTGTGGCGAGGGCGCGCTTTAAAGCTGTGTGCTTCCAGGTCGTGTTTTTCTTTAGCAATTCGGACAGTGGGACTGCTTTTGTGGCGAAGCTGTCTACATGGTTCTGACAGTAGCCTACTAGACCTAGGAAAGATCAGAGGGCACTCACATCTCGGGGCAGTGGGAAGTGCACTATGGAGTCTATCCTTTTTTGTTCGATCTGCTTCTTCCCATGGGTAATCACTGTACCGAGGTATATAACCTTGGGTTACAGAATTTGGGTCTTTTTTGGGTTGACTTTGCAGCCTAATGAGTGGAGCAGTGCGAGTAATTCATCCCGCAATGTTACATGCTCCTCTTTGGTGTTAGTCTGTAACAATAAATCGTCTACATGTTGGACCAAGCACTCGGATCAGGAAAACTTTTCTAGCCTGGTAGCTAGTCGCCTGTGGAAGATGGACGGGGAATTATGAAAACCCTGTGGTAGGCAAGTCCAAGTGTATTGCTGTCCCTGGAAGGTAAAGACGAACTTGTACTGGCAGGACCGATTTAAAGGGATGGACTAGAAACTGTTACTGATATCCAGTGCCATGAAGAACTTTGCCTGGGCTCCCTGTCTCATCATGGTGACGGGACTTAGAAACATAGAAAGAAACATAGAAACACTACAGCACAAAACAGGCCCTTCGGCCCCACAAGTTGTGCCGAACATATCCCTACCTTTTAGGCCTACCTATAACCCTCCATCCTATTAAGTCCCATGTACTCATCCAGGAGTCTCTTAAAAGACCCTATTGAGTTTGCCTCCACCACCACTGACGGCAGCCGATTCCATTCGCCCACCACCCTCTGTGTGAAAAACTTCCCCCTAACATCTCCCCTGTACCTACCCCCCAGCACCTTAAACCTGTGTCCTCTTGTAGCAGCCATTTCCACCCTGGGAAAAAGCCTCTGAGAGTCCACCCGATCTATGCCTCTCAACATCTTATATACCTCTATTAGGTCTCCTCTCATCCTACGTCTCTCCAAGGAGAAAAGACCGAGCTCCCTCAGCCTATCCTCATAAGGCAGGCCACTCAATCCAGGCAACATCCTTGTAACTCTCCTCTGCACCCTTTCAATCTTTTCCACATCCTTCCTATAGTGAGGTGACCAGAACTGAGCACAGTACTCCAAGTGGGGTCTGACGAGGGTCTTATAAAGCTGCATCATTATCCCCGGACTCCTAAACTCAATCCCTCGATTGATAAAGGCCTGAGGTTTTTCAGTGAACGATGAGACATATCCTGGAAGGAGTGAAGGGAATAATTTGCCACATGGATGACATCCTAATCCATGGTTCCACCACAACTGAGCGTGATGTCAGAATGAGAGCTGTACTACAATACTAACAAGAAGAAGGATTTACCCTTAATAGCAAATGCAAGTTCTTATAACTGACTAGTAAATTGCTAGGGCATATTGTACATGCAGCAGTGGTGATAGAATCATAGAACCTATTACTATTTGGGGGCCTATAGTAAACTCCTAACAACGTGACCGCTCCTTTCCTATTTGTAACTTCAGCCCATATTACCTCAGTAGGCAGATCCCCCTCGAAATGCCTTTCAGCAGCCGTTAAACTATCCTTGATTAACAGTGCCACTCCTCCACCTCTTTTACCAGCTACCCTACACTTACTGAAACATCTATACCCCGGAACGTCCAACAACCACTCCTGTCCTTGTTCTACCCACGTCTCCGTAATGGCCACAACACCGTAGTCCCAAGTACCAATCCACGCCCCAAGTTCATCTACCTTGTTCCGGATGCTCCTTGCATTGAAGTAGACACACTTCAACCCACCTTCCTGTCTACCAGTACCAACCCTTGACCTTGATACCTTCCCCAATACCTCACCACCCTCATCACTGACTTCTGGACTACAACTCCTTTTCCCACTCCCCTGACAAATTAGTTTAAACCCCCCTGAAGAGCCGTATCAAATTTCCCTCCCAGGATATTGGTGCCCCTCTGGTTCAGGTGCACCCCGTCCTGTTTGTACAGGTCCCACCTTCCCCAGAATGTGTTCCAATTCCTTCCCCAGATTTGTGGCTACTGTGGGAGCCGTGAGTGGGGTAACCTTATTTAATTCCCAATATTCGATCATTAACTTCCATGATCCGTCTGCCTTTTTTATAGGCCATATCAATGCATTATTTGTGGATGTCACTTGTCTCAACACCCCCTGCTGTAATAGACTATCAATTACTTTGGCCATCTCCCCCTCTGCCTGTCTGGGGAAACCGTATTGTCTCTGTGGTTTCGGGTCTGGCTCTTCAATTAACACCTCCCCAGGTATCTGGCCACAATCATGTTTATGCTGTGCAAACACCCCATTGTTTCTTTGAAGCGCCTCCCTGATGGCCGGATCACTACTAATCGTTAAGGGATCAAACCAGAATTGTGCTAACCCTATTAGCATATGTCCTGACTGGAATGATTGATGGCGCTCTGCTAATCATAGCCATTTGCCAAATACATCGATTATCTGGGTCAAATGAAAGATTATATTTATTCATGTAATCGGACCCAAGAATGTGTTCAGCTTTTGGGGGAAGGTCAACTAACACCACTGGATGGTCACACACCATGCTACCTAGGCGGACCTGTACAGGGGCTGTAATGAGTCCCTCCTGCTTGTATCCTGTGAATCCACTGAGTGTAATTGTGCCTGTTGTTGGCCAAGGAATGTCTGTCTTTAATTTTGATATGTTCAGGGTAGTTCGGGAGCCTCCGGTATCCCAAAGGAATTCTACGAGGTGGCCTCTTACCTCACCGTTAACTAGGGGTCTCCCTACGCTATCCTACCTTGTGCTACAGATCCAGGTTGGGGAGGCCGGGCACCGCCAATCTAAGGTTCCATAGGCGGGGACAGTTGGATACAGTGATGGGCTCGTGCTTACGGTATGCATGGGGTGACCGGGACCTTCTATTGGTGGTGGGCGGTGCTCTCTCTCGTACCCAGGAGCTGGCCTAACTGGTGGAGCCGGTGTTCTCGGGGACCGTGAATATGGTGGTGGGGGTCTCCTACAATCTTGGGCGATGTGTCCTGGCTGCCCACAATTAAAACATGTCCCTCTATCTCTTTCCGGGGCTGCTGTGTAAGGTGGAGCTGTACCTCTCTGGTGTTGGGTATCCCCCTACCCTCGTTTCTCCATACTGGACCCTGGCTAGCCCTCATCGGAAGCATTCTCGCCTCCCTTTCTGACCGTGGTATTTGGGGTCCCTGAACTTCCTGTTCCCAGACTCGAGCTAAGCATCAGGGAACCCATGCTTCATTGTGTGTGGTCTCTGCGGGGTCAAAATTAGCACAGGCTTTCTTGCCTTCCTCTGTGGTGTGCGAGACTAATGTCCGAGCCCATTTGGATGCATCAGCTTCATTTAATCTAGCCCAATCTAATTCCCCATACACTCCCGTGAAGTGGATCCATAAACGACCGGCAAAGGCAGTCGGATGTTCCCCTTTCCTCTGTCTACATTTATTTAACCCTACCACGGTTAATATCGCTTCCTTGATCTCGTTTAAGGTTCCTTCCCCAACATTTTGAGGGGCTGGCAGGGCAGACTGTACAGACTTGCTTAAGCACATGGCTATCAGTTTCACTTCTTCCCTTTCATCTCGCCCATGCATTATCTTTTGCTGTCTAACATCCTCAAAGAAACTGTGTGGGTCAGCCGATGGCTCAAATGTTGTGATTTTATTTGCAATTTCAGCCAATTGTGCTACCGTAAATGGGGTCGTGTATGTAATACGGGCTTGCGGTGGACTGAAAAGATTGAGTATGTGGACTTTAAGAAAGAGGTTGTGCTGGAATCTTTGAATGGCATCAAGATAGATAAGTCGCCGGGTCCAGATGGGATGTACCCCAGGTTACTGTGGGAGGCGAGGGAAGAGATTGCAGAGCCTCTGGCTATGATCTTTGCGTCGTCGATGGAGACGGGAGAGGTGCCGGAGGATTGGAGGATTGTGGATGTGGTTCCTATTTTCAAGAAGGGGAATAGGGATAGACCAGGAAATTACTGACCGGTGAATCTAACTGCAGTGGTTGGTAAGCTGATGGAGAAGATCCTGAGGGACAAGATTTATGAGCATTTAGTGAGGTTTAGTATGCTCAGCATGGCTTTGTCAAAGGCAGATCGTGCCTTACGAGCCTGGTGGAGTTCTTCGAAAATGTGACTAAACACATTGACGAAGGGAAAGCGGTAGATGTGGTTTATATGAATTTTAGCAAGGTGTTCGATAAGGTCCCCCATGCAAGGCTTCTAGAAAAAGTGAGAGGCATGGGATCCAAGGGGCTGCTGCCCGGTGGATCCAGAACTGGCTTGCCCAAAGGAGGCAGAGAGTGGGTATAGATGGGTCTTTTTCTAAATGGAGGTCGGTCACCAGTGGTGTGCCCCAGGGATTTGTTCTGGGACCCTTGCTGTTTGTCATTTTCATAAATGACCTGGATGAGGAAGCGGAGGGATGGGTTGGTAAGTTTGCCGACGACACGAAGGTTGGTGGGGTTGTGGATAGTCTGGAGGGATGTCAAAAGTTACAGAGGGACATAGATAGGATGCAAGACTGGGCGAACAAGTGGCAGATGGACTTCAACCCAGGTAAATGCGTAGTGGTCCATTTTGGCAGGTCAAATGGGATGAAGGAGTACAATATAAAGGGAAAGACTCTTAGTACTGTAGAGGATCAGAAAGACCTTGGGGTCTGGGTCCATAGGACCCTAAAATCGGCACTGCAGGTGGAGGAGGTGGTTAAGAAGGCGTATGGTGTGCTGGCCTTTATCAATCGAGGGATTGAGTTTAGGAGTCCGGGGATAATGATGCAGCCATATAAGACCCTCGTCAGACCCCACTTGGAGTACTGTGCTCAGTTCTGGTCGCCTCATTACAGGAAGGATGTGGAAAAGATTGAAAGGGTGCAGAGGAGATTTACAAGGATGTTGCCTGGATTGAGTGGCATGCCTTATGAGGATAGGCTGAGGGAGCTCGGTCTTTTCTCCTTGGAGAGACGTAGGATGAGAGGAGACCTAATAGAGGTATATAAGATGTTGAGAGGCATAGATTGGGTGGACTCTCAGAGGCTTTTTCCCAGGGTGGAAATGGGTGCTACGAGAGGACACAGGTTTAAGGTGCTGGGGGGTAGGTACAGGGGAAATGTTCGGGGGAAGTTTTTCACACAGAGGGCGGTGGGTGAGTGGAATCGGCTGCCATCAGTGATGGTGGGGGCAAACTCAATAGGGTCTTTTAAGAGACTCCTGGATGAGTACATGGGACTTAATAGGATGGAGGGTTATAGGTAGGCCTAGAAGGTAGGGATATGTTTGGCACAACTTGTGGGGCCGAAGGGCCTGTTTTGTGCTGTAGTTTTTCTATGTTCTATGTTTCTAATAGCTGGGCCCTGAGACTTTCCTACCCAATGTTCAGTCGTCACTGGGTGCATTGGTACTGGAGGTGAAACTGGGGGCACGGTGGGTATGACGTCCCCTGGGAAAGATGGTGGTGGACCCCAATCCTCAGTTCGTGTAACGTACAGCTTTGCTTTCTCCTTTAACTCTCCCCAATCTGCATCTCTATCTCCTCTTCCTCTACTGTCCCGAAGGTTCACATAAATCCGTTTTGAACCGATAATAGGGATTCCATCCGTGAAATTTCTCGCTGGCATTTGGAGTGGTCAGCGGTTGCATGTCTCTGTTCCTTACTGGCTTGATGTCGCGCTTTTATTGCCACCTGCAGATTGGTGCACTTGGCTTCCAATCGTGCTACCGCCCGCTTGGCATCACCTTTCGCCAAGACAGCGCGCTGGGCGTCTTGGTAGGCTCTCTCATACTGGGTTTGAAAATTGCCCAGATGTAATAAATTTGCCTGGTTGGTTCTCTTTAATTCCTCTACCTTTCTGTCCCTTTTGGCTCTTATTTGCTCTATCCTCTCCTGCTGCCGTTCCTTTAGTTTCTTAATCTCCTCCTTTTCCTCCTGTGCCTGCTTCAATTCCTCCAGTTCCTTACGAACTGTGTTTAATTCCTTTTCTGTTCCTAGCAGCTGTCCGAAGCAGCTCACCATGGCAGTCGCTTTCTCACAGTTGGCTGCCCATTTTCCCTGAACTTTCCTCAGATCGTCCCAATACTTCTTCCTAGGGATCCCGGTCCCATCTCAGTATTGGCGCAAGATTCTGCCCTTTCTTCTTAATGGATTGTCTGATTTTTGTTTCCCATTTGGGACACTTCTCTGTCTCTGTGCTGTTTCCTGCCATTCTATATTCAACGACAAGGGGTAGGGAGTTGATCGGACTGTGGGTACGGCTTTGGGCTGTGTTCTGGTCCTAATCCCTCCGGATTCTAATGCCAACCTACGGAGTTTACCCTATCCTCCTTGTTAGTAACAATACATGCACAATGACAATTCCCGAAAGCAGTAACCTGTCCAATAAGGAGTTTACACCTGTTGGCTCTGAGTTTTGAATAATCGTTCAATATAGACCCTCCACTCCCTTCGATTTACTTGAAATCCTGGCCGTCACGTTGGGCATTTGCTGTCTTAATTCAGACTCAGGCTAAATCTCCAGGAGTATTAGGTTCTGTGGGATTCGATATCAGAGCAACAAAGTTACTTCTTGTCGATGTCCCACCAGAGTCGCCAATTTGTTGTGCCTGCCGCACAATCTGTTTTAACCCTTATACGATGGACAAAGAATTGCGAGTAGACTTCTTGTTAGTACAACAATATTTATTTAAAACACACAATCAATAATCACCCACCCAACCAACAATAAGTTATCTTCATAGAAAATACTAAAGTTCAAGTCCAATACGAGACCTTGACTTAACTTTGCGTGACTGGCAAGAACCCAAGCAGATATTGGCCTTTATCTGTGCGCTGGTCTCGGTCGTCCTCTGCGTAGTCTAGTCCTTTGGTCTGGTCTGGCACTCTGGCTCTGGTCTTCCTTCCTTCTCGGGTGTGGTGGCTCTCCTCGTGCTGGTCGTCGCTGGCGATGCTCACTGTTGTTGTAGCTCGTTTCTGGGGTCAGAGAGAGAGATTCTAGATTGCGCAGCACCCTTTATACCCCGTTGGGTTTCACGCCCCTTTTGGCCATTGTCAATCAACCGATCAGGACTTGATCACCCTGATCGATAAAGTCCAATCGGGTGCTGCTACACCAATCTCTGGGTGTGTCCCCAACGGCCATGTCTGTAGGTGCTGGGGGCATGTAGGACACACACCTCCCTCCCAAATAAAGGGTTAAGGCACCCCTATGTCTGGTAAACAACCCAGTTTGACCAGAAAGTCCCCTTTGTCCTGGAGATGGCCCATATCCTGTGTATTCAGTCGTCTGAGTTGCAGCCTGTTTATCTCTGTCTTTTAGGCTGCAGCCTGCTGATTTATTCTTGCCCAGTTGTCCCAGAGTGCTTTACAAATCTCCATTTTAGGTGGCCCATTTGGCCACACTTGCCCTTCAGTCTAAGAGGAACGTGCTTACTTTGAACCCCGGTTCATACATATTTGAAAGCCTTACCAGACATCCCTTTGCCTGCCAACAGACTCCCCCAATTAACTTTTGAAAGTTCCTGTCTGATACCATCAAAATTGGCCTTGCCCCAATTTAGAATTTTAACTTTTGGGCCAGACCTATCATTCTCCATAGCTATCTTAAAACTAATGGAATTATGGTCACTGGTCCCAAAGTCATCCCTCACTAACACTTCTGGCACCTGCTCTTCCTTATTTCCCAAGAGGAGGTCAAGTTTTAGAACATAGAACATTACATAGAACATAGAACATAGAAAGCCACAGCACAAACAGGCCCTTCGGCCCACAAGTTGCGCCGATCACATCCCCACCTCTAGGCCTATCTATAGCCCTCAATCCCATTAAATCCCATGTACTCATCCAGAAGTCTCTTAAAAGACCCCAACGAGTTTGCCTCCACCACCACCGACGTCAGCCGATTCCACTCACCCACCACCCTCTGAGTGAAAAACTTACCCCTGACATCCCCCCTGTACCTACCCCCCAGCACCTTAAACCTGTGTCCTCTCGTAGCAACCATTTCAGCCCTTGGAAATAGCCTCTGAGAGTCCACCCTATCCAGACCCCTCAACATCTTGTAAACCTCTATCAGGTCACCTCTCATCCTTCGTCTCTCCAGGGAGAAGAGACCAAGCTCCCTCAACCTATCCTCATAAGGCATGCCCCCCAATCCAGGCAACATCCTTGTAAATCTCCTCTGCACCCTTTCAATGGCTTCAACATCTTTCCTGTAATGAGGTGACCAGAACTGCGCGCAGTACTCCAAGTGGGGTCTAACCAGGGTCCTATAAAGCTGCAGCATTATCTCCCGACTCCTAAACTCAATCCCTCGATTAATGAAGGCTAGTACGCCATACGCCTTCTTGACCGCATCCTCCACCTGCGAGGCCGATTTAAGAGTCCTATGGACCCGGACCCCAAGGTCCTTCTGATCCTCTACACTGCTAAGAATGGTACCCTTCATTTTATACTGCTGCTCCATCCCATTGGATCTGCCAAAATGGATCACTACACACTTATCCGGGTTGAAGTCCATCTGCCACTTCTCCGCCCAGTCTTGCATTCTATCTATGTCTCGCTGCAACTTCTGACATCCCTCCAAACTATCCACAACACCACCTACCTTGGTGTCGTCAGCAAACTTACCAACCCATCCCTCCACTTCCTCATCCAGGTCATTTATGAAAATGACAAACAGCAAGGGTCCCAGAACAGATCCCTGGGGCACTCCACTGGTCACTGACCTCCATGCAGAGAAAGACCCCTCCACAGCCACTCTCTGCCTTCTGCAGGCAAGCCAGTTCTGGATCCACAAGGCAACAGCCCCTTGGATCCCATGCCCTCTCACTTTCTCAAGAAGTCTTGCATGGGGGACCTTATCGAACGCTTTGCTGAAGTCCATATAGACCACATCCACCGCTCTTCCTTCGTCAATGTGCTTGGTCACATTTTCAAAGAACTCAACCAGGCTCGTAAGGCACGACCTGCCCCTGACAAAGCCGTGCTGACTACTTTTGATCATACTAAACTTCTCTAGATGATCATAAATCCTGTCTCTCAGGATCCTCTCCATCAACTCCCCAACCACTGAGGTTAGACTCACCGGTCGGTAATTTCCCGGGCTGTCCCTGTTCCCTTTCTTGAATATAGGGACCACATCCGCAATCCTCCAATCCTCCGGAACCTCTCCCGTCTCCATCGACGATGCAAAGATCATCGCCAAAGGCTCCGCAATCTCCTCCCTCGCCTCCCACAGTAACCTGGGGTACATCCCATCCGGTCCCGGCGACTTACCAACCTTGATGCCATTCAATAGTTCCAACACATCCTCTTTCTTTATGTCCACATGCTCGATCCTTTCTGTCCTCCGCAATCCAGCAGTACAACCACCCAGATCCCTTTCCACCGTGAATACCGAGGTAAAGTATTCATTAAGCACCTCCGCCATTTCTAACGGTTCCGCACAAACTTTTCCCCCTTCACCTTTTAAGGGTCCTATGCCTTCACATCTCATCCTTTTACTCTTGACATATTTGTAGAAAGCCTTGGGATTCTCCTTAATCTTACCCGCCAAGGTCTTCTCATGACCCCTTCTCGCTCTCCTAATTTCCTTCTTAAGCTCCTTCCTACATCGCGTATACTCCTCTAAATCCTTAACACCTCCTAGCTCTCTGAACCTTCTGTACGCCTCTCTTTTCTTATTCACCAGGTTCATCACAACCTTCGTGCACCACGGTTCCCGTAACCTACCAACACCCCCCTGTCTCATCGGAACGTTGAGCGCAGAACAGGCCCTTCGGCCCACGATGTTGCACCGACCAGTTAAAAAAAAAAACTGTGACCCTCCAACCTAAACCAATTTCTTTTCGTCCATGAACCTATCTACGGATCTCTTAAACGCCCCCAAACTAGGCGCATTTACAACTGATGCTGGCAGGGCATTCCAATCCCTCACCACCCTCTGGGTAAAGAACCTACCCCTGACATCCGTTCTATAACTACCCCCCCTCAATTTAAAGCCATGCCCCCTCGTGCTGGATTTCTCCATCAGAGGAAAAAGGCTATCACTATCCACCCTATCTAAACCTCTAATCATCTTATATGTTTCAATAAGATCCCCTCTTAGCCGCCGCCTTTCCAGCGAAAACAATCCCAAATCCCTCAGCCTCTCCTCATAGGATCTCCCCTCCATACCAGGCAACATCCTGGTAAACCTCCTCTGCACCCTCTCCAAAGCCTCCACATCCTTCCTGTAATGTGGGGACCAGAACTGCACACAGTACTCCAAGTGCGGCCGCACCAGAGTTGTGTACAGTTGCAACATAACGCTACGACTCCTAAATTCAATCCCCCTACCAATAAACGCCAAGACACCATATGCCTTCTTAACAACCTTATCTACTTGATTCCCAACTTTCAGGGATCTATGCACACATACACCTAGATCCCTCTGCTCCTCCACACTATTCAAAGTCCTCCCGTTAGCCCTATACTCAACACATCTGTTATTCCTACCAAAGTGAATTACCTCACACTTCTCCGCATTAAACTCCATCCGCCACCTCTCGGCCCAACTTTGCAACCTGTCTAAGTCTTCCTGCAAACTACGACACCCTTCCTCACTGTCTACCACACCACCGACTTTGGTGTCATCAGCAAATTTGCTAATCCACCCAACTATACCCTCATCCAGATCATTAATAAATATTACAAACAGCAGTGGCCCCAAAACAGATCCCTGAGGTACACCACTTGTAACCGCACTCCATGATGAATATTTACTATCAACCACCACCCTCTGTTTCCTATCCGCTAGCCAATTCCTGATCCAATTTCCTAGATCACCCCCAATCCCATACATCTGCATTTTCTGCAGAAGCCTACCATGGTGAACCTTATCAAACGCCTTACTAAAATCCATATATACCACGTCCACTGCCTTGCCCCCATCCACCTCCTTGGTCACTTTCTCAAAAAACTCAATAAGGTTAGTAAGGCACGACCTACCTGCCACAAAACCATGCTGACTATCACCTATCAATTCATTACTCTCCAAATAACTATAAATCCTATCCCTTATAATTTTTTCCAACATCTTGCCGACAACAGAAGTGAGACTCACCGGTCTATAATTCCCGGGGAAGTCTCTGTTCCCCTTCTTAAACAATGGGACAACATTCGCTAACCTCCAATCTTCTGGTACTATACCAGAGGCCAACGACGACCTGAAGATCAGAGCCAGAGGCTCTGCAATCACTTCTCTTGCCTCCCAGAGAATCCTTGGATAAATCCCATCCGGACCAGGGGATTTATCTATTTTCAGACCCTCCAGAATATCCTGCACATCCTCCTTATCAACTGTAATACTGTCTATTCTACTCCCCTGCAACCCAGTGTCCTCCTCAGCTATATTCATGTCCCCTTGCGTGAACACCGAAGAGAAATATTGGTTCAATGCTTCACCAATCTCCTCCGGTTCCACACATAACTTCCCTCTGCCATCTATAACTGGCCCTAAACTTGCCCTAACCAACCTTCTGTTCTTGACATACCTATAGAACGCCTTAGGATTCTCTTTAACCCTATCCGCCAAAGTCTTCTCATGTCCCCTTTTAGCCCTTCTAAGCTCGCTCTTCAACTCCCTCTTAGCCAATCTAAAGCTTTCTAGTGCACTACCCGAGTGCTCACGTCTCATCCGAACATAAGCCTCCTTTTTCTTTTTAACCAACAAAGAAACTTTTTTGGTGCACCACGGTTCCCTAGCCCTACCAATTCCTCCTTTTGCCCCCTCTCTAGTCGGGCCATCCACATACTGAATGAGAAATTCCTCCTGAATACACTCAACAAATTTCTCTTCATATTCTTATACATTCTTGCAGTACAAAGTGCTACATTTCGATTAGGTCATCATATTGTTACTTTGAATTAGTTACAGTTCTATTTTTGATCACATTATGCGGATCCATTGTCCTATGTAGTTTAGCTTTAATTGCTTTCTGGACATCTTCTGTCCACCTATTCACAATATCAAAGAACTATGTTTGTCAAACTGATTTCAATGAGGTGTTAATTGCCCCATCTCCTGGATACTTGATTAAGTTTTCAAAGGCACAATGGTTCCTCTAGACCTTTTGGAGCCTTGATATCAATTCTCATATGATTGTTGTAACCTTGGAGCAATACCATCTGGGGTGTGACTGTTTTAATGCTGTCTGAAATATAGTTATTTGTATTTTGTCCTCTCTGCCAGTAGTGAGTGTGAATGCTACAGTTTTTTTTCATTCACTGGACATGGGCGTCGCTGGCTGTCCAGCATTTATTGCCCATCCCTAGTTGCCCTTGAGACAGTGGTGGTGATCCGTCTTCTTGAATCGCTGCAGTCTATGCTCTGTGGATTGTCCCACAATGTTATTAGGGAGGAAATTCCACGATTTTGACCCAGCAACCGCGAAGGAACGGCGATATATTTCCAAATCAGGATGATGAGTGGCTTGGAGGGGAACTTGCAGGTGGTGGTGTTCCCACGTATCTGCTGCCCTTATCCTTCGAGATGGAAGTGGTTGTGCGTTTGGAAGGTGCTATCTAAGGATCTTTGATGAATTGTTGCAGTCCATCTTGTAGATAGTACACACTGCTGCCAATGAGCCGGTGGTGGAGGGATTGAATGTTTGTAGATGTGGTGGCAATCAAGCGGGCTGCTTTGTCCTGAATGATGTCAAGCTTCTTGAGTGTTGTTGGAGCTGCACCCATCCAGGCAAGTGGGGAGTATTCCATCACACTCCTGACTTGTGCCTCGTAGATGGCTTTGGGGATTCAGAAGGTGAGTAACTTGTGCAGTATTCCTAGCCTCTGACCTGCTCTTGTTGCCACTGTGTTTATATGGTGAGTCCAGTTAAGTTTCTGGTTAATGGTAAATCTAAGAATGTTGACAATGGGGGTTCAGTGATCGTAACACCATTGAATGTCAAGGGGCTGGCGATGCCAGGCAATGACCATCGCCAATAAGTGTCCCTTGTTGGTGATGGTCATTGCCTGGCATTTGTATGGCGTGAATGTTACTTGCCACTTGCCAATCCAAGCCTGGATATTGTCCAGATCTTGTTGCATTTGAACATGGACTGCTTCAGTATCTGAGGAATCACGTATGGTGCTGAACATTGTGCAATCATCAGCGAACATCCCCACTTCTGACCTTATGATGGAGGGAAGGTCATTGATGAAGCAGCTGAAGATTGTTGGGCCTAGGACACTACCCTGAGGGATTCCTGCAGAGATGTCCTGGAGCTGAGATGATTGACCCTCCACAACCACAACCATCTTCCTATGTACCAGGTATGACTCCAACCAGTGGAATGTTTGCCCTTGATACCCATTGATTCCAGTTTCACTAGGGCTCCTTGATGCCACACTCAGTCGAACGCAGCCTTGATGTCAAGGGCTGTCACTCTCACCTCACCCCTGGAATTCAGCTCTTTCAGCCATGTTTGAACCAAGGCTGTAATGAGGTCAGGAGCTGAGTGACCCTGGCAAAACCCAAACTGGGCGTCACTGAGCAGGTTATTGATGAGCAGGTGCTGCTTATTAACACTGTCGATGACCCCTTCCATCACTTTACTGGTGATCGAGAGTAGACTGGGCAGTAATTGGCTGGGTTGGATTTGTCCTGCTTTTTGTGTACAGGACATAGCTGGACAATTTTCCACACTGTTGGGTAGATACCAGTGTTGTAACTGTGCTGGAAGAGCTTGGCTAGGAGAGCAGCAAGTTCTGGAGCACAAGTCTTTAGTACTATTGCCGGAATGTTATCAGGGCCCTTTGCAGTATCCAGTGCCTCCAACCGTTTCTTGATATTACGTGGAGTCAATCGAATTGGCTGGAGACTGCATCTGAGATGCTGGGGACCACTAGAGGAGGCTGAGATGGATCATCCACTCGACACTTCTGGCTAAAGATTGCTGCAAATTATTCATCCTTATCTTTTGCACTGATGTGCTGGGCTCCTCCATCATTGAGGATGGAGATATTTGTGGAGCCTCCTCCTTCAGTGAGTTGTTTACTTTTCCACCTCCATGGTTGGATGTGGAAGGACTGCAGAGCTTAGATCTGATCCGTTGGTTGTGGGACCGCTTAGCTCTGTCTATTACTTGCTGGTTTTGCCATTTCGAATACAAGTAATCTTGTTTGGTAGCTTCACCAGGTTGACATCTTATTTTTAGGTATGCCTGATGCTGCTCCTGGCATGCCCTCCTGCACTCTCCATTGAACCAGGGTTGATCCCTTGGCTTGATGGTAATGGTTGAGTGGGGGATATGTTTTGCCTTGAGGTTGCAGATTGTGCTGGAGTACAGTTCTGCTGCTGTTGATGGCCCACAGTGCCTCATGGATGCCCATTCTTGAGTTGCTAGATCCATTTGAAGTTTAGCACAGTGATAGTGCCACACAACACAATGGAGGTTATTCTCAATGTGAAGGTGGGACTTCATCTCCACAAAGACTGTGCGGTGGTTGCTCTCACCGATATTGTCATGGACAGATGCATCTGCAGCCGGCAGATTGGTAAGGATGAGGTGAAATATGTTTTTTCCTCTTATTTGTTCCTTCACCACCTGCTGCAGGCCCAGTCAAGCAGTTATATCCTTTAGGACCCGACCAGCTCAATCAGTAGTGCTACTGCCAAGCCACTCTTGGTGATGGACATTGAAATCCCCCACCCAGAGTACATTTTGCACCCTTGCTACCCTCAGTGCTTCCTCCAAGTGTTGTTCAACATAGAGGAGTACTGATTCATCAGCTGAAGGAGGACAGTACATGGTAACCAGTAATAAGTTTCCTTGCCCATGTTTACGTGACCTTGACGTAATGGTCGGCCACAGAAGTTGTACATTCATCAAGAGGCCACAGGTGAAGGACTGCATTAATTAGGTTTACGGAAATAGGACTGTTAACAATCATGTACACCTGTTTTAGAGCACTGATAAATATAGCCAATTAATGTTATTGCACTTCGTGGTCTTCAAAGAGGCCAGGGACATCAGAGCTCTGCAAAATGAAGCTATTATGCACGGTCCCAGGGTGGCGTGCACGCACGCGTATTAAGTTCATCTTGTGGTTGCAGACAAACTGAACATTCAGGGAATGGAACCTCTTTCTATTCACAAACTGTGGTGCCTGACAACTTGGGCAACGTGTGTACAATCAACTGTCCCTGCACGTTTGGCTTCCTGCTGGGCCTAGCACTTGTTGAAATGTATGTACTGGCCTGTCTGGGCGATCTGTCTGGCCTGTCTGTGTGGCTTTTGCTACCAAATAAACCTGTTGGACTTTAACCTGGTGTTGTTAAGCTTCTTACTGTGTTTACCCCAGTCCAACGCCGGCATCTCCACATCCTGTCTGGGCGAACAGGGTATCCGTCACCTCATTGACACAATTGTGGACGGAGGACTGGGAAATCCCACAGAGGTCCCTGCTGGAGGCTGAAAGGACCTGGTGGCATAAAAGTCGAGGGCTGCCATGACCTTCACCACCACTGGGAGCAGGTTTCCTGTACCACGAGGTGCCAGGTCTGTGAGAACCTGACACAGGTGCCGTGTCATTTCCATGCTGAGCCAGAGGCAGCAAATGCTGTCCATCAGTTCCTTGAAGGACGTGCGTGTCCTGAACTGCCAGGGACTCCCTCTCCTCTGTGCCCTGGCCCCACATCAGCAGCTCCCTGTCCTCATGATGCAGTCTTTGGCCTTGGGCTGGCCTTGCAGTCCGCACACGGCTCCCTCCTCCTCCTCCTCCTTTCTTGGCAGATGGGTGGGGCTAGAGAGAGAGACAATTAATAAGGTCCTCCATCCTACGACCCACACACATGCCCAGCAACTTGTATCCCAAAGGAGTGTGGACGGTGGCAAACTGACACCATGTCCGGTTGCATGCCCCACATCAATGGGTTGGCAACCGTCACTGCACTCTCGCCATGGGGGCACAGAGAACATACGGATGGCTGTGCAGGGGTTCCCACTGGAAACCTTTGAAGCATAGACATGGGTGCACCCACCTGGTTGTCTGGTGCAGTGGCTTCCAGGAATGGCTAGCAGTTCATACAGGTGGGGGAGGGGCACCCTCGTGATTATCATCGGATGGGTTCCCACTGAGGGCCGACCTGCAGAGTCCATACTGTGTGAGGAGCTGTGTTAACACCTGCAGAGCCCTCTTGCTTGGGGCAGCAGCTGACAGAGCTGTTGCCTATTACTGTTAGTGGGGTCACTGGGATGAAATGTCAGCCGTCAGCTGGAAAGCCTGCATAGCAGACAGATGGAAGGGTGACCATGGCGATGTTGGTGGTGTTGGTAGCTGCCCTCATAAGCAACTTCTGGGGGGTTTGCTCAGTAGCTAAACAAGGTGGTTAATGTAAGTGAGGAAGGACGATTACGTGCAAAACTCGGTAATTATATTGAGATGCATAAAGATACATGCAAATTGGCATCTCGCCCATTTTGGGCACAGTCCTCATCACAGCTAGAAAATGTGGCTGGTAAGATAGGAATGGACGGGAAACTGGGCATATTTCTCAATTTTTGCTTAACATGCAATCTTATGGCCTTACCATGCCGATCGATGAGTGTAATGAGGTTGTAAGATCGTACCCTAAGTCATAATGTTCATTTGGAGAGCCGGTTATCAAATGATGGGCCAAATAGCCTCCTTCTGTGCCATAACAATTCTGTGATTCCATGACCTTACAACAATGACCACACTTGAAAAATATGCCAATGGCTATAAAAGTGTTTTGAGCTATCCTAAGGTGATGAAAGGTACTATATAAATACAAAACTTCCTCTTCATTCCACCTTCCCTTCTCCAGAATGTTCTATTCTTAATGGTTCATTGCAAATGTTCAAAGGTGAACAAGTTTACAGTTATGTTCCCTGGCAACTGCTGTGACTGGGCCCACACCCAAACCAAATATTGAAACCACCTCCTTGTGCTTTGTTTGGTTACCATTGCTACAAGCACTGGTAAATATAGTCAGAATGTGCATGAACATCAAATAACCTGGGAGTCTTGGCTTAAAGATTTAAAAAGCAGGAATAGACATTATTCTAATAGAGCCATATGTTTTGCAAAAGGCTACATTCTCAACTCTGGTTGGATTTGGCCAGATTTGACAGTCTGACCATGTGAAATTCCAACCATGTGACACTTGATCATGTGATATCCATGAACTGCCTTTACCCTTAATGCTTGGGGTCCCTGCAGTTGAGTACCTTTGTTCAGGGCTTTGTGTCAGATTTGAGTAACAAACTGAGAGGGGAGGAGCAGGGGGGATAGCAAGTCAGGGGTGGGGAAGCCAGTGAGGACACGACAGAGGATGAGGAATAGGGGAAACTGAAGGAGAGCCACAGGGGAAAATAAAGGATTGGGAAGGGAAACCAAGGGATGAGGAAGAAGTGAATAGGGATTAGGAAGAGAGAAAACCGGGAAATAAGGAAGAGGAAAACCAAGTGATTGGGAGTGAAAGCCGAGGGACAGTGTTATTTACAGAGCATGAATGAGAGGTGGGTGGATCTTTTACTCTGCCAGTAACTATTAGTAACTGACTGAAGTTGCATTGATACCTGATGGTAATACCACAATGCTGCCATTGTGAGTAGACTGATGGAATGATAATTGGTCAGAGTGGATCTGTGCTTCTTTTTGTGGACATGACATACCCAGGCAATGTTCTGCATTGTCAGGTCGATGCCAGTGTTGGGGCAAGGTAGTTCTGAAGCACAAGTATTCAGTACTACAACTAGGATGTTGTTAGGGTCCATAACCTTTGCTCAATCTCATTTAACAGAGATAGTGTCACACAACATGATAGCCGGAGTCCACAGTCTGATGATAGGCCTTAGCCAACAAATGTCTCAAACAAATGCTGTATTTAAATTTAAGACTCTAGTTTCAGACAAAGAACAACAGTACAGCACAGGAACAGACCCTTCGGCCCTCCAAGCCTGCACCAATCATGATGACTGACTAAACTAAAACCGTATGCACTAACGGAGTCCACATCCTTCCATTCCCATCCTATTCATGTATTCGTCTAGATGTCCCTCAAATGCCGCTATCGGACCTGCTCCCACCACCTCCCCGGGTGCCACGATCCAGACATTCACCACCCTCTGTGTAAAAAACTTGCCTCTCACATCTCCTCTAAACCTTTCCCCACGCACCTTAAACCTATGTCCCCTAGTACTTAACTTTTCTACCCTAGGAAAGAGCATCTGACTATTCACTCTGTCCATGTCACTCAATCTTGTAAACCTCTATCAGGTCACCCCTCAACCTTCTTCGTTTCAGTGCAAACAAACCAAGTTTAACCTCTCCTCATAGCTAATACCCTCCAGACCAAGCAACATCCTGGTAAGCCTCTTCTGTACCCTCTCCAAAGCATCCTTCTAGTAGTGTGGCGACCAGAATTGTACACAATATTCCAAATGAGGCCTAACTAAGGTTCTGTACAACTGCAGCGTGACCTTTCAATTTTTATACTCGATGTTCCGACCAATGAAGGCAAGCATGCTGTGTGCCTTCTTGACAACCTTATCCAACTGTGTTGCCACTTTCAGTGATCGGTGGACATGTATGCTCAGATCTCTCTGCCTGTCAATACTCCTAAGGGTTCTACCATTTACTGTATAATTCCAACATGCATTGGACCTCCCAAAATGCATTACTTCACATTTGTTCGGATTAAACGCCATCTACCATTTCTCTGCCCAAGTCTCCAACTGATCTTGCTGTATCCTCTGACAATCCTCTTCACTATCCGCAACTCCACCAATTTTTGTGTCATCTGCAAACTTACTAATCAGGCCAGCTACATTTTCCTCCAAATCATTGATATATACTACAAACAACAAAGGTCCCAGAACTGATCCCTGTGGAACACCGCTAGTCACAGCCTTCCATTCAGAAAAGCACCCCTCTACTGTTACCCTCTGTCATCTATGGCCAAGTAAGAAGTCTCACAACACCAGGTTAAAGTCCAACAGGTTTATTTGGTAGCAAATACCATAAGCTTTCGGAGCGCTGCCCCTTCGTCAGATGGAGTGAATGTCTGTTCTCCAACAGTGCAAAGAGACACAGAAATCAAGTTACAGAATACTAATTAGAATGCAAATCTCTACAGCCAGCCAGGTCTTAAAGGTACAGATAATGTGGGTGGAGGGAACATTAAACACAGGTTAAAGAGATAAATGGACAGGTTTCTGTTGGAGAACAGACTTTCACTCCATCTGACGAAGAGGCAGCCCTCCGAAAGCTTATGGTGTTTGCTACCAAATAAACCTGTTGGACTTTAACCTGGTGTTGTGAGACTTCTTACTGTGCTTACCCCAGTCCAACGCCAGCATCTCCACATCATCTATGGCCAAGCCAGTTCTGTATCCATTCTCCTCTGATCCCATGTGACTTCACCTTTCATACCAGTCTACCATGAGGTACCTTGTCAAAGACTTTACTGAAGTCCATGTATACAACATCCACTGCCTTTCCCTCATCTATTATCTTCATCACTTCCTCGAAAAACTCGATCAACCTTCACAAAACCATGCTGTCTATCATTAATAAGTCCATTTGTTTCTAAATATGAGTAAATCCTGACCCTAAGAATATTTTCCAATAATTTCCCTCCCACTGACATAAGGCTCACCAGCCTATAATTTCCTGCATTATCCCTGCTGCCCTTCTTAAACAATGGCTATTCTCCAGTCCTCTGGCCAGACATTCAGATGTGGAGATGCCGGCGTTGGACTGGGGTAAACATAGTAAGAAGTTTAACAACACCAGGTTAAAGTCCAACAGGTTTATTTGGTAGCAAAAGCCACACAAGCTTTCGGAGCTCCGAAAGCTTGTGTGGCTTTTGCTACCAAATAAACCTGTTGGACTTTAACCTGGTGTTGTTAAACTTCTTACAGACATTCAGACCCAGGCCTGGTGAGATATGGCAGCTCAGCATAACTGCTCTGGAACCCCCAAATGCAGACGCACTGGACCCCTCCCAATGCAGTTGCTCCAGATCCCTCGCAATGCAGCTGCTTCGGATCCCTCCCAATGCAGCACAGCCACTCCGGACCCCTCCCAATGCATCTGCTCTGGAACCCTCACAATGCAGCCGCTCCAGACCCTTCACAATGCAGCCACTCCTGACCCCTCCCAATGCAGACACTGCAGACCCCTCCCAGTGCAATTGCTCCGGACCCCTCCCAGTGAAGCTTCTCTGGATCCCCCCTAACGCAACTGGTCTGGAGCCTCTCAATGAAGCTACTCCAGACCCCTCCCAATGCAGCCGCTCCGGACCCCTCCCAAAAAAGCTACCCTGGACCCCTCCCAATACAGCCATTCCGGACCCCTCCCAAAGCAGCAGAGCCACTCCAGACCCCTCCCAAAGCAACTGCTCTGGACCCCTCCCTATGAAGCTCTTCCGGACCCCTCCCAATGCAGCCGCTCCAGACTCCTCTGTTCTGAAGCTGAGGTTGTTCCCCCCTCTGAGAACTAACACCAAAAAACCCTCAAAAAAGAGTACCTTGCCTTATAATCTGGAAAATGTGTGTGTGAAGTGGTGTGACCGGTGCTTCAGCAACTTCTAATGGTTAAAAAAAAGTAAATCCATGACTCTAAAATCAACAAGTAACAATTTATTTATCTAACTAACAGTGAACAAGTTAATTAAACTATTAATAAACCAAATAAAACACGATTCCAATGGAATGCTGTTCCAACAAATACAATTCTCACTCATTAACAAAAAATAGAATTTTAGTCACTCCCTAAATTACAACCAGGTTTTGTGTCTTCCAGAATATTCAGGGCCGTCTCTGTTGATTCTTCGTTCTTCTTTGGTTTCTTTGCTACCAAGATGAGAGTTTGAACTGAGAGCTGTGAGCTGTGGCAGATGGCAGTTGCTCTCTCCTTTTGTCTTACTGCCTCCCTTATTTTGTACCTGTGATGACATATCAATATTTCCCAAAATAGGATTGGTCCTAGGTTGCCAAAACCATCAGATTTAAATTTGATAGGTTCTTGGTATCTAAGTGCCTAATTCAAATAGATAGGCTGAATTCAAATAATTCAAATATCTGAAAGCCTGTTGCCTTGGTAACACTGTTGCTTGGCCTTCTGATGCAAATATTTCATTTTGGGCACTCTATATGTATTTGCATTTTTTTTAACTTTCTAAGCACAGAAAAAGCACTAACTTTTAAAGGGACCATGCAATGCTTTCCCCCTAGCATTTTACAATTTTACAAACACCAATCTACAATTATTCTACTCAACTTCACAACATCTCCCAATGCAGCCACTCTGGACCCTCCCAATGCAACTTCTCCGGACCCCTCCCAATGCACCACAGCCACTAATCTGACTGTGAAATGCCTCCCAAAGGATGACTGCACCCCAATCATATGCACTGAGGTTCAGAGCGTTGTTCTTTCAGCCCAAAGAGTCAGTGATCCCCAGTTCCCAGGACCTGTGCCAGACTCTTAAATGTCATAGTGTTCCAAGCGCTCATCCCAAGCAGTCCCAGCAGTCCATGCCCTCTAGACCCACAGTGACAGACAACCTGCAAAGGCATCCCCAGCACCCACCAAACCATGTGACTGTCTCCCAAACCTCAGGACGGTGGTCCCCCCCACCATCACTCAGATGTGGGCCCAAGCATCAGTGTACAGTCAGAGAACAGGTAGGAGTCAGACTGGTGTGACACTAGGGCAGCATCACAGTGTGCTTCACAGCAAGATGTCATCAACCCTCCTTGTTGTGATTAGTGCCTCGCTCGCCACCCTGCTCTGCTAGACCATTGCCATCACTTGCCCTCCATCCTCTGATGCCTCCTCCTCCTGAGCCCCCTCCCCCTCCTCAGAGGCATCGGCCTGGTCCTCCTCCTCCTCTAGGTTTCTCCTCAGTGCTGCGCCTGGTTGTGGAGCACACAGCAGACCATCATGATGCGGGAGACCCTCTGGAGGGTACCGCCAGAATGGTCCAGGCAGTGGGAATCCTTGAAGTATGGACCTGAGTGCACCTACCTGAATGACTGGTGAACTGGCTTCCAGGAATGGTTTGCAGTTCAGACAGAAAGTGGAGAAGCACCCTCATGACTAGCACAAGATGGGTGGCCATTTTAGGGAGCACTGTAGAGTTCATGCAATGTGAGGAGCTGTGTTAACACTTGTCGAGCATCCTTGATTGGGGCAACAGTTGCCAGACCAGGTTCTTGTTACTGTTATTGGGGCCTTTTCATTTTCATTCATTCATGGGGCATGGACATCACTGGCTGACAAGCATTTATTGTCCATTCCTCGTTGCCCTTGGAGAGCAATTTAGAGTCAACCACGTTGCTGTGGCTCTGGAGTTACATGTAGGCCAGACCAGGTAAGGATTGCAGATTTCCTTCCCTAAAGGACATTAGTGAACCAGATGGGTTTTTCCGACGATCAACAATGGATTCATGGTCATCAGTAGATTCTTATTTCCAGATTTTTTTTATTGAATTCAAATTCCACCATCTGCCATGGCAGGAATCGAACCCAGGTCCCCAGAACATTAGCTGAGTTTCTGGATTCCTGGGATGGATTGTCAGTAGAAACCAGACAGCCTGTCCAGCAGACAGCTGGCAGGGTAACCAGAGCGACATTGGTGGGGTTGGGAGTTGACCTCATGTGAAACCTGTCAGGGGGCCATTCAGCAAACAGAGGAAATGCACGCAATACTTGCCCCAAGCCAGCGGCGACCCCTGACCAGAGGACCCCTGGACCAGAACGAGCTCCCCCAAACCCCTGAACCCATGCATGTCCTCCTCCCCACCCCAAACCATGGAAGCAGCTGAGACCACCCCCCCCCCCCCCCCCCCCACCTGCACCCCGGAGGCTGCTGCTCAGTGGTACTTAGCTCTTCACTCCCCTTTGCTACTGCTGTTCCTGACCCACACTTTTATAGAGCAGTAGTGATTCACACTGGCATGACATCACGTTGGAGAGACGGAAAACATTCAGGAGGGGGAAGCAGCCGTGCTAAACTCACTCATAATATTTTGAATCCATTTAAATAAGAAAGTACCAAAACAAGAAGTGGCCCCAATGGGTCAAGCACTCCAGTAAACCAATATCAGGTCTGGGACCCGCAGGTCAAAAGTGTTGGGAAGAAGAAGGTAGGGATCTAGACAAGCATGCTTCCAAGCTGTGCAAGTGTGAAAGACATAGTGGGCCGGAATTCTTAAAGTGCATCCATGAGAGCTTTTTGAGCCAGCATGTAGAAAGTTCTAAAACAGAGGGACAGTACTGGACTTAATTTTCGAAAAGAAGCCAGGCAGGTAGTAGAGGTGTCAGTGGGGGAGCATTTTGGAGATAATGACCATATCTCGAATTAGGGTATCATAGAATCGTAGTTATGGAAAAGGACAAGGATGGACCAGAATTAAAGGTTCTGAATTAGTGGATGGCCAATTTTAATAGAATAAGACAGGATCTGGTCAAAGTGCTCGTTAGGCCACAGCTAGAGTACTGTGTGCAGTTCTGGTCGCCACACTATAGGAAGGATGTGATTGCACTACAAAGGGTGCAGAGGAGATTCACCAGGATGTTGCCTGGCCTGGAGCATTTCAGCTATGGAGGGAGGCTGGTTAGGCTGGAGTTGTTTTCCTTAGAGTAGAGAAGGCTGCACCTAATAGAGGTGAACAAAATTCTGAGGGACATAGATAGGGTAGATAGGAAGAAACATTTCCTCTTAGTAGAGGGGTCAATAACCAATGATGGGCTTGGCTTTGCATTACACTGGTGTTTTGATGATGAATTCTCCTGTTACTTTGGTGGATGAGTGTTCAGCAAGAGAAAGAAAAGAAACAACTTAAAGTCAATGTTGGGGTGGGTGATGGCTTTGTTCTTCCTTGGTTCTCACTTGTCCTGAAGGTATTTGACTCTGTCCTCCTCAAATGTTGAAATCGCTTGATGACAGAGACTTCTTCATTCGTCTGGTTGTTTTCTCCCCATGTTTTTTATTTACTTTGTTTTAGCCCTTTTAACTGGACATGTGCACTGAGGCTGGCTTTCAAATTGTCTTCAAATTATGGACATCCTGTGGTGTGGGTTCCTGTGCTCAGCTGGCTGCAAAGCACTGCCTGTGGTATGTTCGAATCCTCCATATGAAATATATAGAACAAAGAACAATACAGCACAGGAACAGGCCCTTCGGCCCTCCAAGCCCGTGCCGCTCCCTGGTCGAAACTAGACCATTCTTTTGTATCCCTCCATTCCCACTCCGTTCATATGGCTGTCTAGATAAGTCTTAAACGTTCCCAGTGTGTCCGCCTCCACCACCTTGCCTGGCAGCGCATTCCAGGCCCCCACCACCCTCTGTGTAAAATATGTCCTTCTGATATCTGTGTTAAACCTCCCCCCCTTCACCTTGAACCTATGACCCCTCGTGAACGTCACCACCGACCTGGGGAAAAGCTTCCCACCGTTCACCCTATCTATGCCTTTCATAATTTTATACACCTCTATTAAGTCTCCCCTCATCCTCCGTCTTTCCAACTGAAAACAACCCCAGTTTACCCAATCTCTCCTCATAACTAAGCCCCTCCATACCAGGCAACATCCTGGTAAACCTCCTCTGTACTCTCTCCAAAGCCTCCACCCAGAGTGACTCGTTACACGATCCCTCTGAATTGTCCTCCCTCTGCACCGCTGTAATATGCTCTCCAACTAATACTGCTACTCCCCCACCTCGTTTGGCCCCTGATGTAAGAATCACTGCCTTGTGGACTTTGATCTTCTTTCTGAGATTGACGTCATACCCTTTACAAAGTCTGTGAGTAAGGTTGCCAAACGCTAAACTTGTTTTTGCCAGGCAATAGTTGATTTCATCATCTCGCATAGTTTTATTGGAGAGGATACTCCCAAGACAGCAAAACGACTTTACTGAACAGAGAGATGTGATGTTGATAGTGATTGTGGGCCCTTGGACTACGTGGCCAGTGGAAGGTTGATACAAGATCTCTGTCCTCTTCTACCTTATTGTCAGGACAAAGTGTTCTAAGGCTAAGATTCTGACCCACTGAATAACATGTTAAGTGAAAACTCAAGGAATTTCTTTTCCCATATTCACCAGAGTTTTGTTATTGGCAATATTAATTGTCTGGACAATATTTATCCCTCACTCCACATCACTAAAACTGAATAACTGCTCATTAACTCATCTGCTGTGCACAAATTTGCTAAAAAGGTTTCTGCATTGACTACATTTTCAACACTTCAAAAGGAAATGATAAGTAAATTGGGATGTTCTGAGGTCATCTGTTGCTTGATCGGTCACATGTCAGTTGTATATTGTTCAGTAGTACATAAGCCATATGTGGGTCAGCTAATTGTTAGTAATTCAGTTATATGTTCATAAGTTCATAAGATGTATGAGCAGAATTAGGCCATTCGGACCAGCGAGTCCGGTCCACCATTCGATCATGGCTGATATGCTCCTCATTCCCATTTTCTTGTCTTCTTCCCATAACCCTTCAACCGATTACCAATTAAAAATCTGTCTAACTCCTCCTTAAATTTACTCATTGTCCCAGCATCCACCTCAGCTTGGGGTAGCGAATTCCACAGATTCACAACTCTTTGGGAGAAGTAGTTTCTCCTCAACTCTGTTTTAAATTTGCTACCCCTTATCCTAAGACTATGACCTTTCATCCTAGAATGCCTCAAAAGAGGAAGCATCCGCTCCACGTCTACTTTATCCATACCTTTTATCATCTTGTATACCTCATTTTGATCTCCCCTCATTTGTCTCAATTCCAGAGAGTATCGGCCTAAACAGTTCAATTTCTTTTCACACAACAAACCCCTCGTCTCTGGAATCAATCTGGTGAACCTGCTCTGAATTGCCTCCAATGCTACTGCATCTTTCCTCAAATAAGGGGACCAAAACTGTGCACAATACTCCAGGTGTGGCCTCACCAATGCCTTGTATAGTTGCATAAAAAATACTTCCTTATCTTTATATTCTATTCCTTTAGCTATAAATGCCAACATTCCATTTGCTTTCTTTATTATCTGCTTTACCTGCGTGCTAGTTTTCTGTGACTCATGAACAAAGACACCCCAGATTTTTCTACACCAGAGCACCCCGAAGTCTCTCCCCATTTAAATAATAAGTTGCCTTCCCATTTTTCCAACCAAAATGCATGACCTCTCACTTATCCACGTTAAACTCCATCTGCCACACTTTGGCCCACTCTCTTAACCTATCTATTTCCATTTGTAAGGCTCTTATTTTCTCATTGCAATTTATTGTCCCAACTATTTTTGTGCCATATGTCAGTTGCATGTCAATTCGTTATCTGTATCTT
Organism: Mustelus asterias; assembly: GCF_964213995.1. NCBI lineage: Eukaryota > Metazoa > Chordata > Chondrichthyes > Carcharhiniformes > Triakidae > Mustelus > Mustelus asterias. Next base: position 30,379,556 of record NC_135818.1, read on the forward strand.
GGTCAGGTTGTTGTGTTAGTCCTTTGATCGATGGCTGTATGTCAAAGAACAAAGAACAAAGAAAATTACAGCACAGGAACAGGCCTTTGGCCCTCCAAGCCTGCACCGACCATGCTGCCCACCTTAACTAAAACCCCCGACGCTTCTGGGGACCATATCCCTCTATTCCCATCTCATTCATGTACTTGTCAAGACGCCCCTTAAAAGTCACTACCATATCCGCTTCCACTACCTCCCCCGGCAACGAGTTCCAGGCACCCATCACTCTCTGTGTAAAAAATCTGCCTCGTACATCTCTTTTAAAACTTGCCCCTCGCACCTTAAACCTATGCCCCCTAGTAATTGACTCTTCCACCCTGGGAAAAAGCTTCTGACTATCCAATCTGTCCATGCCTCTCATAATCTTGTAGACTTCTATCAGGTCTCCCCTAAACCTCCGTCGCTCCAGTGAGAACAAACCAAGTTTCTCCAACCTCTCCTCATAGCTAATGCCCTCCATACCAGGCAACATCCTGGTAAATCTTTTCTGTACCCTCTCCAAAACCTCCACATCCTTCTGGTAGTGTGGCGACCAGAATTGAACACTATATTCCAAGTGCAGCCTCACTAAGGTTCTATAAAGCGTCAACACGACTTGCCAATTTTTAAACTCAATGCCCCGACCAATGAAGGCAAGCATGCTGTATGCCTTCTTGACTACCTTCTCCACCTGCATTGCCACTTTCAGTGACCTGTGTACCTGTACACCCAGATGCCTTTGCCTATCAATACTCCTAAGGGTTCTGCCATTTACTGCATATTTCCTAACTGTATTAGACCTTCCAAAATGCATTACCTCACATTTGTCCGGATTAAACTCCATCTGCCATCTCTCCACCCAAGTCTCCAACTGATCTGTATCCTGCTGTATCCTCTGATGGTCCTCATCGCTATCCGCAAATCCACCAACCTTTGTGTCATCCGCAAACTTACTAATCAAAGCAGTTACATTTTCCTCCAAATCCTTTATATATATTACAAACAGCAAAGGTCCCAGCACTGATCCCTGAGGAACACCACTCGTCACAGCCCTCCATTAAGAAATGCACCCTTCCACTGCTGCCCTCTGTCTTCTTTGACCGAGCCAGTTTTGTATCCACCTTGCCAGCTCACCTCTGATCCCATGCGACTTCACCTTCTGCACCAGTCTGCCATGAGGGACCTTGTCAAAGGCCTTACTGAAGTCCATGTAGACAACATCCACTGCCCTACCTTCATCAATCATCTTCATCACTTCCTCTCAAAACTCGATCAAGTTCGTGAGGCACGACCTCCCCTTCACAAAACCATGTTGCCTCTCATTAATACGTCCACTTATTTCCAAGTGGGAATAAATTCTGTCTCAAAGAATCCTCTCCAATAATTACCCTACCACTGATGTAAGGCTCACCGGCCTGTAATTACCTGGATTATTCTTGCTACCCTTCTTAAACAAAGGAACAACATTGGCTATTCTCCAATCCTCTAGGACCTCCCCTGTAGCCTGTGAGGATACAAAGATTTATCTCAAGGCCCCAGCAATTTCCTCTCTTGCCTCTCTCAGTATTCTGGGGTATATCCCATCAGGCCCTGGAGGCTTGTCTACCTTGATGTTTCTCAAGAACCCCAATACCTCCTCCTTTTTGATCTCAACATGACTCAAACTATCTTCACATCCTTTCCCAGACTCATCATCCACCAAGTCCTTCTCTTTGGTGAATACGGACGCAAAGTACTCATTTAATACCTCACCCATTTCCTCTGGCTCCACACATAGATCCCCTCCCTTGTCCTTGAGTGGGCCAACCCTCATAGAATCATAGAATCCCTACAGTACAGAAGGAGGCCATTCGGCCCATCGAGTCTGCACCAACCACAACCCCACCCAGGCCCTACCCCCACATATTTACCCGCCAATCCCTCCAACCTACACATCTCAGGACTCTAAGGGGCAATTTTTAACCTGGCCAATCAACCTAACCCGCACATCTTTGGACTGTGGGAGGAAACCGGAGCACCTGGAGGAAACCCACGCAGACACGAGGAGAAAGTGCAAACTCCACACAGACAGTGACCTAAGCCGGGAATCGAACCCAGGTCCCTGGCGCTGTACAGCAGCAGTGCTAACCACTGTGCTACCGTGCCGCCCCTCCCTGGCTACCCTCTTGCTCTTTATATATGTGTAAAAAGTCTTGGGATTTTCCTTAATCCTGCTGGCCAATGCTTTTTCATGACCCCTTTTAGCTCTTCTTACTCCTTGCTTAAGTTTCTTTCTACTTTTCTTGTATTCCACACTTGCTTCGTGTGTTCCCAGCCTCCTCGCTTTGACAAATGCTTCCTTTTTCTCTTTGACTAGGCTCACAATATCTCTCGTTATCCAAGGTTCCCAAAACTTGCCATACTTATCCTTCATCCTTCCAGGAATGTGCCGGTCCTGAATCCCTATCAACTTACACTTGAAAGCCTCCCTCATGCCAGATGTTGATTTGTCCTCAAACATCTGCCCCCAATCTACATTCTTCAGTTGCTGCCTAATATTGTTGTAATTAGCCTTCCCCCAATTTAGCACCTTCACTTGAGGACTGCACTTATCTTTATCCATCAGTACCTTAAAGCTTACTGAATTGTGGTCACTATTCCCGAACTGCTCCCCTACTGAAACATCGACCACCTGGCCGGGCTCATTCCCCAATACCAGGTCCAGTATGGCCCCTTCCCTAGTTGGACTATCTACATACTGTTTCAGGAAGCCCTCCTGGATGCTCCTTACAAACTCTGCCCCATCCACACTCCTAGCACTAAGTGAGTCCCAGTCAATATAGGGGAAATTAAAATCTCCCACCACAACAACCCTATTACTTTTACACCTTGCCAAAATCTGCCTACATATCTGTTCCTCAATCTCCCACTGGCTGTTGGCGGCCTATAGTAAACCCCCAACATTGTGACTACACCTTTCCTATTCCTGAGCTCTACCCATATTGCCTCGCTGTATGAGCCCTCTGAGGTGTCCTCCCGGAGTACAGCTGTAATATTCTCCTTAACCAGTAGTGCAACTCCCCCACCTCTTTTACATCCCCCTCTATCACGCCTGAAACATCTATATCCTGGAATGTTAAGCTGCCAATCCTGTCCTTCCCTTAACCAAGTCTCTGTAATGGCAACTACATCATAGTTTCTAGTACTAATCCAAGCTCTAAGTTCATCTGCCTTACCTGTTACACTTCTCGCATTGAAACAAATGCACTTCAGTCCACTAGACCCTCTCTGATTAGCAATCCCACCCTGCCTGCTGTTTCTCTGATTCTTACTGGCCCTACTCTCTCGTTCCCCTTCAGCTAATTCACCTTTGCTTTGCGTCCCACCCCCTTGCCAAACTAGTGACACTAGCAAACCTCCCGGCCAGAATGTTTATGCCCTTCCAGTTTAGATGCAACCCGTCCTTCTTGTACAGGTCCCATCTGCCCCTGAAGAGACCCCAATGGTCCAGATATCTGAAACCCTCCCTCCTACACCAGCTGTTTAGCCACGTGTTGAGCTGCACTATCTTCCTATTCCTCGCCTCACTGGCACGTGGCACAGGGAGTAATCCTGAGATTGCAACCCTAGAGGTCCTGCTTTTTAACTTTCTATCTAACTCCCTAAACTGCTGCTGCAGGACCTCATCACACTTCCTGCCTATGTCGTTAGTACCAATATGTACCACGACCTCTGGCTGTTCACCCTCTCCCTTCAGAATGCTTTCTGTCCGTTCAGAGATATCCTGGACCCTGGCGCCAGGGAGGCCACATACCATCCTGGAGTCTCTTTCACATCCACAGAAACGTCTATCTGTACCCCTAACTATAGCGTCCCCTATAACTATTGCTCTAGTCCTCTTTGTCCCTCCCTGCTTAACAACAGAGCCAGCCGTGGTACCACTGCTTTGGCTGCTGCTGGTATCCTGTGATAGCCCATCTCCCCCAACAGTATCCAAAATGGTATACTTGTTAGAGAGAGTGAGTCATTTGTTGGTCAATTGTATGTCATCGGTATGTATGTGGATCATATGTGTGCCACATGTCAGTCAGTCAGTTGATAATATGTTGGTTGGTCAGTCAGTATGTTAATCAGTTGATCATGTGTTAGTTGTATGCATATGTTAGTTGGTTAACTGTCATTGTTTGTTGGTTAGTTGTATGACAGTCATATGTTGATCAGTCAGTTGGTTATGTGTTGTTCAATTGTATGGCAGTCAGTCCTTCAGATGTTGGTTAGCTTTTGGTCAGTCGCTCAGTTTCTTTCCACACATTATAAACAACCTCAGTGTTCACAGTCCAAGTTGCTGGGACTGAGCAAGGGTGGAGATATTTACAGGCTTGTGCAGCACTGCTGATAATGAGAGAGATTGCTGAGCCAGATATTTCTCCTGATACACCCAAGCCTGTGTTTATTCTATCATGGACTTCAAACCTATTATGTCTCCAAACCTATTAATGGTGTTACAGCATGAATTCATTGACTGTAGAGAATGCAGAGCCTGGCTGTGGTTGGTTATACAGAAAAACAATGAGATTTTTGAATTGAATGTGTTGAGGGAAGGAGAGTAAGGACAGACACAATGAGGATTGAATTTCAATGCAGGTTGTTGCATAGATTAGATTCTCCTGCATATAGAACATATAGAAGTGATCTAATTTACGTATTTAAGATGATTAAAGGATTCAGTAGGGTAGATAGAGAGAAATTATTATTTCTGGTAGGGAGTCCAGACCTGGGAGCATAACCTTAACATTAGAGCTGGTTTGTTCAGGAATGATGTCAGGAAGCAAAGTGTAGTGGAAATCTGGGACTCTCCCCTCAAAAAGCTGTTGAGGATGAAAATGTCAATATTGTGACATAATGTCAAAATTGAAAATGTCAATATTGTGATTGCTAGATTTTTGTTGGGTAAGGAAATTTATTTTAACTTTGAACATCCGATGATTTATTTAAAGTAGATTATGGATTGCATGATCAAATGAGCCTAATAATATGCCATATAACCATAATACATAGAAGAAATGGTGGTTTAACTGCAAGATCACTTTTTGTTCTGAGAATCCAGTAAATCTCTAGCTTCATTGATCTTGGATGCAAGGTGAACCACCTTTGTCTTTAGACTGTGGGAGGAAACCCACGCAGACACGGGGAGAAAGTGCAAACTCCACACAGACCACACACCCGAGGCTGGAATCGAACCCAGGTCCCTGGCACTGTGAGGCAGCAGTGCTAACCACTGTGCCACCATAACGGTCACTATCATATCTACCTCCGTGACCTCCTCTGGCAGCGAGTTCTAGGCACCCACCATCCTCTCTGTTCAAATAAACATGACTCGTACATCTCCTTTAAACCTTGCCCCTTGCACCCAAAACCATGCCCCTAGAAGTTGCCTCAAATTGAGTGGAGGATTGACAGGTGCTCACTTCTTGACTCCAGCCGACAATGCTGTTGCTGACAGCCTGCATCTCCCCTTTCCTGGACAGCTCCGCACCTGCTCTGCAAAGGGGGTGAGGACCCGGAGATGTGGCTCACCACCCCTGTCTTCACCCTCTCTCTGGTGTTATTGTCAGTCTTCTCCTGTGGAGACAGAAGGAGCCATGAAAGAAATGATGGCGTTACTCCTGCAGAGTATCAGGTGATGGCCCTTAGAGGGCAAGTGCAATGCTACTCTTGGGGGGGCATAGGAAGAAGAGGGTGGGGTGGATCAGTGCCTCTATGATTGGGGTCAGGGGCTGGAATGCGGGGTGCTAGGGATGGGAGGATCTGGGGGCGATTTGGGGGAAGATGCCAGATGCGTTGAAGCAATCACCCTTGCTGCCCGGATGAGGTCATTGACCTTCTTGCAGCTCCGCTTCCCTGTTCTGGGGGCCAGTGCTACAGCACTGACCGAGGCAGCAACTGCCTCCCAGGCCACATTGCCATCAGTCTCCCTGGGTCTGTGTCCTCCTGGGGGGGAAGAAGGTATCCCACCTCACCTCTGCAGCATCCAGCAGCCTCCCGAGGTCGCTCTCAGTAAATCGGGGGGGCTGGTCATGTGGTCATTTTTTCTTGCACTGCCTGCCTGTCCATCCATGGGGTTTTTAATGGAGCTGCCGCTCGTTAGGGCAGATCAGCTGCAGGCAGTTTGGCAGAGCATTCCAGCAAATCATATGCAGTTTGCTTGTTAGCATTGAGAGGAAGGCAAGTGAGCACTTACAGGGGTGCTGGTGGTGAGGAGAGGAGGTGGGTGGGGGGGGGGGGGGTGTGGGAGGGAAGAAGAGGGTGGGGTGGATCAGTGCCTCTATGATTGGGACAGGGGGAGAGAGAGAGGGAGGTGCCATACAGCCATCAGAATCAGGAGGAGATGGGGGCCTTGTGCAGGAGGGTCCAGGGTGGGGAGGAGGGGGGGTCACTCTGCCTAGATCGGTGTGGGGAAGGGGGATTTCTCTGCCTGAGATTGCCCAGGGGGGAAGGGGGAGGGGGGATCTCTCTGCCTGATATCGGTGGGGCGGGGAGGGGGGGGGAGGTGGGAGGGAGGGTCCGCTGCCGCTCTGCTTGAGATAAATGGGGGGGGGAAGGAGGAGGGGGGTATCGCTCTGCTTGAGATCAGTGGACGGAAGGGGGGGGGGCGCTGCTACTCTGCCTGAGGTCAGTGCGGAGGGGGGGGGGGGGGAAAGAGGGTCTGCTGCCGCTCTGCCTGAGATACGTGGTGGGGTAGGGGGAGGGGGGTATCACTCTGCCTGAGATCAGTGGGGGGAAGGGAGGGGGCTGTGATCGGTCTGGTTGGTGGGGGTTGGGGGGAAAAGGAGGTCAGTAATGTTGTAGGGATGGGACAATGTCTGTGGGGCCAGGGGGAGGCTTTATCTGACCCAGATGTGGCAGGGGAGCAGCATTCTATCATTTTTTTTGTGCATGCGCAGTTGGAGGCCCCGATCGAAGCTGCCTGGTTTCGGGCGCGATAAGCCCCGCCCACAGGCTTCTGCAGCGAGATTCCGAATCAGTGATATTTTTGGAGGCAGAGTGCACATGTGGGCACCTCAGAACGGGCCCAAAAGTCAGATCTCAAACACTCCCAGTTTCAAGTCTGCCCAGCACTTAGAATCAAAATGGTAAAATAGGGCCCACTGTCTCTGAAATTTTGGAGCAGTCTGTTTCTGGCCACAAGAGGCAGTGGGTGGGGCTTAACTTGCCAGACAGCCTGAAGCTCAGATCAGAGCCAAAAACTGCACATGTGCAGAAAAAATGAAAAGTAAAGCAGCTCACTTGACAGAACCCTCCCAGGCCAGATACAGCCTCCCCTTCCCCCCCACGGACATCGGAGCCCCCCCCCCCCCCAACATTACTGACCCCCCCCCCCCTACACCCCTACCCTCCCTCCATCGGACCTACTTGCACATGGCCCCCACATTACCCCCTTGCCCTGATGGCTGCCTGACATGCCCCTCTCTCTCTCCCCTACCCCCGATCACCAAGGAGGCACAAATTCCACCCTCCACGCCCCCCCACCCAACCACTCCCCACTCCCCATCACTCCCCACAGCCCACACCCCATCAGCACATCTGCAAGTGTTGACTTGTGTTCCCCTCCATGATAACAAGTCAAACTGCATTAAACTTGCTGGAATGCTTTAATAGACACTTGACTCACCCAGGTTGCCTGCAGCTGAATTGCCTTAACAGGTCCATAAAAACCCCAAGGATGGACAAATAGGCAGGCAGTGCAGGAAAAAAATGGCCTCCAAAACTCAGTAACCAGATTTTTCATGACTTCTTCTGCCCCACAGGAGAAGAATACCCACAACCACCGGAAGAGGGCGAAGGTAGGGGGTGGTAAGCCTGACCTCTGAGTCCTCACCCCCTTTGAGGGGCTGGAACTTGTGGGAGACAAGGGGATATGGGCCATCAGTGACAGCATTGGTTGGGCTGGAGCATAGGAGGAACCACCTGCCAATCCTCCACTTTATTGGGAAATGTCAAGTAAGTCAAATGCAGCCCAGATTCATCTCCCTCCCTTGCACTTAACCTTGTGCCCTGTGTTGCAGGAAGGGACCACAATGCGCCTGGGCCATCTGGCATCTCGGCCCCCACTGCTGCTCCCACCCATCCTGCCCCTGACAGCTCAGAGGACTCCTCGGAGGAAGCCGGTGAAGGGGCCTCCAGGGCCAGTACCAGTTTGGCGTCATCTTCCACCTCACAATTCACCATCCCAGAGACCCTCACATCGGTGGGTCAAGTTAGTGGCGAGACATCTGGGTCACTCTTTGGTATGCACGACACATCTGCTGATGTCCATCAGGTGGAGGAGGGAACGTCTGAGGCCTCTGGCATGTGGGGGCCTGCCAGAGGCAAGGACTCAGCTGGCCCCAGGTTACATGCTGGGCCTTGTTGTGGGAAAATTGCCACTGGAGTCAGACTGGAGGTTCAACAATACAGTTTTATTTAACGAAGCTTTGTGGAGAAAGGCACTGGCACTCCGCAGTACTTTAGGCAGCTACCTTCTCTCAATGATACAATAGGAGTGGTTCATTTTTATACTTTTCAGACAATGGATAGTCTGGACATTAGCCATTTAACACATCGCTATAGCTGAGTAGGATCGATAGTTTAACACATCGTTACAACCAGACATATACAGACATTGGCTTTTAACATCGCATTGTTTCATAGAATGGATACATTTCCTCCTTCAGTGACTATCAATGACTTAGTTTTGGTCTATACATATAGTAATTGGTTTTCCTGCATTTATGTATTCCCGTTCCCATTTTTGGCTAATCTCTTTATCAGTCCTTATTGTCCTAGATCTGTCCTTATCTTAAAAGTGCCTCAAGCCCTTACTGGTTTCCTGCAGTATCTGATTCCTGCGTGTTTAACTTTAAATAACTATCTGTCCTGCATGTTTTAATTTCAAGTAGCTGTCTGCACTAAAAGTCAGTGCCTGCTTAATGTCTCTTTCCCAGGTAACCTTTTTATGTGCCAGGCAGCCATTTTATGTGTTAGGTTTCCATCTTTATGTTTTTCCCCACTTCAAGCCTCTATGATCACTTTTCGCTCAGCTGCTGGAGATGCAGCAACAGAGCCAGGAAATGCAGGAGGGGATGATGGACCGACTGAGAGGCTGTTGGGAGGAGTCCCAAAGCTTTCAGGTGGCCCAGTTTTTGCGTGCCATGCGTGGTTCCCAGGCCAGCACTGCAAGGTGGCTCCACGGTGGGAAGTCTGGGGCAGTTTCACTATGAGTGGCAGGTTCCAAGCCATGGCCGAGTCACAGCAGGCCATGCGGATTCCCAGAGGGCCACAGCCCAAGTCACATCAGGCCACATCTGAGGGCCTCAACAGGCTTCGCGGGATTCTGTGGCCCACAGGTGAGAGACCATTGACAGGTGGCCCCCGACTCAGGTGGCCATCGCAGAGGGCTCGAGCACCATGGAAAGGACAGAGATGGTTCTCCAGGACTGGCAGGGCCAGGTGATGCAGGAGACTGTGGCTGTGGCTACACCATCTGACTCCCCCCTTCCTGACACTGGGGCATCTCAGGGGCAGCGGGATGAAGAGTGTGTCATGAAAACATCCCAGACACCTGGAAGCTGGCCACCACCCTCAATGTTCAGGGCCTCCAGAGGACGCCTGCCATGTGCATCACAAGCAACGGGGCAAGGTAGGCAGCTGACCCCCCCCCACCTCCAATATACATTCTGGGGCGATACTGAGATGTATGCCCCGTAAAGTTACAAAGTTGTAGTTGCTCTAAGATGGCATGAGTGAAGGGCTACACTAGTTAGATAGATCTTTAAGAACCTTAACGTTTTCCGTTCACACGTTTTTATGTTAGAACTTCCTATTTGAACACCTTTACTGTAATCATTAAATGTTTTTTCACTCCTACTCATGACTAATTTGTCTCAGTTTGCCTCGAACAGGAATCCTCTTCCATTGATGATCGCCGGAGGGATGCTTTATGTTGATAACAGCTGGGGAGGCCTTCCTCCTCCCATGGGGTTCCTGTGGGCCACTGGTTCACTCCATGTGTCACTGAGAAAATGAAGTCGTTGGTTCCCCAGAACCCACGAATGATTCCCTCCCCCACCCCACCCGCCCCAGGGCCCTGTATGGGGGTTTCAGATCCCTTACCCACTACACAGACGTGGGCCCAGGTGCCAGTGTGCATGCGGAGCTCAAGTAGGAGTCACCCCACTAGTTTGCACCAGGGCATCATCATAATGGTGCTTAGCAAACCGCCATCACCCACCTGCCCGTCAAAGAAACTTGCTAACACGGTGTACCCAGGCCCACCACTCTGTTGTGACGATTTTGCAAGAGATGGAAGGACTTTGGGGAGGGGGGGAAATGGAACCCACAGACACAGGCCCCTAGCAATTGAACCGCCTGGTGATCAGGTCTCCCCTAGCCATCCTCGCATGCCTTATTTGAGCTTCCAACCCTCCAGCACCTGGTGGTATTGCCCGGCGTGCTCTTCCTTTTCTTCTTCCTCCTCCTCCTGCTGGGCGGCCTCCTTCCCAGCGATGCCCGGCTGGTCGGCCTCCATGTCCTCCTCCTCCTCCTCCAATAGGTCACCTCTCTGCTGTGACAGGTTTTGCAGGGCACAGCACACCACCACAATGCGGGAAGTGATCAGAGGTGTATTGTAGGGCCCCGCCAGAGCGGTCCAGGCACCAGAATTGCATTTTGAGGAGCCCTATGCACCTCTTCGCTATCACGCAGGTGGATCCAGATGGAGATGTGGAGGGGGACAGAACTATGACTGATAGCCAGGTCAGGTTGCGACATAGAAGTGAGCATCCACCAATCCTTCGTGCGTATGACATATCTCTGGTAAGTTGTCCAGATATCTGTCCCTCCTTTGCTGCAGGAAATGACCCTGATGCACTGGGCCCGTCTGGCATTGCCACCTTGCCTGCTGCTCCCACCGAGACACCCCATGACAGCTCAGAGGAAACCTCGGAAGAAGGCCCCAAGGAAACATCCGACGCCAGCACCAGTCAATCGGCACAGACTTCCAGCACCAATCCACCAGAGCAGATACTATCATCTCGGTGGGACAAGTTAGTGGTGAGGCTTCTCGCCCGCTCTCTGGTGTGCACAACACAACCATTGATGTACATTGGGTGGAGGTGGAAACGTCTGAGGCCTCTGGCATGTGAAAGCTTGCCGGAGGCAAGGATTCTGCTGGCTCCACGCCAGATGCTAGGCCACTGCGATTAGCTTTCCCTAAGCTACTGGAGATGCAGCAGCAGAGCTGGGGAATGCAGGAGGGGCTGTCAGCAACACTGCAACAACTTCAGGGATGTTAGGAGGAGTTCGATAGCTTTCAGGTGCAGGAAATGGTGCCGGGACAGCATGATATCCAGGCCAACCTTGCAAGAGTGGTGTCTGCAGTTGAAAGCCTGGAGCAGGAAGTAATCGCCATGGGTGGTAGTTTTCAAGGCATGGCTGAGTCCCTGCAGGCCATTCTCAAATCACAGCAGGCCATGGCTGAGGGCCTTGAGAGCATCCTGGAGACACAGCAGGCCATGGCTGAGGGACTTGGGAGCATCCTGGAGACACAGCAGGCCATGGCTGAGACACAGCGGGACATGGCTGTGGGCCTTGAGAGCATGGTGCAGTCACAGTGGGCCATGGCTGAGGGGCTGCAGACCTTGACCCGGTCTCAGAGGGCCATTACCGAGGGCTTGTACACCATAGGGTGAATGCACTTGGGCCTAAAGGTCAGGGCCAGGTGATGTCGTCCCATGGAGTGACCCAGGGGCCCATTGGCACCCAGAGGTAGGAGGAAGGGCTGGAGCCTGTGCCAGGGCCTTCCATCCAGGAGACTCCAGCAATCGCAAAACCTTTCAACTCTTCACTTCCTGACACTGGTGCATCTTTAGGGCAGTGGGATGAACAGAGTGGCACAGATACGTCCGTGCCACCAGATCCCAGCCCTCCAGGGGAATGCTCGCCAAGGGCATCACAGGCCACGGGGCATGGAACGCAGCTGACCGTCTCCCTGGAGGACACCTCGGCGTAGCGGTAGGCTACATTAGATTAGGAATAAGATTAGACCAAGAGGGCGCGGTTGAAGGACTGCACGCGCTAGATTTAGGGAAATAGGCACAGTTAACAATCACATCCACCTGTTTTACAGCACTGTAAACTATCAACACTTCATGTTATTGCACTGTTAATTTCATCACTAAATGTTACTGTACCCCACTGGGATGACCGTACCCCAACTGGATCCAGAGCGGTTCCAAGCATCATTCTGTGCAGGAGAGGCCCTTCGGCCCACCCAGTATACGATCGTCATATCCCAGTGCCAATGGCACACCCCTGACTGGCGTGGTATGCCAGGTGTTCACAACAAATTGTGCCAGCTGTTGGTGCCCTGCAGGCCCACTGTGTCGTGCAACCTCAGCATTCTCCACACCACCACCCCCCCCCCCCCCCCCCCCCCACCACCCCCCAGAGCATTGCTGTGGATGGAGGTGCACCCGACCCCCACTCAGACATGGGCCCAGGCGCCAGTGTGCATGCAAAGAGCATGTAGGAGTCAGACTTGTTTTGCATCAGGGCACCATCACATTGTCCTGCATAGCGAGTTGTCATCACTCTTCTGCCGAGAACAGTAACTTGCTACCACAGCCTACCCAGACCCATCAGCCTGGTGTTATATCAAAGGGACCCATGGTGTGGGAGTGTGGACCAAGGTTGGGGTGGAGGGGTTGGGGTTTGCAGGCTAACGGGAGGAGGGGTGGGTATGTTGCTGGTACACTGCACACCCCCTAGTCAGAGAACTTTGTGGTCCCTCGCCGCCCTGCCCTGCCGGACCCTTGCTGCCGCATGTCCCCCATCCACCTTATCCTCATCGGCCTCATCCTTCTTGTCCTTCTCCACCTGGGCTCCCTCCTCCTTAGGGGTGTCTGCCTGGTCACCCTCCTTCTCCTCCGTGAAGTGCACAGTTGACAATCACGGGAGACTGTTGGGGGCTGTACTGGAGGGCCCTGCTTGAGCGATCCAGGCAGCGGAACCACATCTTTAGGAGCCCAATGCACTGCTCGACGATGGCCTCTGCACTGACATCATCATCCAAGTCATTAGTGTATAGTTCCTTTTCCTCAGGAGCCATCCCGGCAGCCTGGGCTGAGGGGTGATCTTATCGAGGTCCAGGGATGTCAGAGCTCTGCAAAATGAAGCTGTCGTGCATGGTCCCTGAGCATGAAGTTCATAGAACATTGAACATAGAACAGTACAGCACAGAACAGGCCCTTCAGCCCACGATGTTGTGCCGAGCTTTATCTGAAACCAAGATCAAGCTATCCCACTCCCTATCATCCTGGTCTGCTCCATGTGCCTATCCAATAACCGCTTAAATGTTCCTAAAGTGTCTGACTCCACTATCACTGCAGGCAGTCCATTCCACACCCCAACCACTCTCTGCGTAAAGAACCTACCTCTGATATCCGTCCTGTATCTCCCACCACGAACCCTATAGTTATGCCCCCTTGTAATAGCTCCATCCACCCGAGGAAATAGTCTTTGAACGTTCACTCTATCTATCCCCTTCATCATTTTATACACCTCTATTAAGTCTCCCCTCAGCCTCCTCCGCTCCAGAGAGAACAGCCCTAGCTCCCTCAACCTTTCCTCATATGACCTACCCTCCAAACCAGGCAGCATCCTGGTAAATCTCCTCTGCACTCTTTCCAGCGCTTCCACATCCTTCTTATAGTGAGGTGACCAGAACTGCACACAATATTCCAAATGTGGTCTCACCAAGGTCCTGTACAGTTGCAGCATAACCCCACGGCTCTTAAACTCCAACCCCCTGTTAATAAAAGCTAACACACTATATGCCTTCTTCACAGCTCTATCCACTTGAGTGGCAACCTTTAGAGATCTGTGGATATGGACCCCAAGATCTCTCTGTTCCTCCACAGTCTTCAGAACCCTACCTTTGACCCTGTAATCCACATTTAAATTTGTCCTACCAAAATGAATCACCTCACATTTAACAGGGTTAAACTCCATTTGCCATTTTTCAGCCCAGCTTTGCATCCTATCTATGTCTCTTTGCAGCCTACAACAGCCCTCCACCTCATCCACTACTCCACCAATCTTGGTGTCATCAGCAAATTTACTGATCCACCCTTCAGCCCCCTCCTCTAAGTCATTAATAAAAATCACAAAGAGCAGAGGACCAAGCACCGATCCCTGCGGCACACCGCTAGCAACCTGCCTCCAATCCGAAAATTTTCCATCCACCACCACCCTCTGTCTTCGGTCAGACAGCCAGTTACCTATCCAATCGGCCAACTTTCCCTCTATCCCACACCTCCTCACTTTCATCATAAGCCGACCATGGGGGACCTTATCAAACGCCTTACTAAAATCCATGTATATGACATCAACTGCCCTACCTTCATCAACACACTTAGTTACCTCCTCAAAAAATTCTATCAAATTTGTGAGGCACGACTTGCCCTTCACGAATCCGTGCTGACTATCTCGGATTAATCCGCATCTTTCTAAATGGTCGTAAATCCCATCCCTAAGGACCCTTTCCATCAATTTACCAACCACCGAAGTAAGACTAACCGGTCTATAATTACCAGGGTCATTTCTATTCCCTTTCTTAAACAGAGGAACAACATTTGCCATTCTCCAGTCCTCTGGCACCATCCCCGTGGACAGCGAGGACCCAAAGATCAACGCCAAAGGCTCTGTAATCTCATCCCTTGCCTCCCACAGAATCCTAGGATACATTTCATCAGGCCCAGGGGACTTATCGACCTTCAGTTTATTCAAAACTGCCAAGACATCCTCCCTCCGAACATCTATTTCCTCCAGCCTATTAGCCTGTAACACCTTCTCTTCCTCAAAAACATGGCCCCTCTCCTTGGTGAACACTGAAGAAAAGTATTCATTCACCACCTCGCCTATCTCTACTGCCTCCATACACAAGTTCCCACTACTGTCCTTGACCGGCCCTAACCTCACCCTGGTCATTCTTTTATTCCTCACATAAGAGTAAAAAGCCTTGGGGTTTTCCTTGATCCGACCCGCCAAGGACTTCTCATGTCCCCTCCTAGCTCTCCTAAGCCCCTTTTTCAGCTCATTCCTTGCTAACTTGTTACCCTCAATCGAGCCATCTGAACCTTGTTTCCTCATCCCTACATAAGCTTCCCTCTTCCTTTTCACAAGACATTCCACCTCTTTCGTGAACCATGGTTCCCTCACTCGGCCATTTCCTCCCTGCCTGACAGGAACATACCTATCAAGGACATCCAGTATTTGTTCCTTGAAAAAGTTCCACTTTTCATTAGTTCCTTTCTCTGACAGTTTCTGTTCCCAACTTATGCCCCCTAATTCTTGCCTAATCGCATCATAATTACCCCTCCCCCAATTGTAAACCTTGCCCTGCCGTACGGCCCTATCCCTCTCCATTGCAATAACAAAAGACACCGAATTGTGGTCACTATCTCCAAATTGCTCTCCCACAACCAAATCTAACACTTGGCCCGGTTCATTTCCCAGTACCAAATCCAATGTGGCCTCACCTCTAGTCGGCCCATATTTTCTAAACGGTGACAAAATTCATAATGCTAAAGTGCAAAGGGACTTGGGAGTCCTAGTCCAGGATTCTCTAAAGGTAAACTTGCAGGTTGAGTCCGTAATTAAGAAAGCAAATGTAATGTTGTCATTTATCTCAAGAGGCTTGGAATACAAAAGCAGGGATGTACTTCTGAGGCTTTATAAAGCACTGGTTAGGCCCCATTTGGAGTACTGTGAGCAATTTTGGGCCCCACACCTCAGGAAGGACATACTGGCACTGGAGCGGGTCCAGCGGAGATTCACACGGATGATCCCAGGAATGGTAGGCCTGACATACGATGAACGTCTGAGGATCGTGGGATTATATTCATTGGAGTTTAGGAGGTTGAGGGGAGATCTGATAGAAACTTACAAGATAATGAACGGCTTAGATAGGATGGACGTAGGGAAGTTGTTTCCATTAACAGGGGAGACTAGGACGCGGGGGCACAGCCTTAGAATAAAAGGGAGTCACTTTAGAACAGAGATGAGGAGAAATTTCTTCAGCCAGAGAGTGGTGGGTCTGTGGAATTCATTGCCACAGAGGGCTGTGGAGGCCGAGACGTTGAGCGTCTTCAAGACAGAAATTGATAAATTCTTGATTTCTCGAGGAATTAAGGGCTATGGGGAGAGAGCGGGTAAATGGAGTTGAAATCAACCATGATTGAATGGTGGAGTGGACTCGATGGGCCGAATGGCCTTACTTCCGCTCCTATGTCTTATGGTCTTATGGTCATCCACATATTGTGTCAGGAAACCCTCCCGCACACACTGCACAAAAACTGCCCCATCCAAACTATTTGACCTACAAAGGTTCCAATCAATATTTGGAAAGTTAAAGTCCCCCATGACAACTACCCTGTGACCCCCACACATATCCATAATCTGCTTAGCAATTTCTTCCTCCACATCTCTATTACTATTTGGGGGCCTATAGTAAACTCCTAGCAACGTGACCGCTCCTTTCCTATTTCTAACTTCAGCCCATATTACCTCAGTGTGCAGATCCCCCACGAAGTGCCTTTCCGCAGCCGTTAAACTATCCTTGATTAACAATGCCACTCCTCCACCTCTTTTACCAGCTTCCCTACACTTAGTGAAACATCTATACCCCGGAACGTCCACCAACCATTCCTGTCCTTGTTCTACCCACGTCTCCGTAATGGCCACAACATCGTAGTCCCAAGTACCAATCCACGCCCCAAGTTCATCTACCTTGTTCCGGATGCTCCTTGCATTGAAGTAGACACACTTCAACCCACCTTCCTGTCTACCAGTACCCACCCTTGACCCTGATACCTTCCCCAATACCTCACCACCCTCACTGACTTCTGGACTACAACTCCCTTTCCCACTCCCCTGACAAATTAGTTTAAACCCCCCTGAAGAGCTGTAACAAATTTCCCTCCGAGGATATTGGTGCCCCTCTGGTTCAGGTGCACCCCGTCCTGTTTGTACAGGTCCCACCTTCCCCAGAACGTGTTCCAATTATCCACGTATCTGAAACCCTCCCTCCTACACCATCCCTGCAACCACATATTTAACTGCACTCTCTCCCTGTTCCTCAACTCGCTATCACGTGGTACCGGCAACGTACCAGAGATGACCACATGTTTCGTCTTGGCTCTCAGCTTCCAGCCCAGCTCCAGAAATTCCTGCTTTAAATCCCCGTCCCTTCTCTTACCTATGTCATTGGTACCAATGTGCACCACGACTTATGACTGTTTCCCCTCCCCCTTCAGAATCTGGAAAACACGGTCTGAGACATCACGGACCTTGGCATCCGGTAGGCAACATACCATCCGTGAGTCTCTTTTGCTGCCACAGAACCTCCTATCTATCCCTCTAACTAACGAGTCCCCAATAACTATCGCCCTCCAGCTCTCCCCCTTTCCCTCCCGAGCCACAGAGACGGACACAGTGCTGGAGATCCTCTCACTGCGGCTCCCCACTGGTATGTCATCCCCCTCAACCGTATCCAAAGCGGAATACTTGTTGCTAAGGGGAACGACCACCGGGGATCCCTGCACGGACTGCTTCCTCCCAGCCCCTCTCACCGTCACCCATCTGTTTTCAATCCTCGGAGTAACTGTATTCCTAAAGCTTGTGTCTATGGCCATCTCTGCGTCCCTGATGATCCTAAGTTCATCCAACTCCAGCTCCAGTTCCCTAACACGGTTTTGGAGGAGCTGCAGATGGGTGCACTTCCCACAGGTGTAATCAGTAGGGACACTGTCGTCGTCCCTCACCTCAAACATCGTGCAAGAGGAACATTGCACTGCCTGCACACCCATCCCCTCTAGATACCTTGCCAGTACCAGGTAGAAAGTGCAAAAATGAATTCAACTCACCCCTATTCATTCTGTGGTCTCAGACTATCTGAACATTCAGGTGTAAGCGGACACAAATGTCTGTGATTCCTTAGATAAATATTTCTCAGAATTAAATCAAATAAATGAAACAGGACAAAGCAGCACCCAGGCACAAAGTGTGAACAGACAAGCAGGTCTTTTAAAATGCAGAAACAAAGCTGACAAAAGGACTCAGGAACTCACATTAGCATTTAATTAAATTGGCTCCAAGGATATCAGGAAGCCCTTATCAAACACTTCAGAAGGTCTCTGAGACCTGGAAGACTTCCTGATATCCAATTAAACACCTATTGTCTAAGAAACTCCGGAGATCTCAGACAATTATCACCTCCCTAGACTGGGCAATCACCAGACTTAATACATCAACTCCGCACCTAAAAACCCATTAAACAGGATGACCATATCAGAACACCATAAACAAACCATTTACACATCAACCACAGAATGGTCAGAGTCAAATACTGTAAACAAACATTAACATCTGAATCATACAACGTGTCAGAGTTTGAGTATAACTGTAGCCCATTGCGGCGGCCTTTCAGAGTGCTTTCGGGACAGTGCTGTTTGTGTGTCCTGATTGCACCGCCATCGACGTTAATAAAGCTGTTGAACCTGACTCTGAGTCCGAAGTGGTCGTGTTCGCCCACTCGCGCTAACACAGGGAATGGAACCCCTTCCTGTTTACAAACCGTGGTGCCTGATGTTTTGGGGACTACAGGGTTACGTGTGCACAATCGACTGCCCCCTACACATTAGGCATCTCAGCAATTGCAACAAAGCCTGCAGCCCAAGCTTCCTGTTGGGCTTGGCCAATATTGAAATGGATGGACTGGCCAGTCCGTGCGAACAGGGCATCCGTCACCTCGCGGATACACTTGTGAACCGAGGACTGGGAAATCACACAGAGGTCCCCGTTGGCAGCCTGAAAGGACCCAGTGGCATAAAAGTTGAGGGCTGCTGTGACCTTCACCACCACCGGGAGTAGATTTCCCCCTGTACCACAGGGTGCCAAGTTTGAGCTGACACAGGTGCCGCACTGTCTCCTTGCTGAGCTGGAGCCTGCGGCATAACATGCTGTTGGTCAGCTCTTCAAAGGACACGCATGTCCTGAATTGTCTGTCTCCTCTGTGCCCTGGCCCCACCTCGGGCCGATGGGCACCCGCCTCCTGCCCCTGACTGGTGGTTCCCTTCCTCCTGCTGTAGCCTCTGTCCCGGGCTTGCAGTGATCCGATGTCTGCCTCCTCCTTCTCCGGAGCCACAAGAATGACCGCCGGGTCTATTGGCTCCATGCCGAAATCCATCTCTGCTCTGGGGAGGGGGTGAGAGAGAGAGAGAGAGAAATTCCATGAGGTTCTCCATCACGGGATACACATGCCCTCCCAGCAACCTGTGTCCCCATGAGTGTGGATGGTGGCACACCGACACCATTGCCGGTGCCATGTGCCACCTCTCAAGTTTGGGACCGTCACTGCACCCTTGCTGTGGGGAGCACGGAGAGCATATGGGTGGCTGTGCGGGGGTCCCACTGGGAACCCTTAAAGCATAGACATGGGTGCACCCACCGGAATGTCTGGTGCAGTGGCTTCCAGGAATTGCTAACAATTCATACAGAAGGGTGATTATCACAGGATGGGTTCCCATCGAGGGCAGCGCTGCAGAGTCCATGCTGTGTGAGGAGCTGTGTTAACACCTGCAGAGCCCTCTTGCTTGGGGCAGCAGCTAACAGAGCTGTTTCCTGTCACTGTTAGTGCGGTCACTGAGATGGAATGTCAGCAGTCAGCCAGAAAGCCTGTGTTGCTGACAGATGGAGGGTGCCATGGCAACAGCACTGGGTTGGTGGCAGCCGTCATAAGCGACCCCTCCGGGTTCACTCAGTAGCCAGGGGGCATGTGCTCAACACCAGGACCCAGCCAATGCTGACCCTCGAGCTCTGGACCCCAAGACCAGCACATACCTCCCCACCACCCAAACACCAGCACACGAGCCGCGCCATCCCACCCCACCACGCACCATGGCCATGGCTGAGACCCCCCACCCTCCGCATCCTGTAGATTAGCAGTCAGTGAAACTTAGCACCTTGTTCCCCTTCGCTACTACTGCACCACTTTTATATAACAGGTGTTTTCCTCACCGGCATGATGTCTCGCTGACAAGGTCATTAAGGTAAGTGAGAGGGAATGATTGCGAGTAGACCGTGTTAATCCTATTAGGATGCATGCATATGTATGCAAATTGATGTTTCACCCTTTTTGTTCACGCTCCTCATCACGCCTGGCATGATGGGAATCGGCAGGAAAACGGGTGTAATTCTCGGTTTTTGGCTTCTCAAGCAATGTTACGACCTCACCACACTGATCTATGGGTGTAACAAGGTCATAAGATCGCACCCTTCATATGGTTAGGGGAAGGTCGTTCCCCAATATCCAACCAGCGGGGAGGCTGGTGGGTGTCTGGAACGAGCTGCCAGAGGTAGTAGTAGAAGCAGGTACAATTTTGACTTTTAAAAAGCATTTAGACAGTTATATGGGTAAGATTGGTACAGAGGGATATGGGCCAAATGTGGGCAATTGGGACTAACTTAATGGTAAAATCTGGGCAGTAAAATCAAGTTGGGCCAAAGGGCCTGTTTCCATGCTGCAAATCTCTGACTCTATGACCTGAAACCATGAGACTTCATGGGGTCCACGAGATGAAAGATCACATAAGACCAGGCTATAGTCCAACATAGAACATAGAACATTACAGCGCAGAACAGGCCCTTCGGCCCACGATGTTGCACCGACCAGTTAAAAAAAAAACTGTGACCCTCCAACCTAAACCAATTTCTTTTCGTCCATGAACCTATCTACGGATCTCTTAAACGCCCCCAAACTAGGCGCATTTACTACTGATGCTGGCAGGGCATTCCAATCCCTCACCACCCTCTGGGTAAAGAACCTACCCCTGACATCGGTTCTATAACTACCCCCCCTCAATTTAAAGCCATGCCCCCTCGTGCTGGATTTCTCCATCAGAGGAAAAAGGCTATCACTATCCACCCTATCTAAACCTCTAATCATCTTATATGTTTCAATAAGATCCCCTCTTAGCCGCCGCCTTTCCAGCGAAAACAATCCCAAATCCCTCAGCCTCTCCTCATAGGATCTCCCCTCCATACCAGGCAACATCCTGGTAAACCTCCTCTGCACCCTCTCCAAAGCCTCCACATCCTTCCTGTAATGTGGGGACCAGAACTGCACACAGTACTCCAAGTGCGGCCGCACCAGAGTTGTGTACAGTTGCAACATAACGCTACGACTCCTAAATTCAATCCCCCTACCAATAAACGCCAAGACACCATATGCCTTCTTAACAACCTTATCTACTTGATTCCCAACTTTCAGGGATCTATGCACACATACACCTAGATCCCTCTGCTCCTCCACACTATTCAAAGTCCTCCCGTTAGCCCTATACTCAACACATCTGTTATTCCTACCAAAGTGAATTACCTCACACTTCTCCGCATTAAACTCCATCCGCCACCTCTCGGCCCAACTTTGCAACCTGTCTAAGTCTTCCTGCAAACTACGACACCCTTCCTCACTGTCTACCACACCACCGACTTTGGTGTCATCAGCAAATTTGCTAATCCACCCAACTATACCCTCATCCAGATCATTAATAAATATTACAAACAGCAGTGGCCCCAAAACAGATCCCTGAGGTACACCACTTGTAACCGCACTCCATGATGAATATTTACTATCAACCACCACCCTCTGTTTCCTATCCGCTAGCCAATTCCTGATCCAATTTCCTAGATCACCCCCAATCCCATACATCTGCATTTTCTGCAGAAGCCTACCATGGTGAACCTTATCAAACGCCTTACTAAAATCCATATATACCACGTCCACTGCCTTGCCCCCATCCACCTCCTTGGTCACTTTCTCAAAAAACTCAATAAGGTTAGTAAGGCACGACCTACCTGCCACAAAACCATGCTGACTATCACCTATCAATTCATTACTCTCCAAATAACTATAAATCCTATCCCTTATAATTTTTTCCAACATCTTGCCGACAACAGAAGTGAGACTCACCGGTCTATAATTCCCGGGGAAGTCTCTGTTCCCCTTCTTAAACAATGGGACAACATTCGCTAACCTCCAATCTTCTGGTACTATACCAGAGGCCAACGACGACCTGAAGATCAGAGCCAGAGGCTCTGCAATCACTTCTCTTGCCTCCCAGAGAATCCTTGGATAAATCCCATCCGGACCAGGGGATTTATCTATTTTCAGACCCTCCAGAATATCCTGCACATCCTCCTTATCAACTGTAATACTGTCTATTCTACTCCCTTGCAACCCAGTGTCCTCCTCAGCTATATTCATGTCCCCTTGCGTGAACACCGAAGAGAAATATTGGTTCAATGCTTCACCAATCTCCTCCGGTTCCACACATAACTTCCCTCTGCCATCTATAACTGGCCCTAAACTTGCCCTAACCAACCTTCTGTTCTTGACATACCTATAGAACGCCTTAGGATTCTCTTTAACCCTATCCGCCAAAGTCTTCTCATGTCCCCTTTTAGCCCTTCTAAGCTCGCTCTTCAACTCCCTCTTAGCCAATCTAAAGCTTTCTAGTGCACTACCCGAGTGCTCACGTCTCATCCGAACATAAGCCTCCTTTTTCTTTTTAACCAACAAAGAAACTTTTTTGGTGCACCACGGTTCCCTAGCCCTACCAATTCCTCCTTGCCTGACAGGGACATACCTATCACAGACTCGCAGTAGCTGCTCCTTGAAAAAACTCCACATGTCGGACGTTCCCAGTCCCTGTAATCTCCTAGTCCAACCTATGTTTCCTAATTCTCTCCTAATAGCCTCATAATTACCCTTCCCCCAGCTAAAACCATTGGCCCGAGGTTCATGCCTATCCCTTTCCATCACTAAGGTGAACGTAACCGAATTGTGGTCACTATCACCAAAATGCACACCAACTTCCAAGTCTAGCACCTGGTCTGGCTCATTTCCCAGCACCAGATCCAATATAGCCTCACCTCTAGTTGGCCTGTCTACATACTGAGTCAAAAAACCTTCCTGCACGCTTTGAACAAAAACTGACCCCTCTAACGAGCTAGAGCTATAACAATTCCAGTCAATATTAGTCAAGTTAAAATCCCCCATAACAATTGCCCTATTACTTTCACTCCTAAGCAGGATTGACTCCGCAATCCTTTCCTCAACCTCTCTAGAACTTTTAGGAGGTCTATAAAAGACTCCCAACAGGGTGACCTCTCCTCTCCTATTTCTAATCTCCGCCCATACTACCTCAACAGATAAGTCCTCATCAAACCTCCTCTCTGACACTGTGATACAATCTCTGACCAATAATGCTACCCCTCCCCCTCTTCTACCTCCTTCCCTACTTCGACTAAAACATTTGAACCCCGGGACCTGCAGCATCCATTCCTGCCCCTGCTCTATCCATGTCTCTGAAATAGCCACAACATCGAAGTCCCAGGTACTGATCCACGCTGCAAGTTCACCCACTTTATTGCGAATACTCCTGGCATTGAAGTATACACATTTCAAACCCTGCTCCACCCCACCTCTGCAATGCCGTGCATTGCAGTCCCCATCCATGCATCCCTCACTTTCAGCCCCACTACTCAGGATCCCTCCCCCCCCCCGAATCAGTTTAAACCTCCCTGCATGGCCTTAGCAAATTTACCCCCCAGGATATTGGTCCCCTTCTGATTAAGGTGTAGACCATCCTTCTCATAGAGGTCACACCTTCCCCAGTACGAGCCCCAATTGCTTAAGTACCTGAACCCCTCCCTCCTGCACCATCCCCTCAGCCATGAATTCAAACCTTCCCTCTCCCTATTCCTCTCTAAACTATCCCGTGGTACAGGCAAGAGTCCAGAGATAACCACTCTGTCAGTCTTGGCCTTTAGTTTCCACCCCAACTCCATAAATCCCTGCCTAATATCCCCTTCCCCTATCCTCCCTATGTCGTGTGTCCCCACATGTACAATAACTTGTGGTTTATCTCCCTCCCCCCTAAGAGTCCTGAATACCCTGTCAGACACATCCCGGACCCCAGCCCCTGGTAGGCAACACACCAACCCTGAGTCCCTACCTTTAGTTCCGACCCTCCTATCTGTCTCCTTAATTGTGGAGTCCCCAATCACAAGGCCCAGTCTTTTACAGCCCCTAACCACCTGAGCTTTCTCACTCGGCTCACCCCCAGAGATCTGCTCTCTATGCTCAGTTGATTCCTCCTCAACTGTAGCCTCCAGCACCGAAAACCTATTATGGAGGGGAACCGCCCCAGGGGATTGTCTTCCCGATTGCTTCTTACCCCTCCTCCTGGCATTGACCCAAGCCTCATTTCTAGGAGTTACTATTTCTCTATAACTCCTATCAACTTCCACCTCCGCCTCCCGAATTATGCGGAGTTCCTCTACCTCCCCCTCCAGCTCCTTTACACGCTCCTCCAGAAGCTGCAATCTAATGCACTTCTTACAACTAAAATCTCCTGAAACACTACTGGATTTCCTCACCACATACATCCCACAGGAGATGCAGCATACTGCCTGAACTGCCATCAAATAAACAGGTTTATTTGAAATCACAAGCTTTCAGAGCTCTGCTCCTGCATCTTGTCCACCCCAGTCCAACACTGGCATCTCCACTTCATGAGGTTTGGAGTCGATGTTGAGGACTCCCAGGGCAACTCCCTCTCAGGACAGGAGAGTATTGAAATAATCAGGTAACAAAGGTATGGATGAGAGTATCAACAGCAGTGAGACAGGGGTAAAAATGCACAATGTTCTGATGGTGATACGAGGTCTGAAGCATTCCCATGTTGGAGACGGATGGAGAGGACAGTTATGTTTTAAACCGCTGATGGAAAGATGGGGAGTGATAGTGTACCGTAGAACCATAGAATTATAAAATGACTACAGGACAGAGGAGGCTATTCAGCCCATGTCTGTGTTTTCAGATCGTGTTTTCGAGATCCTTAAGGGGGAAGGGGACCAGCCCCAAGTTGTGATCCTCATAGGCACCAATGACATAGATAGGAAAAGGGATGGGGATGTAAGGCAGAACTTCAAGGAGTTAGGGTGGAAGCTTAGAGCTAGAACAAACAGAGTTGTTATCTCTGGTTTGTTACCCGTGCCACGTGCTAGCGAGGAGAGGAATAGGGAGAGAGAACAGTTGAACACGTGGCTACAGGAATGGTGCAGGAGGGAAGGATTCAGATACCTGGATAATTGGGGCTCATTCTGGGGTAGGTGGGACCTCTACAAACGGGATAGTCTACACCTGGACCAGAGGGGTACTGGGGGGGAAATTTGCTAATGCTCTTCGGGAGGGTTTAAACTAATTCGGCAGGGGGATGGGAACCTGGATTGTTGCTCCAGTGTACAGGAGGATGTGAGTAGTGAGGTCTTGAATAAGGTTTCAAGGTCGCAGGAGTGTACCGGCAGGCAGGTAGGTGGTTTGAGGTGTCTACTTCAACGCCAGGAGCATCCGGAATAAGGTGGGTGAACTTGCAGCATGGGTTGGTACCTGGGACTTCGATGTTGTGGCCATTTCGGAGACATGGATAGAGCAGGGACAGGAATGGTTGTTGCAGGTTCCAGGGTTTAAATGTTTCAGTAAGATCAGGGAAGGTGGTAAAAGAGGGGGAGGTGTGGCATTGTTAGTCAAGGACAGTATTACGGTGGCAGAAAGGACATTTGATGAGGACTCGTCTACTGAGGTTGTATGGGCTGAGGTTAGAAACAGGAAAGGAGAGGTCACCCTGTTGGTAGTTTTCTATAGGCCTCCGAAAAGTTCCAGAGATATAGAGGAAAGGATTGCAAAGATGCGGCACGGTAGCACAGTGGTTAGCACTGCTGCTTCACAGCTCCAGGGACCTGGGTTCGATTCCCGGCTTAGGTCACTGTCTGTGTGGAGTTTGCACATTCTCCTCGTGTCTGCATGGGTTTCCTCCGGGTGCTCCGGTTTCCTCCCACAGTCCAAAGATGTGCAGGTTAGGTTGATTTGGCCATGCTAAATTTGCCCCTGAGTGTCCTGGGATGCGTAGATTAGAGGGATTAGCGGGTAAAATATGTAGGGATATGGGGATAGGGCCTGGGTGGGATTATGGTCGGTGCAGACTCGATGGGCCGAATGGCCTCTTTCTGTACTGTAAGGTTTCTAGGATTTCTATGATTCTGGATAGGAGCGAAAGTAACAGGGTAGTTAGAACCATAGAAAATTACAGCTCAGAAACAGGCCTTTTGGCCCTTAGAACATAGAACATAGAAAAGCTACAGCACAAACAGGCCCTTCGGCTCACAAGTTGCACCGAACAATTTCCTCACCTTCTAGGCTCATCTATAACCCTCTATCTTACTAACCTCCATGAACCTATCCAAAAGTCTCTCAAAAGACTCAATCGAATCCGCTTCCACCACCACTACCGGCAGCCGATTCCACGCACCCACCACCCTCTGAGTGAAAAACTTACCCCTAACATCTCCTCTATACCTACTCCCCAGCATCCTAAACCTGTGGCCTCTCGTGACAACCATTTCAGCCCTGGGTAAAAACCTCTGAGAATCCACTCTATCAATACCTCTCAACATCTTATACACCTCTATCAGGTCACCTCTCCTCCTTCGTCTCTCCAAGGAGAATAGACCTAGCTCTCTCAACCTATCCTCATAAGGCATACCACTTAATCCCGGCAACATCCTCGTAAATCTCCTCTGCACCAGTTCTATGGCTTCCACATCCTTTCTGTAATGAGGTGACCAGAACTGGGCACAGTACTCCAGGTGGGGTCTGACCAGGGTCCTATACAGCTGCTGCATTATCTCCCAATTTCTAAACTCAATTCCTCTATTGATGAAGGCCAGTATTCCATACGCCTTCTTAACAACAGCCTCTACCTGCGACACCGCTTTGAGCGTCCTATGAACCCGGACCCCAAGATCCCTCTGTTCTTCCACACTGCCAAGCGTCTTACCCTTAATATTATATTCTTCCATCCTATTTGACCTGCCAAAATGAACTACCACACACTTATCTGGGTTGAAGTCCATCTGCCACTTCTCCGCCCAGTTCTTGCATCTTATCTATGTCTCGTTGCAACTGCTGACATCCCTCTACACTATCCACAACACCTCCATCCTTTGTGTCATCAGCAAACTTGCCAACCCATCCTTCCACTTCCTCATCCAGGTCATTTATAAAAATCACAAAGAGCAAGGGTCCCAGAACAGATCCCTGGGGCACCCCACTGGTGACCGACCTCCACTCTGAAAAAGACCCATCTACAACCACTCTTTGCCTTCTGTGGGCAAGCCAGTTCTGAATCCACAAAGCAACGTCCCTTTGTATCCCATGCCCCTTCACTTTCTCCATAAGCCTTGCATGGGGCACCTTATCAAACGCCTTTCTGAAATCCATATAAACCACATCTACCGCTCTTCCCCCATCTAAGTGTCCAGTCACATCTTCAAAAAACTCAATCAGACTCATAAGGCATGATCTGCCTCAGACAAAGCCGTGCTGGCTACTTCTGATCTTGTCTGTGCCGAACCATTTTTTGCCTAGTCCCACTGACCTGCACTTGGACCATATCCCTCCACACCCCTCTAATCCATGAACCCGTCCAAGTTTTTCTTAAATGTTAAAAGTGACCCCGCATTTACCACTTTATCCGGCAGCTCATTCCACACTCCCACCACTCTGTGCGTGAAGAAGCCCCCCCCAATATTCCCTTTAAACTTTTCTCCTTTCACCCTTAACCCATGCCCTCTGGTTTTTTTCTCCCCTAGCCTCAGTGGAAAGAGCCTGCTTGCATTCATTCTATCTATACCCATCAAAATCTTATACACCTCTATTAAATCTCCCCTCATTCTTCTACGCTCCAGGGAATAAAGTCCCAACCTATTCTCAGTTTCCACTTGTAGGCAGTAGGGCTGGTTTTAATACTGTTGGATTTCTCCTGTGATTTCAGCTACTTTTCTTCATTTGCTAAAATTTATTCGTTCTTTCCCACATCTTTTTAGGAAATCTGGGTTCCCTACTTCAGTCTTGAGAATATTTGTCAAATAAATACCAAAGAAAGGCACACAAGGTGGATTTATTGACTTAAGTTTAGCTAGGTACTTCTTGAAGTGGTCTTGACTTAGGTCCACTGCTTCTTCAAAAACTTTTTTCTTCCTCTCAGGCAATGCCTCAAAAGTATGATCCAGCCTATAAACTGGCACAGAGGGTTTACTGTGCTGACAATCTCCAGCACACCATTAAAATTGTTGAGCTCCTAAAAAACCTGCAAAATCTCAATAACTCGACTTAAAACAGCCAATCTCTCCTCAAAATTTTCTGCTTCCACAATGCACTTTTCAAACCACAGAGTAAGGTTTGTTGTATGACGAATCATTTTAAGTAAATTTGGAGAATTTAACTCTTTGTTTTCTTTTGTCCAGACACTTACCACAAGTTCTGATGGCTGAACAGCCCTGTAAAGGTCAGATTCTAAAAGTGTAAGTTGCCGTGCTATTTCAATTGGATGAAGAATCATAAGGTTAAATGCCTCAATTTGTCCAGGTCAACAAATGTGCCATTCAATGTGAGGTGTGGGTCCGGAAAAGTAATAGCATGGCTGATTCCATTCACTCTATCTATAGTTGTTATGGGGGACTTTAACTTTACAAATATTGACTGGAAACGCGATAGTTCGAGTACGTTAGATGGGTCAGTTTTTGTCTAATGTGTGCAGGAGGGTTTCCTGACACAGTATGTAGATAGGCCAACCAGAGGCGAGGCCACATTGGATTTGGTACTGGGTAATGAACCAGGCCAGGTGTTAGATTTGGAGGTAGGTCAGAACTTTGGTGAAAGTGACCACAATTCAGTTACGTTTACTTTAGCGATGGAAAGGGATAGCTATATACCGCAGGGCAAGAGTTATAGTTGGGGGAAAGGAAATTATGATGCGATTAGAAACATAGAAGAAACATAGAAACCCTACAGTGCAGAAGGAGGTCATTCGGCCCATT
This sequence comes from Mustelus asterias, assembly GCF_964213995.1. NCBI lineage: Eukaryota > Metazoa > Chordata > Chondrichthyes > Carcharhiniformes > Triakidae > Mustelus > Mustelus asterias. Next base: position 30,408,593 of record NC_135818.1, read on the forward strand.
GAGTCTGCACCGACCACAATCCCACCCAGGCCCTACCCCCACACATTTTACCCGCTAATCCCTCTAACCTACGCATCCCAGGACTCTAAGGGACAATTTTTAACCTGGCCAATCAACCTAACCCGCACATCTTTGGACTGTGGGAGGAAACCGAAGCACCCGGAGAAAACCCACGCAGACACGAGGAGAATGTGCAAACTCCACACAGACAGTGACCCGAGCCGGGAATCGAACCAGGAACCCTGGAGCTGTGAAGCAGCAGTGCTAACCACTGTGCTACTGTGCCTAGGGATCTATGCACATGGACACCGAGATCTCTCTGCTCATCCACACTACCAAGTATCTTACCATTAGCCCAGTACTCTGTATTCCTGTTACTTCTTCCGAAGTGAATCACCTCACACTTTTCCACATTAAACTCCATTCGATTCCATTAGGCGAGATTTAGGATGCATAGGATGGGGAAGAAATCTGCAGGGGATGGGCACAATTAAAATGTGGAGCTTGTTCAAGGAACAGCTACTGCGTGTCCTTGATAAGTATGTACCTGTCAGGCAGGGAGGAAGTGGTCGAGCGAGGGAACCGTGGTTTACTAAAGAAGTTGAATCTCTTGTGAAGAGTAATAAGAAGACTTATGTAAAGATGAGACGTGAAGGCTCAGTTAGGGCGCTTGAGAGTTACAAGTTAGCCAGGAAGGAGCGAAAGAGAGAGCTAAGGAGAGCCAGGAGGGATCATGAGAAGTCTTTGGCAGGTAGGATCAAGGAAAACCCTAAAGCTTTCTATAGGTATGTCAGGAATAAAAGAATGACTAGGATAAGATTAGGGCCAGTCAAGGACAGTAGTGGGAAGTTGTGCGTGGAATCCGAAGAGATAGGAGAGGCGCTAAATGAATATTTTTCATCAGTATTCACACAGGAAAAAGACAATGTTGTTGAAGAGAATACTGAGATACAGGCTATTAGACTAGACGGGATTGAGGTTCATAAGGAGGAGGTGTTAGCAATTCTGGAAAGTGTGAAAATAGATAGGTCCCCTGGGCTGGATGGGATTTATCCTGGGATTCTCTGGGAAGCTAGGGAGGGGATTGCAGAGCCTTTGGCTTTGATCGTTATGTTGTCATTGTCTACAGGAGTAGTGCCAGAAGACTGGAGGATAGCAAATGTTGTCCCCTTGTTCAAGAAGGGAAGTAGAGACAACCCTGGTAATTATAGACCAGTGAGCCTTACTTCTGTTGTGGGCAAAGTTTTGGAAAGGATTATAAGAGATAGGATTTATAATCACCTAGAAAGGAATAATTTGATTCGGGTTAGTCAATACGGTTTTGTGAAGGGTAGGTCGTGCCTCACAAACCTTATTGAGTTCTTTGAGAAGGTGACCAAAGAGGTGGATAAGGGTAAAGCAGTTGATGTGTATATGGATTTCAGCAAAGCATTTGATAAGGTTCCCCACGGTAAGCTATTGCAGAAAATACGGAGGCATGGGATTGAGGGTGATTTAGTGGTTTGGATCAGAAATTGGCTAGCTGTAAGAAGCAGAGGTTGATGGGAAATGTTCATCCTGGAGTTCAGTTACTAGTGGGGTACCGCAAGGATCTGTTTTGGGGCCACTGCTGTTTGTCATTTTTATAAATGACCTGGATGAGGGCGTAGAAGGCTGGGTTAGTAAATTTGCGGATGACACTAAAGTCGGTGCAGTTGTGGACAGTGCGGAAGGATGTTGCAGGTTACAGAGGGACATAGATAAGCTGCAGAGCTGGGCTGAGAGGTGGCAAATGGAGTTTAATGTGGAAAAGTGTGAGGTGATTCACTTCGGAAGAAGTCACAGGAATACAGAGTACTGGGCTAATGGTAAGATACTTGGTAGTGTGGATGAGCAGAGAGATCTCGGTGTCCATGTGCATAGATCCCTGAAAGTTGGCACCCAGGTTGATAGGGTTGTTAAGAAGGCATACAGTGTGTTAGCTTTTATTGGTAGAGGGATTGAGTTTCGGAGCCATGATGTCATGTTGCAGTTGTACAAAACTCTGGTGCGGCCGCACTTGGAGTATTGCGTACAGTTCTGTTCGCCGCATTAGAGGAAGGATGTGGAAGCATTGGAAAGGGTGCAGAGGAGGTTTACCAGGGTGTTGCCTGGTATGGTGGGAAGGTCTTATGAGGAAAGGCTGAGTGACTTGAGGCTGTTTTCGTTAGAAAGAAGAAGTTTAAGAGGTGACTTAATAGAGGCATACAAGATGATCAGAGGGTTAGATAGGGTGGACAGTGTGAGCCTTTTTCCTCGGATGGTGATGGCTAGCACAAGGGGACATAGCTTTATATTGAGGGGTGATAGATATAGGACAGATGTCAGAGGTACGTTCTTTACTCAGAGTAGTAAGGGTGTGAAATGCCCTGCCTGCAACAGTAGTGGACTCGCCAACATTAAGGGCATTTAAAGGGTCATTGGATAAACATATGGATGATATTGGAATAGTGTAGGTTAGATGGGCTTTAGATTGGTTTCACAGGTCGGCGCAACATCGAGGGCCAAAGGGCCTGTACTGCGCTGTTATGTTCTATGTTCTATGTATTCTCTGTACCAGCAACTCAGCTAGTTCCAAATCCTCCTCTTTTCTTTGTAGCCCTGCAAATTGTTCTCTTCAGATAATGGAATCATAGAATCACAGCATGGTTCCAGCAAAGAAGAAGACCATTCACCCGTCATTATTTTTGTGCATTCTTAGTATCATTTTAGCGGTCTGTTAATTCTCATCCATTGACCATATCACTCAGTGAGCAGTTTTGAATCTATCTCAAAGATACAATAAAATCTTAAAGATAGAACTTGTGTCTCCTGTATAATTTCTCATGAATCTCAAGTAAAAGAATGATAAACCTGTAGACTCTGTGGTGAACCATTGTTGGTTACCACCAGGAGTGCTGAGCCATGGTCTGGCCAGTACTATGAGTCTGTAGATATGTTACTATTGGGGTTAGGGTTGGGCTGTTCTACCTGTTAATATAGTCCTATGGTACACCCCAGTTGGCTCCGCCTTCCGGGAGAGGTATAAAGGTCACTGCTCTGCCTGGTGACCCTTTAGTCTGGGATTGTATATTGTATATAGTAGCTCCGTTATTGTTGGCAATAAAAGCCTTTATTTCCTGGGTACATCCTGCCTCCCGTGTGATTTATCGCGCATCAGACTCTAGGATGAAAGTCTTACTGATGACAGCAAGAAGGGTCTGTGCTGGCTTTCTGAAGGAACAATTCATCTCGTGCTGCTCCACTGCCTTTGCCCTACAGCCCTGCATATTCTTCCTTTTCAGATAATCAATTCCCTCTTGAATGCATTGATTGAACCTGCCTCCACCACAATCTCAGGCAGTGCATTCCAGATCTTAAAACGTTTCTCCTGATATCTTTAGCTATTCAGTGGTTTCTCTGTTTTAATTAATGCTTTCTTGATTATGAAATTATTGGATACTTTGTTAAAACTTTGTTAAGAACAATAGAAAAGATAAGATGGAGACTGTGGTGGACTTCAGTTGTGCCTTTGTCCTGCCTGGACCACCATTGTATGTTTGTCATGTCTGGACACACCCCCTGCCGGCTCCTCCCCTTGTCACCGAGTATAAAGGTGGCTGTTTCCTCCCCCTTGTTCAGTTCGGGTCAGTTATCTGTTGGGATGTGCTCCTAGTTCTGTTATGAATAAAAGCCTACAGTTGTATTGGCACGCAAGTAGTCTTTTGCCTAATTGATAGCGCATCAATTTTATTCATTACCTTTGACCGACATGGAGCAGCTTTTAAAGCCTGACAAGTTAACATTGGACCCTCAAGAGGTCGGAGTTTCTGATAAATTTGACCATTGGCTGGACTGTTTTGAAGCCTTCATCAACGCCGCTGCGGTCATCGACTCCGACAGCGATAAGCTCCACGTGCTCAACGCCTGGGTAAGCGGTGCAGTTTACGGTATATTCCGGGATGCTACTACATACGTGGACGCTATAGAACTCTTAAAAGGGCAGTTTCGAAAGAGCCCTAACGTGGTCTACGCCAGACATTTCTTGGCTACTCGCAGGCAGCAGCCAGGAGAATCGTGCACCCAATTTCTGCACGCCCTGCGGGTCCTAGCTCGAGCTTGCGACTGTAAGGCTGTTTCAGCCGCCAGAACACGGAGGACCTGATCCGGAACGCCTACGGCGCAGGTGTTGAGTCTACTTACATTCGGCAGCGTCTGCTTGAACAGGGTGGCCTGGATCTCCAGCAAGCGGCCACGATGGCTGAATCCCGAGAAGCAGCCTCCCGCAATCTCGAGGCCTAACGTCGTTCCATCGACGGTTCCACCGCGGCGGCTGTTCCAGCGGGGCCCAAATGCTACTTTTGCGGCCTAGCCAAGCACCCTCGGCGTCGCTGCCCAGCGAAGGATGCGATCTGCTCCGGATGCGGTAAGCAAGGCAATTTCATCAAAGTCTGCCGGGCAAAGCCGATCGCGAAACCTTGTGGCGCCACATGTGTTCCGCGGGCGCCGCCATCTTTGATGCAGTCAGTGGCTGCGCACGAATCGCCATCTTTGATGCAGTCAGTGGCTGCGCGTCAATCGCCATCTTTGATGCAGTCAGTGGCTGCGCGGGAATCGCCATCTTTGATACAGTCAGTGGCGCGGAAATCGCCATTTTGGGTGCCGTCATCAAGGTGCGCCGAGCGGGAAAATTCATCCGCGACATCATCAGACGCAGACGAATATGAATACTCACCGGGTTCGACGGTTGCATCGATTCATCTGGACCAATCTCAGCCTCACCAACTCTCCAAGTCAATGATGGAGATTAAGGTAAATGACCATGCAGAAAACTGTCTGTTCGACTGCGGGAGCACAGAGTTTTATACACCCTCGCACAGTGCGTCGATATGCCCTTCCCGTGCGGCCCTGGAGACGGACAATCTCCATGGCTTCAGATTCTCACTGTGGAGGTCCTCGGGTGCTGTTCGGTGACGCTGACGGTACAGGGCACAGTCTACGAGCGTTTTCGGCTCCTCGTGCTGCCGCGACTCTGTGCAGCTGTACTGCTGGGGTTAGATTTCCTCACCCATCATAGGAGCGTCACTTTGCAGTATGATGGCCCTTATCCCCCGCTCTCCGTCTGCAACGCGCTGTCACTGCAGCGCCCCCCGCGCACCACCTGCAGTCTCTCGACCCTCAAGATTACCCCCCCCCCCCCCTTTATTCGATAATCTCACCCCGGATTGCAGGCCTATAGCCACCAAAAGTAGGCGCTATAGTGCGGAAGACCAGGCCTTCATTCGGTCCGAAGTACAACGTTTGCTCAAGGAAGGGATTATCCAGGCCAGCACCAGCCCCTGGAGGGCGCAGGTGGTCGTAGTTAAATCGGGGGAGAAACACCGCATGGTGATTGACTATAGCCAGACCATAAACAGGTATACACAACTAGATGCGTACCCTCTTCCCCGCATCTCGGACATAATCAACCGCATCGCGCACTATAGGGTTTTCTCCACGATTGATTTAAAATCAGCCTACCAGCAGCTCCCTATCCGCTCGGAGGATCGCCCATATACTGCCTTTGAGGCAGATGGTCGCCTCTACCAGTTCCTCCGAGTCCCTTTTGGTGTCACCAATGGGGTCTCAGTTTTCCAACGGGCCATGGATCAAATGGTAGACCAGCACGGGGCTACGGGCCACTTTCCCATATCTGGATAATGTCACCATCTGCGGCCATGACCTGCAGGACCATGATGCCAACCTACAAAAATTCCTCCGTACGGCCACTCTCCTGAATTTGACATGTAATGAGGCGAAGTGTGTCTTTCGGACACGCCGCCTCGCGATCCTTGGGTACATGGTGGAAAATGGTGTCCTTGGTCCCGATCCAGCCCGTATGCGTCCCCTTATGCAGCTTCCCCTCCATACTACTCTCAAAGCACTGAGGATATGCCTGGGCTTCTTCTCCTACTATGCCCAGTGGGTTCCCCGTTACGCGGATAAAGCCCGTCCGCTTCTCAAATCGACCTCTTTTCCCTTGGCGGAGGAGGCCCGTCTGGCCTTCGACATCAAAGCGGACATTGCGAAGGCCACGATGCATGCTGTGGATGAATCCATCCCATTCCAAGTGGAAAGTGATGCATCTGACTTTGCCCTAGCCGCCACCTTTAACCAAAGGGGCCGTCCGGTGGCCTTTCTTTCCCGGACCCTACAAGGCCCTGAGATTCGACACTCCTCGGTTGAGAAGGAGGCCCAGGCCATCGTGGAAGCCGTCTGGCACTGGCGCCATTACCTTGCGGGCCAACGGTTCACTTTAATTACGGACCAGCGGTCTGTTGCCTTTCTGTTCAACACCAGGCAGAGGGGCAAGATCAAAAATGACAAGATCTTGCGGTGGAGGATTGAGCTCTCCACCTATAGATATGACATCATGTACCGGCCTGGGAAGCTCAATGAGCCACCAGACGCCCTGTGCCGTGGAACATGTGCCAGCGCCCAACTGTTTCAGCTACAGTTCCTCCATAACGATCTCTGTCACCCGGGTGTCACCAGATTTTTCCACTTTGTCAAAGCCCGTAACCTGCCCTACTCCCTCGAGGAGTCGGTTACCGGCAATGCAGGGTCTGTGCAGAGTGCAAGCCGCAGTTCTATTGGCCAGGTGGGGCGCACCTTATAAAGGTCACTCGCGCGTTTGAGCGCCTCAGCATTGATTTTAAAGGCCCCCTCCCTTCCTCTAACGGCAATATTTATTTTCTGAATGTCATCGATGAATATTCGCGTTTCCCTTTTGCCTTCCCCTGCCCGGACATGACCTCGGCCACGGTGATTCGGACCCTGAACACACTCTTCACCCTGTTCGGTTTTCCATCCTATGTTCATAGCGACCGTGGGTCCTCATTCATGAGCGACGAGCTGAGGCAGTACCTGCTCGCCAAAGGCATTGCCTCCAGCTGCACCACTAGCTATAACTCCAGGGGTAATGGTCAAGTAGAGCGGGAGAACGCAACTGTCTGGAAGGCTGTTCTATTAGCGCTACAGTCTAGGGGCCTTCCAGTCAGCCGTTGGCAAGACGTCCTCCCGGACGCACTACATTCAATTAGGTCACTCTTGTGTACAACGACCAATACCTCACGAGCGGATGTTCACTTTCCCCAGAAAGTCCTCCTCGGGTACATCGCTCCCAGCTTGGCTGATGTCCCCTGGGCCCGTTCTGCTTCGGAAGCATGTCCGGACCCATAAGGCAGACCCCTTGGTCGAGAAGGTCCAATTGCTACATGCTAATCCTCAATACGCTTATGTAGCGTACCCTGATGGGCGGGAGGACACGGCCTCTGTCCGTGACTTGGCACCCGCAGGTGCCCCTGAGGCCAACACGTCCCTCCGCCCCACTGTCTCAGTCCCTTGTGTTGTGCACGCAGAGACCGCCATGCCCCTCCCCCCTTCAGTCCCAGTCTCCTATATTGTGCGCCCAGAGCCCACTACGTCCCTCCACCCCCCAGCCCCAGTTTCCCCCTGTGCTCCATACACCACCAGGGCCACAGCTCACTCCCCTCACCCCTATGTACAGCTCGCTTGAGTCGCCGGTGCCGTTGCCACGCAGTCCCCGACTACTGGACGGGACGACGGATGGTTCCGCCTCACACCACCTGGCGCGTCCTCTCGACGCTCAGTGCCTGGAGCCTGGGCCGACACCGCTCCCTGCTCGGACGACTCTGCGACCTGCACTACGACGATCGCGACGGCGGATCAAGCCACCAGATCGTCTGAATTTGTGACATTGTTTCCGCTTCACCCCGTGTTTTTTATTTAAAGGAGGGGTGAATGTGGTGGACTTCAGTTGTGCCTTTGTCCTGCCTGGACCACCGTTGTGTGTTTGTCATGCCTGGACACACCCCCTGCTGGCTCCTCCCCTTGTCACCTAGTATAAAGGTGGCTGTTTCCTCCCCTTTGTTCAGTTTGGGTCGGTTATCTGTTGGGATATGCCCCTAGTTCTGTAATGAATAAAAGCTTACAGTTGTATTGGCACACAAGTAGCCTTTTGCCTAATTGATAGCGCATCAGAGACTTCAATGCTTGCTTGCTGAAAATTTAGGATAAGGTGAATGTTGGAACTGTAGATTTGCGGATACTAACGGAAATGTGAATCTTAGGAGCTTTGGCAAAATAGGAAGCACCTGTAAGTGCCTAAGTGTTGGGGCATAGGGAGTCCACGGACTATTAATGACATCAACTTGATCCAATCATTTTAACCAGGACAAACTATGGCCTAAGATGGCATGGGCTTTTTGATGGGGACAAAAGAAAGGAAGCTACAGGACATAATAAAAGCAAAGGACTTCTGTAGAGTTCTGTAGAAGGATCATTTAGATCTGAAATGTTAACTTTGTTTCCACAGATGCCGCTAGGCCTGCTGAGTTTATCTCGCACTTCAGCATTCCCCCCACATTACTATTATCATCAAGTTGGGTTATTAACCTTGGTTCAATGAAGAGTGGAGGAAGGCATGCCAGGAACAACACCAGGCAAAACTAAATACTGAGAGAGGCAAGGGAGGAAATTGCTGGGGCCTTGAGAAATGTTTGCATCCTCACTGGCTACAGGGGAGGTCCCAGAGGATTGGAGAATAGCCAATGTTGTTCCTTTGTTTAAGAAGGGTAGCAAGAATAATCCAGGTAATTACAGGCCAGTGAGCCTTACATCAGTGGTAGGGAAATTATTGGAGAGGATTCTTCGAGACAGGATTTATTCCCACTTGGAAATAAGTGGACGCATTAGTGAGAGGCAACATGGTTTTGTGAAGGGGAGGTTGTGTCTCACTAACTTGATCGAGTTTTTCAAGGAAGTGACGAACATGATTGATGAGGGTAGGACAGTGGACATTGTCTACATGGACTTCAGTAAGGCCTTAGACAAGATCCCTCATGGCAGACTGGTACAGAAGGTGAAGTCGCATGGGATCAGAGGTGAGCTGGCACAAGGTGGATACAAAACTGGCTCGGTCAAAGAAGACAGAGGGTAGCAGTGGAAGGGTGTGTTTCTGAATGGAGGGCTGTGACAAGTGGCATTCTTCAGGGATCAGTGCTGGGACCTTTGCTGTTTGTAATATATATAAATGATTTGGAGGAAAATGTAACTGCTTTGATTAGTAAGTTTGCGGACGACACAAAGGTTGGTGGATTTGCGGATAGCGATGAGGACCATCAGAGGATATAGCCGGATATAGATCAGTTGGAGACTTGGGCGGAGAGGTGGCAGATGGAGTTCAATCCGGACAAATGTGTGGTAATGCATTTTGGAAGGTCTAATACAGATAGGAAATATACAGTAAATGGCAGAACCCTTAAGAGTATTGATAGGCAAAGGGATCTGGGTGTACAGGTACACAGGTCACTGAAAGTGGCAATGCAGGTGGAGAAAGTAGTCAAGAAGGCATACGGCATGCTTGCCTTCATTGGTCGGGGCATTGAGTTTAAAAATTGGCAAGTCATGTTGCAGCTTTATAGAACCTTAGTTAGGCCGCACTTGGAATATAGTGTTCAATTCTGGTCGCCACACTACCAGAAGGATGTGGAGGCTTTGGAGAGGGTACAGAGAGGATTCACCAGGATGTTGCCTGTTATGAAGGGCATTAGCTATGAGGAGAGGTTGGAGAAACTTGGTTTGTTCTCACTGGAATGACAGAGGTTGATAGAAGTCTACAAGATTATGAGAGGCATGGACAGAGTGGATAGTCAGAAGCTTTTTCCCAGGGTGGAAGAGTCAATTACGAGGGGACACAGGTTTAAGGTGCGAGGGGCAAGGTTTAAAGAGGCAGATTTTTTTCACAGAGTAGTGGGTGCCTGGAACCCATTGCCGGGGGAGGTAGTGGAAGCGGATACGGTAGTGACTTTTAAGGGGCGCCTTGACAAATACATGAATAGGATGGGAATAGAGGGATATGGTCCCCGGAAGGGTAGGGGGTTTTAGTTCAGTTGGGCAGCATGGTCAGTGCAGGTTTGGAGGGCTGAAGGGCCTGTTCCTGTGCTGTAATTTTTTTGTTCTTTGTTCTTATGAGGTGTCAACCTGGTGAAGTTACAACACAGGACTACTTGCATGCCAAATCACAAAAGCAGCATGTGATCGGAGAATAGACTAGATGAATGTGTGGCTGGAGAGATGGAGTAGGAGGGAGGAATTTAGATTCCTATATGTGACCCCATAACCAACGGATGAGATTAGCTCCCTCAGACTGATTTAATGTCTCGATTTTTTTGTACCAATTCCTCTCTCATCCTTGACGAACAACTCCAACCAACCTCCTTTCCATCCTTGCCTGTTAGAACATAGAACATTACAACGCAGTACAGGCCCTTCGGCCCTCGATGTTGCGCTGACCAGTGAAACCAATCTAAAGCCCATCTAACCTGCACTATTCCAATATCATCCATATGTTTATCCAATGACCATTTGAATGCTCTTAATGTTGATGAGTCCACTACTGCTGCAGGCAGGGCATTCCACGCCCTTACTACTCTCTGAGTAAAGAACCTACCTCTAACATCGGTCCTATATCTATCACCCCTCAATTTAAAGCTATGTCCCCTCGTGTTAGCCATCACCATCCGAGGAAAAAGGCTCTCGCTATCCACCCTATCTAATCTTCTGATCATCTTGTATGCCTCTATTAAGTCACCTCTTAACCTTCTTCTCTCCAACGAAAACAACCTCAAGCCCCTCAGCCTTTCCTCATACGATTTTCCCACCATACCAGGCAACATCCTGGTAAATCGCCTCTGCACCCTTTCCAACACTTCCACATCCTTCCTATAATGCGGCGACCAGAACTGTACGCAATACTCCAAGTGCGGCCGCACTAGAGTTTTGTACAGTTGCCACATGACCTCCTGGCTCCGAAACTCAATCCCAATAAAAGCTAACACACCGTACGCCTTCTTAACAACCCTATCAACCTGGGTGCCAACTTTCAGGGATCTATGCACATGGACACCCAGATCCCTCTGTTCATCCACACTACCAAGTATCTTACCATTAGCCCAGTACTCTGTATTCCTGTTACTCCTTCCAAAGTGAATCACTTCGCACTTTTCCGCATTAAACTCCATTTGCCACCTCTCAGCCCAGCTCTGCAGCTTATCTACGTCCCTCTGTAACCTGCCACTTCCCTCCGCACTGTCTACAACTCCACCGACTTTAGCGTCATCCGCAAATTTACTAACCCATCCTTCTATGCCCTCATCCAGGTCATTAATAAAAATGACAAACAGCAGTGGCCCTAAAACAGATCCTTGCGGTACACCACTAGTAACTGAACTCCAGGATGAATATTTCCCATCAACCACCACCCTCTGTTTTCTTACAGCTAGCCAATTCCTGATCCAAACCACTAAATCACCCTCAATCCCATGTGTCCGTATTTTCTGCAAAAGGTTACCATGGGGAACCTTATCAAATGCTTTGCTGAAATCCATATACACCACATCAATCGCTTTACCCTCATCCACCTCTTTGGTCACCTTCTCAAAGAACTCAATAAGGTTTGTGAGGCACGACCTACCCTTCACAAAACCGTGCTGACTATCCCTAATCAAATTATTCCTTTCCAGGTGATTATAAATCCTATCTCTTATAATCCTTTCCAATACTTTGCCCACAACAGAAGTAAGGCTCACCGGTCTATAATTACCAGGGTTGTCCCTACTCCCCTTTTTGAACAAGGGGACAACATTTGCTATCCTCCAGTCCTCTGGCACTGTTCCAGTAGACAATGACGACCCAAAGATCAAAGCCAAAGGCTCTGCAATCTCCTCTCTAGCCTCCCAAAGAATCCTAGGATAAATCCCATCTGGCCCAGGGGACTTATCTATTTTTACCCTTTCCAGAATTGCTAACAGCTCCTCCCTATGAACCTCAATCCCATCCAGTCGAACAGCCTGCACCTCAGTACTCCCCTCGACACTGTCCCTCTCCAGTGTGAATACTGATGAAAAATATTCATTTAGTGCCTCTCCTATCTCTTCAGACTCCACACACAACTTCCCACTCCTGTCCTTGACTGGCCCTAATCTTACCCTTGTCATTCTTTTACTCCTGACATACCTATAGAAAGCTTTAGGGTTTTCCTTGATCCTACCTGCCAAAGACTTCTCATGTCCCCTCCTGGCTCTTCTTAACTCTTTCTTTAGGTCCTTCCTGGCTAACTTGTAACTTTCAAGCTCCCTAACTGAGCCTTCACGTCTCATCCTTACATAAGTCTCCTTCTTCCTCTTCACAAGAGATTCAACCTCCTTAATAAACCACGGTTCCCTCACACGTCTGCTTCCTCCCTGCCTGACAGGTACATATTTATCAAGGACGCGTAGTAGCTGTTCCTTGAACAAGTTCCACATTACAATTGTGCCCATCCCCTGCAGTTTCCTTCCCCAACCTATGCCAGCTAAATCTCGCCTAATCGCATCATAATTTCCTTTCCCCCAACTATAACTCTTGCCCTTTGGTATATACCTATCCTTTTCTATAGCTAAGGTAAACGTAATCGAATTGTGTTCATCCTAAATATTGAATATCCTGAATATTCAGTTCTCATCCTTGGTCAGCTTGCAGCCATGCCTCTGAAATCGCAATCCGATTGTACCCCCATGTACATTTTTTGTGCTGCTAATTCACCTATCTTATTGTGAATGCTTTGTGCGTTCAGTGCCTTTAGACATTTTTAAAAACCTTTTAAACATTTCTTTATACCATTGCCCTCCTTGCTGATAGCCCTTGTTTCCTCTTCCTTTCTTTTTTGCTTTCTACTTTCCAGTCTCTCATTTCTATCTTTGCTTCCCTCTCCCTGCTAAGGTTCCCATCCCCCTGCCACATTAGGGTTCAAACCCTCTCCCACAGTATGAAAGAATGCCCCGCGAAGGTATCATCCTAGTCCTGTTGCAGTGCAACTTGTCTAGCTTGTATAGGTCCCATCTTCCCCAGAACCGGTCCCAATGTCACAGGAATCTAAATTCCTCCCTCCTACTCCTACTTGAGGAGGTAACTAAGTGTGTTGATGAAGGTAGGGCAGTTGATGTCATATACATGGATTTTAGTAAGGCGTTTGATAAGGTCCCCCATGGTCGGCTTATGATGAAAGTGAGGAGGTGTGGGATAGAAGGAAAGTTGGCCGATTGGATAGGTAACTGGCTGTCTGATCGAAGACAGAGGGTGGTGGTGGATGGAAAATTTTCGGATTGGAGGCAGGTTGCTAGCGGAGTGCCGCAGGGATCAGTGCTTGGTCCTCTGCTCTTTGTGATTTTTATTAATGACTTAGAGGAGGGGGCTGAAAGGTGGATCAGTAAATTTGCTGATGGCACCAAGATTGGTGGAGTAGTGGATGAGGTGGAGGGCTGTTGTAGGCTGCAAAGAGACATAGATAGGATGCAGAGCTGGGCTGAAAAATGGTTGATGGAGTTTAACCCTGATAAATGTGAGGTGATTCATTTTGGTAGGACTAATTTAAATGTGGATTACAGGGTCAAAGGTAGGGTTCTGAAGACTGTGGAGGAACAGAGAGATCTTGGGGTCCATATCCACAGATCTCTAAAGGTTGCCACTCAAGTGGATAGAGCTGTGAAGAAGGCCTATAGTGTGTTAGCTTTTATTAACAGGGGGTTGGAGTTTAAGAGCCGTGGGGTTATGCTGCAACTGTACAGGACCTTGGTGAGACCACATTTGGAATATTGTGTGCAGTTCTGGTCACCTCACTATAAGAAGGATGTGGAAGCGCTGGAAAGAGTGCAGAGGAGATTTACCAGGATGCTGCCTGGTTTGGAGGGTAGGTCTTATGAGGAAAGGTTGAGGGAGCTAGGGCTGTTCTCTCTGGAGCGGAGGAGGCTGAGGGGAGACTTAATAGAGGTTTATAAAATGATGAAGGGGATAGATAGAGTGAACGTTCAAAGACTATTTCCTCGGGTGGATGGAGCTATTACAAGGGGGCATAACTATAGGGTTCGTGGTGGGAGATACAGGAAGGATATCAGAGGTAGGTTCTTTACGCAGAGAGTGGTTGGGGTGTGGAATGGACTGCCTGCAGTGATAGTAGAGTCAGACACTTTAGGAACATTTAAGCGGTTATTGGATAGGCACATGGAGCAGACCAGGATGATAGGGAGTGGGATAGCTTGATCTTGGTTTCAGATAAAGCTCGGCACAACATCGTGGGCCGAAGGGCCTGTTCTGTGCTGTACTGTTCTATGTTCTATGTTCTACTCCATCTCTCCAGCCATGCGTGCATCTTGTCTATTCTCCCATTTCTGATCCCACTAGCTCATAACACTGGGAGTAACCCTGACATTACAACCTTTTGAAGTACTGCTTTAATTTATTTCCCTATGTTCTGATTTCATCAAATCAGGCACAAATCAGGAGTGTGATGGAATACTCTCCACTTGTCTGGATGGGTGCAGCTCCAACAACACTCGAGAAGCTTGACACCATCCTGGACAAAGCAGCCCGCTTGATTGGCACCTGATCCACCACCTTCAATATCCATTCCCTCAAAAAAGGGGGGCGGCATAGTGGCACAATAGTTAGCACTACTGCCTCAGAGCACGAGGGACGCAGGTTCAATTCTGGCCTCGGGTCACTGTCTGTGTGAAGTTTGCATTTCTCCTCGTGTCTGCGTGGGTTTCCTTTGGTTTCCGCCCACAGTCCAAAGATGTGTAGGGTAAATACGTGGGGCTATGGGGCTTGGATGGTATGCTCTGTTGGAGAATAGGTGCAGTCTTGATTTGCCAAATGGCCTGTAGGGATTCTATTATTCACCACCAATGCACAGCGGCAACAGTGTGTACTATTTACAAGATGGACAGTAGCAACTCATCAAGGCACCTTTATAGCAGATTCCAAACAACCTACGAGGACAAAGGCAATAGGTGCATGGAAACACCATCACCTGCCCGTTCCCCTCCAAGCCACACACCATCCTGACTTGGAACTATATCACTGAGTTATAAGGAGAGGCTGGATAGACTAGTACCTTTTTTTCCCTGGAGCGTAGGAGGCTTAGGGGTGATCTTATAGAGGTCTATAGAATACTAAGGGGCATAGATAAGAGATATTCAACATCTTTTCCCAAAGGTCGGGGAGTCTAAAACTAGAGGGTACAGGTTTAAGGTGAGATATACAAATGGGTCCAGAGGGGCAACGTTTTCACACAGAGGGTGGTGAGTGTCTGGAACGAGCTGCCAGGGGTAGTAGTAGAGGCGGGTACAATTTTGTCTTTGAAAAAGCATTTAGACAGTTACATGGGTAAGCTTGGTATAGGGGATATGGGCCAAATTCAGGCAATTGGGACTAACTTAGTGGTAAAAACTGGGATTAAGTTGGGCCCAAGGGCCTGTTTCCATGCTGTAGACTTCAATGACTATGACAATGTTCCTTCACTGTCACTAGGTCAAAATCCTGGAGCTCCCTCCTTAGCAGTACTGTGGATGTAGCTACACCACACTGACTGCAACAGTTCAAGAAAGCAGCTCAGCATCACCTTCTCAAGAGCAATTAAATTGTGCAAAAGATATGCTGGCCTAGCCAGCATTGCCCATATTCCATGAAGGAAAATATGGTGCCTTATCAAATGCCTTTTGGAAATCCAGGTATACTACATTTACAGGTTCTCCTTCATCTACCCTACTAGTTAATATCCTCAAAAAACTCTAATAAGTTTGTTAAACAGAATTTCTAATTAGTAAAATCTTACTGACATGTTCTACTCATACTACACTCCTCGAGGTGCATTGTAAAGACTTAATTAATAAGAGATTCCAGCATTTTCCCAATGATTGATGTTAGGTTACCTGACCTGTAGTTCATTGTTTTCTCCCACCCTCTTTTCTTAAAGTGATGTAACATTTGCCTTCTTCCAATCAAATGGCACTATTCCTGAATCTAAGAAATTCTGGAAAATTATAGCAAGTGCATTGACTCTATTTCTGTAGTTATCTCTTAGAGAACCCTAGGGTATAGGCCATCACATTCCGGGGGATTTGTTGAATTTTGGTCCCTAAAGTTTCTTCAATACATTTTCTCTGCTGCTATTAATTTCCTCACACTTTTTTAGTTCCTTGATTGCTGTCAATTTCTGGCATGACATTTCTGTCTTCGACTGTAATGATAGACACAAAACATTTGTTAAATTCCTCTGCCATTTCCTCATTCCTCACAACAATTTTACTTGTATCTGTTTCTAAGGGGCTCATATTTATTTTAGCTTCTCCTTTTTATATTTCTACACTTTTTATCGTTCTGATTGGTTTACCCTCCTGTACTATATTTTTCCCTGTTTATCAACTTTTTTGATGGCCCTTTGCTAATTTCTAAAACACTTCCAATCCTCAGACTTGCTACTAATTTTTGCAATATTGTAAAGCCTCTTCCTTTAATCTATACTGTCCTTAACTTCCTGAGTAAGCCATGGTTGTGTCTTTGTGATTTGTTTTTTCAATGATATGTATTTTTGTTGAACATTTTGAATTTTAAAAAAATATATTTTTCACTCCTTTATTTACCTTCATATCTTTGAGCCTATTTACCCAATTAACCTTTGCCAGTTCTTCCCTCATCTACATAATTGGTTTTTTAAGTTCATCCTTAGTTGATTCCACAATGTATTGCACCAAGAAACTGTCACAAAAACATTCTACAAACTCTTCATGATCTGCTGAGACCAGATCCTTCTCATTAATTTCCTTATGTCATCCTTTACTATCAGGGCTGTTCCCCCCTCCTTTGTCATTCTGTCTGTCTCTGCAAAGGATTGTGTACCTGGAATATTTATTTGCTAACCTTGATCACCTTGTAACCATGTTTCTGTAACGGCAATTAAATATAAATGATCTAGCTTAATTTGTGCCACTAGTTTGACTATCTTTTTTCAGCTGCTTTGTGCATTCAGACAAAGAA
Source organism: Mustelus asterias (assembly GCF_964213995.1). Taxonomy (NCBI): domain Eukaryota; kingdom Metazoa; phylum Chordata; class Chondrichthyes; order Carcharhiniformes; family Triakidae; genus Mustelus; species Mustelus asterias. Next base: position 30,425,504 of record NC_135818.1, read on the forward strand.
CTTTAAATTCATTATTTTACTTCTCTGTCCCTTCCTATCCCGCTCTGGTTGGCTTTACCCCCGGCACCATACTATTCCAATGACTCAACCTTTCTCTTTGGATTTCTAATCTCCCTTCACCTGAACCACCCCCCTATCCCCAGACAACTGGCCAGGACACTCGTCCCGAAAAATAGCTCATTCTTCCCTGTATACTGATATCAGTGCCCCATGAATCAAAACTCCTTCTCCCCTTACATCTCTCCGAACTATGCATTTAATTCTATAATCTGCTTGACCCTATATTGGCATATGGCTGAGGTAACAATCTAGAGCTGATTGTGTTTGATGTTCTGCTTTTTATTTGGACTCTTAACTCCTCAAATCTCTCAGCTGAACATCATTCCTGGTTTTGACATTGGTTCTGATGTGGACCATGATAATGAATGGAAGAAGGCACAAGTATTCTTTGAGGCAGAGGAAGGCAACACTAATAGGCATAATCAGGCTTGGACATCCAGTGATCTAATTTATTTCATGCCCTTACATTTAGAACACCTGTGTAGCCACTGAATGAACCTGTGATTTAAAACCCAATGGTGCATCCCTTCCCCACCTCTCAGGCCTGAACATTACCATCCTGCCTTCTCTCTCTCTCTCTCTGGGTGATATGCAGCCAGCCCCTTAGGTTGGCAACCTTCAGTCTTATTACTCCCTTGCCCCCAAATCATGAGCCCTGCTCCACCGGACCCCAAGCAATTGGCCTAAAACTCTGGAAACTTATTCTCAAATCTCTGGTGCGCAGCCTGAAAATTCAACAATAGCTGTGAGAAGGTCTTAATTCATGAACCCCTGTACTCTAATGTGAGTGGAGCCAGCTGCCTGGATTGAAAAAAAACCTTTCAGACAAGTCACAGTTCTGACATAATTCAGCTTAAAAAAATTAAAAGAACTGAGTTCAGCCAGGTGTGCAATTGAGGAACCACTTGAGAGTTAATGGGGCATGCAACGCTGTGTTAACAAACAACCTCAATAGGTTACAGCCATTGAGCAGCAGCAGTGGAGCTGAAATGGGCAATTTTATGAAACCTGGGAAGGTGGTTCAGGCTGGCTAGATGCTACGCTGGGCATAAAGGTCAATGATAGGACCTTTGACCGACCCTATAGTCACACTTTAGTTGCTGGTATAGATCATTATCCTCACAAAGTGACTGCCAAAATGGGAAAGAAGAAGGTAGCCAAGAGGTCCAAGATCAAATCCTTTGTGAAAGTATACAACTACAACCACCTGATGCTATCCAGATACTCAGTTGACATTCCCCCGGATAAGACCACTATGAACACAAATGTTTTTAGGGATCCTGCTTTGAAACGCAAAGCCAGACGGGAAGTCAAAGAAAAGTTTAAGGAAAGGTACAAGATAGGAAAGAATAAATGGTTTTTCCAGAAGCTCTGAGTCCAAATTTTATTTCAGTATAAACAAATATTCAATTAAAAAAAAATAGGTTTTATGAAACGGACACCAGCTGGTTAACTGCAAAGCTTTGTAAAAGTTAGTGGGGCATGAAATTGAACATAAACAAACAACTATAACAGGATCAATGCAAGAAGACTGCCTCAAGGAAATCACAGAGCCTTGCAAAAGTTAATGGGGCATGGTGGCACAGTGGTTAGCACTGTTGGCCTCACAGTGCCAGGGACCTGGGTTCGATTCGAGCCTTGGGTGACTGTGCGGAGTTTGCACATTTTCCCTGTGTCTGCATGAGTTTCCTCTGGATGCTCCAGTTTCTTCCAACATTCCAAGGATTAGGTGGATTGGGCATGCTCAATTGCTCATTAATGTCCCAAAATGTGTCGGTTAAGCATGTTAGCAGGATAAATGCACAGGTTTGTTCCCAGTGTAGGATGTGGGAGGTCCTGGAGGCACCTGGCCTCCTGGACATCCACATCTGTGATGGGTGAGTCGAGCTGCGGGTCCTGAGGGACCATGTTAGGGAGCTGGAACTGCAGCTCGAGGATCTTAGGATGGTAAGGGAGAATGAGGAGGTGATAGACAAGAGCTACCATCAGGTGGTCACACCAGGGCCACGGATGGAGGCCAAGTGGGTGATGGCCAGGAAGGGTAAAGCTCGGGTGATTGACAGCACCCCGGTGGATGTGCCCCTACACAACAAGTACTCCTGCCTGAGTACTGCTGGGGGGAACAGCCTGCCTGGGGGAAGCAGCAGTGGCCGTGTCTCCGGACTGGAGTCCAGCCCTGTAACTCAGAGGGCTAAGGAAAAGAGGAGGAAGGCAGTGTTAATCGGGGACTCGACAGTAAGGGGGTTGGACAGGCGTTTTTGCGGAGGCAGGCGGGAGTCTTGGATGGTGGTCTGCCTCCCTGGGGCCAGGATCCAGGATGACCCAGGTCGAGTCCCAGAAATCCTGAAGTGGGAGGGAGAGGAGCCAGAGATAGCGGTACATATTGGTACCGCTGATGAGGGAAGGAAGGGGGATGGGGTCATGTAAAGAGAGTATAGGGAATTAGGGAGACAGCTGAGAAACATAGAAACATGGAAAACTACAGCACAAAACAGGCCCTTCCGCCCCACAAGTTGTGCCGAACATATCCCTACCTTTTAGGCCTACCTATAACCCTCCATCCTATTAAGTCCCATGTACTCATCCAGGAGTCTCTTAAAAGACCTTTTTGAGTTTGCCTCCACCATCACTGATGGCAGCCGATTCCACTCGCCCACCACCCTCCGTGTGAAAAACTTCCCCCAAACATTTCCCCTGTACCTACCCCCCAGCACCTTAAACCTGTGTCCTCTCGTAGCAGCCATTTCCACCCTGGGAAAAAGCCTCTGAGAGTCCACCCGATCTATACCTCTCAACATCTTATATACCTCTATTGGGTCTCCTCTCATCCTACGTCTCTCCAAGGAGAAAAGACCAAGCTCCCTCAGCCTATCCTCCTAAGGCATGCCACTCAATCCAGGCAACATCCTTGTAAATCACCTCTGCACCCTTTCAAACTTTTCCACATCCTTCCTGTAATGAGGCGACCAGAACTGAGCACAGTACTCCAAGTGGGGTCTGACGAGGGTCTTATATAGCTGCATCATTATCCCTGGACTCCTAAACTCAATCCCTCGATTGATAAAGGCCTGCACACCATACGCCTTCTTAACCACCTCCTCCACCTGCGGGGCCGATTTTAGAGTCCTATGGACCCGGACCCCAAGGTCCTTCTGATCCTCTACAGTACTAAGAGTCTTTCCCTTTATATTGTACTCCTTCATCCCATTTGACCTGCCAAAATGGACCACTACGCATTTATCTGGGTTAAAGCCCATCTGCCACTTCTCCGCCCAGTCTTGCATCCTATCTATGTCCCTCTGCAACTGCTGACATCCCTCCAGAATATCCACAACCTCACCAACCTTCGTGTCGTCGGCAAACTTACCAACCCATCCCTCCACTTCCTCATCCAGGTCATTTATGAAAATGACAAACAGCAAGGGTCCCAGAACAGATCCCTGGGGCACACCACTGGTGACCGACCTCCAATTAGAAAAAGACCCATCTATACACACTCTCTGCCTCCTTTGGGCAAGCGAGTTCTGAATCCACAGGGCACCAGCTCCTTGGATCCCATGCCCTCTCACTATTTCTAGAAGCCTTGCATGGGGGACTTTATCGAACGCCTTGCTAAAATCCATAGAAACCACATCTACCGCTTTCCCTTCGTCAATGTGTTTAGTCACATTTTCGAAGAACTCCACCAGGCTTGTAAGGCACGATCTGTTTTGACAAAGCCATGCTGAGTATTCTTGAGCATACTAAGCTTCTCTAAATGCTCATAAATCTTGTCCCTCAGGATCTTCTCCATCAGCTTACCAACCACTGAGGTTAGACTCACCGGTCGGTAATTTCCTGGGCTATCCCTATTCCCCTTCTTGAAAATAGGAACCACATCCGCAATCCTCCAATCCTCCAACACCTCTCCCGTCTCCATCGACGATGCAAAGATCATCGCCAGAGGCTCGGCAATCTCTTCCCTCGCCTCCCACAGTAACCTGGGATACATTGCATCCGGACCTGGCGACTTATCTATCTTGATGCCATTCAAAGATTCCAGCACAACCTCTTTGTTAAAGTCCACATACTCAATCTTTCCAGTCCACCGCAAGCCCACAGTACATCCATCCATGTCCTTCTCCTCTGTGAAAACCGAGGCAAAATACTCATTAAGCACCTCTGCCATTTCTACTGGTTCTGTACTGATTTTCCCGCCTTCACCTTTTATAGGCCCTATTCCTTCACGTCTCATCCTTTTACTCTTCACATATTTATAGAACGCCTTAGGGTTTTCCTTAATTCTACTTGCCAAGGCCTTCTCGTGACCCCTTCTGGCTCTCCTAATTTCCTTCTTTAGTCCCTTCCTACAAGCCGTATACTCATCTAGATCCCTATCATCGCCAAGCTCTCTGAACCTTTTGTACGCTTTCCTTTTCTTCTCGACTAGGTCCCGCAGAGCTTTCATGCATCATGGTTCCTCTAACCGACCATTTCCTCCCTGTTTGCTCGGAACATTGTCCTGTAGAACCCTAGACAGACATTCCTTGAAAAACTGCCACCTCTCTTCAGTAGATTTCCCCAAGAATACCTCCTTCCAATTTACTCCTCTAATTTGCTGCCTTATGTCTTCATATTTCCCCTTACTCCATATAAACGCTTTCCTAGCTTGCCTGATCCTTTCTTTTCCCAATGCAATCATAGAGGAGATAGAGTTATGATCACTATCCCCAAGATGTTCTCCCACTGAGAGATCTGACACCTGTCCAGGCTCATTGCTCAGTATCAGATCAAGTACAGCCTCTTCTCTTGTAGGCTTGTCCACATGCTGTGTCAGGAAACCCTCCTGAACACACCTAACGAGCTCCTCCCCATCCAATCCCCTTACCCTAGGGATATTCCAATCTATGTTTGGGAAATTAAAGTCTCCCATCACAACAACTCTGCTATTATTGCAACTCACCAGGATGTGTTTCCCTATCTGCTCCTCCACCTCCCTGTCACTATTGGGCGGCCTATAGAAAACTCCCAGCAAAGTGATCGACCCCTTCCCACTCCGAACTTCCACCCACAGAGACTCTGTAGACAATCCCTCCACAGCATACACCTTCTCTACAGCTGTGACACTATTCCTGATCAGCAGTGCCACTCCACCCCCTCTCTTGCCTCCCTCCCTGTCCTTCCTGAAACATCTGAATTTCGGCACCTGCAGTATCCAGTCCTGCCCCTGAGACATCCAAGTCTCCGTAATGGCCACCACATCACACTTCCAGGCATCGATCCACGCTCTGAGCTCATCCCCTTTATTCACTATACTCCTGGCATTAAAGTAAACACATCTCAATCCTTTGGTCTGAGCTCTCCCCTTCTCTTTCCCCGTCCATCCTCCCTCTTGCACTGCCTATAACCCTTCTCTGTTTGCGAGCTAACTTCCTCGCTCCCAGTCACCTCGTCTCGATCCCCTGGAAAGCAAAGGTAGTAATCTCAGGATTGCTGCCTGTGCCACGGGAAGGTGAGGGCAGGAATGGAGTGAGGTGGAGGATGAATGTGTGGCTGAGGGACTGGTGCAGGGGGCAGGGATTCAGGTTCCTGGACCATTGGGACCTCTTTAGGGGCAGGTGTGACCTGTACACAAAAAACAGGTGGCACTTGAATCCCAGGGGGACCAATATCCTGGCGGGAAGGTTGTCTAAGGCTACTGGGGAGAGTTTAAACTCGATAGGTTGGGGAGAGGGGATCGAGACGAGGTGACTGGGAGCGAGGAAGTTAGCTCGCAAACAGAGAAGGGTTTTAGACAGTGCAAGAGGGAGGATGGACGGGGGATAGAGAAGGGGAGAGCTCAGACCAAAGGATTGAGATGTGTTTTCATTTAATGCCAGGAGTATAGTGAATAAAGGGGATGAGCTCAGAGCATGGATCGATGCCTGGAAGTGTGATGTGGTGGCCATTACGGAGACTTGGATGTCTCAGGGACAGGACTGGATACTACAGATGCCGGGATTCAGATATTTCAGGAAGGACAGGGAGGGAGGCAAGAGAGGGGGTGGAGTGGCACTGCTGATCACGGATAGTGTCACAGCTGTAGAGAAGGTGTATGCTGTGGAGGGATTGTCCACAGAGTCTCTGTGGGTGGAAGTTCGGAGTGGGAAGGGGTCAATCACTTTGCTGGGAGTTTTCTATAGGCCGCCCAATCGTAACAGGGAGGTGGAGGAGCAGATAGGGAAACAGATCCTGGAGAGATGCAGTAATAGCAGAGTTGTTGTGATGGGAGACTTTAATTTCTCAAACATAGATTGGAATATCCCGAGGGTAAGGGGATTGGATGGGGAGGAGTTCGTTCGGTGTGTTCAGGAGGGTTTCCTGACACAGCATGTGGACAAGCCTACAAGAGGAGAGGCTGTATTTGATCTGATACTGACCAATGAACCTGGGCAGGTGTCAGATCTCTCAGTGGGAGAGCAGCTTGGGGATTGCGATCATAACTCTATCTCCTTTATGCTTGCATTGGAAAAAGAGAGGATCAGGCAAGCTAGGAAAGCGTTTATATGGAGTGAGGGGAAATATGAAGACATAAGGCAGCAAATTAGAGGAGTAAATTGGAAGGAGGTATTCTCAGGGAAATGTACTGAAGAGAGGTGGCAGTTTTTCAAGGAATGTCTGTCTAGAGTTCTACAGGACAACATTCCGAGCAGACAGGGAGGTGTTTGTAGGTTAAAGAAACCGTGGTGCACGAAAGCTGTGCGGACCTAGTCGAGAAGAAAAGGAAAGCATACAAAAGGTTCAGAGAGCTTGGCGAAGATAGGAATCTAGATGAGTATGCGGCTTGTAGGAAGGGACTCAAGAAGGAAATTAGAAGAGCCAGAAGGGGTCACGAGAAGGCCTTGGCAGGTAGGATTAAGGAAAGCCCTAAGGCGTTCTATAAATATGTGAAGAGTAAAAGGATGAGACGTGAAGGAATAGGGCTTATAAAAGGTGAAGGTGGGAAGGTCTGTACGGAACCAGTAGAAATGGCAGGGGTGCTTAATGAGTATTTTGCCTCGGTTTTCACAGAGGAAAAGGACCTGGGTGGATGTACTGTGGGCTTGCGGTGGACTGAAAAGATTGAGTATGTGGACTTTAAGAAAGAGGTTGTGCTGGAATCTTTGAATGGCATCAAGATAGATAAGGCGCCGGGTCCGGATGGGATGTACCCCAGGTTACTGTGGGAGGCGAGGGAAGAGATTGCAGAGCCTCTGGCGATGATCTTTGCGCCGTCGATGGAGACGGGAGAGGTGCCGGAGGATTGGAGGATTGCGGATGTGGTTCCTATTTTCAAGAAGGGGAATAGGGATAGCCCAGGAAATTACTGACCGGTGAGCCTAACCTCAGTGGTTGGTAAGCTGATGGAGAAGATCCTGAGGGACAAGATTTATGAGCATTTAGAGAGGTTTAGTATGCTCAAGAATACTCAGCATGGCTTTGTCAAAGGCAGATCGTGCCTTACAAGCCTGGTGGAGTTCTTCGAAAATGTGACTAAACACATTGACGAAGGGAAAGCGGTAGATGTGGTTTATATGGATTTTAGCAAAGTGTTCGATAAGGTCCCCCATGCAAGGCTTCTAGAAAAAGTGAGAGGGCATGGGATCCAAGGGGCTGCTGCCTGGTGGATCTAGAACTGGCTTGCCCAAAGGAACCTGTGTGAAAAACTTCCCCCAAACATTTCCCCTGTACCTACACCCCAGCACCTTAAACCTGTGTCCTCTCATAGCAGCCATTTCCACCCTGGGAAAAAGCCTCTGAGAGTCCACCCGATCTATGCCTCTCAACATCTTATATACCTCTATTAGGTCTCCTCTCATCCTACGTCTCTCCAAGGAGAAAAGACCGAGCTCCCTCAGCCTATCCTCATAAGGCATGCCACTCAATCCAGGCAACATCCTTGTAAATCTCCTCTGCACCCTTTCAATCTTTTCCACATCCTTCCTGTAATGAAGCGACCAGAACTGAGCACAGTACTCCAAGTGGAGTCTGACGAGGTTCTTATATCGCTGCATTTTTATCCCTGGACTCCTAAACTCAATCCCTCGATTGATAAAGGCCAGCACACCATACGCCTTCTTAACCACCTCCTCCACCTGCGGTTCACAAAGGAACCTTTAACCTGCTGTTGTTAAACTTCTTACTGTGTTTGCCCAAAGGAGGCAGAGAGTGGGTATAGATGGGTCTTTTTCTAAATGGAGGTCAGTCACCAGTGGTGTACCCCAGGGATCTGTTCTGGGACCCTTGCTGTTTGTCATTTTCATAAATGACCTGGATGAGGAAGTCGAGGGATGGGTTGGTAAGTTTGCCGACGACACGAAGGTTGATGGGGTTGTGGATAGGCTGGAGGGATGTCAGAAGTTACAGAGGGACATAGATAGGATGCAAGACTGGGCGGAGAAGTGGCAGGTGGGCTTCAACCCAGATAAATGCGTAGTGGTCCATTTTGGCAGGTCAAATGGGATGAAGGAGTACAATATAAAGGGAAAGACTCTTAGTACTGTAGAGGATCAGAAGGACCTTGGGGTCCGGGTCCATCGGACTCTAAAATCGGCCCCGCAGGTGGAGGAGGTAGTTAAGAAGGCGTATGGTGTGCTGGCCTTTATCAATCGAGGGATTGAGTTTAGGAGTCCAGGGATAATGATGCAGCTATATAAGACCCTCGTCAGACCCCACTTGGAGTACTGTGCTCAGTTCTGGTCGCTTCATTACAGGAAGGATGTGGAAAAGATTGAAAGGGTGCAGAGGAGATTTACAAGGATGTTGCCTGGATTGAGTGGCATGCCTTATGAGGATAGGCTGAGGGAGCTCGGTCTTTTCTCCTTGGAGAGACGTAGGATGAGAGGAGACCTAATAGAGGTATATAAGATGTTGAGAGGCATAGATCGGGTGGACTCTCAGAGGCTTTTTCCCAGGGTGGAAATGGTTGCTATGAGAGGACACAGGTTTAAGGTGCTGGGGTGTAGGTACAGGGGAAATGTTTGGGGGAAGTTTTTCACACAGAGGGTGGTGGGCGAGTGGAATCGGCTGCCATCAGTGATGGTGGAGGCAAACTCAATAGGGTCTTTTAAGAAACTCCTGGATGAGTACATGGGACTTAATAGGATGAAGGGTTACAGGTAGGTCTATACATATAACTTGTGGAGCCGAAGGGCCTGTTTTGTGCTGTAGTTTTTCTATGTTTCTATGTTTCTAGGACAAACAAAACCTAAATGTACAGCCTTCGGAGACCTTCCAAAGGGTTAACTAGCTCAGGTTCAGAACTGAAAAACCTCTGCAAGAGATCTGAGGCACCTAACCAAAATACAGAACAATTATAGTTTTTCTTATCTATACATTACACCTCTCATTAGCTGAGAATCAATTTCATTTAACAGTTCACATCAATACATTTTCTGTCAGATACTTCAGCCATCTGCAAATCTGCTGCTCAGCATTTGATTGGTCCACTTAATTTGGACATAACTCCCATCTTGGCTAAACTTACTTCCTGATGTCTAAGCAACCACAGACACTTAATAGAAGACAAAAATGAATCTTCCCATAGGCTCATTGCCAAGACAAGCAGAGACGTAACTCTGTGCCCTCGAGTCATATCTACTTTAGTCTGGACAATGAAAGCCATCTGTTCATTAATTTGCAACATTGTCCCATGTATGAAACATAATTCTGCTTAGCTAGTGGTTTTCCCAATACATTTAATACATTGATATATATACTTTAAAATCATATTTACTTATTTTAATACTGTTACTGCATTCACATATTGAGCAAATTGTCCATATTAACTTGTTATAAAGAATCATTTAACCCCTTCCTTGTTATCCTGTCTCTTCAAAGACTGTCAAAGAAGACAGAGGATAGCAGTGGAAGGGTGCGTTTCTGAATGGAGGGCTGTGACAAGTGGTGTTCCTCAGGGATCAGTGCTGGGACCTTTGCTGTTTGTAATATATATAAATGATTTGGAGGAAAATGTAACTGGATTGATTAGTAAGTTTCCGGACGACACAAAGGTTGGTGGATTTGCGGATAGCAATGAGGACCATCAGAGGATACAGCAGGGTATAGATCAGTTGGAGACTTGGGTGGAGAGATGGCAGATGGAGGTTAATCCGGACAAATGTGAGGTAATGCATTTTGGAAGGTCTAATACAGATAGGAAATATACAGTAAATGGCAGAACCCTTAGGAGTATTGATAGGCAAAGGGATCTGGAAGTGGCAATGCAGGTGAAGAAGGTCCATCTGCATTGTCAAGAAGGCATACAGCATGCTTGCCTTCATCGGCCGGGGTATTGAGTTTAAAAATTGTCAAGTCATGTTGACGCTTTATAGAACCTTAGTGAGGCTGCACTTGGAATATGGTGTTCAATTCTGGTCGCCACACTACCAGAAGGATGTGGAGGCTTTGGAGAGGGTACAGAAAAGATTTACCAGGATGTTGCCTGGCATGGAGGGCATTAGCTATGAGGAGAGGTTGGAGAAACTTGGTTTGTTCTCACTGGAGTGACGGAGGTTGAGGGGCGACCTGATAGAAGTCTACAAGATTATGAGAGGCATAGACAGAGTGGATAGTCAGAAGCTTTTTCCCAGGGTGGAAGAGTCAATTACTAGGGGGCATAGGTTTAAGGTGCAAGGGGCAAGTTTTAAAAGAGATGTACGAGGCAGATGTTTTACACAGAGTGGTGGGTGTCTGGAACTCGTTACCGGGGGAGATAGTGGAAGTGGATATGGGGGTAGTGACTTTTAAGACTTGACAAGTACATGAATGAGATGGGAATAGAGGGATATGGTCCCCAGAAGCGTAGGGGGTTTTAGTTAAGTCAGGCAGCATGGTCGGTGCAGGCTTGGAGGGCCGAAGGGACTGTTCCTGTGCTGTAATTTTCTTTGTTCTTTGTTCTTTGTATCTGTCTGTGAATCTCACTGGCTGATTTGAAATTCCCTTCTACACTCATGTACTTACTTATGCACCCTCTGACTCAATGGCCGGAATTTTACCGGCACGCCCGCCCTGATTCTGCAGCATTCTCCGTTGGCCTCGGGCGGGATCGTACAAACCTCCACCCAACGACTCACTCACTCAGCCACACACCCAACCACTCACAGTGCCATAGAGGTAGACAGCACAGAAAAAGGCCCTTTGGTGCACCGGTCAGACAAACCACCAAACTATTCTAATCCCATTTTCCAGCACTTGGTCCATCTTGTATGCCTTTGCATTGCAAGTGCACATAGAACATAGAACATAAAACAGTACAGCACAGAACAGGCCCTTCGGCCCTCGATGTTGTGCCGAGCTTTATCTGAAACCAAGATCAAGCTATCCCACTCCCTATCATTCTGGTGTGCTCCATGTGCCTATCCAATAACCGCTTGAAAGTTCCTAAAGTGTCTGACTCCACTATCACAGCAGGCAGTCCATTCCACACCCCAACCATTCTCTGAGTAAAGAACCTACCTCGGACATCCCTCCTATATCTCCCACCATGAACCTTATAGTTATGCCCCCTAGTAACAGCTACATCCACCTGAGGAAATAGTCTCTGAATGTCCACTCTATCTATCCCCTTCATCATCTTATGAACCTCTATTAAGTCGCCTCTCATCCTCCTCCACTCTAAAGAGAAAAGCCCTAGCTCCCTCAACCTTTCCTCATAAGACCTACCCTCCAAACCAGGCAGCATCCTGGTAAATCTCCTCTGCACTCTCTCCAATGCTTCCACATCCTTCTTATAGTGAGGTGACCAGAACTGCACACAATATTCCAAATGTGGTCTCACCAAGGTCCTGTACAGATGCAGCATAACCCCACGGCTCTTAAACTCAAACCCCCTATTAATAAACACTAACACACTATAGGCCTTCTTCACGGCTCTATCCACTTGAGTGGCAACCTTCAGAGATCTGTGGAAATGAACCCCAAGATCTCTCTGTTCCTCCACATTCCTCAGAACCCTGCCTTTGACCCTGTAATCCACATTTAAATTTGTCCTACCAAAATGAATCACCTCGCACTTATCAGGGTTAAACACCATCTGCCAGTTTTCGGCCCAGCTCTGCATCCTATCAATGTCTCTTTGTTGCCTACAACAGCCCTCCACCTCATCCACTTCTCCACCAATCTTGGTGTCATCAGCAAATTTACTGACCCACCCTTCAGCCCCCTCCTCCAAGTCATTGATAAAAATCACAAATAGCAGAGGACTCAGCACTGATCCCTGTGGTGCACCGCTGGTAACTGGTCTCCAGTCTGAAAATTTTCCATCCGCCACCACCCTCTATCTTCTATGAGATAGCCAGTTACTTATCCAATCGGCCAAATTTCCCTCTATCCCACACCGCCTTACTTTCTTCATGAGCCGACCATGGGGAACCTTATCAAATGCCTTACTAAAATCCATGTATATGACATCAACTGCTCTACCTTCATCGACACACTTAGTTACCTCCTCAAAGAATTCAATCAAATTATTGAGGCAAGACTTACCCTTCATGAATCCATGTTGACTATCCCGGATTAAGCTGCATCTTTCCAAATCTTTAACCTGGTGTTGTTAGACTTCTTACTGTCTTTCCAAATGGTCATAAATCCTATCCCTCAGGACCTTTTCCATTAACTTACCGACCACCGAAGTAAGACTAACCGGCCTATAATTACCAGGGTCATTCCTATTTCCTTTCTTGAACAGAGGAACAACATTCGCCACTCTCCAGTCCTCTGGCACTATCCCCGTGGACAGTGAGGACCCAAAGATCAAAGCCAAAGGCTCTGCAATCTCATCCCTTGCCTCCCAAAGGATCCTAGGATATATCCCATCTGGCCCAGGGGACTTATCGACCCTCAGGTTTTTCAAAATTGCTAATACATCTTCCCTCAGAACATCTACCTCCTCCAGCCTATCAGCCTGTATCACACTCTCATCCTCAAAAACATGGCCCCTCTCCTTGGTGAACACTGAAGAAAAGTATTCATTCATCGCCTCTCCTATCTCTTCTGACTCCATGCACAAGTTCCCACTACTATCCTTGACCGGCCCTAACCTCACCCTGGTCATTCTTTTATTTCTCACATAAGAGTAAAAAGCCTTGGGGTTTTCCTTTATCCGACCCGCCAAGGACTTCTCATTCCCCCTCCTGGCTCTCCTCAGCCCTTTTTTTAGCTCATTCCTTGCGACCTTGTAACCCTCAAGCGACCCAACTGAACCTTGTTTTCTCATCCTTATATATGCTTCCTTTTTCCTCTTGACAAGACATTCAACCTCTTTTGTGAACCATGGTTCCCTCACTCGGCCATTTCCTCCCTGCCTGACAGGGACATATCTATCAAGGACACGCAGTATGAGTTCCTTGAACAAGCTCTACTTTTCATTTGTGCCTTTCCCTGACAGTTTCTGTTCCCATCTTATGCTTCCTAATTCTTGCCTAATCGCATCATAATGACCCCTCCCCCAATTATAAACCTTGCCCTGCCGTAAGGCCCTATCCCTCTCCATTGCAATAATGAAAGACACCGAATTGTGGTCACTATCTCCAAAGTGCTCTCCCACAAACAAATCTAACACTTGGCCCGGTTCATTACCCAGTACCAAGTCCAATGTGGCCCCACCTCTTGTCGGCCTAGCCACATGTTGTGTCAGGAAACCCTCCTGCACACACTGTACAAAAACTGCCCCATCCGAACTATTCGACCTATAAAGGTTCCAATCAATATTTGGAAAGTTAAAGTCACCCATGACAACTACCCTGTGACCTCCACACCTATCCATAATTTGCTTTGCAATTTCTTCCTCCACATCTCTATTACTATTTGGGGGCCTATAGAAAACCCCCAACAACGTGACCGCTCCTTTCCTATTTCTAACTTCAGCCCATATTACCTCAGTAGGCAGATCCCCCTCGAACTGCCTTTCTGCAGCCGTTAAACTATCCTTGATTAACAATGCTACTCCTCCACCTCTTTTACCACCTTCCCTACTCTTACTGAAACATCTATACCCCGGAACTTCCAACAACCATTCCTGTCCCTGTTCTAACCATGTCTCCGTAATGGCCACAACAACGTAGTTCCAAGTACCAATCCACGCTCCAAGTTCACCTACCTTATTCCGGATGCTCCTTGCATTGAAGTAGACACACTTCAACCCACCTTCCTGTCTGCTGGTACACTCCTGCGGCCTTGAGACCCTCCTCAGTACCTCACTACACTCAACACTGGCTTCTGGACTATAGCTCGTTTTCCCATCCGCCTGACAAATTAGTTTAAACCCCCCCGAAGAGCCGTAGCAAATTTCCCTCCCAGGATATTGGTGCCCCTCTGGTTCAGGTGCAAACCGTCCTGTTTGTACAGGTCCCACCTTCCCCAGAATGAAGTGAGTGTGATCCCTGTGGTACACCGCTGGGTCCTCTGCTATTTGTGATTTTTATCAATGACTTGGAGGAGGGGGCTGAAGGGTGGGTCAGTAAATTTGCTGATTTAACATCTAAATACTTCTGAAATGTTATGAGGATCTCTGCCTCCACCACGCAGTAACTTCATTAATGTAAGCCTATATGTGACATTAATAAATAAACTCAAGCCCTTTCAGACAGTGAGTTCCAGACTCCCACCACCACCCTTTGGGTGAAGGAGTTTTTCCTCACATCCCATCTAAACCTTCTGCCCCTTACCTTAAATCTATGCCCCCTAATCATTGATCCCTCCACCAAGGGGAAAGGTTTCTTCCTGTTGACTCTATCTATGCTGCTCATAATTTTATACATCTCAATCATGTCCCTTTGCTTCAAGGAAAACAACCCTAGTCTACTCAATCTCTCTTCAGAACAAAAACTTTGCAGTCCAGGCAGCTAAATCTCCTCTTTCACCTTTTCCAGTGCTATCACATCCCTCCAATAATGTAGATTCCACAACTGCACACAATACTCTAGCCGTGGTCTAACCAATGTTCCAACATAACCTCCCTGTTCTTAAACTCTATGCCTTAGCTAACAAAGACAAGTAAACCATATGCCTTCTTAACCACTTTATTCATTTGTCCTGCTACCTTAAGAGACCAGCGTATATGCACATCAAGATCCCCCTCATCCTCAGTGCTTCCCAGGGTCCTGTCATTCATCATGTATTCCCTTGCCTTATTTGTCCTGCCCAAGAGCATCAGCTTACACTTATCCAGGTTGAATTCCATTTGCTACTGATCGGCCCTTCTGACCAACTTAATTCATAATCTAAGGCTATCCCCCTCACTATTTACCACTATACCAATTTTCATATCAATTGCAAACTTACTGATCAACCCTCCTACATTCAAGTCTAAATCATTTATATAAACCACAACAGCACGGGCTCTAACACTGATCCCTGTGGAATCCCAGTGTATAGTCTTCCAGTCCGAAAAATACCTCTCAACCATCACCATCCTTCTTGAATTCTCACTCATGCACTTGCTCACTCACTCATTCACCTGTCCACTCACTTACCAACTCCCCCAGCCACCCACTTACTCACCCACTCATTCACCTGTTCACTCACTCACTCACCAACTCCCCCAGCCAACCACTCATTCACCCATCCACTCATTCACCTGTCCACTCACATACCAATTACCCCTGCCAACTACTCACTCACCCCTCACTCATGTACTCACTCACTCAACCAGTTACACCTTTGCTCAGCACTTGCACACCCACCTACTCACCCCACTCAACCACTCATTCACCCACCCACTCACTCAGTCAACCACTCATGCATTCACTCACCTGCCCACTCACTGAAGCAATTACTCACACATTCACTCAGTCAACCTCGCACTCATAGAAACATAAACATAGAAACCCTACAGTGCAGAAGGAGGCCATTCGGCCCATCGAGTCTGCACCGACCACAATCCCACCCAGGCCCTACCCCCACATATTTACCCACTAATCCCTCTAACCTACGCATCCCAGGACTCTAAGGGGCAATTTTTAACCTGGCCAATCAACCTAACCCGCACATCTTTGGACTGTGGGAGGAAACCGGAGCACCCGGAGGAAACCCACGCAGACACGAGGAGAATGTGCAAACTCCACACAGACAGTGACCCGAGCCGGGAATCGAACCCAGGACCCTGGAGCTGTGAAGCAACTCAAGGACTCACTCATGCACCCACTGATTCAACCATTCTGACATCCATCCTCTCACTCAACCACATACACTCACTCATCCACTCAGTCAACCACTCATGCACTCATTCACCAGTCCATTCACTCAACCACTCACACACTCAACCACCCATGCATTCACCCAACCACTCACTCATCCAAATACTTAACCATTTACTTAACTACTCAAGCATTTACTCACCTACCCACTCCGTCAAGCACACATGCACTCATTTACCCATCACTCACTAAAACACTCATTCACCCACCCAATCACTCAACCATTCAGGCACCCACTCAGTCAGCCACTTATTCACCCAAACATTCACTCTTCCACTCACTCAGCCAATCATGTACTCAGTAATGCATCAACCACTCACTTACGCACCCAACCACCCACTCACTCAACCACCCACTCCTTCATTCTCTCACACACTTAATTGGACACACAATCACTCACATTATCACTCATGCACCCACTAACTTAAAAACTCACTCACCCAACCACTTACTCAGCTAACAATTCATTCATCCACTCACTCAAACATTCACATGCTGACTCACACACACACACCGTCTCTCCCTCGTGCACTCACTCTCACCCTCTCTCTCCATTGTGAGCCAGTGGTGGGTGATGTTCAAGCAGGCAGCTGGAGATGGTGTTGAGCTTCTTGATTGTCTTTTGGAGATGTCCTCATCCAGACAATTGAAGAGTATTCCATCCCACTCCTGATTTGTGCCTTGTCGATGATGGACAGACTTTAGGGAGTCAGGAGCTGTGTTACTCATGGAAAATTCCCTGAGCTGCTCTTGTAGCCACAGTATTTATATGGTTGGTCCTGTTAATTTACTGATCAATGGTGTCCCCCAGGATGTTGCTGGTGTGAGATCCAACAATGGTAATGCATTGAATGCCAAGAGGAGATGATTAGATTCCCTCTTGTCGGAAATTGCTTCAAATTTGTGCGGTGCAAATGTTACTTGCCACTTATCAGCCCAAGCTCGAATGTTGTCCAGGTCTTGCTGCATACAGACAAGGTTGTTTTTTTTTGTTCTCAGGAGTTGTAAATGGTACGCATACTTATGATCTTATGGATGGCCCAGCTGAAGATTATCGGGCTTAGGACACTACTTTGAGGAGCTCTTGCAACAATGTCCTGCGGCTAAGAATGATTGGCAGCTAACAATCACAACAATCTTCCATTGTGGTGGGTATTGTCAGAGATCCTTGGGTACCAGCAAACTTAGGCACACTTTGTCAACTCTTCTTACAAACAGCGTTGGACACCATGCATCCAATGCAAGGTCTTTAATTATTTGTGCACAAGGAGAACTCCCCTTCCTCCAGCAAAATGACTGGAGTGGTTCTGATGTTACAGAGAAATAACTCAGCAGTTATAGTCAATTGCAGCAGATCAGGAACAAGCAATTTTTCACGTCTTTCATTGACATACATATTTGTCAATTAAATCCTAGCTTTTCACTCTTTCTCATTCAATGAAAAATTGACTCCTGCTAATCCTTCATTTGCATAGCATATCCCCATATCCCGCCTTTGGTATTTGTTATGAAAAATATCTAGTCTTGTTCACCCTCTGGTGAAGGTCAGAAAGCAGAATGTTTTGAGGCCTAGGCAAGAGAAGATTAGTTTAAAGCAGACAGACTCCCTTGATGGTCTGCAACTAATAACATTCTCATCAGCTGTTACGGAGAAGGCATGACTTTTTAAAATCTGAGCATTTTAACTTCCACAGTATCAAGTAAGTGCAACCAGTGCAGAGTTTCCTCACGATTCCCATTGGCTTCAGTTTTACTAGTGCTCCTTGGTGTTACATTCAGCCAAATGCTTTTTGACTAAGGATGTAACTAGTTCTGGACACAAGTCTTACAATCGGGGTGTTGTCAGGGTCCATAAACCTTGTTACAATTAGTGCTTTGAGCCATTTCTTTGTATTGCATGGTGTGAATTGAGTTGTCTGAAGTCTGTGATGGTGGTGACCTCAGGTGGATGCTAAGTTGGGTCATTCATTCAACATTTCTGGTCTTTTGCATTTGCGAGCTAGGCTCCCCCATTCCAATTAAGTAAGGATTGGCATGTTTGTGGAGCCTCCTCCTCCAAATAGCTGCTTAAATATCCCCCACCATTTATGACTGGATGTTTCACGGCTGCAGAGCTTTGGTCTGATCTACTCTTTCTGGGATCACTTAGCTCTATCATATGATGCTTCCACTTTTGTAGCTTCACTATGAGGCACCTCATTTTTAGATATGCCTGGTGCCTGGAATTTTTTGAAGGGGTAACCAAGAAGGTAGATGAGGGCAGTGCAGTTGATGTTGTCTACATGGACTTTAGCAAGGCCTTTGACAAGGTACCGCATGGTAGGTTGTTGCATTAGGTTAAATCTCATGGGATCCAGGTTGAGGTAGCTAAATGGATACAAAATTGGCTTCTTGACAGAATAAGAAGTTTAACAACACCAGGTTAAAGTCCAACAGGTTTATTTGGTAGCAAAAGCCACACAAGCTTTCGGAGCTCTAAACCCCTTCTTCAGGTGAGTGGGAATTCTGTTCACAAACAGAGCTTATAAAGACACAGACTCAATTCTTGACAGAAGCCAGAGGGTGGGTTGTAGAAGGTTGTTTTTCAAACGAGAGGCCTGTGACCAGTGGTGTGCCTCAGGGATCAGTGCTGGGTCCACTGTTATTTGTCATTTATATTAATGATTTGGATGAGAGTATAGGAGGCATGGTTAGTAAATTTGCAGATGACACCAAGATTGGTGGCATAGTGGACAGTGAAAAAAGTTATCTTCGATTGCAACAGGATCTTGATCAATTGGGCCAGTGGGCTGACTCTATGACTCACACACTTGGCACACACTCCTAAATTCCTCATTGAATCCAAATTGGCCCCTTGGCTTAATGCTAAGAAATATGATAGGCCATGAGATTACAGATTATGCTAGAGTACAATTCTGCTGTTGCTGATGGTCCACAGTGCCTCATGGATGTCCACTTTCACACTGCTAGATTTGTATCTATCCCATTTAGCATGTTGGTCATAACACATAATATGCTGAAGGATGTCCAGAATGTGAAGATGAGGTTTAGTCTTCACGAAGACTGTGTGGTGGATACTCCTACCAATACCATTAAGGGCAGATTCAACTGTGACAGGTAGATTAACAAATACAAGATCACATAGTTTTCCTTTGTGTCGGTTCTCTCGCTGATCAACCGCCACAGGCCCAATCTGGCAGCTAACTCCTTCAGGACTCAATCAGATCAGTGAGTTCTGGCACTACAAAGCCATTCTTGGTGATGGACATTGAAGACGCCCACCCAGAGTACTTTCTGTGCCCTTGCTACCCTTAATGTTTCTTCCAAGTAATGGGGAGGAGCATTAATTCATCAGCTGAAGGAGGTAGATAGAAGAGGTTTTATACCATGTTTGATCTGAACTTTTGAGAATTTATAGACTCTCATTTTGAGGACTTCTAGGTCAACTCCCTCCCGACTGTATATTACTGCGCCACCATCTATGGTGGGTCTGTACAGCCAGTGATGGAGGAGTCTGGAACCTTGGCTGTAAAGTATGATTTGGTATGACTATCACTCTGTTGCTTGACTAGTCTGTGAGTCAGTTCTTCCAATCATGGCACGAAATGCACAGATGTTAGTGATGAGGATTTTGCAAGGTCATTTAATCTCTTGACATTATATGCATTTTACTGCAGAGAATTATAAGTAAGTAACTGGTGTGAACCCAAAGGGAAATGTTTGTATGTGAGACTCCTAGGATTTTGAAGACTATTAAAACAAAGTAGACTAGTTTAGAATATGACTCACCTGATGAAGGAGCAGTGCTCCGAAAGCTGATGTTGTGAGACTTGTTCCTAGTTTAGAATAGGGATCTAAACTAGGAAGAAGTCTTATATATACCGTAAGGAATCACAAAGTGCCTCACATATACATATATCATACAAAGGTATTGTCTGCATAGGCACGTATATAATCATTGGTAGAGAATTTTGATTAAGTATTGTAGATTTAAAATGTATTTTCAGATGTCTTGTAAGCTTTGGCCAAGATGTAGCCTGCCCCAAAACATAATGGGAAACGAGCAGAACTAGACAGTTCACGTTCTTTGGAAACAATAAGGTATAGAATATATTCTGTATTATCAGTAGGAGACCATGCAGCTGCACGCTACCAAGGTTTTAAAATGAATGGAGGTATTTAGCTTCTAGTTGCAGTAAATAAAAGTATGCAGCTTCTACTGATAAGGGGTAGCGAGCAGACAGAGGGAAATGACTCCCTCTCCATTCCCATGGTTTGCAGGTGGCGAGGGCGATCCTTGAACCTGCTGGATTTGTGTAGGTTGATTGCTAGGCAATGGGGGGGAAGAACTTCTGGGTCTGGTTGACCAATGAATTCCCAATTCTACTAGAATGTCGAATGCAATTGGCCAAGGTAAATAATGTGTACTAATGTAATTGGATCATCCAGTTTGGATGACAGGGTTGGGCAGGAGAAACAAACCTTTGAAAAAGTATATCTGTTTTACACATACTGTAACATCAAAGAGAATTTGGAATCTCCAGGCTGTCTATCTCCCAATGCGTCCTGGTCAATAAAGAACGTCTTTAACTGCATACTGTCTTTTGTGAGTCTTTGTATTAGCTGAGTTCAGCTCAATACATGGCATCAGAGGGAAGCCCCCAGAAAATCCCTTTACTCTGAGCCAACTCCACAAAGGGCGAGGTCACAGAGGAATTCTGCTGCAGAAGATTCAAGTGAGAAGTTCAAAGTATCTGTGTATATGAGTAAAGATGTCTTGCTGAAATTGTATAGAACCTTGGTGTACCACACCTGGAGTATTGTGTATAGTTTTGGTCTTCTTGCCCAAGGCAAGAGTTGCCATTGAGGGAGTACAACGGAAGTTCATTAGGCTAATGCGCGGATGGCAATTAGTTTATAAGGAAAGATTGAGGAGCCTGTATTTTCTAGCATTTCAAAGAATAACAGGTGATCTTATTGAAACTTACAAAATTATTAGTGTTTGACAGGATATTTGTATATAGGGTGTTTTCCCTGGCAGTTTTGAAACAGGAGGCACAGTTCCAGAATAAAGGGTAGGCTATTTAAGACTGAGATTAGGAGGAATTTCTTCACTCACAGCGAATCTTTGGAATTCTTCACTTAAAGTTGTAGGGTGGGGGGGGGGGGGGGGGGCGGGAGAGATTAAATGACAACAGTAGGAGGTTATGCTTTGGTGAGGCCACATTTGAATTACTCTGTACAGTACTGGCCTCCTTTTTAAGGGAAGTTGCAAATGGGTTAGAAGCAGTTCAGAGGTATACTGGACCAATACCAGGAATGGGCGGGTTGCCTTATGAGGAAAGGTTAGACGAGAGAGAGAGAAGTTGGAACACCAAGCTGAGGAGTAACATGCTATTGTCAGTGCAGGCTCGATGGGCTGAAGGGCCTTTTCTGCACTGTATGACTCTATGCCTACTCTATGCCTACAGAGTAGACTCTATGCCTACTCTGTAATCTGTCTAGAAGTGTTACTAATAAACAAGTATCAAGCAGATACCAGAGTATGTGTAGTCTGTTGTCATGTACGTTTAAGAAAGTTTTTTTTAAAATCATGCAGCTTATAGCTTCAGCGGTGTCATTGGAGGTGGAGTAAGCTGTGGCAGTCAGGTGATAGGGCTTTCAATTTTGTTTGTGGCAGTCAGGTGATAGGGTTTTTTCCTTTGGGCTTTCAGTTTCGTTTTGGGGAGTGTGTCAGAAGCAGTTTAACAGCAAGCGAAGAAGCAGCCTCTCTCTCTCTCTCTGTTCTTCTCTTTGTTTGATTCTGAAACTATTATCAGTTAGCTGAAGTAGAGACTTATTGCCATCCGGCCTTAAAGAAGCTGTGTTTTGGGAAACAGATTCAACTACAACTTTTTTTGAGTCTCTTCACAAGGGATTTTCAGCATTCAACCCAGGAGGCTGAATTCCTGTAACAAGTGGGCATTAATCTATGCTATATTGTGCTTTTTTGGAGGGTTTTGTGTATTGGATGTTGGCTTTGGTTGGAACACATTAGAGATATTCCTTAAGAGTTGCACATTATTGTGGTTGTTGAGTTTCTTGTCTGTGATTGTTAAAAGTTCTTGCTACCTGTCTTACTATACATGTCAACAATATTCGTAATTAAAGTTTGTTTTTGATAAAAGCTCCTTGTGGATCAGTTGAATCACACCTGCAGTAAAACTTCTCATGCTCATCCTAGCCAAATTCAACGTAAAACGTTACAGGTCAGGTGAGCGCCATAGAATACCTTCTAGCATCCAACCTGACTTGTAACACTGTCTACTAACCAAGTATCATGCCTAGAATCTACATAGAAGGACCACCTCAGAACATCAACTGAGGAATCATCTCTCCTGCACCTACATCCCCCCCCACCCCAATTATGAGGTCCGCAAATTAGTCCACTCTACTTCACACACTTTCTGCTCTCACCACTTCAGAGCCATAATAGAGTTCACATTATTCTCACCTTCTAGCCCACTAGCCTCCACATTCAACAGATCATCAGGCATCTTAACCATAATTCTGTCAACAAACACAAGATGGCTCTTCCTTTAAACTTTTAGCATTCCAAAAGGAACATTCTCTCAAGACCCTGATGCAGTTTTCAATTACTCTCAATACCTCATGCCCTACCCACGGCATCTTCCCAAGCAGTCCCTTCTCACCATCCAAGCCATCCTTTCTCAGAATCCAAGCCCCACATTCTCATCCCAGGTGAAATAGCATTGTGCTTCATTCAATTTGGTATACTGTTTTCATTGCTCATGCTGTACACTGGAAAGACCAAACATCACTTTAGAGGACGCTGTTAAGTTTTCAAGCATAAGCTCCAGCTTCCAGTCACCTCGCTCCCGCTCTGACCGTTTAGTCCTCTGCTACTTGCTTTGTTCAAATGGAGTTCAGCACAAGCTGGAGAACAGCACGTCATCTTTCAATTAGGTATGTCTTGGACTGAACATTGATTGTAACCTCTCTCCTCATTTTGTTTAGTTTTTCTTTGCTGGTTTAATTTTCTCTTTATGTCTTTTTTACCCTTGCTTTCAACAGCAGCAATCCTACCATTCACACTGCTATGAAGAGAGACTCAGGTTGTTTTCTTTTGACTAGAGAAGGCTGAGGGGGTACTTTATTGAGGTATATAAGATTATGAGGGGTATGGACAGGATGGATAGGAAGCAGCTGTTCCCCATAGTTGAAGGGTCAATAACGGGGCATGGTTTTAGGGTGATAGGCAGAAGATTTAGAGGGGATTTTAGGATTTTTTTTCATTCAGAGGGTGGTGGGAGTCTGGTATGCACTGCCTGGGAGAGTAGAAGAGGCAGGAAACTTCACAACCTTTAAAAAGTAAATGAGCTCAATGCATTCTACGCCCATTTTGAGCAAGAGGTCAGCGAGAGCATGCCCTCTACCCTGGAAGCTCTAGATGAACCTGTATCTGGGGTCACCATTGCAGATATCAGAGCAGCTTTCTTGAAGGTCAATGCACGGAAAGCAACTGGCCCGGATAGGACGTGCACTCAGATCCTGTGCGGATCAGCTGGCGGAGGTATTCACAGACATCTTCAACCTCTCTTTACAACAATCTGAGGTCCCTATCTGCTTCAAGAAGATGACCATTATCCCAGTACCTAAGAAAAACCAAGCAAAGTGCCTTAATGACTATCAGCCGGTAGCTCTGACATCCATCATTATGAAGTGCTTCGAAAGGTTAGTCATGGCACGAATCAATTCCAGCCTCCCAGACTACCTGGATCCACTACAGTTTGCCTACCGCCGCAACAGGTCCACAACAGACACCATTTCCCTGGCCCTGCACTCAACCCTGACAACCCTTGATTTCTCGAGGAATTAAGGGCTATGGGGAGAGAGCGGGTAAATGGAGTTGAAATCAACCATGATTGAATGGTGGAGTGGACTCGATGGGCCGAATGGCCTTACTTCCGCTCCTATGTCTTATGGTCTTATAACAAGGACACCTCATTTTCAGCAGGGAGCAGAGTGTGAGCTATAAGGGCTTTGGCTCACAGGGCTTCGGGGGACAGGGTGAGCAGGGGTGAGTTTTTTTTTCATTCTTATTTACTTTTCTCTGTGTACCTTGGTATAAAGGGGCAAATATGAGTGTGAAGCCAGTGTGTTGTTCCCAGTGTAGGATGTGGGAGGTCCTGGAGGCACCTGGCCTCCTGGACATCCACATCTGTGAGGGGTGTGTCGAGCTGCGGTTCCTGAGGGGCCGTGTTAAGGAGCTGGAACTGCAGCTCGAGGATCTTAGGCTGTTAAGGGAGAATGAGGAGGTGATAGACAAGAGCTATCATCAGGTGGTCACGGGTGGAGACCAAGTGGGTGACGGCCAGGAAGGGTAAAGCTCGGGTGATTGAGAGCACCCCGGTGGATGTGCCCCTACACAACAAGTACTCCTGCCTGAGTACTGCTGGGGGGGACAGCAGTGGCCGTGTCTCCGGAGTGGAGTCTGGCCCTGTAACTCAGAGGGCTAAGGAAAAGAGGAGGATGCCAGTGTTAATCGGGGGCTCGACAGTAAGGGGGTCAGGCAGGCGTTTTTGCGGAGGCAGGCGGGAGTCTCGGATGGTAGTCTGCCTCCCTGGGACCGGGATCAAGGATGTCGCTGGTTGACTCCCAGAAATCCTGAGGGGGGAGGGAGAGGAGCCAGAGGTAGTGGTACATATTGGTACCGCTGATGAGGGAAGGAAGGGGGAAGGGGTCATGAAAAGAGAGCATAGGGAATTAGGGAGACAGCTGGGAAGGAGGAAAGCAAAGGTAGTAATCTCAGGATTGCTGCCTGTGCCACGGGAGGGTGAGGGCAGGAATGGAGTGAGGTGGAGGATGAATGTGTGGCTGAGGGACTGGTGCAGGGGGCAGGGATTCAGGTTCCTGGACCATTGGGACCTCTTTAGGGGCAGGTGTGACCTGTACACAAAAAACGGGTGGCACTTGAATCCCAGGGGGACCAATATCCTGGCGGGAAGGTTGACTAAGGCTACTGGGGAGAGTTTAAACTAGATAGCTTGGGGGGAAGGGATCGAGACGAGGTGACTGGGAGCGAGGAAGTTAGCTCGCAAACAGAGAAGGGTTATAGACAGTGCAAGAGGGAGGATGGACGGGGGATAGAGAAGGGGAGAGCTCAGACCAAAGGATTGAGATGTGTTTACTTTAATGCCAGGAGTATAGTGAATAAAGGGGATGAGCTCAGAGCGTGGATCGATGCCTGGAAGTGTGATGTGGTGGCCATTACGGAGACTTGGATGTCTCAGGGACAGGACTGGATACTACAGATGCCGGGATTCAGATATTTCAGGAAGGACAGGGAGGGAGGCAAGAGAGGGGGTGGAGTGGCACTGCTGATCAGGGATAGTGTCACAGCTGTAGAGAAGGTGTATACTGTGGAGGGATTGTCTACAGAGTCTCTGTGGGTGGAAGTTCAGAGTGGGAAGGGGTCGATCACTTTGCTGGGAATTTTCTATAGGCCGCCCAATAGTGACAGGGAGGTGGAGGAGCAGATAGGGAAACAGATCCTGGAGAGATGCAGTAATAGCAGAGTTGTTGTGATTGGAGACTTTAATTTCCCAAACAAAGATTGGAATATCTCTAGGGTAAGGAGATTGGATGGGGAGGAGTTCGTTAGGTGTGTTCAGGAGAGTTTCCTAACACAGCATGTGGACAAGCCTACAAGAGGAGAGGCTGTACTTGATCTGATACTGACCAATGAACCTGGACAGGTGTCAGATCTCTCAGTGGGAGAGCACCTTGGGGATAGTGATCATAACTCTATCTCCTTTATGCTTGCATTGGAAAAAGAGAGGATCAGGCAAGCTAGGAAAGTGTTTATATGGAGTAAGGGGAAATATGAAGACATAAGGCAGCAAATTGGAGGAGCAAATTGGAAGGAAGTATTCTCAGGGAAATGTACTGAAGAGAGGTGGCAGTTTTCCAAGGAATGTCTGTCGAGAGTTCTACAGGACAACGTTCCGAGCAGACAGGGAGGAGTTGGTAGGTTAAAGGAACCGTGGTGCACGAAAGCTGTGCGGGACCTAGTCGAGAAGAAAAGGAAAGCGTACAAAAGGTTCAGAGAGCTTGGCGGAGATAGGGATCTAGATGAGGATACGGCTTGTAGGAATGGACGAAAGAAGGAAATTAGGAGAGCCAGAAGGGGTCACGAGAAGGCCTTGGCAAGTAGAATTAAGGAAAACCCTAAGGCGTTCTATAAATATGTGAAGAGTAAAAGACGTGAAGGAATAGGGCCTATAAAAGGTGAAGGTGGGAAAATCAGTACAGAATCAGTAGAAATGGCAGAGGTGCTTAATGAATATTCTGCCTCGGGTTTCACAGAGGAGAAGGACATGGATGGATGTACTGTGGGCTTGCGGTGGACTGGAAAGATTGAGTATGTGGACTTTAACAAAGAGGCTGTGCTGGAATCTTTGAATGGCATCAGGATAGAGAAGTCACCGGGTCCGGATGGGACTGAAATCATAGAAATCATAGAAACCCTACAGTGCAGAAGGAGGCCATTCGGCCCATCGAGTCTGCACCGACCACAATCCCACCCAGGCCCTACCCCCACATATTTACCCGCTAATCCCTCTAACCTACGCATCCCAGGAATCTAAGGGGCAATTTTTAACCTGGCCAATCAACCTAACCCGCACATCTTTGGACTGTGGGAGGAAATCGGAGGACCCGGAGGAAACCCACGCAGACACGAGGAGAATGTGCAAACTCTACACAGACAGTGACCCGAGCTGGGAATCGAACCCGGGACCCTGGAGCTGTGAAGCAGCAGTGCTAACCACTGTGCTACCGTGCCGCCAGGTTACTGTGGGAGACGAGGGAAGAGATGGCAGAGCCTCTGGCGATGATCTTTGCGTCGTCGATGGAGACGGGAGAGGTGCCGGAGGATTGGAGGATTGCGGATGTGGTTCCTATTTTCAAGAAGGGGAATAGGGATAGCCCAGGAAATTACCGACCGGTGAGTCTCACTTCAGTGGTTGGTAAGCTGATGGAGAAGATCCTGAGGGACAAGATTTATGAGCATTTAGAGAGGTTTAGTATGCTCAAGAATACTCAGCATGGCTTTGTCAAAGGCAGATCGTGCCTTACGGGCCTGGTGGAGTTCTTCGAAAATGTGACTAAACACATTGACGAAGGGAAAGCGGTAGATGTGGTTTATATGGATTCTAGCAAGGCGTTCGATAAGGTCCCCCATGCAAGGCTTCTAGAAACAGTGAGAGGGCATGGGATCCAAGGGGCTGCTGCCCTGTGGATCCAGAACTGGCTTGCCCAAAGGAGGAAGAGAGTGGGTATAGATGGGTCTTTTTCTAAATGGAGTTCGGTCACCAGTGGTGTGACCCAGGGATCTGTTCTGGGACCCTTGCTGTTTGTCATTTTCATAAATGACCTGGATGAGGAAGTGGAGGGATGGGTTGGTAAGTTTGCCGACGACACGAAGGTTGGTGGGGTTGTGGATAGTCTGGAAGGATGTCAGCAGTTACAGAGGGACATAGATAGGATGCAAGACTGGACGGAGAAGTGGCAGATGGGCTTCAACCCAGATAAATGCGCAGTGGTCCATTTCGGCAGGTCAAATGGGCTGAAGGAATACAATATAAAGGGAAAGACTCTTAATACTGTAGAGGATCAGAAGGACCTTGGGGTCCGGGTCCATAGGACTCTAAAATCGGCCCCGCAGGTGGAGGAGGTGGTTAAGAAGGCGAATGGTGTGCTGGCCTTTATCAATCAAGGGATTGAGTTTAGGAGTCCAGGGATAATGATGCAGCTATATAAGACCCTCGTCAGACCCCACTTGGAGTACTGTGCTCAGTTCTGGTCACCTCATTACAGGAAGGATGTGGAAAAGATTGAAAGGGTGCAGAGGAGATTTCCAAGGATGTTGCCTGGATTGAGTGGCATGCCTTATGAGGATAGGCTGAGGGAGCTTGGTCTTTTCTCCTTGGAGAGACGTAGGATGAGAGGAGACCTAATAGAGGTATATAAGATGTTGAGAGGCATAGATCGGGTGGACTCTCAGAGGCTTTTTCCCAGATGGGAAATGGCTGCTACGAGAGGACAGTAAGAAGTCTCACAACACCAGGTTAAAGTCCAACAGGTTTATTTGGTAGCAAATACCATAAGGTTTCGGAGCTTGCTGCTCCTTCGTTAGATGGAGTGGTCTCTGTTCTCCAACAGTGCACAGACACAGAAATCAAGTTACAGAATACTAATTAGAATGCAAATCTCTACAGCC
Source organism: Mustelus asterias (assembly GCF_964213995.1). Taxonomy (NCBI): domain Eukaryota; kingdom Metazoa; phylum Chordata; class Chondrichthyes; order Carcharhiniformes; family Triakidae; genus Mustelus; species Mustelus asterias. The sequence goes on from NC_135818.1 coordinate 30,454,040, forward strand.
AGCCAGGTCTTAAAAGGTACAGATAATGTGGGTGGAGGGAACATTAAACACAGGTTAAAGAGATGTGTATTGTCTCCAGACAGAACAGCTGGTGAGATTATGCAAGACCAGGGGCGAGCTGTGGGGGTTACTGATAGTGTGACATAAATCCAACATCCCGGTTTAGGCCGTCCTCATGTGTGCGGAACTTGGCTATCAGTTTCTGCTCAGCGACTCTGCGCTGTCGTGTGTCGTGAAGGCCGCCTTGGAGAACGCTTACCTGAAGGTCCAAGGATGAATGCCCGTGACCGATGAAGTGCTCCCCCACAGGAAGAGAACAGTCTTGCCTGGTGATTGTCGAGCGGTGTTCATTCATCCGTTGTCGTAGCGTCTGCATGGTTTCCCCAATGTACCATGCCTCGGGACATCCTTTCCTGCAGCGTATCAGGTAGACAACGTTGGCCGAGTTGCAAGAGTATGTACCGTGTACCTGGTAGATGGTGTTCTCACGTGAGATGATGGCATCCGTGTCGATGATCCGGCACGTCTTGCAGAGGTTGCTGTGGCAGGGTTGTGTGGTGTCATGGTCACTGTTCTCCTGAAGGCTGGGTAGTTTGCTGCGGACAATGGTCTGTTTGAGGTTGCGTGGTTGTTTGAAGGCCAGAAGTGGGGGTGTGGGGATGGCCTTGGCGAGATGTTCGTCTTCATCAACGACATGTTGAAGGCTCTGGAGGAGATGCCGTAGCTTCTCCGCTCCGGGGAAGTACTGGACGACGAAGGGTACTCTGTCCACCGTGTCCCGTGTTTGTCTTCTGAGGAGGTCGGTGCGGTTTTTCGCTGTGGCGCGTCAGAACTGTTGATCGATGAGTCGAGCGCCATATCCTGTTCTTATGAGGGCATCTTTCAGCGTCTGGAGGTGTCTGTTGCGATCCTCCTCATCCGAGCAGATCCTGTGTATTCGGAGGGCTTGTCCGTAAGGGATGGCTTCTTTTACGTGTTTAGGGTGGAAGCTGGAGAAGTGGAGCATCATGAGGTTATCTGTGGGCTTGCGGTACAGTGAGGTGCTGAGGTGACCATCCTTAATGGAGATGCGTGTGTCCAAGAATGCAACCGATTCTGGAGAGTAGTCCATGGTGAGTCTGATGGTGGGATGGAACTTGTTGATGTCATCATATTGTTGTTTCAGTGATTGCTCACCATGACTCCAAAGGAAGAAAATGTCATCGATGTATCTAGTGTATAGCATCGGTTGAAGGTCCTGTGCGGTGAAGAAGTCTTGTTCGAACCTGTGCATGAAGATGTTGGCATATTGAGGTGCGAATTTTGTCACCATGGCTGTTCCGTGTGTCTGGCTGAAGAACTGGTTGTTGAAGGTGAAGATATTGTGGTCCAGGATGAAGCGGATGAGTTGTAAAATTGCATCTGGAAACTGGCAGTTGACAGCACTGAGTTCTGAGGCCGTTGCAGCAATGCCATCATCGTGGGGGATGCTGGTGTAGAGTGCTGAGACATCCATTGTGACGGGGAGTGCTCCTGGTTCAACTGCTCCATGTGTGTTGAGTTTTGAGTGTGCTACGAGAGGACACAGGTTTAAGGTGCTGCGGGGTAGGTACAGGGGAAATGTTCGGGGGAAGTTTTTCACACAGAGGGTGGTGGGCGAGTGGAATCGGCTGCCGTCAGTGATGGTGGAGGCAAACTCAATAGGGTATTTTAAGAGACTCCTGGATGCGTACATGGGACTTAATAGGATGGAGGGTTATAGGTAGGCCTAAAAGGTAGGGATATGTTCGGCACAACTTGTGGGGCCAAAGGGCCTGTTTTGTGCTGTAGTTTTCTATGTTTCTATGTCAGACTCTATTTATTGTCTACAGCTCAGCCTTCAACACCATTATTCCCACGAAACTCATCTCCAAACTCCGTGGCCTGGGCCTCGGCACCTCCCTCTGTGACTGGATCCTGAACTTCCTAACTCATAGACAACATCAGGAAGAATAGGCAACAACACTTCCTCCACGATAATCCTCAACACCAGTACCCCACAAGACTGTGTTCTCAGCCCCCTACTATACTCCTTGTATACCTATGACTGTGCGGCCAAATTCCCCTCCAATTCGATTTTCAAGTTTGCTGACGACACCACTGTCGGATCTCAAACAATGACGAGACAGAGTACAGGAATGCGATAGAGAATCTGATGAACTAGTGTGGCAACAATAATCTCTCCCTCAATGTCAACAAAACGAAGGAAATTGTCACTGACTTCAGGAAGTGTAAAGGAGAACATGCCCCTGTCTACATCAATGGGGACGAAGTAGAAAGGGTGGAGAGCTTCACGTTTGTAGGTGTCCAGATCACCAACAATCTGTCCTGGTTCCCCCATGCCAACACTATAGTTAAGAAAGCCCCTACTTTCTCAGAAGACTAAGGAAACTTGGCATGTCAGCTATGACTCTCAGCAACTTTTACAGATGCGCCATAGAAAGCATTCTTTGACAGCTTGGTATGGCTCCTGCTCTGCCCAAGACCTCAAGAAACTACAAAAGGTCATGAATGTAGCCCAATCCATCACGCAAACCAGCCTCCCATCCATTGACTCTGTCTACACTTTCTGCTGCCTCGACAAAGCAGCCAGCATAATTAAGGACCCCAAGCACCCCGGACATTCTCTCTTCCACCTTCTTCCTTTGGGAAAAAGATACAAAAGTCTGAGATCACATACCAAACGACTCAAGAACAGCTTCTTCCCTGCTTCTGTCAGACTTTTGAATGGACTTACCTTGCATTAAGTTGATCTTTCTCTACACCCTAGCTATGACTGTAACACTACATTCTGCACTCTCTCGTTTCCTTCTCTATGAATCGTATGTTTTGTCTGTACAGCGCGCAAGAATCAATACTTTTCACTCCTATGTTAATACATGTGACAATAATAAATTAAATCAAATCAAAGTATGTGGATGAGATCATGAAATGTCATAGCATTCAAGGTTAAGGGCCAAGTACTGGAAAGTGGGATTAGTGTAGAATTAGTGTAGTTTTTTAAACTGGTAAAGACTCAATGGGCTGAAGAGCCTCTTCTATACTGTATGACTCTATAGCTTCCTCTAGACACATCTTTACTTGTCCCATTAGCACTCCCTTTGGCTTTGCACCATCCAGCCTCTGGATGATTGTACCCTGAAAAATGGGCTGGGGAGCAACTCGGAAGTCCCAACACAAGGATTCCATGGGAATTGCCCGGGAAGTTTCAACAAAATAGGAGTGGAATGGCTGGCAATCCAGCAGTGATGATCACTCCTCAGATTCAGCCTTTTGTTATTTACTCTCTCCTGCTCTCCACGCTTTTACTTGCTCCAAACTGTTTTCCCAGTTCCACAGATCTGAAATGTAAATTCTATTTCTCTGCCCACAGATGCTGCCAGGCTGTTTGAGCATTTCCAGCATTCTCTGTTTTAATCACGGACTCCAAGTTGCCGCCATCTGGCAGTGGAGGTCCCCAGTGGAGGTCTCTCTACGGAGGGATCTTCCCCACTATCTTGGGGTGGAGGCTGGTGCATACAGCAGTACCGTACAATCGTAGATTGCATGGGTTCACGGGCTCCCAAGAGACATGTCCTTTTTGCGATCTTGCAGAGTCCGTGGACCATGTCTATGTTTCACATTATAGACGACACTTCCTTTTTAGTTTCCTCAAAAATCTTTTATTCGTGTTTTGTTTGCACTTCAGTCCATGCTCCTGATCTACGGACACCCGGTGCGGAGGGTAGGGGCTCGGGGGAGGTGGAGGACCTCCTCGTGAATCTGCTCCTGAGCCAAACAAAACTTGCCATTAACAGGTCCAGGCAGCAGGCGACCGAGGAGGTCATCCGACCTGACAGTCTGCCCCTCTACTGCGGCTACATTCGCGGCCAGGTGTCCCTGAAGAGGGAGCATGCGGTGTCCGAGGACACTGTGGAGGCCTTCCATGCCCGCTGGGCACCGCAGGGGCAGGAGTCTATGATCAACCCCTTTAATCACATTTTAATTTGCTAATGTAACACTGCTATTTAAGAAGTGAGGGAGGCAGCAGACAGGAAATCATAGGCCGGTTAGCCTGACTTCGGTCATTGGCAGGATTTTAGAGTCGATATTAAAGATGAGATCTCAGAGTATTTGGACGAGCATGATAAAGTAGGACTGAGTCAGCACGGCTTTGTCAAAGGGAGGTCATGTCTGACAAATCTGTTAAAGTTCTTTGCGGAGGTAACAAAGAAGTTAGATAAAGGAGAACCAGTGGACATGATTTATTTAGATTTCCAGATGGCCTTTGACAAGGTGCCGCATAGGAGACTGTTAAATAAATTAACAGCCCATGGTGTTAAGGGTAAGATCCTGGCATGGATAGAGGATTGGCTGACTGGCAGAAGACAGAGAGTAGGGATAAAGGGGTCTTTTTCAGGATGGCAGCCGGTGACTAGTGGTGTGCCTCAGGGGTCAGTGCCGGGACCACAACTTTTCACAATATACATTAACAATTTGGAACAAGGAACTGAAGGCACTGTTGCTAAGTTTTCAGATGAAGCAAAGATATGTAGAGGGACAGGTAGTATTGAGGAAGCAGGGGGGCTGCAGAAGGACTTGGACAGGTTAGGAGAGTGGGCAAAGAAGTGGCAGGTGGAATACAATGTGGGAAAGTGTGAGATTATGGATTTTGGAAGGAGGAATGGAGGCATAGATTATTTTCTAAATGGGAAAATGCTTAGGAAGTCAGAAACACAAAGGGACGTGGGAGTCATTGTTCAAGATTCTTAAGGTTAACGTGCAAGTTCAGTTGGCAGCTAGGAAGTCAAATGCAATGTTAGCATTCATGTCGAGAGGGCTCGAATACAAGAGCAGGGATGTAGTTCTGAGGCTGTATAAGGCTCTGGTCAGACCCTATTTGGGGTATTGTGAGCAGTTTTGGGCCCCATATCTAAGGAAGGATGGAAAGGGTCTTGGAAAGGGTCCAGAGGAGGTTCACAGAAATGATCCCTGGAATGAAGAGCTTGTCGTATGAGGAATAGTTGAGGACTCTGGGTCTGTACCAGGATGAGGGGGGATCTTATTGAAACTTACAGGATACTACGAGGCCTGGATAGAGTGGATGTGGAGAGGATGTTTCCATTAGTAGGAAAAACTAGAACCAGAGGGCACAACCTCAGGCTGAAGGGATGATCCTTTAGAACAGAAATGAGGAGAAATTTCTTCAGCCAGAGCGCGGTGAATCTTTGCTGCAGAAGGCTGCGGAGGCTAGGTCATTTGATGTCTTTAAGACAGAGATAGATAGGTTCTTGATTAATATTATGGGGAAAAAGCAGGAAAATGGGGTTAAGAAAAATCTCAGCCACGATTGAATGGCGGAGCAGACTCGATGAGCTGAGTGGCCTAATTCTGCTCCTATGTCCTATGGTCTTATGCTTTAAGTTTCCTTTCCTCCTTGTTCTTTCTTTCGGGCGGTTCCCCTTCTTTTGGGGCTTGTCCGTTTGATTTATCCCTCAGTTAATTTGATTTAGTTTAATTGTGCGCAATCAGGACTCTGATCTTCCAATTGCTTGCCATTTTAACACACGATCCTGCTCCCATGCCTACATGCCTGTCCTTGGCCTGTTGCAATGTTTCAATGAAGCTCAATCCAAACTAGAGGAACAGCAGCTCATCTTCCGGTTAAGCACTTTACAGCGAATTCAACAACTTCAGATGATTTGCTCTACCCCACCTGGACCTCATTGTTTTCATTCTATTTTAATTTTTTTTACTTTTCTCTACCTTTTATTTCTTTATAGTCTTTCTTCATTTTTCTTCCCCTCCCCACTCTTCCCCCTACTTTATCGCTCTTCCCTTCTCTCCCCCTTTGCTAAATTTTGTCTCTGTCCCATCCATTTCCCCTCCCCTAACATCCTCATCTGTCAGTTTACCCACTCATTTTAGCTTCTCTGCCGTTTGGCCATTCACACTCTTTATTGTCACTGTGGACAGCCATTAGCAGTCTTTTCCCCTGGTTTCTGTGGCTCTGACTCGTCTTTCATTCCCTCACCCTGCAGTATAAATATCTCCTACTTTCTGTGCCTTTTAGCTTTGACAAAGGGTCATCTGGACTCAAAACCTTTCTCTCCTAACAGATGCTGCCAGACCTGCTGAGATTTTGCAGCATTTTCTCTTTGGGTTTCAGATTCCAGCATCCACAGTAATTTGCTTTTACTTATTGACTCCAAGTTGCCGTGCCAAACATGCGCGCTGCGTTCAAAGCGCCCAGCGTGCGCGCGCCGTTCAAAGCGCCCAGCGTGCGCGCGCCGTTCAAAGCGCCGAGCGTGCGCGCGCCGTTCAAAGCGCCCAGCGTGCGCGCGCCGTTCAAAGCGCCCAGCGTGCGCGCGCCGTTCAAAGCGCCGAGCGTGCGCGCTGCGTTCAAAGCGCCGAGCGTGCGCGCGGCGTTCAAAGCGCCCAGCGTGCGCGCGGCGTTCAAAGCGCCGAGCATGCGCACTCACCCGCAATTGAAAGCGGCCATTTTGAACGGGGAACGTTGTGGAGGTTTGGAATCAAGAAGCAGTGAGTGCTTATTGTCAAAGGAAGGAGGTGAGACAGTCACCGCCCGGCAGATAGGAATGCGGGATTAGATAGTTCGAGGAATGGCAGTTCCAGATGGTTTACACACAATTTACAGATGCTGTTACAGAAATCTAAAATAGACATAGAAAATGTTGGGAATAATTAGCAAGTCCGATAACATCGGACAGAGAAATAGAGAGAAAAACTCCCCTTTGTGGGGAAGTTAGAAATGTAATCGTTTTTGAGCAACTGAAAAAAGGCCAGAGGAGAAGATCTGTGGTAGGGTAGAGGGCAGGTGAGGTTAAATGACAAGAGCATAGAAACACAAAGAAAAGTACAGCACAGGAACAGGCCCTTCGGTCCTCCAAGCTGTGCCAATCATGATGCTCTAACTAAACAAAGACCTCTGCCTTTGCTTGCTCTGTATCCCTCTATTTCCTCCCTATTCATGTACCCATCCAGATGTCTTTTAAATGTTGCTAATGTGCCTATTTCTACCACTGTTCCAGGCACCCAGACTTGCTCCCTGCATGAAATAGCCCCCTCCACACGTTTCTCTCAAACTTCCCCCATCTCACCTTGAACCTGTACCCCCTTGTAATTGACACTTCCACTCTGGGAGAAAGCTTCTGACTATTCACCCTGCCTATGTCTCGTTATTTTGTAGACCTCTATCAGGTCTCCCCTCAGCCTTTGTCTTTCCAGTGAAAACAATCCTAGTTTATTCAACCTCTCCTCATAGTCAGCACCCTCAAGACCAGGCAACATCCTGGTGAACCTTCTTTGCACTCGCACTCTCTCCAAAGCTTCCACGTCCTTCTGATAGTGTGGTGACCAGAACTGCATGCAATACTCCAAATGCAGCTTAACCAAAGTTTTATATGGTTGCAACATGATTTGCCAACTACTCAGTGCCCTGGCTGATGAAAGCAAGCAAGCATGCAAAATGCCTTCTTAATCACCTTGGCCACCTGTGTTGTTGTATTTAGGGAATGTGGTCCTGCACGCTCAAATCTCTGTATGTTAATGTTCCTAAGGGTTCTGCCATTTACAGTATAATTCATATCTAAATTTGATCCTCCAAAATGCATCAGCTCGCATTTGTTCGGATTAAACTCCATCTGCCATTTCTGTGCCCAAGTCTCCAATCTATCTATATCCTGATGTATCCTCTGAAAATCCCAGCACTATCAGCAACTCCACCAATCTTCGTGTCTTCTGCAAATGCAATAATCAGACCACCCTTTTTTACCTCCATATCATTTATATGTACTGCAAACAACAGAGGTCCCAGCACTGATCCCTGCAGAACACACTAGCAAGAGTTTTAACAACACCAGGTTAAAGTCCACATCATGAACACACGAGCTACAGATCTCCTGTCTGACAAACACCTTTCCACCACTACTCTCTGTCTTCTATGACGAAGCCAGTTCTGTATCCATCTAGCCAGCCCACCCTGAATCCCACGTGATTTTAGTTTTTGTACCAGTCTGCCATGTGGGACCTTGTCAAACGGCTTACTAAAGTCCATATAAACGATGTGCACAGCCTTCACTCATCAGTTATCTTTGTTATCTCTTCAAAAAACTCAGTCAAGTTGGTGAGACATGACTCCTATACAGAACCATATTGCCTGTCACTAACTAGTCCATTTTCTTCCAAATGTGCAAATATCCTGTCCCTCAGTATATCCTCCAAAAGCTTCCCCACCACAGATGTCAAGCTCACCAGCCTATAATTTGCTGGATTATCCCTGCTTACTTTCTTAAACAAAAAAACAACATTGGCTATTCTCCAATCCTCTGGAATCTCACCTGTGGTCAAAGAGGATGAGAAGATATCTGTTAAGGCCCCCGCAATTTCTCCCCTTGCCTCCCGCAATAACTTGGGATAGATCCCAACCGGCCCCAGGGACTTGTCTACCTTAATGTAATTTATGATACCCAACACTTCCTCCTTAGATATATTGACATTTTCTCGAGTGTTCCCACACCTATCCCTGACTTCAGCATCCGTCATGTCCTTCTCCTTGGTGACTACTGATACAAAGTACCCACTTCCTGCGGCTCCACGCATAACTTCCCTCCATTGTCTTTGAGTGGGCCTAATTCTTTCTCTTGCTCCTAATATATGCATAAAAAGCCTTGGGATTCTCCTTGACCCTGTGTGCTGAAGACATTTCATGGTCCCTTTTAGGTCTCCTAATTGCATTAAGTTCAAAGGAGTCCTTGATCCTGTTCAATGAGATCGTGGCTAATTTGCCATCTTACTCCCTATTCCCAGAGAGGAAATGGCCGAGTGAGGGAACCATGGTTCACAAAAGAGGTGGAATGTCTTGTCAAGAGGAAGAAGGAAGCGTATGTTAGGTTGAGAAAACAAGGTTCAGTTGGCTCGATGGAGGGTTACAAGTTAGCAAGAAATGAGCTGAAAAAGAGGCTTAGGAGAGCTAGGAGGGGGCATGAGATGTCCTTGGCGGGTCGGATCAAGGAAAACCCCAAGGCTTTTTACTCTTATGTGAGGAATAAAAGAATGACCAGGGTGAGGCTGGGGCCGGTCAAGGACGGCAGTGGGCATTTGCGCATGGAGTCAGAAGAGATAGGAGAGGTGATGAATGAATACTTTTCTTCGGTGTTCACCAAGGAGAGGGGCCATGTTTTTGAGGAAGAGAAGGTGTCACAGGCTGATAGGCTGGAGGAAGTAGATGTTCGGAGGGAAGATGTACTAGCAATTTTGAATAAACTGAAAGTTGATAAGTCCACTGGGCCTGATGAAATAAATCCTAGGATTGTTTGGGAGGCAAGGGATGAGATAGCAGAGCCTTTGGCATTGATCTTTGCGTCCTCACTGTCCACGGGGGTGGTGCCAGAGGACTGGAGAGTGGCGAATGTGGTTCCTCTGTTGAAGAAAGGGAATAGAAATGACCCTGGTAATTATAGGCCGGTTTGTCTTACTTCGGTGGTCGGTAAGTTGATGGAAAAGGTCCTTAGGGATAGGATTTACGACCATTTAGAAAGATGCAGCTTAATCTGGGATAGTCAGCACGGATTTGTGAAGGGCAAGTCTTGCCTCACAAATTTGATAGAATTTTTTGAGGAGGTAACTAAGTGTGTAGATGAAGGTAGTGCAGTTGATGTCATATACATGGATTTTAGTAAGGCGTTTGATAAAGTCCCCCACGGTCGGCTTATGAAGAAAGTAAGGATGTGTGGGATAGAGGGAAGTTTGGCCGATTAGATAGGTAACTGGCTATCTAACAGAAGACAGAGGGTGTTGGTGGTGGATGGAAAATTTTCGGACTGGAAACCGGTTACCAGCGGAGTGCCACAGGGATCAGTGCTTGGTCCTCTGCTATTTGTAATTTTTATAAATGACTTGGAGGAGGGGGCTGAAGGGTGGATCAGTAAATTTGCTGATGACACCAAGATTGGTGGAGTAGTGGATGAGGTGGAGGGCTGTTGTAGGCTGCGAAGAGACATAGATAGGATGCAGAGCTGGGCTGAAAAATGGCAAATGGAGTTTAACCCTGACAAATGCAAGGTGATTCATTTTGGTAGGACAAATTTAAATGTGGATTACAGGGTCAAAGGTAGGGGTCTGAAGAATGTGGAGGAACAGAGAGATCTTGGCGTTCATATCCATAGATCTCTGAAGGTTGCCACTCAAGTGGATAGAGCCGTGAAGAAGGCCTATTGTGTGTTGGCGTTCATTAACAGGGGGTTTGAGTTTAAGAGCCGTGGGGTTATGCTGCAACTGTACAGGACATTGGTGAGACCACATTTGGAATATTGTGTGCAGTTCTGGTCACCTCACTACAAGAAGGATGTGGAGACACTGGAAAGAGTGCAAAGGAGATTTACCAGGATGCTGCCTGGTTTGGAGGGTAGGTCTTATGAGGAAAGGTTGAGGGAACTTGGGCTTTTCTCTTTGGAGCGGAGGAGGTTGAGAGGAGACTTGATAGAGGTTTATAAAATGATGAGGGGGATAGATAGAGTGAATGTTCAAAGACTATTTCCTTGGGTGAATGGAGCGGTAACTAGGGGGCATAACTATAGGGTTCATGGTGGGAGATATAGGAAGAATGTCCGAGGTAGGTTCTTTACGCAGAGAGTGGTTGGGGTGTGGAATGGACTGCCTGCAGTGATAGTGGAGTCAGAAACTTCAGGAACATTTAAGAAGCTATTGGATAGGCACATGGAGTACTTCGGGATGATAGGGAGGAAATCTGGCTTGATCTGGGTTTCAGACAAAGCTCGGCACAACATCGTGGGCCGAAGCGCCTGTTCTGTGCTGTACTGTTCTATGTTCTATGTTCTAATACTGATTAGAATGCGAATCCCTACAGCCAGCCAGGTCTTAAAGATACAGACAATGTGGGTGGAGGGAGCATTAAGCACAGGTTAAAGAGATGTGTATTGTCTCCAGACAGGACAGCCTGCAAGTCCAGGAGGCAAGCTGTGGGGGTTACTGATAATGTGACATAAATCCAACATCCCGGTTTAGGCCGTCCTCATGTGTGCGGAACTTGGCTATCAGTTTCTGCTCAGCGACTCTGCGCTGTCGTGTGTCGTGAAGGCCGCCTTGGAGAATGCTTACCTGAAGATCCGAGGCTGAATGCCCGTGACTGTTGAAGTGCTCCCCCACAGGAAGAAAACACTCTTGCCTGGTGATTGTCGAGCGGTGTTCATTCATCCGTTGTCGTAGCGTCTGCATGGTTTCCCCAATGTACCATGCCTCGGGACATCCTTTCCTGCAGCGTATCAGGTAGACAACGTTGGCCGAGTTGCAAGAGTAGGTACCGTGTACCTGGTAGATGGTGTTCTCACGTGAGATGATGGTATCCGTGTCGATGATCCGGCACGCCTTGCAGAAGTTGCTGTGGCAGGGTTGTGTGGTGTCGTGGTCCCTGTTCTCCTGAAGGCTGGGTAGTTTGCTGCGGACAATGGTCTGTTTGAGGTTGTGCGGTTGTTTGAAGGCAAGAAGTGGGGGTGTGGGGATGGCCTTGGCGAGATGTTCGTCTTCATCATTGACACAGATGCCATCATCTCACATGAGAACACCATCTACCAGGTACACGGTACCTACTCTTGCAACTCGGCCAACGTTGTCTACCTGATACGCTGCAGGAAAGGATGTCCCGAGGCATGGTACATTGGGGAAACCGTGCAGACGCTACGACAACGGATGAATGAACACCGCTCGACAATCACCAGGCAAGACTGTTCTCTTCCTGTGGGGGAGCACTTCAGCAGTCACGGGCATTCAGCCTTGGATCTTCAGGTAAGCGTTCTCCAAGGCGGCCTTCACGACACATGACAGCGCAGAGTCGCTGAGCAGAAACTGATAGCCAAGTTCCGCATACATGAGGATGGCCTAAACCGGGTTGTTGAATTTATGTCACATTATCAGTAACCCCCACAGCTTGCCTCCTGGACTTGCAGGCTGTCCTGTCTGGAGACAATACACATCTCTTTAACCTGTGCTTAATGCTCCCTCCACCCACATTGTCTGTACCTTTAAGACCTGGCTGGCTGTAGGGATTCGCATTCTAATCAGTATTCTGTAACTTTATTTTGTGTCTCTGTGCACTGTTTGAGAGCACATTTCCACTCCATCTGACGAAGGAGCAGCGCTCCAAAAGCTTATGGTGTTTGCTACCAAATAAACCTGTTGGACTTTAACCTGGTGTTGTGAAACTTCTTACTGTGTTCACCCCAGTCCAAAGCCGGCATCTCCACATCAAATTTGATTCGCAGATTAGCAATTGTCGCAGCACTTTTACATCTTTGAAAGCCACTTTCTGTGTGGACTCTCACTTCCATTTAGGTTTCTCTGTGCAGAAGTAGGTACAGTGGAGTCAACACTGTAGACAGGTCTGGCAAAGACTTTCTATAATAATTTATCAAACACAGGAATGACCTGAGCTCGGCCATATGCCTGGGCTCTGGAACTTGCTTAATCGCTTGGACTTTCGCTTCCACTGGAGCTTAGCCTTATGCAGTGATTCTTTAGCCTAGGTACTCCACACTTTTTGCCTGGAAAATGCAATTTTTCCACTTCAGGTACAAACCGGCCTCTGAAACCTTTTTAAACCTTGATCCAGATCTGAGGTGCTCCTCCTCAGTCTTCCCTGTAATTAAGTTGTCAACCAAGTAGAGTGCAACCTGAGGAATGCCTTGCAACATGTTGTCCATTGTCCTTCAAACAATTGTCGTACTGGAGGATCTGTCGAAAAAGCAAACAATTGTACTTGAACAGCCTTTTTTCGTGTTGATGTACTGATTTGAATCTTCCTCTGGCAAGAGTTGTTTATATAATACTAGCTCATGTCCAGTTTTAGAAATGTCTTGCCTCCTGCAAGAGTTGACAACAAATCTTCCACCCTCGGTAATGGATAAGTCTCTAATTTGGAAACCTGGTTAATGGTGAGTTTGTAATCACCAAGCTTTCCACGCAGTGCGTAGCTAATTGAGGCTTCTTTAAATTTCGATTTTTTTTTGTTCAAACTTTGCTTTTCTTCTGCATTTCTTCTCTTCCACATGCCTTTTGTTGCTGTATTGGTGACAAACAGCATCCATAAACTTGCAGTGATTGGCATAGTGTGACCCTCCACACCTAAAACACTCCACTGCTTTAACTTTTTTTTCTGGAAGCTTTCACCTGTATTTGGTGCTGCAACCTCCACACCCAGAGCCTTCTTAAAACTAAGTGTGGCTTCCCCCAAAAACCGACGCTGAATGCTATCCTCGTTAATGCCACTGACCAGCCTGTCTCTGAGCATATCTGCTAAAACTGTTCCGAAATCACGGTGTTCAGAAAACTAAGTTAGCTATGGATTGAGCTGCTTTTCGAAAATGGCTATGAAACTTGAATCTTTGAACAATCACTGAGGGCTTTGGATTTTGGTGATTCTGGACTGGAGCGACCAAGTCTTCAAATGAAATCTTCCATGGCATGGGCAGATTCCTCATCAACTTAAGTCTTTGCTGCTGTTGAGACATTTGGAAGTGATGGTGGAGAGGTATTCTGAATGTTGCAAGGCCAATCGAGAAGGAATGAGAATTAAATTGAAGAGAACATAATCTTTAGGGGGCACAGTGGTTAGCACTGCTGCCTCGCATCGCCAGGGACCCGGGTTCAATTCCAGCCTCGGTCACTGTCTGTGTGGAGTTTGCACATTCTTCACATGTCTGCGTGGGTTTCCTCCGGGTGCTCTGGTTTCCTTCCACAGTTTAAAGATGTGTGTATTAGGTGGATGGGCCATGCTAAATTGCCTCTTAGTGTCAGGGGGGCTAGCAGGGGTTATGGAGATGGATGGGGCTGGATTAGATTGTTGTCAGTGCAGGCTTGAATGGCCAATGGAATGTAGGAATTCTATGATTCTATAAAGTGGCTCACCACACTCGGGAGGATCGAGCAATGCAATGCTAAAGGGAAGTGCTGCAGTCTCCACGCTCATTAAACTTTCTGACCATCCCAAACATAACTGTGGTTCTGCTAACTTGAAATTTCATCGACGAAATTCACAAAGAAACTGGCTACTCACAGTATGCAATTGCCACGCTGAACTAAGAAAAACTTGGCTTTTTTTCTCTTCAGTTTCTCCCTCCATCAAAAATATGGTAACTTGAGTCCACAAATAAGTTAATCTAATGTGTTGTTAAAAGAAGGATCACCAATATATAAATAAGTAACTAAGTTTAACAAAAGAAAATAGCAGCACTGGAACAGATCTGGACTTGTAGGACTCGCTTGCAGATTGAAGCTCCGCTCGAATCCTGCACATGCTCAAAAGAGAGAAAGAACACAGTATAACATTTGGATATGTGGTTTTCTACCTCAACATTTACTTCACTCATAAATATGATGAATTGTTGAGTCCCCAACACATTTTTGCCACAAGACACATCCTGCCATTTAGATTCGCTGATAATTACACCTGCTGTCTGTCTCCTGCCATTTAGCCAATCTCCAAACAGGTTAAACATCACTATTTTAAAAAATGGTTATGCACCTTTAGCCTATTAACTAAATCTGGCTGCTTACTCATTATTAAAGCTAATTTGGCTTTTGCCTTAGTGTTGCCCATTGGAATTTTGGCGCTGCCTAACTTCTGGTTATCAGGTTATTTCATTTGTCATATGATACTAAAAAATGTAATCTAAATAAAACAAATGCGCAATACTTTGAAATTGGGTTTGGAATTTTAAACCATTAGCAATCAAGACTGATAGACTCACCACCAGAGCCAGGTGGGGAGCTTCAGAAAAGTTTTGCAATCCAGCTGTTCTGTAAAGCAAAATTTTAGCAAAATGTTCTGAGGGTGGTGACAGTTTGTTAACTAAGTGCTCTATTTCTGACAGTGTGCTCCAGTTTATTTTTTTTTAAAAATGTCTTCAAGATTAAACTCTGTATTTTATCTGATTTGACATATTGCGAGGTAGGGGGGATTGATTCTTTAACCATTAGTGCTACTCCCACCTTTTTTATCCCATTCTATCATGTCTGAAAACTCTATAACCAGGGATATTGAGCTGCCAATTTTGCCCCTCTAGCGAGGTTTCCGTTAGAGCAATGACATCATGCTGCCATATGTCTTCCTGTGCCCTAGACGCATCTACATTGTTTGTAATACTTCTTACATTGAAGTATAAACAGTTTTCCCCTGTCAAGCCCTTGCTTTACACTTAGTTTAAATTTTCCTTCTCCTGTAATTCCAAGTATCACTGCATCTTCAACGTCACTAGCGAATGATTATTGCTAGCTCCATTTTCCTGATCTGAATCTGACCTATCTGATCCTGCTGCTGGGATCCCACCCCCTCTGCCACTCTCGTTTAAATACTCCCAAACAGAACTGAATCACTCCCGGCTACGCCATCTCTCTAGCCACATGTTCATTTGGCCTATCCTCTTGTTCCTGCTCTCTCAAGTGGAACTGGGAGTAATCCTGAGATTACTATATTTGAGGTCTTACATTTTAATTTATCCCTAATTTCCTGTACTCAATTCGCAGGTCCATATCCCTTAATTTATCCAAGTTGCTGGTACCAAAGTGTACCAGGACCACTGGCTGTTCACCTTCCCTCCCCAGAATGCCCTGCAGCCACTCTGTAACATCCTGGAACCTAGCATCAGCGAGGCAACATACCATCCTTGATTCACATTTGCGTCCACAGAAGCACTTGTCCGTGCCCTGAACTATTGAATCCCCAATCACTTTAGCCCTGCCATTCGTTTTCCTCCTGCCACTCTGAGCAGCAGAGCCAACTGTGGTTCTGTGAACTTGGCTGCTGCGGCTTTCCCTTGAAAGGCCATCCCCCCAACAGTATCCAGAGTGGGATATCTGTTTGAGAGGGGGATGACCACAGTGGACACCTGCACTACCTTCCTGAGTCATTTACTGTTCCTGATGGTTGGTCACCCATCCCCTTTCTGTCTGTACAATCCTCACCTCGGTGTGACCACCTCGTAAAACGTGCTATCCACAACTCGCTTAGCATTGCGGATGCTCCAGTAAGTCCACCCGCTTTAGTGGAAATCGCTTAGAGCTGGGATTCTGAATGGGGAGGAATTTGTAAAATGCGTACAGGAAGGTTCTTTGGAACAATATGTAGATAGCCCAACTAGAGAGGAGGCTATACTGGACCTGGTACTGGGGAATGAGCCCAGTCAGGTCTTCAAAGTTTCAGTAGGGGAACATGTGGCAAATAGTGACCACAATTCTGTTAGCTTTAGGATAGCGATGGAAAAGGATGAGTGGTGTCCCAAGGGTAAGGTGTTGGATTGGGAGAAGGCTAACTTTAGTGGGATTAGACAGAAATTGGCAGCTGTTGATTGGGAGAGGCTGTTTGAGGGTAAATCCACATCTGGCATGTGGGAGTCTTTTAAGGAACAGTTGTTAGGGCTGCAGGATAGGCATGTGCCTGTAAAAAAGAAGGATAGGAAAGGTAGGATTCGAGAACCGTGGATAACCAGGGAAATTGAGGGACTGGTCAAAAAGAAAAGAGTGGCGTACGTTAGGTCCAGGCAGCTAAAAACGGAGGGAGCTCTGGAGGAATACAAAGAAAGTAGGAAAGAACTCAAACGAGGAATTAGAAGGGCAAAAAGGGGTCACGAAATGTCCTTGGCAGACAGGATTACGGAGAATCCCAAGGCATTTTATTCATACGTTAGGAACAAAAGGGTTGTCAGGGAAAAAATCGGACCTCTCGGTGGTGTGGTAGACAGTGAGGAAGGGTGTCGTAGTCTGCAGGAAGACTTAGACAGGTTGCAAAGTTGGGCCGAGAGGTGGCGGATGGAGTTTAATGCGGAGAAGTGTGAGGTAATTCACTTTGGTAGGAATAACAGATGTGTTGAGTATAGGGCTAACGGGAGGACTTTGAATAGTGTGGAGGAGCAGAGGGATCTAGGTGTATGTGTGCATAGATCCCTGAAAGTTGGGAATCAAGTAGATAAGGTTGTTAAGAAGGCATATGGTGTCTTGGCGTTTATTGGTAGGGGGATTGAATTTAGGAGGACACTGGGTTGCAAGGGAGTAGAATAGACAGTATTACAGTTGATAAGGAGGATGTGCAGGATATTCTGGAGGGTCTGAAAATAGATAAATCCCCTGGTCCGGATGGGATTTATCCAAGGATTCTCTGGGAGGCAAGAGAAGTGATTGCAGAGCCTCTGGCTCTGATCTTCAGGTCGTCGTTGGCCTCTGGTATAGTACCAGAAGATTGGAGGTTAGCGAATGTTGTCCCATTGTTTAAGAAGGGGAACAGAGACTTCCCCGGGAATTATAGACCGGTGAGTCTCACTTCTGTTGTCGGCAAGATGTTGGAAAAAATTATAAGGGATAGGATTTATAGTTATTTGGAGAGTAATGAATTGATAGGTGATAGTCAGCATGGTTTTGTGGCAGGTAGGTCGTGCCTTACTAACCTTATTGAGTTTTTTGAGAAAGTGACCAAGGAGGTGGATGGGGGCAAGGCAGTGGACGTGGTATATATGGATTTTAGTAAGGCGTTTGATAAGGTTCACCATGGTAGGCTTCTGCAGAAAATGCAGATGTATGGGATTGGGGGTGATCTAGGAAATTGGATCAGGAATTGGCTAGCGGATAGGAAACAGAGGGTGGTGGTTGATAGTAAATATTCATCATGGAGTGCGGTTACAAGTGGTGTACCTCAGGGATCTGTTTTGGGGCCACTGCTGTTTGTAATATTTATTAATGATCTGGATGAGGGTATAGTTGGGTGGATTAGCAAATTTGCTGATGACACCAAAGTCGGTGGTGTGGTAGACAGTGAGGAAGGGTGTCGTAGTTTGCAGGAAGACTTAGACAGGTTGCAAAGTTGGGCCGAGAGGTGGCGGATGGAGTTTAATGCGGAGAAGTGTGAGGTAATTCACTTTGGTAGGAATAACAGATGTGTTGAGTATAGGGCTAACGGGAGGACTTTGAATAGTGTGGAGGAGCAGAGGGATCTAGGTGTATGTGTGCATAGATCCCTGAAAGTTGGGAATCAAGTAGATAAGGTTGTTAAGAAGGCATATGGTGTCTTGGCGTTTATTGGTAGGGGGATTGAATTTAGGAGTCGTAGCGTTATGTTGCAACTGTACACAACTCTGGTGCGGCCGCACTTGGAGTACTGTGTGCAGTTCTGGTCCCCACATTACAGGAAGGATGTGGAGGCTTTGGAGAGGGTGCAGAGGAGGTTTACCAGGATGTTGCCTGGTATGGAGGGGAGATCCTATGAGGAGAGGCTGAGGGATTTGGGATTGTTTTCGCTGGAAAGGCGGCGGCTAAGAGGGGATCTTATTGAAACATATAAGATGATTAGAGGTTTAGATAGGGTGGATAGTGATAGCCTTTTTCCTCTGATGGAGAAATCCAGCACGAGGGGGCATGGCTTTAAATTGAGGGGGGGTAGTTATAGAACCGATGTCAGGGGTAGGTTCTTTACCCAGAGGGTGGTGAGGGATTGGAATGCCCTGCCAGCATCAGTAGTAAATGCGCCTAGTTTGGGGGCGTTTAAGAGATCCGTAGATAGGTTCATGGACGAAAAGAAATTGGTTTAGGTTGGAGGGTCACAGTTTTTTTTTAACTGGTCGGTGCAACATCGTGGGCCGAAGGGCCTGTTCTGCGCTGTAATGTTCTATGTTCTATGTTCTAGGAGTCGTAGCGTTATGTTGCAACTGTACACAACTCTGGTGCGGCCGCACTTGGAGTACTGTGTGCAGTTCTGGTCCCCACATTACAGGAAGGATGTGGAGGCTTTGGAGAGGGTGCAGAGGAGGTTTACCAGGATGTTGCCTGGTATGGAGGGGAGATCCTATGAGGAGAGGCTGAGGGATTTGGGATTGTTTTCGCTGGAAAGGCGGCGGCTAAGAGGGGATCTTATTGAAACATATAAGATGATTAGAGGTTTAGATAGGGTGGATAGTGATAGCCTTTTTCCTCTGATGGAGAAATCCAGCACGAGGGGGCATGGCTTTAAATTGAGGGGGGGTAGTTATAGAACCGATGTCAGGGGTAGGTTCTTTACCCAGAGGGTGGTGAGGGATTGGAATGCCCTGCCAGCATCAGTAGTAAATGCGCCTAGTTTGGGGGCGTTTAAGAGATCCGTAGATAGGTTCATGGACGAAAAGAAATTGGTTTAGGTTGGAGGGTCACAGTTTTTTTTTTTAACTGGTCGGTGCAACATCGTGGGCCGAAGGGCCTGTTCTGCGCTGTAATGTTCTATGTTCTATGTTCTCTCAGGGACAAAAGTGGGGAATTATGCTTAGAGCCCAAAGAAGTAGGGGAGATCCTAAATGAATACTTTGCGTCGGTTTTCACAAAGGAGAGGGATGTGTTGACTGGGACTGCCTCGGAGGGTGTTGAACCGTTAGAGAAAATCTCCATTACAAGGGAGGAAGTGTTAGGTTTTTTAGAGAATATAAAGACTGACAAATCCCGAGGGCCTGATGGAATCTCTATCCAAGGCTGCTCAGGGAGACGAGAGATGAAATCGCTGGGCCTCTGACGCAAATCTTTATCTCGTCACTGGACACAGGTGAGGTCCCAGAGGATTGGAGGATAGCTAATGTGGTCCCGTTATTTAAGAAGGGTAGGAAGGATAACCCGGGAAATTATAGGCCGGTGAGCTTGACGTCCGTGGTAGGGAAGTTGTTGGAGAGGATTCTTAGAGATAGGGTGTATGTGCATTTAAAAAGGAATAAACTCATTAACGATAGTCAGCATGGTTTTGTGAGAGAGAGGTCATGCCTCACTAACCTGGTGGAGTTTTTTGAAGAAGTGACTAGAATGGTTGACGAGGGAAGGGCCGTGGATGTCGTCTGTATGGACTTTAGTAAAGCGTTTGACAAAGTACCTCATGGTAGGTTGGTGCAAAGGTTGGATTTCATGTGATAAAGGGGGAGGTGGCTAGATGGGTAGAGAACTGGCTTGGTCACAGAAGACAGAGGGTTGGAGTGGAAGGGTCTTTTTCTGGCTGGATGCCTGTGACTAGTGGTGTTCCGCAGGGCTCTGTATTGGGACCTCTGCTGTATGTGATTTATATAAACGATCTGGAAGAAGGTGTAACTGGGGTGATCAGTAAGTTTGCAGACGACACAAAATTGGCTGGACTTGCAGATAGTGAGGAACATTGTCAGAGGCTACAGATGGATATAGGCTGGAAATTTGGGCAAAGAAATGGCAGATGGAGTTCAATCCAGATCAATGCGAAATAATGCATTTTGGTAGAGCTAATGTAGGGGGGAGCTATACGATAAATGGCAGAACCATAAAGGGTGTAGATACGCAGAGGGACCTGGGTGTGCAAGTCCACAGATCCTTGAAAGTGACGTCACAGGTGGAGAAGGTAGTGAAGAAGGCATATGGCATGCTTGCCTTTATAGGACGGGGCATAGAGTATAAAGGTTGGGGTCTGATGTTGCAGATGTATAGAACGTTGGTTCGGCCGCATTTGGAATACTGCGTCCAGTTCTGGTCGCCACACTACCAGAAGGACGTGGAGGCTTTAGAGAGAGTGCAGAGGAGGTTTACCAGGATGTTACCTGGTATGGAGGGGCTTAGTTATGAGGAGAGATTGGGTAAACTGGGGTTGTTCTCACTGGAAAGACGGAGGATGAGGGGAGACCTAATAGAGGTGTATAAAATTATGAAAGGCCTAGATAGGGTGAACGGTGGGAAGCTTTTTCCCAGGTCGGTGGTGACGTTCACGAGGGGTCATAGGTTCAAGGTGAAGGGGGGGAGGTTTAACACAGATATCAGACGGACATATTTTACACAGAGGGTGGTGGGGGCCTGGAATGCGCTGCCAGGCAAGGTGGTGGAGGCGGGGACACTGGGAACGTTTAAGACTTATCTAGATAGCCACATGAACGGAGTGGGAATGGAGGGATACAAAAGAATGGTCTAGTTTGGACCGGGAGCGGCGCAGGCTTGGAGGGACGAAGGGCCTGTTCCTGTGCTGTATTGTTCTTTGTTCTTTTGTTCGCTGCTCCAGCTCTGAAATCTGATTAGCTCGAAGCTGCATTTGGACTCGCCTTCTGCTCACATGGTCATCATTGTCCACATTGTGTGGGCGGAGTATACCATGGGTCTGAGGTCTCCTTCCACAACGTCCCTCTTCATTAAACTTTTTAAAAAAATACATGTTAACTAGGGGCCTTATTATAAGGGTTAAAACACACTGTGCAGTAGGCACAACAGGGACTAAAAAAAGGATAGAGTAGTATTGTACAATTATAATAGAAGTGTTTGGTAAGAAACAAGGTGTTAATTAGGCACCTTGTTTCTTACCAAACACTTCTATTATAATTGTACAATACTGCTCTATCCTTTTTTTAGTCCCTGTTGTGCCTGCTGCACAGTGTGTTTTAACCCTTATACGGTGGACAAAAAACTGTGAGTCGACTTCTTGTTAATACAGTAATGTTTATTCATACACACAATTAATGGTAATCAACCACACAATCAATATATAAGTTATTTTTCAGAATACTAACGTTCAAGTTCAATATTAGACCTTGACTTAACTTTTACGTGACTGGCAAGTACCCAGGCAGATATTGTCCTTTATCCGTGTGTTGGTCTCTGTAGTCCTCGGTGTAGTCTGGTCCTTCGGTCTGGTCTGATACTGGTTCTGGTCTTCCTTCCATTGTTGGTGTGGTGGCTCTTCTCGTGGTGGCACTTGTGGTGGTGGTCACCGTTGTTCTGTTCCTGTCTCTTCTTCACCCTCGTGGTCGTGTCATTTGTGTGAGAGAGAGGGAGAGAGAGAGTTCCGTTGGGCAGCATATTTTATCCCTCATTGGTTTCCCACCCTTTTGGTAATTACCAATCAATCGATCAGGGTTTCATCACCCTGATCGATAGAGTCCAATCAAGTGCTGCCACACCGTTCTCTGGGTTTGTACCCATCAGCCATGCCTGTAGGTGCTGAAGGCACGTAGGTCACATACCTCCCTCCCAAATAAGGGGTTAAGGCTCCCTTTTGTCTGGTAAACAAATATGTTTGACCAGAGAGTGTCCATTGTCTTCGAGATGGCCTATTTCCTGTGTATTCTGTAGTCTGGAGCTGCAGCCTGTTTATCTCTTGTCATTTAAGGCTGCAACCTGTCTGTTTCTACTTGGCCAACTATCCCAGCGTGCTTTGTAAATCGCCATCTTAGGTGGCCCGTTTGGCCACATCCTAGTTCAGTATTATTTATCTTTTCCATTAGGACCCTGGTCCAAACTCAGTTCAGGTAGAGCCTGTCCCAACAGTACAATTCCTTCCTGTCTCAGTGCTGGAATTAGTGTCCCATGAAATGGAATCCTACTTCCCCATGTATGTTCAGCTCCCTAATCTGCTTATTAGAAACATAGAAAAACTTCAGCACAAACAGGCCCTTCGGCCCACAACTTGCGCCAGTCATGTCCCCACCTACCTAGGCCTATATATAGGCTTACCTATAACCCTCAATCCTATTAAGTCCCATGTACTCATCCAGAAGTCTCTTAAAAGACCCTATTGAGTTTGCCTCCACCACCATTGACGGCAGCCGATTCCACTCACCCACCACCCTCTGAGTGAAAAACTTACCCTGACATCTCTGTACCTATTCCCCAGCACCTTAAACCTGTGTCCTCTCGTAGCAGCCATTTCAGCCCTGGGAAAAAGCCTCCGAGAATCCACCCGATCTATACCTCTCAACATCTTGTACACCTCTATCAGGTCACCTCTCATCCTTCGTCTCTCCAAGGAGAAAAGACCGAGCTCCCTCAACCTATCCTCATAAGGCATGCCACCCAATCCAGGCAACATCCTTGTAAATCTTCTCTGCATCTTTTCAATAATTTCTACATCCTTCCTGTAATGAGGCAACCAGAACTGAGCACAGTACTCCAAGTGGGGTCTGACGAGGACTTATAAAGCTGCATCATTATCTCCCAACTCCTAAACTCAATCCCTTGCTTGATGAAGGCCAGCACACCATACGCCTTCTTAACCACCTCCTCTACCTGCAAGGCCGATTTCAGAGTCCTATGGACCCGGACCCCAAGGTCCTTCTGATCCTCTACGCTGCTAAGAACCCTTGATATTATACTCCTTCATCCCATTTGACTTGCCAAAATGTACCACTACACATTTATCCAGGTTGAAGTCCATCTGCCACTTCTCCGCCTAGTCTAGCATCCTATCTATGCCACGCTGCAGCTTCTGACATCCCTCCAACCTATCCACAACACCACCAACCTTCGTGTCGTCGGCAAACTTACCAACCCATCCCTCCACTTCCTCATCCAGGTCATTTATGAAAATGACAAACAGCAAGGGTCCCAGAACAGATCCCTGGGGCACTCCACTGGTGACCGACCTCCATTCAGAAAAAGACCCGTCTACAACTAATCTCTGCCTCCTGCAGGCAAGCCAGTTCTGGATCCACAAGGCAACAGCCCCTTGGATCCCATGCCCTCTCACTTTCTCGAGATGCCTTGCATGGGGGATTTTATCGAACGCCTTGCTGAAGTCCATGTAAACCACATCTACCGCTTTTCCTTCGTCAACGTGTTTAGTCACATTTTCAAAGAACCCCTCCAGGCTCGTAAAGCACTAATTCTTGCACTAATTTGCACGGTTCAAGTAATATAGAACATAGAACAGTACAGCACAGTACAGGCCCTTCGGCCCACAATGTTGTGCCAAGCTTTGTCCGAAACCAAGATCAAGCTATCCCACTCCCCGTCATTCTGGTGTGCTCCATGTGCCTATCCAATAACCGCTTGAAAGTTCCTAAAGTGTCCGACTCCACTATCACAGCAGGCAGTCCATTCCACACCCCAACTACTCTGAGTAAAGAACCTACCTTGGACATCCCTCCTATATCTCCCTCCATGAACCTTATAGTTATGCCCCCTAGTAACAGCTACATCCACCCGAGGAAATAGTCTCTGAACATCCACTCTATCTATCCCCCTCATCATCTTATAAACCTCTATTAAGTCGCCTCTCATCCTCCTCCGCTCTAAAGAGAAAAGCCCTAGCTCCCTCAACCTTTCCTCATAAGACCTACCCTCCAAACCAGGCAGCATCCTGGTAAATCTCCTTTGCACTCTCTCCAATGCTTCCACATCCTTCTTATAGTGAGGTGACCAGAACTGCACACAATATTCCAAATGTGGTCTCACCAAGGTCCTGTACAGTTGCAGCATAACCCCACGTCTCTTGAACTCAAACCCCCTATTAATAAACACTAACACCCTGTAGGCCTTCTTCACGGCTCTATCCACTTGAGTGGCAACCTTCAGAGATATCTGTGGATATGAACCCCAAGATCTCTCTGTTCCTCCACATTCCTCAGAACCCTGCCGTTGACCCTGTAATCTGCATTCAAATTTGTCCTACCAAAATGAATCACCTCGCACTTATCAGGGTTGTGCATTCTAAAGGGTAATCTGGAAATTATAACCATGGATATCCTGTTGTTCAATTTAGCTTCTGGTTCCTGGGATTCCCAACATGGACCATAACAGTTGGATCCTCTCCCTCCCTCTTCAATACCCTTTCCTGCCCTTTGGCAATGTCTCTCACCCTGGCACCAGCAAACAATCTCCCATGTATTAAAAATCCTGTAACTCCCTCTTAAACAGTATGTGTATCTATGCCACATGGATGGCAGCAGTTCAAGAAGACAGCTCACAACCATTTTTCTCAAACAATTAAGGATGCTGGCCTAGTATAATCGCCCACATCCAATTTACTTGATCATTGAGAAGATTGCATTTCAAATAGGTAAAATCATCAAACATTGGAGAGTAATTCTGGAAGGAGGTGAATATTGGTGCAATGCCATTGCTGTTATTGGTGCATAACTAAGAATTTTTCGTATAATTACAGACATGAAGAGAAATAAGTGGCATTGTGGTAGCCAATTTGGATGGCAAGGTCGCCAACGACATAATTCACGGAGATATCGAGAGCACAATAATCGCATGTCAAGAGAAAGGTAAAATTTTGCTACTGCTTGTTGCCATAAAGGGGAGAATTGGCCTCAAAAGATTGGCATTTTTAGTCAGACTTTAAAACTATAGTTTGTCCCTGGTTGCTTGTGTAAGAACTGCTGTGCTGATAATGGGGACAATAACTCACTTGGTCAAATCAGTTTCTTGGCATCAAAGAATGATTTAGCACAGAGGGAGGCCATTCAGCCCATTTTGCATGTGAAAGGGTGTTCCAATTATTCCTAATCCCCTGTTCTTTTTTTACATTTTAAAAACTATTATCTGATTCCTTATGAAAGTTATTGTATAACCTCCTTCCATCACCCTTTTGGATATTGGAATGCACAGCCTGAAAGTGTAGTGGAGGCAAACTTAACTGTGGTTTTTTTTACAAGGGAATTGGATAATTATCTTCAGAGAAAATTAATTTCAGGGCTACAGGAAAAAGGAGAGGTTGGCACTAGCTGAGTTGCTCTGGCAGAGAGCTAGCACAGACACAATGGGTGCAAATGGTCCATGATTCTATGATGCTTTTTGTTTGAATAAAGAGCAGTACATGTTAGGAAAGTACTATTTCCTTTTTTTCCTTTTTCCCCTTCTCCCTCAAAATGATGTGTTGGGGTTGAATCCTGATCAACTGCTAGTGAAAGGCTTGTAGCAGACAACATGCCCATTTACAGGAGTTGATTCTTAGCTGTTGAAGAGCCTTCGCATCCAAGTGTCTGGAGATCGGCAAATGTGTTGGCTGATTGGGCAGCCAGTCAGTTGTGTGTTTTAAACTACAAGTTTGTTTTGTCTACAAGGTTGGATTTTACTTGAAGAAAGGTCATTGTAGCGACCTGTTGTTGTGCATATTTCTTTGAGGTTTAGACTGACATTAATATTGTATGTCAAAAGGGTTAAATTTGAAGATTTGATGCAATTCTATGAAGACACAGTACTTATTACTAAATTTCCTAAATTTATCATTACGTTTAGGAATGAGAGATCTGAACTTGATGCATCATTAAGTGAGTTGAGTGAACCGAGTAGTTCAGCAGTTGAATCAACCAGCAGTGCTTCAGTGTCAACTGATGTGCCAGGTAAGTACAAACACCTGTGGCAATATTGTGTGTTGTTACACTGTCTGCAGTTAATTCAAAGTCATTTGTTGCATTGAACAAGAATCTGGTAATGTAAATAACAGAAAAGTGGGAAATAAGTACTGCTAAAGCATTGAATTTTCAAATAATTGAACTGAATAACCTTAAATTAAGAGTAGTCTGTAAAAATATTCCACTGCACAATTTGTGAATACTACTCTTGGCATGGCGACATAAAGATTTTGTTGAAACAGGACATCTATTTTCTGGCCCCATGGAGAATCTTGAGTTGGCTCTCTCTTTTTGATTAATTTAAAACGGGAAAGTATTTTAACGTAATACATAGACATCAGCAAGGGCTGATCTCAGACTAGTTTGAAACAGCAGTGGAACCCTGGCAAACTGCCTACCTATTTAATGTGTGGATTGCTTTGCATAATATTCAGTATACAATAGATGTGTTATTTGACTGAGAAGTACTATCCCACTTTCTACCCTCTTACCTTGCATTCCTTAAATATTGTAATGCCATATTAGTTCCTGTTTTTGACAACTCATGAATCATCTGAAATTGAGCACAATTTCATAGTCATTTTCCTGATGGCATAGTAGGGCATGCACCACCCGTTGTATACCAATTGAAACTGTTCTGGTTTTGATCCTAGCTTGTGCTATGGCTGCTGATCTTAGTTAGGACCCTTTAATAATTGGGGAACAGGAAATATTAGTCAGGGTTTCCATTTTAAACCAGTTTCATTCATTCTGCAGGAAAATGTGCATTTCACCATGGTCAGGACAGGGCTCAGCATCAGTGCCTTCCATGTTCACCTATAGTCCAGTAACACTCTGCCAAGGTTTAAACAAAACTCTTGACCTGACCAAAGTCCCGGGCCTAATGGGATTTACACCAGAATACTGAGGAGGCAAGGGTGGAAATTGCTGGGGCCATAACAGAAATCGTTTTACCCTCATTGGCTACAGGTGATATTCCAGAGGACTGGAGGATAGCCAATGTTATTCCATTGTTTAAGAAGGGCAGCAGGGATAATCCAGGAAATTGTAGGCTGGTGAGCCTTACGCCAGTGGTAGGGAAATTATTAGAAAAGATTCTTAGGGACAGGATTTATTCACATTTGGAAACAAATGGACTCATTAGTGATAGACAGCATGGTTTTGTGAAGGGGAGGTCGTGCCTCACTAACTTGATTGAGTACGAAGACACAATGGATCAGAGGAGAGCTGGCAAGATGGGTACAGAACTGGCTTGGCCATAGAAGGCAGAGGGTAGCAGTAGAGAGATGGTTTTCTGAATGGAAGGCTGTTCCACAGGGATTAGTTCTGGGACCTTTGTTGTTCGTAATATATATAAATGATTTGGAGGAAAATGTAGCTGGTCTGATTAGTAAGTTCGCAGACGTCACAAAAATTGGTGGAGTTGCGGATAGTGAAGAGGATTGTCAGAGGATACAGCAAGATATAGACTGGTTGAAGACTTGGGCGGAGAAATGGCAGATGGAGTTTAATCTGGACAAGTGTGAGGTAATGAATTTTGGAAGGTCCAATGCATGTTGGAATTATACAGTAAATGGTAGAACCCTTAGGAGTATTGACAGGCAGAGAGATTTCGGCGTACATGTCCACCGATCACTGAAAGTGGCAACACAGGTGGATAAAGTAGTCAAGAAAGCATACGGCATGCATGCCTTCATCGGTCGGGGCATTGAGTATAATAATTGGCAGATCATGCTGCAGCTGTACAGAACCTTCGTTAGGTCTCATTTGGAATATTGTGTACAATTCTGGTCGCCACACTAACAAAAGGATGTGGATCCTTTGGAGCGGGTACAGAAGAGGTTTACCAGGATGTTGCCTGGTCTGGAGGGTATTAGCTATGAGGAGAGGCTGGATAAACTCGATTTGTTCTCACTGGAACAACGGAGTTGGAGGGATGACGAGATCGAGGTCCACAACATTGAGTGGCATGGACAGAGTGGATAGTCAGATGCTCTTTCCTAGGGTAGAAAAGTCAAATACTAGGGGACATAGATTTAAGGTGCATGGGGAAAAGTTTAGAGGAGATGTGAGAGGCAAGTTTTTTTACACAGAGGGTGGTGAATGTCTGGAACGCGCTGCCCGGGGATGTGGTGGGAGCAGATACGATAGCGGCATATAAGGGACATCTCGACAAATTCATGAGTAGGATGGGAATGGAGGGATACGGACTCAGTAAGTGCATGCGGTTTTAGTTTAGGCAGGCTGCATAATCGGCGCAGGCTTGTTGGGCCGAAGGGCCTGTTCCTGTGCTGCACTGTTCTTTGTTTTTTGAGTGCTATAATGCAAAATTTGACACCAAGTTACATAGTTGACATTAGGGCAGATGACCAAACCTTTAGTCAAAATGGTAAGTTCAAGGTGCGTCTTTAAAGGAAAAGGAGAAGTGGAGAAATTTAGAGAATTTTAGAATGCCAAAGCTCAGGGCCCAGGCAACTGGAGGCATGGGCCACCACTAGTGGAGCGATTAAAATCAGGGAGTCGGTTAACTCAGTTGACTGGGTGTCTGGTTCATGATGCAGAGTGACGCCAGCAGCATGGCTTCAATTCCTGAATCGGCTGAGATTGTTCATGAAGGCCCACCCTCTCAACCTTGTCCCTCGCCCGAGGTGTGGTGATTCTCTGGTTATATCATCACCACCCTTCCCCGCAAAAGGGAGAGCACCTATGGTCATCTGGAACTGTGGCAATCCTTTGATTAAAATCGGGAATTCTCAAGTGCCAAAATTAGATGAGTCCATGTCTTTTGGAGGATTATAGGGGTTGAGGACATTGCGGAGATATGGAGGTGAGTTGAAAATAATTAAGATTATTTTAAAATTGAATCATTTCTTGGCTAAGAATCAGTGTAGATCAGATAGCACGGGTGGTAGATGAACAGGACATACTGCGGGTTAGGTCACAGAGTTTTTGATAAACTCAATTTCCAGAGGATAGAATGTGGGGAGCCAGCCAGAAGTGCATTGCCATAATCAAGTTCAGAGGTGACAAAGGTGTGAATTAGGGTTTCAGCTGTCCTACTCCGGGATAATACTGGAGCCAATCTTTACAATTTCTATATTTACTTACAGTTACACAATACAAGGAAACACTATAGGGTGGCTTGGTAGCACTGCTACCAGTGAAAACACGCCAATGCTTTAAGAGGGAAAATCCCCTAGTATTTGACTTTTCTACCCTAGGAAAGAGCATCTGACTATCCACTCTGTCCATGCCACTCAATGTTGTAGGGACCCGTGTTCAATTCTGGCCTTGGGTGACTGTCTACGTGGAGTTTGCACGTTCTCCCCTTGTCTGCGTGGGTTTTCTCCCGGTGCTCCGGTTTCCTCCCACAGTCCAAAGATGTGCAGTCTAGGTTGATTGGTCATGCTAAATTACAATGCCCCTTCGTGTCAGGGGGACCAGCAGGGTAAATACAAAGAAAAGTACAGCACAGGAACAGGCCTTCGACCTTCCAAGCCTGTGCCGATCATGATGCCCTAACTAAAGAAAAAAACCTCTTATCCTTACTCGGTCCGGATCCCCCTCTTCCCTCCCTATTCCTATACCCATCCAGATGCCTCTCAAATGTTGCTAATACTCCTGCTTCCACCAAGTGGGGTTATGGGGATATGGCCTGGGTGGGATTGTTGTCTGTGTAGGCTCAATGGGCTGAATGGCCTCTTTCTGCACTGTAGGGATTCTATGGTCTGACCCAATAACCATAGTTTTAGTCTGTGTTGATTTATAGGGGCTCAGGTGGATCCCAAGTTAATACCGACCATATGAATAAAATCAAACACAATTAACATTCAACATGTATCAGCAAATGAATTGAGGCAGGGGTGAATTTGGGTGATATGGCGCAGATGAAAATAGGTAGTCTTAATAATAGCATGAATATTTGGTTGGAAGCTCATCTTGGGGTCAAATATGACACCAAGATTGTGAACAAATTGTGTTTGGTCTCGTACAGTTGCCAGGGAAAGGATTGAAGTTGGTAGCTGGGCAATGGAATTTGGATCAGGGACCGAGGACAATGGCTTCAGTCTTCCATTGTTTAATTGGAGAAAATTACTGCTTATCCACAACTGTTGTTGGATAAGCAGTCTGATAATTTTGAATAATTGTGCAAAAATGTTGGAGGGTGATGATGTGGTCAATTGTATTGAAGGCTGCAGACAGATTGAGAACAAAGAACAATACAGCACAGGAACAGGCCCTTCGGCCCTCCAAGCCCGTGCCGCTCCCTGGTCCAAACTAGACCATTCTTTTGTATCCCTCCATTCCCACTCCGTTCATATGGCTATCTAGATAAGTCCTAAACGTTCCCAGTGTGTCCGCCTCCACCACCTTGCCTGGCAGCGCATTCTAGGCCCCCACCACCCTCTGTGTAAAATATGTCCTTCTGATATCAGTGTTAAACTTCCCCCCCTTCACCATGAACCTATGACCCCTCGTGAACGTCACCACCGCCCTGGGGAAAAGCTTCCCACCGTTCACCCTATCTATGCCTTTCATAATTTTATACACCTCTGTTAAGTCTCCCCTCATCCTCCGTCTTTCCAGGGAGAACAACCCCAGTTTACCCAATCTCTCCTCATAACTAAGCCCCTCCATACCAGGCAACATCCTGGTAAACCTCCTCTGTACTCTCTCCAAAGCCTCCACGTCCTTCTGGTAGTGTGGCGACCAGAACTGGACGCAGTATTCCAAATGCGGCCGAACCAACGTTCTATACATCTGCAACATCAGACCCCAACCTTTATACTCTATGCCCAGTCCTATAAAGGCAAGCATGCCATATGCCTTCTTCACCACCTTCTCCACCTGTGACGTCACCTTCAAGGATCTGTGGACTTGCACACTCAGGTCCCTCTGCGTATCTACACCCTTTATGGCTCTGCCATTTATCGTATAGCTCCTCCCTACATTATTTCTACCAAAATGCATCACTTCGCATTTATCAGGATTGAACTCCATCTGCCATTTCTTTGCCCAAATTTCCAGCCTTTCTGTATCCTTCTGTAGCTTCTGACAATGCTCCTCACTATCTGCAAGTCCTGCCAATTTTGTGTCGTCCGCAAACTTACTGATCACCCCAGTTACACCTTCTTCCAGAAGGATGAGTGAAAATAGTTTTTTTGTCACAATCACATGTCATTTGTGACTTTGGCAAGTGCCATTTTTGTACTGTGACAATAGTGTTATCAGATAAAATTTAACATGAGGCCTGTTGCAGAAGGGTGTGTGGGTTAATTTAAACAGCACTAATTTCTCTTACTACCCATGTGTAAACAGAAAGGTATTTTGGGTTGCCTCCCTCTTAAAGCATTGGTGTGTTTTCCAACCCCTTGGTTTTAGTGTGACATTTCTATTTATAACTCCACAGCAAAGAGATATGATGAACTCAGAGTTAATTTATTTGCCACACACTCAAACATGGGAGGACGGTTGCAACATTGTCTCCTTTGCATTCATATAGTAAAGTAAGGATAGAGGGAAAAAAATGGTTCACATTGCAGAGACCACAGAGGAAAGAAAGTGTGTTTAACGTGGGTTCCAGAGTTGAATATTAAAGTTCAATGAAGTATTCCTTCACAGAGTAGCGTGTCTGTGAGCTGAAAAGAAATGCTGGATAATTCACTTTTCTGGTGGTGTTGACTTCATACAATGAGATAGGCATGCAGAGACATGTAGGCAATGGTACAGAAGTTCCAGCAGAAACAGTGTAGATGGGAGCCAGGTATTCAATCTAGGCATAGCTCCTTTTCTGTCCTGCTGTTTGTTTGATGGTAAAATGGCAAATTGAGATTTTCACAGCAAGGCAGTATTTCTTATTAAACAAGCTTGCGGTCTATAGCACATAACTTCCACTCCTTCGCACTGTCTTTCACAAAAGATGTATATCCTTCTATGTTTTTCTACGTTTCTATGTTTCATCTGGGACCATGAAATTGTTCAATGACTCAACCATTAAGAATTGAATAGAAGGTTGCAGGGCCCCTGTCTTAGCAGGCAAGCAGACTCCAGTTGGCTGGTCTGGATTGTAAAATGCAGATGATCTTTGTATGGCTGTCTTTGAATTTGGTCTGTGTAGCCCACAGGGAGTTGTTCGTGGCTGGTCAGAGATAAGTTGTGAGTGGTAGGTAGGTAGGACAGCTGAGGAACAGTGGAGGATTTTTAAGGAGATCCTTTTCAGTACTCAGCAACAATATATTCCGGTGATAAAGAAGGACTGTAAGAAAAGGGATAACCAGCTGTGGATAACGAAGGAAATTAAGGAGAGTATTAAATTAAAGACCGATGCGTACAGAGTGGCCAAAAATAGTGGAGAATCGGAAGATTGGGAAAACTTTAAGAAACAACAAAGAACAACTAAGAAAGCGATAAAGAAAGGAAAGATAGGTTATGAAGCTAGGCTAGCTCTAAATATAAAAAATGATAGTAAAAGCTTTTACAAATATATAAAAAGGAATAGAGTGGCAAGAGTGAATGTTGGACTCTTGGAGGACGAGAGGGGGGATTTAATAGTGGGAAATGAGGAAATGGCTGAAACTTTAAATAAGTTTTTTGTGTCGGTCTTCACGGTGGAAGACACAAATAGTTTACCGAATATTAACGATAGAGGGTTGGTAGGAGGAGAGGTACTCAATACAATTAATGTTACCAGGGAGGCAGTGCTTGGTAAACTAACAGGACTGAAGGTGGACAAGTCCCAGGGCCCGGATGGAATGCTTCCCAGGGTACTGAAAGAAATCACAATGAGACAGCTAATGAACCGGAACAGCAGACAGAGAGATCCGCAGTGCAACCGAAGAGGAAAGAGTCGAATTGGACTCCTCCAGAAGGCCGCTGCCCTCGACTTGACATGTATGCCCAAGCCATCAGGAGGTGCGTCAACACCAAATTCATCAGCCGCACTCACAAGACAGCACCGAACATCACCCGAGCACAACGCAACGCCATCCACGCTCTCAAGACCAACCGCAATATTGTCATCAAACCAGCAGACAAAGGAGGGGCCATCGTCATACTGAACAGAACGGATTACTGCAAAGAAGTGTACCGACAACTGAACAACGAGGAACACTACAGACAGTTACCCACAGATCCGACCAAAGAACACACCCGTCAACTCAACATTCTGATCAAAACCTTTGATCCGGACCTTCAGAGCACCCTCCGTGCTCTCATCCCACGTACTCCACGCGTTGGAGATCTCTACTGCCTCCCAAAAATACACAAGGCAAACACACCCAGCCGTCCCATTGTTTCAGGAAACGGAACCCTGTGCGAGAACCTCTCCGGCTATGTCGAGGGCATCTTGAAACCCATTGTACAAAGAACCCCCAGCTTTTGTCGCGACACTACGGACTTCCTACAGAAACTCAACACACATGGAGCAGTTGAACCAGGAGCACTCCTCGTCACAATGGATGTCTCGGCACTCTACACCAGCATCCCCCACGATGATGGCATTGCTGCAACGGCCTCAGTACTCAATGCCGTCAACTGCCAGTTTCCAGATGCAATTTTACAACTCATCCGCTTCATCCTGGACCACAATATCTTCACCTTCAACAACCGGTTCTTCATCTAGACACACGGAACAGCCATGGGGACAAAATTCGCACCTCAATATGCCAACATCTTCATGCACAGGTTCGAACAAGACTTCTTCACTGCACAGGACCGTCAACCGATGCTATACACTAGATACATCGATGACATTTTCTTCCTTTGGAGTCATGGTGAGCAATCACTGAAACAACTATATGATGACATCAACAAGTTCCATGCCACCATCAGACTCACCATGGACTACTCTCCGGAATCGGTTGCATTCTTGGACACACGCATCTCCATTAAGGATGGTCACCTCAGCACCTCACCGTACCGCAAGCCCACGGATAACCTCATGATGCTCCACTTCTCCAGCTTCCACCCTAAACACGTAAAAGAGGCCATCCCCTACGGACAAGCCCTCCGAATACACAGGATCTGCTCGGATGAGGAGGATCGCAACAGACACCTCCAGACGCTGAAAGATGCCCTCATAAGAACAGGATATGGCGCTCGACTCATCGATCAACAGTTCCGACGCGCCACAGCGAAAAACCGCACCGACCTCCTCAGAAGACAAACACGGGACACGGTGGACAGAGTACCCTTCGTCGTCCAGTACTTCCCCGGAGCGGAGAAGCTACGGCATCTCCTCCGGAGCCTTCAACATATCATTGATGAAGACGAACATCTCGCCAAGGCCATCCCCACACCCCCACTTCTTGCCTTCAAACAACCACGCAACCTCAAACAGCCATTGTCCGGAGCAAACTACCCAGCCTTCAGGAGAACAGTGACCACGACACCACACAACCCTGCCACAGCAACCTCTGCAAGACGTGCCGGATCATCGACACGGATGCCATCATCTCACGTGAGAACACCATCTACCAGGTACACGGTACCTACTCTTGCAACTCGGCCAACGTTGTCTACCTGATACGCTGCAAGAAAGGATGTCCCAAGGCATGGTACATTGGGGAAACCATGCAGACGCTACGACAACGGATGAATGAACACCGCTCGACAATCACCAGGCAAGACTGTTCTCTTCCTGTGGGGGAGCACTTCAGCAGTCACGGGCATTCAGCCTTGGATCTTCAGGTAAGCGTTCTCCAAGGCGGCCTTCACGACACACGACAGCGCAGAGTCGCTGAGCAGAAACTGATAGCCAAGTTCTGCACACATGAGGACGGCCTAAACCGGGATGTTGGATTTATGTCACATTATCAGTAACCCCCACAGCTTGCCTCCTGGACTTGCAGAATTTCACCAGCTGTTCTGTCTGGAGACAATACACATCTCTTTAACCTGTGTTGAATGCTCCCTCCACCCACATTATCTGTACCTTTTAAGACCTGGCTGGCTGTAGAGATTTGCATTCTAATCAGTATTCTGTAATGTGATTTCTGTGTCTGTTTGCACTGTTTGAGAACAGATATCCACTCCATCTGACGAAGGAGCTGTGCTCCGAAAGCTTATGGTATTTGCTACCAAATAAACCTGTTGGACTTTAACCTGGTGTTGTGAGACCTCTTACTGTGCTTACCCCAGTCCAACGCCGGCATCTCCACATACTAAAAGAAATGTCAGAGGTAATAGAGGATGCGTTAGTGGTTATTTATCAAAATTCGTTGGATTCTGGGGTAGTGCCGGCGGATTGGAAAACGGCTAATGTTACGCCGCTGTTTAAAAAAGGAAATAGACAAAAGGCGGGTAACTACAGGCCGGTTAGCTTAACGTCTGTAGTTGGGAAAATGCTGGATTCCATCATTAAAGAAGAAATAGCAGGCCATCTGGATAAGAATGGTTCGATTAAGCAGACGCAGCATGGATTCATGAGGGGAAAGTCGTGCTTGACGAACTTGTTGGATTTTTATGAAGATGTGACTAGTGCGGTTGACGGAGGGAAACCGGTGGATGCGATGTTTTTGGATTTCCAAAAGGCGTTTGATAAGGTGCCTCACAAAAGGTTGCTGAAGAAGATTGGGTCACACGGAGTTGGGGATAGGGTGTTAGCGTGGATTGGGGATTGGCTATCCGACAGGAAGCAGAGATTCGGAATAAATGGGTGCTTTTCTGGTTGGCAGAAGGTAACTAGTGGCATGCTGCAGGGATCGGTACTGGGGCCTCAACTATTTACCATTTATATAGACGATCTGGAGGAGGGGACTGAATGTAGGGGAGCAAAGTTTGCAGACGACACAAAGATAAGTGGAAAAGTGAATCGTGTGGAGGGCGTAGAAGGTCTGCAGAGAGATTTGGACAGGCTGAGTGAGTGGGCGAGGATCTGTCAGATGGAGTATAACGTTGATAAATGCGAGGTTATACACTTTGGAGGAAATAATAGCAAATTGGATTACAACATGCTACTGTGCAAAGGGACCTGGGGGTCCTTGTGCATGAGACGCAAAAACCCAGTCTGCAGGTGCGACAGGTGATCAAGAAGGCAAATGGGATGTTGGCCTATATCGCAAGGGGGATAGAATATAAAAGCAGAGATGTCTTGCTGCATCTGTACAGGGCATTGGTGAGGCCGCAGCTGGAATACTGTGTGCAGTATTGGTCCCCTTATTTGAGGAAGGATATATTGGCCTTGGAGGGAGTGCAGAGAAGGTTCACCAGGTTGATACCAGAGATGAGGGGTGTGGATTATGAGGAGAGACTGATCAGATTGGGTTTGTACTCGTTGGAATTTAGAAGGCTGAGGGGGGATCTTATAGAGACCTATAAGATAATGAAGGGGCTGAATAGGGTAGAGGTGGAGAGATTCTTTCCACTTAGAAAGGAAACTAGAACTAGAGGGCACAGCCTCAAAATAAAGGGGGGTCAGTTTAGGACAGAGTTGAGGAGGAACTTCTTCTCTCAGAGGGTGGTGAATCTCTGGGATTCTCTGTCCACTGAAGTGGTAGAGGCTACCTCGTTGAATATGTTTAAATCACGGATAGATGGATTCCTGATCGGTAAGGGAATTAGGGGTTATAGGTATCAGGCGGGTAAGTGGAACTGATCCACTTCAGATCAGCCATGATCTTATTGAATGGCGGGGCAGGCTCGAGGGGCTAGATGGCCTACTCCTGCTCCTATTTCTTATGTTCTTATGTTTCCCTGATACTGTCCCTTCTTTAGTTCGAGGGTCACAGACAGATATAGATTCAGCTATTTTGATCATTGTCCGTTTTTAAAATTTTAGAAATAGCTTTCAAGATATCTATATTTTATAAAAAAATATAGAGAGTAATGTCTTAGTCCCCTCACAAGGCCACGTAAGGACATTCCTTCTTTCTCCTTCCTTGAATCGGGTATTGACTAAAGACTCCTCCCATTAAAGTTAGCCCTCTTCCAATTTAGATGTTCTATTTTCATTTGTTCCTTGTTCTTTGGCATTACAAATCTAAATGTTTTTTTTAACCAACTGTGGGAAATGTGGGATTATCTATGTTGGTAGGAAGAATAGAAATGCAAAATATTACTTAAATGGAGAGAGTCTACAGAATGCTATGGTGCAGATGGATTTGGGTGACCTCATACCTGAATTACAAAAAAGTTAGCATCCAGGTACAGCAAGTAGGCAAATGGAATGTTAGCCTTTATTGCAATAGGAGTAGAGTATAAAAGCGGGGAAGATTTACTACTACAAAGGTGCAGGGTACTAGTGAAGTTGTACATAAGAGTACAGTAAGACCCCCATTGACTCTCAACATTGTTTTGCTTTAATGTTGTTAAAGTAACGACAGCATATCTGTTTAACATGCCAAGTTTCATATCAATGTCATTTGCCATTTCTTGTTCTGTGGCCTGCATGTGCACATGACCTTTCCCCAGTGATTCTGCTCCCATCCTCAGTACTCAAGTCCCTCTTATCCGTGGTTCCTGTTCCCACTCTCCATTCTTATTTTAAAAGTCTCCTTATTTGTTGCCACCACTGGGGACTTCTTCAAATGCTCCGCATCTTGCTCCTCTTTTGCTCCTGTTCCTGATCTGAGAGTCTTTGGAATTCTCTACCCCAGAGCGCAGTATACATTCAAGACTAAGTTAGACTGATTGTTGATCTACAAGGGAGTTGAGGGTTATGAGGGCAGGCAAGAAAGTGGAAGTGAGGACCCAGCAGAGCAACCATGATCTTATCAAATGGGGGGGCACAGGCTCAAGAGGCTGAAATGCCTATCCTTGCTGCTATTTCTTATTTTCTTCTGAGATGGGATCAAGTCAGATTCAAATAGAACTAAAGTGTTACAGATTTTACTGTCAAAATCAATGATCATTCCAAAGATGTGCAGGTTAGGTGGATTGACCATGCTAAATTGCCCTTTAATGCCCAAAGATGTGTAGGTTAGGGGGATTAGGGTTAATGCATGGGATTACGGGGATGGGTAAGATGCTCTTTTGAAGAATTGGTGCAGACTCGCTGGGCTGTACTTCAGCACTGTAGGAATTCTATGATTAAAAAGGTGATATTTTGGCTAGATGTAGGTACACTTCAACAATGAAAGCTGGGGATCCAAAGCCAATGTGCCTTGGATGACGAGTGAGAGAGTGAATATGATAGAAACATAGAAACACTACAGCACAAACAGGCCCTTCGGCCCACAAGTTGTGCCGAACACATCCCTACCTTCTAGACCTACCTATAACCCTCCATCCTATTAAGCTCCATGTACTCATCCAGGAGTCTCTTAAAAGACCCTATTGAGTTCGCCTCTACCACCACTGACGGCAGTCGATTCCACTCGCCCACCACCCTCTGTGTGAAAAACTTACCCCTAACATCTCCCCTGTACCTACCCCCCCAGCACCTTAAACCTGTGTCCTCTCGTAGCAGACATTTCCACCCTGGGAAAAAGCCTCTGAGAGTCCACCCGATCTATGCCTCTCAACATCTTATACACCTCTATTAGGTCTCCTCTCGTCCTTCGTCTCTCCAAGGAGAAAAGACCGAGCTCCCTCAGCCTATCCTCATAAGGCATGCCACTCAATCCAGGCAACATCCTTGTAAATCTCCTCTGCACCCTTTCAATCTTTTCCACATCCTTCCTGTAATGAGGCGACCAGAACTGAGCACAGTACTCCAAGTGGGGTCTGACGAGGACTTATAAAGCTGCATCATTATCTCCCAACTCCCAAACTCAATCCCTCGATTGATGAAGGCCAGCACACCATACGCCTTCTTAACCACCTCCTCCACCTGCGGGGCCGATTTTAGAGTGCTATGGACCCGGACCCCAAGGTCCTTCTGATCCTCTACAGTACTAAAAGTCTTTCCCTTTATATTGTACTCCTTCATCCCATTTGTCCTACCAAAATGGACCACGACGCATTTATCTGAGTTGAAGTCCACCTGCCACTTGTCCGCCCAGTCTTGCATCCTATCTATGTCCCTCTGTAACTTCTGACATCCCTCCAGACTATCCACAACCCTACCAACCTTCGTGTCGTCGGCAAACTTACCAACCCATCCCTCCGCTTCCTCATCCAGGTCATTTATGAAAATGACAAACAGCAAGGGTCCCAGAACAGATCCCTGGGGCACACCACTGGTGACCGACCTCCATTTAGAAAAAGACCCATCTATACCCACTCTCTGCCTCCTTTGGGCAAGCCGGTTCTGGATGATGGGATGTGATGAAACAAAGATGGACACTACAAGGCTATAATCTCTGGATTATACCTGAGCCGCGTGCAAATTGGCAAAGGGTACATAAAATTAGAGAGATGAATACATGACTCAAAGACAGGTGTGGGAGAAGTGGATAACAAAGAACAAAGAACAGTACAGCACAGGAAACAGGCCCTTCGGCCCTCCATGCCTGTGCCGCTCCTTGGTCCAACTAGACCAATCATTTGTATCCCTCCATTCCCAGGCTGCTCATGTAACTATCCAGGTAAGTCTTAAACGATGTCAGCGTGCCTGCCTCCACCACCCTACCTGGCAGCGCATTCCAATCCCCCACCACCCTCTGTGTAAAAAACGTCCCTCTGATATCTGAGTTATACTTCGCCCCTCTCACCTTGAGCCCGTGACCCCTCGTGATCGTCACCTCTGACCTGGGAAAAAGCTTCCCACTGTTCACCCTATCTATACCCTTCATAATCTTGTACACCTCTATTAGATCTCCCCTCATTCTCCGTCTTTCCAAGGAGAACAACCCCAGTTTACCCAATCTCTCCTCATAGCTAAGACCCTCCATACCAGGCAACATCCTGGTAAACCTTCTCTGCACTCTCTTTAATGCCTCCACGTCCTTCTGGTAGTGCGGCGACCAGAACTGGACGCAGTACTCCAAATGTGGCCTAACCAGCGTTCTATACAGCTGCATCATCAGACTCCAGCTTTTATACTCTACCTGTTCGTAGGACATTGGCATCAGTACGGGGGGAAAGTGGGGACTGTACTGTTGGGCGGCCTACATCTGAACTATGCTGGGTCCTTGCGGATCATGTAACTAGGAAAGTAGAGAGGGCTTTAAACAAAAGAATGGGAGTGTGTTCAATAGCTTGGAAAATTGGGAAGTCAAAGTTAAGGTAGGAATGCAAGTTATTGAGCAGTTTGAGTGTCAACAGAAAACTACAGGTTGAGACAGACCATATGAGCATGTTTTTTACACCAAGGACTCATACAAGAACCCTGATTAGGAGGGGGGAGTGTTCCAAGAATGGAAGATTTAAAAAAATCAGGGGTATATGAGGGAGCAGTGGCACAGGATAGTGAGGGGGAACTTGACTGTCATAATCCGACAAGCCGGGGCAGTAGACACAAATAAAAATATGCAACAGAGACCAAATCCAAAATTGTAAACATCTGTAAAAAACCAAAGCTAAATGTACTTTATCTGAATACACAAAGCATTTCGGCGGCATGGTGGCACAGTGGTTAGCATTGGTGCCTCACAGAGCCAAGGATGCGGGTTCGATTCCTGCCTCAGGTCACTGTCTGTGTGGAATTTGGACATTCTCCCTGTGACTGTGGTTTTCCTCCATTGCTCCAGTTTCCTCCCACAAATCATGCTAAATTGCCCCTTAGTGTCAGGGGGACTAGCTAGGATAAATGCATAGGGCTATGGGGATAGGGCCTGGGTGGGATTGTGGTCAGTGGCCCGAATGGCCTCCTTCATTAAGATTAAGATTGCTGGTGAAAAAGGTTGGATCACATGGGATAAAGGGGGAGGTGGCTAGATGGGTGGAGAACTGGCTTGGTCACAGAAGACAGAGGGTGATAGTGGAAGGGTCTTTTTCCGGCTGGAGGCCTGTGACTAGTGGTGTTCCGCAGGGCTCTGTATTGGGACCTCTGCTGTTTGTGATTTATATAAATGATCTGGAAGAAGGTGTAACTGGGATGATCAGTAAGTTTGCGGACGACACAAAATTGGCAGGACTTGCAGATAGTGAAGAGCATTGTCAGAAGTAACAGAAGGATATAGATCGGCTGGAAATTTGGGCAAAGAAATGGCAGATGGAGTTCATTCCTGATAAATGCGAAGTCTTGCATTTTGGTGGGAATAATGTAGGGGGGAGCTATACGATAAATGGCAGAACCATAAAGGGTGTAGATACGCAGAGGGACCTGGGTGTGCAAGTCCACAGATCCTTGAAGGTGACGTCACAGGTGGAGAAGGTGGTGAAGAAGGCATATGGCATGCTTTCCTTTATAGGACGGGGGATAGAGTATAAAAGTTGGGGTCTGATGTTGCAGATGTATAGAAGGTTGATTCGGCCGCATTTGGAATACTGCGTCCAGTTCTGGTCGCCACACTACCAGAAGGACGTGGAGGCTTTGGAGAGGGAACAGAGGAGGTTTACCAGGATATTGCCTGGTATGGAGGGGCTTAGTTATGAGGAGAGATTGGGTAAACTGGGGTTGTTCTCCCTGGAAAGACGGGGGATGAGGGGAGACTTAATAGAGGTGTATAAAATTATGAAAGGCATAGATAGGGTGAACGGTGGGAAGCTTTTCCCCAGGTTGGTGGTGACGTTCACGAGGGGTCATAGGTTCAAGGTGAAGGGGGGGAGGTTTAACACAGATATCAGAAGGACATATTTTACACAGAGGGTGGTGGGGGCCTGGAATGCGCTGCCAGGCAAGGTGGTGGAGGCGGACACACTGGGAACGTTTAAGACTTATCTAGATAGCCATATGAACGGAGTGGGAATGGAGGGATACAAAAGAATGGTCTAGTTTGGACCAGGGAGCGGCGTGGGCTTGGAGGGCCGAAGGGCCTGTTCCTGTGCTGTATTGTTCTTTGTTCTTTGTACTTTGTTCTGCATTGTAGGATTCTATAATTTTATGATTTGCAACAAAATAAATGAGTTGATAGCACTGATTGCAGCATATGAGTATTAGCTGTTACGGAAATGTGGTTGCAGGATGACCAGGACTGGGTGCTCAACATTCCAGGGTATGCAATGTTCCAGAAGAACAGGGGAAAGGAGTTGGGGTAGCATTGTTAATCAAGGAAGATTTCAGAGCAGCATTGAGTCATGATATAAAGGCAGTGGATAGTGATGTAGAATTGGGTCAGTTTAGCTCAATTGGTTGGACAGCTGGTTAGTGATGTAGAGCGATGCCAATTCCTGTACCGCCTGAAGTTATTCATGAAGACCCGCCTTCTCAACCTTGTCCCTAGTCTGAGATCTGGTGATCCTCATATTAAATCACCTTTACCTTTAGAATCGGTTTAGTTGGAAATCATGAATAGCAGGGGTAAGAAGACAAGGGTGGGAATAGTCTATGGACCCCCAAAATGTGACCTCTCAGGAAGTCCGAGCATAAATGGGGAAATATCAAGGGCATGTTTGAAGAGAACTGCACTTATCATGGGAGAATTTAATTAGCACATTGATTGGATAAACCAAATCAACAAGGGTAGCATAGAAGAATTTGTGGAGTGCATCAGGGATTGCTTTTTAGAGCACTACGTTGTGGAACCTACTCAGGAATGGGCTATTTTATATTTGGATTTGGTAATGAAGGAAGATTCTCATTGTGTCTGCCTGGGTTTCCTCCAGGTGTTCCGGTTCCCTCCCACAGTCCAAAGATGTGTGGGTTAGGTTGATTGAGGCCATGCTAAATTGCCCCTGTGTTCCAAGATGTGTAGGTTAGTGGGATTAGCATGGTAAATACGTGGAGTTATGGGGATGGAATGGAGGGAGGTGCGGGTGAGAGGGGGGGAGGAAGGAAGGGTGGGCATAAGGGACAGGGAGGGGGAGGGGAGGATCGGGGGAGGAGGTGAGGAGGGAGGAGGGGAGTGAGGGTTCCAATCTGCACAGCCGCATTACATTCAGCCGCAATGCATGTGCACACAGCTTTGATTTGAAGTTGCTGAGGCTTCCCAGCAAGTTTAAGTCATTGAAACCCTCGCCATTGCATTTGAACCTTTTGATCTGTAACAAATTCAAGGTGCAGTGCCTCATATAAGATTCAGCTGCCACCTCAATTGATTCTATCATCCTCCTGTGTTTATTTTTATTTCCCTCCTTGATTAAATGCACCTCAAATATCCCATTGCACCTCAAATATCCCTGACCACAATGTTGATGAGTCTAAGTGTGATTCACTTCCTCTTTTGCAAAGTTTTAGAATTTCAACATAAGCATTATTTTGCTTTTATTAAAATTGCTTCTCTATCCTTGTACCTGATTAAAATGGCACAATTTAGTTCCTATTGCCTTTTCTCATTCTTCCAACTGCAGTGAATTACTTTGCACTTCTCTGTGTCACATTCCACCTGCCATGTGTCAGCCAATTTCACCAGTCTTCCTTCATTCATATTCCTCAGCTCGTTTTCCATTTCTTCAAATGATCGTATTGATACCACCAAGCTTTCTCCTCAGATTAATAAAAGCAAAATACTGTGATGCTGGAATCTAAAATAAAGATAGAAAATGCTGGAAAAACTCAGCAGGTCTGAACTCTGAGCTCTGAAGAAGAGTCATATGGACTCAAAACGTTAATTCTGTTTCTCTCTCCACAGATGCTGTCAGACCTGCTGAGTTTTTCCTGCATTTTCTGTTTTTATTTCTCCTCGGGATGCCTTGCAAGGACATTGATTGAATACCAATTGGTTTTGAAAAACTGTGCATGTTTGGATGTGTAAATGGAACTGACCATACTGTAAATCAGAGAGGGAGGCAAAAGAGTTGCGGGGGGTTGGGGGTGGCACTGCTGATCAGGGATAGTGTCACGGCTGTAGAGAAGGTGGAAGCCGTGGAGGGATTGTCTACGGAGTCTCTGTGGGTGGAAGTTCAGAGCGGGAAGGGGTCGATAACTTTGCTGGGTGTTTTCTACAGGCCACCCAATAGTAACAGGGATGTTGAGGAGCAGATAGGGAAACAGATCCTAGACAGATGTAGGAATAACAGGATTGTTGTGATGGGAGACTTTAATT
This sequence comes from Mustelus asterias, assembly GCF_964213995.1. NCBI lineage: Eukaryota > Metazoa > Chordata > Chondrichthyes > Carcharhiniformes > Triakidae > Mustelus > Mustelus asterias. The sequence goes on from NC_135818.1 coordinate 30,498,117, forward strand.
TCCCAAACATCGATTGGAATATCCCTAGGATAAGGGGTTTGGATGGGGAGGAGTTTGTTAGGTGTGTTCAGGAGGGCTTCCTGACACAGCATGTGGATAAGCCTACAAGAGGAGAGGCTGTACTCGATTTGGTACTGGCTAATGAGCCTGGACAGGTGTCGGATCTCTCAGTGGAGGAGCATCTTGGGGATAGTGATCATAACTCTATATCCTTTACGCTAGCATTGGAAAGAGATAGGATCAGGCAAGCTAGGAAAGTGTTTATCTGGAGTAAGGGGAAATATGAAGCCATCAGGCAGGAGATCAGAGACGTAAATTGGAAGGAAGCATTCTTGAGGAAAAGTACTGAAGTAAGTTGGCAGACTTTCAAGGAATGTTTGTCTGGGGTTCTGCATGACAATGTTCCAATGAGACAGGGAGGTGTTGGTAGGTTACGGGAACCGTGGTGCACGAAAGCTGCGCTGAACCTAGTGAGAAAGAAAAGGAAAGCGTACAAAAGGTTCAGAGAGCTAGGCGATGATAGGCATCTAGATGAGTATACGGCTTGTAGGAAGGGACTTAAGAAAGAAATTAGGAGAGCCAGAAGGGGTCACGAGAAGGCCTTGGCAGGCAAGATTAAGGGCGGCACGGTAGCACAGTGGTTAGCACTGCTGCTTCACAGCTCCGGGGTCCCGGGTTCGATTCCCGGCTCGGGTCACTGTCTGTGTGGAGTTTGCACATTCTCCTCGTGTCTGCGTGGGTTTCCTCCGGGTGCTCCGGTTTCCTCCCACAGTCCAAAGATGTGCGGATTAGGTTGATTGGCCAGGTTAAAAATTGCCCCTTAGAGTCCTGGGATGTGTAGGTTAGAGGGATTAGCGGGTAAATATGTGGGGTAGGGCCTGGGTGGGATTGTGGTTGGTGCAGACTCGATGGGCCGAATGGCCTCCTTCTGCACTGTAGGGTTTCTATGATTCTATGAGAACCCTAAGGCGTTCTATAAATATGTGAAGAGTAAAAGGATGAGATGTGAAGGAATAGGACCTATAAAATGTGAAGGTGAGAAAGTCTGTACAGAACCAGAAGAAATTTGATCCACTGGAGCAAGCTGAGAGGGGTGATTGAAAAGCAGCAGTGCTGGTAAGAGATTAATTGGATTAATTGAATTGTTTATTTATTTAATTAGTCAGCTAGTGTGTGTATTTTTTTGGCCTTTACTTTAACAGCAGTTTTTCAAGTTTAAAGTGAAAACTAGAAGTGGGCAGCAAAGGAGTCTGGGAAGGGTTTTTATTTTAACTTTAAAAGTCAGTTACCTGGGAGGTTCCCCCTCATTGATCCACTGGAGCAAGCTGAGAGGGGTGATTGAAAAGCAGCAGTGCTGGTAAGAGATTAATTGGATTAATTGAATTGTTTATTTATTTAATTAGTCAGCTAGTGTGTGTATTTTTTTGGCCTTTACTTTAACAGCAGTTTTTCAAGTTTAAAGTGAAAACTAGAAGTGGGCAGCAAAGGAGTCTGGGAAGGGTTTTTATTTTAACTTTAAAAGTCAGTTACCTGGGAGGTTCCCCCTCATTGATCCACTGGAGCAAGCTGAGAGGGGTGATTGAAAAGCAGCAGTGCTGGTAAGAGATTAATTGGATTAATTGAATTGTTTATTTATTTAATTAGTCAGCTAGTGTGTGTATTTTTTTGGCCTTTACTTTAACAGCAGTTTTTCAAGTTTAAAGTGAAAACTAGAAGTGGGCAGCAAAGGAGTCTGGGAAGGGTTTTTATTTTAACTTTAAAAGTCAGTTACCTGGGTGGTTCCCCCTCAGTAGTAGTTTTTTTTTTCTCTCGGGCCCCTAGCCCTATAAATTGGTGCAGAGGAGATACCTGATCCTCTACACTGGTAGAGGATCCCACCCTTCCATCCTCCTCTAACCTAATTATAAGTGTGGGGAAGTTTTTTGTTTTCTTTTTTTCTTGCTGGTAATGGCTTCAGGGATGGCAGTTCAGGCAGTATGCTGCATCTCCTGTGGGATGTATGTGGTGAGGAAATCCAGTAGTGTTTCAGGAGATTTTAGTTGTAAGAAGTGCATTAGATTGCAGCTTCTGGAGGAGCGTGTAAAGGAGCTGGAGGGGGAGGTAGAGGAACTCCGCATAATTCGGGAGGCGGAGGTGGAAGTTGATAGGAGTTATAGAGAAATAGTAACTCCTAGAAATGAGGCTTGGGTCAATGCCAGGAGGAGGGGTAAGAAGCAATCGGGAAGACAATCCCCTGGGGCGGTTCCCCTCCATAATAGGTTTTCGGTGCTGGAGGCTACAGTTGAGGAGGAATCAACTGAGCATAGAGAGCAGATCTCTGGGGGTGAGCCGAGTGAGAAAGCTCAGGTGGTTAGGGGCTGTAAAAGACTGGGCCTTGTGATTGGGGACTCCACAATTAAGGGGACAGATAGGAGGGTCGGAACTAAAGGTAGGGACTCAGGGTTGGTGTGTTGCCTACCAGGGGCTGGGGTCCGGGATGTGTCTGACAGGGTATTCAGGACTCTTAGGGGGGAGGGAGATAAACCACAAGTTATTGTACATGTGGGGACACACGACATAGGGAGGATAGGGGAAGGGGATATTAGGCAGGGATTTATGGAGTTGGGGTGGAAACTAAAGGCCAAGACTGACAGAGTGGTTATCTCTGGACTCTTGCCTGTACCACGGGATAGTTTAGAGAGGAATAGGGAGAGGGAAGGTTTGAATTCATGGCTGAGGGGATGGTGCAGGAGGGAGGGGTTCAGGTACTTAAGCAATTGGGGCTCGTACTGGGGAAGGTGTGACCTCTATGAGAAGGATGGTCTACACCTTAATCAGAAGGGGACCAATATCCTGGGGGGTAAATTTGCTAAGGCCATGCAGGGAGGTTTAAACTGATTCGGGGGGGGGGAGGGATCCTGAGTAGTGGGGCTGAAAGTGAGGGATGCATGGATGGGGACTGCAATGCACGGCATTGCAGAGGTGGGGTGGAGCAGGGTTTGAAATGTGTATACTTCAATGCCAGGAGTATTCGCAATAAAGTGGGTGAACTTGCAGCGTGGATCAGTACCTGGGACTTCGATGTTGTGGCTATTTCAGAGACATGGATAGAGCAGGGGCAGGAATGGATGCTGCAGGTCCCGGGGTTCAAATGTTTTAGTCGAAGTAGGGAAGGAGGTAGAAGAGGGGGAGGGGTAGCATTATTGGTCAGAGATTGTATCACAGTGTCAGAGAGGAGGTTTGATGAGGACTTATCTGTTGAGGTAGTATGGGCGGAGATTAGAAATAGGAGAGGAGAGGTCACCCTGTTGGGAGTCTTTTATAGACCTCCTAAAAGTTCTAGAGAGGTTGAGGAAAGGATTGCGGAGTCAATCCTGCTTAGGAGTGAAAGTAATAGGGCAATTGTTATGGGGGATTTTAACTTGACTAATATTGACTGGAATTGTTATAGCTCTAGCTCGTTAGAGGGGTCAGTTTTTGTTCAAAGCGTGCAGGAAGGTTTTTTGACTCAGTATGTAGACAGGCCAACTAGAGGTGAGGCTATATTGGATCTGGTGCTGGGAAATGAGCCAGACCAGGTGCTAGACTTGGAAGTTGGTGTGCATTTTGGTGATAGTGACCACAATTCGGTTACGTTCACCTTAGTGATGGAAAGGGATAGGCATGAACCTCGGGCCAGTGGTTTTAGCTGGGGGAAGGGTAATTATGAGGCTATTAGGAGAGAATTAGGAAACATAGGTTGGACTAGGAGATTACAGGGACTGGGAACGTCCGACATGTGGAGTTTTTTCAAGGAGCAGCTACTGCGAGTCTGTGATAGGTATGTCCCTGTCAGGCAAGGAGGAATTGGTAGGGCTAGGGAACCGTGGTGCACCAAAAAAGTTTCTTTGTTGGTTAAAAAGAAAAAGGAGGCTTATGTTCGGATGAGACGTGAGCACTCGGGTAGTGCACTAGAAAGCTTTAGATTGGCTAAGAGGGAGTTGAAGAGCGAGCTTAGAAGGGCTAAAAGGGGACATGAGAAGACTTTGGCGGATAGGGTTAAAGAGAATCCTAAGGCGTTCTATAGGTATGTCAAGAACAGAAGGTTGGTTAGGGCAAGTTTAGGGCCAGTTATAGATGGCAGAGGGAAGTTATGTGTGGAACCGGAGGAGATTGGTGAAGCATTGAACCAATATTTCTCTTCGGTGTTCACGCAAGGGGACATGAATATAGCTGAGGAGGACACTGGGTTGCAGGGGAGTAGAATAGACAGTATTACAGTTGATAAGGAGGATGTGCAGGATATTCTGGAGGGTCTGAAAATAGATAAATCCCCTGGTCCGGATGGGATTTATCCAAGGATTCTCTGGGAGGCAAGAGAAGTGATTGCAGAGCCTCTGGCTCTGATCTTCAGGTCGTCGTTGGCCTCTGGTATAGTACCAGAAGATTGGAGGTTAGCGAATGTTGTCCCATTGTTTAAGAAGGGGAACAGAGACTTCCCCGGGAATTATAGACCGGTGAGTCTCACTTCTGTTGTCGGCAAGATGTTGGAAAAAATTATAAGGGATAGGATTTATAGTTATTTGGAGAGTAATGAATTGATAGGTGATAGTCAGCATGGTTTTGTGGCAGGTAGGTCGTGCCTTACTAACCTTATTGAGTTTTTTGAGAAAGTGACCAAGGAGGTGGATGGGGGCAAGGCAGTGGACGTGGTATATATGGATTTTAGTAAGGCGTTTGATAAGGTTCACCATGGTAGGCTTCTGCAGAAAATGCAGATGTATGGGATTGGGGGTGATCTAGGAAATTGGATCAGGAATTGGCTAGCGGATAGGAAACAGAGGGTGGTGGTTGATAGTAAATATTCATCATGGAGTGCGGTTACAAGTGGTGTACCTCAGGGATCTGTTTTGGGGCCACTGCTGTTTGTAATATTTATTAATGATCTGGATGAGGGTATAGTTGGGTGGATTAGCAAATTTGCTGATGACACCAAAGTCGGTGGTGTGGTAGACAGTGAGGAAGGGTGTCGTAGTTTGCAGGAAGACTTAGACAGGTTGCAAAGTTGGGCCGAGAGGTGGCGGATGGAGTTTAATGCGGAGAAGTGTGAGGTAATTCACTTTGGTAGGAATAACAGATGTGTTGAGTATAGGGCTAACGGGAGGACTTTGAATAGTGTGGAGGAGCAGAGGGATCTAGGTGTATGTGTGCATAGATCCCTGAAAGTTGGGAATCAAGTAGATAAGGTTGTTAAGAAGGCATATGGTGTCTTGGCGTTTATTGGTAGGGGGATTGAATTTAGGAGTCGTAGCGTTATGTTGCAACTGTACACAACTCTGGTGCGGCCGCACTTGGAGTACTGTGTGCAGTTCTGGTCCCCACATTACAGGAAGGATGTGGAGGCTTTGGAGAGGGTGCAGAGGAGGTTTACCAGGATGTTGCCTGGTATGGAGGGGAGATCCTATGAGGAGAGGCTGAGGGATTTGGGATTGTTTTCGCTGGAAAGGCGGCGGCTAAGAGGGGATCTTATTGAAACATATAAGATGATTAGAGGTTTAGATAGGGTGGATAGTGATAGCCTTTTTCCTCTGATGGAGAAATCCAGCACGAGGGGGCATGGCTTTAAATTGAGGGGGGGTAGTTATAGAACCGATGTCAGGGGTAGGTTCTTTACCCAGAGGGTGGTGAGGGATTGGAATGCCCTGCCAGCATCAGTTGTAAATGCGCCTAGTTTGGGGGCGTTTAAGAGATCCGTAGATAGGTTCATGGACGAAAAGAAATTGGTTTAGGTTGGAGGGTCACAGTTTTTTTTTTTAACTGGTCGGTGCAACATCGTGGGCCGAAGGGCCTGTTCTGCGCTGTAATGTTCTATGTTCTATGTTCTAAATAGCAGAAGGGCTTAATGAATATTTTACCTCGGTATTCACGGTGGAAAAAGACCTGGGTGGTTGTACTACAGGATTGAGGCGGACTGAAAAGATTGAGTATGTGGACATTAAGAAAGAGGATGTGTTGGAAATTTTGAATAGCATCAAGATAGATAAGTCGCCGGGACCGGATGGGATGTACCCCAGGTTACTGTGGGAGGCGAGGGAGAGATTGCAGAGCCTCTGGCGATGATCTTTGCGTCGTCGATGGAGACGGGAGAGGTTCTGGAGGATTGGAGGATTGCGGATGTGGTTCCTATATTCGAGAAAGGGAATAGGGATAGCCTAGGAAATTACCGACTGGTGAGTCTAACCTCAGTGGTTGGTAAGTTGATGGAGAAGATCCTGAGGGACAGGATTTATGAACATTTAGAGAAGTTTAGTATGCTCAAAAGTAGTCAGCACGGCTTTGTCAAAGGCAAATCGTGCCTTACGAGCCTGATGGAGTTCTTTGAAAATGTGACTAAACACATTGACGAAGGAAAAGCGGTAGATGTGGTTTACATGGAATTCAGCAAGGCGTTCGATAAGGCCCCCATGCAAGACTTCTCGAGAAAGTGAGAGGGCATGGGATCCAAGGGGCTGTTGCCTTGTGGATTCAGAACTGCCTTGCCTGCAGAAGGCAGAGAGTGGTTGTAGACGGGTCTTTTTCTGAATGGAGGTCGGTCACCAGTGGAGTGCCCAGGGATCTGGGACCCTTGCTGTTTGTCATTTTCATAAATGACCTGGATGAGGAAGTGGAGGGATGGGTTGGTAAGTTTGCCGAGGACACGAAGGTTGGTGGTGTTGTGGATAGGTTGGAGGGATGTCAGAAGCTGCAGCGTGACATAGATAGGATGCAAGACTGGGCGGAGAAGTGGCAGATGGACTTCAACCTGGATAAATGTGTAGTGGTCTATTTTGGCAGGTCAAATGAGATGAAGGAGTATAATATCAAGGGTAAGACTCTTCGCAGTATAGAGGATCAGAAGGACCTTGGGGTCCGGGTCCATAGAACTCTTAAATCGGCCTCGCAGGTAGAGGAGGTGGTTAAGAAGGCGTATGGTGTGCTGGCCTTCATCAATCGAGGGATTGAGTTTGGGAGTTGGGAGATAATGATGCAGCTTTATAAGTCCTCGTCAGACCCCACTTGGAGTACTGTGCTCAGTTCTGGTCGCCTCATTACAGGAGGGATGTGGAAATGATTGAAAGGATGCAGAGAAGATTTACAAGGATGTTGCTTGGATTGTTTGGCATGCCTTATGAGGATAGGCTGAGGGAGCTCGGTCTTTTCTTTTTGGAGAGACGAAGGATGAGAGGTGACCTGATGGAGGTGTACAACATGTTGAGAGGTGTAGATTGGGTGGATTCTCGGAGGCTTTTTCCCAGGGCTGAAATGGCTGCTACGAAAGGACACAGGGTTTTCGCCTCTCCCTGGAGATCACATGGTCTGGAATGGGGGGGTGGAGGTGAGCTAATAGGTTGTGATGAACAAAGCATCGTAGCTGTGAGGGACAGCTCAGTGGATAGGATATTAGTATGTAGATAGGCTGGAAAATTGGGCGGGGATCCTGGATTCAGGATTCAATCCTGGACCGGGGAGCGGCGTGGGCTTGGAGGGCCGAGGGGCCTGTTCCTGTGCTGTATTGTTCTTTGTTCTTGTTCTTTGTTTAAGGTGCTGGGGAATAGGTACAGAGGAGATGTCAGGGGTAAGTTTTTCACGAGGGTGGTGGGTGAGTGGAATCGGCTGCCGTCAGTGGTGGTGGAGGCAAACTCGATAGGGTCTTTTAAGAGACTTCTGGATAAGTACATGGGACTTAATAGGATTGAGGGTTATAGGTAAGCCTATATATAAGCCTAGGTAGGTAGGGACATGACCAGCGCAACTTGCGGGCCGAAGGGCCTGTTTGCGCTGTATCTTTTCTATGTTCTATGTTTAGTAATGAGTCTCTCTTATTTTTAGAGCTACCTGGATTTTACTATGATCAAAAAAAGAACAGATATTTTAGACTATTGCCTGGACACAACAACTGCAACCCTCTTACCTGGGAAACAATTAAACAAAGGGAAATGGAAGAAAAAAGATTGAAGATGTTGGAGGAGGATGCTAAAACTGGGGTAATTAGACTTGTATTTTACAAAATGCTTTTAAGTATGTTCACTACCCTGAGGGTAGTGTCCTAAGCTTCATTAATGAAATTCTTTCCATCGTATGTCTGAAGTCAGAAGTGGGGACATTCACTGGTGATTGCACAATGTTCAGCACCATTTGCGACGACTCAAATGCAGCAAGACCTGGACAATATCCAGGCTTGGGCTTATAAGTGACAAGAAACATTCATGCCATACAAGTGCCAGGAATAACCATCTTTAACAAGAGGGAATCTAACCACTGCCCCTTGACATTTATCATCATTGCTGAATCCCCCACTATCAATATTCTGGAGGTTACCATTGACCATATACTGAATTAGACCAGCCACATAAATACTGTGGCTACAAGAGTAGGTCAGAGGTTAGGAATCCTGTGGTGAGTACCTCACCTCCCGATTTCCCCAAAGACTGTCCACCATCGACATGGCACAAGTCAGGAGTGTGATGGAATACTCTCCACTTGCCTGGATAAGTGCACTAAGGATGGTCAACACCATCTAAGACCAAACAGCCTGCTTGATTGGCACCTTATCAGAAAATATTCACTTCTTCCGTCACCGATGCACAGTGAGAACAGTGTGTACCATCTACAAGATGCATTGCAGGGACTCCTTAGAAGAACTTTCCAAACCCACGCTACTATCTGGAAGAATGAGGGTAGAAAATGCTTCGGAACACCATCACTTGCAAATTCCTTTCCAAGTCTCTCACGATCCTGCTTTGGAAATATAGAGCTGTTCCTTGACTGTCACTGGATCAATATCCTGGAACTCCCTCGCGAACAGCACTGTAGGTACACCGACACCACATGGACTGCAGTAGTTCAAGAAGGAAGGTCACTACCACCTTCTCGAGTGTAATTTGTGATTGGCAATAAATGTGGTCTAGCCAGTGATTTCCACATCCCATGAATGAGTAAAAAATAAATTCCTGGAGTTTAAAAAAATGAAAGGTGACTGCATTGAAACATAATAATGGGGTTGATAGGACTGATGCTGGGAGGTTGCATTCCATGTCTGGAGAATTTGGAACATAGGGTCTTAGAATATAGAGTCAACCATTTAGGACTGGAATGTGGACAATTGCTTTCACTCACAAGGTTGTGAATGTTTAGACATCTCTGCCTTCTCAACTGAGCATCCTGTCTGAGTATAGACAGGACAGAGGTTGGTAAATTTGGCACTGAGGGATATGGGGATGTTGCGGGAAGGTGAAGGTAGAAATCTACCATGACCTTATCTCATGGCAGGATCGCTCGGAGACTCAAATGGCTGACTCCAAGTCCTATTTATGTTGGCATTTTATTCTTGAGTTCAGCTGTTATAATTATTCTCAGGATGTGAACCTTATACTTCCCAATGACACAAAGTTTGTCTTTACCTGAGCAAGGTTCAGACAGATAATGTATTTGTCAATTGACCAGGATGCCAGCTCTCGAATGAAACCATCTGTGACGATCTGCTTGATCACTGGAGTCCTAACTTTTTTTTTTAAAACAGCGGGTGGCTAGAATGGGTATGGACTTCACAAAGCTTCTACTGAAAAGACATTTTGGATTAATGAACTCGGCATCATATTTGCGGTATGTAGGTTATATTAAAACAATTTACATAGTACATACAGTAACACAGATACAGCTATTTAGCCAGCAAATCCACGCCAGAGTTTATGTTCCAGTCGAACTTCCTCCCATCATACTTCCTCTAATCCCATCAGCATATGTTTCTATTTCTTTCTCTCCCCGTGTGTTTATCTTGCTTTCCTGTAATAGCATAGAGTCAGAGAGGTTTGCAGCATGGAAACAGGCCTTCGGCCCAACTTGTCCATTCTGCCCTTTTTTTAAACCCCTAAGCTAGTCCCAATTGCCCGCATTTGGTCCATATCCCTTCAGACCCATCTTACCCATGTAACTCTCTAAATGCTTTTTAAAAGACAAAATTGTACCCGCCTCTACTAAAATCATAGAAATCATAGAAACCCTACAGCACAGAAACAGGCCATTCGGCCCATCGAGTCTGCACCAACCACAATCCCACCCAGGGCCTACCCCCATATATTTTACCCACTAATCCCTTTAATCTACGCATTTCCTGACACTAAGGGGCAATTTTAGCGTGGCCAATCAACCTAACCTGCACATCTTTGGTCTGTGGGAGGAAACCGGAGCACCCGGAGGAAACCCACGCAGACACGAGGAGAATGTGCAAACTCCACACAGACAGTGACCCAAGCCGGGAATCGAACCCAGGTCTCTGGAGCTGTGAAGCAGCAGTGCTAACCACTGTGCTACCGTGCCGCCCTACTACTACTACTCTGGCAGCTTGTTCCAGACACTCACCACCTCTGTGTGAAAAAATTGCCCCTCTGGAAACTTTTGTATCTCTCCCCTCTCATCTTAAACCTATGCCCTCTAGTTTTAGACTCCCCTACCTTTGGGAAAAGATATTGACTATCTAGCTGATCTATGCCCCTCATTATTTTATAGACCTCTATAAGATCACCCCTCAGCCTTCTATGCTCCAGAGAAAAAAGTCCCAGTCTATCCAGCCTCTCCTTATAACTCAATCCATCAAGTCCCGGTAGCCTCCTAGTAAATCTTTTCTGCACTCTTTCTAATTTAATAATATCCTTTCTATAATAGGGTGACCAGAACTGTACACAGTATTCCAAGTGTGGCCTTATCAATGTCTTGTACAACTTCAACAAGACGTCCCAACTCCTGTATTCAATGTTCTGACCAATGAAACCAAGCATGATGAATGCCTTCTTCACCACTCTTCCATCCGTGACTCCACTTTCAAGGAGCTATGAACATGTACCCCATGATCTCTGTTCTGTAACTCTCCCCAACGCCCTACCATTAACTGAGTAAGTCCTGCCCTGGTTCAATCTACCAAAATGCATCACCTCGCATTTATCTAAATGTTTGAAACATCTTTGCATTTGTTTCATAAATTTGAATAAATTTACATTATTTTGTCTTCTGCTCCATTGAGGTCTTGCGCAATGGGAAAAATTTATCACATTGTTTTGCACTGCCTTCTTTAATCTTTTCTTGTGTTTGTCACTTTTCTGTCCATTTCCTTGCTGTTCCTCACTGTCCTTGGCCGAGTATTGCAAAACAAGTGGTTTCCAAAGTCTTTAGCCCCTGATGTTGGTGGTGTAATTTCATACAGGCATAAAGTCAGAAAGACCTTCAGCATTATCTTGGGATAGTCCGAAGGAAATAGGAGTGTATGAGTTTTGTTATTGAACTCATTGTCCAGAGAATGTGAATTCAAATACTACCATGGCAGTTTGGGACTCTGACTTAATTTTAAATTAGGTTTTTGTTTAAATACTAGCTATGAAGCTGTCAGATTGTTGTAAAAATTTCAATAATCCCCTAACCAGGTTTGGGCGACAGTCCCAAACTAACGTAGTTGACTTTTAACTGCCAGGAATGTTTCAGGCTGGACATTCTGATATATCAAACTATGATGGCAGCCCCAACACATTCCTGGAGAAGTCCAACCATTCCAATAATACCATATGTGCAGAAAATAAATATTTAAAAATCTTATGTATTTTGATGATTGAAGTTATTTAGATGGAGGCAAACAAGAAAGTTGTGTGTGCAGATTGAGGTCCCACGTGTGAAAATGAGATGAGTAACCAGTTCGTGTTTTGGTAATAGATTGGCTGCTATGCTTGAATAACCCCCATTCAGCAAATAGTTTTGAGTTTTTCAGTGTCCATCTGAGCAGATAGGCTAGGAATGTTTCATGTTGTATTATAATGTCTATTTAGATCTGAGTGAGCCTTGAACTCTCAATGTTGTGACAGTGAGATGACATTGGTGTCAACTGTGCCAAGATCACTGCTGTTTGTGAAGTAAGAGCCACAGTACTGCATCATCTGTGTATTGTATAAGGTCTGTAGCACTGCACAATATGGAGATCATGATGTGGAGATGCCGGCGTTGGACTGGGGTAAACACAGTAAGAAGTTTAACAACACCAGGTTAAAGTCCAACAGGTTTATTTGGTAGCAAAAGCCACACAAGCTTTCGAGGCTCTGAGCCCCTTCTTCAGGTGAGTGGGAATTCTGTTCACAAACAGAACTTATAAGACACAGACTCAATTTACATGAATAATGGTTGGAATGCGAATACTTACAACTAATCCAGTCTTTAAGAAACAAAACAATGGGAGTGGAGAGAGCATCAAGACAGGCTAAAAAGATGTGTATTGTCTCCAGACAAGACAGCCAGTGAAACTCTGCAGGTCCACGCAACTGTGGGAGTTACAAATAGTGTGACATAAATTCTGATTCTAGGATCGCATGATAAAGACTCAGGAGGAAAAAAGCAGAAATATTTATGTGAAATAGTGTGACATAAACCCAATATCCCGGTTGAGGCCGTCCTTGTGTGTGCGGAACCTGGCTATCAGTTTCTGCTCCGCGACTCTGCGCTGTCGTGTGTCGCGAAGGCCGCCTTGGAGAACGCTTACCCGAATATCAGAGGCCGAATGCCCGTGACCGCTGAAGTGCTCCCCAACAGGAAGAGAACAGTCTTGCCTGGTGATTGTCGAGCGGTGTTCATTCATCCGTTGTCGCAGCGTCTGCATAGTTTCCCCAATGTACCATGCCTCGGGACATCCTTTCTTGCAGCGTATCAGGTAGACAACGTTGGCCGAGTTGCAAGAGTATGTACCGTGTACCTGGTGGATGGTGTTCTCACGTGAGATGATGGCATCTGTGTCGATGATCCGGCACGTCTTGCAGAGGTTGCTGTGGCAGGGTTGTGTGGTGTCTTGGTCACTGTTCTCCTGAAGGCTGGGTAGTTTGCTGCGGACAATGGTCTGTTTGAGGTTGTGCGGTTGTTTGAAGGCAAGAAGTGGGGGTGTGGGGATGGCCTTGGCGAGATGTTCGTCTTCATCAATGACATGTTGAAGGCTCCGGAGGAGATGCCGTAGCTTCTCCGCTCCGGGGAAGTACTGGACAACGAAGGGAGATATGGAGATGCCAGCGTTGGACTGGGGTAAACACAGTAAGAAGTCTCACAAACCAGATTAAAGTCCAACAGGTTTATTTGGTTGCAAAATCCACTAGCTTTCGGAGCGCTACCCCTTCGTCAGGTGAGTGGGAGTTCTATTCACAAACAGGGCATATAAAGACACAAACTCAATTTACAAAATAATGGTTGGAATGCGAGTCTTTACAGGTAATCAAGTCTTAAAGGTACAGACAATGTGAGTGGAGAGAGCGTTTAGCACCGGTTAAAGAGATGTGTCTTGTCTCCAGACAGGACAGTTAGTGAGATTTTGCAAGCCCAGGCAAGTCGTTATGGGGGTTACAGATAGTGTGACATGAACCCAAGATCCCGGTTGAGGCCGACCTCGTGTGCAGAACTTGGCTATCAGTCTCTGCTCAGCGACTCTGCGCTGTTGTGTATCGTGAAGGCCGCCTTGGAGAACGCTTACCCGAAGATCAGAGACCAAATGCCTGTGACCGCTGAAGTGTTCCCCAACAGGAAGAGAACACTCTTGCCTGGTGATTGTCGAGCGGTGTTCATTCATCCGTTGTCGTAGCATCTGCATGGTCTCCCCAATGTGCCATGCCTCGGGACATCCTTTTCTGCAGCTTATCAGGTAGACAACGTTGGCCGAGTTGCAAGAATATGTACCGTGTACCTGGTGGATGGTGTTCTCACGTGAGATGATGGCATCCGTGTCGATGATCTGGCACGTCTTGCAGAGGTTGCTATGGCAGGGTTGTGTGGTGTCGTGGTCACTGTTCTCCTGAAGGCTGGGTAGTTTGCTGCGGACAATGGTCTGTTTGAGGTTGTGCGGTTGTTTGAAGGCAAGAAGTGGGGGTGTGGGGATGGCCTTGGCGACATGTTCATCGTCTTCAATGACATGTTGAAGGCTCCGGAGAAGATGTCGTAGCTTCTCCGCTCCGGGGAAGTACTGGATGACGAAGGACGACAACTGGACCTTCAGCCGATGCTATACACTAGATACATCGATGACATTTTCTTCCTTTGGACTCATGGTTGTTTCAGTGATTGTTCACCATGAGTTGAAGGTCCAGTTGTCGTCCATCGTCGTCCAGTACTTCCCCGGAGCGGAGAAGCTATGACATCTTCTCCGGAGCCTTCAACATGTCACTGATGAAGACGAACATCTCGCCAAGGCCATCCCCACACCCCCACTTCTTGCCTTCAAACAATCGCACAACCTCAAACAGACCATTGTCCGCAGCAAACTACCCAGCCTTCAGGGGAACAGTGGCCACGACACCACACAATCCTGCCAGAGCAACCTCTGCAAGACGTGCCGGATCCTCGACACGGAAGCCATCATCTCACGTGAGAACACCATCCACCAGGTACACGGTACATACTCTTGCAACTCGGCCAACGTCGTCTACCTGATACACTGCAGAAAAGGATGTCCCGAGGCATGGTACATTGGGGAGACCATGCAGACGCTACGACAACGGATGAATGAACACCGCTCGACAATCACCAGGCAAGAGTGTTCTCTTCCTGTTGAGGAACACTTCAGCGTTCACGGGCATTCGGCCTCTGATCTTCGGGTAAGCGTTCTCCAAGGCGGCCTTCACGACACACGACAGCGCAGAATCGCTGAGCAGAGACTGATAGCCAAGTTCCGCACATATGAGCACGGCCTCAACCGGGATCTTGGGTTCATGTCACACTATCTGTAACCCCCATGACTACTTGCCTGGGCTTGCAAAATCTCACTAACTGTCCTTTCTGGAGACGATGCACATCTCTTTAACCTGTGCTTAACGCTCTCTCCACTCACATTGTCTGTACCTTTAAGACTTGATTACCTGTAAAGACTTGCATTCCAATCATTATTTCGTAAATTGAGTTTGTGTCTTTATATGCCCTGTTTGTGAATAGAACTCCCACTCACCTGACGAAGGGGCAGCGCTCCGAAAGCTAGTGGCTTTTGCTACCAAATAAACCTGTTGGATTTTAACCTGGTGTTGTGAGATTCGCTTAGTAATTAAAGAAGCAGGGCAGCATGGACAAGTTGGGCTGAAGGGCCTATTCCCATGCTGTAAAGCTTTATGACTCTATGACCTGCCTGCCTGTTCCACTAACTTGTCTATGTCCTTTTGATGTCCTACACTATCCTCTTCACAGTTTGCAATGCGTCCAAGGAATTCCACCACAAACCTTTCTCCAGCTTGAAAAACATCATTATTGCTCAGTTTCCCATCACTCAGCCAATTTCATATCAATATTTCGACTGCCCCTTTTATTTCATGAGCGATAACTTTGCTCATGAATCTGTTGTGTGGCACTGTATCAAATGCCTTTTAGAAGTACAATGTGAAAATTAGTCTGGAGCAGCCAGTCAAACATGGCAAGAGGGCATTGAGGACTTAGGAATTAGTGCAAACACAAGAAATTTAGGTGACACATGTTAGGAAAGAAGCATTACAGGGCTAAAATGCTACCGTTTTCAAGTCAGGTTTTACATTTTCAACCATTTGTACTCTCATCAGAAGTGCAAGATATGTGTCAGTTTAACATAAATTGGCCTTCAACTGCTGATTGGCTTAGGGTGCACTTAACACAGTTGACTGTGTTATCAGCCATACACACCTGGGAAGTTCCAGCTTTAGCTCCTTAGCTTATTTCAGCTGCAACCCAAGTTGGGTGTCACAACTGTTCTTTAGAACCTCTAGGTTAGGAAGATGAACTTGGATGTCCCCTCTCGATTGCTACCATGAGTAATGCTGTTACGCCCTGTGAGAGTATGATTAGGTTTTCCTGCAACTTTCTTCCCTCTGAGAGGGACTCACCTGATGAAGGAGCAGCACTCCGAAAGCTCGTGATTCCAAATAAACCTTTTGGACTTTAACCTGTGTTGTGAGACTGTGTCCAAAACACTCAGCATGATATGCTGATAGCGCTTAGCCACCCTGTCCCTCCCACTAGAGTCCATCCCTTATGATCTGGATGACATTTCTACTTGTAAGCTTCTGGCCTTTTAAGTACCTCTTCTCTAGCTATTTCTATTCCATTAAATTTCTCGACATGACCTCCCTGTTTGATGTGACATTGCCATCATTCCTTTTAGTAAAGACAGGTGTAAAGTGCTCTTTCACTACCCTAGCTGGGCTCTCTGCCTCCACAATATTTATTTGACCTTTAATCAGCCATACCCTTTCTTTTGACTATAAAAGATCAAAGAAAATTACAGCACAAGAAAGGCCCTTCGGCCCTCCAAGCCTGCACTGATCATGCTGCCCGACTGAACTAAAACCCCCTACCCTTCCGGGGACCATATCCCTCTATTCCCATCCTATTCATGTATTTGTCCAGACGCCCCTTAAAACTCACTATCGTATTTGCTTCCACTACCTCACCCGGCAGCGAGTTTCAGGCACCCACCACCCTCTGTGTAAAAAACTTGCCTCGTACATCTCCTTTAAACCTTGTCCCTCGCACCTTAAACTTATGCCCCCCAGTAATTGACTCTTCCACCCTAGGAAAAAGCGTCTGACTATCCACTCTGTCCATGCCCCTCATAAACTTGTAGACTTCTATCAGGTTGCCCCTCAACCTCCGTCGTTCCAGTGAGAACCAACCAAATTTCTCCAACCTCTCCTCAAAGCTCATGCCCTCCATACCAGGCAACATCCTGATAAATCTTTTCTGTACCCTCTCCAAAGCCTCCACATCCTTCTGGTAGTGTGGCGACCAGAATTAAACACGATATAGCTAATGTTCTACAAAGCTGCAACATGACTTGCCAATTTTTACACTCAATGCCCCGGCCGATGAAGGCAAGAAGGCTCTTGACTACCTTCTCCACCTGCATTGCCACTTTCAGTGACCTGTGTACCTGTACACCCAGATCCCTCTGCCTATCAATGCTCTTAAGGGTTTGCCATTTACTGTATATTTCCTTTATAGAAACCCTACAGTGCAGAAAGAGGCCATTCGGCCCATCAAGTCTGCACCGACAACAATCCCACCCAGGCCCTATCCCCGTATCCCTACATATTTACCCGCTAATCCCTCTAACCCTCATATTTACCCGCTAATCCCTCTAATCTACGCATCCCGGGACACTAACGGACAATTTAGCTTGGCCAATCAACCTAACCCGCACATCTTTGGACTGTATCTGTATTCGATCTTCCAAAATGCATGACCTCACATTTGTCCGGATTAAACTCCATCTGCCATCTCTCCGCCCAAGCCTCCAACCGATCTATATCCTGCTGTATTCTCTGATGGTTCTCATCACTATCCGCAAATCCACCAACCTTTGTGCCGTCCGCAAGCTTACTAATCAAACCAGTTACATTTTCCTCCAAATCGTTTATATATATACACGAACAGCAAAGGCCCCAGCACTGATCCCCGAGGAACGCCACTTGTCACAGCCCTCGATTCAGAAACACACCCTTCCACTGCTACCCTCTGTCTTCTATGACCGAGCCAGTTCTGTGTCCACCTTGCCAGCTCACCTCTGATCCCATGCGACTTCACCTTCTGCACCAGTCTGCCATGAGGGACCTTATCAAAGGCCTTACCGAAGTCCATGTAGACAACATCCACTGCCCTAACCTCATCAAACATCTTCATCACTTCCTCTCAAAACTCGATCAAGTTAGTGAGACACGACCTCCCCTTTACAAAACCATGCTGCCTCTCGCTAATACGTCCACTTATTTCCAAGTGGGAGTAAAGTCTGCCTCGAAGAATCCTCTCCAATAATTTCCCTACCACTGAAGTAAGGCACAGCGGCCTGTAATTACCTGGATTATTCTTGCTACCCTTCTTAAGCAAAGGAACAACATTGGCTATTCTCCAATCCTCTGGGACCTCCCCTGTAGCTAGTGAGGATACAAAGATTTCTCTCAAGGCCCCAGCAATTTCCTCCCTTGCCTCTCTCAGTATTCTGGGGTATATCCCATCAGGCCCTGGGGGCTTGTCTACCTTAATGTTTCTCAAGAACCCCAATGCCACCTCCTTTTTGATCTCAATATGACTCAAACTATCTACACCCCCTTTCCCGGATTCATCATCCACCAAGTCCTTCTCTTTGGCGAATACTGATGCAAAGTACTCATTTAATACTCGCCCATTTCATCTGGCTCCATGCATAGATTCCCTCCCCTGTCCTTGAGTGGGCCAACCCTCTCCCTGACTGCCCTCTTGCTCTTTATATATTTATAAAAAGCCTTTGGATTTTCCTTATTCCTGCTGCCAATGATTTTTCAGGATCCCTTTTAGCCCTCCTTGCTCCTTTGCTTAAGTTTCTTTTTACTTTCCTTGTATTCCACACTTGTTTCGTGTATTCCCAGCCTCCTAGCCTTGAAAATGTTTCCTTTTTCTCTTTGACTAGGGTCACAATATCTCTCGTTATCCAAGTTCCCAAAACTTGCCATACTTATCCTTCATCCTTACGGGAATGTGTCGGTCCTGAATCCCCGTCAACTTGCACTTGAAAGCCTCCCACATGCCAGATGTTGATTTGCCCTCAAGCATCTGTCCCCAATCTACATAACTTCAGTTCCTGCCTAATATTGTTGTAATTAGCCTTCCCCCAGTTTAGCACCTTAACTTGAGGATTACACTTTTCTTTATCCATCAGTACCTTAAAGCTTACTGAATTGTGGTCACTGTTCCTGAACTGCTCCCCTACTGAAACATCGACCACCTGGCCGGGTCATTCCCCAATACCAGGTCCAGCTTGGCCCCTTCCCTAGTTGCTCTATCTACATACTGTTTCAAGAAGCCCTCCTGGATGCTCCTTACAAACTCTGCCCCATCCACGCCCCGAGAACTAAGTGAATCCCAGTCAATATGGGGGAAGTTAAAATCTCCCACCACAACAACCCTGTTACTTTTACACTTTGCCAAAATCTGCCGACATATCTGTTCCTCAATCTGGCTGTTGGGTGGCCCGTGGTAAACCCCCAATATTGTGACTACACCCTTCCTATTCCTGAGCTCTACCCAACTTGCCTCGCTGTATGAGCCCTCCGAGGTGTCCTCCCGCAGTACAGCTGTGATATTCTCCTTACCCAGTAGTGCAACTCCCCCACCCCTTTTACATCCCCCTGTATTCCACCTGAAACATCTTTGTTCCTGGAATGTTAAACTGCCAATCCTGTCCTTCCCTTAACCAAGTCTCTGTAATAGCAACAACATCATAGTTTCTAGTACTAATCCAAGCTCTAAGTTCATCTGCCTTACCTGTTACACTTCTCGCATTGAAACAATTGCACTTCATTCCACCAGACCCTCTTTGATTAGCAGCTACATCCTGCCTGCTCTTTCTCTGAGTCTTACTGGCCCTACTCCCTGGTTCCCCTTCAGTTAATTCAACTTTGCTTTGGTTCCCTCCCCCCTGCCAAACTAGTTGAAATCCTCCCGTGTGACACTAGCAAACATCCCGGCCACAATATTTATGCCTTTCCAGTTTAGATGCAGCCCATCCTTCTTGTACAGGTCCCACCTGCACCTGAAGAGACCCCAATGGTCCAGGTTTCTGAAATCCTCCCTCCTACACCAGCTGTTTAGCCACGTGTTGAGCTGCACTATCTTCCTATTCCTCGCCTCACTGGCACGTGGCACAGGGAGTAATCCTGAGATTGCAACCCTGGAGGTCCTGCTTTTTAACTTTCTACCTAACTCCCTAAACTGCTGCTGCAGGACCTCATCACTCTTCCTGTCTATGTCATTAGTACCAATATGTACCACGACCTCTGGCTGTTCACCCCCTCCCGTCAGAATGCTTTCTGCCCATTTAGAGACATCCTGGACCCTGGCACCATGGAGGAAACATACCATCCTGGAGTCTCTTTCACATTCACAGAAGCGTCTATCTGCACCCCTAACTATAGAGTCCCCTATAACTATTGCTCTGGTGCTCTTTGTCCCTCCCTGCTTAACAACAGAGCCAGCTGTGGTGCCACTGCTTTGGCTGCTGCTGCTGTTATCCCCTGATAGGCCAATAATATGTTTGTTGTTCATATTTTTATTAAAAAACTTCCATTTTGTGTCACTTAT
Organism: Mustelus asterias; assembly: GCF_964213995.1. NCBI lineage: Eukaryota > Metazoa > Chordata > Chondrichthyes > Carcharhiniformes > Triakidae > Mustelus > Mustelus asterias. The sequence continues at coordinate 30,518,190 of NC_135818.1, forward strand.
CAATGGGCCCAATTCTCCCAAAAAAGTTCTAAGTGCTGAATTGGTGAGAAAATTGATGTAAATCACAATTATTTTTTCAGTGGGAGTTCAGGCTCGAATCTCCCACACTCAGCAGTCACAATCGTGAATCTCATTAAAAGCTCGGGGGGGTGGGAGCGGGTGGCCTATTCATGCCAAAGTCTGACAGTTCTAGAACTCTGCGCATGCGCAGTGGTCCTGAACTGTCAGCCTGCAGTTTGCTGGCCAGCTCGGGACCCCCACAGTGTTGCCCCCCCTCCACGGCCCGATCGCGGCATGCACAAGCATTCCCAGGCCAAAGCAACTCCCTCCCCCTTCCAACGTAGAAGATTGAGGGGAGATTTGATAGAGGTGTATAAGATTTTGATGGGTATAGATAGAGTGAATGCGAGCAGGCTTTTTCCGCTGAGGCTAGGGGAGAAAAAAACCAGAGGGCGTGGGTTAAGGGTGAAAGGAGAAAAGTTTAAAGGGAATATTAGGGGGGGTTTCTTCACGCAGAGAGTGGTGGGAGTGTGGAATGAGCTGCCAGATAAAGTGGTAACATTTAAGAAAAACTTGGACGAGTTCATGGATGAGAGGGGTGTGGAGGGATATGGTCCAAGTGCAGGTCAGTGGGACTAGGCATAAAATGGTTCGGCACAGACAAGAAGGGCCAAAAGGCCTGTTTCTGAGCTGTAATAGTTCTATGGTTCTAACTGTCCCGGAGCAGCCCAATTACCAGCACCCCCGCCCAGCAGTGGCATTCCCCCCACCCCCCGCCAGCCCGCCCCGATCACTGGCCTCCCTCCAGCCCTGACTGATCCCAATGCAGAGTGGCAGCGGGACCCCCCCCACCCCCACCGAACGCCCTAGGCCCTGCCCACAATCGGCCCCATACCCTGGGCCCCACCCAGAATAGGCCCCATCCCTTCCCCAGGCCTCACCCCTAGCCATGCCCCTACCTCTAGGCCCTGCCCTTTGGCACTGCCGATGCCCAGTGGGCAGTGCCAAGGTGTCCCCTGGGCATGGGCACTTTGCCTCTTGGGCAGTGCCAGGAGGCACAGGCTGGCACTGCCAGGATGCCCATGCCCAGGGGACACCATCCTCCTGCCACCTGACCCCCTGCAGGGCCCCGATTTCCCCCCCCCCCCTTCACTCCGGCGGGGTCTACCCTAAGCCAGAGTGAAATACTCCAGGCGTGGTGGGAGATGCTGATGGGCCCGATAATCAGATTTAAAATGCATGAAAAACAGATTTAAAGACTCATCTCTCTTTCCGCTGGTTTCCAGTGCGGTCCTGACTGTGCCTGCTCTTCAGTTCCTGACGCAAGCGCGAATCCCTCGAAATGGCCAACACGCGATTCTCCCATCCCCCAACATGCCAAAAAACGTGCGCGTCGGGATGGGAGAATCGCGCCAAATTTTTCTAACTAGTGATCTAACTCCAATACCCTTTGATAGCTTTGGCTAGCAAGAATCTATTAATCTCAATTTTAAAATGAATAGTTGATCAGTTTATTGTTTGCAGAAAAGAGGTTTAAATTTTTAAGAACTTGTGTGTGTAGAAATATTTCCTTCTTTCTCCTGAACGGTCTGACTCTAGATTTTTTGACTGTGTCCCTTAGTCCAAGACTCCTTAGCTAACAGAAATAGTTTCTATTTATCTATCCTATCCTACACTATTCTATGTGTTCCTCTTATATTTTGTAAATATAATTTTATCCTTGGAGACCAGGTATGATTGTTGTAAATCACTTCCTCCAAGGCCAATACATCCTTCCCAAAGTGTGATGCCTCGACCTGCTCACATTACTATCAGTGTGCTGATGCATGACTTCTATCCCCTTGAATTCTAGTTCTTTCGATTATACCGGCAGCATTCCAATTGCCCTTTTTGGTCATAGAAATCATAGAAACCCTACAGTGCAGAAGGAGGCCATTCGGCCCATCGAGTCTGCACCGACCACAATCCCACCCAGGCCCTACCCCCACATATTTTACCCGCTAATCCCTCTAACCTACGCATCCCAGGATAAGGGGCCATTTTTTTAACCTGGCCAATCAACCTAACCCGCACATCTTTGGACTGTGGGAGGAAACCGGAGCACCCGGAGGAAACCCACGCAGACACGAAGAGAATGTGCAAACTCCACACAGACAGTGACCCGAGCCGGGAATCGAACCCGGGACCCTGGAGCTGTGAAGCAGCAGTGCTAACCACTGTGCTACCGTGCCGGGGTCATTTTTTTGTTCATGACCTCTTAATTAATTATCTCAGTCCTTTTTAGGTATTTCCATGAAATGAGCTCATAATATTGAGATTTGACAGTAATCATTTTTAAAATATATATTTAACTATTTCCACCACAAAAAACATTTACAGGTTTGCTCAAGAACTGAAGGTCAGTGGAATGAGAAGGAATAAATTGGAGGTTTACAGTTCCGATTCTTCCAACGACAGCAGTTTCAAAATGATTTTGGTAAGTATGAGACACAAAAATTTTTTTTTGTTTTCTAACTCCGAAGTGGTTGGCTAAGCTTTCATAGTTGGAAGGTAGCAGCTAACAAAATGCTTTGAATGGCACCACCGTGGTTAAGGATTGGATCGGGCTTTATTGAACAAATGGAACATATTTACCTGTGTGATACAGGTTTGCTCTGTTCTATATCACTGCATTTTAATTCAAACATGAGGGATGGAAGATAATTAAGTGTTCTTAGAGAGGATGTTATTGGCAGACTTGTTTAACAGATGAACGGGCTGCATTCGTGAAGTTCTTCAAAAATCATAAAACATGGTGTTTTTTGCCTATTAGAGAGATGCAATAATTTGGGAATAATGTAGCTCTAATCTTTAAAACAGTGTGCACAGGCAAATCTGGGTGAGTGCAGACCCATTAGTTTGGCATTGGTAATTAGGGAAGGTACTTCAGGGAATTATTAGGAATGCAGTATATAACTGCCTAAACAGAGAAATGATGTGGAGATGCCGGCGTTGGACTGGGGTAAACACAGTAAGGAGTCTAACAACACCAGGTTAAAGTCCAACAGGTTTATTTGGTAGCAAACGCCACTAGCTTTTGGAGCGCTGCTCCTTCGTCAGGTGAGTGGAATAAACAGAGAAAATGAAACCGAGAAACACACATTAGGGACACCCAAAATGATTTTTTTAAAAAAGGTTTAGTAGGTTAGAGTTCGAAAAAGAGACACATTGGACTCGAAACATTAACTCTATTTCTCTCTCCAGAGATGCAGCCAGACTTGCTGAATTTTTCCAGCACTTTTTGTTCTTGCTTCAGATTTTCAGCATCCATGGTACTTTGCTTCCATTCAAAAAAAGGATTTCCAGTCTTCATAACCAGACCTTGGTAAAAAAATAATCTACTTAGAATTACAAAAAGCTTTTGATTGGATACAGGAGATTTGTCAACAGATTGGAGGTTCTGGTAACGACAGTAATTTATGTACTGAATTCAGAACTGGCTGGAAGGCCTAAAGGCGGAAAATAATTATAAATAGATTGGAATCTGATTAGAGACCATTCATTAGTGATGTCCTGCAGGAATCGATGTTGGGCCGTTGCTATTTATGTTAATGATTTAGACGTAGGATATTTTCAAACGATGCTAAGAACTATGGGAGTGATGGGACTGTAGACAAATGTTCAACAAATCTTGATGTATTGGGAATTGGGCCTGTGGCTGGCAAATGATGTTTAATTTTGAAAGATGTTATACATATCGGGATGGAGAATGCTGAGCAAGTCTTTTCAACACATTACATTAAAAAGCACTAAAACAAGGAGAGGTACGGATGTTCCAGTGGAGGGCTCTCTAATGTTCATGAACAATACTGTGAAACAAAAATGGAGTGAATAGGACCTAAAAGTGTACATTGAACAATTGACTGTGTAAGAGAGAAGCTTATTATTTTGGCCTTGTACTAGATCTTGGGATACTGTGTCCAATTTTGGATACAGGTTGATATTAAAGCTTTGGAAAATATGCAGTGATGGATTACAAGACTAATTTCCAGTTTAAAACATCTTTGAGCCTATCTAGGTAATGAAGAACTAAAACCCTGCACTTAGAGAATTAGAGTGGAAGGAAATAGATTGTATAGACAGTTTGTTTCCACTAAATAAAACAATTATATAAGGTTAGGCTTAGGTTCAATGTCGGGGTGGCTCTTTTACCAGCGGATAGTTGACTTGTGGACTCCAGTGGCTCTTGGGGATGGGCAACAAATGTTGGACTTTCCAGTAACATGCTCATCCTATGAAATAATAAAATGAGGAACAAGCTCATAGCTTGTGCACTGGACATGGATTCTCTAATTTCCTTCCAACAAGAGCTAGACCTGTTCAAGGCTGGGGTGCAGGTTACCACATAAAAGAGGTATGGATGTTCCAGTGGAGGGCTCTCTAATGTTCATGAACAATCCATATCACTGCCTAATAATAATACAAGCCAGTGTGAACTCCTGGATCAGAGAGGAATTTTTCATCTTTTTCTCTCCTAATTGGCCTGAGTTTGTATCTGGTTTTTCACCTTGCAGGGGGCCATCTGGCTATCTGATGAGAAATGGGTTGTCTGTTTTATGATTCACAAGGAGTTGTGAATAGTATCAAAGTATTATGGCTGGATGCAGCAGAGATCTCCTTTCCATCATTGCTGTCTCTTAATAACTTCTATCTGCAATATGAAATTGGACTACCATGACAGCGTGTCATAGGTTCATCATTATGTATCACCCAAAGAAACTGATAGATGAGAAGCACTAATAGTTTTTGGGTGTAAGCTACCTGTCACCCTAACTAGACCATGATTTCCACCCTGAACTGAAACTAACTTAAGTGATGTCACTAGTGATCAGTCAGTATTGTATTTATAAGACCTGCTACAATCCTATTCATTTATGGAACAGAGGTAGGCCATTCAGCCCATCAAATTTTCCAACTCTTCAGAGCGCTCCCGTTCCCCTGCTTGGTCCCTGTATCTCTGAAAATTTATTTCTTTCAATTTCCTTTTGAAATCATTCATCACTTCTGTTTCCACCACACTCGTGGGCAGCAGGTTCCAGGTCATTACCATTGAGGGTTTTGGTGATAGCTTGGCAGGTCTGAAGAGGTATTCATAGTCATACTTGGGTTAAGTGTAAGGTGCCTCCATGCTTGCTGGCACACTCAGCTCTGTCTGACACATTTCAAATTTTCTTTCAAGTCTTCCATTTCCTTTGAGCATTCAGATGTTCTAATCAGTTCTCATTTTTCCTTTGCAAATTCATTTTTCATATGTGTGGTGAAATACTTGGCTGCTTTAATTCATAGGCTGGGAATTCTAGTTCCTAACAAACCTTGGGTCTCCTGTGCCCGCTAGGAAATGGTCACACATGTGCAGTTCCATCCAGAGACCTGTCCTGCACACAAGAAAAGAAACAGAATGGCACAAAAAGCAGGTCATAAGACCTGGAATGGAATACCATTATTTTGTAGGTGTCTTAGGGAGCATGACATGGAGAAGATCTCAAACAAGGGAGAGTACCCAAAAGGCAGTCTCAGGCAAGGGATAATAGTCAGACTAGGTCTCTTAAGTAAGAAAGGAGATGAGTAATAAGCTCTGAATTCAAGAAAGAGCTGCAGGGAACAGACTTTTAAGTGGGCAGGCTAGGATCCCTGAAGATCCAAGAAGGTGGCTGAAGATTTGTGGCTCTACCGTGGGCTGTTGGGGAAAAGGAGCAGTGGAGATTTACTTGGAATGTCCAAACATCTACAATTGTGCATGGAAGGTGAAGGTTGAGTGTACTTGGAGATCTGGGGAAATGAGTCTTGGAAGGTGAGTTTGAAATCCTGAGAGATGGGTCATTGTTAAAAACATCTGAGTGGAAGTGACTTTCAAAGAGGATTCCCAGATGAGACCTTAGATGTGGAGATTGGAAACTCTTGTGAGAAAGACAAAGTTTCAATGAGATTGATTAGCTCACAATGTGACAAACATCTGCATGCGTAATTGAGAAATCCATGGAATCTGTTTTGGTCACATCGATCATCTTTATTATAGTGTGGTATGTCTGACCACAGTTCACCTGTTAACTCGCGTGTACCTTGTAGTTGCCTTGAATGCTAGAGTATAAGGTAGATATTACAAATTGTTTTATCTTCCTGAATTCCAATAGTCAAATATATTTTTGTATATATTTGGAATCTTGTGCCTTTATTCACCTTCTGGAGTCTGACCAAGGACTGTAACTAAGTTGGGGGCTTGTCCGGAATACTTGAAATCATAGACAAATACGAGTGCAGATACTTCCTGAGTTTAAGGTTTATAAGATTTCCACAGTGAATTTTATTACACCAATTGAAAAGCAGAATGGCTTTGATAATTGCTAAGACTTTTCAGGAAAAGGAAGACTTATCCCTAAGTGACTTACAACAATTAACTAAAGCGTCTGAAGGGTCTCCATTCAGCCTCCGATCTTCGGGTAAGCGTTCTCCAAGGCGGCCTTCAAGACAAATGACAACGCAGAATCGCTGAATAGAACAGATAGCCAAGTTCTGCATGCATGAGGACGGCCTCAATCGGGATCGTGGGTTCATGTCACACTATGTGTAACCCCCACTACTTTGCCTGGGCTTGCAAAATCCTACAAACTGGCTTGAGATAATTCACACTTCTTTAACCTGTTATTATCCCTCTTTCCACTCGGATTGCTTGTACCTGTAAAGACTCGCATTCCAACCATTATCTTGCAATTGCATTTCTGTCTATGTATGCCATGTTTGTGAATCCAACTCTCCACTCACCTGAGGAAGGAGCAGCGCTCCGAAAGCTTGTGATTCCAAATAAACCTGTTGGATTATAACCTGGTGTTGTGAGACTTCTTACTGTGCCCACCCCAGCCCAATGGGGTGACACGATAGCACAGTGGTTAGCACTGCTGCTTCACAGCGCCAGGGACCTGGGTTCGATTCCCGGCTTGGGTCACTGTTTGTGCGGAGTTTGCACATTCTCCTCGTGTCTGCGTGGGTTTCCTCCCACAGTCCAAAGATGTGCCGGTTAGGTTGATTGGCCATGCTAAAATTGCCCCTTAGTGTCCTGAGATGCATAGGTTAGAGGGATTAGTGGGTAAATATGTTGGGATATAGGGGTAGGGCCTGGGTGGGATTGTGGTCGGTGCAGACTCGATGGGCCAAATGGCCTCTTTCTGCACTGTAGGGTTTCTATGATTCTATGATTCAATGCCGTCATCTCCATGCCCCATAAATTCTCATCCAAATCATTAATATAAATGACAAATAACAGTGGGTTTCCTCCGGGTGCTCCGGTTTCCTCCCACAGTCCAAAGCTGTGCAGGTTAGGTTGATTGGCCATGCTAAAATTGCCCCTTTGTGTCCTGAGATGCGTAGGTTAGAGGGATTAGCAGGTAAGTGTGTGGGGATATGGGGGTAGGGCCTGGGTGGGATTGTGGTCAGTGCAGACTGGCCAGATGGCCTCTTTCTGCACTGTAGGGTTTCTATGATGATTCTATGGACCCAGCACTGACCCCTGAGGCACACCGCTGGTCACAGGCCTCCAGTTTGAAAAACAACCCTCGACAACCATCCTCTGTCTTCTGTCATCAAGCCAACTTTGCATCCATTTGGCTACTTCATCCTGGATCCCGTGAGATATAGCCTTATGCAACAACCTACCATGCGGTATCTTGTCAAAGGCCTTGCTAAAGTCCATGTAGACAACACCAACTGCACTGCCCCATCTACCTTTGTTACCCGTTCAAAAAACTCAATCAAATTTGTGAAACATGATTTTCCACTCTCAAAGCCATGTTGACTGTCTCTAATCAGTCCTTGCATCTCTAAATGCCTGTAGATCCTGTCTCTCAAAATACCTTCTAACAACTCACCCACTACAGATGTGAGGTTAGTTCCCAGGCTTTTCCCTGCAGCCTTTCTTAAACAAAGGCACAACATTTGCCCCATGTTCCAATCTTCAGGCATCTCACCTGTGACTATCAATGATTCAAATATCTCTGCTAGGGGACCCGCAATTTCCTCCCTAGCCTTCCACAATGTCTTGGGATACACTTCATCAGGTCCCGGGGATTTATCTACCTTGATGCGCTTTAAGACTTCCAGCACCACCTCCTCTGTTATATGCACACCCTTCAAGACGTCACTGTTTATTTCCCCAAGTTCTCTAACATCCATGCTTAGGATCTCACCCATCTCTTGTGGATCTGCACATAGATGACCTTGTTGATCCTTCAGATGTCCTACTCTCTCTCTAATTACTCTTTTGCCCTTTATGTATTTGTAGAATCTCTTTCGATTCTCCTTTGCCTTATCTGCCAAAACAATCTCGTTTCTGAGACTCTTAATGTTCTTTAGTGAGAAATTCAACTTGCACGTGCCATTCTAAGTCCTTAAATTTCATCTCTTCATTTTTTGGGGGATCCAATATTTTTGTACATTTCTTCCAAACATTTGATCATTTTCTTCAGCTCTGTAGTCTTATTCTTTTACCTCTTAGCTTCCTCCTGGAATATAGAACATTCCTGAATCTTCTCTGCCAACTGGTTCATCTTTTCCTTCAGAGTGACATTGAATTCATTTTACTTCACTTCGTAATTTTCCAATGGCATAAATTTTGACCTGAGAGATCTTTGTAGCCCTTTAGCAGGTTTTCCATTTCATAGTGAAGCTCAATTGTTTCATCTTGAGTTTTCTTGTAATTTAACTGTCCTATTCATATGGTTCTGATGTACCTCCATTCTGCTGCTCAAGGTAGATTTTATTCCTTTGTGCTGCTGAAGGGTTATGTATTATTTTTGAATTCTATCTTGAAGGACAATTGATTTTATTATTGTCACGTGTATATAGTGCAAATTATTGTTTCTTGATCGCTATAAGCAATACTGTTCACAGAGAACTCTACCCCTCCCCCACATGGCCACCTGTCCATTGTTGTTCAGATTTGCTCCCATGAACACATTCTACTCTCTTCGCTTTTGCCACTATTAGCACTGTTCATCCCTTAATGGCACCAATAGCACTCCCCTTTGTCTTCTATCCAGAACAAATTTGTCCATAGTCCTTTACCCCGACCTATCCCTAGCCTTCTATTCTGTTCAACCTCCTCTGCGTCTTTTCCAACTATATAATTCTGTACATTTCTACCTTGCTTCAGTTCTGTACAAGGGCCATTTAGATCTGAAACGTTAACTCTGTTTCTCTCCACAGATGCTGCCAGATCTGCTGTTCTGCTGCTTATCCAGCATGTTCTGTTTTTGTTTCAGATTTCCAGCATCTGCAGCATTTTGCTTTTAATTTCAATGTTTCTATGACTCTGTTCACCTGCTGAGTAATATATCTAAATCATAATTGCTGATATGCTATTTTTGATAGGCAGATACAAACTGTAAACGGATATTTTCAGTAAAGAATGATGAAACTGGCTACAAATATGGAATTTTAAATCTCGATGGACATAGGAAAGAATCCCAACTTATTTCTGTGGATATGTACGACAATCTCTACTTCACACATCGCAAGGTTTGTTGCTACTTTTTAAATCAGTTTAAAATGTGTTTGTGAACTATTGAAATGGAAATTCATAACTTCAGAAATTTGATTATACATGCAGAATACTCTTTGTGGCTTTTTGAAATTTGCATATAAAAGGGAAATAAAAGGATAGTAGGGATTTTCTCCTCCTTGGGACCTTTCACACCTGATCAAGAGGATAGCCTTGCAGATGAATTCCCAACACTCTGATGCCAGCTGATGAAGGATGATAGCAAAGTGATTAAAAGAGTTGTCGACAGTGCTGTCAAACTACACTCAGCAATAACCTGCTCGCTGACGATCAGTTTGGGTTCTTCCAGGGAGCCACTCTGCTCCTGACCTCATTATAGCCTTGGTTCAAACAAATACTGTCCAGATATCAAGGACATTCACTTTCACCTCACCTCTGGAGTTCAGCTCACTTGGTTGGCACCCCATTGTTAGGAATTTGGGAAGTTAACAAGGTTAACAGTTGAACTTGAAATTAAAACAAACTAACAGACAAGTAACAAGATTAGGAGGCATCTAGAGAAATTGAGATGCGAATGGCCATATCAGCAAAACTGTTCACCAGAGATGACGGGCAAGGCAGATGAACTCAGGGCATGGATGGGTATGTGGGACTGGGATATGATTGCTGAAACATGGCTAAGGGAGGGGCAGGACTGGCAGCTCAATGTTCCAGGGTACAGATGCTATAGGAAAGATAGAACAGGAGGTAAGAGAGGAGGGGGAGTTGCACTTTTGATTAGAGAAAACATCACGGCCGTACTGAGAGGGGATATATCCGAGGGTTCGGCCACTGAGTCTATATGGGTAGAACTGAGAAATAAGAAGGGGGAAATCACTTTGATAGGGTTGTACTATAGGCCCCCAAATAGTCGGCGGGAAATTGAGGAGCAAATATGTAAGGAGATTACAGATAGCTCCAAGAAAAATAGGGTGGTTGTAGTCAGAGATTTTAACTTTCCCAACATTGACTGGGACAGCCATAGGATTAGAGAGCTGGATGGAGAGAAATTTGTTGAGTGTATTCAGGAGGAATTTCTCATTCAATATGTGGATGGCTCGACTAGAGAGGGGACAAAACTTCATAGAAATCATAGAAACCCTACAGTACAGAAAGAGGCCATTCGGCCCATCGAGTCTGCACTGGCCACAATCCCACCCAGGCCCTACCTCCATATCCCTACATATTTACCCACTAATCCCTCTAACCTACGCATCTCAGGACACTAAGAGCAATTTTTAACATGGCCAATCAACCTAACCCGCACATCTTTGGACTGTGGGAGGAAACCGGGCACCCGGAGGAAACCCACACAGGCACGAGGAGAATGTGCAAACACCACACAGACAGTGACCCAAGCCAGGAATCGAACCCAGGTCCCTGGAGCTGTGAAGCAGCAGTGCTAACCACTGTGCTACCGTGTCGCCGTATGATTTCTATGAGAATCCAAAGAGCTTCTACAAATACATAAAGGGCAAAAGAGTAACAAGGGAGAGAGTAAGGCCTCTTAAGGATCAACAAGGCCATCTATGTGCGGATCCATAAGAGATGGGTGAGATCCTAAATGAATATTTCTCATCAGTATTTATTGTTGGGGAACTTGGGGAAATAAATAGTGATGTCTTGAGGAGTGTACATATTACAGAGAAGGAGGTGCTGGAAGTCTTAAAGGGCATCAAGGTAGATAAATTCCCGGGACCTGATGAACATTGTGGAAGGCTAGGAAGGAAATTGCGGATCCCCTAGCCGAGATATTTGAATCATCGATAGGTGATGAGGTGCCTGAAGATTGGAAAGTGGCAAATGTTGTGCCTTTGTTTAAAAAGGGCTGCAGGGAAAAGTCTGGGAACTACAGGCCAGTGAACCTCACATCGGTGGTGGGTAAGTTGTTGGAAGGTATTTTGAGAGACAGGATCGACAGGCATTTAGAGACTCAAGGACTGATTAGGGACAGTCAGCATGGTTTTGTGAGTGGAAAATCATGTCTCACAAATTTGATTGAGTTTCTTGAAGGGGTAACTAAGAAGGTAGATGAGGGCAGTGCAGTTGATGTTGTCTACATGGACTTTAGCAAGGCCTTTGACAAGGTACAGCATGGTAGGTTGTCGCATAAGGTTAAATCTCACGGGGTCCAGGGTGAGGTAGCCAAATGGATACAAAATTGGCTTCTTGACAGAAGCCAGAGGGTGGTTATAGAAGGTTGTTTTTCAACCTGGAGGCCTGTGACCAGCAGTGTGCCTCAGGGATCAGTGCTGGGTCCACTGTTATTTATCATTTACATTAATGATTTGGATGAGAATATAGGAGGCATGGTTAGTAAGTTTGCAGATGACACCAAGATTGGTGGCATAGTGGACAGTGAAAAAAGTTATCTTCGATTGCAACAGGATCTTGATCAATTGGGCCAGTGGGCTGACGAATGGCAGATGGAGTTTAATTTAGACAAATGCGAGGTGATGCATTTGGTAGATTGAACCAGGGCAGGACTTACTCAGTTAATGGTAGGGCGTTGGGGAGAGTTACAGAACAAAGAGATCTAGAGGTACATGTTCATAGTTCCTTGAAAGTGGAATCACAGATAGACAGAATGGTGAAGAAGGCATTCGGCATGCTTCGTTTCATCGGTCAGAACATTGAATACAGGAATTGGGACGTCTTGTTGGAGTTGTACAAGACATTGGTAAGGCCACACTTGGAATACTGTGTTCTGGTCACCCTATTATAGAAAGGATATTATTAAACTAGAAAGAGTGCAGAAAAGATTTACTAAGATGCTACCGGGACTTGATGGTTTGGGTTATAAGGAGAGGCTGAATAGACTGGGACTTTTTTCTCTGGAATGTAGGAGGCTGAGGGATGATGGGGGTAGGGCCTGGGTGGGATTGTGGTCGGTGCAGACTCGATGGGCCGAATGGCCTCCTTCTGCACTGTAGGGTTTCTATGATTTTATAGAGGTCTATAAAATAATGAGGGGCACAGATCAGCTGGATAGTCAATATCTTTTCCCAAACGTAGGGGAGTCTAAAATTAGAGGGCATAGATTTAAGGTGAGAGGGGAGAGATACAAAAGTGTCCAGAGGGGCAATTTCTTCACACACAGGGTGGTGAGTGTCTGGAACAAGCTGCCAGAGGTAGTAGTGGAGGCGGGTACAATGTTGTCTTTTAAAAAGCATTTAGATAGTTACATGGATAAGATGGGTATAGAGGGATATGGGCCAAATGCAGGCAATTGGGATTAGCTTAGGGGTTTAAAAAAAAGGGCGGCATGAACAAGTTGGGCCGAAGGGCCTGTTTCCATGCTGTAAACCTCTATGACTATGGGATCAATGGAGCTATACAAATGATAACTTCTAAAGGCAAGGAATTTGAACGATGTAGACAACCAAATCCACAAGGTGGAATATCAAAGAGACTGAACAATATTAACTGCTAGCGCCCTCATTGGGGGAGCAGGCTGATTTTCTATCCAACTGTCAGACAGGCCAGCTCCGTGTAATCTTTAGAGAGGCCAATCGATCTATGATCAAAGCCATGGAGACCTGTTCCATTTAACGTTTAGAGCCACGCAGATTACTAAAAGACACAGTTTTGTGCCTTTGAACCAGGAAAAGACGGTTTCCCAGTCTTGGGTCCTCTAAACTGTATGGTCTGGTAACTGTTAGCTAGATTTGATGAATAGCGTGACTATATTGGATGTTACATGGGAAAGGGGTGTCTTAGCGAGTGCAGGGAACGTGGTTATATTTTGGGAACAAGAGTTAATTTCAGATAAAATGGTGTGTTAAGTTATTTATATACTTAAGTGTCATAGTGTATTTCTTGTGTGTTTTTCTGTTTTCTTTAATAAATACACTTTCTTAATTGTTTGTGCAATGACTGGACTGGTTCATCACTGGATTATACATTGCTCCTCATATTATTGCAAACAAGAAACAGTTATTCTTGCAGATAACATCAGCAGGGTTCTTAGCACCCATCCACCACCTTCAATATCTATTCCCTCCACCACCGATGCACGTTGGCAGCAGTGTCTCCATCCGCAAGATGCACCGCAGCAACTCACCAAACTCATTACTACCTAGAAGGACAGTGCAGCAGATGCATGGGAACGCCAGTACCTGCAAGCTCCCCTCCAAGTCACTCATCATTTTGACTTGGAACTATATCGCTATTTTTTCACGTCGCTGGGTCAACAACCCTTCCTAATTGCACTGAGTGTATCTGCACCTCATGGACTCCAGTGGTTCAAGAAGCCAGCTGACCACTTTCTCAAGGCAGATTTGAGATGTCTGAAATTAAAAACAGGAAATGCTGGAAATGTTCAGCACCCCAATTTGCATTTGTGGGAAGAGAAACAGAGTTAATGGTTCAGGTTTTTCATTAGAACTGAAAAAATCTATCTCTGTTTTGAAATGTTCAATTGATCCCCAGTCTGAACAGCTCATTGGGAGAGAAAGTTCCAGACACCACTACCCTTTGTGTAAGAAATGCTTCCTTACATCACTCCTGAATGACTCAATTCTATTTTAAGGTTATATCTCTTGTTCCAGATGTCCCCTCAAGAGGAAATAATTTCTCTTTATCTATCATTTCAAATCCTTCAATCATCATAAAGAACTAACCTACCATCATAATTTAATCTGTTTAGTCCTGACATCATTGTGGCTGAGTTGTGGTGTCCTGAGATTAATGCATTATTATAGATGTGGTCTCACCAGAGTTCTGTGCTGCTATAACATCAAAACAAACCCCTTTTGTTTTCTAGTCCCTTTGAGATGAAGACTAACATTCTATGAAGATTTGAAATTATTTTTGTAGGTTACCACTAGGTTTTCGTGATTAACCTCACAATTCCCAATCAAATTTTAACCCCCTTTGCAACGTTCTGCTTATTGCATTACCTAGAGTTCTTAGCAAATTTGGAAATGGCTCTGAATTCTTTCATCCATTGCATTGATAACACAAGAAATTATTATCCCAATCATTTTCTGGTAGGTTGAAATCTCAACTCTGATAATTGATCCCTGACTAGTCAGCTTTCTTATCCTTCATTTTCAGATTTAAACTGTCATCCTAGCTTGGAATTCAGTCGTTTACTCAGTCACTTCTACCATTTAGGGAGGAACTAAACCATGATCATCCTGGACAAGGGAGGATAGGCATTGGGTTTGATCATTTGAACTTTGTGATAATACACCATGGTCTCGTCATGGAAATTGCAGCTTGTATAGAATGGCTTTATGATATTGCATAATTGATCATCTCTCAAACAGTAGTATAGGTGGGTTGATGCGTGGATAATCCAACAGATTTAGTGGATAGCAAAAATAGTGCCAAGTGTTCTGATTATTCTATTACACCTATTCCAGATAGTAAATTGAATGTTACACTCTAACCTGTGTTGTTGGGAGGCTATTTAATAAAGTTAATAAAAATAGAATGTTTTAAATTTGCTATTCTAATTTTTCAGGGGACCTCAATTTGCTGGGCATCTCTATCTGGCTGCGATTCTCACATCATGTATCCTTTAAAATATTTTAGGCTGAGTAATGCACTTTGAATTGATGGACAAAATTTTCTGATTTGGCCGCCTGTGACGGTTGTGATATTAATTGATCTGTGTTCATTGTGACAGTTTTGTAATATTTGTGAAAGCTCAAGTTTGCATATGTAACAGGTAAAGCATTCCACAACAATTTATTGAATTTAAGTGTTACTCTTTTTTGCTTCAAGAAGGTAAGATTTAAAATTATAGGGTGCTGAGCTTGAACTGAGTACCATAGGAAGAGGAGAAGATCAATCGGCCTGTTCATGTCTAGCTTCCTATGCAACTTGATTTGCCCCCTAGCATCTTTGATGGCAATTGCACATCCAAATTTACAGCTGACACAGGGTCATACACAGAGTCTTCATTAATAAATGTGTCAAAAATGTTGATGCCACTGTGCAGAGCCATGGGAAACACTGCTAGTCATGTTTCCGAACCTTTATCCTGAATTCCCCTTCCACCTCCCAGACAAAAGATTACTGATAACACAAGGATACCTTGGGGGTGGCACAGTGGTTAACACTGCTGCCTCATCGCGCCAGGGACCTGGGTTCAATTCCAGTCTTGGATGGATCTGTGTGGAGTTTGCATATTCTTCCCATGTCTGCATGTGTTTCTTCCGGATGCTCTCTCACAATCCAAAGATGTGCTGGTTTGGTGGATTGGCTATGCTAAATTACATAGAACATAGAACATTACAGCGCAGAACAGGCCCTTCGGCACACGATGTTGCACCGACCAGTTAAAAAAAAAAACTGTGACCCTCCAACCTAAACCAATTTCTTTTCGTCCATGAACCTATCTACGGATCTCTTAAACGCCCCCAAACTAGGCGCATTTACAACTGATGCTGGCAGGGCATTCCAATCCCTCACCACCCTCTGGGTAAAGAACCTACCCCTGACATCGGTTCTATAACTACCCCCCCTCAATTTAAAGCCATGCCCCCTCGTGCTGGATTTCTCCATCAGAGGAAAAAGGCTATCACTATCCACCCTATCTAAACCTCTAATCATCTTATATGTTTCAATAAGATCCCTCTGAGCCGCCGCCTTTCCAGCGAAAACAATCCCAAATCCCTCAGCCTCTCCTCATAGGATTTCCCCTCCATACCAGGCAACATCCTGGTAAACCTCCTCTGCACCCTCTCCAAAGCCTCCACATCCTTCCTGTAATGTGGGGACCAGAACTGCACACAGTACTCCAAGTGCGGCCGCACCAGAGTTGTGTACAGTTGCAACATAACGCTACGACTCCTAAATTCAATCCCCCTACCAATAAACGCCAAGACACCATATGCCTTCTTAACAACCTTATCTACTTGATTCCCAACTTTCAGGGATCTATGCACACATACACCTAGATCCCTCTGCTCCTCCACACTATTCAAAGTCCTCCCGTTAGCCCTATACTCAACACATCTGTTATTCCTACCAAAGTGAATTACCTCACACTTCTCCGCATTAAACTCCATCCGCCACCTCTCGGCCCAACTTTGCAACCTGTCTAAGTCTTCCTGCAAACTACGACACCCTTCCTCACTGTCTACCACACCACCGACTTTGGTGTCATCAGCAAATTTGCTAATCCACCCAACTATACCCTCATCCAGATCATTAATAAATATTACAAACAGCAGTGGCCCCAAAACAGATCCCTGAGGTACACCACTTGTAACCGCACTCCATGATGAATATTTACTATCAACCACCACCCTCTGTTTCCTATCCGCTAGCCAATTCCTGATCCAATTTCCTAGATCACCCCCAATCCCATACATCTGCATTTTCTGCAGAAGCCTACCATGGTGAACCTTATCAAACGCCTTACTAAAATCCATATATACCACGTCCACTGCCTTGCCCCCATCCACCTCCTTGGTCACTTTCTCAAAAAACTCAATAAGGTTAGTAAGGCACGACCTACCTGCCACAAAACCATGCTGACTATCACCTATCAATTCATTACTCTCCAAATAACTATAAATCCTATCCCTTATAATTTTTTCCAACATCTTGCCGACAACAGAAGTGAGACTCACCGGTCTATAATTCCCGGGGAAGTCTCTGTTCCCCTTCTTAAACAATGGGACAACATTCGCTAACCTCCAATCTTCTGGTACTATACCAGAGGCCAACGACGACCTGAAGATCAGAGCCAGAGGCTCTGCAATCACTTCTCTTGCCTCCCAGAGAATCCTTGGATAAATCCCATCCGGACCAGGGGATTTATCTATTTTCAGACCCTCCAGAATATCCTGCACATCCTCCTTATCAACTGTAATACTGTCTATTCTACTCCCCTGCAACCCAGTGTCCTCCTCAGCTATATTCATGTCCCCTTGCGTGAACACCGAAGAGAAATATTGGTTCAATGCTTCACCAATCTCCTCCGGTTCCACACATAACTTCCCTCTGCCATCTATAACTGGCCCTAAACTTGCCCTAACCAACCTTCTGTTCTTGACATACCTATAGAACGCCTTAGGATTCTCTTTAACCCTATCCGCCAAAGTCTTCTCATGTCCCCTTTTAGCCCTTCTAAGCTCGCTCTTCAACTCCCTCTTAGCCAATCTAAAGCTTTCTAGTGCACTACCCGAGTGCTCACGTCTCATCCGAACATAAGCCTCCTTTTTCTTTTTAACCAACAAAGAAACTTTTTTGGTGCACCACGGTTCCCTAGCCCTACCAATTCCTCCTTGCCTGACAGGGACATACCTATCACAGACTCGCAGTAGCTGCTCCTTGAAAAAACTCCACATGTCGGACGTTCCCAGTCCCTGTAATCTCCTAGTCCAACCTATGTTTCCTAATTCTCTCCTAATAGCCTCATAATTACCCTTCCCCCAGCTAAAACCACTGGCCCGAGGTTCATGCCTATCCCTTTCCATCACTAAGGTGAACGTAACCGAATTGTGGTCACTATCACCAAAATGCACACCAACTTCCAAGTCTAGCACCTGGTCTGGCTCATTTCCCAGCACCAGATCCAATATAGCCTCACCTCTAGTTGGCCTGTCTACATACTGAGTCAAAAAACCTTCCTGCACGCTTTGAACAAAAACTGACCCCTCTAACGAGCTAGAGCTATAACAATTCCAGTCAATATTAGTCAAGTTAAAATCCCCCATAACAATTGCCCTATTACTTTCACTCCTAAGCAGGATTGACTCCGCAATCCTTTCCTCAACCTCTCTAGAACTTTTAGGAGGTCTATAAAAGACTCCCAACAGGGTGACCTCTCCTCTCCTATTTCTAATCTCCGCCCATACTACCTCAACAGATAAGTCCTCATCAAACCTCCTCTCTGACACTGTGATACAATCTCTGACCAATAATGCTACCCCTCCCCCTCTTCTACCTCCTTCCCTACTTCGACTAAAACATTTGAACCCCGGGACCTGCAGCATCCATTCCTGCCCCTGCTCTATCCATGTCTCTGAAATAGCCACAACATCGAAGTCCCAGGTACTGATCCACGCTGCAAGTTCACCCACTTTATTGCGAATACTCCTGGCATTGAAGTATACACATTTCAAACCCTGCTCCACCCCACCTCTGCAATGCCGTGCATTGCAGTCCCCATCCATGCATCCCTCACTTTCAGCCCCACTACTCAGGATCCCTCCCCCCCCCCGAATCAGTTTAAACCTCCCTGCATGGCCTTAGCAAATTTACCCCCCAGGATATTGGTCCCCTTCTGATTAAGGTGTAGACCATCCTTCTCATAGAGGTCACACCTTCCCCAGTACGAGCCCCAATTGCTTAAGTACCTGAACCCCTCCCTCCTGCACCATCCCCTCAGCCATGAATTCAAACCTTCCCTCTCCCTATTCCTCTCTAAACTATCCCGTGGTACAGGCAAGAGTCCAGAGATAACCACTCTGTCAGTCTTGGCCTTTAGTTTCCACCCCAACTCCATAAATCCCTGCCTAATATCCCCTTCCCCTATCCTCCCTATGTCGTGTGTCCCCACATGTACAATAACTTGTGGTTTATCTCCCTCCCCCCTAAGAGTCCTGAATACCCTGTCAGACACATCCCGGACCCCAGCCCCTGGTAGGCAACACACCAACCCTGAGTCCCTACCTTTAGTTCCGACCCTCCTATCTGTCCCCTTAATTGTGGAGTCCCCAATCACAAGGCCCAGTCTTTTACAGCCCCTAACCACCTGAGCTTTCTCACTCGGCTCACCCCCAGAGATCTGCTCTCTATGCTCAGTTGATTCCTCCTCAACTGTAGCCTCCAGCACCGAAAACCTATTATGGAGGGGAACCGCCCCAGGGGATTGTCTTCCCGATTGCTTCTTACCCCTCCTCCTGGCATTGACCCAAGCCTCATTTCTAGGAGTTACTATTTCTCTATAACTCCTATCAACTTCCACCTCCGCCTCCCGAATTATGCGGAGTTCCTCTAACTCCCCCTCCATCTCCTTTACACGCTCCTCCAGAAGCTGCAATCTAATGCACTTCTTACAACTAAAATCTCCTGAAACACTACTGGATTTCCTCACCACATACATCCCACAGGAGATTACCGCTTTGTGTCTAAAGGTGTGTAGATTAGGAGGAATAGCAATGTAAATTTGCTGATGACACCAAGATTGGTGGAGTAGTGGATGAGGTGGAGGGCTGTTGTAGGCTGCAAAGAGACATAGATAGGATGCAGAGCTGGGCTGAAAAATGGCAAATGGAGTTTAACCCTGACAAATGCGAGGTGATTCATTTTGGTAGGACAAATTTAAATGTGGATTACAGGGTCAAAGGTAGGGTTCTGAAGAATGTGGAGGAACAGAGAGATCTTGGGGTTCATATCCATAGATCTCTGAAGGTTGCCACTCAAGTGGATAGAGCTGTGAAGAAGGCCTATAGTGTGTTGGCGTTCATTAACAGGGGGTTTGAGTTTAAGAGCCGTGGGGTTATGCTGCAACTGTACAGGACCTTGGTGAGACCACATTTGGAATATTGTGTGCAGTTCTGGTCACCTCACTACAAGAAGGATGTGGAGACACTGGAAAGAGTGCAAAGGAGATTTACCAGGATGCTGCCTGGTTTGGAGGGTAGGTCTTATGAGGAAAGGTTGAGGGAACTTGGGCTTTTCTCTTTGGAGCGGAGGAGGTTGA
This sequence comes from Mustelus asterias, assembly GCF_964213995.1. Classification (NCBI taxonomy): domain Eukaryota; kingdom Metazoa; phylum Chordata; class Chondrichthyes; order Carcharhiniformes; family Triakidae; genus Mustelus; species Mustelus asterias. The sequence goes on from NC_135818.1 coordinate 30,538,427, forward strand.
GAGGAGACTTGATAGAGGTTTATAAGATGATGAGGGGGATAGATAGAGCGAACGTTCAAAGACTATTTCCTCGGGTGAATGGAGCGGTAACTAGGGGGCATAACTATAGGGTTCATGGTGGGAGATATAGGAAGGATGTCCGAGGTAGGTTTTTTACTCAGAGAGTGGTTGGGGTGTGGAATGGATTGCCTGCAGGGATAGTGGAGTCAGAAACTTTAGGAACATTTAAGAAGCTATTGGATAGGCACATGGAGTACCTCGGGATGATAGGGAGGAAATAGCTTGATCTGGGTTTCAGACAAAGCTCGGCACAACATCGTGGGCCGAAGGGCCTGTTCTGTGCTGTACTGTTCTATGTTCTATGTAAATGTGTGGGGTTACAGGGATAGGGCAGGTGGTGGGCCTGGGTGGTATGCTCTGTTGGAGAGTCGGTGCAGACTCGACGGGCCAAATAGCCTCCTTCTCCACCATAGGGACTCAGTGATACCTCCAATTCCAAGCACTTTCATTTTTTTCAGTAATCTGTCCGGAGCCTTCTGGAAGTCCATTTAGATGACATCCACAGACACATCAGTGACCTCCTCAAAACATTCAATTAAATGATTAGACATGACCTCTTCATCACAGTTCCCCTTGTGAAATGTAATTTTGTAAATTATTATGATGGTTTTGTTTTAATCCTAGTGGGCAAGCCTTCACTTGCCATATTGTTACCTAATAATAATAATAATGGTACTCAGTTCAAGCTCAGGGTCGGGATAAATGGGTCGTTCACTGGCTGGTGAAACGTAACTAGCGGGATGCCGCAGGGGTCAGCCCTCGGACCTCCAGACTCTTTACAATCTATATAAATGATCTGCAAGCAGGGACAGAGTGTAACATAGCAAAATTTGCGGATGATTCTAAAATTGGTGGGAAAGCAAGCAGTGATTATGATATAAAGATTTTACAGATGGATATATATATAGGGTAAGAGAATAGGCCAGAATTTGGCAGATGGCATTTAATGTGGATGTGTGAGGTTGTCCATTTTGCTAGAAAAAATAGAAAGGCAAATTATTACCTAAATGAAAAGCAGATTCAAAATGCATCCAGGCAAAGGGATCTGGGTGTCTATGTTCATGAATCACAAAGTCGGTATGCAGGGGCAACATGTAATAAAAAGGGCAAATGGAATGTTGGAATTTATTGCAAAGGGGCTGGAGTATAAAAGTAGAGAAGTGCTGTTGCAATTGTATAGGGTGTTGGTGAGACCATATCTGGAGTATTGTGCCCAGTTTTGGTCTCCTTATTTGAGGAAGGATGTGGTGGCATTGGAGGCAGTTCAGAGGAAGTTCACCAGATTGATTCTGGAGATGAAAAAGTTGACGTATGAGGAGAGATTAAACAGTTTGTGCACTTGCTGGAGTTTAGAAGGATGAGAGGGGATCTAATCGAGATAAATACAATTTTAAAAGAGATTGATAAAGTAAATGTAGACCAAATGTTTCCTCTTATGGGGTAATCTAGAACAAGAGATCTCAGGTATAGGTTGAGAGGCGGTAGATTTAAAACTGAGATGAGGAGGAACTACTTCTCGCAGAAGATGGTAAATTTGGGGAACTTGCTGCCCCATAGTGCGGTAGAGTTTGAACTGTTGAATAGTTTTAAGAAGGAGATAGATATATATCTAATAAAAAAGGGATATGGGGATATGGGGAACAGGTGGGGAGGTGGATTTGAGCCAGGGAGAGAAACATAGAAAATAGGTGCAGGAGTAGGCCATTTGTCTCCGAGCCAGCACCACCATTCAATATGATCATGTGCTCTCAGTATCCCATTCCTGCTTTTCGTGCCCTTTGATCCCTTTAGCCACAAAGGCCATGTCCAGCTCCCTCTTGAACATATCTAACTAACTGGCCCCAACAGATTTCTGTGGTAGAGAATTCCACAGGTTCACGACTCTGAGTGAAGGGAGATCAACCATGATCTGATTGAATGGTGGAGCAGGCTCGAAGGGATGAATTTGCCGCCTCCTGCTCCTAATTCCTATGTTCCTGCCTTTAATGTGAATTAATGTCAATGTTCAATGCGAGCATTAAGCTTTTTTTCAGTAAATGCATTGAATCTATGTGAATCTATCCGTTATCTCTTCTATTCATGCGCTCTCACTGATAGAAAATGAAAGGACAGGAGACTCAGGAAATTGTATTGTTCTCTTCAGTACATTGAAGTTTGCATATTTTAGATCTGAGGGAGAAAGTATAAGAACATAAGACCTAGGAGCAGGCCATCTGATCCCTCAAGCCTGCTCCGCCTTCAATAAGATCATGGCTGATCTTTTCGTGGACTCAGCTCCACTTACCCGCCCACTCACCATAACCCTTAATTCCTTTACTGTTCAAAAATTTATCTATCCTTGCCTTAAAAACATTCAATGAGGTAGCCTCAACTGCATCACTGAGCAGGGAATTCCACAGATTCACAACCCTTTGTATGAAGAAGTTCCTCCTCAACTCATCTATATCAACTCAAAAATGTACTGTTGTGAAGGACTTCTGCAAACTAATCACAGGACACCAAGGTGCAGGTCGAGATTGTTTATTCAAGCATGCCCGTAGGGAGGGCCTAGAGATCCCAAATACCACACTCTACCAAATCACAAATGTTCACTATTATTGGTCATGTACACAGAACATTGTTTAAATCTTGTCTACAACCAGGCTCGTTATCTCCTCCTGGCTAGATCATAGAAATCATAGAAGCCCTACAGAACAGAAAGAGGCCATTTGGCCCATCGAGTCTGCACCAACCACAATCCCACCCAGGCCCTACCCCCATATCCCTACATATTTTACCCACTAATCCCTCTAACCTACGCATCTCAGGACACTAAGGGGCAATTTTAGCATGGCCACTCAACCTAACCCGCACATCTTTGGACTGTGGGAGGAAACCGGAGCACCCGGAGGAAACCCACGCAGACACGAGGAGAATGTGCAAACTCCACACAGACAGTGACCCAAGCCGGGAATCGAAGCCAGGTCCCTGGCGCTGTGAAGCAGCAGTGCTAACCACTGTGCTACCGTGCCGCTACCCTGATACTATTTGTCTTCGAGAGACTGCAGTTGATCTGTTTCGTCTTAACTCCTGTCCCAACAGCAGTAAACAGTTGGTTCCCAAAGTCTTTCTGGAAAGTTCTGCTGATATGGGTTCTTAGGGTGTGTAAGGTTCATTGGTGACTGGCTGTGTAAGCATTTAACTAGCATATGTTTTTCACTGATCAAGTCAGGAATGTTAGCTCGAACCCTCATTTAATTATTTTATATCCTGTAATTTCGTCAGCTATGATGAAGGGTAATTCTGACTCAAAACGTTGGCTCTATTCCCTCTCCACAAATGCTGTCAGACCTGCTGAGATTATCCAGCATTTTCTGTTTTTGTTTCAGATTCCAGCATCCGCAGTATTCTTCCTTTATTTATATGAGATTAGTGGCACTCAGCACAAAGGACTAGACACAACAGCAATAGAAAGTAAAGAAGATATTTCATTAACAAACCCCAGTGAAATAAAAGCAAGGTGGAAGAGCCCATTGAAAAGCTAGATACGAAAAATTTAAAATTTGAAATGACTGAGCTAGAACGCAGTAATGTCGACATCGATTTAATTGGACCAGGATTGTGAGAGTGAAATAGGAGTAGCAACAAATTTGACTAAAACTGGAATAGATGAATTATCAATAGAGTTGATTTTTTTTTAAATGCAAAAGAACAAAACATCAATGTTAACTAAACTGAACAGATGTTTACTAATCAAAAGAATGATAGAGGACTTCCTGCAGAAAATAGTGATGTTCTGATTGTTTGTGCATAGAAGGTTGGTGTTGAGAATTCTCACAAAGAGGGTGGGAAGCCGACATCAGAGATTACCAGTTTAGATTCCAGGAAGGAAGAGGAACAAGAGAAACAATTGACATTATCAGATGAATGAGTGAGTGTAGTTTAGAGTTTGGATACAAAGTTTTAATTTTGAAAAGGCATGTGATTAGGTTAACTGGATTAAGATCTTGATAGAGCTGAAAGGTATTGGAAAGACTGGAGAGACAGATGACACATAAGACGCCTGTACATGGAACAAGCAGCAACAGTGAGAGAGCCAACTGTAATTGAAAGAGGAGTTTGACATACATATTATTTATCACCAATCCTATGCAGAAGCAGTGATTAAATAAGTTTAAGACACAGAATCTGGTGTTAAGGTTGGGATGCTAAATATAGAATCAATGGCACAGAGACAGGCCCTTTGGCCCAAACTGGTCCATGCCGACCAAAATGCCATCTAAGCAGCCATTTGCCTGGATTTGACCCATATCCCTCTAAACCTTTCTATCCACGTATCTGTCCAAATGTCTTTTAAATGTTGTTAATGTCCCTGCCTCAACCACTTCCTCATTCCACATATGTACCACCCTCTGTGCAAAAATAGTTGATCCTCAGGTTCCCATTAATTGTTTCCCCTCTTAACTTAAACCTATACCCTCTCGTTCTCGATTCCCCAACCCTGGGAAAAAGACTGAGTCGTTCACCTTATCCATGCCCCTCATGATCTTATACACCTCTGTAAGATTACCCCTCAGCCTCTTGCACGCCAAAGAAAAGAGTCCTCGCTGTCCAATCTCTCCCTATAACTCAGTTCCTTGAGTCCTGGCAACATCCTTGTAAATCCCTTCTGTACTCCCTCCAGTTTAGTGACATCTTTCCTATAGCAAGAAGACCAAAACTGAACACAATACTCCAGGTGCAGCCTCACCAACGTCCTCTACAACTGCAACATAACTTCCCAACTTCTATACCCAATGCCCTGACAGATGAAGGCCAGCAGGCCAAAAACCTTCTTCACTGCCCTATCTACCTGTGACTCCACCTTTCGAGAACCGTGCACGTGAACTCCAAGGTCCAACTTCAGTTAGATTTGTAAATGATAAAGCATTTGGAGCAAGAACAGAAGTAGAATAAGAAGCATAGAAACTAGAAGCAGGAGTAGGCCATTCAGCCCTTCAAGCTGCTTGGCCATTCATCTTGATCATGGCTGATCATCGAATTCAATATCCTGATTCCCCCTTTCCTTTCATATCCATTGATCCTTTTAGCCCCAAGAGTTATATCTAATTCCTTCTTGAAATCAGACAACGTTGTGGTCTCAACTACATTCTGTGGTAGTGAATTCCACGCATTCACCACCCTCTGGGTGAAGAAATTTCGCCTCCCCTCAGTTCTAAAAGGGTTACTCCTTTTCCACAAACTTTGACCCCTGGTTCTGGACTCTTTCTCCCCCCCACCACCATTGGGAACATTCTTTCTGAACCTACCCTGTTAGAATTTTAGAAGTTTCTATGAGATCCCCTCTCACTCTTCTAAACTCCAATGAATATAATCCTAACTAATTTACTCTCTCCTCATGTGACAGACCTACCATCCCAGGAATTAGCCTGGTAAACCTTCGCTGTACTCCCTCTACAGCAAGGGCATCCTTCCTCAGATAAGGACACCAAAACTGCACACAATACTCCAGATGTAGCCTCACTAACACCCTGTAAAAAAACATCCCTATCCCTAAACTCAAATCCTCTCGCTATGAAGGCCAACATACCATTTGCCTTCTTAACTGCCTGCTGTACCTACGTTCTTACTTTCTGCGACTGATGCACGAGGTCTCCAAGGTTACGTTGAGTACCCACCTCTCTCAATTTACACCCATTCAAGTTATAATCTGTCTCCCTATTATTGCTACCAAAGTGGATAAGCTCACATTTATCCGCATTATACCGCATCTACCATACAGATGCCCCCACACACAGCCTGTCCAAATCACGCTGAAGCACCTCTGCATCCTCCTCACAGCTCACCCACCCACCCAACTTCTCCAAAGTTTGGAGATGTATCATCTCCAAATTTGGAGATAACAGATTCAGTTCCCTCTTCCAAATCATTAATATATAATGTGAACAGTTGGGGTCCAGGCACAGATCCCTGCAGAACCCCACTAGTCACTGCCTGCCAATCAGAAAAAGACCCATTTATGCCAATTCTTTGCTTCTGAGACCTTGTCAACTACAAGGTAATCATGGTGATATGAGGCATAAATTGGCCATCATGGACTGGGAAACAGTACTGAAAGGAAAGACAGTAGACAGGCAATGGCAGGCATTTATGGAACGAATAGGTGAACTCCAGAAGCTGGTTATTCGTTTTTGGCACAAGAGTGGTAAGGGAATTGTGGCCAAACCATGGCTTACAAGGGAAATTAGAGATAGTATCAGATTCAAGGAAAAAGCATATAAATTGGCAAGATAAAGTAATAGGCCCGAGGATTGGGAGCAGTTTAAAATTCAGCAAAGGAGGACCAAGCGATTGATTAAGAAGGGAAAAATAGAGTATGAAAATAAGCAGGCAGGCAGGGAATATAAAAAAAATTGTAAAAGTTTCTACAGATTTGTAAAGAGAAAAGGATTGACCAAAACTTACAGTCAGAAACAGGAGAATTCATAATGGGGAATAAAGAAATGGCCAACGAATTAAATTTGTACTTCGCTTCAGTCTTCACAAAGGAAGACATGAATAATGTACCAGAAGTGCTGAGAGAAACATGTTTTAGTGAGGAGCTGAAGGAAATCAGCATTACTAGAGGAATGTTTTTGGGGAAATTGATGGGATTGAAGGTGGATAAATCTCTAGGTCCTGATAATCTTCATCCCAGAGTTCTTAAGGAAATAAGGTACTTCCAGGAAATGCCCTGGAAATAGTAGATCCATTGGTGGTTACATTCCAAAATTCTTTGGACTCTAGAATAGCTGCCACAGATTGGAGGGTAGCTAATGTAAACCCGCTATTCAAAAAGGGAGGTAGAGAGAAAACGGAACTATAGACCGGTGAGCCTAATGTCGGCACTGGGGAAGTTGTTAGAGTCTATTATCAAGGATTTCATAACTCAGCATTTGGAAGGCAGTGGTATAATCAGACAAAGTCAGCACGGATTTACAAAAGGGAAATCATGCTTGATGAATCTATTGGAATTTTTTGAGGATGTAGCTAATAGAGTTGATTGTGGAGAACCAGTGGATGTGGTTTATTTAGACTTTCGACAAGGTCTCACATAACAGACTACCACGTAAAGTTAAAGCACATGGGATTGCAGGTAATGTCTTGAGATAGATTGAAAGCTGGTCACTCGTCCCCAAGGGTTCTCTCACAACTAGATTGCCGACTTATCCTTTCTCATTGCATAACACCCAGTCCAATATGGCCTTCTCCCTTGTTGGTTCCATAGAATCCCTACAGTGCAGGGACGCCATTCAGTCCATCAAGCCTGCACCGACCACAGTCCCACCCAGGCTCTATTCCTGCAACCCCACATATTTACCTTGCTAATCCCCCTGATACTAAGCATCAATCAACCTAACCCACACAGAGTCATGGAGGTTTACAGCATGGAAATAGGCCCTTCGGCCTAACTTGTCCATGCCGCCCTTTGTTTTAAAACCCAATTGCCCGCATTTGGCCCATATCCCTCTATACCCATCTTACCCATGTAACTGTCTAAATGCTTTTTAAAAGACAAAATTGTCCTTGGACTGTGGGAGGAAACCGGAGCACCCGGAGGAAACCCACGCTGACATTGGGAGAATGTGCAAACTGCACACAGTCAGCGACCCGAGGCTGGAATCGAACCCAGGTCCCTGGTGCTGTGAGGGAGCAGTGCTAATCACAGTGCCACCGTGCTGCCCCAAACATATTGCTCCAGAAAACCATCCCGTATGCACTCCAGAAAACCATCCCGTATGCGCTCCAGAAAACCATCCCGTATGCGCTCCAGAAAACCATCCCGTATGCGCTCCAGAAAACCATCCCGTATGCGCTCCAGAAAACCATCCCGTATGCACTCCAGAAATTCCTCTATTGTACTGTGACTAATTTGACTTTCCCAATCTATATGCTGATTAAAGTCACCCATAGTCACAGATGTTCCTTTAAGACATGCAGCTCTGATTTCCTGTCTAATGCTTTTCCCACAGTACCACTACAGTTTTGTGGTCTGTATACCAACCCCACCAATGTTTTTTGCTTCTTGTTTCTTAACTTGACCTATACAGAGTCCACATCATCTATGCTAATACCTTTCCCCAATATCGTATCAATATCATCTTTAATCAACAGTACAACTAAACCATCTTTTCCTTTCAGTCTGTCCTTCCTAAACACTGAATATCTCTCAATGTTTAGTTCCCATCCTTGCTCACCTTAATGCCAACTATATTAAACTCCTTTACATCTATCTATGCATCTAATTCATCCATTTTGTTCCGAGTGCTCCAAGCATTCAGGTACAAAACCTTAAGGTGGGCACCTTGAACGTTTCTTTTCCCTTTCCTACTATGTTTTACTCAGTCCTTATCTGACTCTGGCCCTTGATTTCTCTGCCTATCACTTTCCTTATTCTCCTTACTGTCTTTTCCTCTCGTTCTTAATTCCCCCTCTTCTGAATCCTTGTAAAGGTTCCCATGCCCCTGCTATATTAGTTTAAATCCTCCCAAATCACTCTACCAAGTACCCCACCCTAAGGACATCAGTTCCAATTGGTGCAACCCTTCCAGTTTGTACAGATCCCACCTCCCCCAGAACCGGTCCCAATGACCTAGGAATCTGAAACCCTCCCCCTCGCACTATCTTTTCAGCCACATATTCATCCTATGCATCTTGCTGTTTCTTCTCTGACTAGCACATGGCACAGGTAGTAATCGTGAAATCACTGCCTTTGAGGTCATACTTTTCAGCTTGCTCCCTATATTCTGCTTTTTGGATTTCATCCCTCTTTTTACCTATGTTGTTTGTACCAACGTGTACTACAACCACCGGCTGCTTGCCCACCTTCAGAATGTCTTGCAGTCGCTCTGAGATCATCCTTGACCATAGCACCAGGGAGGCAACATACTATCCTGGAGTTTTGTTTGCGGCCACAGGAACGCCTATAGAACATAGAACAGTACAGCACAGTCCAGGCCCTTCGGCCCACGATGTTGTGCCGAACCTTTTCCGAAACCAAGATCAAGCTATCCCATTCCCTATCGTTCTAGTGTGCTCCATGTGCCTATCCAATAGCCGCTTGAAAGTTCCTAAAGTGTCCGACTCCACTATCACAGCAGGCAGTCCATTCCACACCCCAACCACTCTCTGTGTAAAGAACCTACCTCGTACATCGCTCCTATATCTTCCACCACGAACCTTATAGTTATGCTCCCTAGTAACAGCTACATCCACCCGAGGAAATAGTCTCTGAATGTCCACTCTATCTATCCCCCTCATCATCTTATAAACCTCTATTAAGTCGCCTCTCAACCTCCTCCGCTCTAAAGAAAAATGCCCTAGCTCCCTCAACCGTTGCTCATAAGACCTACCCTCCAAACCAGGCAGCATCCCGGTAAATCTCCTTTGCACTCTTTCCAATGTTTCCACATCCTTCTTATAGTGAGGTGACCAGAACTGCACACAATATTCCAAATGTGGTCTCACCAAGGTCCTGTACAGTTGCAGCATAACCCCACGGCTCTTGAACTCAAACCCCCTGTTAATAAACGCCAACACACTATAGGCCTTCTTCATGGCTCTATCCACTTGAGTGGCAACCTTCAGAGATCTGTGGATATGAACCCCAAGATCTCTCTATTCCTCAGCACCCTACCTTTGACCCTGTAATCCACATTCAAATTTGTCCTCCCAAAATGAATCACCTTGCACTTATCAGTGTTAAACTCCATCTGCCATTTTTCGGTCCAGCTCTGCATTCTATCAATGTCTCTTTGCAGCCTACAACAGCCCTCCACCTCATCCACTACTCCACCAATCTTGGTGTCATCTGCAAATATACTGATCCACCCTTCAGCCCCCTCCTCCAAGTCATTTATAAAAATCACAAATAGCAGAGGACCCAGCACTGATCCCTGTGGTACACCGCTGGTAACGGGTCTCCAGTCTGAAAATGTTCCATCTACCACCACCCTGTCTTCTATGAGATAGCCAGTTACTTATCCAATCGGCCACATTTCCCTCTATCCCACACCTCCTTACTTTCTTCATGAGCCGACCATGGGGGAACCTTATCAAACGCCTTACTAAAATCCATGTATATGACATCAACTGCTCTACCTTCATCGACCCACTTAGTTACCTCCTCAAAAAATCCAATCAAATTTGTGACGCAAGACTTACCCTTCACGAATCCAAGTTGACTATCCCGGATTAAGCTGCATCTTTCTAAATGGCCGTAAATCCTATCCCTCAGGACCTTTTCCATTAACTTGCCGACCACCAAAGTAAGACTAACCGGCCTATAATTGCCAGGGTCATTCCTATTTCCTTTCTTGAACAGAGGAACAACATTCGCCACTCTCCAGTCCTCTGGCACTATCCCCGTGGACAGTGAGGACCCAAAGATCAAAGCCAAAGGCTCTGCAATCTCATCCCTTGCCTCCCAAAGAATCCTAGGATATATCTCATCTGGCCCAGGGGACTTATCGACCTTCAGGTTTTTCCAAATTGCTAATACGTCTTCCCTCAGAACATCCGCCTCCTCCAGCCTATCAGCCTGTATCACCCTCTCATCCTCAAAAACATGGCCCCTCTCCTTCAGTGTTCAACTGAAGAAAAGTATTCATTCATCGCCTCTCCTATCTCTTCTGACTCCATGCACAAGTTCCCACTACTGTCCTTGACCGGCCCTAACCTCACCCTGGTCATTCTTTTATTCCTCACATAAGAGTAAAAGGCCTTGAGGTTTTCCTTGATCCGACCCGCCAAGGACTTCTCATGCCCCCTCCTAGCTCTCCTAAGCCCTTTTTTCAGCTCATTCCTTGCTAACTTGTAACCCTCAATGGACCCAACTGAACCTTGTTTCCTCATCCTTACATACGCTTCCTTCTCCCTCTTGACAAGACATTCAACCTCTTTTGTGAACGATGGTTCCCTCACTCGGCCATTTCCTCCCTGCCTGACAGGGACATACCTATCAAGGACACACAGTATTTGTTCCTTGAACAAGCTCCACTTTTCATTTGTGGCTTTCCCTGACAGTTTCTGTTCCCATCTTATGCTCCCTAATTCTTGCCTAATTGCATCATAATTACCCCTCCCCCAATTATAAACCTTGCCCTGCCGTACAGCCCTCTCCCTCGCCATTGCAATAACGAAAGACACCAAATTGTGGTCGCTATCTCCAAAGTGCTCTCCCACAACCAAATCTAACACTTGGCCTTGTTCATTTCCCAGTACCAAATCCAATGTGGCCCCACCTCTTGTCGGCCTATCCACATATTGTGTCAGGAAACCCTCCTGCACACACTGTACAAAAACTGCCCCATCCGAACTATTCGACCTATAAAGGTTCCAATCAATATTTGGAAAGTTAAAGTCACCCATGACAACTACCCTGTGACCTCCACACCTATCCATAATCTGCTTTGCAATTTGTTCCTCCACATTACTATTACTATTTGGGGGCCGATAGACAACTCCTAACAACGTGACCGCTCCTTTCCTATTTCTAACTTCAGCCCATATTACCTCAGTAGGCAGATCCCCCCCGAACTGCCTTTCTGCAGCCGTTAAACTATCCTTGATTAACAATGCCACTCCACCACCTCTTTTACCACCTTCCCTACTCTTACTGAAACATCTGTACCCCGGAACTTCCAACAACCATTCCTGCCCCTGTTCTAACCATGTCTCCGTAATGGCCACAACATCGTAGTCCCAAGTACCAATCCACTCTCCAAGTTCACCTACCTTATTCCGGATGCTCCTTGCATTGAAGTAGACACACTTCAACCCACCTTCCTGTCTGCCGGTACACTCCTGCGACCTTGATATCTTCCTCAGTACCTCACTACACCCAACACTGACTTCTGGACTACAGCTCCTTTTCCCATCACCCTGACAAATTAGTTTAAACCCCCCTGAAGAGCCGTAGCAAATTTCCCTCCCAGGATATTGGTGCCCCTCTGGTTCAGGTGCAACCCATCCTGTTTGTACAGGTCCCACCTTCCCCAGAATGCGTTCCAATTATCCATGTAGCTGAAACCCTTCCTCCTACACCATCCCTGCAGCCATGTGTTTATCTGCACTCTCTCCCTGTTCCTCAACTCGCTATCACGTGGCACCGGCAACAAACCAGAGATGACAACATGGTTTGTCCTGGCTCTCAGCTTCCACTCTAGCGTCTTAAATTCCTGTTTTAAATCTCCGTCCCTTCTCCTACCTATGTCATTGGTACCAATGTGTACCACGACTTGTGACTGTTCCCCCTCCCCCTTAAGAATCCTGAAAACCCGGTCTGAGACGTCACGGACCCTGGCATCTGGGGGGCAACATACCATCCGTGAGTCTCTTTTGCTGCCACAGAACCTCCTATCTATCCCTCTAACTAACGAGTCCCCAATAACTATTGCTCTCCTGCTCTCCCCCTTTCCCTTCTGAGCCACAGGGACAGACTCAGTGCTGGAGATCCGGTCACAGTGGCTTACCACTGGTAGGTCCCCCCCCCCCAACAGTATCCAAAGCGGAAAACTTGTTGCCGAGGGGAACGACCACAGGGGATCCCTGTACTGACTGCTTCCTCCCATCTATTCCCCTTACAATTAAATCCCCTAAAACATAGAACATAGAAAAGCTACAGCACAAACAGGCCCTTTGGCCCACAAGTTGCGCCGAACATGTCCCTACCTACTAGGCTTACCTATAACCCTCTATCTTACTAACTTCCATGAACTTATCCAAAAGTCTCTTAAAAGACCCTATCGAACCCGCCTCCACTACCACTACCGGCAGCCGATTCCACGCACCCACCACCCTCCGAGTGAAAAACTTACCCCTAACATCTCCTCTGTACCTACTCCCCAGCACCCCCAACCTGTGACCTCTTGTGGCAACCATTTCAGCCCTGGGTAAAAGCCTTTGAGAATCCACTCTATCAATACCTCTCAACATCTTATAGAAACATAGAAAAACTACAGCACAAAACAGGCCCTTCGGCCCCACAAGTTGTGCCAAACATATCCCTACCTTCTAGGCCTACCTATAACCCTCCATCCTATTAAGTCCCATGTACTCATCCAGGAGTCTCTTAAAAGACCCTATTGAGTTTGCCTCCACCATCACTGACGGCAGCCGATTCCACTCGCCCACCACCCTCTGTGTGAAAAACCTCCCCCTAACATTTCCCCTGTACCTACCCCCCAGCACCTTAAACCTGTGTCCTCTCGTAGCAGCCATTTCCACCCTGGGAAAAAGCCTCTGAGGGTCCACCTGATCTATGCCTCTCAGCATCTTATATACCTCTATTAGGCCTCCTCTCATCCTACGTCTCTCCAAGAAGAAAAGACCAAGCTCCCTCAGCCTATCCTCCTAAGGCATGCCACTCAATCCAGGCAACATTCTTGTAAATCTCTTCTGCACCCTTTCAGTCTTTTCCACATCCTTCCTGTAATGAGGCGACCAGAACTGAGCACAGTACTCCAAGTGGGGTCTGACGAGGGTCTTATATAGCTGCATCATTATCCCCGGACTCCTAAACTCAATCCCTTGATTAATAAAGGCCAGCACACCATACGCCTTCTTAACCACCTCCTCCACATGCGGGGCCGATTTTAGAGTCCTATGGACCCGGACCCCAAGGTCCTTCTGATCCTCTACAGTACTAAAAGTCTTTCCCTTTATATTGTACTCCTTCATCCCATTTGACCTGCCAAAATGGACCACTACGCATTTATCTGGGTTGAAGTCCATCTGCCACTTCTCCACCCAGTCTTGCATCCTATCTATGTCCCTCTGTAACTTCTGACATCCCTCCAGACTATCCACAACCCCACCAACCTTCGTGTCGTCGGCAAACTTACCAACTTACCATCTTATACACCTCTATCAGGTCACCTCTCATCCTTCGCTTCTCCAAGGAGAAAAGACCTAGCTCTCTCAACCTATCCTCATAAGGCATGCCACCTAATCCAGGCAACATCCTTGTAAATCTCCTCTGCACCCTTTCTATGGCTTCCACATCCTTTCTGTAATGAGGCAACCAGAACTGGGCACAGTACTCCAGGTGGGGTCTGACCAGGGTCCTATACAGCTGCAGCATTATCTCCCGATTTCTAAACTCAATTCCTCTATTGATGAAGGCCAGTATTCCATATACCTTCTTAACCACAGTCTCTCCCTGCGACGCTACTTTGAGCGTCCTATGAACCCGGACCCCAAGATCCTTCTGATCTTCCACACTGCCTAGCGTCTTACCCTTAATATTATATTCTTTCATCCTATTCGACCTGCCAAAATGAACCACCACACACTTATCTGGGTTGAAGTCCATCTGCCACTTCTCCGCCCAGTCTTGCATCTTATCTATGTCTCGTTGCAACAGCTGACATCCCTCTACGCTATCCACAACACCACCAACCTTTGTGTCATCAGCAAACTTGCCAACCCATCCTTCCACTTCCTTATCCAGGTCATTTATAAAAATCACAAAGAGCAAGGGTCCCAGAACAGATCCCTGGGGCACTCCACTGGTGATCAACCTCCATGCTGAAAAAGACCCATCTACAACCACTCTTTGCCTTCTGTGGGCGAGCCAGTTCTGAATCCACAAGGCAATGTCCCCTTGTATCCCATGCCTCTTCACTTTCTCCATAAGCCTTGCATGGGGCACCTTATCAAATGCCTTGCTGAAATCCATATAAACTACATCTACCACTCTTCCCTCGTCTTTGTGTCTAGTTATATCTTCAAAAAATTCAATGAGGCTCGTAAGGCATGATCTGCCTTGGACAAAGCCGTGCTGGCTATTTCTGATCATACTATTCCTCTCCAGATGTTCATAAATCCTGCCTCTCAGGATCTTCTCCATCAACTTACCAACCACTGAGGTTAGACTCACTGGTCTATAATTTCCCGGACTATTTCTTCTCCCCTTCTTGAATAATGGAACCACATCCGCAATCCTCCAATCCTCCGGAACCTCTCCCATCTCCATTGATGACGCAAAGATCATCGCCAGAGGCTCAGCAATCTCTTCCCTCGCCTCCCACAGTAACCTGGAGCACATCCCATCCGGTCCTGGCGATTTATCTAATTTGATGCTTTTCAAAAGCTTCAACACATCCTCTTTCCTAATATTCACATGCTCAATCTTCTCAGTCCATTGCAAGTTTGCACTGCAACTACCAAGATCCTTTTCCACTGTGAATACTGAAGTAAAGTATTCATTGAGTACCTCTGCCATTTCTACCGATTCTATACAGACTTTCCCACCGTCACATTTGATAGGTCCTACTCCTTCACATCTTATCTTCTTGCTCTTAACATACTTGTAGAATGCCTTGGGGTTTTCCTTTATCCTGTCTGCCAAGGCCTTCTCATGACCCCTTCTTGCTCTTCTAATTTCCCTCTTAAGTTCCTTCCTACTAGTCGTATACTCTTCTAGATTTCTAACATTACCTAGCTCCCTGAACCTTTTGTAGGCTTTTCTTTTCTTCTTGACTAAATTCGTTACAGCTTTCGTGCACCATGGTTCCTGTAACCTACCATAACTCCCCTGTCTCATTGGAACGTTGCTGTGCAGAGCTCCAGACAAATTTTCCTTGAAAATTTGCCACATTTCCTCTGTACATTTCCCTCAGAAAACCTCCTTCCAATTTATGTCTCTAATTTCCTGCCTAATAGCCTCATAACTATTGCATTCCCCCATTTTTTACTCCTCCCCTCTGCAGCAGAACCAACCGTGATGCAGCAGATTCCCCTCAACAGTATCCAAAATGTTTTATCTGTTTTGCAGTGGAATAGCCACAGGAGATTGCTGCACTGCCTGCCTAGCCCTCTTGCTCTGCCAGGTGACCACCCATTCCCATCCTGTCTGTGCAGTCTGAGCCTGCGGTGTGACCACCTCTCTATACGTGCTATCCATGGTACTCTCTGCCTCACAGATTCTCCACAGTATCCCCAGCTGCCGCTCCAAATCCAAAACGTGGGCTTCCAGGAGTTTCAGCTGGAAACACTTCCTGCACACATGCTGGCGCCGGGCACTGGAAATGTTCCCGACCTCCCACATGGAGCACGAAGAGCAGATCGCTAGTAGACTAACTAATAGACTAATAACAACAGGCATGTGCTTGAATCAAAGTGAGCAACAGCAAAACCAAAGTGATTCATATCACAAAATCACCAAAAAATATAGAAGGGAAAGAACCAGAACAGGGTGGCACAGTAGCACAGTGGTTAACACTGCTGTCTCACAACACCAGGGACCCGGTTCGATTCCTGGCTTGGGTCACTGTGGAGTTCTGCCCGCATCTGTGTAGGTTTCCTCCCACAGTCCAAAGACGTGCAGGTTAGGTGGATTGGCCATGTTCAATTGCCTCTTTGTGTCAGGTGGAACTAGCCATGTTAAATGCATGGGCTTATGGGGATAGGGCCTGGGTGGGATTGTGGTTGGTGCAGACTCGATGGGCTCATAGAGGTTTACAGCATGGAAACAGGCCCTTCGGCCCAACTTGTCCATGCCGCCCTTTTTTTAAAAACCCCTAATATATTCCCAATTGCCCGCATTTGGCCCATATCCCTCTATACCCATCGTACCCATGTAACTATCTAAATGCTTTTTAAAATTGTACCCGCTTCTTTCTCCGGGTGCTCCGGTTTCCTCCCACAGTCCAAAGATGTGCGGGTTAGATTGATTGGCCATGCTAAAATTGCCCCTTAGTGTCCTGAGATGCGTAGGTTAGAGGGATTAGCGGGTAAAATATGTAGGGATATGGGGGTAGGGCCTGGGTGGGATTGTGGTCGGTGCAGACTCGATGGGCCGAATGGCCTCTTTCTGCACTGTAGGGTTTCTAACATTTCTAACATTTCTAACATTTCTACTATCTCTGGCAGCTTGTTCCAGACACTCACCACCCTCTGTGTGAAAAAATTGCCCCTCTGGACACTTTTGTATCTCTCCCCTCTCACCTTAAACCTATGCTCTCTAGTTTTAGACTCCCCTACCTTTGGAAAAAGATAATGACTATCTATCTGATCTATGCCCCTCAATATTTTACAGACCTCCATAAGATCACCTCTCAGCCTCCTACGCCCTAGAGAAAAAAGTCCCAGTCTATCCAACCTCTATAACTCAATCCATCAAGTCCTGGTGGCATCCTAGTAAATCTTTTCTGTGCTCTTTCTAGTTTAATGATATCCTTTCTATAATAGGGTGACCAGAACTGCACACAGTATTCCAAGTGTGGCCTTACCAATGTCTTGTACAACTTCAACAAGACATCCCAACTCCTGTATTCAATGTTCTGACCAATGAAACCAAGCATGCCGAATGCCTTCTTCACCACTCTGTCCACCTGTGACTCCACTTTCAAAGAGCTATGAACGTGTATCCCGAGATCTCTTTGTTCTGTAACTCTCCCCAATGCCCTACCATTAACTGAGTAAGTCCTACCAAAATGCATCACCTCGCATTTGTCTAAATTAAACTCCATCTGCCATTCGTCAGCCCACTGGCCCAATTGATCAAGATCCCGTTGCAATTGGAGATAACTTTCTTCACTCTCCATTATGCCACCAATCTTAGTGTCATCTGCAAACTTACTAACCATGCCTCCTATATTCTCATCCAAATCATTAATATAAATGACAAGTAACAGTGGACCCAGCACTGATCCCTGAGGCACACGGCTGATCACAGGCCTCCAGTTTGAAAAACAATTCTCTACAACCACCCCCTACCCCAGTCCAACGCCGGCATCTCCACATTCTGTCAAGAAACCAATTTTGTATCCCTGGATCCCGTGAGACTTAACCTTATGCAACAACCTACCATGCGGTACCTTGTCAAAGGCCTTGCTAAAGTCCATGTAGACAACATCAACTGCACTGCCCTCATATACCTTCTTAGTTACCCCTTCAAGAAACTCAATCAAATTTGTGAGACATGATTTTCCACTCACAAAGCCATGCTGACTGTCCCTAATCAGTCCTTGCATCTCTAAATCATAGAAATCATAGAAACCCTACAGTGCAGAAGGAGGCCATTCGGCCCATCGAGTCTGCACCGACCACAATCCCACCCAGGCCCTACCCCCACATATTTACCCGCTAATCCCAGTAACCTACGCATCATAGGACTCTAAGGGGCAATTTTTAACCTGGCCAATCAACCTAACCCGCACATCTTTGGACTGTGGGAGGAAACCGGAGCACCCGGAGGAAACCCACGCAGACACGAGGAGAATGTGCAAACTCCACACAGACAGTGACCCGAGCCGGGAATCGAACCCGGGACCCTGGAGCTGCGAAGCATCAGTGCTAACCACTGTGCTACCGTGCCGCCTATAGATCCTGTCTCTCAAAATACCCTCCAGCAATTTACCCACCACAGATGTGAGGCTCACTGGCCTGTAGTTCCCAGGCTTTTCCCTGCAGCCCTTTTTAAACAAAAGCACAACATTTGCCACACTCCAATCTTCAGGCACCTCACCCGTGGCTATCGATGATTCAAATATCTCGGCTAGGGCACCCGCAATTTCCTCCCTAGCCTCCCACAATGTCCTGGGATATAGTTCATCAGGTCCCGGGGATTTATCTATCTTGATGCATTTTAAGACTTCCAGCACCACCTCCTCTGTAATATATACACTCCTCAAGACATCACTATTTATTTCCCCAAGTTCCCTAACATCCATGCTTTTCTCAACAGTAAATACTGATGAGAAATATTCATTTAGGATCTCACCCATCTCTTCTGGATCTGCACATAGATGACCTTTTTGATCCTCAAGAGGCCCTACTCTCTCCATTATTACTCTTCTGCCCTTTATGTATTTGCCTTATCTACCAAAACAATCTCGTGTCCCCTTTTTGCCCTCCTGATTTCTCTCTTAACTCTACTCCTATACTCTTCAAGGAATTCACTTGATCCCAGCTGCCTATGCATGTCATGTGTCTCTTTCTTCTTCTTGACCAGGGCCTCTATATCCTGAGTCATCCAGGGTTCCCTACTTCTGCCAGCCTTGCCCTTCACTCTAAGAGGAATGTGTTTACCCTGAACCCTGGATAACACACCTTTGAAAGCGTGCCACTTAGCAGACGTCCCTTTGCCTTCCCACAGACTCCTCCAATGAACTTTTGAAAGTTCCTGCCTGATACCATCAAAATTGGCCTTGCCGAATTTAGAATTTTAACTTTTGGGCCAGACCTATCATTCTCCATAGCTATCTTAAAACCAATAGAATTATGGTCACTTGTCCCAAAGTGATCCCTCACTAACACTTATGTCACCTGCCCTTCCTTATTTCCCAAGAGGAGGTCAGGTTTTGCTCCCTCTCTAGTCGGGCCATCCACATACTGAATGAAAAATTCCTGCTGAATACACTCAACATATTTCTCTCCATGTCTCCTTTTGGACATGGGTGAGGTCCCTGAGGATTGGAGGATAGCGAATGTGGTCCCGTTGTTTAAGAAGGGTAGCAGGGATAACCCAGGAAATTATAGGCCGGTGAGCTTGACGTCCATGGTAGGGAAGTTGTTGGAGAGGATTCTTAGAGACAGGATGGATGTGCATTTAGAACGGAACACTGGAGGGATGGGTTGGTAAGTTTGCTGACGACACCAAGGTAGGTGGTGTTGTGGATAGTTTGGAGGGATGTCAGAAGTTGCAGCGAGACATAGATAGAATGCAAGACTGGGCGGAGAAGTGGCAGATGGACTTCAACCCGGATAAGTGTGTAGTGATCCATTTTGGCAGATCCAATGGGATGAAGCAGCAGTATAATATGAAGGGTACCATTCTTAGCAGTGTAGAGGATCAGAAGGACCTTGGGGTCCGGGTCCATAGGACTCTTAAATCGGCCTCGCAGGTGGAGGATGCGGTCAAGAAGGCGTACGGCGTACTAGCCTTCATTAATCGAGGGATTGAGTTTAGGAGTCGGGAGATAATGCTGCAGCTTTATAGGACCCTGGTTAGACCCCACTTGGAGTACTGCGCGCAGTTCTGGTCACCTCATTACAGGAAAGATGTTGAAGCCATTGAAAGGGTGCAGAGGAGATTTACAAGGATGTTGCCTGGATTGGGGGGCATGCCTTATGAGGATAGGTTGAGGGAGCTTGGTCTCTTCTCCCTGGAGAGACGAAGGATGAGAGGTGACCTGATAGAGGTTTACAAGATGTTGAGAGGTCTGGATAGGGTAGACTCTCAGAGGCTATTTCCAAGGGCTGAAATGGTTGCTACGAGAGGACACAGGTTTAAGGTGCTGGGGGGTAGGTACAGAGGAGATGTCAGGGGTAAGTTTTTCACTCAGAGGGTGGTGGGTGAGTGGAATCGGCTGACGTCGGTGGTGGTGGAGGCAAACTCGTTGGGGTCTTTTAAGAGACTTCTGGATGAGTACATGGGATTTAATGGGATTGAGGGCTATAGGTAGGCCTAGAGGTAGGGATGTGATCAGCGCAACTTGTGGGCCGAAGGGCCTGTTTGTGCTGTGGCTTTCTATGTTCTATGTTCTAATCTCATTAGTGACAGACAGCATGGTTTTGTAACAGGGAAGTCGTGCCTTACAAATTTGGTGGAGTTTTTTGAGGAAGTGACAAAAACGGTTGATGAAGGAAGGGCCGTGGATGTCGTCTAGAACATAAGAACATAAGAAATAGGAGCAGGAGTAGGCCATCTGGCCCTTCGAGCCTGCCCCGCCATTCAACAAGATCATGGCTGATCTGAAGCGAATCAGTTCCACTTACCTGCCTGCTCCCCATATCCCCTAATTCCCTTATCGATCAGAAAACTATCTACCCGTGATTTAAACATATTCAACGAGGAAGCCTCCACCACTTCAATGGGCAGAGAATTCCAGAGATTCACTACCCTCTGAGAGAAGAAGTTCCCCCTCAACTCTGTTCTGAACCGGCCCCCCCTTATTTTGAAGCTGTGCCCTCTAGTTCTGGTTTCCCTTCTAAGTGGAAAGAATCTCTCCACCTCTACCCTATCCAGCCCCTTCATTATCTTATATGTCTCTATAAGATCACCCTTCATCCTTCTAAACTCCAACGAGTACAGACCCAATCTGTTTAATCTCTCCTCATAAGCTACACCCCTCATCTCCGGTATCAACCTGGTGAACCTTCTCTGCACTCCCTCCAAGGCCAATATATCCTTTCGCAAATAAGGGGACCAAAACTGCACACAGTACTCCAGTTGCGGCCTCACCAGTGCCTTGTCCAGTTGCAGCAAGACCTCCCTGCTTTTATATTCTATCCCCCTCGCGATAAAGGCCAACATTCCATTCGCCTTCTTGATCACCTGCTGCACCTGCAGACTGAGTTTTTGCGATTCGTGCACAAGGACCCCCAGGTCCCTCTGCACAGTCGCACGATGTAATTTTTCTCCATTTAAATAATATTCCAATTTACTATTATTTCTTCCAAAGTGGATAACCTCACATTTGCTAACGTTATATTCCATCTGCCAGATCCTCGCCCACTCGCTCAGCCTATCCAAATCTCTCTGCAGACTTTCCGTGTCCTCCACGCAATTCGCTTTCCCACTCACCTTCGTGTCATCAGCAAACTTGAATACCCTAGATTCAGTCCCCTCCTCCAGATCATCTATGTAAATGGTAAACAATTGCGGCCCCATCACCGATCCCTGCGGCACGCCACTGGTCACCAACTGCCAACCAGAAAAGCACCCATTTATTCCAACTCTCTGCTTCCTGTTAGATAGCCAATCCCCAATCCACGCCAACACCTTATCCCTAACTCCGTGTACCCCAATCTTCTGCAGCAACATTTTGTGAGGCACCTTATCGAACGCCTTCTGGAAATCTAAAAACACCACATCCACCGGTTCCCCTCTGTCAACCGCACATCTATGAAGTGACATCTTCATAAAAGTCCAGTAGATTCGTCAAACACGACTTTCCCTTCATGAATCCATGCTGCGTCTGCTTGATCGAACCATTCTTATTCAGGTGCTCTGTTATTTCCTCTTTAATAATGGACTCTAGCATCTTCCCAACTATGGACGTTAAGCTAACCGGCCTGTAGTTACCCGCCTTTTGTCTACTTCCTTTTTTAAACAGCGGCGTAACAGTAGCTGTTTTCCAGTCAGCCGGCACTATCCCAGAGTCCAGCGAATTTTGATAAATTACTACTAACGCATTTGCTATTACCTCAACCATTTCTTTCAGTACCCTGGGATGCATTCCATCCGGGCCCGGGGACTTGTCTACCTTCAGTCCTATTAGTCTACCAAGCACCACCTCCTTAGTAACAGTAATTGTATTAAGGACCTCCCCTCCCACCAACTCTCGATCTCTAATATCCGGCAAAGTATTTGTGTCTTCCACCGTGAAGACCGACACAAAGAACTTATTTAAAGTCTCAGCCATTTCCTCGTTTTCCACTATTAAATCCCCCCTCTCATCTTCCAAGGGTCCAACATTCACTCTCGCTACTCTATTCCTTTTTATACACTTGTAAAAACTTTTACTATCATTTTTTATATTTTGAGCTAGTTTAGTTTCATAATCTATCTTTCCTTTCTTATTCGCTTTCTTAGTCGTTCTTTGTTTTTCTTTAAAGCTTTCCCAATCCACTAATTCTCCACTATTTTTGGCCACTCTGTACGCATCTGATTTTATTTTAATACTCTCCTTTATTTCCTTCGTTATCAACGTCCGGTTATCCTTTTTCTTACAGTCCTTCTTTATCACCGGAATATATTTTTGCTGAGTACTTTAAAAAATCTCCTTAAAAATCCTCCACTGTTCCTCAGCTGTCCTACCTACCAGTCTGCTCGCCCAGTCTACATTAGCCAATTCCACCCTCATCCTATCGTACTCCCCTCTGTTCAAGCAGAGGACACTGGTTTGGGACCCTACTTTCTCACCCTCCATCTGTATCAGAAATTCCACCATATTGTGATCACTCATCCCAAGAGGATCCTTCACAAGAAGATCATTAATCCGACCTGTCTCATTGCACAGAACCAGATCCAAGATAGCTCGCTCTCTCGTAGGTTCTGTAACATACTGTTCAATGAAACAATCCCGACAGCATTCCAAGAATGCTCAAGCCCTCCACGTCCAAGTTGAGTCGACCAATCAATATGTAGGTTAAAATCCCCCATGATTATTGCCGTTCCACTTTATGGACTCTGTATGGATTATATCCACTCTATATGGATTTCAGTAAGGCATTTGACAAAGTCCCACATGGCAGGTTGGTTAAGAAGGTTAAGGTTCATGGGATACAAGGAGAAGTGGCTAGATGGGTGGAGAAGTGGCTTGGCCATAGGAGACAGAGGGTAGTGGTCGAAGGGTTTTTTTCCGGCTGGAGGTCTGTGACAAGTGGTGTTCCGCAGGGCTCTGTACTGGGACCTCTGCTATTTGTGATATATATAAATGATTTGGAAGAAGGTGTAACTGGTGTAATCAGCAAGTTTGCGGATGACACGAAGATGACTGGACTTGCGGATAGTGAAGAGCATTGTCGGGCAATACAGCAGGATATAGATAGGCTGGAAAATTGGGCGGAGAGATGGCAGATGGAGTTTAATCCGGATAAATGTGAAGTGATGCATTTTGGAAGAAATAATGTAGGGAGGAGTTATACAATAAATGGCAGAGTCATCAGGAGTATAGAAACACAGAGGGACCTAGGTGTGTAAGTGCACAAATCCTTGAAGGTGGCAACACAGGTGGAGAAGGTGGTGAAGGAGGCATATGGTATGCTTGCCTTTACAGGACGGGGTATAGAGTATAAAAGCTGGAGTCTGATGATGCAGCTGTATAGAACGCTGGTTAGGCCACATTTGGAGTACTGTGTCCAGTTCTGGTCGCCGCACTACCAGAAGGACGTGGAGGCGTTGGAGAGAGTGCAGAGAATGTTTACCAGGAAGTTGCCTGGTATGGAGGGTCTTAGCTATGAGGAGAGATTGGGTAAACTGGGGTTGTTCTCCCTGGAAAGATGGAGAATGAGGGGAGATCTAATAGAGGTGTACAAGATTATGAAGGGGATAGATAGGGTGAACGGTGGGAAGCTTTTTCCCAGATCAGAAGCGACGTTCATGAGGGGTCACGTGCTCAAGGTGAGAGGGGCAAAGTATAACTCAGATATTAGAGGGGTGTTTTTTACACAGAGGGTGGTGGGGGCCTGGAATGCGCTGCCAAGTAGGGTGGTGGAGGCAGGCACGCTGACATCGTTTAAGACTTACCTGGATAGTCACATGAGCAGCCTGGGAATGGAGGGATACAAACGATTGGTCTTGTTGGACCAAGGAGCGGCACAGGCTTGGAGGGCCGAACGGCCTGTTTCCTGTGCTGTACTGTTCTTTGTTCTTTGTATCCAACCCTCTGATCCTATGGCTGTCCCAGTCAATGTTGGGAAAGTTAAAATCTCCGACTATTACCACCCTGTTTTTCTTGGAGCTATCTGTAATCTCCTTACATATTTGCTCCTCAATTTCCTGCGACTATTTGGGGGCCTATATCACCCTATCAAAGTGATTTCCCGCTTCTTATTTCTCAGTTCTACCCATATAGACTCAGTGGCCGAACCTTCGGATATATCCCCTCTCAGTACGGCCGTGATGCTTTCCCTGATCAAAAACTCCCCCTCCTCTCTTACCTCCTGTTCTATCTTTCCTATAGCATCTGTACCCTGGAACATTGAGCTGCCAGTCCTGTCCCTCCCTGAGCCATGTTTCAGTAATTGCTATAATACCCCAGTCCCATGTACCCATCCATGCCCTGAGTTCATCTGCCTCACAAACCTTATTGAGTTCTTTGAGAAGGTGACGAAAGAGGTGGATGAGGATAAGGCGGTTGATGCGGTGTATACGGATTTCAGCAAAGCGTTTGATAAGGTTCCCCATGATAAGCTTTTGCAGAAAATACGGACACATGGGATTGAGGGTGATTTAGTGGTTTGGATCAGGAATTGGCTAGCTGTAAGAAAACAGAGGGTGGTAGTTGATGAGAAAAATTCATCCTGGAGTTCAGTTACTAGTGGTGCACCGCAAGGATCTGTTTTGGGGCCACTGCTGTTTTCATTTTTATTAATGACCTGGATGAGGACGTTGAAGGATGGATTAGTAAATTTGCGAATGACACTAAAGTCAGTGGAGTTGTAGACAGTGCGGAGGGAAGTGGCAGGTTAACACTGGGACATAGATAAGCTGCAGGGCTGGGCTGAGAGGTAGCAAATGGAGTTTAATGCGGAAAAGTATGAGGTGATTCACTTTGGAAGGAGTAACAGGAATACAGAGTACAGGGCTAATGGTATGATACTTGGGAGTGTGGATGAACAGAGGGATCTGGGTGTCCATGTGCATAGATCCCTGAAAGTTGGCACCCAGGTTGATAGGGTTGTTAAGAAGGCGTACAGTGTGTTAGCTTTTATTGGGAGAGGATTGAGTTTCGGAGCCAGGAGGTCATGTTGCAACTGTACAAAACTCTGGTGCGGCCGCACTTGGAGTATTGCGTACAGTTCTGGTCGCCGCATTATAGGAAAGATGTGGAAGTGTTGGAAAGGGTGCAGAGGAGATTTACCAGGATGTTGACTGGTATGGTGGGAAGATCGTATGAGGAAAGGCTGAGGGACTTGAGGTTAATAGAGGCATACAAGATGATCAGAGGATTAGATAGGGTGGATAGTGAGAGCCTTTTTCCTCGGATGGTGATGGCTAACATGAGGTGACATAGCTTTAAATTGAGGGGTGAGAGATATAGGACAGATGTTAGAGGTAGGTTCTTTACTCAGAGAGTAGTAAGGGCGTGGAATGCCCTGCCTGCAGCAGTAGTGGACTCGTCAACATTAAGAGCATTCAAATGGTTATTGGATAAACATATGGATGATATTGGAATAGTGTAGATTAGAGGGGCTTTAGATTGGTTTCACTGGTCGGCGCAACATCGAGGGCCGAAGGGCCTGTACTGCGCTGTAATGTTCTATGTTCTATTGCCCGTCAGGCCTCTTGCATTGAAATAAATGCAGTTGAATCTGGACTTCCCTTGCTCTCTGTGCTGCTTTTGCCTGACCTTCCTGGTACTAGGATTACTGACGCTGCCTTTACTAATTAATGTGCTCTCTTTAACTTCTGTGATGTCCTCAAACTTCTCTTCTGTCTCCCTACTGCTTTGGATCCCATCCCCCTGCCAAACTAGTTTAAACCCTCCCGAGTGGCTCTAGCAAATCTCCCCGCCAGGATGTTAGTCCCCCTCCAGTTCAGATGTAACCCATCCCTCTTGAACAGAGCAGCCCTTCCCCAGAAATGATCCAAATGATCCAAAAATCTAAATCCCTGCCCCCTGCACCAATTCTCAAGCCGCGTATTCATCTGCCTAATCCTCCTATTCATATTCTCACTAGCACGTGGCACCGGTAGTAGTCCTCAAATTACTACCTTCGAGGTCCTGCACTTTAGCCTTCTGCCTAACTCTCTATATTCACACTTCAGGACCTCATCCCTTTTCCTACCTATGTCGTTGGTACCAATATGTACAACAAACTCTGGCTGCTCACCCTCCCCCTTAAGAATGTCCTGCAAGCGCTCAGAGACGTCCTTGACCCTGGCACCAGGGAGGCAACACACCATCCTGGAGTCTCGATTGCAGCCACAGAAATGCCTGTCTGTGCCTCTAACTAACGAGTCCCCTATAATTTTCCCCAATGGCCGCTTTCTGCACTGTAACATAGAACATAGAACAGTACAGCACAGAACAGGCCCTTCGGCCCACGATGTTGTGCCGACCTTCATCTGAAACCAAGATCAAGCTATCCCACTCCCTATCATCCTGGTGTGCTCCATGTGCCTATCCAATAACCGCTTAAATGTTCCTAAAGTGTCTGACTCCACTATCACTGCAGGCAGTCCATTCCACACCCCAACCACTCTCTGCGTGAAGAACCTACCTCTGATATCCTTCCTATATCTCCCACCATGAACCCTCGTAATAGCTCCATCCACCCGAGGAAATAGTCTTTGAACGTTCACTCGATCTATCCCCTTCATCATTTTATAAACCTCTATTAAGTCTCCCCTCAATCTCCTCCGCTCCAGAGAGAACAGCCCCAGCTCCCTCAACCTTTCCTCATAAGACCGACACTCCAAACCAGGCAGCATCCTGGTAAATCTCCTCAGCACTCTTTCCAGCGCTTCCACATCCTTCTTATAGTGAGGTGACCAGAACTGCACGCAATATTCCAAATGCGGTCTCACCAAGGTCCTGTACAGTTGCAGCATAACCCCACGGCTCTTAAACTCCAACCCCCTGTTAATAAAAGCTAACACACTATATGCCTTCTTCACAGCTCTATCCACTTGAGTGGCAACCTTTAGAGATCTGTGGATATGGACCCCAAGATCTCTCTGTTCCTCCACAGTCTTCAGAACCCTACCTTTGACCCTGTAATCCACATTTAAATTAGTCCTACCAAAATGAATCACCTCACATTTATCAGGGTTAAACTCCATTTGCCATTTTTCAGCCCAGCTTTGCATCCTATCTATGTCTCTTTGCAGCCTACAACAGCCCTCCACCTCATCCACTACTCCACCAATCTTGGTGTCATCAGCAAATTTACTGATCCACCCTTCAGCCCCCTCCTCTAAGTCATTAATAAAAATCACAAAGAGCAGAGGACCAAGCACCGATCCCTGCGGCACTCCGCTAGCAACCTGCCTCCAGTCCGAAAATTTTCCATCCACCACCACCCTCTGTCTTCGATCAGACAGCCAGTTACCTATCCAATCGGCCAACTTTCCCTCTATCCCACACCTCCTTACTTACATCATAAGCCGACCATGGGGGACCTTATCAAACGCCTTACTAAAATCCATGTATATGACATCAACCGCCCTACCTTCATCAACACACCTAGTTACCCCCTCAAAAAATTCTATCAAATTTGTGAGGCACGATTTGCCCTTCACAAATCCGTGCTGACTATCCCGGATTAATCCGCATCTTTCTAAATGGTCGTAAATCCCATCCCTAAGGACCTTTTCCATCAATTTACCAACCACCGAAGTCAGACTAACCGGTCTATAATTACCAGGGTCATTTCTATTCCCTTTCTTAAACAGAGGAACAACATTTGCCACTCTCCAGTCCTCTGGCACCATCCCCGTGGACAGCGAGGACCCAAAGATCAAAGCCAAAGGCTCTGCAATCTCATCCCTCGCCTCCCAAAGAATCCTAGGATACATTTCATCAGGCCCAGGGGACTTATCGACCTTCAGTTTATTCAAAACTGCCAATACATCCTCCCTCCGAACATCTATTTCCTCCAGCCTATTAGCCTGTAACACCTTCTCTTCCTGAAAAACATGGCCCCTCTCCTTGGTGAACACTGAAGAAAAGTATTCATTCATCACCTCGCCTATCTCTACTGATTCCATACACAAGTTCCCACCACTGTCCTTGACCGGCCCTAACCTCACCCTGGTCATTCTTCTATTCCTCACATAAGAGTAAAAAGCCTTGGGGTTTTCCTTGATCCGACCCGCCAAGGACTTCTCGTGTCCCCTTGTCAAAAAGAAAAAGGAAGCATTCGTAAGGTCTAAAAGACAGTTGAAGCCCTTGAAGAATATAAAGAAAACAGGAGGGAACCTAAGGAAGGAGTTAGGAAGGCTGAAAGGGGTCATAAAAAGTCCTTGGCAAACAGGATTTAGGAAAATCCTGAGGCATTTTATACGTATGTAAAGAGCAAGAGGGTAGCTAGGGAAAGGGTTGGTCACTCAAGGATAGTAGAGGGAATCTATGCATGGAGCCAGAGGAAATGGGGTGAGATACCAAATGAATACTTTGCCTCAGTATTCACCAAAGAGATGGATGAAGAGCCTAGGGCAGGGTGTGTAGATATTCTGGATCATGTTGATATCAGAAAGGAGGAGGTGTTGGGCATCTTACAAAGCAGTAAAGCATGTAACTCCCCAGGGCCTGTTGGGATTTACCCCAGAATAATGAGGGAGGCAAGGACGGAAATTGCTGGGACCTTGACAGAAATCTTTTTATCCTCATTGGTTACAAGTAAAGTTCCAGAGAACTGGAGAATAGCCAATTGTTCAAGAAGGGCAGCAGGAATAATGCAGGAAATTATAGGCCGGTGAGCCTTACATCAATGGTAGGGAAATTATTGGAAAAGATTTTTAGTGACAGGATTTACTCACATTTGGAAACAAATAGACTCATTAGTGATAGAAAGCATGGTTTTGTGAAGGGGAGGTCGTGCCTCATTAACTTGATTGAGTTTTTCAAGGAAGTGATGAAGATGATATTTGAGGGAAAGGCAGTGGCTGTTATACACATGGACTTCAGTGAAACCTTTGACAATACCTCATGGTAGACTGGTACGAAAGATGAAGTCACGTGATCAGAGACAGCTGGCAAGATGGATAGAGAACTGGCTTGGCCATAAAAGACAGAGGGTAGTAGTAGAGGGGTGCTTTTCTGAATGGAAGACTGACTAGTGGTGTTCCACAGGGATCAGTTTTGGGACCTTTGTTGTTCGGAGTATATATAAATGATTTGGAGGAAAATGTAGCTGGTCTGATTAGTAAGTTCGCAGACGACACAAAATTGGTGGAGTTGTGGATAGTGTAGAGGATTGTCAGAGGGTTCAGCAAGATACAGACTGGTTGGAGACTTGGGCAGAGAAATGGCAGATGGAGTTTAATCCAGACAAATGTGAGGTAATGCATTTTGGAAGTTCTAATACAGATGGGAAATATACAATAAATGGCCGAACCCTTAAGAGTATTGGGCAGAGGGATCTGGACGTACAAGTACACAGGTCACTGAAAGTAAGCAGGTGGATAAGGTAGTCAAGAAGGCATATGGCATGCTTGCCTTCATCAGTCAGGGCATTGAGTATAAAAAATGGCAGGGCATGCTGCACCTGTACAGAACCTTAGTTTGGCCTCATTTGGAATATTGTGTACAATTCTGGTCGCCACACTATCAGAAGAATTTGGATGCTTTGGAGAGGGTACCAAAGAAGTTTACCAGGATATTGCCTGGTCTGGAGGGCATTAACTATGAGGAGAGGTTGGAAAAGCATGGTTTGTTCTCACTGGAATGACGGAGGTTGAGGGATGACCTGATCGAGGTTTACACGATTGACTGGCATGGACAGATTGGATAGTCAGATGCTCTTTCCTAGGGTAGAAAAGTCAAGTACTAGGGGACATAGGTTTAAGGTGCGTGCGGAAAAGTTTAGAGGAGATGGGCGAGGCTAGTTTTTTTTTTACACAGAGGAGGTGAATGTCTGGAACGCGCTGCCCGGGGAGGTGGTGGGAGCAGGTACGATAGCGGCATTTAAGGGGCATCAAGACAAATACATGAATAGGATGGGAATGGAAGGATACGGACTCCATAAGTGCATACGGTTTTAGTTTAGGCAAGCACCATGATTGGCGCAGACTTGGAGGCCGAAGAGCCTGTTCCTGGGACGTACTATTCTTTGTTCTTCGTTCTTGGTTCCAAAGTGAATAACCTCACATTTATCCAAATTATACTGCATCTGCCATTGATTTGCCCACTCACCCAACTGTCCAGATCATATACACTGAAGTCCCTTTGTTTCTGCACCTCTTAAGTTTCTCCCTTTGTTTTAGAACATAGAACATTACAGCGCAGTACAGGCCCTTCGGCCTTCGATGTTGCGCCGACCAATGGTACCAATTTAAAGCCCCTCTAATCTACACTATTCCAATATCATCCATATGTTTATCCAATAACCACTTGAACGCTCTCAACGTTGACGAGTCCACCACTGCTGCAGGCAGGGCATTCCACGCCCTTACTACTCTCTGAGTAAAGAACCTACCTCTAACATCTGTCCTATATCTCTCACCCCTCAATTTAAAGCTATGTCCCCTCGTGCTAGCCAACACCATCTGCGGAAAAAGGCTCTCACTATCCACCCTATCTAATCCTCTGATCATCTTGTATGCCTCTATTAAGTCACCTCTTAACCTTCTTCTCTCTAACAAAAACAACCTCAAGCCCCTCAGCCTTTCCTCATACGATTTTCCCACCATACCAGGCAACATCCTGGTAAATCTCCTCTGCACCCTTTCCAACACTTCCACATCTTTCCTATAATGCGGCGACCAGAACTGTACGCAATACTCCAAGTGCGGCCGCACCAGAGTTTTGTACAGTTGCAGCATGACCTCCTGGCTCCGAAACTCAATCCCTCTACCAATAAAAGCTAACACACCGTACGCCTTCTTAACAACCCTATCAACCTGGGTGCCAACTTTCAGGGATCTATGCACATGGACACCCAGATTCCTCTGTTCATCCACACTACCAAGTATCTTACCATTAGCCCAGTACTCTGTATTCCTGTTACTCCTTCCAAAGTGAATCACCTCATACTTTTCCGCATTAAACTCCATTTGCTACCTCTCAGCCCAGCTCTACAGCTTATCTATGTCCCAGTGTTAACCTGCCACTTCCCTCTGCACTGTCTACAACTCCACTAACTTTAGTGTCATCCGCAAATTTACTAATCCATCCTTCCACGCCCTCATCCAGGTCATTAATAAAAATGACAAACCGCAGTGGCCCTAAAACAGATCCTTGCGGTACACCACTAGTAACTGAACTCCAGGATGAATATTTCCCATCAACCACCACCCTTTCTTTTCTTACAGCTAGCCAATTCCTGATCCAAACCACTAAATTACCCTCAATCCCATGTGTCCGTATTTTCTGAAAAAGCTTACCATGGGGAACCTTATCAAACGCTTTGCTGAAATCCATATACACCACATCAACCGCTTTACCCTCATCCACCTCTTTGGTCACCTTCTCAAAGAACTCAATAAGGTTTGTGAGGCACGACCTACCCTTCACAAAACCGTGCTGACTATCCCTAATCAAATTATTCCTTTCTAGGTGATTATAAATCCTATCTCTTATAATCCTTTCCAATACTTTGCCCACAACAGAAGTAAGGCTCACCGGTCTATAATTACCAGGGTTGGCCCTACTCCGCTTCTTGAACAAGGGGACAACATTTGCTATCCTCCAGTCTTCTGGCACTGTTCCTGTAGACAATGACGACACAAAGATCAAAGCCAAAGGCTCTGCAATCTCCTCTCTAGCCTCCCAGAGAATCCTAGGATAAATCCCATCCGGCCCAGGGGACTTATCTATTTTTACCCTTTCCAGAATTGCTAACACCTCCTCCTTATGAACATCAATCCCATCCAGTCCAACAGCCTGTCTCTCAATACTCTTGCTGCCAAAATGAATCATCTCGCACTTCCCTGCACTGAACTTCATCTGCCACTTGTCTGCACCAACATGGCTGTGTCCTTTTCAAGTTCAAGATTATTCTCATCATGCTTGACAATGTTCCCAATCTTCATCTCATCTGCACATTTTGAAATTCTGCCCTGAACATCACAGTTTAGGTTATTAGAGGAGAATAACTCCTAAAAAGCTTTGAAGCAAAGAAATGGCAGAGGAACCGAATAGTTACTTTGCATCAGTCTTCATGGTGGAAGACACCAATGGGATGCCAGAGTTCCAGGAGAATCGGGGGCACTGGTGAGTGTAGTGGCCATCACTAAGGAGAAGGGTCTGGAGAAACAGAAAGGTCTGATGGTGGATAAATCACCTGGACCGGATGGACCACACCCCAGGGTTGTAAAAGAGATAGCTGAGGAAATTGTGGAGGCATTGGTGGTGATCTTTCCGGAATCATAGAACATAGAAAAAATACAGCACAAACAGGCCCTTCGGCCCACAAGTTGCGTCGGTCATGTCCCTACCTACCTAGGCTTATATATAGGCTTACCTATAACCCTCAATCCTATTAAGTCCCATGTACTCATCCAGAAATCTCTTAAAAAACCCTATCGAGTTTGCCTCCACCACATTGACGGCAGCCGATTCCACTCACCCACCACCCTCTGAGTGAAAATATTACCCCTGACATCTCCTCTGTACCTATTCCCCAGCACCTTAAACCTGTGTCTTCTCGTAGCAGCCATTTCAGCCCTGGGAAAAAGCCTCTGACAATCCACCCGATCTATACCTCTCAACATCTTGTACACCTCTATCAGGTCACCTCTCATCCTTCGTCTCTCCAAGGAGAAAAGACCAAGCTCCCTCAGCCTATCCTCATAAGGCATGCCAACCAATCCAGGCAACATCCTTGTAAATCTTCTCTGCACCCTTTCAATCATTTCCACATCCCTCCTGTAATGAGGCGACCAGAATCACTGGAGGCAGGGAGGGTCTCAGAGTACTGGAAAGTAGCTAATGTAACATCGCTGTTTAAGGAAGGAGGGAGGCAGCAGACGGGAAATTATAGGCCGGTTAGCCTGACTTCGGTCATTGGCAAGATTTTAGAGTCCATTATTAAAGATGAGATCGCGGAGTACTTGGAGGTGCATAATAAGATAGGCCTTAGTCAGCACGGCTTCGTCAAGGGAAGCCATGTCTGACAAATCTGTCAGAGTTCTTTGAGGAAGTAACAGGGAGGTTAGATAAAGGAGAACCAGTGGACGTGATTTATTTAGATTTCCAGAAGGCCTTTGACAAGGTGCCGCATCGGAGACCGTTAAATAAGTTAGGAGTCCATGGTGTTAAGGGTAAGATCCTGACATGGATAGAGGATTGGCTGACTGGAGAAGGCAGAAAGTGGGATAAAGGGGTCTTTTTCAGGATGGCAGCCAGTGACTAGTGGTGTGCCTCAGGGGTCAGTGCTGGGACCACAACTTTTCACAATATACATTAACGATTTGGAAGAAAGAACTGAAGGCACTGTTGCTAAGTTTGCAGATGATACAAAGACATGTAGAGGGACAGATAATATTGGGGAAGCAGGGGAGCTGCAGAAGGACTTGGACAGGCTAGAAGAGTGGGCAAAGAAGTGGCAGATGGAATACAATGTGGAAAAGTGTGAGGTTATGTACTTTGGAAGGAGGCATAGAGTATTTTCTAAATGGGAAAATGCTTAGGAAATCAGAAGCACAAAGAGACTTGGGCATCAAAGAACAGTACAGCACAGGAAACAGGCCCTTCGGCCCTCCAAGCCTGTGCCACTCCTTGGTCCAACTAGACCAATCGTTTGTATCCCTCCATTCCCAGGCTGCTCATGTGACTATCCAGGTAAGTCTTAAACGATGTCAGCGTGCCTGCCTCCACCACCCTACTTGGCAGCGCATTCCAGGCCCCCACCAGTGTTCGCCCCTCTCACCTTGAGCCCGTGACCCCTCGTGAACGTCACTTCTGATCTGGGAAAAAGCTTCCCACTGTTCACCCTATCTGTCCCCTTCATAATCTTGTACACCTCTATTAGATCTCCCCTCATTCTCCGTCTTTCCCGGGAGAACAACCCCAGTTTACCCAATCTCTCCTCATAGCTAAGACCCTCCATACCAGGCAACATCCTGGTAAACCTTCTCTGCACTCTCTCTAATGCCTCCACGTCCTTCTGGTAGTGCGGCGACCAGAACTGGACGCAGTACTCCAAATGTGGCCTAACCAGCGTTCTATACAGCTGCATCATCAGACTCTATACCCCGTCCTATAAAGGCAAGCATACCATATGCCTTCTTCACCACCTTCTCCACCTGTGTTGCCACCTTCAAGGATTTGTGGACTTGCACACCTAGGTCCCTCTGTGTTTCTATACTCCTGATGACTCTGCCATTTATTGTATAACTCTTCCCTACATTATTTCTTCCAAAATGCATCACTTCACATTTATCCGGATTAAACTCCATCTGCCACCTCTCCGCCCAATTTTCCAGCCTATCTATATCCTGCTGTATTGCCCGAATCCTTGTTCAAGATTCTCTTAAGGTTAATGTGCAGGTTCAGTCGGCAGTTAGGAAGGCAAATGCAATGTTAGCATTCATGCCAAAAGGCCAGAATACAAGAGCAGGGAGGCTGTATAAGGCTCTGGTCAGACCCCATTTGGAGTATTGTGAGCAGTTTTGGGCCCCATATCTAAGGAAGGATGTGCTGGCCTTGGAAAGGGTCCTGAGGAGGTTCACAAGAATGATCCCTGGAATGAAGAGCTTGTCGTATGAGGAACGGTTGAGGACTCTGGGTCTGCACTCGTTGAAGTTTAGAAGGATGAGGGAGGATCTTATTGAAACTTGCAGGATACTGTGAGGCCTGGATAGAGTGGATGTGGAGAGGACGTTTCCATTGGTAGGAAAAACTGGAACCAGAAAAAAAAACTGGAACCTTACTAAAATCCATGTATAGTTGATGTCATATACATGGATTTTAGTAAGGCGTTTGGTAAAGTCCCCCACGGTCGGCTTGTGAAGAAAGTAAGGATGTGTGGGATAGAGGGAAGTTTGGCCGATTGGATAGGTAACTGGCTATCTAACAGAAGACAGAGGGTGGTGGTGGATGGAAAATTTTCGGACTGGAAACCGGTTACCAGCGGAGTGCCACAGGGATCAGTGCTTGGTCCTCTGCTATTTGTAATTCTTATAAATGACTTGGAGGAGGGGGCTGAAGGGTGGATCAGTAAATTTGCTGATGACACCAAGATTGGTGGAGTAGTGGATGAGGTGGAGGGCTGTTGTAGGCTGCAAAGAGATATAGATAGGATGCAGAGCTGGGCTGAAAAATGGCAAATGGAGTTTAACCCTGACAAATGCGAGGTGATTCATTTTGGTAGGACAAATTTAAATGTGGATTACAGGGTCAAAGGTAGGGTTCTGAAGAATGTGGAGGAACAGAGAGATCTTGGGGTTCATATCCATAGATCTCTGAAGGTTGCCATTCAAGTGGATAGAGCCGTGAAGAAGGTCTATAGTGTGTTGGCGTTCATTAACAGGGGGTTTGAGTTTAAGAGCCGTGGGGTTATGCTGCAACTGTACAGGACCTTGGTGAGACCACATTTGGAATATTGTGTGTAGTTCTGGTCACCTCACTATAAGAAGGATGTGGAGACACTGGAAAGAGTGCAGAGGAGATTTACCAGGATGCTGCCTGGTTTGGAGGGTAGGTCTTATGAGGAAAGGTTGAGGAAACTTGGGCTTTTCTCTTTGGAGCGGAGGAGGTTGAGAGGAGACTTGATAGAGGTTTATAAGATGATGAGGGGGATAGATAGAGTGAACGTTCAAAGACTATTTCCTCGGGTGAATGGAGTGGTAACTAGAGGGCATAACTATAGGGTTCATGGTGGGAGATATAGGAAGGATGTCCGAGGTAGGTTTTTTACTCAGAGAGTGGTTGGGGTGTGGAATGGACTGCCTGCAGGGATAGTGGAGTCAGAAACTTTAGGAACATTTAAGAAGCTATTGGATAGGCACATGGAGTACTTCGGGATGATAGGGAGGAAATAGCTTGATCTGGGTTTCAGACAAAGCTCGGCACAACAACGTGGGCCGAAGGGCCTGTTCTGTGCTGTACTGTTCTATGTTCTATGTAGAGGCCACAACGTCAGACTAAAGGGACAATTCTTTAGATCAGGGATGTGGAGGAATTTCTTCAGCCAGAGAGTGGCGAATCTGTGGAGCTCTTTGCCGCAGAAGGCTGTGCAGGCCAGGTCATTGAGTGTCTTTAAGACAGAGATAGATAGGTTCTTGATTAATAAGGGGATCAGGGGTTATGGGGAAAAGGGAGGAGAATGGGAATGAGAAAAATATCAGCCATGATTAAAAGGCAGAGCAGACTCGATGGGCCAAATGGCCTAATTCTGATCCTATGTCTTATGATCTTGTGGAAATGTGACTTAGGAGGAGGATAGAAAGGATCAGTTAGATGGAAAAAGTAACAAATGTTGAAGTGCTGAGGTGAGCAAATGAACAAAGACATTTGCTGAACGTAATTGGGGGGAAAAAAACAGAGGCTGGGCTGGGCAGATCTTAAAGAGGTGGCTTTCTGCTAAATAAGGAGGAATGTAGAATGAGGGGCAGAATAAAGCAGTGTTTTGTGGTGACTGACAAATTGAGGATTATCAGTACATATTTTTCTATTGGGGTTTAATCTCCAATAGAACCTTTTGTCATAAATTAAATGATTTGCTTGGTAATTTTCCTTAAACTGTGCAATGCCAGGCTTTGCCTTTCAGGTCATGCAGACATCCCAGGATGTATTAGCCTACTTCCAGCTTCAATATTCAGTAATTCAAACTCAGGTAGGGATTATATCCACATGTTTACCTGCTGGGAACATTATAAGTTGTATTTTTTTCAAGAGCTGCTTCTCTCTTCCACTATTTTTTTCTTATTATAGTATTTTGTGTGCTGCGCACTGTCTGGTGAAGAATGTGGGTGAGAAGCCTCATAACTAGTGAAACCAGAGTCTCGCTTTAATTTGGAATCTTTCCCTGAACTTGTGTTTAAGAAAGAATTCGATTCACTATTTTAACAATCTGAAAAAAATATTCCGTTGCATTGGATAAGGGTGCCTCCACAAAATTATGTTTGATCTTTATGATAACTTGACTGGACTCAGCTCTCTGATCGGATCTGAGCATGTCCCATCAGCTTGTTCAGCTCTAATTTGCCACTGAGATTTCCAGCCTTGCTACCTGATGTTGAAGTACCAATAAAAATGAGCTGTGAATTGGCATATTTGAATGGAAAGAATGCATAGTGTCAAGCAGCAACTGTCATCACACTAATTAGTGAGCTGAGCACATGCATGTGCAATATAGTATATCTAAAATATACTCAAAGGGATTGATAAAATAAACGTAGACCAAATGTTTCCCGTTGTGGGGTAGTCTAGAACAAGAGGTCCCAGGTATAGGTTGAGAGGCGGTAGGTTTAAAATGGAGATGAGGAGGAACGACTTCTTGCAGAGGGTGATGAATTTGTGAAACTCGCTGCCCCACAGCACAGTAGAGTCTGAATCCTTAAATGGTTTCAAGAAGGAGATAGATATATTTCTGACAAAAACAAATGTGTTAAAGGGATATGGGGAACAGGTAGGGAGGTGGATTTGAGACCAGGACGCGATCAGCCATGATTTGATTGGGCCTGCTCTGCCATTCAAAGGGCTGAATTGCCTACTTCTGCTCCTAATTCCTATGTTTCTATGTTCCCCACAGGAGGTATCAGTAATGGTATCAGTGTGGTGTAAATATGTGGGGTTACGGGGATAGGGCCTGGGTGGGATTGTGGTCGGTGCAGACTCAATGGGCCGAATGGCCTCCTTCTGCACAGTAGGGATTCTATGATGAACTGGGGAGAGACTTAATCCAAACAGATGGCTACGTTAATGAATTAGAAAGAGCTTGCTTTCAAGGAACTGGCATATGACTTGAAAGAAAATCAATATTAATGAACAACCTGCACTAACATAATCCCTGCATGGGTACAAACTAGGGGGAAAAGACTCAATTTGATGCTGGAATATTCGTCAATATGAATATAGTGGTTTGAGTTGTTTTCTGGTATTCATAAATTCTGAAGGTGTTGTCAAACCTTAAGAGAAAGGTTACAGATGATTGTTGGGGTTTAGAAATTAGTAGGCAGCTTCTTCAGTTACCTACTTTCTGGCAAGCTGTCTTTAGTAAAGAGCTTGTTTCCCTGGCCATATTCCACATGGACTGATGCTTGTAGAAACTACTGGTTGGAAAATCGTGGGCTTGCAGTTTCTGATTTTCCAGCCTTTTAAGTGAATTCAAGAAAGATTTTAATGGCATCCAGGGGTATGGAGAAACTAGGAATATTACATTGAGACCGAGGATCAGCCCCAGAGTCGCAAAGCGCAGAAAAGGTCCTTTGGCCCATTGAATCTGCACCAACAATAACTATCACTGAAGTTGCACTAATCCTATTTTCCAGCACTTGTCCCATATCCATGATCATGTTGAATGGCTGTTTTTGAAGTTGAATGGGGGTTTTGTTTCACTGAGCTTTTTTATCTTTACCAAATTGTTCCTCGCTGGCTGAGTTTTAAACTGTCTTCTAGTCCAGGAGAGTCTGCAAGAACAAATAATTTTCCAAAAGTCTTGACATTTCTTTAAAAAGAGTCATTTTTCTACCTAGAATTTGTAATTATTGAAACCGCCTATCCTTTTTTGGGCTTCAAGAAACCCAATTTGAAAACTGCATTTAAGGATAAAATTTTAATTTTAAAAAATATATTTTAAATCCTAAAATTGAGTGTTCAGTTTTATTTGTATGCACTATTACTGATTCTCCAAAGGTGATGTTCACAGTAAGTTTCATGATGCCCTGCTTTGGAAAATTTGCATTATACCATGCAATGCAGAATCTGTATTTTGCCTAAAAAACTATCTCTTTTAAGTCACGTGTTTGACTGCTGTTCCTTCAATAGTACATGCTGTCAATTTAATTGTCTCCAAGCTGCAGATCACTTTTTTTGAAAATAAATAATTGGTAAGATCACTCCAAGAATGAACCAAAATTCCTTGTGATTTATGCCGTAATTACTCGGCCCCGCCCCTCCAATTTTCCTGCTGCAAACATATTCCATAATCTCATGAAAAAGTAATTGGAATTCACCCCAGAAATACAATGATGAATTGGGAACCTCAGAAGCACCATGACCAATGGCTGACCCCATATGGATTAATGAACTCATGCCTAGACACACAATGCCTAGAATTTTCAAATCTTTTCAATATTCTGGACTTGATTACATGCAGAAAATTGTTTTTAAATTATGGACACACTCAGCTTTCAGTTCAGTTTTTAGCAGCATTCTGAGTTTGATTTGTTTTAATCATTTATTAGACCATAAGACACAGAAACAGAATTAGGCCACTCGGCCCATCAAGTCTGCTCCGCCATTCAATAATGGCTGATATTTTTCTCATCCCCATTCTCCTGCCTTTTCCCCATCACCCCGACCCCCTTATTAATCAAGAAGGTTGAATTCATAATTCAACAAGTGAGGGCAATGGGGGTGGAGGGAAGGGGAGTGAAATTAGATTTTGCTTTACCACTATCTTTGGTGCAAAATGGGGGTAAAAATATTCAATTTATGAAGACAATGTCCCATTTCCCCAAAGTAGGTAGCTTGAATTGCACTCAACATTATATTGGCTTTGGTAATATTCAGAAATCCATGATGATTATCTCACTGGCATTAGAGAAACATAGGAAATAGGAGCAGGAGGAGGCCATTTGGCCTGCTGTGCCATTCATTATAATCATGGCTGATCATCCAACTCAATAGTTTCATCCCACCTTCTCATCCTTTGATCCACTTTGCCCCAAGTGCTATATCGAACTGCTTCTCGAAAACATACAATGTTTTGGTCTCAACTGTAGCGAATTCTACAGGATAACCATTCTCTGCGTAACAGAATTTCTCCTCAGCTCTATCCTAAACTGTCTACCCTGTATCCTCAGACTTTGACCTCTGGGTCTGGGCAGCCCACTATTGGGAACATCTTTCTTGCATCTATCTTGTCTAGTCCTGTTAGAATTTTATAAGTTTCTATGAGATCTCACCTCATTCTTCTGAATTCCAGTGAATATAATCCTAACCGACTCTATCTCTCATATGTCAGTCATGCCATTCCAGGAATCAGCCTGGTAAACTTTCTCTGCAGTTCCTCTAGAGCAATAATATCCTTCCTCAGATAAGGAGACCAAAACTGCACACGATATTCCAGGACGCCACATGATATTCCAGTACTCTCACCAAGACCCTGTATAATTGCATCAATGATGTGGAGATGCCGGCGTTGGACTGGGGTAAACACAGTAAGAGTTTTAACAACACCAGGTTCACCTGGCGTTGTTAAAACTCTTACTGTAATTGCATCAAGACATCCCTGCTGCTGTACTCTAATCCTCTCATTATGAAGGCCAACATATTATTTGCCTTTTTTACTGCCTGCTGCACCTGCATGCTTACCTTCAGTGACTGGTATATGAGGACACCCAGATCTCATTGCACATTACCCTCTCCTAATTTATGGCCATTCAGATAGTAATTTGTCTTCTCGTTTTTGCTACCAAAGTGGATAACTTTGCATTTATCCCAATTATACTGCATCTGCCATTCATTTGCCCACTCTCCCAATTGTCCAAATCACACTGAAGGCTTGCTGCATCCTCCTCACAGCTCACCCTCCCACCCAGCTTCGTGTCATCTACAAATTTGGAGCTATTACATTTAGTTCCCTCATTTACGTAGAAAACATAGAAACCCTACAGTACAGAAAGAGGCCATTCGGCCCATCGAGTCTGCACCGACCACAATCCCACCCAGGCCCTACTCCCATATCCCTACATATTTACCCACTAATCCCTCTAACCTACGCATTTCAGGACACTAAGGGCAATTTTTTTTTAGCATGGCCAATCAACCTAACCCTCACATTTTTGGACTGTGGGAGGAAACCGGAGCACCCGGCGGAAACCCACGCAAACACGAGGA
This sequence comes from Mustelus asterias, assembly GCF_964213995.1. NCBI lineage: Eukaryota > Metazoa > Chordata > Chondrichthyes > Carcharhiniformes > Triakidae > Mustelus > Mustelus asterias. The sequence goes on from NC_135818.1 coordinate 30,579,850, forward strand.
GAATGTGCAAACTCCACACAGACAGTGACCCAGCCGGGAATCGAACCCAGATCCCTGGAGCTGTGAAGTAGCAGTGCAAACCACTGTGCTACCGTGCCGCCCTATCATAAATCATTAATCATAGAACCCCTAAAGTGCAGAAGGAGGCCATTTGGCCCATCGAGTCAGCACCGACCACAATCCCATCCAGGCCCTATCCCCATAACCCCATGCATTTACCCTAGTTGGTCCCCCGACATAAAGGGGAAATTTAGCATGGCCAATCCACCCAAACCGCGCATCTTTGGACTGTGGGCGGAAACCGGAGCACCCGGAGGAAACCCACACAGACATGGGGAGAACGTGCAGACTCCACACAGACAGTGATCCAAGCCGGGATTCGAACCCAGGTCCCTGGCGCTGTGAGGCAGCATTGCTAACCACTGTGCCATGTGCCGCCCCTAAATACTAAGTAGCTAGAGTTCTAACATTGACCCTATGGTACCCTCTAGTCACTGCCTGCCATTTAGAAAAAGACTCGTTTATTTCTATTCTTTGTTTCCTATCTGTCAACCAGTTTTCTATCCATCTCAATACACTACCCCCAATCCCATGCGTTTTTAATTTTACATGCTAATCTCTTATGTGGGACTTTGTCGAAAGCCTTCTGAAAGTCCAAATAAACCATATCCACTGGCTCCTCATCAACTCTCCTAGTTACATCCTTGAAGAATTCCAATAGATCTGTCAAGCATGATTTCCCTTTCGTAAATCCACGCTGACTCTATCCGATCCTGATACTGTTTCCCAAATGTTTTGCTGTAAAATCTTTGACAATGGATTCTAGAATTTTCCCCACTACCGAAGTCAGGCTTACTGGTCTATAATTCCTTGGTTTCTCTCTATCTCCCTTTTTAAATAATGGGGTTACATTAACTACCCTCCAATTTGTAGGAACTGTTTCAGAGTTCATAGAATCTTCGAAAATGTCTACCAATGCATCCACTATTTCTTGGGCCATTTCCTTAAGTACTCTGCAATGTAGATTATCAGGCCCCAGGGATTTATCAGCCTTCAATCCTATCAATTTCCCCAACACCATTTCTCTTGAAATATATTCCTTCAGTTCCTCCATCTCAGTAAACCCTATGTTCCCCAACATTTCTGCTGTCATTCGAGTTCTCCTTTGTGATGACAGAACCAAAGTGTGTATTTACAGCAATTTCTTTGTTCCCATTACAAATTCCCCTGTTTTTGACTGTAGAATCTTTTTCTCTTCACCTTTTTCTCTTCACATGCCGATAGGTGCTTTTGCAGTCAGATTTTATGTTCCCTACAAGTTTACTCTCACACTCAATCTTTTCCCCTTCTTAATTAGTGCCGTGGTCCATCTTTGCTGAATTCTACACTGCTTCCAATCCTCAAGTCTCTTATTTTCCTTGGCCCATTTGTATACCTCTCACTTGCATGTAATATTACCTTTAATTTCCCTTGTAAGCCATGGTTTAGCCACCTTTCCCATTTTACTTTTGTGCCAGACAGAAATGAACAATTGTTGCAGTTCACCCATGCACTTCTTGAATGCTTGCATTACCTATCCACAATCATTCCTTTAAGTAATGTTTCCCATTTATCATCGCCAACTCACAGCTCATATCTTTGTAGTTTGCTTTATTACAATTACAGTCACTATAGGAAGGATGTGGAAAAGATTGAAAGGGTGCAGAGGAGATTTACAAGGATGTTGCCTGGATTGAGTGGCATGCCTTATGAGGATAGGCTGAGGGAGCTCGGTCTTTTCTCCTTGGAGAGACGAAGGATGAGAGGAGACCTAATAGAAGTGCATAAGATGTTGAGAGGCATAGATTGGGTGGACTCTCGGAGGCTTTTTCCCAGGGTGGAAATGTCTGCTACAAGAGGATACAGGTTTAAGGTGCTGGGGGGTAGGTACAGGGGAGATGTTCGGGGTAAGTTTTTCACACAGAGGGTGGTGGGCGAGTGGAATCAGCTGCCGTCAGTGGTGGTGGAGGCGAACTCAATAGGGTCTTTTAAGAGACTCCTGGATGAGTACATGGAGCGTAAAAGGATGGAGGGTTATAGGTAGGTCTAGAAGGTAGGGATGTGTTCGGCACAACTTGTGGGCCGAAGGGCCTGTTTGTGCTGTAGTTTTTCTATGTTTCTAATTCAGGTCCCTAGTCTCAGAATCAACTATGTCACTCTCTATCTTGATGAAAATTTCTATTATGTTATGGTTGCTCATCCCCAAGGAGTCTCTCACAATGAGATTCCCATTTATTCCTTTCTCATTCCACAATACCCATTCTAGAATGACCTGCTCTCCAGTTGGTTCCTCAATGTATTGGTCCAGTAAACTTTCCCATATAGACATCAGGAATTCCTCCCCTGAGGTATTGTGACTATTTTTCACAGAGGCCCTGTTTGAATCTGGCCCTTGGGTTTCTCTGCCTATCACTTTTCTTATTCCCCTTTCTATCTTTGGTTTTTGTACTTAACGCCCCCTCCTCAGACTCTTGAATATGTTCCCATCCCCCTGCCATTTGATTTAAACCCTCTGCATCCATGCTAGCAAATAATCCCCCATGACATCAGTCCCTGTCTTGCAAAGGTGTAATCCATCCAGTTTGAACTGGTCCTACCTCCCCAGAGGTGGGACCAGTGCCTCTTCGCCCTAACACCATCTCTTCAGTAACGTATTCATCTGAAATATCCTGATATCTCTACTCTGACTAGCATGTGGCACTGGCAGTAATCCTGAGATTACTACCTTTGAGGTCTGACTGCTTTTAGGAGCCCTTTTTTTTTACCCATGTCATTGGTACCAATGTGTATCATGGCCATTGGCTGTTCACCCTCCCACTCCATCATGTCCCCTAATCGATCCAAGACATCCTTGATCCTAACACCAGGGAGGCAACATAGCATTCTGGAGTCTCGTTTGTGGCTATTCCCCTTACTATTGAATCCCCTATAACTATTGCATTCCCATACTTTTTAATCCTCCTCTCTGCTGCAGAACCAACCATGGTGTAACCAATTTGGCTCTTGCTGCTTTCCCCTGAGGGGTCATTCCCCTCAACAGTATACAAGCGGTATATCTGTTTTTCAGGGAAATGGCCAAGGGAATTCCTGCACTACCTGTCTCGCCCTCTTGCTATGCCTGGTGGTTACCCATTCCCTTCATGCCAGGGGAATCTTAGCCTGTGGTGTGACCACCTCTCTATATGTGCTATCCACGATATTCTCCACCTCGCGGATGCGTCACAGTATCCCCATCTGGCGCTCCTGCTCTGAAACCTGGGCTTTAAGGAGCTGTAGCTGGAGACACTTGCTGCACACATGCTGGCCCCATGCACTGAAAATGTTCGCAGCTTCCCACGTGGAGCACACCAAGGCTCTCCTGCCATGACTTAACTCTTTGCAGATGCTTGATATTAGATTGTATCCAATTCTCTTGGGCCCTTCTTTATTGGTCCTTGTGACTACCGAATATATCCTTACAAACTATAAAGCACAAAATGACCTCTGAAACTATAAGTGATAAAAATATCAAATATTTACCCAACTTTATCCACTATTTACCAATCAGTTTTCTCCCTTATGTCCTCTACTGCTGCAAGCAGAGCAAGACACTGAAGATTTAAAAGTTAGAAAGTGAGGAGAAAAAGCAAAAAAGCACCTCTTTCCACTGCACAGAATTCCAACTCAGCTCCAACTTTCTGATACCCACACTCACTTTGGCTGTGTCTCTCTCCGATGGGTCTTCTGTCCCACTGTTTGTGCGTAAAGCTCACTGGGACATTGGGGCATTTGCATATGCCAACTTTCTTTTCAAGAGCCCCATTCTAAAATTGGTCAAACTATGTTTTTGTTTTAGTACCTTCATGACATAATATGTAGTCCTTAAAGAGACTGCTAGAGGCTGCAACATCAGTTTTCTTTTTACCTGCCTCAATGTGGAGTCAGAGGGAGAAGAAGTGGTGTTCTGTCTACACAGCATCACTCAATATTTTTGCTGGCTCATTTCCCACCCCAGCACAAATAATTAGTATACAACAACAGATGATTCAAGATGCTTTAATGTGAAAGCTCTTTGCTTTTGCTTTCGGTAAAAGCTACCTCTTGGCTAAGAATATTGTAACTATCTCCTCGTAAGGATTTATTACTTGAGGCTGCACTTTTCCATGTGTTTAGCTGCTTTATATTTTAATTGGCAACAGCTATGTAAGTGTTTTTAATATCTATATGAACTCCTGTTTTATTCCACCTACAGAGGATCACTTGAGTATGCAGTGTAACTTTAGGAGTTCAACAGTTTGGTCTTGTGCCTGGTGCTTCAACCCTCAAGCTGACAAGTGCTTCAGTACAGGTAGAGTCAGCAAATCATTAGGGAGTGAAGCAGCTCCTCTTAGTTTTTGGAAACAAATCTATTTTTCTTTGTGTATTTTAACCATTTTACTTATATTCAAATCCGTGAAGATTTTTCCATCCTAAGAACAATCTGTTCCATAATTGAAATCAATGTGACTAAACTTTCCAGGCTAACATTTATATTCAGTTGATTTACTGAGAAGCAAAGCTGCTCAGTAAATCACTGCTCTGTGCTTAGTTACAATTTACTGTAATTGACCACCAATTATATAGTTTACGTCTCTCTCTCTCTCTGCTACCTCTATATGGAAGTCCAAAGAGAACTTAATTGAGCCTCTCAGCTGTGATGGACCTCACATAGCACAGATAGTAAATGTTGAATCAAATGTGCAGACAATGACTAAATACTGGAATGTTGCTGCAACAATGGAACTGTACCCAACTATTAGTCAGCATCTTTAAGAGGAGGGATGAGGTATCATAGAATCATTGAAACCCTACAGTACAGAAAGAGGCCATTCGGCCCATTGCATCTGCATCGACCACAATCTCACCCAGGCCCTACCCCTACATATTTACCCACGAATCCCCCTAACCTACGCATCTCAGGACACTAAGGCAATTTTTAGCATGGCCAATCAACCTAACCCGCACATCTTTGGACTGTGGGAGGAAACCGGAGCACCCGGAGGAAACCCACGCAGACATGAGGAGAATGTGCAAACTCCACACAGACAGTGACCCAAGCCGGGAATCGAACCCAGGTCCCTGAAGCTGTGAAGCAGCAGTGCTAACCACTGTGCTACCATGCCGCCCACAATCCACCCCCATCCACCCACGATTTAGAGAATGATTTTTTTCTTTATTCTTTTATGGGATGTGGGTATCACTGGCAAAGCTAGAATTTGCTCCCCATTCCTAAGTGTTAAATAGTGAGAGAAATTTGTTTTAATCCAGCTAATAATACAGCGAATGTTGGCTGTTTTTTAGCTGTAATTTGATGCTGTTACTAAATTCATTTGCTTGTTGTTATGGAACTTTTCATGGCCATCTCAGACAGTTTGGCTGAATTGGTTTTGTCTAGTTGCTAGCACACTCACTCCTGGGTCAGGAGACTAGAATTCCAGAATTTCAACACGCAATCAGTGGGATTGCTGTGTTGTCAGAGGTGCAGTCTTTCAGTTGAAATGTTAACACAAGGCCCCACCTGCTAGTTCAGGTGGATGGTGTTGCTGTGTGAAGAAAAACAGTGAGTATTTCCCCTGGACCCTGGTGAAACATTTCCACCACTCCCCATCCACCCACAAATAATGCAAATAGAAAAACAATTTCACCAGTTTATTACCTTTTGTGTTGTTTGTGGGACATTGACGCCCTGGTTTGCCTAATAAGGAAAGGTTGAGCAGGTAGGGCCTATACTTGCTGGAGTTTAGAAGAATGAGAGGTGATCTCACTGAAACATATAAGATTCTGAGGGAACATTCTGAGAGAACATTTCTCCTTGTGGGGAGTCTAGAACGAGGGAGCACAATTTCAAAAAAGTGGGTCTCCCATGTAAGATGAAGTTGAGGAGCAGTTTCTTTGAGGGGTTAGTGGTGTTTGGAAATCTCTTTCTCAGTGGAGGCTGGGTTATTGAATCCATTCAGGACTGAGTTAGAGAGATTTTTGATAGACAATGGAGTCAAGGGTTATGGGCTGCAGGCAGGAAAGTGGAGTTAAGGCATATTCAGATTAACCATGATCTTATTGAATAGTCAGAGTCCAGTCATACTGGCCAACATGTGCTTTGGGCCTCAAAGAAGTTCTGATATTGAGTCCATGGAAATTGCCCGGGAAGTTGGAACTTCTGATGGGAAATTCCCCTAGGACCCTCTGAGTTAGAGTCAGAGACTTCAGACAGTCGGACTTGCTTACTGAATAGTTACTCAGGAAATGTTAGATGGTAAAATCTAGTCTAACTCCCGGGTAACTATATAACTGACCACTCCCACCCCAAATCTTCTGGCCAGAAATGGGAAGCTCCATTGCAGTGCAGAAAATTAAGAATGGAGCAAGGAATCATAGAATCATAGAAACCCTACAGTGCAGAGCCTGCACTGACAACAATCCCACCCAGGCTCCATCCCTGTAACCCCACACATTTACCTTGTTAATCCCTCTGACACTATGGGACGATTTATCATGGCCAATCCACCTTATCTGCACATCTTTGGACTGTGGGTGGAAATCGGAGCACACGAAGGAAACCCACACAGACATGGGTAGAATGTGCAAACTTCACACAGACAGAGATCTGAGGCCGGAATTGAGTCTGGCACTGTGAGGCAGCAGTGCTAACCACTGTGCTACCGTGCCTCCCCGATGGTGATTGCCTCTTCACAGAAGATTCGGGCTATTATAATTCAGATTTCATGTTCAAATAGAAGATATGTATCTGACTTCAAAAGAAATCATACAATCATAGAATTTCTACAGTACAGAAGGGGGCCTTTCAGCCCACTGAGTTTGCACCGACAACGATCCCACCCAGGCTCTACTTACTCTGCTAATGCCCCGGACAGTAAGGAGAATTTTTTTAGCATGGCTAATCCACCTAATCTGCACATCTTTGGAGTGTGGGAGGAAACCCATGCAAACACAGGGAGAATCAGACAGTTATCGAAGGCTGGAATTGAACCTCGTCCCTGGTGCTGCGAGGCAGCAGTGCTAACCACTGTGCCATCACGTGATGCATTTTGAGACATCCTGAGGATGTTTGATTTTTCGCTCACTCCCTTGGAATACATTTCAAAAGAATTGAAAGATGGACATTTGCTATAGTCAAGCATACTTATTCACTAGTCATAAAGCTATGTTGGTGGAGGACTGAAAGTAAGTTATCCATCTGCTCAGCCAAATACAGTCAGCTTTAAACCTGATTTGGTTTGATGAGATTTTTTTTGAAAAATTAGGAATCAAACTTGTGCAAAAGCCCACAGGGATTGCACTGTTAAGAACAGGCAATTAACTTACTCCGCTAACTTCTTTAATTGTGTAAAGATAGAATGATACAACAGAAAGAGGCCTGTTTTATTTGTGTTACAATTTCAATAACTTAGCAACAATATGAAATACACTATCAGTTCCATCTCATCCCCAAAACTTGTAATGGTAACAATATTGTCTGTACACTCTAAAAATTCTGCTTTGGAAGAAAGGCTGCTAGGTTTTCATGAGGTAAATCACAATCATATCTGTTGCATTATGTTTCCTAGGTTTATTGGACTGTGTCTTTGTGACCGATGCTGTAACCGGTCAAAAACAGACATTTAGAACAAACAGCAGTGTTCTCGCTCAGCAGTTTGCTCGCAGGGTAAGCAAAGATTTAAAGTACTGAAAAGGAAATACAGAAAAGGGTCAGCTAACATATATGAAGTGAAAATTAATGTTTGAAATAATTATGTTCTGTGGTCATAGAGTCATAGAGGTTTACAGCATGGAAACAGCCCTTCGGCCCAACTTGTCCATGCTGCCCTTTTTTTTAAAACCCCTAAACTAATCCCAATTGCCCGCATTTGGTCCATATCCCTCTATACCCATCGTACCCATTTAACTATCTAAATGCTTTTTAAAAGATAAAATTGTACCTGCCTCTACTACTACCTCTGGCAGCTTGTTCCAGACACTCACCACCCTCTGTGTGAAAAAATTGCCCCTCTGGACACTTTTGTATCTCTCCCCTCTCATCTTAAACCTATGCCCTCTAGTTTTAGACTCCCCTACCTTTGGGAAAAGATATTGACTATCTACCTTGTCTATGCCCCTCATTATTTTATAGACCTCAAAAAGGTCACCCCTCAGCCTCCTACGCTCCAGAGAAAAAAGTCCCAGTCTAATCAGCCTCTCCTTATAACTCAATCCATCAAGTCCCGGTAGCATCCTAGTCAATCTTTTCTGTGGTAAAGAATGCGCAATTGAAACTTTAGCAAAACCTTTCACAGGTTTTCTGTCTATCATCTGTCATCTATATATTTCGATGATTTTCCATTTTTATTTCAGGTTTTTAGCATTTGTGTGTCTAAGCAGTGAATTCTGCTTTCTTACCCGTTCACGATTCACAGCTAACAAGTGACAAAGAACCTTTTGTTATTTTCATACACGCTGATAGGTATAACACTATGGGTTTTGTTCTTGCCTGCTGGGACATGTACAACACTGGTTAGCGCAACACTTATTGACCATGTTTGTTTTCCTTAAAATGTTATTGTGAGCCACTTTCTTCAAATACCACAGTCCATGTGGTGCAGGTACACCCATTGTGCAGCTACGGAAAAGTTCAAGGTTTTTGACCCAGCGACAGTGAAGGAATGGCAATATAGTTCCAGGTCAGGAGAATTTGTGACTTTCACGGGTGCTGGCAAGTGGTGATGTTCCAATACACTGACACCTTTTGTCCTGGGTGATAGAGGTCATGGGTTTGGAGTGGTCTGCAATTTGCAGATGGCACCCACTGGAGCCACTGTGCACCAGTGGTGGAGAGAATGTATGTTTAAGGAGTGCCAATCAAGTGGGCTGCCTTGTCCTGGATGATGTTGAGCTCCTTGAGTGTTGTTGGAGCTGTAATCATCCAGACAAGTGGAGAGCATTCCGTCACACTCCTGATGTGTGCCTAAGAAATGATGAACAGGCTTTAGGGAGTTGAGAAGTGAGTTACTTCTGCAGAATTCCCAGACTCTGACCTGCTCCAGTAGCCACAGTATTGATATGGCTGGTCACTTGTGAGCACCACATTCCAGCATTGATTGTAGGCATTTGGATTAGGTGTTAATTGAGATACAATTCTTGGTTTATCCAATTAATTATTTGAAGGAGTGTGTCCCTCAGCCAGCATCTCTAAAAATGTACCGTAGATCAATCATCTTGTTTGTCGGATCTTACTTTACACAAATTAGTTGCATGGTTGTCTACAAATGGTAAATTCCTTCAACCCCCAAGTTCTGAGAGTGTTATTCTACATAATAATGTGTAGACCTTTTGCTGATCATCATATCTTGTGTTTTGATCTGGTGTGACAGCATTGGAAAACAGAACTACAATCAACTACTATAATTCAGCTACAATGAGCTTTGGATCACAGATACAAACATGAAATGTTATCAGGATTTATTTGACTTGTTGATAGAGATCAAAGTAACACTTACTAACTAGAAGTATTAAAATGTGGTGTCTCTGCAGGTCCCCATGTTGTATAATGGCTGCCGATCAGGGGAGATTTTCGGCATAGATATCAGACAACGAACAACAAAAGGGACAAGTTGGAGAGGTGCTACAATCTTCCATAACTCTGCTGTGACCTCCATCCGGCTCTTGCAGGATGAAAATTATCTAATGGCTGCAGACATGATTGGAAAGGTATGCTACCAATGTTCTTCAATTCAGAAGCAGGTTCAGAGATTTACAATAGCTTCTGAATGACGTGCTTTGTTGTATTAACCATAGAAACATGTATGATAGTGTGCATTACTATTGAAATTTTCCCTTCTGTCACAATTAAATTTGTTAGTTTTGTTATGATCCCTTCAACTTCCCTTGGGAAGTGGATGGTACTTCAACATAATTGTGCCTGAGGCCTCCAAATGACATCCATCTTTTAACCATAAATCTGCACATATTTTTCCCCTCATTTTCTCTCCTCCTTTCCTGAAGGATGTAGTTCAGTTTCCAGGCTGCTGGAAATCTCAAGTACTTGGGCAAAATGACTAACACCATGTGTTAGCTTAACAGGATTGCATCAGAGGGATGTTAATTTTAATTAATTCATTGACGGGGTATGAGTGTCACTGGCCAGGCCAGCATTTATTGCCCATCCCAAATTGCCCTCGAGGAGGTGCTGGTGGACTGCCTTTTTGAACTGCTGCAGTCCACGTGGTGTCACTGTTGATTTCCCCATCCATGTTTTCCACAGCAGTTGCAGGACACTATGTTGATTTTATTTTATTTATTATTGTCACATGTATTAACATACAGTGAAAAGTATTGTTTCTTACATGTTATACAGACAAAACATACCGTTCATAGAGAAGGAAACGAGGGAGTGCAGAATGTAGTGTCGGCATGGGATCGAGAGCTTCAAGTTTTTAGGTGTCCAGATCACCAACAACCTGTCCTGGTCCCCCCATGCTGGCGCTGTAGTTAAGAAAGCCCAACAATGCCTCTACTTTCTCAGAAGACTAAGGAAGTTTGGCATGTTAGCTACGACTCTCACCACCGTTTACAGTTTGACTGGCCAGAGTACAGGCAAGGCATTCTTGCAAAATGGCTGGATAGAGAGAAAAGGGATAACAAGTCGTCTTCCTGCTGTCACCAACTCCTGTTCTCTCTGCACATTGATCCTGGAAATCAGTTTGTTAAAACAAAGGGTTAGCTTGCTTAGCACATGACCTCCAATCACAACTAGGCAAATATAGTCACAGCAAACTGTGGAACCCTTATTCCAGGTCCATGGTTTGAAGTGATTAGATTACGTAGAGACCCTTTCTCAGCCAGGATCCATTGCCCAAAGATATTAAGTTTAGCGGCTTGATCCACAGCTGCTGAATACACAGGTTATATTTGGGTATTTTGTAAATGGATCAGGAGGTGGATCAATCATACTAGTTTAATAGACAAAAAATTAGAAGAACCAAAAAGTTTTGTCCATTAATATATATTGCGAATATTTGAGGTCCCAGCACTGATCCCTGCAATACCTCACTAGTCACTGTCTGCCATTCGGAAAAGGACCCATTTATTCCTACTCTTTGTTTCCTGTCTGTCAACCAGTTTTCTATCCATCTCAATTCACTACCCCCAATCCCATGTATTATAATTTAACACACTAATCTTTTATGTGGAACTTTGTTGAAAACCTTCTGAAAGTTCAAATAAAGCATGTCCACTGGCTCCCCCTCATCAAGTCAATTGGTTACATCCTCGAAGCATTCCAGTAGATGTGTTAAGCATGATTTCCCTTTCGTAAATTCGTGTTGACTCTGTTCAGTTCTACCACTGTTTGCCAAGTGCTTTGCGATAAAATCTTTTATAATGGGCTCTAGAATTTTCATCACTACTGATGTCAGGCTGACTGGTGTATAATCCTCTTGTTTCTCTCTACCTTCCTTTTTAAATAGTGGGGTTACATTAGCTACCTTCCAACTTTTGACGAAGAGAAGGTGTTACAGGCTAATAGGCTGGAGGAAATAGATGTTCGGAGGGAGGATGTACAGGCAGTTTTGAATAAACTGAAGGTTGATAAGTCCCCTGGGCCTGATGAAATATACCCTAGGATTCTTTGGGAGGCAAAGGATGAGATTGCAGAGCCTTTGGCTTTGATCTTTGGGTCCTCACTGTCCACGGGGATGGTGCCAGAGGACTGGAGAGTGGCGAATGTTGTTCCTCTGTTTAAGAAAAGGAATAGAAATGACCCTGGTAATTATAGACCGGTTAGTCTTACTTCGGTGGTTGGTAAATTGATGGAAAAGGTCTTTTGAGGAGGTAACTAAGTGTGTTGATGAAGGTAGGGCAGTTGATGTCATATACATGGATTTTAGTAAGGCGTTTGATTAGGTCCCCCATGGTCGGCTTATGATGAAAGTAAGGAGGTGTGGGATAGAGGGAAAGTTGGGCGATTGGATAGGTAACTGGCTATCTGATCGAAGACAGAGGGTGGTGGTGGATGGAAAATTTTCGGATTGGAGGCAGGTTGCTAGTGGAGTGCCACAGGGATCAGTGCTTGGTCCTCTGCTCTTTGTGATTTTTATTAATGACTTAGAGGAGGGGGCTGAAGGGTGGATCAGTAAATTTGCTGATGGCACCAAGATTGGTGGAGCAGTGGATGAGGTGGAGGGCTGTTGTAGGCTGCAAAGAGACATAGATAGGATGCAAAGCTGGGCTGAAAAATGGCAAATGGAGTTTAACCCTGATAAATGTGAGGTGATTCATTTTGGTAGGACTAATTTAAATGTGGATTACAGGGTCAAAGGTAGGGTTCTGAAGACTGTGGAGGAACAGAGAGATCTTGGGGTCCATATCCACCGATCTCTAAAGGTTGCCACTCAAGTGGATAGAGCTGTGAAGAAGGCCTATAGTGTGTTAGCTTTTATTAACAGGGGGTTTGGGTTTAAGAGCCGTGGGGTTATGCTGCAACTGTACAGGACCTTGGTGAAACCACATTTGCAATATTGCGTGCAGTTCTGGTCACCTCACTATAAGAAGGATGTGGAAGCGCTGGAAAGAGTGCAGAGGAGATTTACCAGGATGCTGCCTGGTTTGGAGGGTAGGTCTTATGAGGAAAGGTTGAGGGAGCTAGGGCTGTTCTCTCTGAGGCTGAGGGGAGACTTAATAGAAGTTTATAAAATGATGAAGGGGATAGATAGAGTGAACGTTCAAAGACTATTTCCTCGGGTGGATGGAGCTATTACAAGGGGGCATAACTATAGGGTTCATGGTGGGAGATATAGGAAGGATATCAGAGGTAGGTTCTTTACGCAGAGAGTGGTTGGGGTGTGGAATGGACTGCCTGCAGTGATAGTGGAGTCAGACACTTTAGGAACATTTAAGCGGTTATTGGATAGGCACATGGAGCACACCACAATGATAGGGAGTGGGATAGCTTGATCTTGGTTTCAGATAAAGCTCGGCACAACATCGTGGGCCGAAGGGGCTGTTCTGTGCTGTACTGTTCTATGTTCTATTTTAATTGTAGGAACTATTCTAGAATCTATAGAATCTTGGAAGATGACCACCAATGCTTCCACTATTTCTAGGGCCATTTCCTTAAACACCCTGGGACGTAGATTACCAGGCTCTAGGGATTTATCAGCCTTCAATCCTATCAATTTCCCCAACACCATTTCTCTTGAAATATATTGACTTTCGTCAGTTCCTCCATCTCAGTAAACCCTGTGTTCCCCAATATTTCTGATGTTATTCATGTCCTCCTTTGTGATGACAGAACCAAAGTATGTATTTAGTTGGTCAGCAATTTCTTTGTTCACTTTATAAATTCCCCTGTTTATAATTGTAGGAGAAATACATTTGTCTTGAATCTTTTTCTCTTCACATGCCAATGGGCACTTTTACGGTCAGATTTTATTTTCCCTGCGAGCTTATTCTCGTGCTCTATTTCCCCTTAGTCATTCCCGTAAATCTTCTTTGCTGAATCATAAACTGCTCCCAATCCTTAAGTCTGGTGTTTCTTTCTTGCCAATTTGTATGTCTCATCCTTGGATCTAATGCTGTCTCTAATTTTTATTGTAAGCCATGATTTGGCCACCTTTCCCATTTTATTTTTGAGCCAGACAGGAATAAACAATTGTTGCGGTTCACCCATGCGCTCTTTGAATGTTTGCCATTGTCTATCCACCGTCATTCCTGTAAGTAATGTTTCACAATCCATCATAGCCAACTCATGCCTCATACCATTGTAGTTTCTTTATTAAGGTTCAGAACCTAGTCTCAGAATCAATTATGTCACACTCCACCTTGATAAAAATTCTATCATAGAATCTCCAAGGGATCCTGTACAACTAGATTGTCAATTATTCCTTTCTCATTAGACAGTACCCAGCCTAGGATGGCCTGTTCTCTGGTTGGTTCCTCAACATATTGGTCCAGAACACCATTCCGTATACTCTCCAGGAATTCCTCCTCTATAGTTTTGTTGCTAATTTGATTTACACAGTCTATATGCAGATTACAGTGATATAATAAGTAAATATACGTATAAGTCATAGTAACATATTCTAAGTTTGTTTTTATCTGGTTATGGAATTGCATTTTGAGTAGAGTGTGTTCTTATAAGCCTTTTCTCCTATATAATTGTTTAACTGGCATCTGTTAAGGTAAGTATGTGCAGGCATTGGAAGGATTTCCAGTCTGCAAGAGAGGAGTGTTTTGCAAGCAACACCTGTTTTACTAGTTGCGCCTGTCTTCAGAGTTAGTTCTGTTATTACTGTTCAGCTGAATTGCTGTTATTGTTAAACTTCATTATTTTATATGAAGAAGATCCTACCTTTATTGTAATCTCAAGTTACCACATGTATGTTTGTACTTATTGCGCAATAATCAATTTTTGTGGTTTAGTTTTTCAATACTATAAGAATGTTCCTCGGGTTCCTTCAATACTCTTGGAAGATCAAAAGTGGATCATAGCTGGAAAAGAAGATCATAGCTGGAAAAGTTTGAAGAACCCTTCATTATTTATTTTCAAATAGTCATCTAATGTGTAAGGGTAGGGAAAAAGCAGGAGAATACGACTAAATCATAATGCTCAGATGTGATGGGCCACATGTACTCCTCCAGCACTGTAAGAATTCTGTGACTCTGTTTAATGACTATCATTATGGAAATGATGAAAATCATCAGGGGCGGCACGGTAGCACAGTGGTTAGCACTGCTGCTTCACAGCTCCAGGGACCTGGGTTCGATTCCCGGCTTGGGTCACTGTCTGTGTGGAGTTTGCACATTCACCTCGTGTCTGCGTGGGTTTCCTCCGGGCGCTCCGGTTTCCTCCCACAGTCCAAAGATGTGCGGGTTAGGTTGATTGGCCATGCTAAAAATTGTCCCCTAGTGTCCTGAGATGCGTAGGTTAGAGGGATTAGTAGGTAAAATATGTAAGGATATGGGGGTAGGGCCTGGGTGGGATTGTGGTCGATGCAGACTCGATGGGCCGAATGGCCTCTTTCTGTACTGTAGGGTTTCTATGATTTCTTTCTATGTCTCACAAATTTGATTGAGTTTTTTGAAGGGGTAACCAAGAAGGTAGATGAGGGCAGTGCAGTTGATGTTGTCTACATGGACTTTAGCAAGGCTTTTGACAAGGTACCGCATGGTAGGTTGTTGCATAAGGTTAAAGCTCACGGGATCCAGGGTGAGGTATCTAAATGAATACAAAATTGGCTTCTTGACAGAAGCCAGAGGGTGGTTGTAGAGGATTGTTTTTCAAACTGGAGGCCTGTGACCAGCGGTGTGCCTCAGGGATCAGTGCTGGGTCCACTGTTATTTGCCATTTATATTAATGATTTGGATGAGAATTTATGAGGCATGGTTAATAAGTTTGCAGACGACACCAAGATTTGTGACGTAGTGGATAGTGAAGAAAATTATCTCCGATTGCCACGGGATCTTGATCAATTGGGCCAGTGGGCTGACGAATGGCAGATGGAATTTAATTTGGATAAATGGGAGGGGATGCATTTTGGTAGATTGAACCAGGGCAGAACTTACTCAGTTAATGGTAGGGCACTGGGGAGTCATAGAGGTTTGCAGCATGGAAACAGGCCCTTCGGCCCAACTTGTCCATGCCGCCCTTTTTTTTAAAACCCCTAAGCTAGTCCCAATTGCCCGCATTTGGCCCATATCCCTCCATACCCATCGTACCCATGTAACTATCTAAATGCTTTTTAAAAGACAAAATTGTACCTGCCTCTACTACTATGTCTGGCAGCTTGTTCCAGACACTCACCACCCTCTGTGTGAACAACTTGTCCCTCTGGACACTTTTGTATCTCTCCCCTCTCACCTTAAATCTATGCCCTCTAGTTTTAGACTCCCCTACCTTTGGGAAAAGATATTGACTATCTACCTTGTCTATGCCCCTCATTATTTTATAGACCTCTATAAGGTCACCCCTCAGCCTCCTATGCTCCAGAGGAAAAAGTCCCAGTCTATCCAGCCTCTCCTTATAACTCAATCCATCAAGTCCCAGTAGCATCCTAGCAAATCTTTTCTGCACTAGAAAGGGGAGAGTTACAGAACAAAGAGATCTAGGGGTACATGTTCATAGCTCCTTGAAAGTAGAGTCACAGGTGGACAGAGTGGTGAAGAAGACATTCAGCATGCTTGGTTTCATTAGTCAGAACATTGAATACATAAGTTGGGACATCTTGCTGAAGTTGTACAAGACATTGATAAGGCCACACTTGGAGTACTGTGTACAGTTCTGGTCACATTATAGAAAGGATATTATTAAACTAGAAAGAGTGCAGAAAAGATTTACTAGGATCCAGAGGAGCAATGTTTTCACACAGAGGGTAGTGAGTGTCTGGAACAAGTTGCCAGAGGTAGTAGTAGAGGCAGGTACAATTTTGTCTTTTAAAAAGCATTTAGACAATTGGTAAGATGGGTATAGAGGGATATGGGCCAAATGCGGGCAATTGGGATTAGCTTAGGGGTTTCAAAACAAAAGGCGGCATGGACAAGTTGGGCCGAAGGGCCTGTTTCCATGCTGTAAACTTCTATGACTCTATTATCATTTTCCATTGAAATAGTTGAGACTCCTATTGCTGATTAGATTTCAAACTGTGCCTTGAGTGATGATTGAACCCATTGGGTACTTGCAACCATATGTTGCTTGACAGGGCTTTCTTTCCATATATGAAATGTCATGTTCATTATTAATCCTGGCAAATGAAGTCAGTTTTAATTATTTTTTAAATGTCAGATGGTTGACAGGACAAACAAATGGATTATCTAACCATCTAAGATCAGAGCTTTAGCAATGGGGACATAGAATAAAATAGCAGGGAAGTCACAATAAATGTGCAGAGTATACTAATCCAGCTACAGCTGAAGCACTGCCTAGTTCTGAGCATCACGCTTCAGCAAACATGCAGAGGCGTTAGGAATGGCACAGGAAAGATTCACAAGAATAGTTCCAGGGATGAGTGTTGTGTTATGTGCCTGCATGCCACTCTAATGTAAAGGTGCTCAGCAGAGCAAGGGTTAATCTGGGACTGAAAAATAGCACGGCCCACGAGAGTCACGTGGTAAGAAACTCAGAGAAAACACTCTGGAAGCTGCCTACCTGCATGGAAGCAGCACCATACATGACAGTAATCTGTAAATAGTTAAAGGCTTGCAATAAACAGATTACTCTTCCCTGCAGGGGCAAGAAAGTGGGAGAGATGGCTGTGGCTGGTAGTGTACCAGTGATGGTGTATCCCTTTACAGGCCCAGCTTGGTCCTTCTCCAGTGTCTCCTCTTGGACTTGTACTGATCTTGTAGCCGGTTTTCATGCGGATCCACTGTGGAATCGGCCGGTCCTGCTTCATATTCTTAGCGAGGAATCGCTTCATCCTGAAGGTTTTGTGGGATGGCATGGCCGCACGTCCACTCCGGCAGGAGGGATTCGTTCCTCCGGTGGGGAGGAGGGATCGCCCGCAGAGTGGCGGCGGACCACCCTGCCCTCTCCCTTCCCACCGATCGGCCACAGACTGGCAGCGGACCCCCCCCCCCCCCCCCCCACCACCAACCAGAGGATGATCTGGGTCCCACCCCGCCCCCCTCCGCCCCCACCCTCGTCCCCCCACCCCCCACCAGAGGATGACCTGGGTCAGAGAGCCGTTGGCGGCTCTGACCCCGCTCTTCGGAAGCTGCAGTGACGACTTCAGACTTTTATTTACCAGGTTGTTAAAAGCGCGGATCCGGATCAGGCCAGAAGACGGTAAAGTGGGATTTGGTGGTAGAGTTGGGTGCGCAGTTCATTAAGTCGATTTAAATGCATGCTAATGCATTTGAATCGCGGGCCGCCCAATTCGGGCGCGAACCAGACCCGTGCCTGGATCGGGTGTCGGTAAAGTCGCGATCTGCTCGGAATCGGGTGCAGATTGCGGTATAGGCCCGACGCCCAACTTTACCGCGATTTCATCAGGTAAGTGGGAGTTCTGTTCACAAACAGGGCATATAAAGACATGGGGCATAAAGATAAAAGTTTGTGTCTTTATATACCCTGTTCGGGAATAGAACTCCCACTTACCTGATGAAGGAGCAGCGCTCCGAAAGCTTGTGGCCTGTGCTACCAAATAAACCTGTTGGACTCTAACCTGGTGTTGTGAGACTTCTTACTGTGTTTACCCCAGTCCAACGCTGGCATCTCCACATCATGACTGAAGCATCACATCCTTCCTTTTGTGTTCAATTCTTCTCATAATAAACAGTAGCATTTCATTAGCATTTTTGAATATATGCTGCACCTGCATACTAACTTTGTGACTCATGCACCTAAATCATCCTGCACCTCAGCATTTTGCAATATTCCCCAGTTAAGTAATATTGTTTTTATTCTTCCTTCCAAAGTGAACAACTTCAAATTTTCCCCCTTTGTATTCCATCTGCCAGAGTTTTGCCCACTCACTCAACCTATTTATATCCATCTGCAATCTCTGCATGTCTCTTCGCAACATACTTTCCTACCTATCATGTGTCATCTGCAAATTTAGCTACCGTGCCTTTGCTCCCCTCATGGAATCCCTATAGTGCAGGAGGCCACCATTCAGCCCATTGAGTCTGTGCCAACAACAATCCCACGCAGGCCTCATCCCCGTAACCCCCATGTATTTACCTTGCTAATCCCCCGATGCTAAGGGGCAATTTAGCATGGGCAATCAGCCTAACCTGCACATCTTTGGAGTGTGTTAGTAATGTAAATTGTAAAAAGTTGAGGACCCAACACAGACCCCTGTGAGACTCCATTCACATATCTTGTCAATCAGACAAAGACCCATTTTGCATGCAGTGTTTTCTGCTAGCCACTCTTCAGTCCAAGCTAATATTTTATTAAGAACCCTGCTGATACCTATATCTGTTTAGCATAATGTGAGGAGCCATGTACAACCCAGTGAAGAACCAGTCCAGCTGTTGTGTAAACAATTAATAAAGAATATTTATTAAAGTAAAAGAACAGGAAAGCACATGACAAGAAAGACAGTTAAGTATATTAATAGCTAAACACACCGTTTTATCTGAAATTACCTCTTGTTCCCAAAATGTACCCACATTCTCTGAACTCAGAGACACCCCTTTTCCCAATCAACATCCAATTTAGTAATGCTATTAGTCTATTCCAGCAAATGGTTACCACACAAAACAACTTGGATGACCAAGTCTATGAAATGATCTTTTCCTGATTCAGCAAAGGCACAAAACTGTGTCTTTTAGTGGAGAATATCTGCAATCTGCCATGGCTCTGAATATTAGAATAGGCCTCTGCCTGACTGATGGATGGAAAACTAGATTTTTTTCCCCAATGACGGTGCCAACAGTCATACTCTTCAGTCTCTTTGACTGGGGTGGCACAGTGGTTAGCACTGTTGCCTCACAGTGCCAGGGACCTGGGTTCGATTCCCAGCTTGGGTCACTGTCTGTGGAGTTGCACATTCTCTCCATGTCTACGTGGGTTTCCTCCAGGTGCTCCAGTTTCCTCCCACAGTTCAAAGATGTGCGAATTAGGTGGATTGGCCATGCTAAATTGCCCCTTGCATGGGGTTGTGGGGATAAGGCTGGGTGGGATTGTGGTCAGTGCAGACTCGATGGGCCGAATGGCCTCCTTCTGCACTGTAGGATTCTATATTCCACCTTGTAGATTTGGCTGATTACATCTGTCAAAGTCATCGCTTTTAGAAATGATCATTTGTATAGCCCTTTGATCTCTGGGACGCAATTTTTCTGATATGGCAATTCACACCTCAATTTCTGCCTGCTAATGTTTTTACTGGGCAAATCACATCTCATTCCTGTAGAAGCTTGCTAATTTTGTTACTTGTCTTATATTTTGTTATCATCTCACATTCACCCATTAACCCTGTTGACTTCCCAAATTCCTAACAATGTTATCCCCTACACTTTAAGCGTTTATTTTTTGTAATAACCTTTGATGTGGCACCTTATCAAATGGTTTCTGGCTCCCCTCTATCCACAGCATGTTATTCCTCCAAAAAAACTCAAGACTGTTGAATTAGAGGAAATCTCGAGATTAAGTGAGCAAGCTTCATAAAGAAAAGGAAATCCAGTTGAAAAATCTTCACATGTTACAAGAGCCTCTCAGATTAAAGTTTATTTCTCTAGGGCATTATGAAGAGAAGCAAAATTAATTTAATGTCACTGAACAAACTGAAGAACCAGTTGGCAATGTTCAATATTTCAGGAGGAAGTCAAAATCTACAAGAAACAGACTGAAGAGCTGAGCAGTTGAATGAAAATAACGCATTGAAAGAAAAAGTGTAGAACTTTATAAGCTGTGAGTGGATAACGAAGTAAAACCATTGCAGAATTGAATGAAGTTAAGACTTTGTCAGAGACAGACCTAGTCAGCAGTGAATCTAAAATGAAGGAAAGGACAAAGTAATGTTAGAAACCCTACAGTGCAGAAGGAGGCCATTCGGCCCATCGAGTCTGCACCGACCACAATCCCACCCAAGCCCTATCCCCATATCCCACCCACTAATCCCTCTAACCTAGACATCTCAGGACTCGAAGGGGCAATTTTTAGCATGGCCAATCAACCTAACCTGCACATCTTTAGACTGTGGGAGGAAACCGGAGCACCCGGAGGAAACCCACGCAGACACGAGGAGAATGCGCAAACTCCACACAGACAGTGACCCGAGCCGGGAATCGAACCCGGGACCCTGGAGCTGTGAAGCAGCAGTGCTAACCACTGTGCTACCGTGCCGCCCTTTGTTGCAGACAAAGAGAAGACAGAGAGAAGCCGGGGGAAAAAACCACTGGATGTTTTGATGTACTGAGAACCATTGAGCCGAATGGAAAGAGTCACGTGCTTGGAAAACAATTTAAAAATAACATAGCAAATAAATGTTTGGCTGAAATTATGGAAGTAGAAATGAGGGTTACATTAATAAAATGTAAATGTCCAGCAAGCACATAGCGGACATCATGGAAAAAGAAATTTTGTGTCCATCCAAGGTATTATGTAATGAGAAAGGAAGAATTGGCAGTCTAGTTGTGTGCAGCCCTTGAGGAGGAGCGACCATAATATGATAGAATCAACTACGTCACTCTACACCTTGATGAACAATTCTGAGACCAGGGTCTTGAATCCTAATAAAAGAAACTACAGTGAGCTGACTCAGATGGATTGGGGAACATTACTTAAAGGGATGATGGTGGATTGGCAATGGCAAACATTCAAAGAGCGCATGGATGAACTGCAACAATTGTTAGAAATCATAGAAATCCTACAGTACAGAAAGAGGCCATTCGGCCCATCGAGTCTGCACTGACCACAATCCCACCCAGGCCCTACCCCCATATCCCTACATATTTTACGCACTAATCCCTCTAACCTACGCATTTCAGGACATTAAGGGGCAAATTTAGCATGGCCAATCAACCTAACCCGCACATCTTTGGACTGTGGGAGGAAACCGGAGCACCCGGAGGAAACCCACGCAGACACGAGGAGAATGTGCAAACTCCACACAGACAGTGACCCAAGCTGGGAATCGAACCCAGGTCCCTGGAGCTGTGAAGCAGCAGTGCTAACCACTGTGCTACCGTGCCGCCCTGGAATTTATGATGGGGAACAAAGAAATGGCTAACCAACTAAAGGCCTTCATTCCTGTCTGGTGCAAAAGTACAACGGGCAAGTTGGCCAAACCATGGCTTACAAGAGAAATTGGAGATAGTATTCGATCCAAGGAAGAGGCATGCAAATTGGCCAGATAAAAGAGGATTGGGAGCAGTTTAGAATCAGCAAAGAAGGCCAAAGAGATTGATTAGGAAGGAGATGAGAGTAAGCTTGTAGGAACATAAAAACTGACTGTAAAAGTTTCTACAGGTATGTGATGACAAATGTAGGCTCTTACGGCGGAATTTATGATGGGGAACAAAGAAATGGCTAACCAACTAAAGGCCTTCATAATGGAGGACACAAATAACACCAGAAATGTTGGGGATCACAAGGTCGATAGAAAACTGGCTGACAAACAGGAAACCAAGTAGGAATAAATGGGTATTTTTCCAAATGGCAGGCAGTGACTACCACATGGATCAGTACTAGGACCCCAGCTATTCACAATGAATATTAGTGATTTAGATGGCAGAACTAAATGTAATATTTCCAAATTTGCAGATGACACAAAGCTGGGTAGGGGATTAAGCTGTGAGGAGGTGCAGAGAGGCTTCAAGTTAAGTGGGCAAATGCTTGGCAGATGCAGTATAGCATGGATAAAGATGAGGTTTTCCACTTTGGTAGCAAAAACAGGGAGGCAGCTTATTATGTGAATGGGTATAGATTGAGAGAGGGGAATGTGCAATGAGACCTGGGTGTCATTGTACACCAGTTGTTAAATATAAGTATGCTGGTGAAGAATGCAAATACTATGTTGGCCTTCATACCGAGAGGATTTGAGTACATAACATAACATAAGAACATAACATAAGAACATAACATAAGAACATAACATAAGAACTAGGAGCAGGAGTAGGCCATCTGGCCCCTCGAGCCTGCTCCGCCATTCAATAAGATCATGGCTGATCTTTATGTGGACTCGGCTCCACTTACCCGCCCGCTCACCATAACCCTTAATTCCTTTACTGTTCAAAAATTTATCTATCCTTGCTTTAAAAACATTCAATGAGGTAGCCTCAACTGCTTTACTGGGCAGAGAATTCCACAGATTCACAACCCTTTGTGTGAAGAAGTTCCTCCTCAACTCAGTCCTAAATCTGCTTCCCCTTATTTTGAGGCTATGCCTCCTAGTTCTAGTTTCACCCGCCAGTGGAAACAACTTCCCTGCTTCTGTCTTATCTATTCCCTTCATAATCTTATATGTTTCTATAAAAAATCCCCTCATTCTTCTGAATTCCAATGAGTATAGCCCCAATCTACTCAATCTCTCCACATAAGCCAACCCTCTCAACTCCGGAATCAACCTAGTGAATCTACTCTGCACCTTCTCCAGTGCCAGTATATCCTTTCTCAAGTAAGGAGACCAAAACTACACAGTACTCCAGATGTGGCCTCACCAGCACCTTATACAGCTGTAACATAATCTCGCTGTTTTTAAACTTCATCCCTCTAGCAATGAAGGACAAAATTCCATTTGCCTTCTTAATTACCTGCTGCACCTGCAAACCAACTCCTTGAGATTCCTGCACAAGGACACTCAGGTCCCTCTGCACAGCAGCATGCTGCAATTTTTTACCATTTAAATAATAGTCCATTTTGCATTTATTCCTACCAAAATGGATGACCTCACATTTACCAACATTGTACTCCATCTGCCAGACCCTCGCCCACTCACTTAGATTATCTATATCCCTTTGCAGACTTTCAGTGTACAGAAACAGGGATGACTTGCTGCAGTTGTACAGGGCTTTGGTGAGGCCACACCTGGAATACTGGGGGCGATTTTTTGCCTGCACTCTTCGTCTGCAGGAAAGGCAGCACGCGCTCAAAATCTGGAGAGCACGATTCGCGCTGACGACTTTCCGAGTTCCAATTTTACCAACGTGGAATGGCTTGAAACACCTTGGGACTGCAGAAAGCTCGTTTTAATGGTGTAAACCTGTCGTGGGAACCTCCCCGGGACTGTAAAGGTGAGTATAGCCCACAGGGGAGAGGGACATGGCAGGCAAGTGGGCTGGCAATGCCCTGGCACAGGTTGGTACTGCCAGGTTGACACCATGCCAACCTGGCAGTGGCAGGGGTCTGACCCCATTGGGAGCCTTCTGGGGGAGCGGAATTTATTCAGATTTGTTTTTGGGCTGGGAGTGGACGGAGGAGCAGGGGATGCCAGGGATAGCTGTTGACGAGGGGGAATGGGTAGAGAAGTGCCGATTCACATTGAGGTGCGGAGGGGGGCTACTGAGACCTCTATGGTGGGCTTGGAAGGAGGTTTATTACGATTCTGATTGGGGCACCCTTTGAAGATGGCTCCCCGATCACTGAGCAGCTGGATTTTGCTGGCGTGTTTAGGCATGTCCACCCTTCCGGATGGTGGTTTGAAACATGCCCCCTTGATTTTTTTGGCACAGTGTGATAAGATCTTGAGCGTAAACCGACTGGAGGGAAACACGGCAGTTTTCTTGCTGGAATCTGCCATTTTTTGGAAAGACTCCCCTTTTACCAAAATCTATTCACATCAGGAAATTATACTAGACCTCAGAGTTATAGCCCTTGTGCTGTTTTCTTCCTGACCCGCTTGAACTCTTCTCTAATCTATGAAATCATAGAACCCCTACAGTGCAGAAGGAAGCTATTTGGCCCATAGAGCCTGCACTGACTCTGACAAAGTATCTTACCCATTTACTTTGAGTAGGTTTAAAATTTAATCTTGTGTGCACTCAAAATCCTGACATAGCAAAATATTTCACCAAACCTTGACATGTTTCACTGTTAACATGGCTTGTAGTACTAGCAGTCATGAATTTAATGTTCATCATTGGGGGTTGGTTAGTTCAGTTGGCTGGAAAGCTGGTTCGTGATGCAAAGTGACACCAACAGGATGGGTTCAATTCCCATACCGGCTGAGGTTATTCATGAAGGCCCTCCTTCTCAACCTGGCACCTCGCCTGAGGTGTGGTCGCCACCAGTCAGCTGTCCCCCTCAAAGGGGAGAGCAGCCTATGGTCATCTGAGACCATGACAACTTTTTTATTCATCATGTACTGTCTCTTTCAGATTAAGCTTTGGGACTTGAGAACTGCAAGATGTATTAAACAATATGAAGGTCATCATAATGAACATGCTTATCTCCCAATCCATGTTCATGAAGAAGAGGGTATTCTTTTAGCTGGTAAGTGCTTTCTCCCTCTGGTAAAGGAGAGTTTTTAAAGATTTGCTGAAAAATCTATATGTATGGAGTGTATTCTGCCAACCAAATCTTTGTTAGAATCCAATGTCCAGTAGAGATAGCTCAATGTATATTTCTTTCTGAAGTGCAACTGCTGTGTGTAAATTTTAAATACAATTGAAAAATGTATCAAACCATAAGATACTGTTAATCCACAATAATGTTTGGAAGAATTGGTAAATTATATTGGTGCAGCAGTAAAACCTAGTTTGCACAGTAGCCATAGAATCCCGATGGTGCCCAATCGGCTCATTGAATCTGCACCGACTCTCCGAAAGAGCATCCCACCTAACCCCTATCCCAATCCGCTGTGCTACCATGCCACCCAGTGGCAGTAGACAGAACATCCTCTCTATAATTTCTGGATAAAAGGACTGTCTGACAAGAGAAGTATTAAAAGCAATCCCTGGGACAAAGCTTTTTTCACAGGGTGGAAGAGTCAATTACTAGGGGGCATAGGTTTGAGGTGCGAGGGGCAAGGTTTTAAAGGAGATGTACGAGGCACGTTTTTTACACAGAGGGTGGTGGGTGCCTGGAACTCGCTGCCGGGGGAGGTAGTGGAAGCAGATATGACTTTTAAGAAGTGACTTTTAAGGGGGCATCTGGACAAATACTTGAATAGGATGGGAATGGAGGGATATGGTTCCCGGAAGGGTAGGGAGTTTTAGCTCATTCGGGCAGCATGGTCAGTGAGGCATACTGGTGCTGTGAGGCTTGGAGGGCCGAAGGGCCTATTCCTGTGCTGTAATTTTCTTTGTTCTTTGTTCAATCACAAAACCTTATAATTATATTGCACTTTTAATATAATGAAATATCCCAAGGCATCTACTTCATGGGCAAAATTTGACAAAAAGCCAAATAAGACAATAATAGTGAATATAACCAAAAGCTTGTTCAAAGAGGTAAGAAGAGTCTTAAAGGAGGAAAGCAAGATAGAGAGCCAGAGAGGTGAATGGAGGGAATTGCGGAACCTAGGGACCAGGTCACAGACACAGCTACCATTACAGGAGTGATTACAACCATGGATGGTCAAGAAGCCAAAATTGCAGGAGAACTAATATTGAAGGGTTATGGAACTAGAGCAGGTGACAGATAATAAGAATGAGGTCATGGAGGGATTTGAAAACAAGGACAGAAGTTTTAAAGTCTTATTATATTAATTGCTTAACTGAGAGCCAATGTAGGTCAACTTGCACAGAAATGCTAGGTAAACTTTCCAGAAGACATTTGATAAAGTGCCACATCTGAGGTTATTGTGGAAAATAAAAGCTCATGTTATAGGAGGCAACATATTGGCACGGAAAGATGATTGGCTGGGATGATTAACGGGCTACCAAATAAACCTGTTGGACCTTAACCTGGTGTTGTTAGACTTCTTACTGTGTTTACCCCAGTCCAACGCCGGCATCTCCACATCATGATTAACGGGAAGCAGAGAGTTGACATAGGAATTTTTCAGGTTGGCAAAATGCAACAAGTACTGTCACAAGGATCAATGCTGGGACTTCAATTGTTTTCAATTTATGTAAATGGCTTAGATGAAGGGATGGTTGCCAAATTTTGCTGTTGACACAAAGATAGGTAGGAAAATAAGTAGACATAAGAAAGCTCCAAAAAGATATAGATAGTTAAGTGAGTGGGGAAAGATCTTGCAAAAGGAGTATAATGTGGAAACGTGTGAAATTATCAATTTTGGAAAGAAGAATGAAAAAGAAGCATGTTACCTAAATGATGAGAGATTGCAGAGCTCTGAGGTGCAGAAGGATCTGGGTGTCCTAGTGCATGAATCGCAAAAATTAGGAAAGCTAATAGAATGTTATCATTTATTGCAAGGGAAATTGAATATATAAGTAGTGTTGCGAAGTTGGGTAGAGTAATTGTAGATTGGGAGGTAGGAAGTTAGAATTTGGTGTTTGTAAGAATGATAAAATTGTAAAATGCTAGGGGGAAAGCATTGCCTGGTCCTTTTAAAAGGTGGTGCTTTTTCTCTGCTTAGTGAGTTTTTAAAAAATGCAAGTACATCGGGAGCCCCAAACTGAAACATTTGTATCGAAAGGCCAAGCAGCAGTTTTTACCAAGACAACAGGCTTTTGAATTCAGCCAATCAATTTGAATCAGGCACTTAGATACCAAGAACCTATTAAATTTAAATCTGATGGTTTTGACAACCTAGGACCAATCCTATTGTGGGAAATGTTGTTACATCATCACAGGTATAAAAGAATAGGGCAAAACGAGAGAGCAACTGCCACCTGTCAGAGATAACAACTCTCAACTCTTTCTTTCTGAGATAGAGAGGATCGTTGGCTCTCATAGCTTCATCTATGTCTTTGAGAAAGCACCATCTAGATAGCAAAGGTACCAAGAAGAAAGAAGTTTGAGACAGAAGAATCTACAGAGAAGGTCCAGAGTATTCCGGAAGACTCAAAACCTGGTTTTAATTTAGTGACTAAATTCTATTTTTGTTAATGAGTGGGAATTATATTTGTTTGGACAACATTCCATGAGAATCTTGTTTTATTCGGGAATAATTAATAGTTAGAAGGGATTTATTCAGTTTGATAATAGTTTGGTTTGTTCACTGTTAGTTAGATAAATGAATTGTTACGTGTTGATTTTAGAGTGAGTGTCAGGGATTTGTTTTATATTTAACCACTCGGAGTTGCTGGAGAGTAGGTCACACCACTTCTCACACACTTTTTACAGATTATTAGGCGAGGTACTCCTCTTTGGGTATTTCGGTGTCAGTTTTCAGAGGGGGGATTAACCTCTGCTTTATAACAGTAGAGGGGTTATATTTTAGCTGTACAAAGACCACAGTTGGAGTACTGTGTACAGCATTGCTCACCTTGTTTAAGAAAGAATGTAAATGCAGTTCAGCGAAGGTTTACCAGACAAATACTTGGAATGGATGGATTCTCTTATGAGGAAAGGTTGGACATCTAAGCCTGTATCCACTAGAGTTTAGAAGGAGAAGAAGCTACTTAATTGGAACATACAAGATCCTGAGGGGTCTTGACAGCATGGATGTGGAGAGTGTGATGAAACTGCCTTTACGAAATATATTTATATCATGTTTCTTGTAAGTATGTTTAAAATTGAGCTCTTTTGCATGTTGGCAGTTTGTCTGGGAAAACCTTTAAATTTGCAGCTGAGGAACAAGGTAAGTACTCATTTTAGACTTGGGGGGAGCATGATCTTATCGGCTTGCTGCGCGGTCAATCAGTGTGGCGGGCCGGTAAGATTGCGTGCAAGGCCAAAAATCCAGTTTGGACCTGCACACAATCCAGGGGACAGAGGGTCTAGCATGAAGGAGGAACTGAAGGAAATCCTTATTAGTCAGGAAATTGTATTGGGGAAATTGCTGGGATTAAAACCCGATAAGTCCCCAGGGCCTGATGCTCTGCATCCCAGAGTACTCAAGGAAGTGGCCCTAGAAAAAGTGAACGCATTGGTGATAACTTTCCAGCATTTTATAGACTCTGGAAGAGTTCCAATGGATTGGAGGGTAGCTGATGTAGCCTCCCTTTTTAAAAAAGGAGGGAGAGAAAAAACAGGGAATTATAGACCGGTTAGCCTGACATCGGTGGTGGGCAAAATGCTGGAGTCAATTATTAATGATGCAATAACTGAACATATAGAAAGCAATGACAGGATTGGTCCAAGTCAGCATGGATTCACTAAAGGGCAAATCGTGCTTGACAAATCTGTAATTTTTTTGAGGATGTGACCAGTAGAGTGGACAAAGGTGAATCAGTGGATGTTGTGTATATCGACTTTTCAAAAGGCTTTTAACAAGGTCCCACACAGGAGATTAGTGGGCAAAAGTAAAGCTCATGGTATTGGGGGTAATGTATTGACATGGATAGAAAACTGGTTGGCAGACAGGAGGCAGAGTGTGGGAATAAATAGGTCCTTTTCAGTTTGGCAGGCAGTGACTAGTGAGGTACTGCAGGGTTCAGTGTGGGGACCCCAGCTATTCACAATATACATTAATGATTTGGACGAAGGAATTGAATGCAATATCTCCAAATTCGCAGATGACACTAAGCTGGGTGGTAGAGTGTGTTGTGAGGCTACAAGGTGACTTGGACAGTCTGGCTGAGTGGGAAATACATAGTAAATGCAATATAATGTGGATAAATGTGAGGTTATCCCATTTGGTGGCAAAAACAGGAAGAAAGGTTATTATCTGAATGGTGACAGTTTAGGAAAAGGGGAAGTGTAACGTGACCTGGGTGTCATGGTGGCCATGATGTGGAGATGCCGGTGTTGGACTGGGGTTAGCACAGTAAGCAGTCTCACAACACCAGGTTAAAGTCCAACAGGTTTATTTGATAGCACAAGCTTTCGGAGTGTCACTCCTTCTTCAGGTGAGTGAGGAGTTGTGTTCACAAGCAGGGCATATATAGACACAAACTCAATTTACAAGATAATGGTTGGAATGCGAGTCTTTACAGGTAATCAAGTCTTAAAGGTACATTCAGCATTCAGCCTCTGATCTTCATTTTCCAAGGCGGTCTTCACGACACATGACAACGCAGAATTGCTGAGCAGAAACTGATAGCCAAGTTCCGCACACATGAGGACGGCCTCAACCAGGATCTTGGATTCATGTCACACTATCTGTAACCCCCACGACTTGCCTGGGCTTGCAAAATCTCACTAACTGTCCTGGCTGGAGACAGTACACAACTCTTTAACCTGTACTTAATCCTCTCTGCACTCACATTGCCTGTACCTTTAAGACTTGATTACCTGTAAAGACTCGTATTCCAATCATTATCTTGTAAATTGAGTTCATGTCTATATATGCTCTGTTTGTGAACACAACTCCTCACTCACCTGAAGAAGGAGTGACACTCCGAAAGCTTGTGCTACCAAATAAACGTGTTGGACTTTAACCTGGTGCTGTGAGACTTACTGTCATGGTGGAACAGTGGCTGAAGGTCGCATGCAGGTACAGCAGGCGGTGAGGAAAGCTAATTGCATGCTGGCTTTTATAGCAAGAGGATTTGAGTATAGAAGTAAAGATGTCTTGCTGTAGTTATACAGGGCCTTGTTAAGGCCACACCTTGAGTATTGTGTGCAGTTTTGATCTCCTAGTCAGAAGAAAGACGTTCTAGCTATTGAGGGAGTCCAGCAAAGGTTCACATACTGACTCCTGGAATTGCAGGACTGGCATATGAAGAGAGACTGGATGGACTGGGCTTGTACTCACTGGAATTTAGAAGAATGAGAGGGGATCTCCTAGAAACATATAAAATCCTAATTGGACTGGACAGGCTAGATGTGGGAAGAATGTTCCCGATGTTAGGGAAGTGCAGAACTAGGGGTCACAGTCTAAGAATAATGGGTAAGCCATTCAGGACTGAAATGAGGAAGAACTTCTTCACTCAGAGAGTTGTGGACCTGTGGAATTCTCTACCACAGAAAGCTGTTGGGGTCAGTTCGTTAAATATGGACGTGGCCCTTGCGGCTAAAAGGATCAAGGAGTATGGAGAGAAAATGGGAGTGGAATACTGAAAATGCATGATCAGCCATGGTCATAGTTCACTGGAAGGTTAGGGCATCTACGCAATGCTGCCCCAAGCAGTCTGTAGCCGTTTCACTGGCAATCCTACCCTCCATCCCACCCCCCAATGGTGAAAATCGTACTTCTGCCCAAACAAGTGACAGATTGTATTTTCAAACTCGCCCAAAAAACAGATCTGAAACTCTCCTGTTTTCTCGCTCACTCAGCACTAAGATCTTTTTCATGAGAATACGCCTGAGGTGTTTGTTTAAGCAGAGCTAATGCATTTGTCTTTACTTGGGTTCCCTCTGCAGTTTCAAGAGTCCAGTTTTGATTAGTTTGATTGACCGAGATAGAGACATGTGGTTAATGGGAGGAGTTAAGCTTGCAGGAAAGGGAGTTTCAGTTTCATTTCAATATACAAGCACTTGTTGCCTGGGCTGCCAGAAGAAAGCAATGGCTTTCCCTCTCTCTGAAATGATCTTGCTGAGAGCTCCAGGTCTATTAACCTATGACAAGAAAGTATTCCTGAATTTTGCTGACTAATTTTAAAGAGGTGTTTAAGTCTATAAGAGGAATATTGGTGGAATTGGAACTCTAGCAATAGATTAGCAGTTAAGAATTATATCTTGTCGTGTTTATGTATTGTTCAATTGTTAAAGGTTAAGCTAATTCCTTGTTGTTGTTCAGTAAAGTTTGTTTTGGTAAAAGCTTCCTAGTTTGACAGTTGAATCGTGTCTGGAGTGGAAACATCATATTCTCACACTAATACCAAAATAGAAAATTGTTGGTGTCTTACGTCAGTGGTAAGGAAATTATTGGAAAAGATTCTTGGGAACAGCATTTACTCACATTTGGAAACAAATGGACTTATTAGTGATAGACAACATGGTTTTGTGAAGGGAAGGTCGTGTCTCAGTAACTTGATTGAGTTTTCGAGGAAGTGACAAAGATGATAGATGAGGGAAAGTCAGTGGATGTTGCATACATGAAGGTCAGTAAAGCCTTTGACAAGGTACTTAATGGTAGACTGGTACGAAAGGTGAAGTCACATGGGATCAGAGGAGAGCTGGCAAGATGAATACAGAGCTGGCTTGGCCATAGAAGTGGAGATGCCGGCGTTGGACTGGGGTAAACACAGTAAGAAGTTTAACAACACCAGGTTAAAGTCCAACAGGTTTATTTGGTAGCAAAAGCCACAAGCTTTCGGAGTCTTAAGCTCCTTCTTCAGGTGAGTGCACTCACCTTAAGCTCCTTCTTCAGCAGAGGTCCCAGTACAGAGCCCTGCGGAACACCACTAGTCACAGACCTCCAACCGGAAAAAGACCCCTGCACTGTTACCCTCTGTCTTCTATGGCTAAGCCAGTTCTCCACCCATCTAGCTAGCTCACCTTTTATCCCGTGAGATTTAACCTTTTGCACCAGCCTGCCATGAGGGACCTTGTCAAACGCTTTACTAACATCCATATAGATGACATCCACGACCCTTCCCTCATCAATCGTTTTTGTCACCTCAAAAAACTCAACCAAATTTGTGAGGCATGACCTCCCTCGTACAAAACCATGCTGTCTATCGCTAATGAGATTATTCAGTTCTGAATGCGCATGTATCCTATCTCTAAGAATCTTCTCCAACAATTTCCCCACCACGGACGTCAAGCTCACCAACCTATAATTACCCGGGTTATCCTTGCTACCCTTCTTAAATAACGGGACCACATTTGCTATCCTCCAATCCTCTGGGACCTCACCTGTGTCCAGCGAAGAGACAAAGATTTCTGTTAGAGGCCCAGCAATTTCATCTCTTGCCTCCCTGAGGAGTCTAGGATAGATGCCATCTGTGCCTGGGGATTTGTCTGTCTTAATGTTTCCTAAAAAACCTAACACTTCCTCCCTTGTAATTGAGATTTTTTCTAACGGGTCAACACATCTCTCTGAGACACTACCAGTCAACAGTCCCTCTCCTTTGTGAATACTGATGTAAAGTATTCGTTTAGGATCTCACCTACTTCCTTTGGTTCTAAGCATGATTCCCCTCCTTTGTCCCTGAGAGGTCCGATTCTTTCTCTAACAACCCTCTTGTTCCTAACGTATGTATAAAATGCCTTAGGATTCTCCTTAATCCTGTCTGCCAAGGACATTTTGTGACCCCTTTTTGCCCTTCTAACTCCCTGTTTGAGTTCTTTTCTACTTTCTCTGTATTCCTCCAGTGCTCCATCTGTTTTTAGCTGCCTGGACCTCATGTATGCCTCTTTTTTCTTTTTGATTCGACCCACAATTTCACTGGTTATCCACGGCCCTCGAATCCTACCTTTCCTATCCTTCCTCTTTACAGGCACATGCCTGTCCTGCAGTCCTATCAACTGCTCCTTAAAAGACTCCCACATGCCAGATGTGGATTTACCCTTGAACAGCCTCTCCCAATCAACAGCCACCAAATCCTGCCTAATCCGGCCTTCCCCCAATTCAGCACCTTACCCATAGGACAACACTCATCTACAGGGATTCCACAGGGATCAGTTCTGGGACCTTTGTTGTTTGTAGTATATATAAATGATTTGGAGGAAAATGTAGCTGGTCTGATTAGTAAGTTCGCAAATGATGCAAAAATTGGTGGAGTTGCGGATAGTGAAGAGGATTGTCAGAGGATACAGCAAGGTATAGACCGGTTGGAGACTTGGGCGGAGAAATGGCAGATGGAGTTTAATCTGGACAAGTGTGAGGTAATGAAATTTGGAAGGTCCAATGCATAGAGGAAATATACAGTAAATGGTAGGCAGAGAGATCTAGGCATTACATGTCCACCGATCACTGAAAGCGACAGGTGGATAAGGAAAGGAAAGCATACGGCAAGCTTGCCTTCATCGGCTGGGGCATTGAATATAAAAATTGGCAGGTCATGCTGCAGCTGTACAGAACCTTAGTTATGCCTCATTTTGAATATTGTGTACAATTCTGGTCTTCACACTACCAGAGGATGTGGATGCTTTAGAAAGGGTACAGTAGAGGTTTACCAGGATATTGCCTGGTCTGGAGGGTATTAGCTATGAGGAGAGGTTGGATAAACTCAGTTCGTAATTCCTGGAACGTCGGAGGTTGAGGGGTGACCCGATCGAGGTCTACAAGATTGAGTGGCGTGGACAGAGTGGATATTCAGATGGGGAGCTGGTAGGATCAGGTACAATAGTGTCATTTTAGGGGCAACTAGATGGTCCACTCTGCAGGTCCACGCAACTGTGGGAGTTACAAATTACTCTGCGTGGACCTGCAGAGTTTCACTGGCTGTCTTGTCTGGAGACAATACACATCTTTTTAGCCTGTCTTGATGCTCTCTCCACTCCCATTGTTTTGTTTCTTAAAGACTTGATTAGTTGTAAGTATTCGCATTCCAACCATTATTCATGTAAATTGAGTCTGTGTCTTTATAAGCTCTGTTTGTGAACAGAATTCCCACTCACCTGAAGAAGGGGCTTAGAGCTTCGAAAGCTTGTGTGGCTTTTGCTACCAAATAAACCTGTTGGACTTTAACCTGGTGTTGTTAAACTTCTTACTGTGTTTACCCAACGCCGGCATCTCCACATCTTGACAACCAAAGACAGAGGGTTGTTGTAGAGGGTTGTTTTTCAAGCTGGAGGCCTGTGACCAGTGGTGCCTCAAGGATTGGTGCTGGGTCGACTGAAGTTGTTATTTATATTAATGATTTGGATGGGAATTTAAGAGGCATGGTTAGTAAGTTTGCAGATGACATCAAGATTGGTGGCATAGCGGGCAGTGAAGAAGGTTATCTAGGATTGCAATGGGATCTTGATCAATTGGGCCAGTGGGCTGATGAATGGCAGATGGGGTTTAATTTAGATAAATGCGAGGTGATGCATTTGGTAGATCGAACCAGGGCAGAACTTACTCAGTTAATGGTAGGGTGTTGGGGAGAGTTATAGAATAAAGAGATCATAGAATCTTAGAATCTCTACAGTGCAGAAAAAGGCCATTCGGCCCATCGTGTCTGCACCGACAACAATCCTTCCCAGGCCGTATTCCCATAACCTCACATATTTACCCTGACATTAAGGGGCAATTTAGCATGGGCAATTTAGCATGGCCAATTAACCTAACCTGCACATCTTTGGACTGTGGGAGGAAACCGGAGCACCCGGAGGAAACCCACGCAAACACAGGGAGAATGTGCAAACACCGCACAGACAGTGACCTGAGGCTGGAATTGAACCCGGGTCCCTGGTGCTGTGAGGCAGCAGTGCTAACCACTGTACCACCGTGTCGCCCGATCTAGAGGTACAGTTCATAGCTCTTTGAAAGTGGAGTCACAGATGAACAGAGTGGTGAAGAAGGCATTCAGCATGCTTGGGGTCATTGATCAGAACATTGAATACAGGAGTTGGAACATCTTGTTGAAGTTGTACAAGACATTGGTAAGGCCACACTTGGAATACTGTGTACAGTTCTGGGACTTTTTCCCCCTGAGCGTAGGAGGCTTAGGAGTGATCTTATAGAGGTGCATAAAATAATGAGGGGCATAGATAACATCTTTTTCCAATGTGGAGTCTAAAACTAGAGGGCATAGGTTTAAAGTGAGAGGGGAGAGATACAAAAAGATCCAGAGCGGCACTTCTTTCACACAGAGAGTGGTGAGTGTCTGGAACGAGTGGCCAGAGGTAGTAGTAGAGGCGGTACAATTTTTTTCTTTTTTAAAAAGCATTTAGACAGTTAAATGAGTAAGATGGGTATAGAGTGACATGAGCCAAATTTGGGCAATTGGGACTAGCTTAATGGTAAAAATTGGGCAGCATGAACAAGTTGAGCCAAAGGGCCTGTTTCCATGCTGTAAACCTCTATTACTCTTGTCTGACCTCACAATATTACATGAGCTAGCTTAAGTGCAAAAGCTTAACCAGGGAAGGAATAGGGCCCCTTACAGATCAACGAGGTCATCTGTGTGGAGCCACAGGAGATGGGTGAGATCCTAAATGAATACTCCCCATCTGCATTTACTGTTGAGAAAGGCATGGATGTTTGGGAACTTGGGGAAGCAAATAGTGACTTCGTCTTGAAAAGCTTCCACGTTACAGAGGAGGTGGTGCTGGAGGTCTTTGTTGTAGGTAAAAAACCTCTGACACTATTAGTAGATCAAAATGCAGATTTATTTTCACAATTGTGGGAGAAGTGAGGTTCCTAACAGTGGACCCCCAGCCTTCTCATCGAACACAAGTAAGAACAGAGTTTATATATGTCCCTGTTCCCGCCCTCATTACATTGCAATTCTCTAAGATATCTGTCATTGTTCATGGACAGATTCTTGTTCTATTAGCAGTATCTTCCTCTGCGTAGTTTGTTCGATCTCCAAGGCCACGATTGTTCGTCATTTATATCCTTGAAACAACATCACAGGTTTTGCACAAACAAGTTAACTAATATACATACAAGTTTGTATAATACTTTATATCAGGATAAGATGAATAACGTATGATGAATATATATATATGAATCTATGGTTATACAAAGACAGAAGGCATACATGTCAACTCCATCATGTTAAACAAAGGTACATGAAAATGGAGACTGTTTAGGTTATTTCGAGCTGGGTTAATCGCATTGCTTAATAACAAGAATAGCTGTTCCTCTTATCTGGCACAGACATGAAAAACACCGAACTCTGACAAAACCATGAACTCTGCAGTGTTCTCAACAAAATCACAGAGTTCGGGTCTTAATGCTCAAGTGTGACAAAGTTCATTAACCCATTCCCGACTTCAGTCTTAAAATGCATAAAGGTAGATAAATCTCTGTGAGCTGATCAAGTGCATCTCAGGACATTGTGAGAAGCTAGGGATGAAATTGTTGGGCCCCTATCAGAGATATTTGTCTCATTGACAGCCATAGGTGAGGTGCCAGAAGACTGGAGGGAGACGAATGTTGTGCCATTATTTAAGAAAGACGGCAGGGAAAAGTCAGGGAACTATAGACCAGTCACCTAACGTCAGTGGGGGGTAAGTTGTTGGAGGGGATTCTGAGAGACATGATGTACATGCATATGGAAAGGCAAGGACTGATTAGGGATAGTCAGCACGGCTTTGTGCGTGGGAAATCATGTCTTACAAATTTGATAGTTATTTTGAAGGGGTGACCAAGAAAAAAGATGAGGGCAGTGGGGTAGATGTTGTCTACATGGACTTTAGCAAAGCCTTTGACAAGGCATGGTAGACTGGCCAGTAAGGTTAGATCACATGGGATTCAGGGAGAACTAGTCAATTGGATACAAATTTGACTTGCCAGTAGGAGGCAGAAGGTTGTTTTTCAGATTAGAGGCCTGTGACGAGTGGTGTGTCGCAGGGATCAGTGCTGGATCCATTATTTTTTGTCGTGTTTCTAATTTGGATGAGAATATAGGAGGCATGATTCGTAATAAGGAATCACCCATTTAAAATGGAGATGAGGAGAAATGTTTTCACTCAAGAGTCATAAGTCTTTGGAACCCTGTTCTCGAAACGGTGGTGAAAACAAGAGTCTTTGAATGTTTTTAGGGCAGAGGTGGATAGAATCTTGGTAAACAAGGGGGAGGTGGGATGAAGATTTGAAGTAACTATCAGTTCAGCCATGATCTTATTAGATGGCTGAGCAGGCTCAAGGGGCTGAATGGCTTACTGCTGCTCCTTGTTGGTATATAAAGAGAATTGGATGACGTCAAGTGGGTAAAATGTGGGAGACCAGCCAGGAGTGTGTTGGAATAGTTAAGTGTGGAGCTAAATAATTCATGAATGAGAGTTTCAGCAGAAATGAGCTAATGCAGGGGTGAAATTAGGCTATATTATGGAAGTGGTAATAACACACGTGTTATTGATGGTTGATGGTTCAGAAAATGTCCGTTTTTAGAGGGAGTGAATTGGCTTTTTGAGGTAAGACCAGAAATTTGGGAATCCATTGTGCTTCAATACCTCCTTCAGCACTTGATAAGTTTTGAGATTGCTAAATCAATTCGCATTAACTGCCCTAAAAATAGATGAGATATATCACAGTGCATGTCTTATAAGATATAGCTGTCAGTAAGACATAGCTGTGTGATTGAAACGGAGAACAATGTAAAATTTAGCAGTACTGTGTTGGTCTTGCTATAGGTATGTGCAAGCTTACCTTTAACAACATTTTTTTCTTCTTTAATCAACATGTCCTATTATTGTTAGAAATTACATGTTTGCATGGAGAAGTCTGGATTCTCGAACTGTCATTTGGCATGAATAACTTCACTACTCCCCAAGCACATATTGAAACTAGAAGCAGGCCCTTCTAGCCTGCTCCATCATTCATTGTGATCATGGCTGATCATCAAATTCAATATCCTGATGCAGCCTCCCCCCTCCCCCCCCCCCCCCCCCCCCCGCCCCCCCATGTCCCATTAGCCCCAAGAGCTGTATCTAATTTCTTCTTGAAATCTCACAACGTTTTGGCCCAACTACTTTGTGGTCGTGAATACCACAGATTCACTACCTTCTGGGTGAAGAAATTTCTCCTCACCTTCGTCCTAAAAGGTTTACCCCTTATCCTCAAACAATGACCCCTAGTTCTGGACTCCCCCACCACATTCTTTCTGAATCCTGTTAGCACGTTATAGGTTTCTATGAGATCCCCTGGCAGGGTAGCACAGCCCTACTGTGCTACTGTGCCAGGGCAGCACGGTAGCACAGTAGGGTGGCACGGTAGCACAGTAGGGCAGCACGGTAGCACAGTAGGGCGGCACGGTAGCACAGTAGGGTGGCACGGTAGCACAGTAGGGTGGCACGGTAGCACAGTAGGGTGGCACGGTAGCACAGTAGGGCGGCACGGTAGCACAGTAGGGTGGCACGGTAGCACAGTAGGGCAGCACGGTAGCACAGTAGGGCGGCACGGTAGCACAGTAGGGTGGCACGGTAGCACAGTAGGGCAGCACGGTAGCACAGTAGGGCGGCACGGTAGCACAGTAGGGCGGCACGGTAGCACAGTAGGGCAGCACGGTAGCACAGTAGGGTGGCACGGTGGCACAGTAGGGCAGCACGGTAGCACAGTAGGGCGGCACGGTAGCACAGTAGGGTGGCACGGTAGCACAGTAGGGTGGCACGGTGGCACAGTAGGGCGGCACGGTAGCACAGTAGGGCGGCACGGTAGCACAGTAGGGTGGCACGGTAGCACAGTAGGGGCGCACGGTAGCACAGTAGGGTGGCACGGTAGCACAGTAGGGTGGCACGGTGGCACAGTAGGGCGGCACGGTAGCACAGTAGGGTGGCACGGTAGCACAGTAGGGCGGCACGGTAGCACAGTAGGGCAGCACGGTAGCACAGTAGGGCAGCACGGTAGCACAGTAGGGTGGCACGGTGGCACAGTAGGGCAGCACGGTAGCACAGTAGGGCGGCACGGTAGCACAGTAGGGTGGCACGGTAGCACAGTAGGGTGGCACGGTGGCACAGTGGGCGGCACGGTAGCACAGTAGGGCGGCACGGTAGCACAGTAGGGTGCACGAGCACGGTAGGCGCACGGTAGCACAGTAGGGCGGCACGGTAGCACAGTAGGGTGGCACGGTAGCACAGTAGGGCGGCACGTAGCACAGTAGGGCGGCACGGTAGCACAGTAGGGTGGCACGGTGGCACAGTAGGGCGGCACGGTAGCACAGTAGGGCGGCACGGTAGCACAGTAGGGCGGGCACCGGGGCACAGTAGGGCGGCAGGTAGCACAGTAGGGTT
Source organism: Mustelus asterias (assembly GCF_964213995.1). Classification (NCBI taxonomy): domain Eukaryota; kingdom Metazoa; phylum Chordata; class Chondrichthyes; order Carcharhiniformes; family Triakidae; genus Mustelus; species Mustelus asterias. The sequence continues at coordinate 30,619,067 of NC_135818.1, forward strand.
GGCACGGTAGCACAGTAGGGTGGCACGGTAGCACAGTAGGGCAGCACGGTAGCACAGTAGGGCGCACGGTAGCACAGTAGGGTGGCACGGTAGCACAGTAGGGGGCACGGTGGCACAGTAGGGCGGCACGGTAGCACAGTAGGGGGCACGGTAGCACAGTAGGGTGGCACGGAAGTAGCAGCACCTAGGGCGGCACGGTAGCACAGTAGGGGCGGCACGGTAGCACAGTAGGGTGCACGGTAGCACAGTAGGGCGGCACGGTAACACAGTAGGGCGGCACGGTAGCACAGTAGGGCGGCACGGTAGCACAGTAGGGCCGGCACGGTAGCACAGTAGGGTGGCACGGTGGCCAAGTAGGGCGGCACGGTAGCACAGTAGGGCGGCACGGTAGCACAGTAGGGTGGCACGGTAGCCAGTAGGGCGCACGGTAGCACAGTAGGGCCAGCGGTAGCACAGTAGGGGGCACGGTAGCACAGTAGGGTGGCACGGTAGCACAGTAGGCCGCCTGGCACGGTAGCACAGTAGGGCGGCACGGGTAGCACGTAGGGCCGGGGACGGTAGCACAGTAGGGCGGCACGTAGCACACAGTAGGGCGGCACGGTAGCACAGTAGGGCAGCACGGTAGCACAGTAGGGCGGCACGGTGGCACAGTAGGGCGGCACGGTAGCACAGTAGGGCAGCACGGTAGCACAGTAGGGCAGCACGGTGGCACAGTAGGGCGGCACGGTAGCACAGTAGGGCAGCACGGTGGCACAGTAGGGCGGCACGGTGGCACAGTAGGGCGGCACGGTGGCACAGTAGGGCGGCACGGTGGCACAGTAGGGCGGCACGGTGGCACAGTAGGGCAGCACGGTGGCACAGTAGGGCGGCACGGTGGCACAGTAGGGCAGCACGGTGGCACAGTAGGGCAGCACGGTGGCACAGTAGGGCGGCACGGTGGCACAGTAGGGCGGCACGGTAGCACAGTAGGGCGGCACGGTGGCACAGTAGGGCGGCACGGTAGCACAGTAGGGCGGCACGGTAGCACAGTAGGGTGGCACGGTAGCACAGTAGGGCGGCACGGTAGCACAGCGGTTAGCACTGCAGCTTCACAGCTCCAGGGACCTGGGTTCGATTCCCGGCTCGGGTCACTGTCTGTGTGGAGTTTGCACATTCTCCTCGTGTCTGCGTGGGTTTCCTCCGGGTGCTCCGGTTTCCTCCCACAGTCCAAAGATGTGCGGGTTAGGTTGATTGGCCATGCTAAAAATTGCCCTTAGTGTCCTGAGATGGGTAGGTTAGAGGGATTAGTGGGTAAATATGTAGGGATATGGGGGTAGGGCCTGGGTGGGTTTGTGGTCGATGCAGACTCGATTTGCCGAATGGCCTCTTTCTGTACTGTAGGGTTTCTATGACATTTCTGAACTCCAATGAATATAATCCAGACCGACTTAGTCTTTCCTCATCTGGCAATCCTGCTCTCCCAGGAATCAGCCTGGTAAACCTTTGCTGCATTCTCTCTGTAGCAAGGACATCCTTCCTTAGATAAGGACACCAAAACTGCACACAATATTCCAGCTATGGTAATATTCAATTGCAGTAAAATATCCCTATACTCAAATCCTCTTGCTATGAAAGCCAATATATCATAGAATCGTAGAGTCATTTACCTTCTTTGTTGTCTGTTGTACCTGCGTGCTTACTTTCAATGACTGATGCATGAGGACACCAAGATCTCGCTGAGTATCCACCTCTCTCAATTTACACCCATTGAAAAAGTAATCTCCCTTCCTATTATTGCTACCGAAGTGGATAATCTCACATTTATGCACATTACACTGCATCTGTCATGCACATGCCCACTCGTTCCGCTTTTCCAAATCATGCTGAAGAATCTCTGCATCCTCCTGATAGCTCACCCTCCCACCCAACTCACTGGTCTATAATACCCTGTTTCTCTCGACCTCCCTTTTTGATTAGCTACCTTTCAATCTGTAGGAACCAGTCCAGAGTTCAAAGAGTTTTGGAAAATGACCACCATTGGATCTACTACTTCTAGGGCCACTTCCTTAAGTACTCTGGGATGAAGGCCCTGGAGATTTATCCACCTTCAATCCCATCAATTTCCCCAAAACCATTTCTCTACTAATACTGATTTCCTTCAGTTCCTCACTTAAACTTGTTTCTCTCAGAGCTTCTAGTACATTATTCTATTCATGTCTTCCTTTGTGAAGGCAGAAGCAAAGTACAAATTTAGTTCCTCAGCCATTTCTTTGTTCCCCGTTATGAATTCTCCCATTTCTGACTGTAAGGGGCCTACATTCGTTTTTGTCAATCTTTTTCTCTTTACATACCTATAGAAATTTTTATAATCATTTTTATGTTCCCCGCTAGCTTTTTTCCATATGCTATTTTCCCCCTTCTTAATCAATCTCTTGGTCCACCTTTGCTGATTTTAAATTGTTCCCAATCCTCAGGTCTCTTGCTTTTTCTCGCCCATTTGTATGCATCTTCTATCTCCAATTTCCCCTGTGAGCAATGGTTTGGCCACTCTTATGCCAAATAGGAATAAACAACTTTTGGAGTTCTCTTATTTGTTCCTTGAATGCCTGCCATTTCCTGTCCACTGTTCTTCCTTTCAGCAATGTTTCCCAGTCCATCATAACCAATTCGTCTCATACCATTATAGTTACCTTTATTGAGAATCAGGACCCTGATCTCAGAATCAACTACGTCACTATCCACCTTGACAAAGAATTCTGTCATATTATGGTCACTCATCCCCAAGGGTTCTCTCACAACTAGATTGCCAATTAATCCTTTCTCATTGCACAATATCCAATCCAGGATGGCCTGTTCCCTTGTTGGTTCCTCAATGTATTGGTTCAATAAACCATCCCGTCTAGTCTCCCAATCTATATGCAGATAAATCGTGCATCTCTGATTTCCTGTCTAATGCTAATCCCAACATTACCGCTACAGTTTAGTGGCCTGTATACCATCCCCACAAATGTTTTTTGCCCCTTGGTGTTTCTTAATGCGACCCCATAAAGATTCCGCATCGTCTGTGCTAACATCTTTCCTCAATATTGTATCTTCTTTAAATCAACAATGCAACTCCACCACCTTTTCCTTTCTGTCTGTCCTTCCTAAACACTAAATAGCCCTCAGCGTCTAAATCTCACCCTTGGTCACCTTGGAGCGATGTCTCCATAATGCCAACTCTTAAAAAAATTAATCCATTTTGTTTCAAATGCTCTGAGCATTTAGGTACAAAACCTAAAGCCTTTTCACATTTCTTGTCCCATCCTACTATTTTTTACTGTGCTCTTACCTGATTCTGGCCCTTGACCTCGGCCTATCATTTTTCTTGTTCTCCTTGCTGTCTTTGTCTCTTGTTCTTGATTCCCCCTACTCTGAATCCTTACATAGGTTCCCATCCCTTTGTCATACAAGTTTAAACCCTCCCCGAATACCCACCAAAGACATCAGTCCCGGTCCTGCCCAGGTGTAACCCACCCAGTTTGTACTGGTCCCAATGCTCCAGGAATCTGAAATCCTCCCCCTTGCACCATCTTTTCATCTTGTATATCCTGCTGTTTCTACTCTGACAAGTACATGGCATTGGTAGTACCATAAATAATTTACCACCAATAATCATGGGGGACTTCAACATGCACATTGACTGGCAGACTCAAGTCGGTAAGGGTGGAATGGAGGAAGAGTTCTTAGAATGCTGTCGGGATAGTTTCCTTGAACAGCATGTTACGGAACCGACGAGGGAACGAGCTATTTTGGATCTGGTATTGTGTAACGAGGTAGGTAGAATTAAGGATCTTATTGTGAAGGACCCTCTTGGGTCTAGTGACCACAATATGGTTGAATTTCTGATTCAGATGGAAGAGGAGAAAGTTTGGTCCCAAACCAGTGTCCTCTGTTTGAACAGAGGGAAATATGATAGGATGAGGGATGAATTGGCTAAGGTAGACTGGGAGAGCAGGCTGGCAGGTAGGATAGCTGAGGAACAGTGGAGGATTTTTAAGGAGATCCTTTTCAGTTCTCAGCAAAAATATATTCCAGCAAAAAACAAGGATTGTAAGAAAAGGGAGAACCAGCCGTGGATAACGAAGGAAATAAAGGAGAGTATTAAAATAAAAACAGCTGCGTACAGAGTGGCCAAAAATAGTGGAGAAACAAGTGATTGGGAAAAATTTAAGAAACAACAAAGAGAGACTAAGAAAGCGATAAAGAAAGGAAGGATAGACTATGAAGCTAGGCTAGCAATTAATATAAAAAATGATAGTAAAAGTTTTTATAAATATATAAAAAGGAATAGAGTGGCTAGAGTGAATGTTGGACCCTTGGAGGACGAGAGGGGGGAGTTAATAGTGGGAAATGAGGATATGGCTGAGTCTTTAAATAAGTTTTTTGTGTCGGTCTTCACGGTGGAGGACACAAATAGTTTGCCAAATATTAACGATAGAGGGTTGGCAGCAGGAGAAATACTTAATACAATTAATGTTACCAGAGAGGCAGTGCTGGGTAGACTAATGGGACTGAAGGTGGATAAGTCCCCGGGTCCGGATGGAATGCATCCCAGGGTATTGAAAGAAATGTCAGAGGTAATAGTGGATGCGTTAGTGATTATTTATCAAAACTCGTTGCATTCTGGGGTAGTGCCGGTTGATTGGAAAACGGCTAATGTTACGCCGCTGTTTAAAAAAGGAAGGAGACAAAAGGCGGGTAACTATAGGCCGGTCAGCTTAACGTCTGTAGTAGGGAAAATGCTGGAATCCATTATTAAAGAGGAGATAGCAGGGCATCTGGATAGAAATGGTTTGATCAATCAGACGCAGCATGGATTCATGAGGGGAAAGTCGTGCTTGACGAACATGTTGGATTTTTATGAAGATGTGACTAGGGCGGTTGATGGAGGAGAACCGGTGGATGCAGTGTTTTTGGATTTCCAAAAGGCGTTTGATAAGGTGCCCCATAAAAGGCTACTGAAGAAGATTAGGGCACACGGAGTTGGGGGTAGTGTGTTAAAGTGGATTGGGGACTAGCTATCCGACAGGAAGCAAAGAGTCGGAATAAATGGGTGTTTTTCCGGTTGGAGGAAGGTAACTAGTGGCGTGCCGCAGGGATCGGTACTCGGGCCGCAACTATTTACCATTTATATAGATGATCTGGAGGAGGGGACGGAGTGGAGGGTAACGAAGTTTGCAGACGACACAAAGATAAGTGGAAAAGTGAATCGTGTGGAGGACGGAGAAGATCTGCAGAGAGATTTGGACAGGCTGAGTGAGTGGGCGAGGATATGGCAAATGGAGTATAACGTTGATAAATGCGAGGTTATACACTTTGGAGGAAATAATAACAAATGGGATTACTATCTCAATGGAAACAAATTAAAACATGCTACCGTGCAAAGGGACCTGGGGGTCCTTGTGCATGAGACGCAAAAGCCCAGTCTGCAGGTACAACAGGTGATCAAGAAGGCAAATGGGATGTTGGCCAAATTGCGAAGGGGATAGAATATAAAAGCAGGGATGTCTTGATGCACCTGTACAGGGCATTGGTGAGGCCGCAGCTGGAATACTGTGTGCAGTATTGGTCCCCTTATATGAGGAAGGATATATTGGCATTGGAGGGAGTGCAGAGAAGGTTCACCAGGTTGATACCGGAGATGAGGGGTTTGGATTATGAGGAGAGGCTGAGGAGATTGGGTTTGTACTCGTTGGAGTTTAGAAGGATGAGGGGGGATCTTATGGAGACTTATAAGATAATGCGGGGGCTGGATAGGGTGGAGGCGGAGAGATTCTTTCCACTTAGTAAGGAAGTTAAAACTAGAGGACACAGCCTCAAAATAAAGGGGGGTCGGTTTAAGACAGAGTTGAGGAGAAACTTCTTCTCCCAGAGGGTGGTGAATCTCTGGAATTCTCTGCCCACTGAGGTGGTGGAGGCTACCTCGCTGAATATGTTTAAAGCGCGGATGGATGGATTCCTGATCGGTAAGGGAATTAAGGGTTATGGGGATCAGGCGGGTAAGTGGTACTGATCCACGTCAGATCAGCCATGATCTTATTGAATGGCGGGGCAGGCTCGAGGGGCTAGATGGCCTACTCCTGCTCCTATTTCTTATGTTCTTATAAAACCAAATAATCCTACAGTGCAGACTTGATGGGCCAAATCCTACATTTTGCCCATCGAGTCTGCACCGATCACAATCCCATCCAGACCCTATCCCCACAACCCTAGCCAGTCCCCAACACTAAGGGGCAATTTAGCATGGCCAATCCACCTAACCTGCACAAATTTGGACTGTGGGAGGAAACTGGAACACCAGAGGAAACCCACGCAGACACGGGGAGAATGTGCAAACTCCACACAGACAGTCACCCGAGGCTGGAATTGAACCCAGGTCCCTGATGTTGTGAGGCAACAGTGCTAACCACTCTGCCACCATGCTGCCCCCCAAATCCTGAGATCACTACCTTTAAAGTCCTACTTTTCAGCTTGCTTCCTCGTTCCCTATATTCTGCTTTTAGGACCTCATCCCTTAATTTATCCATGTTGCTTGTACCAATATGTACCATGACCACTGGCTATTCACCCTCCCCCTTCAGAATGTCCTTCAGCCACTCTTAGACTTCCTTGACCCTAGCACCATAGAGGCAACATACCATCCTGGAATCTCGTTTGTGGCCACAGAAATTCCTATCAATCCCCCTTGTAATTGAATCCCTTGTAACTATTGCATTTCTATGGCTCCTTCCATGTGCAACAGAGCCAACCGTGGTGCTCCAGTTTAGCTGTTGCTGTTATCACCCGAGAGGTCATTCCCCTCAACAGTATCCTAAATGGTATATCTGTTTTGCAGGGGAATAGCCCACAGGAGATTCCTACACTGACTGCCTAGCCCTCTTGCTCTGTTGGGTTGTCACCCAATCCATTTCTGCCTTTGAAGTCAGAGCCTGCAGTGTGACCACCTCTCTATATGTGCTACCCACGCTACTCTCTGCCTCGTAGATGCTCCAGTATCCCCAGATGCCGCTCCAGCTCTGAAACTCGGGCTTCCAGGAGGTGCAGCTGGAGCCACTTCTTGCACACATTGGCCCAGGGCACTGGAAATGTGCCTGGCCTCGCACGAGGAGCAGACCATGCCTTGGAGCTCTCCTGCCATGTCTAACTCCTTAAGCTAAATTAATCATTTTAATGTTAAACTGAAGCTACTGCACTCTCTGCTCCAGTAACAATTTCACAAAACATACCTACAAAGGGATCTAGGGGTAGAGGTTCATAGCTCCTTGAAAGTGGAGTCACAGGTGGTGGTGAAGAAGGCATTCGACATGCTTGGTTTCATTGAATAGAGAAGTCAAGATGTCTTGCTAACATTGTACAAGACATTAGTACGGCCACACTTGGAATACTGTGTGCAGTTCTGGTCGCCATATTGTAGAAAGGATATTATTGAACTAGAAAGAGTGCAGAAAAGATGTACTAGGATGCTACCAGGATTTGATGGTTTGAGTTATAAGAAGAGGCTGGATAGACTGGGACGTCTTTTCCCTGAAGCGTAGGAGGCTTGGGGGTGATCTTAGAGGTCTATAAAATAATGAGGGGCATGGATCAGCTAGATAGTCAATATCTTTTCCCAAAAGTAGGGGAGTCTAAAACTAGAGGGCATAGGTTTAAGGTGAGGGGGGGAGATACAAAAGTGTCCAGCGGGGCAATTTTTTCACACAGATGGTGGTGAGTGTCTGGAACAAGCTGCCAGAGGTAGTAGTAGAGGCGGGTACAATTAGTCTTATAAAAAGCATTTAGATAGTTACATGGGTGAGATGGGTAGAGAGGGATATGGGCAAACGCGGGCAACTGGAACTAGCTTAGTGGTTTTAAAAAAAAGGGCGCATGGGCAAGTTGGGCCACAGGGCATGTTTCCATGCTGTAAGCCTCTATGACCCTATGGCACTCCTATATTTATCATTTTCAAGATTGAACCTATGGCTATTTTTCCTACTGCCACAATTCAATTTGAAGTAATACTCAAAATTTATCTTTTCCCACCCTAGTTATTCATATACTATAAGGGAGCCTCTCAGATGCCTCTTTCCTGATATTTTATCAGCCTTGTGGCATTTCTTACCAATGCCAGTGTTGAATGAGAGGACAATCCTTTCATCACTTCAAGCTGTAGCAAAGCACTTCACAGCCAAAGAAGTGTTTTTTGAAGTGTACTCACAAATGTAAAGTAGGGCAGTGCAGCAGCTGATTCAACATAACAAGGTCCCATAAATGACAATGAGAAAAATGCTTGGCTAAACTGATGTTAGTTGTGATGTTTGAGGGAAAGTGTTGGTTAGGATAATTGCCCATTGATCTTCGAATAGTTCGATGAGTTATTGTGTGAGACGGAAGATGAGTGGGAGATGTTTTAAAAAGACAGAATCAGTTTATACTCCGAAAGGGTAAGAGCTTGACTTGCCAAAAAAGCTCCTATGGATTAATAAAGAGATAAGAAACAACAAAAAACTAAAATAATAACATGCAAAAATGAAAAAAAAACATGTTCCTGCTAAATGGACAAGAGACAAAAGAGTGGCAATGGTGATAGGGCTACAAAACTGTTGTATGAAAGGAAACTTGCAAGAAAAATTCAAACACAAAAACATCCTCCCTTTCACTTGCCCAGAAGCTTTAATCTGTGACCTCTAATCCTTGTACTATCAGCTAACAAGAACAGGTTCTCCTCGTCTTCCTCATTTAAAGTTGTCAAAATCTCCCCTCAACCTCCTTTGCTTCGTTGTGAACTTACCCAGCTTCTCCACACTAACAATCTCTCATTCCTGGAATAATTCTGCTAAATCTTAGGTTGATTGGCCAGGTTAAAAATTGTCCCTTAGAGTCCTGGGATGCGTAGGTTAGAGGGATTAGCGGGTAAAATATGTGGGGGGAGGGCCTGGGTGGGATTGTGGTCGGTGCAGACTCGATGGGCCGAATGGCCTCCTTCTGCACTGTAGGGTTTCTATGTTTCTATGTTTCTCCTTTGCATCCACTCAAAGGCCCTCAAATCCTTCCTAAAGTAAGGTGATTAGAACTGGATGCAATATATTTGATTTAATTTATTATTATTGTCACATGTATTAGTACACAGTGAAAAGTATTGTTTCTTACATCCTATACAGACAAAACATAGCGAAGGAAAGGAGAAAGTGCAGAATGTAGTGTTACAGTCATAGCTATGGTGATCAACTTAATGCGAGGTAGGTCCATTCAAAAGTCTGATGGCAGCAGGGAAGAAGCTGTTTTTGAGTCAGTTGGTACATGATCTCAGACTTTTGTATCCTTTTTCCTGATGGAAGAAGGTGGAAGAGAGTATGTCCGGGGTGCATGGAGTCCTTGATTATGCTGCAAATCCTTTGACTCCCTTTGCCCAAGAGTTATATCTAACTCCTTGAAAACATTCAATGTTTTGGCCTCAACTGCTTTCTTTGGTAGTGAATTGCGCAGGCTGACCACTCTGTGGGTGAAGAAATATCGGCTCATTTCAGTTCTAAAATGTTTACCCAATATCCTTAGACTGTGATCCCTGCGAGTGGATGGGGGCTGACAGCAGCAGAAGGGGCGGCACGGTAGCACAGTGGTTAGCACTACTGCTTCACAGCTCCAGGGACCCGGGTTCGATTCCCGGCTCGGGTCACTGTCTGTGTGGAGTTTGCACATTCTCCTCGTGTCTGCGTGGGTTTCCTCCGGGTGCTCCTGTTTCCTCCCACAGTCCAAAGATGTGCGGGTTAGGTTGATCGGCCATGCTAAAAAAAAATTGCCCTTAGTGTCCTGAGATGCGTAGGGTAGAGGGATTAGTGGGTAAATATGTAGGGATATGGGGGTAGGGCCTGGGTGGGTTTGTGGTCAGTGCAGACTCGATGGGCCGAATGGCCTCTTTCTGTACGGTAGGGTTTCTATGATTTCTATGAAGTACACCTGCTGTATTAGGTAATCAGTGGTCACTTAGGCTTGCTATGTCCCCATTGCCCTCGTTTAGCCCTCCTGCGTTATGGCTACAGGACTGGCAGCTTTGGAGGGGGGGGAGGCAAACCGTCTGTGCCTCCCCCTCCTTCAATTTTGCAATCCATTGAATCTGAGTCTAATTTGACAGTGCTGCTCTAGCTCCCTGATAACAGTGAATTGTATTGAGCCCTACAGACAAGGACCATACTTGATTACTGGTGCTGAAGCTAATTCTAACCAGGATTCTACCAATTTCACATTTTTCCCTGGGCTGGTGAAATAAAAATAAACTGATCAAGTGCATGTGTAAGGTTTGTTGCAGGTAAAAATTGGTTACTTTACCATTCTGTCATTCCTGACAGACTCAGCACTTTCTTTGACTTTATCTACAAATTATTTAAAATGTAAAAATAATTTTAGATGTTTGAGATCCTGAGAGAGGCTCTTAGTTTATTTCACAGAATTAGGATACACAACTCCTGCCAATCATACATTTCCAGCAGCAGATATGTCCCAGCAATGGCCCAGAACCAAAGGCAATGCAAAAACAAAAGATTGCATGCGGAAACTGGAAATCTTGAAATAAAACACAAAATGTTGGACACATTCAACGGGTTAGGCATCATTTATGGAGAGAAAAATAAAGTTAACATTTCAAGTTGATGACCATTCATTTTAATAAAACGTCATTGACCTTTAGTATTTCCATCCCACAGATACACTGATGACCCGCTGAGTATTTCCAGCATTTTCTGTTTTTATTCCAAAAGACAATGCCCCAAACTGTCACCAGGTCTCCAAACCAAAACTCCAAAATCAATAAAATCACAGCCTATTTTGATATAGAAATTGTGACTAAGAAATATTCTAGAATAAGTTAATGAACACCTTGCTGCTCTGGATTTATCTAGTAGCTAGGGGAAAAGCAATTCCTTTCTATTTATCTGTTACACCTGATAGCATTGAATCATTTTATTATTTATTTAGGAGAGCTAGGAGGGGGCATGAGAAGTCCTTGGCGGGTCGGATCAAGGAAAACCCCAAGGCTTTTTACTCTTATGTGAGGAATAAAAGAATGACCAGGGTGAGGTTAGGGCCAGTCAAGGACAGTAGTGGGAACTTGTGTATGGAGTCAGTAGAGATAGGAGAGGTGATGAATGAATACTTTTCTTCAGTGCTCACCAAGGAGAGGGGCCATGTTTTTGAGGAAGAGAAGGTGTTACAGGCTAATAGGCTGGAGGAAGTAGATGTTCGGAGGGAGGATGTACTAGCAGTTTTGAATAAACTGAAGGTCGATAAGTCCCCTGGGCCTGATGAAATATATCCTAGGATTCTTTGGGAGGCAAGGGATAAGATTACAGAGCCTTTGGCTTTGATCTTTGGGTCCTCACTGTCCACGGGGATGGTGCCAGAGGACTGGAGAGTGGCGAATGTTGTTCCTCTGTTTAAGAAGGCGGGCAGCACGGTAGCACAGTGGTTAGCACTGCTGCTTCACAGCTCCAGGCACCTGGGTTTGAATCCCGGCTCGGGTCGCTGTCTGTGTGGAGTTTGCACATTCTCCCTGTGTCTGCGTGGGTTTCCTCCCACAGTCCAGAGATGTGCGGGCTAGGTTGATTGGCCATTCTAAATTGCCCCTTAGTGTCCCGGGATGCATAGGTTAGAGGGGTTAGTGGGTAAATATGTAGGGGTATGTGGATAGGGCCTGGGTGGGATTGTGGTTGGTGCAGACTAGATGGGCCGAATGGTCTCTTTCTGCACTGTAGGATTCTATGATAAAAAAAAGAAAGGGAATAGAAATGACCCTGGTAATTATAGGCCGGTTAGTCTTACTTTGGTGGTTGGTAAGTTGATGGAAAAGGTCCTTCGGGATGGGAATTACGACCATTTAGAAAGATGCGGATTAATCCGGGATAGTCAGCACGGATTCGTGCCTCACAAATTTGATAGAATTTTTTGAGGAGGTAACTAAGTGTGTTACAAAGAACAATACAGCACAGGAACAGGCCCTTCGGCCCTCCAAGCCCGCGCCGCTCCCTGGTCCAAACTAGACCATTCTTTTGTATCCCTCCATTCCCACTCCGTTCATATGGCTGTCTAGATAAGTCTTAAACGTTCCCAGTGTGTCCGCCTCCACCACCTTGCCTGGCAGCGCATTCCAGGCCCCCACCACCCTCTGTGTAAAATATGTCCGTCTGATATCTGTGTTAAACCTCCCCCCCCTTCATCTTGAACTCGTGAACGTCACCACCGACCTGGGGAAAAGCTTCCCACCATTCACCCTATCTATGCCTTTCATAAATTTATACACCTCTATTAAGTCTCCCCTCATCCTCCGTCTTTCCAGGGAGAACAATCCCAGTTTACCCAATCTCTCCACATAACTAAGCCCCTCCATACCAGGTAACATCCTGGTAAACCTCCTCTGTACTCTCTCCAAAGCCTCCACGTCCTTCTGGTAGTGTGGCGACCAGAACTGGACGCAGTATTCCAGATGCGGCCGAACCAACGTTCTATACATCTGCAACATCAGACCCCAACTTTTATACTCTATGCCCCGTCCTATAAAAGCAAGCATGCCATATGCCTTCTTCACCACCTTCTTCACCTGTGATATCACTTTCAAGGATCTGTGGACTTGCACACCCAGGTCCTTCTGCGTATCTACACCCTTTATGGTTCTGCCATTTATCATATAGCTCCTCCCTACATTATTTCTACCAAAATGCATCACTTCGCATTTATCAGGATTGAACTCCATCTGCCATTTCTTTGCCCAAATTTCCAGCCTATCTATATCCTTCTGTAGCTTCTGACAATGCTCCTCACTATCTGCAAGTCCTGCCAATTTTGTGTCGTCCGCAAACTTACTGATGAAGGTGTGTTGATGAAGGTAGGGCAGTTGATGTCATATACATGGATTTTAGTAAGGCGTTTGATAAGGTCCCCCATGGTCGGCTTATGATGAAAGTGAGGAGGTGTGGGATAGAGGGAAAGTTGGCTGATTGGAAAGGTAACTGGGTATCTGATCGAAGACAGAGGGTGGTGGTGGATGGAACGTTTTCGGACTGGAGGCAGGTTGCTAGCGGAGTGCCACAGAGTTCAGTGCTTGGTGCTTTGCTATTTGTGATTTTTATTAATGACTTAGAGGAGGGGGCTGAAGGGTGGATCAGTAAATTTGCTGATGACACCAAGATTGTGGAGTAGTGGATGAGGTGGAGGGCTGTTGTAGACTACAAAGAGACATAGATAGGATGTAAAGCTGGGCTGAAAAATGGCAAATGGAGTTTAACCCTGATAAATGTGAGGTGATTCATTTTGGTAGGACAAATTTAAATGTGGATTACAGGGTCAAAGGTAGGGTTCTGAAGACTGTGGAGGAACAGTCTTGGGGTCCATATCCACAGATCTCTGAAGGTTGCCACTCAAGTGGATAGAGCTGTGAAGAAGGCCTATAATGTTAGCTTTTATTAACAGGGGGTTGGAGTTTAAGAGCCGTGGGGTTATGCTGCAACTGTACGGGATCTTGGTGAGATCACATTTGGAATATTGTGTGCCGTTCTGGTCACCTCACTATAAGAAGGATGTGGAAGCACTGGAAAGAGTGCAATGGTGATTTACCAGGATGCTGCCTGGTTTGGAGGGTAGGTCTTATGAGGAAAGGTTGAGGGAGCTAGGGCTGTTCTCTCTGGAGTGGAGGAGGTTGAGGGGAGACTTAATAGAGGTTTATAAAATGATGAAGGGGATAGATAGAGTGAACGTTCAAAGACTATTTCCTCGGGTGGATGGAGCTATTACAAGGGGGCATAACTATAGGGTTCATGGTGGGAGATATAGGAAGGATGTCCGAGGTAGGTTCTTTACTCAGAGAGTGGTTGGGGTGTGGAATGGACTGCCTGCAGTGATAGTGGAGTCAGACACTTTAGGAACATTTAAGCGGTTATTGGATAGGCACATGGAGCACATCAGGATCTTAGGGAGTGGGATAGCTTGATCTTAGTTTCAGATAAAGCTCGGCACAACATCGTGGGCCGAAGGGCCTGTTCTGTGCTGTAATGTTCTATGTTCTATTTTTCAGTTGGACAGGATTGCTACACACGAATCTGGAGTCTACGTGATGGCTGCCTCCTTCGAACAATTCCATCTCCTCACTCTGCTTCCAATGACTCAATTCCTAATGTTGCTTTTTCTTCACAATTGGGAGGGAGAGGTGGTGTACCTGGACTATTGATGGCAGTCAGACAAGATCTGTACCACTTCTCATACAGCTCCAAGAAGAATGATTACAAATGTGAAATCACTTATTCCAAGGCCGATCCATAAATAACGAGCGATTTGGCAGCTTAATCAGGACATTGAAGAAAGAAGGTTGCAAACTTCTGTGCTTTTTCTCCCCTTACCCCAACAGTGACAACTAAATGTTTTTTAAAAATATCAGTAAGACGATCATGTCATGTTTACAAGAGGATGCACAGCCAGTGATTTAAAATGATGTTCTTAATGGAATATTATGTTATGCTGGTTAGTTGTAAATTAAACTAAACCACTTTGGTTAAATATTGGTGGATTATAACAAGTTTGTTAATATTTTAGCAGATTGTACAGATTCAGCCAGTGTAATTAAACATATTGCACACAGCAAATCTTAAAGTTCAATGAAATTTGTGTAATCTGCATATAGTTCCTGCTTAAGGATTGAGTGGGCGAATATGAATGTTTTATTGCATAAAAATAAAATACTGTGGAAAGTTCTGAAGAAGAGTCCTATTTGACTCCGAACAACAACTCTGTTTCTCTCTCCACAAATGCCGCTGGACCTGTTGAGTATTTCCAACACTTGTTGTTTATATTTCAGATTTTCAGCATCTGCAGTATTTTGCTTTTGATTTATTGTAGACTTTTTCTACATTTTTAAAAAACTTTGTGGACGGAGAAAGAACAGCTGCAGCAATAGTTTAACAACAATAATGGCAATAGTGGCTTTACAATGGCTATTCTGGCTGAGAGTGAAGCATGCTGGGATTTTGATCAACTTTTATAGATTAAAACCAGATGCAGGTTGTAAAGAGGCTCTGGTCTGGGAGCTGTGATCTGAAGCTTCCCAGAGAAGGGAAGTTGTTTATATTAACCAAGACAGTATGGCTTTGATTTATATGGCTGCTGTATATGGTACATGTCAAATGAACTAAGTGTAAAAAGCCTTTGACAAGGTACCGCATGGTAGCTTGTTGCATAAGGTTGAATCTCACATGATCCAGGGCAAATGGATACAAAATTAGCTTGATGACAGAAGCCAGAGGGTGGTTGTAGAGGATTGTTTTTCAAACTGGAGACCTGTGACCAGCGGTGTGCCTCAGGAATCAGTGCTCGGTCCTATGTTATTTGTCATTTATTAATGATTTGGATGAGAATATAGGAGCATGGTTAGTAAGTTTGCAGATGACACCAAGATTGGTGGCAGTGAAGAAGGTTATCTCGAATTGCAACGTGATCTTGATCAATTGGGCCAGTGGGCTGACGAATGGCAGATGGAGTTTAATTTAGATAAATGCGAGGTAATGCATTGTGGTAGATTGAACCAGGGCAGGCCTTGCACAGTTAATGGTAGGGTGTTGGGGAGAGTTACAGAACAAAGAGATCTAGGGGTACAGATTCATAGCTCCTTGAAAGTGGAGTCACAGGTGGACAGAGTGATGAAGAAGGCATTCAGCATGCTTCGTTTCATTGGTCAGAACATTGAATACAAGAGTTGGGACGTCTTTTGAAGTTGTACGAGACATTGGTAAGGCCACACTTGGAATACTGTGCACAGTTCTGGTCACCCTATTATAGAAAGGATATTATTAAACTAGAAAGAGTGCAGAAAAGATTTGCTAGGATGCTACTGGGACTTGATGGTTTGAGTTATAAGGAGAGGCTGGATAGACTGGAGCATAGAAGGCTGAGGGGTGATCTTAAAGAGGTCTATAAAATAATGAGGGGCATAGATCAGCTAGATAGTCAATATCTTTTCCCAAAGGTAGGGGAGTCTAAAACTAGAGGGCATAGGTTTAAGGTGAGAGGGGAGAGATACAAAAGGGTCCAGAAGGGCAATTTTTTCAAACAGAGGGTGGTGAGTGTCTGGAACAAGTTGCCAGAGGTAGTAGGAGAGGTGGGTACAATTTTGCCTTTTAAAAAGCGTTTAGACAGTTACATGGGTAAGATGGGTATAGAGGAACATGGGCCAAATGTGGGCAATTGGGACTAGCTTAAGGGTTTAAAAAAAAGGACGGCATGGACAAGTTGGGCCGAAGGGCCTGTTTCCATGCTGTAAACCTCTATGACTCTAATGGCGTCATTCAAAAGTAATTTCATTGGATGTTCGAGCAATGTGATCAGTTTCTGTTTACATAGTTGGTGGACGACAGAGAATCTTCCGGAAGCGAGAGGAGAATTATGGATAAAGAGATGTGAGCATTTGTTTGGCAGCAACAACTCGAAGAGACCAGCCATTGCAATAAGACCGGCACCCTGAAGGATGCTTCAGAGAAGGAAAAGATAGATTCTACATTGAGGATATTTCTTGGCCAAAGTTCTCCTGAATATAAATAAAGAAAACTACAATGGTTATGAGGCATGAGTTGGCTAATTAGCTGATGGAAATTTGAAAAAATTTGTTGATGGAGGATTGGCAATGGCAAACATTGAAATCACACATGGGTCAACGGCAACAATTGTTCATTCCTGCCTGGTGCAATGTGAAATGTATCTCTGAATGAGAAAGGATTTGAACAAAGTTCCTATCTTTCCATGGCTAAACATTAGAAAATCGGCATGGGTGGCACAGTGGTTAGCACTGCTGCCTCACAGCGCCAGGGACCTGGGTTCAATTCCGGCCTCGGGTCACTGTCTGTGTAGAGTTTTCACATTCTCCCTATTTGTGGGTTTCTTCTGGGTGCTCTAGTTTCCTCCCACAGTCCAAAGATGTGTGGGTTAGGTTGATTGGCCATACTAACTTGACCCTAGTGTCAGGGGATTAGCAGGATAAATCTGTGGGTTACGGGAATATGGGCTGAGTGGGATTGTGGTCGGTGCAGACTCGTTGAGCCAAATGGCCTCCTTCTGCACTGTAGGGATTCTATGATACTATGAAAATCATGAAGGTCTTTAATCTTCAAGTAGACTGGGAAAACCAAATTTATAGTGATAATGTGAAGTTCATAGACTGCATGTTGATATGTTTGATGTGGAAGGGAAAGAGTGCCTTGTTTTGGCCAAAAACTGTAGCAAGTGGATAAATGTTGAGGCTATGCCCAATACCAAAGCTACTGAGGTTTTGAGAAGTTGATTTGCAATTTCTAAGTTGCCAATTGGTGTCAGATAACGGTCTACAGTTTACATCAGAAGTGTTTGAAATACTTCTGAGGAAAAATGGAGTCAAACACACTCTAATACCACCCTATCACCCGACATCATGTTGCAGAAAAAAGTGTACAGAATATGAGGTGATCTTTACAGAAGTATTTGCTAAGTGAAGCTAGGCAGCAATTTCATCCTTCTCTGACACAAGCTAGATAATTTCCTGCTTTCATACAGAATCGCAGACTTTACCATTTAGTGTTTAAACATGCTCCTGGGATGAGATTTAATTTGCTTGAGCCTGATGTCAATAGCAAAATAATAGAAAAGTAAGACAACGTGAAGATGAGCCATGATGCAGTAGGCATGAAACTTCGTGAGTACAGTGCTAGTCAGAAGATCATGGTGAAAAATCACCATGGTGGTGAGAAGTATGTGATTGGAGTTGTTGGAAAGAGACTAAGCACATTCATATATCTAGTGAAGATTAGAGAGACAAGTGTCATATAGTTCTTTTGTTTGAAAGTAAATCTGACAAAAGGAGAACAAAATTCCATCCAAAGCAACTGTTTTAAAGAAAGTGAAAGTCCAAAAGAAACTAAAGTTTGTGGATATTACAAAATACATCAATAGAACAAAGTGAGTCAGAGTTTTTTGATTAGGACAAATCAATGTCACAGTCCCAACCATTAAATGGAGTAGGTAGTCAAAGTCAAAGGTCAGAGATGATGAGAGAGCAAAGTCAAGCTAGTGGAAATGGAGCCAGATAGCTAAATTGAAAGTATATAGGAAGGCAGAAGGAAAAAAATGTTCTTTATTTCTTGCAAATGATATTTTTGTTAAACACGTATGGGTGTTTAGAAAAAGTTCATTTTTTCATATTATTTTTGTCATATGTTTTGGCTGTGATTACAATGAAAACAAATATGCAACCCATCCTGTTAAGTTTCAGATATTAGAGTCATAGAGCAATACAGCATGGAAACAGACTTTGGCCCAACTGGTCCATGGTGCCCTCCCAGCTAACTCTAATTGCCCACGTTTGGCCCATATCCCTCTAATCTTTTCCCATCCATATGCTTATCAAAATGCTTTTTAAATGTTGCTATTAAACCTCCCTCAACCACTTTCTCTGGCAGCTCATTCCATACACGCACCACCTATGTGGAAAAAGTTGCCCCTCAGGTTTCTTTTAAATCTTTCCCCTCTCACCTTAAACCTATACCCTCAAGTTTTCAATTCCCCTACCCTGGGAAAAAGACTATATACGTTCATCCAATCTATGCCCCTCATGATTTTATACACCTCAATAAGATCATCCCTCATTCTCCTACATTCCAAGGAATGAAGCCCTAGCCTGGCCAACCACATCCTGTAACTCAGGCCCACTAGTCCTGGCAACATCCTTGTAAATCATCTCTGCACTCTTTCCAGTTTAACGATGGCTTTCCTATAACAGGATGACCAAAACTGTAATACCCTAAGTGAGGCCTCGCCAATGACTAACTGTAACATAATGTCCCAACTCCTATACTCAATGCCCTGACTAATGAAGGCCAGTGTGCTAAACGCCGCCTTCACCACTCTGTCTACCTGTGACACCACTTTCAACGAACTATGTACTTGTACTCCTAGGTCCCTCTGTTCCTCAACACTCCCCAGAGCCCTACCATTCACTGTTTAAATTCTATCCTGAATTGACTTTCCAAAGTCAATTCAGGATAGAGAGGGCAGTCAGTTTCCCACACACTCCTGATGCATGCATTAGTAAATAAATTCCTGTTCATTCTTTAACTACATGCTGACTTCGTAGTGTGTGTATTGATTGAAAGGGATCACTCAGTACAAGACATCCCAGTGGGACACCACAGAAAACTTTTCTTACATGTTCCTTCCCACATCCAACCGCCACCCCCCCCCCCCCCCCCGGCACCCACAGACATTCCCAATCTCCCTTGAAAATGTCAAGACCTTTCTTGAATTTGTCACCCCCGTAAGAAACTTGCTTAGATATTTGGCTTCTCCACATTGAATTGAATGAATGAAGATGCAGGTGCAATAAAACACCTTTCAGTTGAAATGGAGAAGCACAGTTCTGTATTTGCATATAACCTATCTCTTCGAGTGACCAAGATATCCAAAGTGCAGAAAGCCTGAAAACCACGTTTATTGAAATGAAGGAGCAATAGCAAGTAGGTCTTGGAGATAACAAGAAATCTGTGAAGAGCTACTTCCAACCACAGATTCTGTCTTGAATTATGCTGTTTCAGTTTCTCCAATGACAGGCTTGCTGCCTCCTTTACTTGCTGCTCTCTAAAGGCAGATGCTATACTTGGAGGAGCAGCAAGGGCAAGATGCAGGGAACCTATCATTACAGGAACAGTTTATTTTCCTTCCTTTTTAATTTGCCCATCCTGTATCGCACTGAGCAAGACTGGCACATGCTCAACTGCAGGCAGACATTACGTTTTACACCATCCGAAGAGAGACAGCAGCAGAGGGCAAATATACCAAACAGCTCAGATCTTGCAGTACTTAACACTCTCTCCCCACTTAAAAAACCTATACATTAAATTGTAAAATGGTACATGTACATAATTTCCCAGAATACAATATCATGAAACAAATATCAACAATATTTGAGGTTCTGGTCAGGAAGAAGGAAGCATATAGTTTAGGCAATCGGGCACAAGTGAATCTCTTTTGATGACTATAAAAAATGTAAGAGTCACACTTAAGAGGGAAATCAAGAGGACAAAAAGAGGGTATGAAATGGATCTGGCAGGTAAGGTTAAAGAAAAGCCCAAGAGGTTCTACAGCTATATTAAGAGTAAAAGGGAGGCTAGGGAGAGAATAGGTCCCCTTAAAGATCAGCATGACCGTCTGTGTGTAGAGCCACGAGAGATGGGTGAGATTTTTAATGAATATTTCTCCTTGGTTTTTACTGCAGAGAACATCATGGGTGCTAAAGAAATGCAGGAAAACAATTGATGTCTTGGGCCACATGCATCTTACTATGGAGGAGTTATCTGCAGCCTTAAAGTGCATTAGGTGGAAAAATCCCCTGGGCCTGATCAAGTGCATCCTTGGATTTTGTGGGAGGCTAGGGAAGAAATTGCAGAGGCCATTGCAGAGATATTTGCTTCATCTATTTCCACTGGAATACTGGAGGGTGGCTAATGTTGTTCCATTGTTTAAGAAGGTTAGCAAAGACAAGCCAAGAGAATACAGGCTGGTGAGCCTGACATCGTGGTGAATAAGATACTGGAGGGAATTCTGAGGGACAGGATCTATCAACATTTGAGTAGTCAAGGTCTAATTAGGGATTGTCAGCATGGCTTTGTGCGTGGGAAGTCATGTCTGATGAATCTTTGAGTTTTTCGAAGAGATAACCAAGAGAATGGATGAGGGTAGGGCAGTAGATGTTGTTTATATTGGACTTTAGCAAGGCCTTTGAGAAGGTCCTGTATGGCAAGCTAGTCCGGAAGGTTAGCTTGCATGAGATCCACGAAGAGCTGACAAATTGGAATCAAAATTAGCTTGATGGTTGGCAGCAGAGGGTGATGGTTGAAGGTTGTTTCTCGGATTGGAGGTCTGTGACTAGTGGTTTGCCTCAGGGGTCGGTATTGGGACCCCTGAGGCGAACCACTCATATAAATTGATATAAATAATGTCATTCATTATTTGTATCAATTATTTGGTTGTGAGTGTACAAGGCATGGTACTAAATTAGGAGGTATCGATGATAGCAAAGAAGGTGTCAAAAATTACAGGGGATCTTGATCAGTTAGGGAAGTAGGCCAAGGAGTAGCAGATGGATTTCAATACAGATAAGTGTGTGTCGATGATGCGGCACGTCTAGCAGAGGTTGCTATGGCAGGGTTGTGTGGTGTCGTGGTCACTGTTCCCCTGAAGACTAGGTAGTTTTCTGTGGACAATGGTCTGTTTGAGGTTGTGGGTTGTTTGAAGGCAAGAAGTGGGGGTGTGGGGATGGCCTTGGCGAGATGTTCGCCTTCATCAATGACATGTTGAAGGTTCCGGAGAAGATGTTGTAGCTTCTCTGTTCCGGGGAAGTACTGGATGGCGAAGAACACAACTCTTCACTCACCTGAAGAAGGAGCAATGCTCCGAAAGCTTGTGCTACCAAATAAACCTGTTGAACTTTAACCTGGTGTTGTGAGACTTCTTACTGCGCTTACCCCAGTCCAACGTCTGCATGTCCAGATCACTGACTAGTCAGCAGTAATTATATCAGGAATTCCTATGAGGGAACGTATACTGCAACATTAATGAATAGATGCATTCACTGCCCAGACACAAGGCTAGAAATGCCCTTGGATGCAGGCACACATGTCTATTCAACTTGGCAGTGAGCTGGTGGGAATGTTCACTTTGACCTTACGGTTACCAGGCAACAGGGATGTAATTTGAGCCAAGAAGGGTGGCCATGTCCGGACTTGAAGGGCGATTAAAACATCACCACGCTATTATGTATCTGTATTGACAGAGATTTGTATTGATGTATGATACTAAATGAAATTGATTTTAAGCTACTGAAAGGTGGAATTATTGATTAGGAAAAACTATAATTGATCTGTATTTGACTATGTACTTCAGAGTTCAGATAAAATGTAAGTAGTTTTGGGGACCAAGGGACAGTTTCATATAATGATCATAGAATGTTTTTGGGATAGTTTCTTGAAATGTCTTGAAACCAACCAGGCAGCAAGCAATATAAAACACCTATTCTACAGTGAGATGGAATTAATTAATGATCTCACATTAAAGCTGCCCCTAGGTAGCAATGGCCACATGTTTGAATTTTATATTCTGTTTGAGGGGGAGAGGAGTGGATCCAAAACTATGTTTTTAAACATAGAAACTTTGAAAATAGGAGCAGGAGTAGGCCATTTGGCCCTTTGAGCCGGCTTCACCACTCATTCTGATCATGGCTGACCATCCAACTCAGCAACTTGTTTCCGCTTTCCCCCCAAAATCTTTGATCCCTCCTAGAAATGTTTAGGCCTCCAAAACAGAAAATGCTGGAAAATCTCAGCAGGTCTGACAGCGCGACAGCAGGTCTGTGGAGCTAGAGAGAAAAGAGCCAATGTTTTGAGTCTAAATGACCCTTCGTCAGAGCTAAGAGCAAAGAGAATCAGCAGGGATTTAGAGTATTGGGGTGGGGGGAGAGGGGGTGTGGAATTGGACAAAGGGAATGTAAATGAGGATATAGAAGACTGAGAAGGTGTTTCTTATCTTAATTTCTCTGACTGCTAATGTGTTAATGAATTCCACAGGTTCACCACTCTAGGTGACGAAATTTCTCCTCATCTCAGTCCTAAATGGTCCTCAGACTACAACCCCTGGTTTTGGGCTTCCCCACCATCAGGAATCCTCTTGCATTTACCCTGTCTAGTTCTAAACTCCAGCTCCTTCTGAACTCTAAACCTAAAGAAGGACAATTATTAGGGCATGAAAGCAGAGATGGCAAAAATGAGTTGGCAAATAAGGTTAAGAAATAGGTCAATAGAAATGCACTAGCAAACATGAAAAGAATACACAGAATTAGGTACATTCCAACGATTAAATTATTAAATTAGAAACTTTGAAAATAGGAGCAGGAGTAGGCCATTTGGCCCTTTGAGTAAAACAACAAAACTCGTTGCATTCTGGGGTAGTGCCGGTTGATTGGAAAACGGCTAATGTTACGCCGCTGTTTAAAAAAGGAAGGAGACAAAAGGCGGGTAACTATAGGCCGGTCAGCTTAACGTCTGTAGTAGGGAAAATGCTGGAATCCATTATTAAAGAGGAGATAGCAGGGCATCTGGATAGAAATGGTTCGATCAATCAGACGCAGCATGGATTCATGAGGGGAAAGTCGTGCTTGACGAACATGTTGGATTTTTATGAAGATGTGACTAGGGCGGTTGATGGAGGAGAACCGGTGGATGCGGTGTTTTTGGATTTCCAAAAGGCGTTTGATAAGGTGCCCCATAAAAGGCTACTGAAGAAGATTAGGGCACACGGAGTTGGGGGTAGTGTGTTAAAGTGGATTGGGGACTGGCTATCCGACAGGAAGCAAAGAGTCGGAATAAATGGGTGTTTTTCCGGTTGGAGGAAGGTAACTAGTGGCGTGCCGCAGGGATCGGTACTCGGGCCGCAACTATTTACCATTTATATAGATGATCTGGAGGAGGGGACGGAGTGTAGGGTAACGAAGTTTGCAGACGACACAAAGATAAGTGGAAAAGTGAATCGTGTGGAGGACGGAGAAGATCTGCAGAGAGATTTGGACAGGCTGAGTGAGTGGGCGAGGATATGGCAAATGGAGTATAACGTTGAGAAATGCGAGGTTATACACTTTGGAGGAAATAATAACAAATGGGATTACTATCTCAATGGAAACAAATTAAAACATGCTACCGTGCAAAGGGACCTGGGGGTCCTTGTGCATGAGACGCAAAAGCCCAGTCTGCAGGTACAACAGGTGATCAAGAAGGCAAATGGGATGTTGGCCTGTATTGCGAAGGGGATGGAGTGTAGGAGCGGGGATGTCTTGATGCACCTGTACGGGGCATTGGTGAGGCCGCAGCTGGAATACTGTGTGCAGTATTGGTCCCCTTATATGAGGAAGGATATATTGGCATTGGAGGGAGTGCAGAGAAGGTTCACCAGGTTGATACCGGAGATGAGGGGTTTGGATTATGAGGAGAGGCTGAGGAGATTGGGTTTGTACCCGTTGGAGTTTAGAAGGATGAGGGGGGATCTTATGGAGACTTATAAGATAATGCGGGGGCTGGATAGGGTGGAGGCGGAGAGATTCTTTCCACTTAGTAAGGAAGTTAAAACTAGAGGACACAGCCTCAAAATAAAGGGGGGTCGGTTTAAGACAGAGTTGAGGAGGAACTTCTTCTCCCAGAGGGTGGTGAATCTCTGGAATTCTCTGCCCACTGAGGTGGTGGAGGCTACCTCGCTGAATATGTTTAAAGGGATTCCTGATCGGTAAGGGAATTAAGGGTTATGGGGATCAGGCGGGTAAGTGGTACTGATCCACGTCAGATCAGCCATGATCTTATTGAATGGCGGGGCAGGCTCGAGGGGCTAGATGGCCTACTCCTGCTCCTATTTCTTATGTTCTTATGTTCTTATGTTCTGAAGAAAATGTCCAAATTTCAGACCCACCATCATTGGTTAAAAGGAAAGCTTAAAGACAGTATCAAACTGAAAGAGGAAAAATATTCAGATGCAAAGACAGGCGGAAGGTCAGAAAATTGAACAGAATGGAGTCACAAGTAGATAGATAGATAGATAAGTCGCCGAGTCCGGATGGGATGTACCCCAGGTTACTGTGGGAGGCGAGGGAAGAGATTGCAGAGCCTCTGGCGATGATCTTTGCATGGAGACGGGAGAGGTGCCGGAGGATTGCGGATGTGGTTCCTATTTTCAAGAAGGGGAATAGGGATAGCCCAGGTAATTACCGACCGGTGAGTCTAACCTCAGTGGTTGGTAAACTGATGGAGAAGATCCTGAGGGACAGGATATATGAGCATTTAGAGAGGTTTAGTATGCTCAAGAATACTCAGCATGGCTTTGTCAAGGACAGATCGTGCCTTACGAGCCTGGTGGAGTTCTTCGAAAATGTAACTAAACACATTGACGAAGGGAAGGCGGTAGATGTGGTTTATATGGATTTTAGCAAGGCGTTCGATAAGGTCCCCCATACAAGGCTTCTAGAAAATGTGAGAGGGCATGGGATCCAAGGGGCTGCTGCCCGGTGGATCCAGAACTGGCTTTTGCTACCAAATAAACCTGTTGGACTTTAACCTGGTGTTGTGAGACTTCTTACTGTTGTGGTGATATAAACAGGGCCTAGTTTTAAGGCTGATAAAATTGGATATCTTAAATTAAAGAATTGGGCACATTGAAATCAAACACAGTCAAACCTCAGGCAGGCCAATTGTACAATACACAAATGTGTCTGGGCCTGACCCATCAACCACCCATCAAAGGTCGTTACACTCTACTTGAGACTTAGCAGGAGATCATGGCACCTCATTGAAATGCATCGGTCTATTGTTAGAAGCCCAGATCGGGCCAGACTTTCTGTCACCAAGAGATCCTGTGGAAACCTTACCTGATAACAAGTTCAACAACATGGAGATGGAAACCTGGGGGGCGGACCCTGGTGTCCTGTCAGGCAGACATCAAGAAACCCACTGGGTATTGGAACCCCCTCCTGGGACCTCATTGGCCGGAAGCCAGAGAAGTTTCTGGAAAGGCAAGCAGGCTGGGGCTAAAGGGACACACTCAGAGGCACACTGCAGCGAAGACTCGACAGGGGAGACGGCCGTGACCATTCGGAAGACTGACCAGATGAAGGAAGGAAGGAAGAAGCTGCCATCGAGACGACAGACCAGAGGGACTCAGAGAATCGGGCTGCAGTTTAACCAAGCCATCTTTACGGGTAGTATACTTGAATTTGGGGTATCCTCTTGTTTTACGTGGGTAATTTAAGGGTTAATAGTGTTATTATTAATAAACTTGTTGAACCTTTACTTGTGTTTGTCCTTGTCCACCTTGCAAATAAGGGCACCAGGGTAAAACCTTGGAGTAAGTAAACTGGTTGAAAGTATCTGAGAATTAACAGGTACAACAGTGGCACCCCAGATGGGACTTCGATAAGAAGTAATACGTTGCTCCGAAGTCGAACCTTCAACCCGGTATTCTCCAACACTCCGCCTGAGCCTGAATTAAGAGGGCAGATGCCACGTGATGGCCAGTCTTGAGTGAATGAAGGACTAATACAGATTCAACCAGTACATTGGGCCATAAACCCGGTGTCTGTAACACAAGGTGGACAAACTGTGTAGTTAGAACTAGAACAGTCTAGGGAATTTGGGTAAAATCTACGGGAGGGAATTTAGTGAAAACCGGACCCCTACCCCAATCCCTTACCTATACTCAAGTGACGAATCCTAAAAGGAAATAATCATGGCCAGTCATGCTGCATGGGAGGACCTCTGGGATTGGGGTTCAAATGTCCAAATCCACCCATGGGTCCGCATTCTGTCACAACTGGCCGTAATAGGAATCCTACTTATGATAGTGTACCTAACCATCCTCACATTTAAGTGCGCCCGGTGGAAGACCGCATGCATACAACAATTAGAAGTCGAGGTAAGCACAGGAGAAGAAAGGAACCAGATTAACATGATACACATGAGCCAATTCCAGGCTCAATGTGATAAAGCCTGCCAAAAGGCACAGCGTGCTGTCCGTGAGAGAGAGGCTGCGCTGCAACAGGTAGAGGAAGTTAAACGTAAATGCAGCGACCTACAGGCTGCAGTAAAAGTTTTGCACCAAGCAGGAAAAGTAAATACAGCCCGCGCAACAGACCACTCCAAATGCCTGCGCGAGATTAAAGATTTAAAAGCACAACTAGCCATAAAAAGGGGGGTAATGTGTGCATACACCACTGAAACAGGGGATAGTGACCCAGGGGTAGAGTGGGGGGATTTAGAAGAGGATGCCTGCCATTATGCAACAGCTAGTGTCACTGCCGACTGGGGACCCCCACCTCCCTTCCCGGTAGTGGAACCAACGGCACCACCTAATCCGGCTCCCATCTGGGGAAACTCAGTCTCAGCTCCTAGTCCTTTTACCATCCCAAAAAGCCCAGTCACTAATCCGGTTCCTGTATCGATGAATCCGGTCACCACCCAACGACAGGACGGACAGAACCACAATGTGACTTATGTAACTCCATACACCATGACACAGCTCACTGACATGGCTAAAGTGATTGGAGTATTTGAACCCTCCGGGGATCCACATGCTCTCTTTGACCAGGTTACCCAATATCGTGTTATCGAGGCAGAAGAGGTTAAACTTATTCTGTTATGTTTAAGTCCGTTCCGCCCTACCCGAACCCCAGAACGTGGCCGGGGGAACCCTACCAGAAATGAAGGCGGCCGTTCTGGCTGCCATAGGCTACAATAGGGATGACCCGGTACAAGGCTTAAACAACTGCCAACAAAAGAGAGGGGAGCACCCGACAGCCTATGCTGGCCGACTATGGAACCAATTTGTTGCGGTTTTTGGCCAATTAAATCGAGTCCAATTAAATGCACACCACCGGCCCACATGGATCCGGACCCTGATAGCACACGCCACCGAGGGGAGTCGGAAAGCCTGTGAGAATTTTGATCCCGATGATAATACACACACACAAGCCTGGGCCATCCGCAAAATGACTCGTGTGTGGGAACGGGAAGTCAGACAAACAGACACCCCCAAGCCCACAAAAAACAGAATGATGAACCCAATCCACACAGACCTGGCCCTGGTTTGGCGTAATGAAGGGGGAGGTGGAAACAGGGGACTGGGAAACTCACCCCCATATACCCCTGCCAATCATCGATACAGAAAACCACAGCCCCGCGCAGAACCCCGATATATTCCCAACCCCAGGTACAGGGAACAAGACAAAGCCACGTCCAGATATCCACCCTCACAAGTGCAGTGTTACAACTGTGGCCAGATCGGCCATTTTGCCCGGGACTGCAGGGCACCACCAAATTTCAGGGGACCAGTAAACCCCGAATACCCATACACTATTGCTGATTGCCGACACAGGGAACCACAAGGCCGTGCAGGACATAGGCCCAACCCCTGACACCGAGAACGATATAGAGCTGAGCCCAGAGGCCCACGCCCACAAGCACAGTGTTATACCTGCGGGCAACCCAACCATTTTGCCCGGAACTGTAGGGCAGCACCCAACTACCCCACACGACCATCTCAGCGGTTCCCCGACGATGGACCCCGACCCATGCCCCTTGAAGGACCGGCCCGACAAGCATCTATAACCCCCACATTCCTGGCAGACAACCTAACCTACGGCAGGGAGCCCCATGAATGCCAGGTTCCGGCAATAAAAGACCCCAAGGGGCCATTTTTGCCAAAACAAAAGGGGGGAGGAGCCAGGGGAATCAGTCAAACCCCGGCCCAGGGGACCCCGACGGAAAGGATGGGGAACCCGCAAACCTTACCCCCTGTGGCGCCCCTGGTACCGGGACTCCCAGAACCGTTTGACCCGGCGCTCACCACCAGAGGTGGTAATGCAGCCAAAGCCCGCCCATATAGGTTCCCTCCACTAAGAAAGAATCAGGACATCACAGTCCAAATTGTAAATAGCTTTATCCGTCCACTCCACGCATCACCCAATTGAAAAGGGTTTCTTATCTGCCCACATTATACTGCGTCATAATCTTCCATCACACCACAGTTTGGTTGTGAGATGAAGAATCTATTGTTATACTGTGCCATAGTCCTCCAACAACAAGGACACATGCCATATACCCAACATTTTATTTTCACGCTCTGCAAACTCCTTACCCCACTACCCTTCGTATGACACGATTGGGCCTTTATTATTCCTTTACTTATTTCTTTGTTTTTTTTAAAAAAAAGGAGTCATACGACATTCTAGTAAAGAAAAGGAAAAGAGAATCAGGTATTAATAAGAATTAACAGGTGCTACCTTGATCTTCCCCAGAATGAACTACATACTTCCCTGTTATCTGGGACTCCTTGTCGCAGACCGAACCACAGACACCACACCAACCAAAGACCAGAAGGTCAGCCTACGATACCGCGGATATATGTGGTTCACCCCACGCCCGATGGAAGTACACTCGTCAGAGGTCAACCTTTTGGCACCCCTTAGAAACTTTCTGGAAGGGGACTACAGAACAATATCTAAAGAACGTAAACTCTTGCAGAATAAAAGACTTGATTTAGATGCAGCAAAAGCAAGACCGAAGAAGGCAAAGGTCTCAGAGGCCCGTTCAGCAGCAGAACAGGAAATGCGAATTACACAGTGAATTTGATCGCCAGGCAGAGATCACAATACTTTTGCTTGAAGGAATTAGCAGTACACATGCTCATCACCTTCGTTGCCTGCATGACTATGTTGGTGCCCAGTTGACCTACTATGCTCAGTGTTACCAGTATATGGTTGATTTACAGAAGCAACTTGGAAGTTTCCCAACAACAATCCCACTGCTCCGGCTTCCCTATCATCCTAAGGAATTTCGACAAGGGCCATCCGACATCGGGAGAGGCTCTACAATCAAGAGCCTTGATACTCTCCCATCTTGGTCACTTGTCATTTTGTACTGTTTATTGCTTTGTTTTGTATATACCCAATTGCTTATTGTTTTTTTAAATTATTTTACTTCATTTAAATTTGTTAGTACTATTGTGGGTTAGGGATGCTACTGTCAACTCCAGATTCGGGGTACTTGCTTGTTCGGATGGTTTGGTGAGAATTGTGTGATCCGGTTCGCTGACGCTCATTGGATCAAGAGGAGAGAATGTGGTGATATAAACAGGGCCTAGTTTTAAGGCTGATAAAATTGGATATCTTAAATTAAAGAATTGGGCACATTGAAATCAAACAGTCACACCTCAGGCAGGCCAATTGTACAATACACAAATGTGTCTGGGCCTGACCCATCAACCACCCATCAAAGGTCGTTACACTCTACTTGAGACTTAGCAGGAGATCATGGCACCTCATTGAAATGCATCGGTCTATTGTTAGAAGCCCAGATCGGGCCAGACTTTCTGTCACCAAGAGATCCTGTGGAAACCTTACCTGATAACAAGTTTAACAACATGGAGATGGAAACCTGGGGGGCGGACCCTGGTGTCCTGTCAGGCAGACATCAAGAAACCTCCTGGGACCTCATTGGCCGGAAGCCAGAGAAGTTTCTGGAAAGGCAAGCAGGCTGGGGATAAAGGGACACACTCAGAGGCACACTGCAGCGAAGACTCGACAGGGGAGACGGCCGTGACCATTCGGAAGACTGACCAGATGAAGGAAGGAAGGAAGAAGCTGCCATCGAGACGACAGACCAGAGGGACTCAGAGAATCGGGCCTGCAGTTTAACCAAGCCATCTTTACGGGTAGTATACTTGAATTTGGGGTATCCTCTTGTTTTATGTGGGTAATTTAAGGGTTAATAGTGTTATTATTAATAAACTTGTTGAACCTTTACTTGTGTTTGTCCTTGTCCACCTTGCAAATAAGGGCACCGGGGTAAAACCTTGGAGTAAGTAAACTGGTTGAAAGTATCTGAGAATTAACAGGTACAACACTGTGCTTACCCCAGTCCAACGCCGGCATCTCCACATCTTGCCCAAAGGAGGCAGAGAGTGGGTATAGATGGGTCTTTTTCTAAATGGAGGTCGGTCACCAGTGGTGTGCCCCAAGGATCTGTTCTGGGACCCTTGCTGTTTGTCATTTTCATAAATGACCTGGATGAGGAAGCGGAGGGATGGGTTGGTAAGTTTGCCGACGACACGAAGGTTGGTGGGGTTGTGGATAGTCTGGAGGGATGTCAGAAGTTACAGAGGGACATAGATAGGATGCAAGACTGGGCGGACAAGTGGCAGATGGACTTCAACCCAGATAAACGCGTAGTGGTCCATTTTGGTAGGTCAAATGGGATGAAGGAGTACAATATAAAGGGAAAGACACTTAGTACTGTAGAGGATCAGAAGGACCTTGAGGTCCGGGTCCATAGGACTCTGAAATCGGCCCCGCAGGTGGAGGAGGTGGTTAAGAAGGTGTATGGTGTGCTGGCCTTTATCAATCGAGGGATTGAGTTTAGGAGTCCGGGGATAATGATGCAACTATATAAGACCCTCGTCAGACCCCACTTGGAGTACTGTGCTCAGTTCTGGTCGCCTCACTATAGGAAGGATGTGGAAAAGATTGAAAGGGTGCAGAGGAGATTTACAAGGATGTTGCCTGGATTGAGTGGCATGCCTTATGAGGATAGGCTGAGGGAGCTTGGTCTTTTCTCCTTGGAGAGACGAAGGATGAGAGGAGACCTAATAGAGGTGTATAAGATGTTGAGAGGCATAGATCGGGTGGACTCTCAGAGGCTTTTTCCCAGGGTGGAAATGTCTGCTACGAGAGGACACAGGTTTAGGGTGCTGGGGGGTAGGTACAGGGGAGATGTTAGGGGTAAGTTTTTCACACAGAGGGTGGTGGGCGAGTGGAATCGGCTGCCGTCAGTGGTGGTGGAGGCGAACTCAATAGGGTCTTTCAAGAGACTCCTGGATGAGTACATAGAACATAGAAAGCCACAGCACAAACAGGCCCTTCGGCCCACAAGTTGCGCTGATCATATCCCTACCTCTAGGCCTATCTATAGCCCTCAATCCCATTAAATCCCATGTACTCATCCAGAAGTCTCTTAAAAGACCCCAACGAGTTTGCCTCCACCACCACCGACGTCAGCCGATTCCACTCACCCACCACCCTCTGAGTGAAAAACTTACCCCTGACATCTCCTCTGTACCTACCCCCCAGCACCTTAAACCTGTGTCCTCTCGTAGCAACCATTTCAGCCCTTGGAAATAGCCTCTGAGAGTCTACCCTATCCAGACCTCTCAACATCTTGTAAACCTCTATCAGGTCACCTCTCATCCTTCGTCTCTCCAGGGAGAAGAGACCAAGCTCCCTCAACCTATCCTCATAAGGCATGCCCCCCAATCCAGGCAACATCCTTGTAAATCTCCTCTGCACCCTTTCAATGGCTTCAACATCTTTCCTGTAATGAGGTGACCAGAACTGCGCGCAGTACTCCAAGTGGGGTCTAACCAGGGTCCTATAAAGCTGCAGCATTATCTCCCAACTCCTAAACTCAATCCCTCGATTAATGAAGGCTAGTACGCCGTACGCCTTCTTGACCGCATCCTCCACCTGCGAGGCCGATTTAAGAGTCCTATGGACCCGGACCCCAAGGTCCTTCTGATCCTCTACACTGCTAAGAATGGTACCCTTCATATTATACTGCTGCTTCATCCCATTGGATCTGCCAAAATGGATCACTACACACTTATCCGGGTTGAAGTCCATCTGCCACTTCTCCGCCCAGTCTTGCATTCTATCTATGTCACGCTGCAGCTTCTGATATCCCTCCAAACTATCCACAACACCACCTACCTTGGTGTCGTCAGCAAACTTACCAACCCATCCCTCCACTTCCTCATCCAGGTCATTTATGAAAATGACAAACAGCAAGGGTCCCAGAACAGATCCCTGGGGCACTCCACTGGTCACTGACCTCCATGCAGAGAAAGACCCCTCCACAGCCACTCTCTGCCTTCTGCAGGCAAGCCAGTTCTGGATCCACAAGGCAACAGCCCCTTGGATCCCATGCCCTCTCACTTTCTCAAGAAGTCTTGCATGGGGGTCCTTATCGAACGCCTTGCTGAAGTCCATATAGACCACATCCACCGCTCATACATGGAGCTTAATAGGATGGAGGGTTATAGGTAGGTCTAGAAGGTAGGGATGTGTTCGGCACAACTTGTGGGCCGAAGGGCCTGTTTTTGTGCTGTAGTTTTTCTATGTTTCTAAGTAGGCCAGACCAGATAAGGATGGCAGATTTCCTTCCCGAAAGATCCCTCTATACTTCACTCACCTGCGGTCCCTCTCCATTTAGATAATAATCTGCCTTTTGATTCCTCCTACCTAGATGCATGACCTCATACATAGAAATTTAAAAAAACCTCATACATAAAAAACCTCATAAAAACCTCATACATCCCCACATTAAACTGCATTTGTCAGGTTTTCGTCCAATCTATCTATATCCCATTACAGAACCACAATATCATCATAATATGTCTTTCCACCTTTTTTCATATCATCAGCAGATTTGGAAACCTTACATTTGTTCCTTACCGCAGGTCATTAATGTAAATAGTGAACAATTGCGGGCGAAGAGCTGATCCCTGTGGTTCTATCCGAGTTACATCTTTCCACTCTGAAAAGGACTTATTTATTTCAACGCTCTATTTTCTATTTGGCAGCCAGATTTCAATCCAATTCCATGGGCTTTTACTTTACGCACCAACCTCTTACATGGAACCTTGTCAAATGTCTTTTGTAAAGTAAAGTTTATTTATTAGTCACAAGTAAGGCTTACATTCACACTGCAATGAAGTTACTGTGAAATTCCCCTAGCCGCCACAGTCCAGCGCCTGTTCAGGTCAATGCACCTAACCAGCACATCTTTCAGAATGTGGGAGGAAACCCATGCAGACACGGGGAGAACGTGCAAACTAAGATTGGTGGCATAGTGGACAGTGAAGAAAGTTATCTCCAATTGCAACGGGATCTTGATCAATTGGGTCAGTGGGCTGACGAATGGCAGATGGAGTTTAATTTAGACAAATGCGAGGTGATGCATTTTGGTAGATTGAACCAGGGCAGGACTTACTCAGTTAATGGTAGGGCATTGGGGAGAGTTACAGAACAAAGAGATCTAGGGGTACATGTTCATAGCTCCTTGAAAGTGGAGTCACAGGTGGACAGAATGGTGAAGAAGGCATTTGGCATGCTTGGTTTCATTGGTCACAACATTGAATACAGCAGTTGGAATGTCTTGTTGAAGTTGTACAAGACATTGGTAAGGCCACACTTGGAATACTGTGTGCAATTCTGGTCACCCTTTATTATAGAAAGGATATTATTAAACTAGAAAGAGTGCAGAAAAGATTTACTAGGATGCTACCGGGACTTGATGGATTGAATTATAAGGAGAGGCTGGATAGACTGGGACTTTTTTCTCTGGAGCGTAGGAGGCTGAAGGATGATCTTATAGAGGTCTATAAAATAATGAGGGGCACAGATCAGCTAGATAGTCAATATCTTTTCCCAAAGGTAGGGGAATCTAAAACTAGAGGGCATAGGTTTAAGGTGAGAGGGGAGAGATACAAAAGTGTCCAGAGGGGCAATTTTTTCACACAGAGGGTGGTGAGTGTCTGGAACAAGCTGCCAGAGGTAGTAGTAGAGGCAGGTACAATTTTGTCTTTTAAAAAGCATTTAGATAGTTACATGGGTACAATGGGTATAGAGGGATATGGGCCAAATGCGGGCAATTGGGATTACCTTAGGGGTTTTAACAAAAGGGCGACATAGACAAGTTGGGCCAAAGGGCCTGTTTCCATGCTGTAAACCTCTATAACTCCACAGAGACAGTGACCCAAGTCAGGAATTGAACCCAGGTCCCTGGCGCTGTGAAGCAGCAGTGCTAACCATTGTGCTACAGTGCCATCCAATTTAGAAATCTAAATGCACTACACCTACAGATTCCCCTCTATCCACTCTCCCTGTTACATCCTCAAAGAATTTGAGCAAATTTGTCAAACATGATTCACCTTTCATAAAACCATGTTGACTAGGTTTGATTATATTCAGCTTTCTTAAATGAGTAACTATTTCCTCTTTGATTATTGACTCCAGCATCTTGCCAATAATAGATGTTAAACTAACTGGCCTATATTTCTTTGCCTTCTGCCATTCTCCCTTTTTGAACAAGGGTGGCACATTGGCTGTTTTCCAATTGTTTGGTACCCTCCCGGAATTTAGCGAGTTACAAAAAATTTCAACCAATGAGTCCACTATCTCTGCAGCCATTTTCATTGAAACCCGAGCATGTAATTCATTAGGTCTTGGTAACCTGTCCACCTTTAGCGTCTTAAGTTTCTCTAATACTCTATCCCTTGTGATTGGAATTATTGTAAGTTCCATCATGTTATTTGAAATCAGCCCATCTGATAATTTAGGGATATTGGCAATGTTGTCCACAGTGAAGATTGATGCAGAAAATGTATTTAGCATATCTGCCATTTCTTTGTTTGCTGTTATCAATTCACCCGCCTCGTCCAGTAGAGTGCCCACATTACCTTGGGCACCCGCTTCCTACTTATATATCCATAGAAACTAGTTTGTTTTAATGCTGCATGCAAGCTTTCTCTCAAAATTCATTGAGTTTTAGTCTTTTGCTGCTGGATCCTAAAAGTAACCCTGTCCTCTGGTCTACCACTATTCCTTGCCACTTTGTATATTCTGCTTTATAATTTAATATTATTCTTGACCTCCTTTATTGACCATGGATTTTGCCTCTTTTTCATGGAATCCCTCTTTTTGATTAAGATAAACTCCTGCTGAGCATTTTGTTCCAACTGTTTGAATATCTGCCCCTTCTCATCTGCTCATAGAATCATACAGCGCCCTTCGGCCCATCCAGTCTACACCGAAACATTAGAAACACCTGAACTCCCACCTAATCCCATCTACCAGCACTTGGCCCATAAACGTTATGATGTGCCAAGTGCTCATCCAGATACTTTTTAAAGCATGTGAGGCAACCCGCCTGTACCACCCTCCCAAGCAGGGTAAAAGGTTTTTCCTCACATCCCCCCTAAACCTCCTGTCCCTCACCTTGAACCTATGTCCCCTCAACTAAGGGGAATAGTTGCTCCTTATCCACTCTGTCCATGTCTCTCATAATCTTGTACACCTCGATCAGCTTGCCCCTCAGTCTTCTCTGCTCCAACAAAAACAAGATGTGGAGATGCCGGCGTTGGACTGGGGTGAACACAGTAAGAAGTCTCACAACACCAGGTTAAAGTCCAACAGGTTTATTTGGTAGCAAATACCATAAGCTTTCGGAGCGCTGCTCCTTCGTCAGATGGAGTGGAAATGTGCTCTCAAACAGTGCACAGAGACACAAAATCAAGTTACAGAATACAAAAACAACCCAAGCCTATCCAACCACTCTTCATAACTTAAATGTTTCATCCCAGGCAGCAGCCTGGTAGATCTCCTCTGGACCCCCTCCAGTGCAATCACATCCTTCTGATAATCTGGTGACCAGAACTGCACATAGTACTCACAGGCAGAAAGGGCGAGCAGGGGTGAGTTTAATTCATTTTTGCACTTTCTACCTGGTACGGGCAAGGTATCTAGAGGGGATGGGTGTGCAGGCAGTGCAATGTTCCTCTTGCACTATGTTTGAGGTGAGGGACGACGACAGTGTCCCTGCTGATTACACCTGTGGGAAGTGCACCCATCTGCAGCTCCTCCAAAACCATGTTAGGGAACTAGAGCTGGAGTTGGATGAACTTAGGATCATTAGGGACGCAGAGGTGGCCATAGACAGAAGCTTTAGGAATACAGTTACTCCGAGGAATGAAAACAGATGGGTGACGGTGAGAGGGGCTGGGAGGAAGCAGTCCGTGCAGGGATCCCCGGTGGTCGTTCCCCTTAGCAACAAGTATTCCGCTTTGGATACGGTTGAGGGGGATGACATACCAGTGGTGAGCCGCAGTGAGAGGATCTCCAGCACTGTGTCCGTCTCTGGGGCTCGGGAGGGTAAGGGGCAGAGCGGGAGGGCAATAGTTATTGGGGACTCGTTAGTTAGAGGGATAGATAGGAGGTTCTGTGGCAGCAAAAGAGACTCACGGATGGTATGTTGCCTACCGGATGCCAAGGTCCGTGACGTCTCAGACCGTGTTTTCCGGATTCTGAAGGGGGAGGGGAAACAGTCACAAGTCGTGGTACACATTGGTACCAATGACATAGGTAAGAGAAGGGACGGGGATTTAAAGCAGGAATTTCTGGAGCTGGGCTGGAAGCTGAGAGCCAAGACAAAACATGTGGTCATCTCTGGTACGTTGCCGGTGCCACGTGATAGCGAGTTGAGGAACAGGGGGAGAGTGCAGTTAAACATGTGGTTGCAGGGATGGTGTAGGAGGGAGGGTTTCAGATACGTGGATAATTGGAACACATTCTGGGGAAGGTGGGACCTGTACAAACAGGACGGGGTGCACCTGAACCAGAGGGGCACCAATATCCTAGGAGGGAAATTTGTTACGGCTCTTCAGGGGGGTTTAAACTAATTTGTCAGGGGAGTGGGAAAAGGAGTTGTAGTCCAGAAGTCAGTGAGGGTGGTGAGGTATTGGGGAAGGTATCAGGGTCAAGGGTGGGTACCGGTAGACAGGAAGGTGGGTTGAAGTGTGTCTACTTCAATGCAAGGAGCATCCGGAACAAGGTAGATGAACTTGGGGCGTGGATTGGTACTTGGGACTACGATGTTGTGGCCATTACGGAGACGTGGGTAGAACAAGGACAGGAATGGTTGTTGGACGTTCCGGGGTATAGATGTTTCACTAAGTGTAGGGAAGCTGGTAAAAGAGGTGGAGGAGTGGCATTGTTAATCAAGGATAGTTTAACGGCTGCGGAAAGGCACTTCGAGGGGGATCTGCACACTGAGGTAATATGGGCTGAGGTTAGAAATAGGAAAGGAGCGATCACGTTGTTAGGAGTTTACTATAGGCCCCCAAATAGTAATAGAGATGTGGAGGAAGAAATTGCTAAGCAGATTATGGATATGTGTAGGGGTCACAGGGTAGTTGTCATGGGGGACTTTAACTTTCCAAATATTGATTGGAACCTTTGTAGGTCAAATAGTTCGGATGGGGCAGTTTTTGTGCAGTGTGTGCAGGAGGGTTTCCTGACACAATATGTGGATAGGCCGACAAGAGGTGAGGCCACATTGGATTTGGTACTGGGAAATGAACCAGGCCAAGTGTTAGATTTGGTTGTGGGAGAGCACTTTGGAGATAGTGACCTTCGTTGTCTTTTGTGATTGCAATGGAGAGGGATAGGGCCGTGCGGCAGGGCAAGGTTTACAATTGGGGGAGAGGTAATTATGATGCGATTAGGCAAGAATTAGGGGGCATAAGTTGGGAACATAAACTGTCAGGGAAAGGAACTAATGAAAAGTGGAACTTTTTCAAGGAACAAATACTGGATGTCCTTGATAGGTATGTCCCTGTCAGGCAGGGAGGAAATGGCCGAGTGAGGGAACCATGGTTCACGAAAGAGGTGGAATGTCTTGTGAAAAGGAAGAGGGAAGCTTATGTAGGGTTGAGGAAACAAGGTTCAGATGGCTTGATTGAGGGTTACAAGTTAGCAAGGAATGAGCTGAAAAAGGGGCTTAGGAGAGCTAGGAGGGGACACGAGAAGTCCTTGGCGGGTCGGATCAAGGAAAACCCCAAGGCTTTTTACTCTCATGTGAGGGATAAAAGAATGACCAGGGTGAGGTTAGGGCCAGTCAAGGACAGCAGTGGGAACTTGTGTATGGAGTCAGTAGAGATAGGCGAGGTGATGAATGAATACTTTTCTTCAGTGTTCACCAAGGAGAGGGGCCATGTTTTTGAGGAAGAGAAGGTGTTACAGGCTAATAGGCTGGAGGAAATAGATGTTCGGAGGGAGGATGTACTGGCAGTTTTGAATAAACTGAAGGTCGATAAGTCCCCTGGGCCTGATGAAATGTATCCTAGGATTCTTTGGGAGGCAAGGGATGAGATTGCAGAGCCTGTGGCTTTGATCTTTGGGTCCTCACTGTCCACGGGGATGGTGCCAGAGGACTGGAGAATGGCGAATGTTGTTCCTCTGTTTAAGAAAGGGAATAGAAATGACCCTGGTAATTATAGACCGGTTAGTCTTACTTCGGTGGTTGGTAAATTGATGGAAAAGGTCCTTAGAGATGGGATTTAAGACCATTTAGAAAGATGCGGATTAATCCGGGATAGTCAGCACGGATTCGTGAAGGGCAAGTCGTGCCTCACAAATTTATAAAATGATGAAGGGGATAGATAGAGTGAACGCTCAAAGACTATTTCCTCGGGTGGATGGAGCTATTACAAGGGGGCATAACTATAGGGTTCGTGGTGAGAGATACAGGAAGGATATCAGAGGTAGGTTCTTTACGCAGAGAGTGGTTGGGGTGTGGAATGGACTGCCTGCAGTGATAGTGGAGTCAGACACTTTAGGAACATTTAAGCGGTTATTGGATAGGCACATGGAGCACACCAGGATGATAGGGAGTGGGATAGCTTGATCTTGGTTTCAGATAAAGCTCGGCACAACATCGTGGGCCGAAGGGCCTGTTCTGTGCTGTACTGTTCTATGTTCTATAAGCTTTGCCTCGAGATAGATGCTCTCCTTCAGAGGTTTCTCCAACCTCTCCTCATAGCTGATGCCCTCCATACCAGGCAACATCCTGGTAAATCTTTTCTGTACCCTCTCCAAAGCCTCCACATCCTTCTGGTAGTTTGGCGACCAGAATTGAACTCTATATTCCAAGTGCCCTCAGGTTCTATAAAGCTGCAACATGATTTGCCAATTGTTAAACTCAATGCCCCGGCCAATGAAGACAAGCATGCCGTATGCCTTCTTGACGACCTTCTTCACCTGCATTGCCACTTTCAGTGACCTGTGTGTGGTGAACCATAGATGGTTACCACTATGGGTACTTGTACATATGTTACTCTTGTTACTGTTGGGGTTAGGGTTGGGGTGTTCCACCTGGTAGCATTGTTCTGTGGTACACTCCGTTTGGCCCCGCCTTCTTACAGGAGTATAAAGGTCACTGCTACTTCCTCGTAGTCCTTAGTCTGGGATTGTATTGTTAAGCAGTGTGCTCTATTCTTGTTGTGAATAAAAGCCTTTATTCCCGGGTACGTCCTAGCCTCCCGAGTGAATTAATCGCGCATCAATTTTATTCACAACAAAATACCGAAAATTTTGTTCAAAGAAAAATGGAGCAGATGCTGAAACCCGATCGGCTAACCTTGGATCCGCGTGCCGCTGGAGCGTCGAATACGTTCGACCATTGGTTGAAGTGTTTCGAGGATTACATCAACGCCTCGACAGCAGTCCCGTCTGACGCCGACAGATTGCGGGTCCTCCACGCCAGGGTGAGCGACACTGTGTATGCAACAATCCGCGATTCCCAAAATTACAAAGAGGCCATCGAATTACTCAAGAAGCTGTACCATAAACAGCCGAACGAAATTCATGCTCGTCACCTATTAGCCACTCGACGGCGGCAGCCCGGCGAAACTACGGGACAGTACCTGCGCAAACTTCAACAGCTAGCCAGAGCCTGCAACTGCAAGGAGGTGTCGGCTACTCAATACACCAACGATATTATCCGAGATGCGTTCGTGGCGGGAATCGGCTCATCCTATATTCGCCTGCGGCTGCTAGAGCAGGGTAACTTGGACCTGGCTCAGACGGTAGAATTGGCCGATGCAATGGAAACGGCCTCCAGAAGTCTTGAAACCTACCCCACCAACCACGTGGGAACATCGTGGCAAGTACAGCCACCGCCTCAACTGTACTCGGCGGCTCCTCGGAACTGCGTGATAATGCTCCCAACTTCAGACCTGACGGCTGCGGCAGCTCCTGGAGGCCCACGGTGCTATTTCTGTGGATTGGCAAAGCACCCTCATCAGAGATGTCCGGCCAGGACGGTGTTTTGCTCCGCTTGTGGGAAGAAAGGGCACTATGCAAAAGTGTGCCGAGCAAAGACCCCTTCCAGGCCCAGCAGTGCTGCGTGTGACTCCCCAGGATCCATCTCCTCGTCTCCGGCCTCGTCGATGTCTTCAGCCACGTGCGATTTACGGGCGCCGCCATTTCCTATGACGACGACGTAAGCCACGTGCGACCTGCGGGTGCCGCCGTTTTCAACATCATCGACCACGTGCGATTCGTGGGCGCAGCCATTTTGGTCGACACCGGCCGCAGACGACCAGCAGGGGTCTTCGTCGTCGACTATCTCAGCTGCCTGCAGTTACACTCGGGATCCAACAGTGCCGTCAATCATCCTGGACCAGGCCAAGCCTCACAGACGCGACAAGTCCATGATGGACATAGAGGTAAACGGGCGCCTGGCGCATTGCCTGTTTGACAGCGGGAGCACGGAGAGCTTTATCCATCCGGATACAGTGAAACAGTGTGCTCTCCATGTGCAAACTGTCAGGCAGACAATCTCCATGGCGTCGAGGTCCCGAACTGTTATTGTTCTTGGGAGCTGTGTGGTAACCCTAACGGTGCGGGGCACAGTTTACGAGAACTTCAGGCTCCTCGTGTTACCGCACCTTTGCGCTCCGGTACTCCTGGGACTAGACTTTATGGTCCACCTGAAGAGTGTGACCCTGCAGTACGATGGGCCACTCCCTCCACTTTCAGTGGGAGAACAGCAGCCTCTAAATTGTCCTGCGCGCTCCACATGCGGTCTCTCGACACTCAAAATTACCCCGCCTTCCCTATTCGAAAATCTCGTGCCAGGCTGCAAGCCCATCGCGACTAAGAGCAGGCGTTACAGCGCTGAGGATCGGATCTTTATTCGATCTGAGGTTCAGCGGCTCCTCAGGGAAGGGGTCATTCAACCTAGCACTAGCCCATGGAGAGCACAAGTCGTGGTGGTTAAGACTGGAGACAAGTCCCGGATGGTCATAGACTATAGTCAGACCATTAATAGGTACACGCAGCTGGACGCTTACCCTCTCCCCCGCATATCTGACATGGTCAATCTGCGCAGTACCAAGTGTTCTCCACCATCGACTTGAAGTCAGCCTACCACCAGCTCCCCATTCGCCCAGAGGACCGCAAATACACGGCCTTTGAGGCGGATGGCCATCTCTACCACTTTTTAAGAGTCCCTTTCGGCGTCACTAATGGGGTCTCGGTCTTCCAGCGTGAGATGGACTGAATGGTGGACCAAAACGGGCTACGGGCTACCTTCCCGTACCTGGACAACATCACTATCTGCGGCCATGACCAGCAGGACCACGA
This sequence comes from Mustelus asterias, assembly GCF_964213995.1. Lineage (NCBI taxonomy): Eukaryota > Metazoa > Chordata > Chondrichthyes > Carcharhiniformes > Triakidae > Mustelus > Mustelus asterias. The sequence goes on from NC_135818.1 coordinate 30,660,903, forward strand.
CGCCAACCTCCAGAAGTTTTTACGCACTGCGACTCTCCTGAACCTGACCTATAACAAGGAGAAGTGCGTATTCAGCAAGAACCGCCTAGCAATTCTCGGATACGTGGTGGAAAACGGGGTCATCGGCCCTGATCCAGACCGTATGCGTCCCCTCCTTGAACTTCCCCTACCCACTAGCATCAAAGCACTGAGAAGATGCTTAGGCTTCTTCTCGTACTATGCACAGTGGGTCCCCAATTACGGAGACAAAGCCCGTCCGCTCATAAAATCTACCTCTTTTCCCCTGACAGCAGAGGCTCACCTAGCCTTTGAAGGGATAAAAGCCGACATCGCGAAAGCCACGATGCACGCTGTCGATGAGTCCATCCCCTTTCAGGTGGAGAGTAATGCATCTGATTTCGCCCTGGCCGCTAGGCGGGCAGGCCCGTCGCCTTCTTCTCTCGCACCCTCCAAGGCCCTGAAATTCGGCACTCCTCTGTGGAGAAAGAGGCTCAGGCCATTGTGGAGGCCGTACGGCATTGGCGCCATTATTTGGCTGGCAAACGGTTTACCCTGCTCACGGACCAGCGGTCCGTGGCATTCATGTTCAACAACACGTTAAGGGGAAAAATTAAGAATGATAAAATCTTGAGGTGGAGAATCGAACTCTCCACCTACATCTATGATATCATGTACTGTCCGGGGAAGCTCAATGAGCCCTCAGATGCCCTGTCGCGTGGAACATGTGCCAGTGTGCAGGAGGACCGGCTACAGGCCCTCCACAATGATCTCTGCCATCTGGGGATCACTCGGCTCTTCCATTTTGTAAAGGCTCGGAATCTGCCCTACTCCATAGAGGATGTCAGGTCGATAACTCGAAGCTGCCAGGTATGTGCAGAGTGCAAGCCGCACTTCTACCGGCCTGACAGGGCACACCTCATTAAGGCCACTCGCCCTTTTGAACGACTGAGTGTCGACTTGGGCGGCACGGAAGCACAGTGGTTAGCACTGCTGCTTCACAGCTCCAGGGACCTGGGTTCGATTCCCAGCTTGGGTCACTGTCTGTGTGGAGTTTGCACATTCTCCTCGTGTCTGCGTGGGTTTCCTCCGGGTGCTCCGGTTTCCTCCCACAGTCCAAAGATGTGCGGGTTAGGTTGATTGGCCGTGCTAAAATTGCCCCTTCGTGTCCTGAGATGCGTAGGTTAGAGGGATTAGTGGGTAAAATATGTGGGGATATGGGGGTAGGGCCTGGGTGGGATTGTGGTTGGTGCAGACCCGATGGGCCGAATGGCCTCTTTCTGTACTGTAGGGTTTCTATGATTCTATGACTTCAAGGGCCCCCTTCCTTCGACAGATCGGAATGTGTACTTCCTCAACGTGATTGACGAGTACTCCCGATTCCCTTTTGCCATTCCCTGTTCTGACATGTCCGCTGCCACTGTCATCAAAGCCCTGCGGAGTCTTTTTACCCTGTTCTGCTACCCCAGTTATATCCACAGTGATAGGGGTTCGTCGTTTATGAGCGACGACTTGAGGCAATACCTGCTCTCTAAAGGAACTGCCTCAAGCAGGACTACGAGTTATAACCCCAGGGGTAACGGGCAGGTCGAGAGAGAAAACGCTACAGTCTGGAAGGCTGTTTTACTGGCGTTAAGGTCTAGGGGTCTTCCAGTCTCCCGTTGGCAAGAGGTACTTTCTGATGCACTCCATTCAATCCGGTCCCTCCTGTGTACGGCAACCAACGCTATCCCACATGAGCGGATGTTTACCTTCCCTAGGAAGTCTTCCTCTGGGACCTCACTGCCGTCTTGGTTGACGTACTCAGGACCTGTCCTCCTGCGGCGGCATGTTAGGGCCCGCAAGTCCGACTCTTTGGTTGAACAGGTCCATCTCCTCCACGCCAACCCTCAATATGCCTATGTGGCATATCCTGACGGGCGAGAGGGCACGGTCTCTATCAGAGATCTGGTGCCTGCAGGGGACGTGGAAACCCCCGTCACTCCTGCACCCCTGGTTAGGATTCCTTTGCCCATTCTCTCCCCTCCTGACACAGCGCGGGCAGTATCGGGACCTCCACTTAATCCTCTTACTCCCGTGTACAGCTTGCCTGAGTCCAGGAGATTGTCGCCACCTCGAGGTCCACAGGCGTGTGAGGAACTGGAGGAGTCACTGGACACCACCTCGGAGAGAGGGTCATCACCACGGTCACCAGAACCGGCACTGGAGCCAGTGCTGCGGAGGTCGCAGAGACAGTGCGGACCTCCGATACGGTTGAACTTGTGAACATGTGGACAGTTCGTATTGTCTCCTTACCCCACCGGCCTTTGTTTTTAAAGGAGGGGTGAATGTGGTGAACCATAGATGGTTACCACTATGGGCACTTGTACATATGTTACTCTTGTTACTGTTGCGGTTAGGGTTGGGGTGTTCCACCTGTTAGCATTGTTCTGTGGTACACTCCGTTCGGCTCCGCCTTCTTACAGGAGTATAAAGGTCACTGCTACTTCCTAGTAGCCCTTAGTCTGGGATAGTATTGTTAAGCAGTGTGCTCTATTCTTGTTGTGAATAAAAGCCTTTATTCCCGGGTACGTCCTAGCCTCCCGTGTGAATCAATCGCATCACTGTGTACCTGTACACCCAGATCCCTTTGCCTATCAATACTCTTAAGGGTTCTGCCATTTACTGTATATTTCCTATCTGTATTAGACCTTCCAAAAAGCATTACTTCACATTTGTACGGATTAAACTCCATCTGCCATCTCTCCGCCCAAGTCTCCAATTGATCTATACCCTGCTGTATCCTCTGATGGTCCTCATCGCTATCCGCAAATCCACCAATCTTTGTGACGTCCGCAAAGTTACTAATCAAACCAGTTACATTTTCCTCCAAATCATTCATATATATTACAAACAGCAAAGGTTCCAGCACTGATCCCTGAGGAACACCACTTGTCACAGCCCTCCATTCAGAAACACACCCTTCCACTGCTACCCTCTGTCTTCTTTGACCGAGCCAGTTTTGTATCCACCTTGCTAGCTCACCTCTGATCCCATGCGACTTCACCTTCGGCACCAGTCTGCCATAAGGGACCTTGTCAAAGGCCTTACTGAAGTCCATGTAGACACCATCCACTGCCCTACCCTCATCAATCATCTTCATCACTTCCTCGAAAAACTCGATCAAGTTCATGAGACAAGACCTCCCCTTCACAAAACCATGTTGGACCTATGGTCTTCGTCTTCAAACTGTACCTGGAATTCTATCAGATAGTGGTCACTACCCCCGAGGGAATCCTTAACCACAGGATCCTTTATCAATCCTTAATTACTCAAAACCGTTTCTGGGTAGGTTCCACAACATTCTGCTCTAAAAAGCAATCCATGATGCAGTCCACAAATTCTTCCCTTGCCAGTTTGGTTTGTCCCATCAACATGCAGATTAAAATCTCCCCATGATACTTGCAGTTCCCTTGAAACATGTCCTTAACCTTTCCCCATTTTTGCTCTGACTTCTTAAGAGGTCACGTTTTGGGGGTCATTCGACTACTCCCACCTTGCCCTCCTTTCCCGTTATCATGATTTCAACCCAAATGGATTCTACATCACTATCCACTGCCTTTATATCACGACTCGGCACTGCTCTGAAATCTTCCTTGATTAACAACACTACCCCACTTCCTTTCCCCTTTGGCCTGATCTTTTGGAACATTTTATATCCTGGAATGTTGAGTACGTAGTCCTGGTCATCATAAAATCACATTTCTGTAAGAGCTAATACATCATACTCATAAGTTACAATCAGTGCTGTCAACTCATCTATCTTGTTGCAGATGCTTCGAACATTCAGATAAAGTACATTTAGCTTTGATTTTTTGCAGTTGTTTACAACTCTGAATTTGTTCTGTGTTGTATGTTTTTGTTTATGTTTCCTGCCTCGGCCTGTCACACTAAGACAGTCAAGTTCCCCCTCACTATCCTGTGCCACTGTTCCCTCATATAACCCTGATTTTGTAAACAATCCCCCCTCCTTGTTAGGGTTTTTGTTTGAGCCCTTGCTGTAATATAATGTTCATATGATCTCACGTGTAGTTGACACTCAATCTGATCACTAAAAGGCACTCCTACTTTTAACTTTGACTTCCCAATTTTCCAAGCAACTGAAACCTCTTTAGTTTAGAGCCCTCTCTACTTCCCTAGTTATATGGTCCGCAACAACACTGGTCCCAGGATGGTTTAGATGTAGGCTGCCCAACAGTACAGCCACTTTCCCCAGTACTAATGCCAATGTTCGACAAACTGAAACCCACTTCTCCCACACCAGGCTTTGAGCCACATAGTCCTCTCTCATTTTATATACCCTTTGCCAACTTGCACGTGGCTCAGGTCATAATCCAGAGATTATAACCTTGGAGGTTCTGTTCTGTAATTTAGTGCCTAATGCCTCAAAATGCCTACACAGAACCACCTTCTTCATTCTACCTATGTTGTTGGTGTCTACATGGAACATGACCATTGGATTCTCCCCCTCCCACTGCAAGTTCCTCTCCAGCCCAGAGGACATGTCCCAAACCCTGGCATCGGGAAGGCAACAGAGCCTTCGAGATTCTCAATCCAGGCTACAGGGAACAGTATCTACTCTCCTGACTATAGTATCCCCAACTATGATTAAATTTGTCTTTTCTCCCCCCACTTGAATGGCTCCCTGAACCATGATGCCGTAGTCAGTTTGTTCATCCTCCCTACAGTTCCCTCTCTCATCCACACAAGGAGCAAGAATCTCATACCTGTTGGACAGGGACAAGGGCTGAGGCTCCTGCAGTGCTATTCCTTGGATACCACTACCTGCCTCACTCACAGTCACACCCTCCTGTCCCTGACAACTGGCTGAATTCAAAGTCTTGAAATCTAAGGGGTGTAACTGCCTCCTGAAACATAGCATCCAGGGACCTCTCCCCCCTCTGATGTATCACAGTGTCCAAAGCTCAGACTCCAGCTGCCACCGTTTCTTGAACAACCAACACTTACTACAGATGTGTTCATTAGGAACCACAATTGGGTCCACCAGCTCCCACATCGTGCAGGCACAACGCATCGCCTGACCCTATTTTGTTTAATAATTTATGCTTCAATTATACAGAGCACTCGTGAAATTACATCTGGATTATTGTGTACAGTATTGGTTTCTTTATTTGAAAAGGATGTAAATTCATTGGAAGCTATTCAGAGAAGGTTTACCAGACTAATATCTGGAAGGGATGGGTTGTCTTTTGAGGAAAAGCTGGACAGGCTAGACTGGAGGTTAGAAGAGTAACAGACAACTTAATTGAAACATAAAAGATCCTGAGGGGTCTTGATAGATGGACGTGGAGAAGATATTTCCTCTTGTGGAGAATCTAGAATCAGGGGGTCACTGTTTAAAAATAAGGGGTTACCCATTTAAAATGGAGAAGAGAAGAATTTTTTTCTCTTGAGGGTTGAGTCTTTGGAAATCTCTTCTTGATAAAGCAGTAGAAGCAGAGTCTTTGAATATTTTTAAGACAAATGTGGGTTGATTCTTCGGGGGCAAGGGTTGATAGGTTATTAGGGGTAGATAGGATGCAGATTTGAGGTTGCTATTAGATCAACCATTATCTTATTAAATGGCAGAGCAGGCTCAAGGAGTCAACTGTCTATTCCTGCTCCTTACTCATATGTTCATTAAATTGGATTTGGTAGTCTGGGCATCACTCAAGGTAGTGGGACCACGAAGGGGATACCAATGGGATACCAATGTGAGTGTGCAATTGTGGTTGGACAAGTGTTCTTCACAAATGTGTGAAGTGATTAACAAGCAAAAATGCAAGGTGGAATACACTGAAGGTAGAATCTCAAGCATGTTCAGTTCCTGGACAACAACGCAACTTGGTAAAGATGGCCAGTAGAGTAATCATAGAATCATAGAAATCATAGAAATCATAGAAACCCTACAGTACAGAAAGAGGCCATTCGGCCCATCGAGTCTGCACCGACCACAATCCCACCCAGGCCCTACCCCCATATCCCTACATATTTTACCCACTAATCCCTCTAACCTATGCATCTCAGGACACTAAGGGGCAATTTTTAGCATGGCCAATCAACCTAACCCGCACATCTTTGGACTGTGGGAGGAAACCGGAGCACCCGGAGGAAACCCACGCAGAGACGAGGAGAATGTGCAAACTCCACACAGACAGTGACCCAAGCCGGGAATCGAACCCAGGTCCCCGGAGCTGTGAAGCAGCAGTGCTAACCACTGTGCTACCGTGCCGCCGTAAGAGGACATTTTTTTGATCATCAAGGCATTTACACATAGACAGCCGGAGAAACTGATTTCACAATAATTGGGATATAATTTAGCACAGAATGAATAAAACATGACACAATAAAATATGTTGGGAAATCAAAGGGTTAAGAAAGTAACAGGAATATTCACAAGATGGATAAGGGAAGAACTGGGGAATTGAGAATAATTGAGGATTTTAGAACAGAGCAGAGAAATTGCAAATAATTATAAAAGAGAGATTATGCTTAACATGTCCAATTATCAGTTTGCTAGCAACATCTAATTCTCACCTCATATTCTTCTAAACTCCAAATTAGTTGGGATAGGATCTCCCACCAACAAATTCATGCTGAATGTCCTTAATCAATCCTTGTCTTTCCAGATGTTGATTAATCCTGTCCCTCAGAATATTTTCCAATAAATTCCCCACCACTGATGTTATACTAACAGGTCTGTAATTACCTGGCTTATCCCTGCTTGCCCTTCTTGAATAAAGGTACCATATTAGCTATCCTCCAGTCATCTGGCACTTCACCTGTGGCCAAGAAAGATTTAAATATTGTAGTCAGGGCAATTTCATCCCTTGGCTCTGATAGCAGCCTGTGATACATCTCATCAAACCCTGGGGATTTATTCACCTTTATGCCCACTAAAACATCTAATGCTGCCTGCTTATTAATCTTAATGTGCTCTAGAATTTCACTGTCCCAAATGATATTTCCAGCTACAATATCTTTCTTCTTAGTGAATACAGATGTAAAGTATTCATTTAAGACCTCGTCCACATCCTCTGGCTCCACACACAGATTGCCCCTTTGGTCTCTAATGGGCCCATTCTTTCCCTGTTCATTCTCTTGCTCTTAATATACTTATAAAATGTCTCATAAAATGCCTTGGAATTTCCTTAATCTTATCTGCCAATGACATTTCGTGACCCTCTTTTCCTTCCTAATTTCTTTTTTAAGGTGCCTCCCTACACTCTCTATTCTCCTGAAGGGCATCACCCATTTTTAGTGTACAACTGCCATATACCATATAGTGTATAGTATATACTTCCTTTTTGTTCTTTATCAAACCCTTGATATCCCTTGACATCTAGGGTTCCCTGGCCTTGCTGACTTTGGCCTTCACTCTTAGAGGCACACTTTGACCTTGAACTCTATTTCACTCATAAAAAACTTCTTTACAAATTACCGGCAAGTAGCTGCTCCCAGGCTACGTTTGCCAGATCCTGTCTAATGATATTGAAATCGGTCTTCCCCCAATTTATACACTTGATTTTTGTACTAACCTTATCCCTTTCCATAATGATCTTGAAACTTATAGAATTATAGTTGCTATCCCCAAAATGGTCACCCACTGGCACTTCGACCGCTTCCTTTCCTAGGATTAGGTCTAGCACTGCCCCATTCCTAATAGGACTATCTACGTATTGGCACAAAAAGCTTTCCTCGATGCACTTTAAAAATTCCACCCGGTCTAACCCTTTCACATGAAGGCGACTCATGTTAATATTGGCCAAGTTGAAATCCCCTACTACTATAACCCTATGTATTACCTACATAGAACATAGAACATAGAACAGTACAGCACAGAACAGGCCCTTCAGCCCACGATGTTGTGCCGACCTTCATCTGAAACCAAGATCAAGCTATCCCACTCCCTACCATCCTGGTGTGCTCCATGTGCCTATCCAATAACCGCTTAAATGTTCCTAAAGTGTCTGACTCCACTATCACTGCAGGCAGTCCATTCCACACCCCAACCACTCTCTGCGTGAAGAACCTACCTCTGATATCCTTCCTATATCTCCCACCATGAACCCTATAGCTATGCCCCCTTGTAATAGCTCCATCCACCCGAGGAAATAGTCTTTGAACGTTCACTCGATCTATCCCCTTCATCATTTTATAAACCTCTATTAAGTCTCCCCTCAATCTCCTCCGCTCCAGAGAGAACAGCCCCAGCTCCCTCAACCTTTCCTCATAAGACCGACACTCCAAACCAGGCAGCATCCTGGTAAATCTCCTCTGCACTCTCTCCAGCGCTTCCACATCCTTCTTAGAGTGAGGTGACCTGTCCATGGTTTGCCTGTATACCTGCTCCTTTAACTTCCTTTGACTGTTGGAAGGCCTGTAATATAATCCCAAATTGATAACCCATCTCTTTTTTTTACTTCTAAGCTCCACCTTATTTTTCTCTTCACTTTAGGGATCAAATGGTCTACTCCTCCTAGGTTTCCCTCTTGATCTATTGTATTTGTCCAAGTTTTCACTCGAAGAATTCACCTAACATGTAGCATACACCTTTCAAAAAAATTATCTATTCTTGATCTCCCTCATCATCCAAGGAGCTCTAGCCTTGGATTCTTCCATCTTTTTCCGAGTCTATATCTGAAGGATATTATCCTTAAAGCTTAGCCACTATTCTATTAGTTTTTCTGTCAGTCTTTGGTTATGTTTTACCCTGGCTTCTCACCCTATTGAAATTAGCTCTCTTCCAATTTGGACATTCTACTTTTGATTGTTCCTTGCTCTTCTCCATTACTAGTCTAAACTCTATGATTCAGTGATCACCCTCAGCTAAATGGTCCCCCACAGACACTTGGTCAACATAACCCACCTGATTTCCCAGCATCAGATCCAACATTCTCTCCTTTCTAGTTGGATCAAGGATATGTTGGTCAAGGCAGTTGTCCTGAAGGCATTTCAGAAATTCCTCCCCCTGCTCCCCCCAAACCCCTTAATCTAACAATGTCCTAATTGATATATAGATCATTAAAGTTCTACAAAAGTACCACCCTATAGTTACTACACATCTCTATAATTTTGCATCAGATTTGCAACTCTTTCTTTCTCTCTATTGAGCCGAGTCTGGCACTGAATTTTGTGGCACTACACTAGTTACAGCCTGGTAACTTGAAAATGCACTGCTTATCCCTACTCACTGCTTCCTACCCATTAACCAATCTTTCATCTATAATATATGAGAAGTCCTTGGCCGGTCGGATCAAGAAAAACCCCAAGGCTTTTTACTCTTATGTGAGGAATAAAAGAATGACGAGGGTGAAGTTAGGGCCGGTCAAGGACAGTAGTGGGAACTTGTGTATGGAGTCAGTAGAGATAGGAGAGGTGATGAATGAATACTTTTCTTCAGTGTTCACCAAGGAGAGGGGCCATGTTTTTGAGGAAGAGAAGGTGTTACAGGCTAATAGGCTGGAGGAAATAGATCATAGAAACCCTACAGTGCAGAAGGAGGCCATTCGGCCCATCGAGTCTGCACCGACCACAATCCCACCCAGGCCCTACCCCCACATATTTACCCGCTAATCCACGCATCTCAGAACTCTAAGGGGCAATTTTTAACCTGGCCAATCAACCTAACCCGCACATCTTTGGACTGTGGGAGGAAACCGGAGCACCCGGAGGAAACCCACGCAGACACGAGGAGAATGTGCAAACTCCACACAGACAGTGACCCGAGCCGGGAATCGAACCCGGGACCCTGGAGCTGTGAAGCAGCAGTGCTAACCACTGTGCTACCGTGCCGCCCCAGATGTTCGGAGGGAGGATGTACTGGCAGTTTTGAATAAACTGAAGGTCGATAAGTCCCCTGGGCCTGATGAAATATACCCTAGGATTCTTTGGGATGCAAGGGATGAGATTGCAGAGCCTTTGGCTTTGATCTTTGGGTCCTCACTGTCCATGGGGATGGTGCCAGAGGACTGGAGAGTGGCGAATGTTGTTCCTCTGTTTAAGAAAGGGAATAGAAATGACCCTGGTAATTATAGACCGGTTAGTCTTACTTTGGTGGTTGGTAAATTGATGGAAAAGGTCCTTAGGGATGGGATTTACGACCATTTAGAAAGATGCGGATTAATCCAGGATAGTCAGCACGGATTCGCGAAGGGCAAGTCGTGCCTCATAAATTTGATTGAATTTTTTGAGGAGGTAACTAAGTGTGTTGATGAAGGTAGGGCAGTTGATGTCATATACATGGATTTTAGTAAGGCATTTGATAAGGTCCCCCATGGTCGGCTTGTGGTGAAAGTGAGGAGGTGTGGGATAGAGGGAAAGTTGGCCGATTGGATAGGTAACTGGCTCTCTGATCGAAGACAGAGGGTGGTGGTAGATGGAAAATTTTCGGACTGGAGGCAGGTTGCTAGCGGAGTGTCACAGGGATCAGTGCTTGGTCCTCTGCTCTTTGTGATTTTTATTAATGACTTAGAGGAGGGGGCTGAAGGGTGGATCAGTAAATTTGCTGATGACACCAAGATTGGTGGAGTAGTGGATGAGGTGGAGGGCTGTTGTAGGCTGCAAAGAGACATAGATAGGATGCAAAGTTGGGCTGAAAAATGGCAAATGGAGTTTAACCCTGATAAATGTGAGGTGATTCATTTTGGTAGGACTAATTTAAATGTGGATTACAGGGTCAAAGGTAGGGTTCTGAAGACTGTGGAGGAACAGAGAGATCTTGAGGTCCATATCCACAGATCTCTAAAGGTTGCCACTCAAGTGGATAGAGCTGTGAAGAAGGCCTATAGTGTGTTAGCTTTTATTAACGGGGGTTGGAGTTTAAGAGCCGTGGGGTTATGCTGCAACTGTACAGGACCTTGGTGAGACCACATTTGGAATATTGTGTGCAGTTCTGGTCACCTCACTATAAGAAGGATGTGGAAGCGCTGGAAAGAGTGCAGAGGAGATTTACCAGGATGCTGCCTGGTTTGGAGGGTAGGTCTTATGAGGAAAGGTTGAGGGAGCTAGGGCTGTTCTCTCTGGAGCGGAGGAGGCTGAGGGGAGACTTAATGGAGGTTTATAAAATGATGAAGGGGATAGATAGAGTGAACGTTCAGAGACTATTTCCTCGGGTGGATGGAGCTATTACAAGGGGGCCTAACTATAGGGTTCATGGTGGGAGATATAGGAAGGATATCAGAGGTAGGTTCTTTACGCAGAGAGTGGTTGGGGTGTGGAATGGACTGCCTGCAGTGATAAGAACATAAGAACATAAGAAATAGGAGCAGGAGTAGGCCATCTAGCCCCTCGAGCCTGCCCCGCCATTCAATAAGATCATGGCTGATCTGACGTGGATCAGTACCACTTACCTGCCTGATCCCCATAACCCTTAATTCCCTTACCGATCAGGAATCCATCCATCCGCGCTTTAAACATATTCAGCGAGGTAGCCTCCACCACCTCAGTGGGCAGAGAATTCCAGAGATTCACCACCCTCTGGGAGAAGAAGTTCCTCCTCAACTCTGTCTTAAACTGACCCCCCTTTATTTTGAGGCTCTGTCCTCTAGTTTTAACTTCCTTACTAAGTGGAAAGAATCTCTCCGCCTCCACCCTATCCAGCCCCCGCATTATCTTATAAGTCTCCATAAGATCCCCCCTCATCCTTCTAAACTCCAACGAGTACAAACCCAATCTCCTCAGCCTCTCCTCATAATCCAAACCCCTCATCTCCGCTATCAACCTGGTGAACCTTCTCTGCACTCCCTCCAATGCCAATATATCCTTCCTCATATAAGGGGACCAATACTGCACACAGTATTCCAGCTGCGGCCTCACCAATGCCCTGTACAGGTGCATCATGACATCCCTGCTTTTATATTCTATCCCCCTCGCAATATAGGCCAACATCCCATTTGCCTTCTTGATCACCTGTTGTACCTGCAGACTGGGCTTTTGCGTCTCATGCACAAGGACCCCCAGGTCCCTTTGCACGGTAGCATGTTTTAATTTGTTTCCATTGAGATAGTAATCCCATTTGTTATTATTTCCTCCAAAGTGTATAACCTCGCATTTCTCAACGTTATACTCCATTTGCCATATCCTCGCCCACTCACTCAGCCTGTCCAAATCTCTCTGCAGATCTTCTCCGTCCTCCACACGATTCACTTTTCCACTTATCTTTGTGATAGTGGAGTCAGACACTTTAGGAACATTTAAGCGGTTATTGGATAGGCACATGGAGCGCACCAGGATGATAGGGAGTGGGATAGCTTGATCTTGGTTTCAGATGAAGCTCGGCACAACATCATAGGCCGAAGGGCCTGTTCTGTGCTGTACTGTTCTATGTTCTATATTACATTCCACTTCATGAGCCTATATCTTGCACATTAATCTTTTCTGCGGAAATCTCATTGAAATAGTCTCTCTCACAGGGGTCTTCTTCTTTGAAGATCTTGCCTTGGCACTCTCTCCAAAAGTTACTCTAACTCAGTCAGCATCAACGATGGCCCACTTCACAGGGTTTTAATCTTGGCTCCCAAGAATCCATACAAGCATCAAATAACGAGCACAACTTCAGCTCTTCAATCACCCCATCCAAGAGCAAATTACTGCTGCTCGAAAAGGTAACTTTTGCCCAAGTGTCCCACAGCATGGAGTCTCCAACCTTTAGCTGCCTCATTTGGTCACCAGGACTTCTTCTGATCCCCCTCCACTTAAAGTCAGCCAAACACTTTTTCTATTTGGAGCCTCTTCCTCTGCTCCTTTCTTAACTTCGGCAACTTTCCTTGGCCCTTGTCTCTGTTCCCTGTCTGCTACTTCTTTTAGGACTTCTCCGTGTCCCATTTTGTACTCCTGCCTGGCATTCTTCTTCAATTATGGTACACTGCCCCGATCATGTGACTGGGGTTTTCAAACTGTTTCTATTTTTCTCTTTTTATGCAAGTACACTGATGTCAACATGGGTGCGCCATTACATTGCACGTGCACTGCCCGCTCCCACATGCCCACACATGCACAAAACTATCGAGGCCTGCAGGAAGTTGGGAGCTCCCAGCCCCATGGAGCATGAGATATTGGAAAAAATCATGAAGGAGTGTAACTATCTCCACTTGGAGAAGCAAGGCTTGTCAGGGATGGTCGGCATGGCTTTGTCAGAGGGAGTTCATGCCCAACAAATTTGATTGAATTTTTTGAGATGGTGACCAGGTGTGTGGATGAGGGTAGTGCAGTTGACATAGTTTATAAGGATTTCAGCAAAGCCTTTGACAAGGTCCCATATAGGTGACTTATAAGGTAAGTGCACATGGAATACAGGGTATTTTGATGAAGTGGATTCAAAATTGGCTCAGTTGTAGGAGACAGAGGATGATGACAGAAGGCTGCTTTAGGGACCAGAAGCCAGTGTCCAGTGGCGTACCACAGGGATCTGTGCAAGGTCCCCAATTATTCGTCATTTATATAAATGACATAGATAACTATGTGGGGATTAGGATTAGTAAATTTGCAGATAACAAAAGATTTGCCATGTGGTTAACAGTGAGGCTGAGTGTCTTGGGCTACAAGAAGATTTGGATGGGATGATCAAATGGGCAAATAAATTGCAGATAGAATTTAACCCTGAAAAGTGTGAGGTGATTGGATTACACTTTGGAAAGAATAATTTGACAAATAAGTATTCAATGAATGGTATGATAATAGGAAGTTCTATGGAACAAAGGGACCTTGGCATGCTTGTCCATAGAATTTTGAAGACGGGTGCATGTTCGTAGGATAGTGAAAAAGACATCTGGGACACTGCCTTTATTAATCGAGGCATAGATTACAAAAGCAGCAAAGTCATGTTGGAGTTGTATAGAACTTTGGTAAGGCCAAAGCTAGAGTACTGTGTGTAGTTCTGGTCACCATGTTATTGGAAGGATGTGATTGTATCCCTTCCAGTCCAAAGAATACTGCACAGGAACAGGCCCTTCGGCCCTCCAAGCCTGCACTGATCATGATGCCTGCCTAAATGAAAACCTTATGCACTTATGGAGTCCGTATCCTTCCATTCCCATCCTATTCATGTATTCGTCTAGATGCCCCTTAACATTCACGACTTTGGGCTAAGTCCTGGAAAATGGGATTAGGTGGGTGCTCTGGTGTTTCTCATATGTTGGTGCAGACTTGATGGGCCAAATGGTCTCTTCTGCGCTTTATGATTCTATAATAAGTTAAGTTGGATCCCATAAGTGTCACTGGTGTGGTCACATAATGCTTATGCTCCTGGACTAATAACCTGAGGTCTGAACTAATTATGCATAAGTTTAAATGCCACCACAGCTGCTGGAGAATTCAAAATTAGTAAATTAAAGAAATCTGGAGTAAAAAGCTCGCATCAGTAATGACTGCCTTAAAAACCCAACTAGTTTACTAATGCCATTTAAATCACACTCCAGCTGTCTCTAAACATAGAACATAGAACAGTACAGCACAGAACAGGCCCTTCGGCCCACGATGTTGTGCCGAGCTTTATCTGAAACCAAGATCAAGCTATCCCACTCCCTATCATCCTGGTGTGCTCCATGTGCCTATCCAATAACCACTTAAATGTTCCTAAAGTGTCTGACTCCACAATCGCTGCAGGCAGTCCATTCCACACCCCAACCACTCTCTGCGTAAAGAACCTACCTCTGATATCCTTCCTGTATCTCCCACCACGAACCCTATAGTTATGCCCCCTTGTAATAGCTCCATCCACCCGAGGAAATAGGCTTTGAACGTTCACTCTATCTATTCCCTTCATCATTTTATAAACCTCTATTAAGTATCCCCTCAGCCTCCTCCGCTCCAGAGAGAACAGCCCTAGCTCCCTTAACCTTTCCTCTAAACCAGGCAGCATCCTGGTAAATCTCCTCTGCACTCTTTCCAGCGCTTCCACATCCTTCTTATAGTGAGGTGACCAGAACTGCACACAATATTCCAAATGTGGTCTCACCAAGGTCCTGTACAGTTGCAGCATACCCCATGGCTCTTAAACTCCAACCCCCTGTTAATAAAAGATAACACACTATAGGCCTTCTTCACAGCTCTATCCACTTGAGTGGCAACCTTTAGAGATCTGTGGATATGAACCCCAAGATCTCGCTGTACCTCCACAGTCTTCAGAACCCTACCTTTGACCCTGTAATCCACATTTAAATTAGTCCTACCAAAATGAATCACCTCACATTTATCAGGGTTAAACTCCATTTGCCATTTTTCAGCCCAGCTTTGCATCCTATCTATGTCACTTTGCAGCCTACAACAACCCTCCACCTCATCCACTACTCCACCAATCTTGGTGTCATCAGCAAATTTACTGATCCACCCTTCAGCCCCCTCCTCTAAGTCATTAATAAAAATCACAAAGAGCAGAGGACCAAGCACTGATCCCTGCGGCACTCGCTAGCAACCTGCCTCCAATCCGAAAATTTTCCATCCACCACCACCCTCTGTCTTCGATCACACAGCCAGTTACCTATCCAATCGGCCAACTTTCCCTCTATCCCACACCTCCTCACTTTCATCATAAGCCGACCATGGGGGACCTTATCAAACGCCTTACTAAAATCCATGTATATGACATCAACTGCCCTACCTTCATCAACACACTTAGTTACCACCTCAAAAAATTCAATCAAATTTGTGAGGCACGACTTGCCCTTCACGAATCCGTGCTGACTATCCCGGATTAATCCGCATCTTTCTAAATGGTCGTAAATCCCATCTCTAAGGACCTTTTCCATCAATTTACCAACCACCGAAGTAAGACTAACCGGTCTATAATTACCAGGGTCATTTCTATTCCCTTTCTTAAACAGAGGAACAACATTCGCCATTCTCCAGTCCTCTGGCACCATCCCCGTGGACAGTGAGGACCCAAAGATCAAAGCCAAAGGCTCTGCAATCTCATCCCTTGCCTCCCAAAGAATCCTAGGATATATTTCATCAGGCCCAGGGGACTTATCGACCTTCAGTTTATTCAAAACTGCCAGGACATCCTCCCTCCGAACATCTATTTCCTCCAGCCTATTAGCCTGTAACACCTTCTCTTCCTCAAAAACATGGCCCCTCTCCTTGGTGAACACTGAAGAAAAGTATTCATTCATCACCTCGCCTATCTCTACTGACTCCATACACAAGTTCCCACTACTGTCCTTGACCGGCCCTAACCTCACCCTGGTCATTCTTTTATTCCTCACATAAGAGTAAAAAGCCTTGGGGTTTTCCTTGATCCGACCCGCCAAGGACTTCTCGTGTCCCCTCCTAGCTCTCCTAAGCCCCTTTTTCAGCTCATTCCTTGCTAACTTGTAACCCTCAATCGAGCCATCTGAACCTTGTTTCCTCATCCCGACATAAGCTTCCCTCTTCCTTTTCACAAGACATTCCACCTCTTTCGTGAACCATGGTTCCCTCACTCGGCCATTTCCTCCCTCTGAATTGCAGTAGACGATTCTTACTTAGGCTGCTGTGAGAGTTGGAGACACTTAGACACATAAGGGAAGGTGAGTAGTAGTTGGACTCTTTGCTCCAGAATGCCATCATAACACACATGCAGGTTTAGAATAGGGTTCATGTAACTGATAAGGAGCAGGGTAAGAGGAATCCAGGTAAACTGGAGAACTAACAGTTTACCTTCGTTGAAGAACAAACCAATTGAGTTGTTTAAGACAATCATTATTAATACTAACACTAATCAGTCTTGGACATTAGCCAAATGTTCTCAATAAGATCATCTAGAAAAACAGATTACAACAATTGAGAAAGGCATGGATGTTAGGGAACTTGGGAAATAAATAGTGATACCTTGAGGAGTGTACATATTATAGAGAAGGAGGTGCGAGAAGTCTTAAAGTGCATCAAGGCAGATAAATCCTCGGGACCTAATGAAGTGTATCCCAGGACATGTGGGAGGCTAGGAAGGAAATTGCGGGTCCCCTTGCAGAGACATTTAAATAATCGACAGCCACAAGTGAGGTGCCTGAAGATTGGAGGGTGGCAAATGTTGTGCCTTTGTTTAAGAAGGGCTGCAGGGAAAAGCCTGGGAACTACTGGCCAGTGAGCCGAACGTCTGTAGTGTGTAAGTTGTTAGAATGTATTCTGAGACAGGATCAACAGACATTTAGAGACGCAAGAGTGATTAGGGACAGTCAACATGGCTTTGTGAGTGGAAGATCGTGTCTCACAAATTTCATTGAGTTTTTTGAAGGGGTAACCAAGGTAGATGAGGGCATTGCAGTTGACGTTGTCTACATGGACTTCAGCAAGGCCTTTGACAAGGTACCGCATGGTAGTTGTTGCATAAGGTTAAATCTCATGGGATCCAGGGCGAGGTAGCCAATTGGATACAAAGTTGGCTTGATGACAGAAGACAGAGGGTGGTTTTTCAAACTGGAGACCTGTGACCAGCAGTGTGCCTCAGGGATTGGTGCTGGTTCCACTGTTATGTCATTTATATTAATGATTTAGATGGGAATTTAGGAGGCATGGTTAGTAAGTTTGCAGATGACACCAAGATTGGTGGCAAAGTGGATAGTGAAGGTTATCAAGGATTGCAACAATCAATTGGGCCAGTGGGCCGATAAATAAAGAACAAAGAACAATACAGCACAGGAACAGGCCCTTCGGCCCTCCAAGCCCGTGCCGCTCCCTGGTCCAAACTAGACCATTCTTTTGTATCCCTCCATTCCCACTCCGTTCATATGGCTATCTAGATAAGTCTTAAACGTTCCCAGTGTGTCCGCCTCCACCACCTTGTCTGGCAGCGCATTTCAGGCCCCCACCACCCTCTGTGTAAAATATGTCCTTCTGATATCCGTGTTAAACCTCCCCCCCTTCACCTTGAACCTATGACCCCTCGTGAACGCCACCACCGACCTGGGGAAAAGCTTCCCACCGTTCACCCTATCTATGCCTTTCATAATTTTATACACCTCTATTAGGTCTCCCCTCATCCTCCGTCTTTCCAGGGAGAACAACCCCAGTTTACCCAATCTCTCCTCATAACTAAGCCCCTCCATACCAGGCAACATCCTGGTAAACCTCCTCTGTACTCTCTCCAAAGCCTCCACGTCCTTCTGGTAGTGTGGCGACCAGAACTGGACGCAGTATTCCAAATGCGGCCGAACCAACGTTCTATACATCTGCAACATCAGACCCCAACTTTTATACTCTATGCCCCGTCCTATAAAGGCAAGCATGCCATATGCCTTCTTCACCACCTTCTCCACCTGTGATGTCACCTTCAAGGATCTGTGGACTTGCACACCCAGGTCCCTCTGCGTATCTACACCCTTTATGGTTCTGCCATTTATCGTATAGCTCCTTCCCACATTATTTCTACCAAAATGCATCACTTCGCAATTATCAGGATTGAACTCCATCTGCCATTTCTTTGCCCAAATTTCCAGCCTATCTATATCCTTCTGTAGCTTCTGACAATGTTCCTCACTATCAGCAAGTCCTGCCAATTTTGTGTCGTCCGCAAACTTACTGATCACCCCAGTTACACCTTCTTCCAGATCATTTATATAAATCACAAACAGCAGAGGTCCCAATACAGAGCCCTGCGGAACACCACTAGTCACAGGCCTCCAGCCGGAAAAAGACCCTTCCACTACCACCCTCTGTGACCAAGCCAGTTCTCCACCCATCTAGCCACCTCCCCCTTCATCCCATGAGGTCCAACCTTTTTCACCAGCCTACCATGAGGGACTTTGTCAAACGCTTTACTAAAGTCCATATAGACGACATCCACGGCCCTTCCCTCGTCAACCATTCTGGTCACTTCTTCAAAAAACTCCACCAGGTTAGTGAGGCATGACCTCCCTCTCACGAAACCATGCTGACTATCGTTAATGAGTTTATTCCTTTCTAAATGCGCATACATCCTATCTCTAAGAATCTTCTCCAACAACTTCCCCACCACGGAAGTCAAGCTCACCGGCCTATAATTACCCGGGTTATCCTTCCTACCCTTCTTAAATAACGGGACCACATTAACTATCCTCCAATCCTCTGGGACCTCACCTGTGTCCAGTGACGAGACAAAGTTTTGCGTCAGAGGCCCAGCAATTTCATCTCTCGTCTCCCTGAGCAGCCTTGGATAGATTCCATCAGGCCCTGGGGATTTGTCAGTCTTTATATTCTCTAACAAACCTAACACTTCCTCCCTTGTAATGGAGATTTTCTCCAACGGTTCAACACTCCCCTCCGAGACACTCCCAGTCAACACATCCCTCTCCTTTGTGAATACCGACACAAAGTATTCATTTAGGATCTCCCCTACTTCTTTGGGCTCCAAGCATAATTCCCCACTTTTGTCCCTGAGAGGTCCGATTTTTTCCCTGACAACCCTTTTGTTCCTAACGTATGAATAAAATGCCTTGGGATTCTCCTTAATCCTGTCTGCCAAAGACATTTCGTGACCCCTTTTTGCCCTTCTAATTCCCCGTTTGAGTTCTCTCCTACTTTCTTTGTACTCCTCCAGAGCTCCCTCCGTTTTTAGCTGCCTGGACCTAACATACGCCTCTCTTTTCTTTTTGACCAGTCCCTCAATTTCCCTGGTTATCCATGGAATGGCAGATGGAGTTTAGAATAGAAACCCTACAGTGCAGAAGGAGTCCATTTGGCCCAAATCCCACCCAGGCCCTATTCTTGTCACCACACATAATTACCCTTTAACCCCCTGACACTAGGGTCAATGTGGGAGGAAACTGGAGCACCCAGAGGAAACCCACGCAAACACAGGGAGAATGTGCAAACTCCACACAGACAGTGACCAGAGGCGGGAATCGAACCCAGGTTCCTGGCACTGTGAGGCAGCAGTGCTAACCACTGTGCCACCTTAGATAAATGCAAAGTGGTGCATTTTGGTAGATTGAACTAGGGCAGGACTTACTTGTGGAATTATATGAACTCAGCAGTAGCATGCTGGGAAAATTGGTCAACTCTCTGGTATAATGTAAGAACGCTGACCAAACTATTTCAAAAAGCCAGACCCCCGTAAGATCTGATAAAGCTGACTCCACATAACTTAAGACATGAATAAGACCAGAGAGGGTCAGGCTCCCTGACCTCAAGAAGCCCTGATAAGATTAACTAGGCCAGTATGACCAAGACCAGATAAGGTCAGAGATCAAAGGACAAGATAAGGTTATGAATAATGAGACAAAGAGTTCTGGGAGATCAGCAAGTTAAAACATGATTAATGGTATTGCTTATGATTCTATTGCTAATCGAATTCCTGAATATGCTCTGGTCACAAAAACTGATAATGATTATGTAAATACTGAACTGTTTCTCTGTGTAATTGCGGACTTGTGGAAGAATCAGCAGTTGTACCAACTGCTCTCTGACCCCAAGTTTCAGCCATATACTGCATGCAGTTATTCGTAAATAAATACTTGTTATATTGACAAAACAAATTTTGTAGAGTCTATCTTTCACAGTCAAGAAGCAGGAAAAGTTTCCACTTCAACATACTCAGTTAATGATAGGGCATTGGGGAGAGTTATAAAACAAAGAGACTTAGGGGTATAGGTTCATAACTCCTTGAAAGTGGAGTAATAGAAGAACAGGATGGTGAAGAAGGCATTTGGCATGCTTGGTTTCATTGGTCAGAACATTGAATAGAGGAGTTAGGACGTCTTGTTGAAGTTATACAAGACATTGGTAAGGCCATACTTGGAATACTGTGTACAGTTCTAGCCACCCTATTATAGAAAGGATATTATTAAACTAGAAAGAGTGCAGAACAGATTTACTAGGTTGCCACCGGGACTTGATGGTCTGAGTTATAAGGAGGCTGGATAACTGGGACTTTTTCCCTGGAGTGTAGGAGGCTTAAGAGTGATGTTATAGAGGTCTATAAAATAATGAGGAGCATAGATCAGCTAGGTAGTCAATATCTTTTCCCAAAGGTAGGGAAGTCTGAAACTAAAGGTTTAAGGTGAGAGGGGAGAGATACAAAAGGGTCCAGAGGGGCAATTGTTTCACTCAGAGGGTGGTGAGTGTCTGGAACGAGTTTCCAGAAGTAATAGTAGAGGCAGGTACAATTTTGTTTTTTAAAAAGCATTTAGCCAGTTACATGGGGATAAAATTGGTATAGAGGGATATGGGCCAAACGTGGGCAACTGGAACTAGCTTAATGGTAAAAACTGGGTGGCATGGACAAGTTGGGCTGAAGGGCCTGTTTCCATGTTGTAAACCTCGATGACTCTATATTCACTCACCCAACCAGTCAAGTCACTCACCCACTCAGCCAACCAGTCACTCACCCACTCAGCCAACCACTCACTCATTCACCCAACTAGTCAGTCACTCACCGACTCAGCCAACCACTCACTCAACCATTCAGTTAATCACTCAGCCAACCACTCACCCAATCATTAAAGTTTAAACCCTCCCCAATCACACGAGCAAATACTCCCCCTTGGACATCAGTCCCGGTCCTACTCAGGTTAACCTGCCCAGTTTGTACTGGTACCACCTCCCCCAGAACTGGTCCCAATGTCCCAGGAATTTGAAACCGCCCCCTTGTACCATCTCTTCAGCCACATGTTCATTTGATATATCCTGCTTTTTCTGCTCTGACGAGCATGTGGCACTAGTAGTATTTCTGAGATCACCTTTAAGGTCCTTCTTTTCAACTTATTTCCTAACACCCTATATTCCGCTTTTTTTTTAAACCTATGTTGTTTATACCATTGTGTTCTATGACCACTAGCTGTTCACCCTCCCCTCCAGAACATCCTATAGCTGCTCTGAGACATCCTTGCCCCTAGCACCAGGGAGGCAATCCTGGAGTCGCACTTGCGGCCATAGAAACGCCTATTCCCCTTAAAATTAAATTCCCCAATAACTGTTGCATTCCCACACTTCTTACTCCTCTTCCATTGCAGCAGAGCCAACCATGGTGCTACTTTCTCTTGAAAGGCCATTCCCTCCACTAGTATCCAAAGCAGTCTGTTTTGCAGGGGAATGGCCAGAGGAGATTGCTGCACTGTCTTCTTGCTCTGCCTGCTGGTCACCTTCCTGCGTGTGGAGCTTTACCCTCTCAATATGTGCTATCATGATACTCTACGGCTTACGGATGCTCCACAGTGTCCCCGGATGCCGTTGTTGATCCAAAACCTGGACATCCTTAATCTGGAGCTGGAAACACTTCCTGCGTACGTGCTGGTCCCGGGCATTGGAAATGTTCCCGGCTTTCCACATAGAACAGGAGGCATATATCATGATTTTGAGCTCTCCTGTCATGACTTATCCCTTTAAATTCAACTTTTTGGAAGATACTTAAAATCAAAAATATCAATTACTCTAGGACCCTAATCCTCATTACTACAGAATGTAGTCCTTACAAACTATAGACCACAAAATAAAGACCTTACAAACTCCAAGTAATAAAATACTTACCCAACTGTACTCACCCATCGGCTGCTCCCACTTGCCTCATGTCACTTTTGAATCCTGACAGCATCTCAGGAACTCCAAACTCCAAGCTAGCATTCATAGATTTCTAACTGCACACTTGTGCTGTTTTTAATTTCCCAACTGTCTCTCTGCGGTGTTTTCAATCTCCCAACTGTCTCTCCACTTGTGCTGTTTTCAAACTCCGTTCTCTGCTATTAGTCTTGCTCTGTCTAAAACTCTTTTATCCTCCTGTCTCCTCTCAGACTTGTTTTGAATTCCTGGCTCCTCTCACGCTCTTTGTGTATGAGTGCATGACTAAGTGAGCACGGGGTTGGCTGAGCGATGGTTGGGCAAGTGAGTGGTTGAGTGAGTGAGTGAGTGAATGCATGAATAATTGAGGGAGTGGGTGGGTGAGTAGTGCATGAGTGATTGAGTGGTCTCGTGGATGAGTGTTAGGGTGGGTGAGTGGTTGAGTCAGAGGTGGGTGTGAGAGTTAGTGAGTGATAGGTGAGTTGTTTGGTGAATGAGTGGGTGAGTAGGTAGGTGAGTGAGTGATTGGGTGGGTAGGTGAGTGGGTCAGATTAAGTGAGTAGACAACAAGATAGCAGATGGAGATTAAATGGAAAAGTGTGAGGTTATTCACTTAGTTGTAAGAATAGAAAAGAAGATCCGTTCTAAAAAGGCATATAACGTGTAAATGCTGATGTTGAGAGATTTTGGTGTGGTTAGACAAAGAACATAAAAATTTAGTATGCAGACACAGCAAGCAATTACGAAAACAAATGGTATGCTGGTCTTTACCATTAGGAATACAAGAATAAAAAAGGCTTGCTACATTGTAGTGTTTTGATGAGGCCACATCTGGTATAATATGCAGTTTTAGAACAAAGAAAATTACAGCACAGGAACAGTCCCTTCGGCCCTCCAAGCCTGCACCGACCATGCTACCATAGAACATAGAACATAGAACATAGAACATTACAGCGCAGAACAGGCCCTTCGGCCCACGATGTTGCACCGACCAGTTAAAAAAAAAAACTGTGACCCTCCAACCTAAACCAATTTCTTTTTGTCCATGAACCTATCTACGGATCTCTTAAACGCCCCCAAACTAGGCGCATTTACTACTGATGCTGGCAGGGCATTCCAATCCCTCACCACCCTCTGGGTAAAGAACCTACCCCTGACATCGGTTCTATAACTACCCCCCCTCAATTTAAAGCCATGCCCCCTCGTGCTGGATTTCTCCATCAGAGGAAAAAGGCTATCACTATCCACCCTATCTAAACCTCTAATCATCTTATATGTTTCAATAAGATCCCCTCTTAGCCGCCGCCTTTCCAGCGAAAACAATCCCAAATCCCTCAGCCTCTCCTCATAGGATCTCCCCTCCATACCAGGCAACATCCTGGTAAACCTCCTCTGCACCCTCTCCAAAGCCTCCACATCCTTCCTGTAATGTGGGGACCAGAACTGCACACAGTACTCCAAGTGCGGCCGCACCAGAGTTGTGTACAGTTGCAACATAACGCTACGACTCCTAAATTCAATCCCCCTACCAATAAACGCCAAGACACCATATGCCTTCTTAACAACCTTATCTACTTGATTCCCAACTTTCAGGGATCTATGCACACATACACCTAGATCCCTCTGCTCCTCCACACTATTCAAAGTCCTCCCGTTAGCCCTATACTCAACACATCTGTTATTCCTACCAAAGTGAATTACCTCACACTTCTCCGCATTAAACTCCATCCGCCACCTCTCGGCCCAACTTTGCAACCTGTCTAAGTCTTCCTGCAAACTACGACACCCTTCCTCACTGTCTACCACACCACCGACTTTGGTGTCATCAGCAAATTTGCTAATCCACCCAACTATACCCTCATCCAGATCATTAATAAATATTACAAACAGCAGTGGCCCCAAAACAGATCCTTGAGGTACACCACTTGTAACCGCACTCCATGATGAATATTTACTATCAACCACCACCCTCTGTTTCCTATCCGCTAGCCAATTCCTGATCCAATTTCCTAGATCACCCCCAATCCCATACATCTGCATTTTCTGCAGAAGCCTACCATGGTGAACCTTATCAAACGCCTTACTAAAATCCATATATACCACGTCCACTGCCTTGCCCCCATCCACCTCCTTGGTCACTTTCTCAAAAAACTCAATAAGGTTAGTAAGGCACGACCTACCTGCCACAAAACCATGCTGACTATCACCTATCAATTCATTACTCTCCAAATAACTATAAATCCTATCCCTTATAATTTTTTCCAACATCTTGCCGACAACAGAAGTGAGACTCACCGGTCTATAATTCCCGGGGAAGTCTCTGTTCCCCTTCTTAAACAATGGGACAACATTCGCTAACCTCCAATCTTCTGGTACTATACCAGAGGCCAACGACGACCTGAAGATCAGAGCCAGAGGCTCTGCAATCACTTCTCTTGCCTCCCAGAGAATCCTTGGATAAATCCCATCCGGACCAGGGGATTTATCTATTTTCAGACCCTCCAGAATATCCTGCACATCCTCCTTATCAACTGTAATACTGTCTATTCTACTCCCTTGCAACCCAGTGTCCTCCTCAGCTATATTCATGTCCCCTTGCGTGAACACCGAAGAGAAATATTGGTTCAATGCTTCACCAATCTCCTCCGGTTCCACACATAACTTCCCTCTGCCATCTATAACTGGCCCTAAACTTGCCCTAACCAACCTTCTGTTCTTGACATACCTATAGAACGCCTTAGGATTCTCTTTAACCCTATCCGCCAAAGTCTTCTCATGTCCCCTTTTAGCCCTTCTAAGCTCGCTCTTCAACTCCCTCTTAGCCAATCTAAAGCTTTCTAGTGCACTACCCGAGTGCTCACGTCTCATCCGAACATAAGCCTCCTTTTTCTTTTTAACCAACAAAGAAACTTTTTTGGTGCACCACGGTTCCCTAGCCCTACCAATTCCTCCTTGCCTGACAGGACTGAACTAAAACCCCCTACCCTTCCGGGGACCATATCCCTCTATTCCTATCCTATTCATGTATTTGTCCAGACACCCCTTCAAACTCACTATCGTATTTTGGTCACCATATTTAGAGAAAGATATACTTGCATTGGAGGCAGCGCAGGGAACATTCATTAGATTAGTCCCTGGGATGGGACTAATAGATACATCTTATGATGATACATCTTATGATGAGAGGCTGAGTAACCTGTGTCTATATTCGCCGAAGTTTAGAAGAATAAGATGATCTAATTGAAATATTCTATGCTATGAAGGTACTAGACAAGGTAGTTACTTGTTTCTTTGTTTTCCCTGGATGGGGAATCTGGAACAAGAAAGCAATTTCAGCATATGGGACCAATCATTTAAGACTGAGATGAGGAGAAATTTCTTCACTCAAAGCGTTATGAATCTTTGGAATTCTCTTTCCAGAGGATTGTGGATACACCATCATTCAATATATAAGGTTCAAATAGACACATTTGACATCTATCAGGGAATCAAGGGATACAGGAAGTGGGCAGGAAATTGGAGCTGAAGCCTTGACCATAGTGGAGCAGGCTTAATGGTCTGTATGGACTTATCCTGTTCCTACCTCTTACGTTCTTATGTCTAATACATTTATTTTCACATTAGTGGTTTTTAGTAATCTGTTTTATAATACATAGATACAATACATAATACAGGTTGTATAATCAACTTCGTTGTCTCATCTACTACAGCAAGTCATGTGAAATCACACATTATATACTGAAAGGATTTGCAAAGCAGCAGAAACAGTATAAAGGACATCCAACATTTTATTTACATCAATTATTCATAACCACTAATTTACATTATTTGATAAGCTGAACTATACATTTGTTCATGGTAACGAGTGATTTGGATTCCAATAACAGCATCAACAAAAACATGATTTGCCTTTTTAAATAAACAGAAGCTTTTTAAAAACATACTAACATACATCATATTTAGAAAACAAAATGTCACTGAGGAATAGGTTCCAAAAGAAACAGGGGGGTGTGGAGAAATTTGTGCCAGTGTAATTGTAGGTTTACATCGACTTGTGAGAGCTTCTACACTGATATCACTGAAAAAAGTACAAATCATGCTACACGCACGAATACCCATAGTGTTTGACAGTAAAACCGTAGGCATTCTCCACGTGAGCAGAACCCAGTTCTTGTAATCTGTGTATAATTACAAGTGAACTTGGCAACACACTCCATACAACACATACAAACATAATACTTAGGTCAGTTCTAACGAGTGTCAGTGAGTAAAATCATGAATAAGAACAGTGAGTTCAATTAGAAAATGACAGTCTACAGGGAAAAATGTGACGTTACCAACTCCCGATTCAATTCTGGTTATTGTCCATAACCTTTTAAAAATATACTTCTTAGGAGTTTGTTTTTTTGAATATGAAGGGTTCAGAACTATTTCAACAATTTTATTCCACTTCTTTTAAATGTCATGCATGTGTGATAATTAATAAATGAATAATTTGGATTAAAATTCAATGTTAGATCGGGATTGTCTTTTTCAAGTGTGCTATTCACAGATCACCTGGTTTTTTATTACAGTTTATACAGACCCGTACAGGATGGTCCCATCCACGTGAAGAGACTGTTCGCCTATCCTGAGAGCATTCATTGCAGAAACCCTGCCCGCAGGCTCGGCAGTGATGCTTTGACATTTTTGTTGTAAATTCTTTCTGACAATAGTAGCAATTAGTGATCTTATGGTCAGGTACCCAGTATGACGGTCTGGCTGCATCTTTCACTAGACCTAACAAAGACATGATTCATGAGTTGTCAACATAAATTAAAATGCACAAAATATTCATTTCTACATGCTTAGATCCCTTCTCAAACACATTTCTTCAAAGAACTGGAAGTTCCTTCCTCTCAACCATTTGTCATGTCAATGCCGAGACAGCGAGAGTCAGACTATATTTCATATATATTTCAGAAAGGCAGCTGGACTGATTTTCTTTCTCCTTAGTTCAGAGGTGCAGGGATACAGCAGTCAGTGATCATCCAGCTGAGATTAACTGGTTATATAGTAGCAAAAGAACTTGGTTTGCACAGTCATGTCCCACACAGGGCTGGGCATTGATTGAATGACGTAGAGAAGTCATTACCCATTGCCCTCTTGTAAACATACAACTGATATATCTGATAATTTTGAGGTGATCCTCATACAGATCCACTTCAGCATGGTGCCTACAAGCAGCTCGAATGCTTTTGGAAATGACTGTCATATTAAATGATCAAAATCAATATTGTATTGAAGCTCATTTCTGAACGTGCACAGCATCCAAAATTGTTCATAATGCATCACAGAAGACATTACATGTGGAATTCCCTCAGGGGATTACGATTAATATTGTGCATAGTTCCAAATTTTATGGAAAATGTATACATTATGATTGCATGAGAACACCACCACCTGGAAATTCCCTTCCAAGCTACCTACCATCCTGACTTGGAAACATATCACTGTCCTTCTCTGTCGCTGGGTCCAAATCCTGTAACTCCCTCCTCAACAAGCCAGTGGGTGTACCACTGTGGCACACCCATGTCTGGTTCAAGAAGGCAGCTCATCACCAACTTCTCAAGGGCAATTAGGGGTGAGCAATAAATGCTGGCCTAGCCAGCAAAGCCCACATCTCAAGAATGAACTTTTAAAATGTGTTTTTTGAAGCAAACACAGAAATGATTTACGTTTATCAGCAATAAAGGAGAATTAGGTTTTGAATTATTTTTAACTGATACAGATCATATGAGGTTAAGTATGGCAACATCTGGAAAAGTCTGCATGAGATTTCTAGTATCCTGAGCACAAGCAGATCATGGAAGACAAATTTCTACTATCCCACAAAATTGTTAAATGCTGCTAGATAATTTCAATATACTAAGCAATTAACATTAACAAGTTCTCAAATCTCATCTATTCTATAACCTGCTCACACAGATTACAGCTGCCATCTACTGACAAATAACCTAGATATGGTTAAAACATCCAATTCCCAGCAGTGGTGTGTTACTTGAACTGATGAAGTGATTGGAGTGGCAATTTTAAAAAAGAAACAGTGACACCTCCCCAGTTCCCCTTCAAAATTCACTGAAATACCTTTTTGCCAATGGATATTCAAAACCAGACACCATGCATAGATGCACATGATTACATTCCTACAGTGATATAAAAATGGGTTACTGCCAACTTTTTTCACAGCAGAAGAAAGATTAGACTGATGTTTGTCAGTAGACTGAGTGTAGGGTAACAAAGTTTGCAGACGACACAAAGATAAGTGGAAAAGTGAATCGTGTGGAGGGCGTAGAAGGTCTGCAGAGAGATTTGGACAGGCTGAGTGAGTGGGCGAGGATCTGGCAGATGGAGTATAACGCTAACAAATGCGAGGTTATTCACTTTGGAAGAAATAATAGCAAATTGGATTATTATCTAAATGGAAAGAAATTACAACATGCTGCTGTGCAGAGGGACCTGGGGGTCCTTGTGCATGAGACGCAAAAACCCAGTCTGCAGGTGCAACAGGTGATCAAGAAGGCAAATGGGATGTTGGCCTATATCGCAAGGGGGATAGAATATAAAAGCAGAGATGTCTTGCTGCATCTGTACAGGGCATTGGTGAGGCCGCAGCTGGAATACTGTGCGCAGTATTGGTCCCCTTATTTGCGGAAGGATATATTGGCCTTGGAAGGAGTGCAGAGAAGGTTCACCAGGTTGATATCAGAGATGAGGGGTGTGGATTATGAGGAGAGACTGAGCAGATTGGGTTTGTATTCGTTGGAATTTAGAAGGCTGAGGGGGGATCTTATAGAGACCTATAAGATAATGAAGGGGCTGGATAGGGTAGAGAGGGAGAGATTCTTTCCACTTAGAAAGGCAACTAGAACTAGAGGGCACAGCCTCAAAATAAAGGGGGGTCAGTTTAGGACAGAGTTGAGGAGGAACTTCTTCTCTCAGAGGGTGGTGAATCTCTGGAATTCTCTGCCCACTGAAGTGGTGGAGGCTACCTCGTTGAATATGTTTAAATCACGGATAGATGGATTCCTGATCGGTAAGGGAATTAGGGGTTATAGGGATCAGGCGGGTGAGTGGAACTGATCCACTTTAGATCAGCCATGATCTTATTGAATGGCGGGGCAGGCTCGAGGGGCTAGATGGCCTACTCCTGCTCCTATTTCTTATGTTCTTAGACTGCTGTTTGGTCATTGAAATCTGAACACTAGTTTCAAAATGCACTGGAAATAATTTGCACCAACATTGCTTTAATGCTGAAAAAAGTTCCATAGCACTTCCGAGAAATGAATGTTAAGCCAAGAAATGGAGTGAATGCTTGGTCACAAATGGGTTTTAGGAAAATCTTAAAGGACAAGAGGGAGGTTGGTAGATTTAGGGAGGGAATTCCAGAGTGTGGCATCTAGTCAGCTAACATCATAGCCACCCATGGTGGGGTGAAAAGAGAGGAGATGGACAACAAGCCAGAAGTGAAGGAATGGACAGTTCGGAGAAGGAGTGTTGGGGGGGGGGCGGGGGGCGCACACAGAGGAAAAAGGGTTGTACAGCTGAAAGAATTGAGAGAGATCATGAGGAGTGAGATTATTAAGGGATTTAAACACAAGAATTACTATTTTAAATTTAAGGTATGGGGGAGTATGACACCAGTGTGAGGACAGAGTACAGATGGTTCTATGAATAAGATATGGGCAGCAGTACTTAAATGGCCAGGAAAATAAGCAAGTGATTTGGGTAATACCCCAGGACAGCCAGATGTGGCATCATCCAGGTTTTTGTTTCCATCTCAATTTGTCTATTAAGTAATAATAGAACCATAGAAAATTACAGCTCAGAAACAGGCCTTTTGGCCCTTCTTGTCTGTGCCGAACCATTTTATGCCTAGTCCCACTGACCTGCACTTGGACCATATCCCTCCACACCCCTCTCATCCATGAACCCGTCCAAGTTTTTCTTAAATGTTAAAAGTGGCATTTACCACTTTATCCGGCAGCTCATTCCACACTCCCACCACTCTCTGCGTGAAGAA
The DNA here is from genome assembly GCF_964213995.1 of Mustelus asterias. NCBI lineage: Eukaryota > Metazoa > Chordata > Chondrichthyes > Carcharhiniformes > Triakidae > Mustelus > Mustelus asterias. The sequence goes on from NC_135818.1 coordinate 30,691,444, forward strand.
GCCCCCCCTAATATTCCCTTTAAACTTTTCTCCTTTCACCCTTAACCCATGCCCTCTGGTTTTTTTCTCCCCTAGCCTCAGCGGAAAAAGCCTGCTTGCATTCCCTCTATCTATACCCATCAAAATCTTATACACCTCTATCAAATCTCCCCTCAATCTTCTACGCTCCAGGGAATAAAGTCCCAACCTATTCAATCTCTCTCTGTAACTCAGCTTCTCAAGTCCCGGCAACATCCTTGTGAACCTTCTCTGCACTCTTTCAATCTTATTTACATCCTTCCTGTAACGAGGTGACCAAAACTGTACACAATACTCCAAATTCGGCCTCACCAATGCCTTATACAACTTTTATACTCGATACTCCGATTTATAAAGGCCAATGTACCAAAGGCACTCTTTACGACCCTATCCACCTGTGACGTCACTTTTAGGGAATTCTGTACCTGTATTCCCAGATCCCCCTGTTCAACTGCACTCTTCAGAGTCCTACCATTTACCCTGTACGTTCTTCTTTGGTTTGTCCTTCCAAAGTGCAATATCTCACACTTCATAGCGTTCTTGCTCTGTACTAAAAATGTCATTAGTTACTATAGTACATGCTGCCCCTATCCCTACCGGAGCACCAGTGGAAACTATATGCAATAGAAATGCTCAGATGTCAACACAGTATGCTGCAAATGTTTTTGTGGCTTGGTTTGCACACTCTAGAAGACTATAATGGAAATGCATGACTGTTAAGGAACAGACAATCTGCCAAAAAAGTCACTATCCACAAGCCACCATAGTTGATTAAATTGGCCAGTGTTGATTTCTGCTTTCTATTAACAAATTAAGTAAGGATGGTGATGCATAATTTTTTTTAAACCTTCATTTTTGTCAGCTCAAGGAGCTGCGTCTATTTTTTTGCAAGCTCAAGGAGTCGTGCTATGCCCAGACAAGTGACCAAGAATGATCAAAACAGCAGATAGAAAACATGTAATGAAATCTGCTTTCGAATTTCACAGGAGCAAACAATACCTGCCCTTGAAATAATTGCCTTACTTTATAAACCTCTTACCTAATGGAAAATCTATTGCTGTAGCCACTGCTCCAAAGGTGTTCTGCACAGCTTCCCCAACCTTCCGTGCTATAATTGTTCCGCTTTCATCACCATCTTCCTGTACAACATCTTCAAACAGTGTTAAAATCAGAACATAATCAAAGATTTGAAGTTATAATAATAGCAGCATACTTTTTTTTTTCATTGATTCAAAATGCAGGGTTTGCCACAAGGTGAGGAGGTGGGGTGGAAAAAGGCGGTGAGAAACAGCTGGGGCAAAAGGATATGAGTGATTAAATATAGAAACACAGGAAATAGGAGCTGGCATGGGACATTTGGCCCGTCGTGCCCCCTCTCCCATTCAATTAGGTCATGGCTAATCATCTACCTCAATGCCCAACACACTTGGGAGCATCAAGTTTTTAGGTGTCCAGATCACCAACAACGTGTCCTGGTCTCCCCATGCCAACACTCTAGTTACGAAAGCCCACCAGTGCCTCTACTTTCTCAGAAGATGAAGGGAATTTGATATGTCCACTATGACTCTCACCAACTTTTACAGAAAGCATTCTTTTTGGTTGTATCACAGCTTGGTATGGCTCCTGCTCTAGCCAAGACCGCAAGAAACTAGAGGGTCATGAACGAAGCACAATCCATCACTCAAACCAGCCTCCCACCCACTGGCACTGTCTACACTTCCCACTGCCTCTGAAAAGTAGCCAGCATAATTAAGAATCCTCTCTTCCACCTCCTTCCATCGGGAAAAAGATACAAAAGTCTAAGGACACGTATTAACTGACTCAAGAACAGCAACTTCCCTCCTGCCATCAGACTTTTGAATGGACCTACCTCGCATTAAACTGATCTTTCTCTATACCCTAGCTATGACTGTAACACTACATTCTGTACTCTCTTTTCCTTCTCTATGAACGGTATGCTTTGTCTGTATAGTGCACAACAAGCAATACTTTTCACTGTATATTAATACATGTGACAATAATAAATCAAATCAAATCAAAATCTATGTTTACTCTAGAGAATATAGGCCCAGTGTCCTCAATCTTTTTTCATACGACAAGCCTGTCATCCTGAGAATCAGTCTGCTGAACCTTTGTTGCACTCCCTCTGTGGTAAATATATCCTTCCAAAAGGATATCCTTCTGGTTCAAGATGGCAGCTCATCTGGTATATATCATACTAGATATATGATTCGGATTAAATGGTACCTCCCTTTGCATGAATAATGAAAGGATATTACAGAGTGGAGGAAATCAGGATAACAGGGCCAAAGGATTATGGCACAACGGTGCACACCCTTGCCCACAGGATAGTAAGGGCCAAACTACAAGCATTAGGGAGACCCTATGGGGCCAATACAACCAGAGCCTAAAACAGCACAGCAAAACCTCCAAACAACAAAAGGATACCCCAGAGAGAGGAGAACATCAGGATACAGCTCAAAACCTAAGACGCAACATTATTGTATACACTCTTACACACAGGATAACAGGTGCAGAGCTACACAGCCTTAAGGGAAGAGTGTGGATAAAATAGACTCCAGGTATCTAAATGCATCCTTGAGCCCACATAAGAACATAAGAAAGAGGAGCAGTAGGCCATCTGGCCCTTCGAGCCTGCCCCGCCATTCAACAAGATCATGGCTGATCTGAAGCGAATCAGTTCCACTTCCCGCCTGCTCCCCATAACCCCTAATTCCCTTATCGATCAGAAAACTATCTACCCGTGATTTAAACATATTCAACGAGGAAGCCTCCACCACTTCAATGGGCAGAGAATTCCAGAGATTCACTACCCTCTGAGAGAAGAAGTTCCCCCTCAACTCTGTTCTGAACCGGCCCCCCCTTATTTTGAGGCTGTGCCCTCTCGTTCTGGTTTCCCTTCTAATTGGAAAGAATCTCTCCACTCGACCCTATCCAGCCCCTTCATTATCTTATATGTCTCAATAAGATCACCCCTCATCCTTCTAAACTCCAAAGAGTACAGACCCAATCTGTTTAATCTCTCCTCATAAGCTACACCCCTCATCTCCGGTATCAACCTGGTGATCCTTCTCTGCACTCCCTCCAAGGCCAATATATCCTTTCGCAAATAAGGGGACCAAAACTGCCCACAGTACTCCAGTTGCGGCCTCACCAGTGCCTTGTACAGTTGCAGCAAGAGCTCCCTGCTTTTATATTCTATCCCCCTCGCGATAAAGGCCAACATTCCATTCGCCTTCTTGATCACCTGCTGCACCTGCAGACTGAGTTTTTGCGATTCGTGCACAAGGACCCCCAGGTCCCTCTGCAGTCGCACGATGTAATTTTTCTCCATTTAAATAATATTCCAATTTACTATTATTTCTTCCAAAGTGGATAACCTCACATTTGCTAACGTTATATTCCATCTGCCAGATCCTCGCCCACTTGCTCAGCCTATCCAAATCTCTCTGCAGACATTCCGCGTCCTCCACGCAATTCGCTTTCCCACTCACCTTCGTGTCATCAGCAAACTTGAATACCCTACATTCAGTCCCCTCCTCCAGATCATCTATGTAAACATATAAGAGGATATCTCCTACTAGGAGTATAATCTCCACACCTTCCAAAAATTAATTTTCAAAATAGCTAAGCAGATTATGGATATGTGTGGGGGTCACAGGGTAGTTGTCATGGGGGACATTAACTTTCCAAATATTGATTGGAGCCTTTGTAGGTCAAATAGTTTGGATGGGGCAGTTTTTGTGCAGTGTGTGCAGGAGGGGTTCCTGACACAATATGTGGATAGGCCGACAAGAGGTGAGGTCACATTGGATTTGGTACTGGGAAATGAACCGGGCCAAGTGTTAGATCTGGTTGTGGGAGAGCGCTTTGGAGATAGTGACCACAATTCGGTGTCTTTTGTTATTGCAATGGAGAGGGATAGGGCCATACGGCAGGGCAAGGTTTATAATTGGGGGGGAGGTAATTATGATGCGATTAGGCAAGAATTAGGAGGCATAAGTTGGGAACAGAAACTGTCAGAGAAAGGAACTAATGAAAAGTGGAACTTTTTCAAGGAACAAATACTGGGTGTCGTTGATAGGTATGTCCCTGTCAGGCAGGGAGAAAATGGCCGAGTGAGGGAACATGGTTCACGAAAGAGGTGGACTGTCTTGTGAAAAGGAAGAGGGAAGCTTATGTAGGGATGAGGAAACAAGGTTCAGATGGCTCGATAGAGGGTTACAAGTTACAAGAGTGGTTGGGGTGTGGAATGGACTGCCTGCAGTGATAGTGGAGACAGACACTTTAGGAACATTTAAGCTGTTATTGGATAGGCACATGGAGCACACCAGGATGATAGGGAGTGGGATAGCTTGATCTTGGTTTCAGATAAAGCTCGGCACAACATCGTGGGCCGAAGGGCCTGTTCTGTGCTGTACTCTTCTATGTTCTATGTCCTAAGTTAGCAAGGAACGAGCTGAAAAAGGGGCTTAGGAGAGCTAGGAGGGGACATGAGAAGTCCTTGGCGGATCAGATCAAGGAAAACCACAAGGCTTTTTACTCTTATGTGAGGAATAAAAGAATGACCAGGGTGAGGTTAGGGCCGGTCAAGGACAGTAGTGGGAACTTGTGTATGGAGTCAGTAGAGATAGGAGAGGTGATGAATGAATACTTTTCATCAGTGTTCACCAAGGAGAGAGGCCATGTTTTTGAGGAAGAGAAGGTGTTACAGGCTAATAGGCTGGAGGAAATAGATGTTCGGAGGGAGGATGTACTGGCAGTTTTGAGTAAACTGAAGGTCGATAAGTCCCCTGATGAAATATATCCTAGGATTCTTTGGGAGGCAAGGGATGAGATTGCAGAGCCTTTGGCTTTGATCTTTGGGTCCTCACTGTCCACGGGGATGGTGCCAGAGGACTGGAGAATGGCGAATGTTGTTCCTCTGTTTAAGAAAGGGAATAGAAATGACCCTGGTAATTATAGACCGGTTAGTCTTACTTCGGTGGTTGGTAAATTGATGGAAAAGGTCCTTAGGGATGGGATTTACGACCATTTAGAAAGATGCGGATTAATCCGGTATAGTCAGCACGGATTCGTGAAGGGAAGTCGTGCCTCACAAATTTGATTGAATTTTTTGAGGAGGTAACTAAGTGTGTTGATGAAGGTAGGGCAGTTGATGTCATATACATGGATTTTAGTAAGGCGTTTGATAAGGTCCCCCATGGTCGGCTTATGATGAAAGTGAGGAGGTGTGGGATAGAGGGAAAGTTGGCCGATTGGATAGGTAACTGGCTGTCTGATCGAAGACAGAGGGTGGTGGTGGATGGAAAATTTTTGGACTGGAGGCAGGTTGCTAGCGGAGTGCCACAGGGATCAGTGCTTGGTCCTCTGCTCTTTGTGATTTTTATTAATGACTTAGAGGAGGGGGCTGAAGGGTGGATCAGTAAATTTGCTGATGACACCAAGATTGGTGGAGTAGTGGATGAGGTGGAGGGCTGTTGTAGGCTGCAAAGTGACATAGATAGGATGCAAAGCTGGGCTGAAAAATGGCAAATGGAGTTTAACCCTGATAAATGTGAGGTGATTCATTTTGGTAGGACAAATTTAAATGTGGATTACAGGGTCAAAGGTAGGGTTCTGAAGACTGTGGAGGAACAGAGAGATCTTGGGGTCCATATCCACAGATCTCTGAAGGTTGCCACTCAAGTGGATAGAGCTGTGAAGAAGGCCTATAGTGTGTTAGCTTTTATTAACAGGGGGTTGGAGTTTAAGAGCCGTGGTGTTATGCTGCAACTGTACAGGACCTTGGTGAGACCACATTTGGAATATTGTGTGCAGTTCTGGTCACCTCACTATAAGAAGGATGTGGAAGCGCTGGAAAGAGTGCAGAGGAGATTTACCAGGATGCTGCCTGGTTTGGAGGGTAGGGCTTTTGAGGAAAGGTTGAGGGAGCTAGGGCTGTTCTCTCTGGAGCGGAGGAGGCTGAGGGGAGACTTAATAGAGGTTTATAAAATGATGAAGGGGATAGATAGAGTGAACGTTCAAAGCCTATTTCCTCGGGTGGATGGAGCTATTACAAGGGGGCATAACTATAGGGTTCATGGTGGGAGATATAGGAAGGATATCAGAGGTAGGTTCTTTACGCAGAGAGTGGTTGGGGTGTGGAATGGACTGCCTGCAGTGATAGTGGAGTCAGACACTTTAGGAACATTTAAGCGGTTATTGGATAGGCACATGGAGCACACCAGGATGATAGGGAGTGGGATAGCTTGATCTTGGTTTCAGATAAAGCTCGGCACAACATCGTGGGCCGAAGGCCTGTTCTGTGCTGTACTGTTCTATGTTCTAGCTGCTACTCTTTCCTACACAAATCCAAGCAAGTAAGAGATACTGAGACCGATAAAAGAAGAGCCAATACGCCAAGGATTCTCAAACCACGTTTGGGTTTAGAACATCGGAAGTGCCGCTCGAGCCCCACCATCAGCCAGAAAATTTAACCCATTTTCTACCAAATGAGACCCAACCAACTAGGAGGATGAAAACTGCCAAGACACCCACAGACAGGTTATCCCCCTCTTTCCAACAAGATGAGGGAAACCCATTAGGACTAAATATAACAAGTCGAAACCTATATTGCCACCTCATTTACCCAGATGACGAAAGGAAACCCTCCCAGTGGAACCTAAACCTCAAGGAGAGTTGTCCAAGAGGGAACATCTCAGGGGAGGACAACTTATTCCCTTATCTAATATATTCTCCACTGGTTCTGGAAACGGGTAATTGAAGTAGTTGCTGCCCCAATCTACCCAGCCAAGATAAGCAACGACACAATTAAAAGAAGGGCCTACAGGCCAGGAACAGTATTTACACCATCCCTGGGCTTCAAAGTCAAACTAGAGGCACTCAGGCCCCACTCTCAACAGGATTCCACCCATTTTCTCCCATCAAGGAAAGCCGAGCAACAGGAGTTGTCAACCAGACATCCAGTCAGCGCATCTCAGGAGAGGACAAGAATCTCATCCTCCCAACAGGATGATGTACATTTAGGATCCAAACTACCAAGTAGCCAAGGAAAATATAGAAAACCAACCCAAAAAACCAAGGATTCCCCGACCATGGGTGAAATCATTAAATATTTTATAGAATCCTACAGTGCAGAAGGAGCCCATTCGGGCCCATCGAGTCTGCACCAACCAGAATCCCACCCAGGCCCTATCCCCACAACCCCATGCATTTAACCTGGCTACTAACTATGCATTTAACCTGGCTACTAACTATGCATTTAACCTGGCTACCAACCCTGACACTAAGGGGCAATTTAGCATAGCCAATTCACCGAACCCGCACATCTTTGGCCTGTGGGAGGAATGATGTGGAGATGCCGGCGTTGGACTGGGGTAAACACAGTAAGAAGTTTAACAACACCAGGTTAAAGTCCAACAGGTTTATTTGATAGCAAAAGCCACAAGGTTTATTTGGTAGCAAAAGGTGTGGCTTTTGCTGCCAAATAAACCTGTTGGACTTTAACCTGGTGTTGTTAAACTTCTTACTGTGGAAGGAAGCCAGAACACCCGGAGGAAACCCACACAGACAGAGGGAGAATGTGCAAACTCCACACAGGCAACGTCCCAAGTTGGGAATCAAACCCTGGCACTGTGAGACAGCAGTGCTAACCACTGTGCAACCATGCCGCCATATTCCAGCTATGTCGGAGGTGCCAATGACAATAAAACCTAGTCTTTTCCAGGATACATAGAGTTATAGAGGTATACAGCATGGAAACAGGCCCTTCGGCCCAACCTGTCCATGCCACCCAGTTTTTACCATTAAGCTAGTCCTAATTGCCCGCATTTGGCCCATATCCCTCTATACCAATCTTGCCCAAGTAACTGGCTAAATGCTTTTTAAAAGACAAAATTGTACCCGCCTCTACTACTACCTCTGGCAGCTTGTTCCAAACATTCACCACCCTATGTGTGAAAAGACTGCCCCTCTGGACACTTTTGTATCTCTCCCCTTAAACCTATGCCCTCTAGTTTTAGACTCCCTACCATTGGGAAAAGATATTGACTATCTAGTTGATCTATGCCCCTCATTATTTTATAGACCTCTGTAAGATCACCCCTCAGCCTCCTACGCTCCAGAGAAAAAAGTCCCAGTCTATCCAGCGTCTCCTTACAACTCAAACCATCAAGTCCCGGTAACATCCTAGTAAATCTTTTCTGCACTCTTTCTAGTTTAATAATGTCCTTTCTATAATAGGGTGACCAGAGCTGTACACAGTATTCCAAGTGTGTCCTTACTAATCCCTTGTACAACTTCAACAAGATGTCCCAACTCCTGTATTCAATGTTCTGACCAATGAAACCAAGTGTGCCGAATGCCTTCTTCACCACACTGACCACCTGCAACTTCACTTTCAAAGAGTTATGAACCCCTAGATCTCTTTGTTCTATACCTCTCCCCAACGCCCTACCATTAACTGATTAAGTCTTGCCCTGGTTCGATCTATCAAAATGCATCACCTTGCATTTATCTAAATTAAACTCATCTGCCATTCATCAGCGCACTGGCCCAATTGATCAAGATCCCGTTGCAATCCTTGATAACCTCCTTCACTATCCACTATGCCACCAATCTTGGTGTCATCTGCAAACTTAGTAACCATGCTTCCTAAATTCCCATCCAAATCATTAATCTACCACTCTGTAAAAAACTTGCCCCCCACATCTCATTTGAACTTTCCCCCTCTCATCTTAAGCGCATGTCCCCTCGTATTAGACATTTCAACTCTGGGAAAAAGATTCTGACTGTCACTCTGGGAAAAAGATTCTGACTGAAGAGCCAAGACTGTACGCCTCTGCGAATATGAAATATCCAACTTTCAAATCGAGATTACGAAAGCATGGCAGTCCGTTCTCAAACTCAGTTGGGGATTTATCCTCAGCTCCCTTCAGGCACTTGGGCGCACGGATATTCCCTCTCTGGCCCCATCGCCCCAAATTAACCAGGATGTCTAATATACTGTGTACGAAGTCTCACAACACCAGGTTAAAGGCCAACAGGTTTATTTGGTAGCAAAAGCAACTAGCTTTCGGAGCGCTGCTCCTTCGTCAGGTATTTACCTGACGAAGGAGTTCTGGTCACAAACAGGGCATATAAAGACACAAACTCAATTTACAAAATAATGGTTGGAATGCGAGTCTTTACAGTAATCAAGTCTCAAAGGTACAGACAATGTGAGTGGAGAGAGGATTAAACACAGGTTAAAGAGATGTGTATTGTCTCCAGCCAGGACAGTTGGTGAGATTTTGCAAGCCCAGGCAAGTCGTGGGGGTTACAGATAGTGTGACATGAACCCAATATCCCGGTTGAGGCCATCCTCATGTGTGCGGAACTTGGCTATCAGTTTCTGCTCAGCAACTCTGCGTTGTCGTGTGTCGTGAAGGCCGCCTTGGAGAACGCTTACCCGAAGATCAGAGGCCGAATGCCCGTGACCGCTGAAGCGTTCTCCAACAGGAAGAGAACACTCTTGCCTGGTGATTGTCGAGCGGTGTTCATTCATCCATTGTCGTAGCATCTGCATGGTCTCCCCAATGTACCATGCCTCGGGACATCCTTTCCTGCAGCGTATCAGGTAGACAAAGTTGGCTGAGTTGCAAGAGTATGTACCGTGTACCTGGTGGATAGTGTTCTCACGTGAGATGATGGCATCCATGTCGATGATCCAGCACGTCTTGCAGAAGTTGCTGAGGCAGGGTTGTGTGGTGTCGTGATCACTGTTCTCCTGAAGGCTGGGTAGTTTGCTGCGGACAATGGTCTGTTTGAGGTTGTGCGGTTGTTTGAAGGCAAGAAGTGGGGGTGTGGGGATGGCCTTGGCGACATGTTCGTCTTCATCAATGACATGTTGAAGGCTCCGGAGAAGATGTTGTAGCTTCTCTGCTCCGGGGAATTACTGGACGACGAAGGGTACTCTGTCTGCCGTGTCCCGTGTTTGTCTTCCGAGGAGGTTGGTGCGGTTTTTCACTGTGGTGCGTCGGAACTGTCGATCGACGAGTCGAGCGCCATATCCTGTTCTTACGAGGGCATCTTTCAGCATCTGGAGGTGTCTGTTGCGATCCTCCTCATCTGAGCAGATCCTGTGTATACGGAGGGCTGGTCTGTAGGGGATGGCTTCTTTAGCGTGTTTCGCGTGGAAGCTGAGAAGTGGAGCATCGTGAGGTTATCCATGGGCTTGCAGTACAGTGAAGTGCTAAGGTGACCGTCCTTGATGGAGATGCGTGTGTCCAAGAATGTAACCGATTCCGGAGAGTAGTCCATGGTGAGTCTGATGGTGGGATGGAACTTGTTGATGTCATCATATAGTTGTTTCAGTGATTGTTCACCATGAATCCAAAGGAAGAAATTGTCATCGATGTATCTAGTGTATAGCATCGGTTGAAGGTCCTGTGCGGTGAAGAGGTCTTGTTTGAACCTGTGCATGAAGATGTTGACATATTGAGGTGCGAATCTGGTCCCCATGGCTGTTCCATGTGTCTGGATGAAGAACTGGATAGAACCATAGAACATTACAGCACAGAAACAGGCCTTTTGGCCCTTCTTGGCTATGCCGAACCATTTTTCTGCCTAGTCCCAAAGACCTGCACCTGGACCATATCGATCCACACCCCTCTCATCCATGGACCTGTCCAAGATTTTCTTAAATGTTAAAAGTGAGCCCGCATTCACCACCTCATCTGGCAGCTCATTCCACACTTCCACCACTCTCTGTGTGAAGAAGCCCCCCCCCCTAAACATTTCCCCTTTGGATGTTGAAGGTGAAGACATTGTGGTCCAGGATGAAGCGGATGAGTTGTAAAATTGCATCTGGAGACTGGCAGTTGTCAGCGTTGAGTATTGAGGCAGTTGCAGCAATGTCATCGTTGTGGGGGATGCTGGTCTAGAGTGCCGAGACATCCATTGTGACGAGGAGTGCTCCTGGTTCAACTGCTCCATGTGTGTTAAGTTTCTGTAGGAAGTCCGTAGTGTCGCGACAAAAGCTGGGGGTTCTTTGTACAATGGGTTTCAGGATGCCCTCGACATAGCCGGAGAGGTTCTTGCACAGGGTCTCATTGCCCAATACGATGGGATGGCAGGGTGTGTTTGCCTTGTGTATCCTCGGGAGGCAGTCGAGATCTCCAAGGCGGGGAGTACGTGAGATGAGAGCACTGAGGGTGCTCTGAAGGTCTGGATCAAAGGTCTTGATTGGTCTGTTGAACTGACGTGTTCTTTGGTCAGATTTGCGGGTAACTGTCTGTAGTGTTCCTCGTTGTTCAGTTGTCAGTACAATTCTTTGCAGTAATCCGTTCTGTTCAGTATGACGATGGCCCCTCCTTTATCTGCTGGTTTGATGACAATGTTGCGGTTGGTCTTGAGAACGCGGATGGCGTTGCGTTGTGCTTGGGTGATGTTCGGGGTTGTCTTGTGAGTGCGGCTGATGAATCTGGTGTTGACGCACCTCCGGACGGCTTGGGCATACAGGTCAAGTTGAGGACAGCGGCCTTCTGGAGGAGTCCAATTCGACTCTTTCCTCTTCGGTTGTGCACTGCGGATCTCTCTGTCAGCTGTTCCGACATCTCCACATCATAATATACTATGTAGCAGGATGTCCAGGGACTGATAGTGAGCCTCCACCGAGGAAACTGCCGTCTTGACTGACGGGATTATTTTCTCCGCTTCATCCATTTCTTTTGGATATCTTGCTGTTCATCAATGGAAGCACTGTCATCCACACTTTACATGCAATGGCAGCCCCATCATCTCAATGTCTATAACATCATCAGAGTGTGAGCTCGCTCACCACCTAAACCTCCACTACAAACAAGGCACCACCCCGGCTATCTCCAATTGCCTTGATCAAACAAGAATATTCTTGACTTTGCTCAACTCCCCATCACCCAATCCTAACCAGAATCTTTCAGGAACATAATGTGGAGTGTACATTCCAGGATTAGATAATTATGGGTTGTGCATCAGGATAAATAAAAGGATTAAATGATGAGTGAGTAGCGCCAAAGCTCGCAGAAATAGTCATTCCTGCGCTTATACCACGTGACCCCTGTAGGTCTCTTTCCATCAAGATTTTTCAGTGGCGATACAACAAGATTTCAACAAAGTTACAAGACAACTGAAGGCCATCGGAGCACAGTATGCCCTTCTGAATCCAGCCATACCGAGGGTGACATTCAACAATTCTACAAAAACATTCATTTCCCCGTTTAAAGCCATGGCTTTAGTGAACTCCATGGAAGGCAATAATTTAGGACCCCCAGCTGAATGACATAATTAACAGGTTTTAGGTGACCATAAAGTTTGGATTTGATCCTTTTTATTATATTCTTTTATTTTGCACTTGTAATTATGATTCTGACAAAGATGATCTAGTGATTGAGCACTTCTAGACATATTGTACTTATGAAATGCTGAGACTCGTACATAACTTTGATGAATAATATTCTTCAGCATGTTTTATTTTTAGTCAAAGAATACGCTTTGCACGTTGTACGATACTAGGGCTGCATGAGAAAAGTCTTTCTTTTTTATCTGTCTCCTCTCTTGTGTTAAATACAAGTGGTGGCACTGCTGGGAGATGGATGGGTGACTTCAGTCTTACTAGACGAGGTTAGATTACAGAGATGGGTGCCTCGGTCTCTGTGTTATGTTGCATTTTTTCTTTTTTGAAGAGAGAGGCTCCTTGTTATAAATATAGAATGTATATTTTAGTCAAACAAGGCCTTACATTCAGTGAAGAAAACCCCCTTAGACTATGGTCCTCCAAATTAGTCTCCTGATTTTACTACTAAAATCATGATGGATAATGCTGAATTAGCACCAAAAAATCCTTTTATAGGAGGGGACTTCAACTTCCACCTAAATTGTTTGATGGACATGCTTCCTATAAGTAGGAAACCACCTACCCAACAGGCGAAGGCATTAATGTCTGTATGCGATGAACTGGGATATTTGGATGTTTGGAGAACATTACACCCGAGGCACAAAGAGTCCAATTTGACCCTTTTTATTCAATCAATTCTTTTTCTGAAGTCAACCCCTCAATCCTGTGGGAGACTTGTAAGGCCTTTGGTCATTTCCTATATGACCAATAGAAAGCGTAAAATGCTCAAGCGACTGTGTCAGCAAGAAATAAAACTGGCCGAAACCAAGAGAGTATGGTTAAGATCCTAGCTATCTGGGGGCATGGGGGCATAGTGGTTAGCTCTGCTGCCTCACAGCACGAGGGACCTAGGTTCAGAGGTCACTGTCTGTGTGGAGCTTGCACATTCTCCCTGTGACTGCGTGGGTTTTCTCCAGGTGCTCCGGTTTCCTCCCACATCAAAGATGTAGTAAGTAGTCTCACACACCAGGTTAAAGTCCAACAGGTTTATTTGGTAGAATGAGCTTTCGGAGCGCCGCTCCTTCATCAGTTGAGTGCTCCGAAAGCTCGTGCTACCAAATAAACCTGTTGGACTTTAACCTGGTGTTGTGAGACTACTTACTGAGCCTACCCCAGTCCAATGCCGGCGACTCCACATCATGAGCCTAAAGATGTGCAGGTTAGGTTGATTGGCCATGCTAAATGGCCCCTTAGTGTCAGGGGGACTAGCGAGGGGGTTATGGGGATAGGACCGGGGGTGGGATTGTGGTTGGTGCAGACTCAATGTGCTGAATGGCCTCCTTCTGCACTGTAGGATTCTATGATTCGGTGTTGAAAGAAATTAATGAAGTGCAAACAGCACTGGATTCCTTGTTGACTTAACGTTGAGTCAACAAGGAATCCAGGGCTGAAAGGAGTATAACATTTGCAAAAGAAAAACGAGGCATTTGGAAATAAACCAAGTAGGTACTTAGCTCAGCTTACAAAGAAGAAAGTAGACACTTGGACTACTTCTTCTGTATTGGATTCAAAGGACAAAATGATGTTTAAAACTAAGGATATTAATAAGGCATTTAAATATTTTTATGCCGATTTATATGAAACAAATCAGTCTGAAGAGGCACTAATGGATATGAAGCGATTTTTCTCTTTTTTTGAACTCTTGAACAATTTCTGAGGACCAAAAGTGGACCTTAAATGCCCCTATTCCTAAAGAGGAAACATTATCTGCACTGAAAATTTTTCATTCTAGTAAAACAGGACCTGATAGTTTTGGAAGTGAATTTTATAAAGAATTCAAAGATATGCGAATAGAACCTTTTATTAATATATATAACTATTCAATTGAAGTAGGACAGCGACCTCAGTTTCTTAGAGAAGCAATTATTACTTCAATTTTGAAAACAGACAAAATCCCAGAAGATTGTGCCTCCGAGAGACCAGTCTCGCTTTCACAGGTAGATCTGAAACTACTCTCTAACACACTGGCGCTGCATCTGGAAAATATTCTTCCATTATTTATCCAGGGCAATCAGACAGGTTTTATAAAAGGTCGTAACTCACGTAGCAATGTCAGATTATTAAATATCATTCAGATTTCTCAAAAACAGGTTAGACAGCTTGATGCGTTCATTGGATGTCGAGAAAGCATTTGATTGGGTGGAGTGGAACTATATATTTTATACATTTGGTAAATTTGGACGGGGGTGTGTGGGGGATAAAAACCCACTTGCAGCGGTTCTCACTAACAGTTATAGATCGAATAACAAAGAACAAAGAAAATTACAGCACAGGAACAGTCCCTTCGGCCCTCCAAGTCTGCACCAACCATGCTGCCCAACTTAACTACAACCCCTACCCTTCTGGGGACCATATCCCTCCATTCCCATCCAATTCATGTATTTCTCCAGACGCCCCTTAAAAGTCACTATCGTATCTGCTTCCACTACCTCCCCTGGCAGCGAGTTCCAGGCACCCACCACCCTCTGTGTAAAAAAACTTGCCTCGTACATCTCTTTTAAACATTGACCCGCAACTTAAATCGCGACCCGCAACTTTTCTGGCGGGTCGGGCTGGGAGATGCAGGTCGTCGGGCCTTTTCCGGAATTTGCACATGCACCAGGAACGCATGTGCATCTCCCAGACCCTGAGAACAGTCAGAGTCCAGACCACGCTGGAAACCGGCGGGAAGACAGGTAAGTAATTTGAATCTTTTTTTAATGTAGTTTAAATATGTTTAGCATTTCATTATCTGGAACTTGCCGGGCCCGACTGAATTTCCCACCCCGCCAGGAATACTTCATTCCGGCGGGGTTTAGAGTAGCTCCCTACATTCGGGGAACTAGCAGGAGATCCCACCGGAATGAGGGGGGGGGGCAATCGGGGCTACCCAAGGGATCGGGCAGCGGGGGGGGGGTGCCCCCTGGGCATGGGCACCCTGGCAGTGCCAGCCTGTGCCCCCTGGCACTGCCCAAGGGAAAAAGTGTCCAAGCAGAGGGGGCACCTTGGCACTGCCCACCAGGCATCAGGCAGTGCCGGGGGTGGGGCCTAGGTGCAATCGGTGGGGGTGCGGGGGTCCCACTGCCACTCTATATGGCGATCGGTCTGGGCTAGAGGGAGGCCAGTGATTGGGGCGGGGGCGGGACTGCCGGAGTGAGAGAGTGGGGCGATCGCCACTCCTTGGGGCTGGGGGCGGGACATCAGGGCATTCCGGGGGGGGGGGGTCAGGGCTGACCCGGGAATTGACAGGGGCCGCGATCGGGCCGTGGGGTGGGGGTGTTAGGGGAGCACTGTGGGAGTCTTGGGCTGGCCAGCAATCGAGCTGCCCAGCAAACGGGGAGACTGACAGATCAAGCCACTGCGCAGAGTTCCAGAGCTGTCAGACTCCGGCGCAAATAGGCCCTGCTCGTCTAGGATTTTAATGAGATTCATGATTGGGACCTCTGCAGTGCACAGAATGGAGAGATTCAAGTGTGAAGTTGAACTGAGAAAACAGTCGTGATCTAGAATAGTTTTCCCACCAATTCAGCACTTTTGGGAGAATCACCCACTATATTCCAAGTGCAGCCTAAGTAAGGTTCTATAAAGCTGCACCACGATTTGCCAGTTTTTAAACTCAGTGCCCCAGCCAACGAAGGCAAGCATGCCGTATGCCTTCTTGACTGCCTTCTCCACCTGCGTTGCCACTTTCAATGACCTGTGTACCTGTACACCCAGATCCCTTTGCCTATCGATACTCTTAAGGGTTCTGCCATTTACTGTATATTTCCTATCTGTATTAGACTTTCCAAAATGCATTACCTCACATTTGTCTAGATTAAACTCCATCTGCCATCTCTCCGCCCAAGTCGCCAATCAATCTATACCCTGCTGTATCCTCTGATGGTCCTCATCGCTATCCGCAAATCCACCAATCTTTGTGACGTCCGCAAACTTACTAATCAAACCAGTTACATTTTCCTCCAAATCATTTATATATATTACAAACAGCAAAGGTCCCAGCACCGATCCCTGAGGAACGCCACTTGTCACAGCCCTCCATTCAGAAACGTACCCTTCCTGCTACCTTCTGTCTTCTATGATCGAGCCAGTTTTGTATCCATCTTGCCAGCTCACCTCTGATCCCGTGCGACTTCACCTTCTGTACCAGTCTGCAGACTTTAGTCTTCAGTGGGGGACCAAGCAGGGTTGCCCTCCGCATTGCTGTTTGCGATTGCTGTAGAGCCCTTGGCTGAGGAAACCCATGCTTCAGTACATGATTTAGTTTTTGATGGAAAGCATCGTAAGATTACATTGTACACTGATGATGTGTTCATATTTTTGTCCAAGTCTGAAATTACTGTTCCTGTTATTATTGACATTATTGATTGGTTTGGCTCCTTCTCAGATTATGAAATAAATTTTGCCAAATTTGAGGCTATGCCATTATAAAGGTTTAATGGGCGGCCTCCTCTTTCTCCCTTCCCCTTTCAGATGGTTCCTTTTTGGTTTTACTTATTTATTTTTCTTACCCTCTCATTCTATCAGTTTTACAAGGCAAACTTGATCCCATTACTCAGATCTATAAAGTGTGGTCTACATTGTTGGACCCTCTTTACCGATATGATGCCTGGGCAGATAGCACTGATTAAGATGAATGTATTACCAAGGTTACTTTACTCTCTAAAGATGTTATCAACTTTTGGCTAAGGGCGTGAAGGAAATCAATGGGCAGTTTAGCTACTTTATGTGAAACAAAAAGAAACCTTGCTTAAAAGGGAGGGCTGTGACAAGTGGTGTTCCTCAGGGATCGGTGCTGGGACCTTTGCAGTTTGTAATATATATAAATGATTTGGAGGAAAATGCAACTGGATTGATTAGCAAGTTTGCAGACGACACAAAGGTTGGTGGATTTGCAGATAGCGATGAGGACCATCAGAGGATACAGCAGGATATAGATCAGTTGGAGACTTGGGCGGCGAGATGGCAGATGGAGTTTAATCCGGACAAATGTGAGGTAATGCATTTTGAAAGGACTAATACAGAGAGGAAATATACAGTAAATGGCAGAACCCTTAGGAGTATTGATAGGCAAAGGGATCTGGGTGTACAGGTATACAGGTCACTGAAAGTGGCAATGCGGGAAAGGTAGTGAAGAAGGCATACGGCATGCTTGCCTTCATCAGCCGAGGCATTGAGTTTAAAAATTGGCAAGTCATGTTGCAGCTTTATAGAACCTTAGCTAGGCCGCACTTGGAACATAGTGTTCAATTCTGGTCGCCACACCACCAGAAGGCTTTGGAGAGGGTACAGAAAAGATTTACCAGGATGTTGCATGGTATAGAGGGCATTAGCTATGAGGAGAGGTTGGAGAAACTTGGTTTGTCCTCACTGGAACGGCGGAGGTTGAGGGGAGACCTGATAGAAGTCTACAAGATTATGAGAGGCATGGACAGAGTGGATAGTCAGAAGCTTTTTCCCCAGGGTGGAAGAGTCAATTACTTGTGATGAACAAAGCATCGTAGCTGTGAGGGACAGCTCGGTGGATAGGATATTAGGATGTAGATAGGCTGGAAAATTGGGCGGGGATCCTGGATTCAGGATTCAATCCTGGACCGGGGAGTGGCACGGGCTTGGAGGGCCGAAGGGCCTGTTCCTGTGCTGTATTGTTCTTTGTTCTTTGTACTAGGGGGCACAGGTTTAAGGTGCGAGGGGCAAGGTTTAAAGGAGATGTACGAGGCAGATTTTGTACACAGAGGATGGTGGGCGCCTGGAACTCGTTGCCAGGAACTCGTTGCCAGGGGAGGTAGTGGAAGCGGATATGGTAGTGACTTTTAAGGGGCGTCTTGACAAATACATGAATAGGATGGGAATAGAGGGATATGGTCCCCGGAAGGGTGGGGGGTTTTAGTTAAGTTGGGCAGCATGGTCGGTGCAGGCTTCAAGGACCGAAGGGCCTGTTCCTGTGCTGTAATTTTCTTTGTTCTAAAAGTGGCCAAATTACAACTTCCAAGTTCAAATGGGGACCTTTGGGTGCCGACCATAAAACTATATCACTTAGCCTTTCGTCTGAGATTCATATAGGAATGAATAAGATGGGACCCCACTTCCATTGGACTTGATACTGTTGGACTTGAGGCATGTCAGACTGAATGTTCTTTACACACTCTTTTGTTTCTGAGAGATTTTAAGACAGTACTAGAAAATGTGAGAATCCAAAAATTATTAATACTCAAGAGACTGGAAAATGGTCCATGATTTGGAGGGAAGATTCACTTTTTTCTCCTACACAGGGGAACCCTGATGTCCCTCCAGGTCTCAGAGACCAGGGTTTGACATTTGGGGCAATAGGGAACTCTCAAAATTGGTCCATTCATTTAGAAGGAGTTCCTTATTATCTTTTGAGCAATTGCATCACCAATGTGATATCTCCGCTCATTCTTTTTTTTAAAGATACTTTCAGCTGAGAGACTTTGGGGGGCGATTCTCCCAAAAGTGCTGAATTGGTGGGAAAACTAGTCTGGATCACGACTGTTTTTTCAGTGCAACTTCAGACTCGAATTTCCCCACTCTGTGCAATGCAGAGGTCACAATTGTGAATATCATTAAAAGCTCAGGGGATGAGGCCTATTCACAGCAAAGAGGCTGAAATCGGCGGGATGAGCGGGAACCCGCACATGCACACATCACTGGGAGATTTCTGAAAAGACCTCTCAGCATTCAGATCACTGCTATCCAACCCCCACAGCCATCGCTGGCATCATTGCTGGCCCCCACAAACATCGCTGGTCCCCACAACTCCCCCCCCCACAGACATCGCTGGCCTCCACAACCCCCCACAGACATCGCTGCCCTCCTCCCCATACAGAAATCGCTGGCCCCCTCCCATCTTCCCCCACACAGACATGGCTGCCGCTCACCCAATCCCCCCAGATAATGCGGGTACCCAATCCCTCCATCCCTTGAACATGTTGTCATGAATGCTGCCCTGCAGAGAACTTGCGTTGTGCTGACATGCACAACCCCAGCTTGCGATCATTTCCTCTCTTGAATGGGAGACTTGAGTATTACAGCCCCTGGACACAGCAGCTTATTGAGTAGGAGCCCTGAGTATTGCCGCCGCCCCCCCCCCCGTGCCTGTGCCCCCGCCCCCGAGCACAGCAGCCTAATGAATGGCAGCCAATCAGCACCCCGAGGGATGCATGACACTCAATTGAATGCAGCCTTCAAAATTTCTCTCAAGCATTTGTTGCCAATGGGCCCTTGATTGGCCACACTCACTGCACCTGACTCCTTCCACACACCGGGGGCATCTCAGGGCCAGCGGGATGAACAGGGTGGCACCGAAACAGTGTCATTCGCAAGTCAGCCAGGGCCCTCCAGGTCCCGGCCACCCAGGGGACATCCGCCAAGGGCATCACAGGCAATGCAGTGTGCATCACAGCTGGACATCTCCGCCTCTGATATGCATCCTGGGCTAGCACCTAAAGAAGCAGTAGACCGCACAAAGTAAGAAAGTTGTAGTTCACTAAGAGGGCACGGGTGAAGGTCACTAGTAGTCAGAGTTTATTAATCAATAATGTTAAGAACACAATAAGACTGTTAATTGCACCTCACAGAATCATCATAGAATAGAATCACAGCTGTCACAGAATTAGTCACAGCTGTGACTAATGTGTCTCTGATTTCCCCCCCTTTCCTCAGGGCTGAGTGGTCCCCATTCCCATGCATAAGTTTTGTCTGCTATGCCTTGCGAGACTCAGCCATGTTACAGAGTGCCTGCCCTACCTTCCCCAACATCCACCAGACCCTTGATGCAAGTGCCCCCCCCTCCGCCAATTGGCCATAAAACATATGTCCCCAACTCTTACAGCTACGTGGGCCAGGGTGGCAACGTGCATTCGGAGTATAGGTAGGAGTCAGGCTTGACTGGCACCAGGGGTAGGATCCCAGTGAGCACAACAGCGAGTCGTCATCATCCTCCAGCCTTCAACCAAGACTCGCAACCACGGCCAGCCCAGGCACATTAACAGGTTCAGACGTTTCTGGGGGATAGGGTGGTGGGATGACAGAAGCTGAGGAAGGGTGATGTGGTGGTTTAAAGAACATAAGAACATGAGAACTAGGAGCAGGAGTAGGCCATCTGGCCCCTCGAGCCTGCTCCGCCATTCAATAAGATCATGGCTGATCTTTTTGTGGACTCAGCTCGACTTACCCGCCCGCTCACCATAACCCTCAATTCCTTTACAGTTCAAAAATTTATCTAAACTTGCCTTAAAAACATCCAATGAGGTAGCCTCAACTGCTTCATTGGGCAGGGAATTCCACAGATTCACAATCCTTTGTGTGAAGAAGTTCCTCCTCAACTCAGTCCTAAATCTGCTTCCCCTTATTTTGAGGCTCTGCCCCCTAGTTCTAGTTTCACCCGCCAGTGGAAACAACTTCCCTGCTTTTATCTTATCTATTCCCTTCATAATCTTATATTTTTCTATAAGATCTCCCCTCATTCGTCTGAATTCCAATGAGTATAGCCCCAGTCTACTCAGTCTCTCCACATAAGCCAACCCTCTCAACTCCGGAATCAACCTAGTGAATCTCCTCTGCACCCCCACCAGTACCAGTATATCCTTTCTCAAGTAAGGAGACCAAAACTGTACACAGTACTCCAGATGTGGCCTCACCAGCACCTTATACAGCTGCAACATAATCTCACTGTTTTTAAACTCCATTTGCCTTCTTAATTACCTGCTGCACCTGCAAACCAACTCCTTGAGATTCCTGCACAAGGACACCCAGGTCCCTCTGCACAGCAGCATGCTGCAATTTTTTACCATTTAAATAATAGTCCATTTTGCTGTTATTCCTACCAAAATGGATGACTTCACATTTACCAACATTGTACTCCATCTGCCAGACCCTCGCCTACTCACTTAGGTTATCTATATTCCTTTGCAGACTTTCAGCGTCCTCTGCACATAGAAAACCATAGAACCATAGAAAATTAAAGCTCAGAAACAGGCCTTTAGGCCCTTCTTGTCTGTGCCAAACCATTTTATGCCTAGTCCCACTGACCTGCACTTGGACCATATCCCTCCACACCACTCTCATCCATGAACCCGTCCAAGTTTTTCTTAAATGTTAAAAGTGACCCCGCATTTACCACTTTATCTGGCAGCTCATTCCACACTCCCACCACTCTCTGCGTGAAGAAGCCCCCCCTAATATTCCCTTTAAACTTTTCTCCTTTCACCCTTAACCCATGCCCTCTGGTTTTTTTCTCCCCTATTCTCAGCGGAAAAAGCCTGCTTGCATTCACTCTATCCCATCAAAATCTTATACACCTCTATCAAATCTCCCCTCAATCTTCTACGCTCCAGGTAATAAAGTCCCAACCTATTCAATCTCTCTCTGTAACTCAGCTTCTCAAGTCCCGGCAACATCCTTGTGAACCTTCTCTGCACTCTTTCAATCTTATTTACATCCTTCCTGTAACTAGGTGACCAAAACTGTACACAATACTCCAAATTCGGCCCCACCAATGCCTTATATAACCTTACCATAACACTCCAACTTTTATACTCGATACTCCGATTTATAAAGGCCAATGTACCAAAGGCACTCTTTACGACCCTAGGGGGTTGGAGTTTAAGAGCTGTGGGGTTATGCTGCAACTGTACAGGACCTTGGTGAGACCACATTTGGAATATTGTGTGCAGTTCTGGTCACCTCACTATAAGAAGGATGTGGAAGCGCTGGAAAGAGTGCAGAGGAGATTTACCAGGATGCTGCCTGGTTTGGAGGGTAGGTCATATGAGGAAAGGTTGAGGGAGCTAGGGCTGTTCTCTCTGGAGCAGAGGAAGCTGAGGGGAGACTTAATAGAGGTGTATAAAATGATGAAGGGGATAGATAGAGTGAACGTTCAAAGACTATTTCCTCGGGTGGATGGAGCTATTACAAGGGGGCATAACTATAGGGTTCGTGGTGGGAGATACAGGACGGATATCAGAGGTAGGTTCTTTACGCAGAGAGTGGTTGGGGTGTGGAATGGACTGCCTGCAGTGATAGTGGAGTCAGACACTTTAGAAACATTTAAGCGGTTATTGGATAGGCACATGGAGCACACCAGGATGATAGGGAGTGGGATAGCTTGATCTTGGTTTCAGATAAAGCTCGGCACAACATCGTGGGCCGAAGGGCCTGTTCTGTGCTGTACTGTTCTATGTTCTATCCACCTGTGACGTCACTTTTAGGGAATTCTGTACCTGTATTCCCAGATCCCTCTGTTCAACTGCACTCTTCAGAGTCCTACCATTTACCCTGTACGTTCTACTTTGATTTGTCCTTCCAAAGTGCAATATCTCACACTTGTCTGCGTTAAATTCCATTTGCCATTTTTCAGCCCATTTTTCTAGTTGGTCCAAATCCCTCTGCAAGCTTTGAAAACCTTCCTCACTGTCCACTACACCTCCAATCTTTGTATCATCAGCAAACTTGCTGATCCAATTTACCACATTATCATCCAGATCATTGATATAGATGACAAACAACAATGGACCCAACACCGATCCCTGCGGCACACCACTAGTCACAGGCCTCCACTCAGAGAAGCAATCCTCCACAACCACTCTCTGGCTTCTTCCATTGAGCCAGTGTCTTATCCAATTTACTACCTCCCCATGTATACCTAGCGACTGAACCTTCCTAACTAACCTCCCATGAGGGACCTTGTCAAAGGCCTTGCTGAAATCCAGGTAGACAACATCCACCGCCTTCCCTTCATCCACTTTCCTGGTAACCTCCTCGGAAAACTCTAATAGATTGGTCAAACATGACCTACCACGCACAAAGCCATGTTGACTCTCCCTAATAAGTCCCTGTCTATCCAAATATTTGTAGATCCTATCCCGTATCACACCTTCCAATAACTTGCCCACCACCGACGTCAAACTTACTGGCCGATAATTTCCCGGATTTCTTTTGGAACCTTTTTTAAACAACGGAACAACATGAGCCACCCTCCAATCATCCGGCACCTCCCCCGTGAATACTGACATTTTAAATATGTCTGCCAGGGCCCCTGCAAGTTCAACACTAGCTTCCCTCAAGGTCCGTGGGAATACCCTGTCCGGTCCTGGGGATTTATCCACTCTGATTTGCCTCAAGACAGCGAGCACCTCCTCCCCTTTAATCTGTAAAGGTTCCATGACCTCCCTACCAGTTTGCCCTATTTCCGTAGACTCCATGCCCGTTTCCTCAGTAAATACGGATGCAAAAAAACCATTTAGTATCTCCCCCATCTTCCCCCATCTTCCACCCATCTTAGTCTTCCACCCATCTTAGTGTTATCTGCGAATTTTGACACACTACACTTGGTCCCCAACTCCAAATCATCTATGTAAATCGTAAACAATTGCGGTCCCAACACTGATCCCTGAGGCACACCACTAGTCACTGATCGCCAACCAGAAAAACACCCATTTACCCCCACTCTTTGCTTTCTGTTCGTTAACCAATCCTCTATCCATGCTAATACATTACCCGTAACACTGTGCACCTTTATCTTATGTAGCAGTCTTTGGAGCAGCATCTTGTCAAATACCTTTTGGAAATCCAGATACACCACATCCACAGCTTCCCCATTGTCCACTGCACATGTAATGTTCTCAAAAAATTCCACCAAATTAGTCAAACATGACCTGCCCTTCACGAACCCATGCTGCGGCTTACCAATGGGACAATTTATACCCAGATGTCTTGCTATTTGAGGGCCCAGGTCGGTTTGGAGGAGGAATAACGGCTGCACTTGCTCTTGGGGTGTGGTGGATGTGTGGTGGTTGCAACCCCCTCAGTGCACAGCACCAGCTAGGTGAAGCGGGATGCAATCAAGGTGTCCCTCGCTGCCCTTCCCTGCTGGACACCTGCCATCGCCGCCCGCCCTCTTTCCTCCGGCTCTTCATATAGCGGGACATCCACCTCTCTCCTTCACCGCTCCTCCTCCTCCTGCTCCAGCTGGTCTCCCCGCTGCTGGGCGATGTTGTGCAGAGCGCAGCAAACGATGACGATGCGTGAAGCACGCACAGGGTCATACTGGAGGGCCCCCCCCAGAGCAGTCCAAGCAGCGGAACCGCATCTTAAGCAGGCCAATGTACCGCTCTGCGATGGACCAGGTGGCTGCATGGGCCTCGCTGTAGCGGGTCTCCGCCTTGGTCTCGGGCCTCTGCACAGGCCTCACCATCCATGACCTTAGCAGGTATCACCAGTAGCCATCTCGGGAGCCTGGGCTGGTCTTCAAAGTAGCCCAGGGATGTCCGGCAGCCTGAGCATAAAGCTGTCATGGATATTTCCTGGATGGCGTGCATCGACCTGCATGATCTTCATTTGATGGTCGCAGACAATTTGGACGTTCAGGGAGTGGAACCCCTTCCTGTTCAAATTGCTGCGGCCCTGCAAGTGGGGCCCACAAGGCGATCACAAGGACAAGGGTCCTTGTGCATTCGACGCAAAAACCCAGTCTGCAGGTGCAACAGGTGATCAAGAAGGCAAATGGGATGTTGGCCTATATCACAAGGGGGATAGAATATAAAAGCAGAGATGTCTTGCTGCATCTATACAGGGCATTGGTGAGGCCGCAGCTGGAATACTGTGTGCAGTATTGGTCCCCTTATTTGCGGAAGGATATATTGGCCTTGGAGGGAGTGCAGAGAAGGTTCACCAGGTTGATACCAGAGATGAGGGGTGTGGATTATGAGGAGAGACTGAGCAGATTGGGTTTGTATTTGTTGGAATTTAGAAGGCTGAGGGGGGATCTTATAGAGACCTATAAGATAATGAAGGGGCTGGATAGGGTAGAGAGGGAGAGATTCTTTCCACTTAGAAAGGAAACTAGAACTAGAGGGCACAGCCTCAAAATAAAGGGGGGTCGGTTTAGGACAGAGTTGAGGAGGAACTTCTTCTCTCAGAGGGTGGTGAATCTCTGGAATTCTCTGCCCACTGAAGTGGTGGAGGCTACCTCGCTGAATATGTTTAAATCACGGATAGATGGATTCCTGATCGGTAAGGGAATTAGAGGTTATAGGGATCAGGCGGGTAAGTGGAACTGATCCACTTCAGATCAGCCATGATCTTATTGAATGGCGGGGCAGGCTCAAGGGGCTAGATGGCCTACTCCTGCTCCTATTTCTTATGTTCTTATGATCTGTGTCCCACCCACTGCTCCCTGGACATTGGGAATCCCAGCAATGGAAGCGAAGCCAAGAGCCTGGCCCTCCTGCTGTGCATGGCCCACATCGAAATTTATGTAGTGCCCTGCTTGGGCATTCAGGACATCTGTGATCTGCCGCACACATCTGTGCACGGAGGCCTGGGAGATCCCAAACTGGGCCGCCACTGGGTGCCTGAAATGAGCCGGAGGCATAAATATTCAGGGCAACCGTAACCTTCACTTCAACAGGGAGCAGGTGGCCACCCCTCCCCTGAGGTGCCAGGTGTGCAAGCACCTCACAAAGTTGTCGCACCGTGGTCTTCGAGAGCCACAGCCGGCGATGGTACATCTCCTCCAAGAGGGCCTCGAATCAATTGCGGGGCCTGTACCTCCTTGGTCTCGGCACCCTTCGTCTTCTGTGCATCCTCTCGGGAGCCTGCTCACCCACCTCCTGGCCCTCAGTGGCAACCCCCTGCCCTCCTTCCTGAGAGACTGGTAGTGGCTGCTCCTACGGTAGTCTCTCCACGCCCGTCACATCCCAAGCTGCCTCCTCCTCCATATGCTGCCACCATAGTGGCCAGCTCCAAATGGCGCAGATCGAGATCCTTCAGCACAGTAGGGTTTGGAAAGAGCATAGAATAGTGGATTATTATCATTGGCTGCATAGACCCAGCACCATCCCAATCCCTCACTTGGGCCAGTTATCCCACTTGTGGGTGCTGGCAACACACACAATCCATGCTGCCATGCGTGACCCGATTAGGGTTGTGTGAGATTCCCATCGTGACAAATGCTGGCACAGATTATGCAGGTCGGTGTGCAGCCGTGGGCAATGTCCACCCTTGAGCCATTGCTATGTGTGCAACTGCAGCATCTGTTACAGGCATGTGTTGCTGGTCCGTGTCACAGGGCAGGGACAGACTGTAAATCAGCACCAGATGTGTGCCCAGTGACAGCAGATTCCAAGCAGTCCATGTCAGAACCTCTGCACTCTGGCTGGGAGCAGCAGCTGCTTCATCTGCTTAGGCCTTAGTCAGCACATAGTGCACTCCTCCCCCACCCCGGGACACAAAGAACAAAGAACAGTACAGCACAGGAAACAGGCCCTTCGGCCCTCCAAGCCTGTGCCGCTCCTTGGTCCAACTAGACTAATCGTTTGTATCCCTCCATTCCCAGGCTGCTCATGTGACTATCCAGGCAAGTCTTAAACGATGTCAGCATGCCTGCCTCCACCACCCTACTTGGCAGCGCATTCCAGGCCCCCACCACCCTCTGTGTAAAAAACGTCCCTCTGATGTCTGAGTTATACTTCGCCCCTCTCACCTTGAGCCCGTGACCCCTCGTGAACGTCACTTCTGATCTGGGAAAAAGCTTCCCACCGTTCACCCTATCTATCCCCTTCATAATGTTGTACACCTCTATTAGATCTCCCCTCATTCTCCGTCTTTCCAGGGAGAACAACCCCAGTTTACCCAATCTCTCCTCATAGCGAAGACCCTCCATACCAGGCAACATCCTGGTAAACCTTCTCTGCACTCTCTCTAACGCCTCCACGTCCTTCTGGTAGTGCGGCGACCAGAACTGGACGCAGTACTCCAAATGTGGCCTAACCAGCGTTCTATACAGCTGCATCATCAGACTCCAGCACTCAGTCAAGTCCCTGACCACATCCCACGGCAAGACAATGCCACTTCAAGGTGCCCTGGAGGGGAAGGGTAAGAAGGACTCCTTGATGGGGCCTCCCGCACTGAGCACTATGAAAATAGAAGCCCCCCACCCCAGATATCACTGGTCCATGAGCCAGCACCTGAAGACAGCAGGAAGAAGCCCACCAGACATCTCCAGGGCCTGCCTGCCACATCTCCCACGCTCCGCTAGCAGCTAGTCTCCGCTAGTCATAAACGCTCGTGGGGAACCAGCGAAATGGCCGACACGCGCATCTCCCTTCCGACCCGCCAGAAAATTTGCAGGTCGCGATGGGAGAATCGCTTCCTTTATTCTTAATAAAACAACTTTGCTAGTGTCTCCACTGCAGAAAAATATTACTGTTTACAGAACTAAAGTGATTTATTAGTAAGCTTTAACGCATTATGTTCTAGGTTCAATCTGAACATGCAAGAAGTACTGCAGATTTGGAAAAGGGATCTCGTGGTGAATATTGATGAAGAGATCCTGGGAGACTTATCTGGAAGAATGCAATTTAAAATTCTGGTCTGTAATAGAGCGAAGGAGATTCAACCAAAAATGTTACATCAGTTGCACAATACGCCAAATTTAAGATACAAGATGCCATATCCCCACTGTGCAAAAACAGTAAATTTATAATAGGGAACTACACTCACTGGGCCCGATTTTACCATCAAGTTGCGCCCGTTTTCGGGCGTGAAAAATTGGTAAAGTCGGACGCAAAGTGAGTAGCGCGATCCGCACCTGCCTCTGCGCCAGTTCCCCCTTTACCAAGGCCCAAAAATGGACGCGATTGGGACCACACCCGAAACAAGCGCGATGGCCATTTAAATACATTTAAATTGAATTAATAGGCTGATGCACAACTTTACTGACACTTCCCCCTTTACCTTCGCGTTCGCCAATCCTGAATCGGCGCGAAACAAACATACTCCATAAAAGTCCGATTCGGGCACTCCATCAGTGAGGGTTAGTGAGGAGGTAAGTGCGTAGTGTCCGAAGGCTCTCTGCTGCTCACGGATGCAGCCATTTTCTTTCTTGGGTTGGTGGCGGCTCTGTGAGTGTGTGAGGGGCTGTTGCTCTGCAAGGTCTCCGATGTCCGATTTGACGCACGGACCCGGGTCTCAGCACTGACCTCGGGTCTTGCGGTGCTGCTGGATCCGAGCGCACCCAGCTCATTTCCAGCTGAAGGATGTGTACAAAGCAAATTGCACTGCTGCAGCCTCTCAACTTTGCAAGGATTGTGGGGAGCATGTGGCTGGGGGAATTGGGCGGGGGGGCTGGGATTGTGGGGAGCACATGGCTGGGGGAATTGGGGCGGTTGTGACGGGAGCATGTGGCTGGGGGAATTGAGGGGGCTGTGTTTGTGGGAAACATGTGGCTGGGGGGTATGGGCAGTGACTGTTGATGTGCTAGGGGCAAGCAGCGTTCCTTAACCTCCACATTCCTCTCCATTTCCACCCCCCACCCCCCCAAACCCCCCCTTCAGAGTGACGAGATGGATTTTGCGATGCAACCAATTGATCTTGCTGTTCTTTTGGTTGCTGCTGGAGCTGAGGAGGAGGAGCTGAAGGAAGAATTGCGGGCACAGGAGGTCCGGGCCTTACCACTTGCAGGAGTAGAGGGAGATGACCACCAGAGGCAGGAGGTGGCCGCCATTCACCCCGAGAGGGGGCGCAGGGGAAGGAGGGAACAGAGACCCCAGCAGTTCCATGCATGAGTGCCTCCGAAAGGAGACAGTGCAACACCTATGCAAACCTGTTGCAGGACCTGACACCCAGAGTCAAATTGACGGCTGCTCTGAACCTTTATGCAACTGGCTCCTTCTGGACCCCGAGCAGAGATGTCGGTGGCATCTCCCAATCAGTTGTGCACACCGGGCTGGGCAGTACATCAAATTTAACCTGGACCAGCCCCATCAGGGTTCGCAGGCATTGCGGGGATGCCTAACGTACAAGGGGCTATCGATTGCACATACCTCACCCTCAAGGCTCCCCTACAGAATCCGCGGAGATTCATCAACAGAAAGGGGTTCCACTCATAGAATCATAGAAACTCTACAGTGCAGAAACAGGCCATTCGGCCCATCAGGTCTGCACCGACCACAATCCCACCCAAGCCCTACTCCCACATCCCTACACATTTACCCACTAATCCCTCTGACCTACGCATCTCAGGACACTAAGGGGCAATTTTAGCATGGCCAATCAACCTAACCCGCACATCTTTGGACTGTGGGAGGAAACCGGAGCACCCGGAGGAAACCCACGCAGACACGAGGAGAATGTGCAAACTCCACGCAGTGACCCGAGCCAGGAATTGAACCCAGGTCCCTGGAGCTGTGAAGCAGCAGTGCTAACCACTGTGCTACCGTGCCGCCCCACTCCCTGAATGTTCAACTAGTGTACGATCATAACATGAACATTATGCATGTCTGTGTAAGACATCCAGGTAGTGTGCATGACAGCTTCATTGTCAGGAGCTCGGAGGTCCCGGTGGCATTTGAGAAGTCCAGGGGAGGAGTGGTGGTGGTGGTGGATCAGTGCCTCAATAATTGGAGATGGGAGAAAGAGGGAGGGGTCACACACACATCTGAATCCGGAGGAGATGGGGGTCTTGTGCGGGAGGGTATATCTCTCTGCCTGAGATCAATAGGGAGAAGGGGGGGTCCACTGCCACTCAGCCTGAGATCAGTCGAGGGAGAGGGGGGTGTCCATTGCCACACTGCCTGAGATCAGTGGGGGAAGTTGCCCCTCTGCCGGAGATCAGTGGGGTGGGGGGGAGGGGGGGGGGGGGGGGAATAAGGAGGTCAGCAATGTTGTGGGGGGTGGCGGCAATGTCTGTGGGAGCCGGGGGAGGAATTACCCGGCCTGGAGGGATGCAGCAGGGGAGCATTATTCTATCATTTTTTTGTCCGCGCATGTGCATTTGGAGGCGCCAATCGGAGCTGCAGGATTTCAGGCATGTTAAGCCCCGTCCACGGGCTTATGCAGTGCGATCCGGAATCGCTAATATTTTTGCAGGCAGAGTGTGTATGGGGGCACCTGTGAACAGGTCTAAAGTCGGACCTGAAACACTCCCAGTTTCAAGTCCGCCCAGCACTTAGAATCAAACTGGTAAAATAGGGCCCATTGTGTCTTGTCTCGTGTCAGAATAAAATACTATTGGTCAGATATACTTAAAGAGCTGGAAGAAATATTTGATATGAGCTTGGGGATGGAGCCTGTGTTTTTGATTCTCAGGCTTCCAGATAAATGTATGATTAATGTAAATGAGAAAAGGTTGTACAATATTCTAACATTTGCAACATGGAACATTATTTTCTGTTCCTGGATCAATGACAAGTCACCTTCTTCTCTCCAACGAAAACAACCTCAAGTCACCAAAATTATTATGAAGTGTATTCTAATGGAATTTCTAACTTGTATACTTTGATCTGAATCAGACTCATTCCAAAAGGTATGGGGCCCCTATCTTAAATATACAGGTTCCACAGTGTCAGATTTACTTCCATAAGGCTTTCTGTAGGACATGCAGTACTGTCTCTAAAATATAATACATGCGAAGGTGTGTTCCCTTTCTCACTCTCTCTGTATTTTATTCTTTTTCTCTTCATCCTTTTATTCATTTTTCTAAATTTTGAAGCACCAGTGTTGTTTTTTTCTGTATGGTGAAATGACTGTACCAGTTTTACAGGTGTGTTTTGTTTAAAGAAAAAAAACCTCAATATTTCCAAAAAAGCGTACGGTATTCTAGAATTTATTGAGACAGAGAATACAAGATAAAGGAGGTTGTGTAAAAGAGGTCTATATAGGTGAGACAGTTGCTAGCTGGATATAGAACATAGAACATAGAACATAAAACATTACAGCGCAGGACAGGCCCTTCGACCCTCGATGTTGCACCGACCAGTGAAACCAATCTAAAGCCCCTCTAATCTACACTATTCCAAAATCATTCATATGTTTATCCAATAACCATTTGAATGCTCTTAATGTTGATGAGTCCACGACTGCTGTAGGCAGGGCATTCCACGCCCTTACTACTCTCTGAGTAAAGAACCTACATCTAACATCTGTCCTAAATCTCTCACCCCTCAATTTAAAGCTATGTCCCCTCGTGTTAACCATCACCATCCAAGGAAAAAGGCTCTCACTATCCACCCTATCTAATCCTCTGATCATCTTGTATGCCTCTATTAAGTCACCTCTTAACCTTCTTCTCTCTAACGAAAACAGCCTCAAGTCCCTCAGCCTTTCCTCATACGATCTTCCCACCATACCAGGCAACATCCTGGTAAATCTCCTCTGCACCCTTTCCAACGCTTCCACATCTTTCCTATAATGCGGCGACCAGAACTGTACACAATACTCCAAGTGCGGCCGCACCAGAGTTTTGTACAGTTGCAGCATGACCTCCTGGCTCCGAAACTCAATCCCTCTACCAATAAAAGCTAACACACCATATGCCTTCTTAACAACGCTATCAACCTGGGTGCCAACTTTCAGGGATCAAATCACATGGACACCCAGATCCCTCTGTTCATCCACACTACCAAGTATCTTACCATTAGCCCAGTACTCTGTATTCCTGTTACTCCTTCCAAAGTGAATCACCTCACACTTTTCCGCATTAAACTCCATTTGCCACCTCTCAGCCCAGTTCTGCAGCTTATCTATGTCCCTCTGTAACCTTCCACTTCCCTCTGCACTGTCTACAACTCCACCGACTTTAGTGTCATCCGCAAATTTACTAATCCATCCTTCTACGCCCTCATCCAGGTCATTAATAAAAATGACAAACAGCAGTGGCCCCAAAACAGATCCTTGCGGTACACCACTAGTAACTGAACTCCAGGATGAATATTTCCCATCAACTACCACCCTCTGTTTTCTTACAGCCAGCCAATTCCTGATCCAAACCACTAAATCACCCTCAATCCCATGTATCCGTATTTTCTGCAATAGCTTACCATGGGGAACCTTATCAAACGCTTTGCTGAAATCCATATACACCACATCAACCGCTTTACCCTCATCCACCTCTTTGGTCACCTTCTCAAAGAACTCAATAAGGTTTGTGAGGCACGACCTACCCTTCACAAAACCGTGCTGACTATCCCTAATCAAATTATTCCTTTCTAGATGATTATAAAGCCTATCTCTTATAATCCTTTCCAATACTTTGCCCACAACAGAAGTAAGGCTCACCGGTCTATAATTACCAGGGTTGTCCCTACTCCCCTTCTTGAACAAGGGGACAACATTTGCTATCCTCCAGTCTTCTGGCACTGTTCCTGTAGACAATGACGACACAAAGATCAAAGCCAAAGGCTCTACAATCTCCTCTCTGGCGTCCCAGAGAATCCTAGGATAAATCCCATCCGGCCCAGGGGACTTATCTATTTTTACCCTTTCCAGAATTGCTAACACCTCCTCCTTATGAACATCAATCCCGTCCAGTCCAACAGCCTGCATCTCAATACTCCCCTCGACAACACTGTCCCTCTCCTGTGTGAATACCGACGAAAAATATTCATTTAGTGCCTCTCCTATCTCTTCAGACTCAGCACACAACTTCCCACTACTGTCCTTGACTGGCCCTAATCTTACCCTCGTCATTTTTTTACTCCTGACATACCTATAGAAAGCTTTAGGGTTTTCCTTGATCCTACCTGCCAAAGACTTCTCATGTCCCCTCCTGGCTCTTCTTAACTCTTTCTTTAGGTCCTTCCTGGCTAACTTGTAACTCTCAAGCGCCCTAACTGAGCCTTCACGTCTCATCTTAACATTAGTCTCCTTCTTCCTCTTCACAAGAGATTCAACCTCTTTAGTAAACCACAGTTCCCTCACACGTCTGCTTCCTCCCTGTCTGACAGGTACATATTTATCAAGGACGCGGAGTAGCTGTTCCTCGAAGGGCCTGTTCCTGTGCTGTATTGAACCAGTTCCACATTACAATTGTGCCCATCCCCTGCAGTTTCCTTCCCCAACCTATGCCACCTAAATCTCACCTAATCGCATCATAATTTCCTTTCCCCCAGCTATAACACTTGCCCTTTGGTATATACCTATCCCTTTCCATTGCTAAGGTAAACGTAATCGAATTGTGGTCTTGTAAAAAAGGTCTATATCCAGCCAGCAACTGTCTCACCTAATTATCGTCAGTCATTTGCACCCAAAATCTTACTGCCAAAGTTAGCCTGGCCATAACCAGGTGCGAATAGCTTGTTGATATTACTAGAAGTCTTGACTTTGTCTGAAATCAGCAGAGATTTTAAATAAGGACAACTACAAGTTAGACATTTACATAGTAAATGTCCATGGTGCTTCCTCAGAGTTTCTGCCCTGTAGGATTTCTATGAGAGCTTTACCTAAAAAACTGCAAGATGGAGCAGGAATGCAATGCCAGCAGCTTTGTAGAGAGGTGGGAGATGGTGTACAGATTAGGATTACCTGTTCTGATTACTGCATCTTCATAGCATTCGTCACACACCCGAACAGGAGCTGAACCCCAACCACGTTCTGGAACAGGCTTGGATTTTGAAGAGCAATGGTCACAGAAACCTTCGCCACAGGCTCTACAGTGGTGCTTTGTTTCCTGGTCTTCAAAGGGTTTATTGCACTTTTGACAGTTCTGTGAAACAAATGTAATACCCATTAAAATAATTTCTCACGATTAGATGGGCTTGCATTTGCCTTGTACTACACAGTGCAACTTACTTTACAACATTTCAACTTTCTGGCACTCAGCAGACTGACCCTGTCCCTGGGAGACTGGAGTAGCTTTATATATTTCCTTCATTAAAAACAACCATGCAGAATTTAGAGGTTTGTACTTTGCTATAATTAGTGTTTGAAATAACAAAATACTCATTGAATAGACAGATAAAAGTATGATAAAAAAATCAGGACCAATTAGGACAACTATCATGTTGCCTGGTATGGAGGAGGGTATTAGCTATGAGGAGAGATTGAATAAACTGGGATTGTTCGCCTGGAAAGATGGAGGCTGAGGGGCGACCTGATAGAAGTTTATAAAATTATGAGGGGTATAGATTGGGTGAACAGTTGGAAGCTTTTTCCCGGAGCAGAAATGTGATTGATTTTAAAATCTGTACCTTGATTTGATTTATTATTGTCACATGTATTAGCATACAGTGAAAAGTATTGTTTCTTGCGCGCTGTACAGACAGAGCATTCCGTTCACAGAGAAAGAAACGAGAGTGTGCAGAATGATGAATTATGAATGATGTAATCTTAATCAATAACTGAGTGAATAGAGATAACTCCATTACCTTGATTGGTATATGCTAATTATTGTAATCAAATTTGAAACTATAACTGCTCATGTATTCCTAAATTCTGGGCTCTGGCTAGTTACCGGCACTGACCTGTGACTTTCCAGAGTCCCTGCTATAGCTTAATTAAAACAGCTGTTTAAGAGAACACCGTGACTTGGTCTGCTAAGCATGTATGTAAGGAGCTATATCGCAGTGAGGTCACTCACTTAGAGATGAGTGTGAAGCATCTCAGACAATATATAAGAACATAAGAACTAGAAGCAGGAGTTGGCCATCTGGCCCCTCGAGCCTGCTCCGCCATTCAATAAGATCATGGCTGATTTTTTCGTGGACTCAGCTCTACTTACCCACCCACTCACCATAACCCTTAATGCCTTTACTGTTCAAAGATTTATCTATCCTTGCCTTAAAAACATTCAATGAGGTAGCCTTAACTGCTCCACTAGGCAGGGAATTCCACAGATTCACAACCCTTTGTGTGAAGAAGTTCCTCCTCAACTCAGTCCTAAATCTGCTCCCCCTTATTTTGAGGCCATGCCTTCTAGTTCTGGTTTCACCTGCCAGCGGAAACAACTCCCCTCCTTCTATCTTATCTAATCCCTTCATAATCTTATATATATAATCTTATATACATAATCTTATATATCTCCCTTCATTCTTCTGAATTCCAATGAGAATGGCCCCAATCCATTCAGTCTCTCCTCATAAGCCAACCCTCTCAACTCCGGAATCAACCCGTGAATCTCCTCTGCACGCCCCCCTCCAGTGCCAGTATATCCTTTCTCAAGCAAGGAGACCAAAACTGTACACAGTACTCTAGGTGTGGTCTCACTAGCATCTTACACAGCTGCAACATAACCTCCTTGTTTTTAAACTCCATCCCTCTAGCAATGAAGGACAAAATTCCATTTACCTTCTTAATTACCTGCTGCACCTGCAAACCAACTTTCTGTGATTCATGCACAAGGACACCCTGGTCCCTCTGCACAGCAGCATGTTGCAATTTGTTACCATTTAAATAATAATCCATTTTGCTGTTAGTCCTACGAAAATGGATGACCTCGCCTATGACCTCGCCTATACCAACATTGTACTTTGGTACGTTACCTTGTCAAATGCCTGCTGGAAATGCAGATACACCACATCCACAGGTTCCCCATTGTCTACTGCGCATGTAATGTCCTCAAAGGATTCCACCAAATTAGTCAAATAACCTGCCCTTTATGAGCCCATGTTGCGTCTTCCCAATGAGACAATTTATATCTAGATGTCTCGCTATTTCTTCCTTGATGATAGGTTCAAGCATTTTCCCTGCTACAGAAGTTAAGCTAACTGGCCTATAGTTACTCGCCTTATGTCTACCTCCTTTTTAAAACAGTGGCATCACATTTGCTGTTTTCCAATCTGCGGGAACCAACCCAGAGTCCAGCGAATTTTAGTAAATTACCACTAGTACATTTGCTATTTCCCCCGCCATCTCTTTTAGTATGCATTCCATCAGGGCCAGGAGACTTGTCTACCTTTAGTCCCATTAACTTGCCCAACACTACCTCTTTCATGATAATAATAGTTTCTAGGTCCTCACCTGCCACAGCCTTCTTTTCATCAATTCCTGGCATGTTATTTGTGTCTTCCACTGTGAAGACCAACACAAAATATCTGTTCAATGCCTCAGCCATTTCCAGTTATTACATCCCCCTTCTCATCCTCTAAAGGGCCAATGTTTACTTTAGCCACTCTTTTTTGTTTTATATATTTGTAGAAACTTTTGCTATCTTTTTTTATATTCTGAGCTAGTTTATTCTCATAATCTATCTTATTTTTCTTTGTAGCTTTTTTCGTGGCTTTCTGTTGACCTTTAAAGATTTCCCAATCCTCTAGTTTCCCACTAATCTTTGCCACTTTGTATGCCTTTTCTTTAATTTGATACCCTCCTTTATTTCCTTCGATATCCATGGCTGATTATCTCTTTTTCTACAGTCCTTCCTTATCACTGGTATATACTTTTGCTGAGCACAGTGAAAAATCGCTTTGAAAGTCCTCCACTGTTCCTCAATTGTCCCATCATAAGGTTTTTGCTCCCAGTCTACCTTAGCCAACTCTTCCCTCATCCCTTTGTAGTCTCCTTTGTTTAAGCACAAGACACTGGTATTGGATTTTACCTTCTCACGCTGCATCTGTATTTTAAATTCAACCATACTGTGATCGCTTCTTCCGAGGGATCCCTAACTGTAAGATCATTAATTATTCCTGTCTCAATGCACAGGACCAGATCTAGGATAGCTTGCTACCTCATAGGTTCCATTACATACTGTTCAAAGAAGCTATCGCGGATACATTCTGTGAACTCCTCCTCAAGGCTGCCTTGACCGAACTGGTTAGACCAATTGACATCCCCCGATTAAAATCCCGCAAAATAATTGCTGTACCAGTTTTACATGCATCAGTTATTTCTTTGTTTATTTCTCGCCCCACCGTTATGTAATTATTTGGTGGCTTATAGACTACGCCTATCAGTGACTTTTTCTCCTTACGATTTCTAATTTCCACCCAAATGGTTTCAACCTTTTTTTCCATAGAACCTATATCATCTCTCACTACCGCCCTGATGTCATCCTTAAATATCAGAGCTACTCCCTTACCTTCCTGTCTGTCCCTCCAAACAGTCTGATACCTTGGATATTTAACTCCCAGTCATGACCATCCAGCAATCACAATGCCCTTGGTCTTATTTAACCTTTGTAAATCATTAGCGTGCAAATGGATCTTTTTGAACAAAAGATCATTTCTTCCAACAAGATATTTTCTGGAGGAAGATGCCATAAAATCCCAAGATAAATCCACAATAACAGAACTTCCTAACTGTCTTTTCATATATGTAGGCATTCAGCTGATGAGAGGGCACAGCAGACAATCCCATTCTCATCTCAACATCCACATGTACAGAAATAATTCCTTGTTACTGAGCGAGAGCACAATTCCTAACCAAACTAATTGTGTTCCAATCACCAAACTAATTCCAAAATAATGTTCCTGTACCAGAATTCGTCTTGAACAAAATGATAACCTTAATAGAATAGGTGCTCCGCGATTTTAATTTACCCTTCCGCCCTATTGAAATGCACCTGCAATTTACCCTCCAGGGATATCATAAGCAGGGTATGAAAGTATAAGCAGCACTCAAATTCATAACTTCACTGGAGCGAAACATGGCTGACGTGGAGCTGAAGAGTAAGAGGCACCAGTTGCACATTGGTCTCTCCTCATATCCATCAAGAATATTCCGTGTCAGGAGGTGGTCATATTAGCCTTCCATTGGTCAGATAGATTCTGACATGAACCAGATCTTTAAGGAGATGCCATGCAAACACAAAATTGTCCCTTGATGGGCAGAACAAAAGTTCAATTCTGCCACTCAGGGAGCTCTTCAGGATCAGAGAGCGTGCTACTGGCAAAAACACACAACTGGCTCATCTTTCCATGAGCCAGCATTGTTTTGAATTCAAAGGGAAGGGTACAGCAGCAGTAGAGCGACCTGTCCAAGTAGGCTAGTTGAATGGGCAGACAAGTGGCAGATGGAATTTAACACAAAGAAGTGTGAGATAAACAGAGGCAATATAGACTAAAGAGTGTGCAGGACAGAGGGATCTGGTGGTGTATGTGCATGAATTACTGAAGGTGGCAGGATATATTAGAATGCTTATGGGATCTTGGGCTTCATAAATAGAGGCACTGAATATAAATGCAGGGAAGATATGATGAACCTATATAAAGTTCAGGTATTGCATCTAGTTCTGGTCGCTGCAACTTAGAAGAATGCAAGGGTCCTTGAGGAGTGTAGAGGAGATTTATCAAAATTATTCCAGTGTTGGGGGATTTTAGCCACAAGGTTATGTTGGAGAAGTTGGCGATTATCTTCTTGGAGCAAAGGAGATTGTGGGGAGATTTGATGGAGGTGTACAAGATAATGACACGTTTGAATCAGGTAGACAAGGAGAAACTGTATCCATTAGCTGATGGTACAATGAATAGGTCTTGCTGAGATGCAGGGAGATGTGAGGAAGAACTTCTTTACACAGCAAGTGAATCATAGAATCATAGAATCCTACAGTGCAGAAAGAGGCCATTCGGCCCATCGAGTCTACACCGATCACAATCCCACCCAGGCCCTATCCACATATCCCTACATATTTTACCCACTAACCCCTCGAACCTATGCATACCGGGACACTAAGGGGCAATTTAGAATGGCCAATCAACTCAGCCCAACACATCTTTGGACTGTGGGAGGAAACCGGAGCACCCGGAGGAAACCCACACAGACACAGGGAGAATGTGCAAACTCCACACAGACAGCGACCTGAGCCGGGATTGGAACCCAGGTCCCTGGAGCTGTGAAGCAGCAGTGCTAACCACTGCGCTACCGTGCCGCCCACGTGGAACTCACTCCCATGAGGGTGCTCGAAGCAGAGATGATTAATAATTTAAAAAGGACACCCAATGGTCAGTTAAAGGTGCAGAGTTATGATGCTAGTGCAGGGGGATAGGACTGATGGGATAGCTCCATAGAGAGCAAGCAAGGACTCTGAATCAAATGGCCTACTTGCGTGCCATAACTGATGACTTGAGATGGGAAAGGTAAAGTTGTTATCTGTCCATGTGGCAGGAATGTTGTGTAACAGAAGGGAAGGGTAGAGCTGCAGTAGAAAATCCCAAGAGAGATAACACTTACATTAATCTGAGAATTGGGTCTCCAATAGGCAGGTGCAATCCGGTCTGTTAGCCAGGCTGTCACAGCTTTGGTTGGTTTTGCACCAAATTCTGAAACTGACTGTGCCATCAAATTCATGCCATCCAGCAATCGTTGCGCAGCGTTGTTATTGTCCTTCAGAAATCCATCACTCTGAAAAAGAGAGAAGTGTCATTTTGCGGAACACTATTTATTAAAAATTACAAGTAATGACAGGACAGGTTTGTGCTTGCAATCCTCTGTCAGTTACCAGATAACCTACGCTATTTGAAGATATTGCCAGCAGCAAAAGAACAAAGAAAATTTCAGCACAGGAACAGGCCCTTCAGCCCTCCAAGCCTGCACCGACCATGCTGTCCGACTGAACTAAAGCCCCCTACCCTTCTGGGGACCCTCTATTCTCATCCTATTCATGTATTTGTCAAGTAAGTAGTCTCACAACACCAGGTGAAAGTCCAATAGGTTGGACTTTAACCTGGTGTTGTGAGACTAATTATTGTGCCTACCCCAGTCCAACGCTGGCAACTCCACATCATGTATTTGTCAAGACGCCCCTTAAAAGTCACTATCGTATCTGCTTCCACTACCACCTTATGAAGGGGCAACGCTCTGAAAGCTCGTGCTACCAAATAAACCTGTTGGAATTTAATCAGGTGTTGAGACTACTGACTGTGCCTACCACCAGTCCAACACCGGCAACTCCACATCATCACTACCACCCCTGGCAGCGAGTTCCAGGCACCCACCACCCTCTGCGTAAAATATCTACCTCATACATCTCTTTTAAACCTTGCCCCTCGCACCTTAAACCTGTGCCCCCTAATAATTGACTCTTCCACTCTGGGAAAAAGCTTCTGACTATCCACTCTGTCCATGCCCCTCATAATCTTGTAGACTTCTATCAGGTCGCTCCTCAACCTCTGTCGTTCCAGTGAGAGCAAACCAAGTTTCTCCAACCTCTCCGCATAGCTCTCCATACCAGGCAATATCCTGGTAAATCTTTTCTGTACCCTCTCCAAAGCCTCCCATTTTTCTAGTAGTGTTACAACCAAGTGCTGCCTAACAAAGGTTCTATAAAGCTGCAACATGACTTGCCAATTTTTGAACTCAATGCCCAGGCCGATGAAGGCAAGCATGCTGTATGCCTTCTTGACTACCTTCTCCACCTGCGTTGCCACTTTCAGTGACCTGTGTACCTGTACACCCAGATCCCTCGGCCTATCAATACTCTTAAGGGTTCTGCCATTTACTGTATATTTCCTATCTGTATTCCAAAATACATTTCCTCACATTTGTCCGGATTAAACTCCCTCTGCCACCTCTCCGCCCAAGTCTCCAACCGATCTATATCCTGCTGTATCCTCTGACGGTCCTCATCGCTATGCACAATTCCACCAATATTTGTGTCGTCTGCAAACTTACTAATCAAACCAGTTACTTTTCCTCCAAATCATTTATATGTATTACAAATAGCAATGGTCCCAGCACTGATCCGTGAAGAACACAACTTGTCACAGCCCTCCATTCAGAAACGCACCCTTCCACTGCCACCCTCTGTCTTCTATGACCGAATCAGTTCTGTATCCATCTTGCCAGCTCACCTCTGATCCTGTGCGACTACACCTTCTGTACCAGTCTGTCCATGAAGGACCATGTCAAAGAAATCCATGTAGACAACATCCACTGCCCTACCCTCATCAATCATCTTCGTCACTTCCTCGAAAAACTCGATCAAGCTTGTGAAACGCGACCTCCCCTTCACTAAATCATGTTGCCTCTTGTTAATACTTCCACTTATTTCCAAACGGGAGTAAATCCTGTCTTGAAGAATCCTCTCCAATAATTTCCCTACCACTGACGTAAGGCTCACCGGCCTGTAATTACCTGGATTATCCTTGCTACCCATCTTAAGCAACATTGGCTATTCTTCAATCTTCTGGGACCTCCTCTGTAGTCAGTGAGGAAACAAAGATTTCTCTCAAGGCCCCAGCAATTTCCTCCCTTGCCTCTCTCAGTATTCTGGGGTATATCCCATCAGGCCCTGGGGACGTGTCTACCTTAATGTTTCTCAAGAACCCCAATACCACCTCCATTTTGATCTCAGCATGACCCAAAATATCTACACACCCTTCCCCAGACTCATCATCCACCAAGTTGTTCGCTTTGGTGAATACCGACGCAAAGTACTCATTTAATACTTCACCCATTTCCTCTGGCTCCATGTATAGATTCCCTTCCCTGTCCTTGAGTGGGCCAACCCTCTCCCTCTTGCTCTTTATATATGTATAAAAAGCCTTGGGATTTTCCTTAATCCTGCTGGCCAATGACTTTTCGTGACCCCTTTTAGCCCTCTTTACTCCTTGCTTAAGTTTCTTTCTACTTTCCTTGTATTCCTCACTTGCTTCGTGTGTTCCCAGCCTCCAAGCCTTGACAAATGCTTCCGTTTTTTCTTTGACTAGGCTCACAATATCTCTCGTTATCCGAGGTTTCTGAAACTTGCCATACTTATCCTTCATTCTTTCAGGAATGTGCCGGTCCTGAATTCCTAGGTAGCAGTCAGTGTCCACTCCCAACTCCAAAATAAGAGTAAAGTTGCAGCCAATTAGCCAGATTGCTTTTTCCCTCTTCAATCATAGAATCCATACAGTGCAGAATGAGGCCATTTGGCCCATTGAGTCTGCACTGACCACAATTCCATCCAGGCCCTATTCCCATAACTCCACGTATGGGGATACCTTACGTATCCTGCTAGTCCTCCTCATACTAAGGGGCAATTCACCATGGCCAAACAACCTAACCTGCACAAATGAGGACAGAGAGACAAATCAGTCACTTACTTAAAGACCTTGGGCCCAATTTTGCTATCAAGTTGCGAAAACCTGGTAAAGTTGGGCGTGAGGCGAGTAGCGTGATCTGCGCTCACCTCCGCGCTGCTTCCCCTTTACCAAGGCCTGAAAATGGCCGCGATTCGGACCGCGCCCGAAACATGCACGACAACCATTTAAATGCATTGATCAGGGAGGGCGGGGGGGGGGGGGGGGGGGGGGGGGGGGGAGTTCCGCTGCCACTCTGCCTGTGATCAGTGAGGGAGAAGGAGGGGGGTCCGTTGCCACTCTACTTGTGATCAGTGTGGTGGGGGGGGGGGCGTAATCGGTCTGGGCTGCGGTGCAGGTGGGGGATAAGGGGGGCCAGTAATGTTGTGGGGGTGGGACAATTTTCTGTGGGGCCCAGGGGAAGCATTATCCAGCCCGGGAGCAATGTGGCAGGGGAACCGCATTCTATTCCTTTTTTCCTGCGCACGCGCAGTTGGAGGCGGCGAATGGAGCTGCAGTATTTTGGGCGCGTTAAGCCCCGCCCACAGGTTTGTGCAGCACGATTTGGAATCGCTGATATTTTTGCAGGCAGAGTGCGTATGGGTGACTCAGAACTGATCTAAAAGTCGGATCTGATACACTCCCAGTTTTCAAGTTCGCCCAGCACTTAGAATCAAAATGGTAAAATACGGCCCCTTATATCTAAATGCATGCAGTATTCAAAACAAAGTTGACGAGCTGATAGCACAAATAGTGGCAAATGGGTATGACCTGGTCGGGATTACTGAAATGTGGTTACAAGAGAATCAGGACTGGGAGTTGAATATCCAAGGGTATTGAGTATTCCGGAAGGACAGACAACAAGGAATGGGGGTGGAGTTGCTCCATTGGTTAAGGATGACATCAAGGATGTACTCAGAAATGATATTGGCACTGGAGACCCAAATATTGAGTCAGTCTGAGTAGAAAGAAGAAGCAAGGAAAGAAACACATT
The DNA here is from genome assembly GCF_964213995.1 of Mustelus asterias. NCBI lineage: Eukaryota > Metazoa > Chordata > Chondrichthyes > Carcharhiniformes > Triakidae > Mustelus > Mustelus asterias. The sequence goes on from NC_135818.1 coordinate 30,734,603, forward strand.
GCTAGGAGCAATTTACAGGCCCCTGAAAGTTAAATCTCACGGGATCCAGGGTGAGGTATCTAAATGAATACAAAATTGGCTTCTTGACAGAAGCCAGAGGGTAGTTGTCGAGAGTTGTTTTTCAAACTGGAGGCCCGTGACCAGTGGGTGTGCCTCAGGGGTCAGTGCTGGGCCCACTGTTATTTGTCATTTATATTAATGATTTGGATGAGAATATAGGGGGCATGGTTAGTAAGTTTGCAGATGGCACCAAGATTGGTGGCATAGTGGACAGTGAAGAAAGTTATCTCCAATTGCAACGGAATCTTGATCAATTGGGCCAGTGGGCTGACGAATGGCAGATGGAGTTTAATTTAGACAAATGCGAGGTGATGCATTTTGGTAGATTGAACCAGGGCAGGACTTACTCAGTTAATGGTAGGGCGTTGGGGAGAGTTACAGTACAAAGAGATCTAGGGGTACATGTTCATAGCTCCTTGAAAGTGGAGTCACAGGTGGACAAAGTGGTGAAGAAGGCATTTGGCATGCTTGGTTTCATCGGTCAGAACATTGAATACAGGAGATGGGACGTCTTGTTGAAGTTGTACAAGACATTGGTAAGGCCACACTTGGAATACTGTGTACAGTTCTGGTCACCCTATTATAGAAAGGATATTATTAAACTAGAAAGAGTGCAGAAAAGATTTACTAGGATGCTACCGGGACTTGATGGATTGAGTTATAAGGAGAGGCTGAATAGACTGGGACTTTTTTTTCTGGAGCGTAGGAGGCTGAGGGGTGACCTTCTAGAGATCTATAAAATAATGAGGGGCAGAGACAAGGTAGACAGTCAATATCTTTTCCCAAAGGCATAGAGGGCATAGGTTTAAGGTGAGAGGGGAGAGATACAAAAGTGTCCAGAGGGGCAGTTTTTCACACAGAGGGTGGTGAATGTCTGGAACAAGGTGCCAGAGGTAGGAGTAGAGGCGGGCACAATTTTATCTTTTAAAAAGCATTTAGATAGTTACATGGGTATGATGGGTATAGAGGGATATGGGCCAAATGCGGGCAATTGGGATTAGCTTAGAGGTTTTAAAAAAAAGGGCGGCATGGACAAGTTTGGCTGAAGGGCCTGTTTCCATGCTGTAAACCTCTATGACTCTATGAACAGTACTTTAGAAGTAGGGCATAGTATAAATTAGGAAATGAGAAGGGCTTGTGAAAAGAGCACATGGGTGACTTTAACATACATCTTGACTGGATTAACCAACTTGGCAAGAGTAGCCTTGAGGAATGGTTCATAGAGTGCATGAGGGACTGTTTCTTAGAGCAGCATGTTACAGAGCCAACCAGAGAAATGGCTACTTTAGATCTGGTATTATCTAATGAGGAAGGATTGATTAATGGCCTTGTAGTTAAGGATCCACTTGGAAGGAGTGATCACAGCATGATAGAATTTCAAACTCAGATTGGAAGTGAGAGGACAGAATCACATACTTGAGTTTTAGCATTGGGCAAGGGTAATTATGCATAATTACCCTGCAGGCCTAAGGAAAGAGTTGGCCCAAGAGGACTGGGGAAAAGTATTCAAGGGAAGGACGGTAGGAGAACAGTGGCAGTTATTTAGGGAGATATTAAAGACATCTCAACTGAGGTACATTCCTGAGAGGGAGAGCAATTGCAAAAGGATGAAAAATCATCCATAGCTTAATAAGGAAATCAAGGATAACACAAGGGCAAAAACGAGGACATAAAACACAGCAAAAGTTAACGGCAGCATGGAGGATTGGGAGAACTTCAAACGCCAACAAAAGGTCACTAAATACAATATCAACAATGTTAAAATGGACTATGAAAGGAAGCTAGCTTAAAACTTAAACACTGACACCAAAAGTTTCTATAAGTATATAAAGAGGAAGAGAATAGTGAAAGTAGACGCTGGCGCTTTAGAGGGTCGAAATGGAGGGGTAATAACGGAAACTCGGAGATGGCAGAGCCACAAAACCAATACTTTGTCTCTGTCTTCACAGTAGAAGATAATAATTCTGCCCCATAAACTGCAGTTAATAGTGGACCTTGGTGAAATTACTATAAAGGTACTCAGAGAAAGGTACTCGGTAAACTGAAGGGTTTAAAAGTAGATAAGCCCCCGGAACCTGATGGCCGACACCCTAAGGTGTTAAAGGAGGTGACAGCAGAGATAGTAGAGGCAGCAGAGGGCCTTCACTGGAGCACTCTGGAAGAAGTCGGCACAACAACATCTACTGAGAAGTGGGAAGCGGAAGAACCCCTCCAGTGATAAGCAGGAGGTAGAGGTGGCAGAGGGCCTTCACTGGAGCATTCTGGGAGGAGTCGGTGCAGCAACATCTACTGAGAAGTGGGAAGCAGATGAACCCCTCCAGTGGTAAACGGAAGGAAGAACATTCGGTAGAGGTGGCAGAGGGCCTTCACTGGAACATTCTCTGCCTTTTGGCTAAGATCAAGTGTAGTATCAACGTCCTGCACCTGGTTGAAGTCATGAGGTTACACTGAGGCTTCATTTGAAGCAATTTTTTAAAGCGGCATCTCGACCTTTTGGCTAAGATGCAAATGAGATAAGCCTTGGAGAAGCTGCAATGCCTGAACAAAGAACAAGAACAAAGAACAATACAGCACAGAACAGGCCCTTTGGCCCTCCAGGCCCGTGCCGCTTGGAGGGCCCGTGCCGCTCCCTGGTCCAAACTAGACCATTACCTGCTCCAATCAGTTTGGATCTGTTGATCAAGCACAAGACAGGAAGTGGGAAGCCTGTCTTGTCAGCTTGGATCTGGAATATCTCAGTTGCTGAGACTTTGAATTGGACTTCGGTTGGATTGAATTGGATATATATGTATAATAAACAAAAAGAAATCCCCCCCCCCCGCCCCACACCAAGGTTAAGGAGTCATATGAATGGCTAAGAGTGTGTATCAGCAGGTTACGTGATCCTGAAGATGTTAACATAGAAACATAGAAAACTACAGCACAAAACAGGCCCTTCGGCCCCACAAGTTGTGCCATACAAAGGGAAAGAGAGAGAGAAGATCTGTCAGAGTCAAAAGTACTTTCTCAGACTGGTAAAGAGATAGCTAGTGGGATTAGTACTGGAATCACTATTTTTCACCAATTACGTAACAATTTGTTTGGACTCGGGAACCAGAATTATAATTTCAACATATACAGCTAACACCAAATCTGAGTGGAGTGAGCAAGAGGTTGTACTTAATACTGCAGAATAGGTGTGTAATTGACAAATAAATTTCAAAATAGGCAAGTATAGCGTTGTCAACCCTCCAGGACTAGCCTGGAGTCTCCAGGAACTGAGGATCCATCTCCAGGATACTGCAGTGTGTAACCCTATGTAACCCTATCATATGGACCTTAAAAAAAAATTTTTTCTCCATTTTCTTGGAACATTAATAGTATGAAATGGCCTTCTTCTCCAGATCGTCAGGGACCCAACCCATAAGATGCATATCTGATGCGCTGACCACCATGGGAATTGCTCAGGAAGTTTGAACTTCCAAAGGGCAATTCTCCTCTTCTCCCAGAAACATAGAAACATAGAAAAACTACAGCACAAAACAGGCCCTTCGGCCCCACAAGTTGTGCCAAACATATCCCTACCTTTTAGGGCTACCTATAACCCTCCATCCTATTAAGTCCCATCTACTCATCCAGGAGTCTCTTAAAAGACCCTATTGAGTTTGCCTCCACCACCACTGACGGCAGCCGATTCCACTCACCCACCACCCTGTGTGTGAAAAACTTCCCCCTAACATCTCCCCTGTACCTACCCCCCAGCACCTTAGACCCGTGTCCTCTCGTAGCAGCCATTTCAGCCCTGGGAAAAAGCCTTTGAGAGTCCACCCAAACCTCTGTAAAGGTTCGGGTTCTGAGGTAAGAGTCACAGACTTCCAGTAGTTCTTGTGTACTTACCTGAATAGCAAATGTTGAACAGACTAAAACCTAGTCCAACTCCGGGGTAACTACAGAACTGACCCCAAGTCACAAACTGACTGGCACACCCCCCACCCCTCAGGCTCCACCCTGACACCGCAGATAGCCCTCCCATTCCCCCGCCAACTTGACCCAGCTAACACCCCCCTCTCCACTTGACCCACTTTTCCACCTACCATCCTACCCACCTGTCACACCGCTACCGCCCATTTAGTCACTTACCTCATCCACCCTACCCATTCACCTCACCCACCTGCCTAACTACCCATTCACCTCACCCACCTGCCTAACTACCCATTCACCTCACCCACCTGCCTAACTACCCATTCACCTCACCCACCTGCCTAACTACCCATTCACCTCACCCACCTGCCTAACTACCCATTCAGCTCACCCATCTGCCCAGCCTACTAATTCACTCTTTCATCCAGTCATCCATTCACTAACATTCACAGTGAATCTTTAAACTTACTTTAAAAAAAAATTACAGGATGGTGGGGGCATCGCTGGCTAGGATAGCAGTTCATTCCCATCCCTAACTGCCCTCCAGAAGGTCGTAGTGAGCGTATTTTTGAACTGCTACAGGTCATGTGGTGTAGGCACACTCACGGTGCTATTAGGAGAGAGTCTATGCCCCCCCACCCACCCCAGCTTGGAAGACTGCTCCTATGTTTCTACTGTTGCTCTGCCAATAAAATCTGGAAAACAAACAGGTATAAACACATAATATCTACATGAGAAATGTGATTTTCATTACTCACTCCAAGCCAAACGTGTTCAATTTCTGTTCTCACCACAGTGTCCACTGGATCCTGGTTTCCAAACCAATATTGCCGACTACGATAAATTATCCCACAATTTGGGCACTCAATCACATACCTGCAAGGTGCAACAGGTTTTTAAACCAATTCAATAATTCTTTAAACCAATTCAATACATTAAAAATGCGCATCCTATTCTATTCCTCTCGTAGAGCATTAGTTCCCAAATTACAATTTGTGCATTCACTTCCAGAATTGATGAGCTGCCGGTATACCTCAGCAATATCAGGTTTGATACTTTAATCCCATTAATACCCATGCATTGGGCAAAATAATACAGATTTAAAACAATCGCTTAAAATACTGCTCATCTCTTACATGGTAGATGCATTTGTTTGTTCCAGCATTGGCACATAATGATTGGGGTGATAAATGATAGTTTATGTCTTAAAGTGTTATAGAGTCATGCACTGCAGAAAACACTCTTCGGTCCATCGAGTCTGCATTGACAATATCTACCACCAAAGGCGCACTCATCCTATTTTCCTGTACTTGCCCCATATCCTTGAACATTATGATATTTCAAGTGCTCATTCAAATATTTTTTAAAAGGTTGTAAGGTTTCTGACCTTGGCTACCTTCCCAGGCAGTGCATTCCAGATTCCCACAACTGTGAGTGAAAAGGTTTTTCCTCAAATCCCCTCTTAATCTCCTGCCCCTGACCCTAAAACTATGCTCCTTCATGATTGCCCCCTCAGCCAATGGGAACAGCTGCTCCTTACTCATCCTTTCCATACCCTCATAATCTTATACACTTCAATCATATCCCCCCTTAGCCTTCTCTGCTCTAAAGAAAACAAGATGTGGAGATGCCGGCGTTGGACTAGGGTAAATACAGGAAGAAGTTTAACAACATCAGGTTAAAGTCCAACAGGTTTATTTGGTAGCAAAAGCCACAAGCTTTCGGAGCCTTAAGCTCCTTCTTCAGGTGAGTGGGAATTCTGTTCACAAACAGGGCATATAAAGACACAAACTCAATTTACAGAATAATGATTGGAATGCGAATACTTACAACTAATCAAGTCTTAAAGGTATAAACAATGTGAGTGGAGAGAGCATTAAGACAGGTTAGAGAGATGTGTATTGTCTCCAGACAGGACAGCCAGTGAGACTCTGCAGGTCCAGGCAAGCTGTGGGGATTACAGATAGTGTGACATGAACCCAATATCCCGGTTGAGGCTGTCCTCATGTGTACGGAACTTGGCTATCAGTTTCTGCTCAGTGACTCTGCACCGCCGTGTGTCGTGAAGGCCGCCTTGGAGAACGCTTACCTGAATATCAGAGGCCGAATGCCCGTGACCGCTGAAGTGCTCCCCAACAGGAAGAGAACAGTCTTGCCTGGTGATTGTCGAGCAGTGTTCATTCATCCGTTGTCGCAGCATCTGCATGGTTTCCCCAGTGTACCATGCCTCGGGACATCCTTTCCTGCAGCGTATCAGGTAGACAACGTTGCCCGAGTTGCAAGAGTATGTACCGTGTACCTGGTGGATGGTGTTCTCACGTGAGATGATGGCATCTGTGTCGATGATCCGGCACGTCTTGCAGAGGTTGCTGTGGCAGGGTTGTGTGGTGTCATGGTCACTGTTCTCCTGAAGGCTGGGTAGTTTGCTGCGGACAATGGTCTGTTTGAGGTTGTGCGGTTGTTTGAAGGCAAGAAGTGGGGGTGTGGGGATGGCCTTGGCGACATGTTCGTCTTCATCAATGACATGTTGAAGACTCCGGAGGAGATGCCGTAGCTTCTCCGCTCCGGGGAGGTCCTGGACGATGAAGGGTACTCTGTCCACCATGTCCCGTGTTTGTCTTCTGAGGAGGTCGGTGCAGTTTTTCGCTGTGGCGCGTCGGAACTGTCGATCGATGAGTCGTGCGCCATATCCTGTTCTTATGAGGGCATCTTTCAGCGTCTGGAGGCGTCTGTTGCAATCCTCCTCATCCGAGCAGATCCTGTGTATACGGAGGGCTTGTCCGTAGGGGATGGCTTCTTTAACGTGTTTAGGGTGGAAGCTGGAGAAGTGGAGCATCGTGAGGTTATCCGTGGGCTTGCGGTACAGTGAGGTGCTGAGGTGACCGTCCTCAATGGAGACGTGTGTGTCCAAGAATGCAACCGATTCCGGAGAGTAGTCTATGGTGAGTCTGATGGTGGGATGGAACTTGTTGATGTCATCATATATAGTTGTTTCAGTGATTGTTCACCGTGAGTCCAAAGGAAGAAAATGTCATCGATGTATCTAGTGTATAGCATCGGTTGAAGGTCCTGTGCGGTGAAGAAGTCTTGTTCGAACCTGTGCATGAAGATGTTGGCATATTGAGGTGCGAATTTGGTCCCCATGGCTGTTCCGTGTGTCTGGGTGAAGAACTGGTTGTCGAAGGTGAAGACATTGTGGTCCAGGATGAAGCGGATGAGTTGTAAAATTGCATCTGGAAACTGGCAGTTGCAGCAATGCCATCATCATGGGGGATGCTGATGTAGAGTGCAGAGGCATCCATTGTGACGAGGAGCGCTCCTGGTTCAACTGCCCCATGTGTGCCGAGTTTCTGTAGGAAGTCCGCAGTGTCGCGACAAAAGCTGGGGGTTCTTTGTACAATGGGTTTCAGGACGCCCTCGACACAGCTGGAGAAGTTCTCGCACAGGGTCCCATTGCCCGATACAATGGGACGGCCGGGTGTGTTTGCCTTGTATATCGTCGGGAGGCAGTAGAGATCTCCAACACGGGGAGTACGTGGGATGAGAGCACGGAGGGTGTTCTGAAGGTCCGGATCAAAGGTCTTGATCAGAGTGTTGAGTTGACGAGTGTGTTCTTTGTTCGGATCTCCGGTGTTCGGATCTGTTGTGTTCCTCGTTGTTTAGTTGTCGGTACACTTCTTTGCAGTAATCCGTTCTGTTCAGTATGACGATGGCCCCTGTCTCACTGGCTGTCCTGTCTGGAGACAATACACATCTCTCTAACCTGTCTTAATGCTCTCTCCACTCACATTGTTTGTACCTTTAAGACTTGATTAGCTGTAAGTATTCGCATTCCAACCATTATTCTGTAAATTGAGTTTGTGTCTTCATATGCCCTGTTTGTGAACAGAATTCCCACTCACCTGAAGGAGGAGCTTAAGGCTCCGAAAGCTTGTGGCTTTTGCTACCAAATAAACCTGTTGGACTTTAACCTGGTGTTGTTAAACTTCTTACTGTGTTTACCCCGGTCCAACACCAGCATCTCCACATCAAAAAAAAATCAAAGCATCAATGGCCCTGTCTGAGAATTTGGCGATCCCTCCCACAATTGGACCTGCAACTCAGTCACTGTTATTGCTGGAACTCAATTTTGAATCACTTGAGACATTCAGGAAGTTATCTGGTTCTCTTACAGAATAGGTACTGCAGCAAAAAAAAAGAAATGAGGTAGACTCAATGGATCATTTTCCCTCAAAAGGAAGTACAAACACCAAATTGTCTCAACAATTCATAGATACATAGAAAATTGGAGCAGGGGTAGGCCATTCAGCTCTTCAAGCCTACTCTGCCATGCAATCTGATCATGGCTGATCCTCAACGCCATACTCCTGCCGTCTCCTCATCTCAATCCGAAATGGCCTACCCCATATCCACATCCCCCAATCAGACGAAACAACATTCCTGCATCCTGTCAGAATTTTATATTTTTCAATGCGATCCCCTCTCATTCTTCTAAATTCCACCGAATACAGGCCCAGTCAACCCAACTTCTCCTCATATGATAATTCTGCCATCCCAGGGATCAGTTTGGTGAACCGTCACTGCACTCCCTCTATCGCAAGTATATCCTTTCTTAGACGAGGAGATCAAAACTGCACACAATACTCCAGGTGTGGTTTCGCCAAAGCGTGGTACAGTTGCAATAAGACTTGCTCCTGTACTCAAGTCTTCTTGCAATGAAGGTCAAGACACCATTTGCCTTCCTAACTGCTCGCTATACCTGCATGTTTGCTTTCAATGACTGGTGTACAAGGAGACCCAGGTCCCTTTGTATGTCAACATTTCCCAATTTATCACCACTGAAATAATAGTCAGTCATTCTGTTTCTCCATCTGTATGGGTAACTTCACATTTATCCAAGTTTTGTGTTGTCAACAAACTTGGAAATATTACATTTGGTTCCCTCATCCAAATCATCGAAGTATATTGTGAATAATCTCTGCAGAACCCTGCAGTCACCAGCTGCAACTTGGCCCATTTATTCTGAATCTCTCTTTCCTGCCTGCTAACCAATTCTCAATCTATGCCAATGTATTACCCCCAATCCCACGTAGTTTAATGTTACACACGAATCTCTTATGTGGAACTTTACCACAAGTTTTCTGAAAATCTAAATACACCACCACCACTGGTCATCCTTATCTATTCTACTAATTTTGTCCTCAAAAAACTCCAGTAGGTTTGTCAAACATGATTTCTCTTTCATAAGACTTTGTCTAATGCCGTTGATATTTTCTAAGTGTCCTGTTATCATATCCTTTATAACAGTCTCTAGAATTTCCCTACTACTGATGTTAGGCTAACTAGTCTGTAATTCCGTTTTCTCCCCCCTCCCTTTTTAAACAGTAGGGTTACATTTGGCACCCTCCAGTCAGCTGGGACTGCTCCAAAATCTACTGAATTTTAGAAGATGACAACCAATGCATCCACTATTTCCACGGTATTCTATTTTAGTGGCCTGGAATGTAGATTATCAGGCTTTGGGATTTATCAGCTTTCAGTCCCATGAATTTCTCCAGCAGTATTTTTTTAAATAATACTAATTTCCTTTAATTCCTCCTTCTCACTAGACCTTTGGTTCCTTAGCATTTCTGGGAAATTATTCCTCTGTGAAGTATAGTTGTTTTAATTGCTCTACCATTTCCTTGTTCTTCATTATAAATTCTCCTGTTTCAGACTGGACCTACATACGTCTTCATTAATCTTTTTCTTTTTACATACTTATAAAAGCTTTCATAGTCCTTTATTTGTTACTTGCAAATTTACTTTTGGACTCTAATTTTCCCCTCTTAATCAATATCTTGGTCCCCTTTGTTGAATTCTGAACTGTTCCATTTCTCAGACCTGCTACTTTTTCTAGTATCTTTATATGACTCCACTGTGGATCCAATACTATCCTTAATTTCTTTGTTAATCATAGTTGAGCCACTTTTCTTTGTGTTTTTGTGGACTGTATAACTGTTACAATGCATATATTTGTTCCTTAAATATTAGCCATTGCATATCCAATGATGTCTTTAATGAAGTTCTCCAATTTATTGTAGCTAACACCGTCCATACTTCATAGCTTTGCAGTTTCCATTGTTTGGATTTAGGATCCTAGTTTCAAATCGGACTTCTTCACTTTCTATCCTAATGAAGAATTTTATCATGTAATGGTCACTGTTCCCGAAAAGACCCCGCACAACAAGATCATTAATTAACCCCTCACATTGCACAATACCAAATTTAGGCTAGCATGTTCCCTAATTGTTATCCTTGGCATACTAGTCTTAAAAAAACCATCTCGGACATACTCCAGGAATTCATCTTCCAAAGTATTTTTGCTACTTTGGTTTGCCCAATCTATATGTAGATTAAAGTCATCCATGACATGATAGCACCCTTGTTACAAGCACCTCTAATTCCGTGTTAATGCCATCCCCTGTTACCATTACTGTTTGGAGACCTATAGACAACTCCCAGTAATATTTCATGCTCCTTGTTATTTCCTCATTTCACTCGGACTGATTTTATGAACCAATATCCTCTCTCACTAATGCACTGATTTCATCCTTAACCAACAACACCACCCCACCTCCTCTACCTTTCTATCTGTCCTTCCTAAACACAGAGTACCCTTGGATATTCAGTTCTCAGCCTTGGTCATCGTGCATAATCCATAATTACAATCATATCATACATGTTTGTATCAATTTGCAGTTAAGTCATCTACCTTATTGCAAATGCTCTACGAATTGTGTTTTTGTGGACTGTATAACTGTTACAATGCATATATTTGTTCCTTAAATATTAAGAAGTTTAACAACACCAGGTTAAAGTCCAACAGGTTTATTTGGTAGCAAAAGCCACACAAGCTTTCGGAGCTCCAAGCCCCTTCTTCAGGTGAGTGGGAATTCTGTTTACAAACAGGGAATATAAAGACACAGACTCAATTTACATGAATAATGGTTGGAATGCGAATACTTACAACTAATCAAGTCTTTAAAAAACAAAACAACGTGAGTGGAGAGAGCATCAAGACAGGCTAAAAAGATGTGTATTAGAACATAGAACATAGAAAGCCACAGCACAAACAGGCCCTTCGGCCCACAAGTTGCGCCGATCACATCCCCACCTCTAGGCCTATCTATAGCCCTCAATCCCATTAAATCCCATGTACTCATCCAGAAGTCTCTTAAAAGACCCCAACGAGTTTGCCTCCACCACCGACGTCAGCCGATTCCACTCACCCACCACCCTCTGAGTGAAAAACTTACCCCTGACATCCCCCCTGTACCTACCCCCCAGCACCTTAAACCTGTGTCCTCTCGTAGCAACCATTTCAGCCCTTGGAAATAGCCTCTGAGAGTCCACCCTATCCAGACCCCTCAACATCTTGTAAACCTCTATCAGGTCACCTCTCATCCTTCGTCTCTCCAGGGAGAAGAGACCAAGCTCCCTCAACCTATCCTCATAAGGCATGCCCCCCAATCCAGGCAACATCCTTGTAAATCTCCTCTGCACCCTTTCAATGGCTTCAACATCTTTCCTGTAATGAGGTGACCAGAACTGCGCGCAGTACTCCAAGTGGGGTCTAACCAGGGTCCTATAAAGCTGCAGCATTATTGTCTCCAGACAAGACAGCCAGTGAAACTCTGCAGGTCCACGCAACTGTGGGAGTTACAAATAGTGTGACATGAACCCAATATCCCGGTTGAGGCCGTCCTTGTGTGTGCGGAACTTGGCTATCAGTTTCTGCTCAGCGACTCTGCGCCATCGTGTGTTGCGAAGGCCGCCTTGGAGAACGCTTACCTGAATATCAGAGGCCGAATGCCCGTGACCGCTGAAGTGCTCCCTAACAGGAAGAGAACAGTTGGAGAGCACTCCTGTTGGGGAGCACTTCAGCGGTCACGGGCATTCGGCCTCTGATATTCGGGTAAGCGTTCTCCAAGGCGGCCTTCACGACACGCGACAGCGCAGAGTCGCTGAGCAGAAACTGATAGCCAAGCTCCGCACACACGAGGACGGCCTCAACCAGGATATTGGGTTCATGTCACACTATTTGTAACCCCCACAGTTGCCTGGACCTTGTCTGGAGACAATACACATCTTTTTAGCCGGTCTTGATGCTCTCTCCACTCACGTTGTTTTGTTTCTTAAAGACTTGATTAGTTGTAAATATTCGCATTCCAACCATTATCCATGTAAATTGAGTTTGTGTCTTTATATGCCCTGTTTGTGAACAGAATTCCCACTCACCTGAAGAAGGGGCTTGGAGCTCCGAAAGCTTGTGTGGCTTTTGCTACCAAATAAACCTGTTGGACTTTAACCTGGCGTTGTTAAACTTCTTACTGTGTTTACCCCAGTCCAACGCCGGCATCTCCAAACCTTAAATATTAGCCATAGCATATCCAATGATGTCTTAAATGAAGTTCTCCAATTTATTGTGGCTAACACCCTCCATACTTCATAGCTTTGCATTTTCCATTGTTTGGATTTAGGATCCTAGTTTCAGATCAGATTTCTTCACTTTCTATCCTATTGTAGCTAACAAATGCTCTACGCGTTGTGAGCAGGCGGCGGAGTGAGAGGGAGCAGAGTGGGACGGCTTTGGCTTAAACAGGCTTTGGCGTGAACAGGCAGAGGTGAGGGTAGGTTCCGGTAAGTTGTTTTTGTTTCTTCAGAGTAGAAAGAATGCCAGGCAGGATGTTGGAATGCTTCTCTTGCAGGATGTGGGAAGTCAGGGAGACCTCCGGTGTCCCTGACAACGACACCTGCAGGAGGTGCATCCAGCTGCAGCTCCTAACAAACTGCGTTAGGGAACTGGAGCAGGAGCTGGATGACCTCCGGATCATTCGGGAGAATGAGGAGTTTATAGATAGTAGCTTCAGGGAGGCAGTTACGCCAAAGGCACAGAGCACAGGTAATTGGGTTACCGTCACGCGAGGGAAGGGGAAAAGGCAGGCAGAGCAGGGTTCCCCTGTGGCCATTCCCCTCCACAACAGGTATACCGATTTGGATACTGTTGTGGGGGATGCCTTACCTGGGACAAGCTGCGGCAGCTGGATCTCTGGCACTGAGTCTGATTCTGCAGCGCAGAAGGGAGGGTGGAAGAAGAGGAGAGCGGTAGTGATAGGGGACTCGATAGTCAGAGGTACAGACAGGAGGTTCTGTGGTCGTGACAGAGACTCCCACATGGTTTGTTGCCTCCCGGGTGCCGGGATCAGGGATGTCTCTGATCGCGTGCACAGCATTCTGAAGTGGGAGGGTGATCAGCCAGATGTCATGGTACACATCGGTACCAATGACGTAGGAAGGAAGAGTGAGGAGGTCCTGAAGAGTGAGTATAGAGAGCTTGGTAGGAAGTTAAAAAGCAGGACCCCGAGGGTAGTAATCTCAGGATTGCTACCTGTGCCACGTGCCAGTGAGGGTAAGAGTAGGATGCTCGGGCGGATGAACACGTGGCTGAGGAACTGGTGTAGGGGGCAGGGTTTCAGATTTCTAGATCATTGGGACCTCTTCTGGAGCAGGTGGGACCTGTACAAGAGAGACGGGTTACACCTGAACTACAAGGGGACCAATATACTTGCAGGGAGGTTTGCTAGTGTTATTGGGGAGGGTTTAAACTAGATTTGCAGGGGGATGGGAACCAGAGTGCCAGAGCAGATAGTGGAGCGGGGGTGAAAATAAATGATGTTAATAGTTCATGCAAAATCACAAATAGAAGGGTTGTGTGTGGTGGTAATAATCTTCTGAGGTGCACCTATTTCAATGCCAGGAGTATTGTGGGGAAGACAGACGAGCTGAGGGCGCGGATTGACACATGGAATTATGACATTATAGCCATTAGTGAAACTTGGCTACAGGAGGGGCATGACTGGCAGCTCAATGTTCCAGGGTTCCGATGTTTCAGACGTGATAGAGGCAGAGGGATGAAAGGTGGGGAGGTGGCATTGTTAGTCAGGGAAAATGTTACAGCAGTGCTCAGGCAGGACAGATCAGAGGGCTTGTCTACCGAGGCCATATAGGTGGAGCTGAGAAACAGGAACAGTATGACCACATTAATGGGGGTGTATTATAGACCACCCAATAGTCAGCGAGAATTGGAGGAGCAAATCTGCAAAGAGATAGCAGACAACTGCAGGAAACATAAAGTTGTGATCGTAGGGGATTTTAATTTTCCACATATAGATTGGGACTCCCATACTGTTAAAGGTCTAGATGGGTTAGAGTTTGTAAAATGTGTTCAGGAAAATTTTCTAAATCAATATATAGAGGTACCAACTAGAGAGGATGCAATATTAGATCTCCTATTAGGAAACGAGTTAGGACAAGTGACGGAAGTGTGTGTAGGGGAACACTTTGGTTCCAGTGATCATAACGCCATTAGTTTCAACTTGATCATGGATAAAGATAGATCTGGTCCTTGGGTCGAGGTTCTAAACTGGAAAAAGGCCAAATTTGAAGAAATGAGAAAGGATCGAAAAAGCGTGGATTGGGACAGGCTGTTCTCTGGCAAGGATGTGAGTGGTAAGTGGGAGGCCTTCAAAAGGAGAAATTTTGAGAGTGCAGAGTTTGTATGTTCCTGTCAGGATGAAAGGCAAAGTGATTAAGAATCAGGAACCTTGGTTCTCGAGGGATATTGGAACTCTGATAAAGAAGAGAGAGATGTATGACATGTATAGGCAACAGGAAGCAAATAAGATGCTTGAGGAGTATAAAAATTGCAAGAAACTACTTAAGAAAGAAATCAGGAGGGCTAAAAGAAGACATGAGGTTGCTTTGGCAGACAAGGTGAAGGATAATCCTAAGAGCTTCTACAGATATATTAAGAGCAAAAGGATAGTAAGGGATAAAATTGGTCCTCTTGAAGATCAGAGTGGTCGGCAATGTATGGAACCAAAAGAAATGGGGGAGATATTAAATGGGTTTTTTGCATCCGTATTTACTAAGGAAACTGGCAGGGAGTCTATGGAAATAAGGCAAACAAGTAGGGAGGTCATGGAACCTTTACAGATTAAAGGGGAGGAGGTGCTTGCTGTCTTGAGGCAATTCAGAGTAGATAAATCCCCAGGACCGGACAGGGTATTCGCTCGGACCTTGAAGGAGACTAATGTTGAAATTGCAGGGGCCCTGGCAGATATATTTAAAATGTCGGTATCCACGGGTGAGGTGCCGGATGATTGGAGGATAGCTCATGTTGTTCCGTTGTTTAAAAAAGGCTCAAAAAGTAATGCGGGAAATTATAGGCCGGTAAGTTTGACGTCAGTAGTAGGTAAATTATTGGAAGGAGTGCGAAGAGATAGGATCTACAAATATTTGGATAGACAGGGACTTATTAGGGAGAGTCAACATGGCTTTGTGCGTGGTAGATCATGTTTGACCAATCTACTAGAGTTTTTCGAGGAGGTTACCAGGAAAGTGGATGAAGGGAAGGCAGTGGATGTTGTCTACATGGACTTCAGTAAGGCCTTTGACAAGGTTCCGCATGGGAGGTTAGTTAGGAAGGTCCAGTCGCTAGGTATACATGGAGAGGTAATAAATTGGATTAGACATTGGCTCAATGGAAGAAGGCAGAGAGTGGTAGTGGAGGATTGCTTCTCTGAGTGGAGGCCTGTGACTAGTGGTGTGCCACAGGGATCAGTGCTGGGTCCATTGTTGTTTGTCATCTATATCAATGATCTGGATGATAATGTGGTAAATTGGATCAGCAAGTTTGCTGATGATACAAAGATTGGTGGACAGTGAGGAAGGTTTTCAAAGCTTGCAGAGGGATTTGGACCAGCTAGAAAAATGGGCTGAAAAATGGCAGATGGAGTTTAATGCAGACAAGTGTGAGGTATTGCACTTTGGAAGGACAAACCGAGGTAGAACATACAAGGTAAATGGTAGGACACTGAAGAGTGCAGTAGAACAGAGGCATCTGGGAATACAGATACATAATTCCCTAAAAGTGGCATCACAGATAGATAGGGTCGTAAAGAGTGCTTTTGGTACATTGGCCTTTATAAATCAAAGTATTGAGTATAAGAGTTGGAATGTTCTGGTGAGGTTGTATAAGACATTGGTGAGGCCGAATTTAGAGTATTGTGTGCAGTTTTGGTCACCTAATCATAGGAAGGATAATTAATGAGGTTGAAAGAGTGCAGAGAAGGTTTACAAGGATGTTGCCGGGACTTGAGAAACTGAGTTACAGAGAAAGGTTGAATAGGTTAGAACATAGAACATAGAAAGCCACAGCACAAACAGGCCCTTCGGCCCACAAGTTGCGCTGATCATATCCCTACCTCTAGGCCTATCTATAGCCCTCAATCCCATTAAATCCCATGTACTCATCCAGAAGTCTCTTAAAAGACCCCAACGAGTTTGCCTCCACCACCACCGACGTCAGCCGATTCCACTCACCCACCACCCTCTGAGTGAAAAACATACCCCTGACATCTCCTCTGTACCTACCCCCCAGCACCTTAAACCTGTGTCCTCTCGTAGCAACCATTTCAGCCCTTGGAAATAGCCTCTGAGAGTCTACCCTATCCAGACCTCTCAACATCTTGTAAACCTCTATCAGGTCACCTCTCATCCTTCGTCTCTCCAGGGAGAAGAGACCAAGCTCCCTCAACCTATCCTCATAAGGCATGCCCCCCAATCCAGGCAACATCCTTGTAAATCTCCTCTGCACCCTTTCAATGGCTTCAACATCTTTCCTGTAATGAGGTGATCAGAACTGCGCGCAGTACTCCAAGTGGGGTCTAACCAGGGTCCTATAAAGCTGCAGCATTATCTCCCGACTCCTAAACTCAATCCCTCGATTAATGAAGGCTAGTACGCCGTACGCCTTCTTGACCGTATCCTCCACCTGCGAGGCCGATTTAAGAGTCCTATGGACCCGGACCCCAAGGTCCTTCTGATCCTCTACACTGCTAAGAATGGTACCCTTCATATTATACTGCTGCTTCATCCCATTGGATCTGCCAAAATGGATCACCACACACTTATCCGGGTTGAAGTCCATCTGCCACTTCTCCGCCCAGTCTTGCATTCTATCTATGTCTCGCTGCAACTTCTGACATCCCTCCAAACTATCCACAACACCACCTACCTTGGTGTCGTCAGCAAACTTACCAACCCATCCCTCCACTTCCTCATCCAGGTCATTTATGAAAATGACAAACAGCAAGGGTCCCAGAACAGATCCCTGGGGCACTCCACTGGTCACTGACCTCCATGCAGAGAAAGACCCCTCCACAGCCACTCTCTGCCTTCTGCAGGCAAGCCAGTTCTGGATCCACAAGGCAACAGCCCCTTGGATCCCATGCCCTCTCACTTTCTCAAGAAGTCTTGCATGGGGGACCTTATCGAACGCCTTGCTGAAGTCCATATAGACCACATCCACCGCTCTTCCTTCGTCAATGTGTTTGGTCACATTTTCAAAGAACTCAACCAGGCTCGTAAGGCACGACCTGCCCTTGACAAAGCCGTGCTGACTACTTTTGATCATACTAAACTTCTCTAGATGATCATAAATCCTGTCTCTCAGGATCCTCTCCATCAACTTACCAACCACTGAGGTTAGACTCACTGGTCGGTAATTTCCCGGGCTGTCCCTGTTCCCTTTCTTGAATATAGGGACCACATCTGCAATCCTCCAATCCTCCGGAACCTCTCCCGTCTCCATCGACGATGCAAAGATCATCGCCAAAGGCTCCGCAATCTCCTCCCTCGCCTCCCACAGTAACCTGGGGTACATCCCATCCGGTCCCGGCGACTTACCAACCTTGATGCCATTCAATAGTTCCAACACATCCTCTTTCTTTATGTCCACATGCTCGATCCTTTCTGTCCACCGCAAACCAGCAGTACAACCACCCAGATCCCTTTCCACCGTGAATACCGAGGTAAAGTATTCATTAAGCACCTCCGCCATTTCTAACGGTTCCGCACAAACTTTTCCCCCTTCACCTTTTAAGGGTCCTATGCCTTCACATCTCATCCTTTTACTCTTGACATATTTGCAGAAAGCCTTGGGATTCTCCTTAATCTTACCCGCCAAGGTCTTCTCATGACCCCTTCTCGCTCTCCTAATTTCCTTCTTAAGCTCCTTCCTACATCCCGTATACTCCTCTAAATCCTTAACACCTCCTAGCTCTCTGAACCTTCTGTACGCCTCTCTTTTCTTATTCACCAGGTTCATCACAACCTTCGTGCACCACGGTTCCCGTACCCTACCAACACCCCCCTGTCTCATCGGAACGTTGTCATGCAGAGCTCCAGACAAACATTCCTTGAAAATCCTCCACTTTCCTTCGGTACTTTTCCCCAAGAATGCCTCCTTCCAATTTACCCGTCTAATTTCCTCCCTGATGACACTGTATTTCCCTTTACTCCAGAGAAACACTTTCCTAGCCTGCCTGATCCTATCTCTTTCCAATGCTATCGTGAAGGAGATAGAATTATGATCGCTATCCCCAAGATGCTCACCCACCGAGAGATCCTCCACCTGTCCAGGTTCATTAGCCAGCACCAGATCAAGTACAGCCTCTCCTCTAGTAGGCTTATCCACATACTGTGTCAGGAAACTCTCCTGGACACACCTAACAAACTCCTCTCCATCCAAACCCCTAGCCCTAGGGATATTCCAATCTATGTTTGGGAAATTAAAATCTCCCATCACGACAACTCTGTTATTCCGACATCTCTCCAGGATCTGTTTCCCCATCTGCTCCTCAACATCTCTGTTACTATTGGGCGGCCTATAGAAAACACCCAGCAAAGTTACCGACCCCTTCCTGTTCCTAACCTCCACCCACAGAGACTCCGTAGTCAATCCCTCCACGGCGTCCACCTTCTCTACAGCCGTGACACTATCCCTGATCAACAGTGCCACTCCCCCCCCTCTCTTGCCTCCCTCCCTGTCCTTCCTGAAACATCTAAAACCCGGCACCTGAAGCACCCAGTCCTGTCCCTGAGACATCCAAGTCTCCGTAATGGCCACCACATCACAATTCGAAGCAGCAATCCACGCTCTAAGCTCATCCACTTTATTCACTACACTCCTGGCATTAAAATAGACACATCTCAGACCTTCAGCCTGAGCACTTCCCTTCTCCATCACTCGTCTAACCTCCCTCTTACCCTGTCTACATTCCTTATCTATTTGTGAGCTAACCTCCTCGCTCTCAGTCCCCTCATTTCGATTCCCTCCCCCCAACCTTTCTAGTTTAAAGCCTTAGCCAACCTTCCCGCCAGGATATTGGTCCCCCTGGGATTCAAGTGCCACCCGTCTTTTTTAAACAGGTCACACCTGCCCCTAAAGAGGTCCCAATGATCCAAGTACCCAAATCCTTGTCCCTTGCTCCAGTCCCTCAGCCACGCATTCATTCTCCACCGATTCCTGTTCTCACTCTCCCGCGGCACAGGCAGCAATCCTGAGATTACTACCTTTGCATTCCTCTTTCTCAGCTGTCTACCTAACTCCCTATATTCTCTTTTCATGACCCCTTCCCTCTTCCTACCTATGTCAGCAGTACCTATATGCATCACGACCTTCGGCTCCTCTCCCTCCCCTTTCAGGATTTCTGGGACTCGACCAGAGACATCCCGGACCCCTGCACCAGGGAGGCAAACCACCATCCGAGAGTCCCGTCTGTGTCCGCAAAAACGCCTATCTGACCCCCTCACCGTAGAGTCCCCAATTAGCACTACCCTCCTTTCCTTACCCTTTTGCACTACTGGGCCAGGCTCAGCTCCAGAGACACTGCCACCGCTGCTTCCCCCAGGTGGGCTGTCCTCCCCAGTAGTACTCAGACAGGAGTACTTATTATTAAGGGGCACATCCACCGGGGTGCTCACCATCAACCGAGCTTTCTCCTTCCTCACTGTTACCCAGTTACCCTCCTCCCGTGGTCCCGGTGTGACCACCTGCCGATAGCTTCTGTCAATGACCTCCTCACTATCCCTAACCCGGCGAAGGTCCTCGAGCTGCAATTCCAGTTCCCTAACATGGTCCCTTAGGAACCGCAGCTCAACACACCCAGCACAGATATGGTCGTCCGGGAGGCTAGGAGCCTCCAGGACCTCCCACATCCTACATTGGGAACAACATACTGGCCTCACACTCATAATTGCCCTTTTAAACACACAGGGAAAAAAAAAGTGAATGAAAATTTTAAACTTACCTTTCCTCCTCCTGTTTTCTCCAAAGCCCTGCTCTCACTGGGTCTTTTTTTTAGGTTAGAGGAGGAGGGAGGGTGGGATACTCGACAAGTGTCTACAAGGTTAGGACTTTATTCCCTGGAGGAGGGAGAAGAATGAGGGGAGATTTGATAGAGGTGCATAAAATTATGATGGGTATAGATAGAGTGAATGCGAAAAAAAAACTAGAGGACATGGGTTAAGGGTGAAGGGCGAAAAGTTTAAAGGCAATATTAGGGGGGCTTCTTCACACAGAGAGTGGTGGGAGTGTGGAATGAGCTGCCAGATGACTTTTAACATTTAAGAAAAACTTGGACAGGTACATGGATGAGAGGGGTGTGGAGGGATATGGTTCAGGTGCAGGTCAGTGGGACTAGGCAGAAAAATGGTTCGGCACAGCCAAGAAGGGCCAACAGGCCTGTTTCTGTGCTGTAATGTTCTATGGTTCAGATAGTGCCTTGAGCATTGAATTTTTAATATTTTTACACAGTCTTTTGTACTGTGGGCCTATTTGTTGCTGGCCTTCTTTCTTCTGCCTCCCACTTTTCTGTCTATCATTATTGCTCTCCCATTCTTTTCTCTCTACTGTGCAGCCATTCGTGGTGTCATGGACTTGGCTCTTGCTGCATTCCGCTGAGAAACCACCCCCCCCCCCCCCCCGCATTCCGCTGAGAAACCACCCCCCCCCCGCATTCCGCTGAGAAACCACCCCCCCCCCCGCATTCCGCTGAGAAACCACCCCCCCCCCCGCATTCCGCTGAGAAACCCCCCCCCCAAAACAGTATTCAAAATGGAAAATCTGTTACAGAGGGAGCGGGACCCAGGGGTCTCCTGCACTACCTGCCTAGTGCTTCTGTTCTATCTTGGGGGGGAGGTCACCCATTCCCATTCTGCCTGTGCACCTTTTACCAGCAATGCGACCAGCTCACTATATGTGCTATCCACGAAGGCCTCATCGTTGCAGATATTCCAGTGACTCCAGTCGCAGATCCAGCTTCGAAACATGAATTTTGAGTAGCCTGGAGACCCTCCTGTACACATGGCCACAAATAACAATGAAGAGTCCCTGACAAGCGGAGCATTCCACATGGCTGAGCTATCCTGCCATGACTTGCACTTAAATTACTCCTTTTAATTTTATTTAACATTAAGGACAGTAGAAATACGCATCAGATCTTAACTACCAAGAGCATTGCTCTTCTTTGGTTTTCCTGTGTTGTTGCTCATTGTTGTTTTGAAGTCTCACCTCTTTAGTGAAGTGTCACCCATCTCTCCGAGCTCTTCACTGAAATCTTACCTCTTTGCCTGTTCTTTGTTAAAGTCGTGCCCCTCTTTCTTCATGCTCATTATTGAAGTCTTAACTCGCTCTTTATTGAAGGTGTGCCCCTCTGCGCGCTCTTTGTTAAAGTCTTGCCTTTCTCTTTCTGCTCTTTATTGAAGTCTCCCCTCTCTCTGCGCACTTAATTGAACTCTCTTTCCCCCCCCCCCATTCTTTGTTCAAGTTTCGCCTCTCTCTCTGTACTCATTGGTGAAATCTCATCTCTCTCTCTCTATGTTTTTTATTGCAGTCTTGCCTCTCTCTCTGTACTCTTTATTGAAGTTTCATCCTTCTCTCTCTATGCTTGTTATTGAAGTCTTGCCTCCCTCCCGCTCTTTATTGAAGTCACACCCGTCTCTCTCCATGTTCTTTATTGAAAGCTCACCTCTCCCTTTAAAGTCTCGCCTTCCTCTCTCGGTGTTCTTTATTGAAGGCTCACCTCTCTTGCTCCGCACTCATTATCAAAGTCTCGCCTCCCTCTCCGTTCTTTATTGAAGCCTCACTTCTCTCCCTTCGAGCTCTTTATTCAAGTCTCACATCTCTCTCCATGCTCTTTATTCAAGTCTCAGCTCCCTCCCCGCTCTTTACTAAAGTCTTCTCTCTCTCTCCGCTATTTGCTTAGGGATGGGCAATAAATGTTGGTCAGCCAGCGAGACCCACGTCCCACGAATGAATCATTTTTTGTTAATTGAAGTTCAGTGAGATATTGCTTGACGTCAACTTTAAATTGGTACTGAAATTGTAATTCATTCACGGTCAACGTGTTTGGTAAAATTTCAATGTTGTTTTCCTCCACAAAGCAAATTCAGAATGTCAGGATTTTTATCATTGACTGAATTTTGACTTGGACATTGAAGATGGTTGCTCTCAGCCCTTGAAGTCCGAAGTGTAGCTCATTCAGGTGAGAGAGTATATCCAATTAGTAGCTGAGCCATAAGGGGCAGGCCATGTTATGCAGACAGTGTGTGTGTAGGAATTAGTGGACTATAAAGAATTACGAAAAGAAGAAGAAAAAGTTGGGTCCTGATGGACTTCAACCTAGTGTCTTAGAGGTAGTGTGTAATAAGATAGTTGATGCCCTGGTTTTAATTTGCCAAAACTCCATAGATTCGGGGAAGGTCCCATTAGATTGGAAGATAGCAAATCATAGAATCCTAGAATCCCGACAGTGCAGAAGAGGCAGTTCGGCCCATCGAGTTTGCACTGACTCTTTGACAGAGTATCTTACTCAGGCCTTCTCCCCTGCCTTATCCCTGTAAACCCACACATTTACCATATCAAATTCATTTAACCTACACATCTTGGGGCACTAAGGGGCAATCCACCTAACCTGCACATCTTTGGACTGTGGGAGGAAACTGAAACACCAGGAGAAAACCCATGCAGATTCGGGGAAATGTGCAAAATATAAGCCAATATACAAAATTGGAGGGAAACGAGAAAGTGGGAAACTACAGGCTATTTAGCCTAACATCTGCCACAGGGAAAATGTTCAAAGCTTTTATGAAAGAAATTATAGCAGAGCACTTAGATAAGCACAAGGTGATCAGGCAGAATCAACATGGTTTTATGAAAGGGAAATTTTTAACCAACTTATTGGAGTTCTTGGAGGAAGTGACCTATGATGTGTCTGAAGGGGAACCAGTGGATATATTGTACTTAGATTTTCAGAAGACATTTGATAAAGTACCATACCAGAGATTATTGCAGAAAATAAAATCTCATGTTATAGAGGGTAATATGTTGGTGTGGATAGTATGCTGGCTGGCTAACAGGGAGCAAAGAGTTGGCTTAAATGGGCCCTTTTCAGGTTGGCAAAATGTAACAACTGGTGGGCCACAAGGATCAGCGCTGGGACCTCAATTGTTTACAATTTATACAAATACTTGGATGAAAGAATTGAAGGGATGGATGCCAAATTTGTTGATTACACAAAGATAGGTAGAAAAGTAAGTTGCGACAAAGACACAATGAAGGCTACAAAAAGACATAGGTTAAGTGAGTGAGAAAATATCTGGCAAATGGAAAATGTGGAATTGTCCATTTTGTCTGGAAGAATAAAAAATAAGCACATTACTTAAATGATGAGATATTCCAGAACTCTGAGGTGCAGACGGATCTGGGTGCATGAATTTAGGAAAGGTTAGAATATTATTTTTTATTCATTCGTGGGACACGGGCATCGCTGGCTGGCCAGCATTTATTGCCCATCCCTGAGGGCAGTTGAGAGTCAACCACACTGCTGTGGCTCTGGAGTCACATGTAGGCCAGACCAGGTAAGGCGGCAGATTTCCTTCCCCAAAGAGCACAAGAGCAATAGTCATAGGGGACTCTATAGTTAGGGATGCAGATAGGCGCTTCTGTGGACATGAAAGAGACTCTAGGATGGTTTGTTGCCTCCCTGGTGCCAGGGTCCACGATGTCTCTGAACGGTCAGAAATCATTCTGAAGGGAGAGGGTGAACAGCCAGAGGTGGAGGTAGATATTGGTACGAATGACATAGGTAGGAAGAGTGATTAGGTCCTGCAGCAGCAGTTTAGGGAGTTAGGTAGAAAGTTAAAAAGCAGGACCTCTCGGGTTATAATCTCAGGATTACTCCCTGTGCCACGTGCCAGTGAGGCTAGGAATCGGAAGATAGTGCAGCTCAACATGTGGCTAAACAGCTGGTGTAGGAGGGAGGGTTTCAGATATCTGGACCATTGGGGTCTCTTCTGGGGCAGGTGGGACCTGTACAAGAAGGACGGGTTGCATCTAAACTGGAAAGGCACAAATATTCTGGCCGGGATGTTTGCTCATGTCACACAGGAGGATTTAAACTGGTTTGGCAGGGGATGGGAACCAAAGCAAGGGTGAATTAACTCAAGGGGAACCAGAGAGTAGGGCCAGTAAGACTCAGAGAAAGAGCAGGCAGGGTGTGGTTGCTAATCAAAGCGGGTCTGGTGGACTGAAATGAATTTGTTTCAATGCGAGAAGTGCAACAGGTAAAGCAGATGAACTTAGAGCTTGGACTGTACTTGGAACAATGATGTTGTTGCCATTACAGAGACTTGGTTAAAGGAAGGACAGGATTGGCAGTTTAACATTCCAGGATACAGATGGTTCAGGTGGGAGAGAGGGGATGTAAAAGGGGTGGGGGAGTTGCACTACTGGTTAAGGAGAATATGCAGGAGGACACCTCGGAGAGCTCATACAGCGAGGCAATATGGGTAACGCTCAGGAATAGGAAGGGTGTAGTCACAATATTGGGGGTTTACTATAGGCCGCCCAACAGCCAGCGGGAGATCGAGGAACAGATATGTAGGCAGATTTTGACAAGGTGTCAAAGTAACAGGGTTGTTGTGGTGGGAGATTTTAACTTCCCCTTTATTGACTGGGACTCACTTAGTGCTAGTGGCATGGATGAGACAGAGTTTGTAAGGAACATCCAGGAGGGCTTCTTGAAATAGTATGTAGATAGTCCAACTAGGGAAGGGGCCATACTGGACCTGGTTTTGGGAATGAGCCCGGCCAGGGGGTTGACGTTTCAGTAGGGGAGCAGTTCGGGAACAGTGATCACAATTCAGTAAGCTTTAAGGTACTGATGGATAAAGATAAGTATAGTCCTCAAGTTAAGGTGCTAAATTGGGGGAAGGCTAATTTCAACAATATTAAGCAGAAACTGAAGAGTGTTTTCTTTTTTTTTTCTTTTTCAGAAAGTTTATTCCTGTATTTCCCCAGAGTAAAAAAAATATGCCAGGCAAGATGTTGGAATGCTCCTCTTGCAGGATGTGGGAGATCAGGGAGACCTCCGGTATCCCTGACGTCAGCACCTGCAAAAGATGCATTCAGCTGCAGCTGCTAGCAAAGCGTGTTAGGGAACTGGAGAAGGAGCTGATGACCTCCATCTAATTCGGGAGAATGAGAAGTATATAGACAGTAGCTTTAGGGAGATAGTTACACCTAAGCAGCAGAGCACAGGAAATTGGGTTACTGTGAGAGGAAATGGCAGTGTGAAAGGACAGGCAGAGCAGGGTTCCCCTGTGGCCATACCCCTCCACAACAGGTATACTGAATTGGATACTGTTGTGGGAGATGCTTTACCTGGGACAAGCTGCAACAGCCGGAACTCTGACACTGCGTCTGGTTCTACAGCGCAAAAGGGTGGGATGAAGAAGAGGAGAGCAGTAGTGATAGGGGACTCAATGGTCAGAGGTACGGACAGGAGGTTCTGTGGTCGGGACAGAGACTCCCGCATGGTTTGCTGCCTCCCAGGTGCCAAGGTCAGCGATGTCTCTGATCGCGTGCACAGCGTTCTAAAGTGGGAAGGTGATCAGCCAGATGTCATTGTTCCCAGGAGCAGGCTGAGGGTAAGAGAGTTGGTTTTCTGACTTTAATTAATTATTTGTTTTTTCAGTTAATTTTGGGTTTAAAATCGGAGGTTTTTTTCAAAACCGGAAGTAGGCCCAGGAGAGGCCTGGGGAAGTTTTTGGAGGGTTTAAAAGCGCACCAAAGTATACAGCGGGCAGCAGAGTGAGTGGGAAGTTGAGTGAGCTGTCAGGGCTTTGGCTCACAGGGCTTGGAGGAGCAGGGGTGAGTTTTTGTTTCCTTACATTCTTATTAACTTTTCACTGTCTTACTTGACATAAAGTGTCCAGTATGAGTGTGAAACCAGTGTGTTGTTCCCAGTGTAGGATGTGGGAGGTCCTGGAGGCATCTGGCCTCCCGGACATCCACATCTGTGAGGGGTGTGTCGAGCTGCGGTTCCTGAGGGACCGTGTTAGGGAGCTGGAACTGCAGCTCGAGGATCTTAGGCTGATGAGGGAGAATGAGGAGGTGATAGACAAGAGCTATCATCAGGTGGTCACACCAGGGCCACGGGAGGAGGCCAAGTGGGTGACGGCCAGGAAGGGTAAGGCTAGGGTGGTTGAGAGCACCCCAGTGGATTTGCCCCTGCACAACAAGTACTCCTGCTTGAGTACTGCTGGGGGGGACAGCCCGCCTGGGGGAAGCAGCAGTGGCCGTGTCTCCGGAGTGGGGTCCAGCCCTTGAACAGCATGTTACGGAACCGACGAGGGAACGAGCTATTTTGGATCTGGTATTGTGTAACGAGGCAGGTAGAATTAAGGATCTTATTGTGAAGGACCCTCTTGGGTCTCGTGACCACAATATGGTCGAATTTCTGATTCAGATGGAAGAGGAGAAAGTTTGGTCCCAAACCAGTGTCCTCTGTTTGAACAGAGGGAAATATGATAGGATGAGGGATGAATTGGCTCAGGTAGACTGGGAGAGCAGGCTGGCAGGTAGGATAGCTGAGGAACAGTGGAGGATTTTTAAGGAGATCCTTTTCAGTTCTCAGCAAAAATATATTCCAGCAAAAAACAAGGATTGTAAGAAAAGGGAGAACCAGCCGTGGATAACGAAGGAAATAAAGGAGAGGATTAAAATAAAAACAGCTGCGTACAGAGTGGCCAAAAATAGTGGAGAAACAAGTGATTGGGAAAAATTTAAGAAACAACAAAGAGAGACTAAGAAAGGAATAAAGAAAGGAAGGATAGACTATGAAGCTAGGCTAGCAATTAATATAAAAAATGATAGTAAAAGTTTTTATAAATATATAAAAAGGAATAGAGTGGCTAGAGTGAATGTTGGACCCTGGAGGACGAGAGGGGGAGTTAATAGTGGGAAATGAGGATATGGCTGAGTCTTTAAATAAGTTTTTTGTGTCGGTCTTCACGGTGGAGGACACAAATAGTTTGCCAAATATTAACGATAGAGGGTTGGCAGCAGGAGAAATACTTAATACAATTAATGTTACCAGAGAGGCAGTGCTGGGTAGACTAATGGGACTGAAGGTGGACAAGTCCCCGGGTCCGGATGGAATGCATCCCAGGGTATTGAAAGAAATGTCAGAGGTAATAGTGGATGCGTTAGTGATTATTTATCAAAACTCGTTGCATTCTGGAGTAGTGCCGGTTGATTGGAAAACGGCTAATGTTACGCCGCTGTTTAAAAAAGGAAGGAGACAAAAGGCGGGTAACTATAGGCCGGTCAGCTTAACGTCTGTAGTAGGGAAAATGCTGGAATCCATTATTAAAGAGGAGATAGCAGGGCATCTGGATAGAAATGGTTCGATCAATCAGACGCAGCATGGATTCATGAGGGGAAAGTCGTGCTTGACGAACATGTTGGATTTTTATGAAGATGTGACTAGGGCGGTTGATGGAGGAGAACTGGTGGATGCGGTGTTTTTGGATTTCCAAAAGGCGTTTGATAAGGTGCCCCATAAAAGGCTGCTGAAGAAGATTAGGGCACACGGAGTTGGGGGTAGTGTGTTAAAGTGGATTGGGGACTGGCTATCCGACAGGAAGCAAAGAATCGGAATAAATGGGTGTTTTTCCGGTTGGAGGAAGGTAACTAGTGGCGTGCCGCAGGGATCGGTACTCGGGACGCAACTATTTACCATTTATATAGATGATCTGGAGGAGGGGACGGAGTGTAGGGTAACGAAGTTTGCAGACGACACAAAGATAAGTGGAAAAGTGAATCGTGTGGAGGACGGAGAAGATCTGCAGAGAGATTTGGACAGGCTGAGTGAGTGGGCGAGGATATGGCAAATGGAGTATAACGTTGAGAAATGCGAGGTTATACACTTTGGAGGAAATAATAACAAATGGGATTACTATCTCAATGGAAACAAATTAAAACATGCTACCGTGCAAAGGGACCTGGGGGTCCTTGTGCATGAGACGCAAAAGCCCAGTCTGCAGGTACAACAGGTGATCAAGAAGGCAAATGGGATGTTGGCCTATATCGCGAGGGGGATAGAATATAAAAGCAGGGATGTCTTGATGCACCTGTACAGGGCATTGGTGAGGCCGCAGCTGGAATACTGTGTGCAGTATTGGTCCCCTTATATGAGGAAGGATATATTGGCATTGGAGGGAGTGCAGAGAAGGTTCACCAGGTTGATACCGGAGATGAGGGGTTTGGATTATGAGGAGAGGCTGAGGAGATTGGGTTTGTACTCGTTGGAGTTTAGAAGGATGAGGGGGGATCTTATGGAGACTTATAAGATAATGCGGGGGCTGGATAGGGTGGAGGCGGAGAGATTCTTTCCACTTAGTAAGGAAGTTAAAACTAGAGGACACAGCCTCAAAATAAAGGGGGGTCGGTTTAAGACAGAGTTGAGGAGGAACTTCTTCTCCCAGAGGGTGGTGAATCTCTGGAATTCTCTGCCCACTGAGGTGGTGGAGGCTACCTCGCTGAATATGTTTAAAGCGCGGATGGATGGATTCCTGATCGGTAAGGGAATTAAGGGTTATGGGGATCAGGCGGGTAAGTGGTACTGATCCACGTCAGATCAGCCATGATCTTATTGAATGGCGGGGCAGGCTTGAGGGGCTAGATGGCCTACTCCTGCTCCTATTTCTTATGTTCTTATGTCGTGGTACACGTCGGTGCCAATGACGTGGGAAGGAAGAGTGAGGAGGTCCTAAAGAGTGAGTACAAAGAGCTTGGAAGGAAGTTAAAAAGCAGGACCCCGAGGGTAGTAATCTCAGGATTGCTACCTGAGCCACATGCCAGTAAGGGCAGGAGTAGGATGCTTGGGCGGATAAACACATGGCTGAGGAACTGGTGCAGGGGGCAGGGTTTCCAATTCTTGGATCATTGGGACCTCTTTTGGGGCAGGTGGGACCTGTACAAGAGAGACGGGTTACACCTAAACTACAAGGGGACCAATATACTTGCAGGGAGATTTGCTAGTGTTATTGGGGAGCGTTTAAACTAGATTTGCAGGGGGGTGGTAACCAGAGTGCCAGAGCAGATAGTGGAGCAGGGGTAAAAAGACAGGTTAGATCAAGCAAAATCACAAATGGAAGGGTAGAGTGTGGTGGAAATAATTTTTTGAGGTGTGTCTATTTCAATGCCAGGAGTATTGTGGGGAAGGCAGATGAGCTGAAGGTGTGGATAGACACATGGAAATATGACATTATAGCCATTAGTGAAACTTGGCTACAGGAGGGGCAGGACTGGCAGCTCAATGTTCCAGGGTTCCAATGTTTCAGGCAGGATAGAGGCAGAGGGATAAAAGGTGGGGGGGTGGCATTGTTGGTCAGGGAAAATGTTACAGCGGTACTCAGGCAGGATAGATTAGGGAGCTTGTCTACAGAGGCCCTATGGGTGGAGCTGAGAAACAGGAAAGGTATGACCACATTAATGGGCTTGTGTTATAGACCACCCAATAGTCAGCGAGAATTGGAGGAGCAAATCAGCGGAGAGATAGCTGACAACTGCAAGAAACACAAAGTTGTGATAGTAGGGGATTTTAATTTTCCACATATAGATTGGGACTCGCATTCTGTTAAAGGTTTAGACGGGGTAGAGTTTGTAAAATGTGTTCAGGAGAATTTTCTACATCAGTATATAGAGGTGCCAACTAGAGAGGATGCGATATTGGATCTCCTATTGGGAAATGAGTTAGGGCAGGTGATGGATGTGAGTGTGAGGGAACACTTTGGATCCAGTGATCATAATGCCATTAGTTTTAACCTGATCGTGGATAAGGATAGATCTGGTCCTCGGGTTGAAGTTCTGAACTGGAAAAAGGCCAAATTTGATGAAATGAGAAGGGATCTGGGAAGTGTGGATTGGCACAGGCTGTTCTCTGGTAAGGATGTAAATGGAAAGTGGGAGGCCTTCAAAGGAGAAATTTTGAGAGTGCAGAGTTTGTATGTTCCTGTCAGGATTAAAGGCAAAGTAAATAGGAATAAGGAACCTTGGTTCTCGAGGGAGATTGTAACACTGATTAAGAGGAAGAGAGAGTTGTATGAAATGTACAGGCAGCAAGGAACAGATCAGATGCTCGAGGAGTATAAAAAGTGCAAGAAGCTACTTAAGAGAGAAATCAGGAGGGCTAAAAGAAGACATGAGGTTGCTTTGGCAGACAGAGTGAAGGAAAATCCAAAGAGCTTCTATAGGTATGTTAGGAGCAAAAGGATAGTGAGGGATAAAATTGGTCCTCTTGAAGACCAGAGTGGTAGACTGTGTATGGAACCAAAAGAGATGGGGGAGATACTAAATGGTTTTTTTGCATCCGTATTTACTGAGGAAACGGGCATGGAGTCTACGGAAATAGGGCAAACTGGTAGGGAGGCCATGGAACCTTTACAGATTAAAGGGGAGGAGGTGCTCGCTGTCTTGAGGCAAATCAGAGTGGATAAATCCCCAGGACCGGACAGGGTATTCCCACGGACCTTGAGGGAAGCTAGTGTTGAACTTGCAGGGGCCCTGGCAGACATATTTAAAATGTCAGTATTCACGGGGAGGTGCCGGATGATTGGAGGGTGGCTCATGTTGTTCCGTTGTTTAAAAAAGGTTCCAAAAGAAATCCGGGAAATTATCGGCCAGTAAGTTTGATGTCGGTGGTGGGCAAGTTATTGGAAGGTGTGATAAGGGATAGGATCTACAAATATTTGGATAGACAGGGATTTATTAGGGAGAGTCAACATGGCTTTGTGCGTGGTAGGTCATGTTTGACCAATCTATTAGAGTTTTTCGAGGAGGTTACCAGGAAAGTGGATGAAGGGAAGGCGGTGGATGTTGTCTACCTGGATTTCAGCAAGGCCTTTGACAAGGTCCCTCGTGGGAGGTTAGTTAGGAAGGTTCAGCCGCTAGGTATACATGGGGAGGTAGTAAATTGTATAAGACACTGGCTCAATGGAAGAAGCCAGAGAGTGGTGGTGGAGGATTGCTTCTCTGAGTGGAGGCCTGTGACTAGTGGTGTGCCGCAGGGATCGGTGCTGGGTCCATTGTTGTTTGTCATCGATATCAATGATCTGGATGATAATGTGGTAAATTGGATCAGCAAGTTTGCTGGTGACACAAAGATTGGAGGTGTAGTGGACAGTGAGGAAGGTTTTCAAAGCTTGCAGAGGGATTTGGACCAACTAAAAAAATGGGCTAAAAAATGGCAAATGGAATTTAACGCAGACAAGTGTGAGATATTGCACTTTGGAAGGACAAACCAAAGAAGAACGTACAGGGTAAATGGTAGGACTCTGAAGAGTGCAGTTGAACAGAGGGATCTGGGAATACAGGTACAGAATTCCCTAAAAGTGACGTCACAGGTGGATAGGGTCGTAAAGAGTGCCTTTGGTACATTGGCCTTTATAAATCGGAGTATCAAGTATAAAAGTTGGAGTGTTATGGTAAGGTTATATAATGATGTGGAGATGCCGGCGTTGGACTGGGGTAAACACAGTAAGAAGTTTAACAACACCAGGTTAAAGTCCAACAGGTTTATTTGGTAGCAAAAGCCACACAAGCTTTCGAGGCTCTGAGCCCCTTCTTCAGGTGAGTGGGAATTCTGTTCACAAACAGAACTTATAAGACACAGACTCAATTTACATGAATAATGGTTGGAATGCGAATACTTACAACTAATCCAGTCTTTAAGAAACAAAACAATGGGAGTGGAGAGAGCATCAAGACAGGCTAAAAAGATGTGTATTGTCTCCAGACAAGACAGCCAGTGAAACTCTGCAGGTCCACGCAACTGTGGGAGTTACAAATAGTGTGACATAAATTCTGATTCTAGGATCGCATGATAAAGACTCAGGAGGAAAAAAGCAGAAATATTTATGTGAAATAGTGTGACATAAACCCAATATCCCGGTTGAGGCCGTCCTTGTGTGTGCGGAACCTGGCTATCAGTTTCTGCTCCACGACTCTGCGCTGTCGTGTGTCGCGAAGTCTGTGTCTTATAAGTTCTGTTTGTGAACAGAATTCCCACTCACCTGAAGAAGGGGCTCAGAGCCTCGAAAGCTTGTGTGGCTTTTGCTACCAAATAAACCTGTTGGACTTTAACCTGGTGTTGTTAAACTTCTTACAAGGTTATATAAGGCATTGGTGAGGCCGAATTTGGAGTATTGTGTACAGTTTTGGTCACCTAGTTACAGGAAGGATGTAAATAAGGTTGAAAGAGTGCAGAGAAGGTTCACAAGGATGTTGCCGGGACTTGAGAAGCTGAGTTACAGAGAGAGATTGAATAGGTTGGGACTTTATTCCCTGGAGCGTAGAAGATTGAGGGGAGATTTGATAGAGGTGTATAAGATTTTGATGGGTATAGATAGAGTGAATGCAAGCAGGCTTTTTCCGCTGAGGCTAGGGGAGAAGAAAACCAGAGGGCATGGGTTAAGGGTGAAAGGAGAAAAGTTTAAAGGGAATATTAGGGGGGGCTTCTTCACGCAGAGAGTGGTGGGAGTGTGGAATGAGGTGCCGGATAAAGTGGTAAATGCTGGGTCACTTTTAACATTTAAGAAAAACTTGGACGGGTTCATGGATGGGAGGGGTGTGGAGGGATATGGTCCAAGTGCAGGTCAGTGGGACTAGGCATAAAATGGTTCGGCACAGACAAGAAGGGCCAAAAGGCCTGTTTCTGAGCTGTAATTTTCTATGGTTCTATGCTGAATGCCTTCTTCACCACTCTGTCCACCTGTGACTCCACTTTCAAGGAGCTATGAACCTGTACCCCTAGATCTCTTTGTTCCGTAACTCTCGCCAACGCCCTACTGAGTAAGTCCTGCCCTGGTGTTCAATCTACAAAATGCATCACCTCGCATTTGTCTAAATTAAACTCCATCTGCCATTCATCAGCCCACTGGCCCAATTGATCAAGATCCCGTTGCAATTGGAGATAACTTTCTTCAATGTCCACGATGCCACCAATCTTGGAAAATTGAAATTCTTTTGAACCAAGCTCTTTATAGAATGCTGAAAAAGCACAAAATTCATTTATGCATTGACAATTTGCACCTCACGTAATGGTTGGCCGATTGTTGTGCTGTTTATAAAATTTATAAGTAATATTTATGAAAATGGAATGCCATCTTTAGAGCGAATTTGCTCCAAATCAGAATATTCCTGATGAAATGGAGAATCATAATATTTTCTGATTATTCTCTTTAACAATGGCTGCTGTTGGGAACCACCTTAGTCCCCAAAGACTTTGGTAGAAAGTCTGCATGTGATATTGATTATGGATTATTGACTGAATTAATCTATCCTGTATTTTGATGCCAAACAGTACAAATTCTTTACTTTTACAATGCCTCCAGGGCAATGGATCGGTAATCATAAAATTTTGAGACACGGAAAGCTGACTTTTAACATAATAGTTACTGGTCAAACTTTCATACCTTGAATTATAATCAGTCAAATTGAAATTCCTTATTTTTTTAATGAGACATCATTTACCTCAAAATCTTCAAATGGGTAAAATGCTGCGGATGCCCAAGAATGCACCATGATGGAATGTGGGGATATAAACTAGTCAGAAAAGTAAGATACCAGCATCATGTAAAAAAAAAATGGCTATATCTGCTTTTTTGTTGATCTGCATGTTGATTATAAAAAAGGTCAGAATATGCCCTGGCCCAGCTCCGATGTATGAAGTTCTGCTGCATCAAACAATGTTATTATTCAGCAGCGCTGATTGAGACTTGACAGGTCAGTGCCACGTCATTCACCCACTCGGCGCCCCCACCTCCAAACAAAATCTGCAGAGTACCTTGGTGAATTATATTACAGGCGGCATTCTTCAGGAAGCAAGATGCATTGTAGCAACATTGATCCTGTGGTGCAAAACATTCACACCGTTTAGAGTCACACAGGACAGAAAAAGCCCTTCGGCCCATCGAGTCTGCACCAACAATAATCACCACTAAAGGCACATTAATCCCATTTTCCTGCACTTGTCCCATATCCTTGAATGTTATGATATTTCAATTGCTCACCCAAATAATTTTTACAAGTTGTAAGGTTTCAGGCCTCCACTACCTTCCCAGGCAGTACTTTCCCGATTCCCACTACCCTCAGTGAAAATTTTCTCAAATCCCCTCTAATCTCTTACCCCTCACCCGAAAAACTATGCTGCTTTGTGATTGACCCCTCAACCAAGGGGGACAGCTGCTTCCTATTCACCCTGTCCATACCCCTAATAATCTTATATACCTCAATCATAGAACATTGATAGAGTGGCGGCACGGTAGCACAGTGGTTAGCACTGCAGTTTCACAGCTCCAGGGTCCCGGGTTCGATTCCCGGCTCAGGTCACTGTCTGTGTGGAGTTTGCACATTCTCCTCGTGTCTGCGTGGGTTTCCTCCGGGTGCTCCGGTTTCCTCCCACAGTCCAAAGATGTGCGGGTTAGGTTGATTGGCCAGGTTAAAAATTGCCCCTTAGAGTCCTGAGATGCGAAGGTTAGAGGGATTAGCGGGTAAAATATGTGGGGGTAGGGCCTGGGTGGGATTGTGGTCGGTGCAGACTCGATGGGCCGAATGGCCTCCTTCTGCACTGTAGGGATTCTATGAACAGAGAATAGAACATAGAAAAGCTACAGCACAAACAGGCCCTTCGGCCCACAAGTTGCGCCGAACATGTCCCTCTATCTTACTAACTTCCATGAACTTATCCAAAAGTCTCTTAAAAGACCCTATCGAATCCGCCTCCACCACGGTAGACGATTCCACACACCCACCACCCTCCGAGTGAAAAACTTACCCCTAACATCTCCTCTGTACCTACTCCCCAGCATCCTAAACCTGTGACCTCTTGTGGCAACCATTCCAGCCCTGGGTAAAAGCCTCTGAGAATCCACTCTATCAATCCATCTATCAATAATCATGTCCCCCCCTCAGCCTTCTCTGCCAGAAATAAAACAATCCAAGCCTATCTAGTCTCTCCTTATAGCTCAAATGCTCCATCCCAGGCAACATCCTGGTGAACTTCCTCTGTACCCTTTCTGTTGTTATCACATCCTTGCTATAATGAGGTGATCAGGGCTACACACAGTCGAGCTGTGGCCTAACCAATGTTCTGTACAACTCCAACATTACCTCCTTGCTCTTATACTCTATGTCACGAATGATAAAATCAAGTGCCCCATATGTCTTCTTAACTATCCTCTTCAACTGCTCTGCTGCCTTCAAGAATCTATGAATAAGTACCCCAAAATCCATCTATTCCTCTGAGTGTCCAGCCATTCATTCAATACACCCTTGTCTTATGACTTCTTCCGAAGTACACCACCTCACACGTATCAGGGTTAAATACCATCTGCCACTGCTCTGCCCATCTGACCAACCCATCTACATCTTCCTGTAACCAACACCTCCTTCTTCACTATTAACCACCCTACCACTTGTGTATCATCTGCAAACTTGCTTATCATTCCCCTCACATTATCATCTGTATCATTTATGTATATACAATAAACAATAAGGGTGCCAGCACTGAACCTTGCGATGCGCCATGGAAACCAGCCTCCAATCACTCAAGCAGCCTTATACCACAGCCTTTGTGCCCTATTACTAAACTAGTTTCAGATCCATCTCGCCAAGTTTCTCCGAGTTCCATGTGCTTCAACCTTCTCAATCAATCTCCCATATGGGACCTTATCAAAGGCTTTGCTAAAATCCATATAAACTACATCAACTGCACTTCCCTCAACCACGCACTTCATCACATTTTCAAAAAATGCCATCAAATTTGTTAGGCATGATCTCCCTCTGACAAAACCATGCTGCCCTAATTAACCCACGCCTTTCCAACTGAAGATTAATTCTCTCCTTCAGAATTTTCTCCAGTAGTTTTCCTACCACAGACATGAGAAAAATCGGTCTACAAGTCTTAAAGCACATCAAGGTAGAAAAATCCCCGGGACCTGATGAAGTGTATCCCAGGACATTGTGGGAGGCTAGGGAGGAAATTGCGGGTCCCCAGGCAAAGATATTTGAATTATTGATAATCACAGGTAAGGTGCCCCTGAAGATTGGAGGGTGGCAAATGTTGTACCTTTGTTTAAAAAGGGCTGCAGGGAAACGCCTGGGAACTACAGGCCAGTGAGCCTCACATCTGTGGTGGGTAAGTTGTTGGAAGGTATTTTGAGAGACAGGATCGACAGGCATTTAGAGATGCAAGGACTGATTAGGGACAATCAACATGGCTTTGTAAGTGGAAAATCATATCTCACAAATTTGATTGAGTTTTTTTCAAGGGGTAACCAAGAAGGTAGATGAGGGCAGTGCAGTTGATGTTGTCTACATGGACTTTAGCAAGGCCTTTGATAAGGTACCGCATAGTAGGTTGCGGCATAAGGTTAAATCTCACGGGATCCAGGTTGAGGTCGCTAAATGGATACAAAATTGGCTTGATGACAGAAGCCAGAGGATGGTTGTAGAGGGATGTTTTTCAAACTGGAGGCCTGTGACCAGCAGTGTGCCTCACTGGTTATTTGTCATTTAGATTAATGATTTGGATGAGAATATAGGAGGCATGGTTAGTAAGTTTGCAAATGACACCAAGATTGGTGGCATAGTGGACACTGAAGAAGGTTATCCCGGATTGCAATGAGATCTTGATCAATTGGGCCAGTGGGCTGACGAATGGCAAATGGAGTTTAATTTAGATAAGTGCGAGGTGATGCATTTTGGTAGATTGTACCAGGGCAGGACTTACTCAGTTAATGGTAGGGTGTTGGGGAGAGTTACAGAACAGTCCCAGGTGGACAGAGTGGTGAAGAAGGCATTCAGCATTCTTGGTTTCATTGGTCAGAACATTGAATACAGGAGTTGGGACATCTTGTTGAAGTTGTACAAGACATTGGTAAGGCCACACTTGGAATACTGTGTATAATTCTGGTCACCCTATTGTAGAAAGGATATTAAACTGGAGAGAGTGCAGAAAAGATTTACTAGGATGCTACCGGGACTTGATGGTTTGAGTTATAAGGAGAGGCTGGATAGACAGGGACTTTTTTCTCTGGAACATAGACTGAGGGGAGATCTTATAGAGGTCTATAAAATAATGAGGGGCACAGATCAGCTAGTCAGTGTCTTTTCCTAAAGGTAGGGGAGTCTAAAATTAGAGGGCATAGGTTTAAGGTGAGAGGGGAGATACACAAAAGTGTCCAGAGGGGCAATTTTTTCACACAGAGGGTGGTGTGTGTCTGGAATAAGCTTCCAGAGGTAGTAGTAGAGGGTACAATTTTGCCTTTTAAAAAGCATTTAGGCAGTTACATGGGTAAGATGGGTATAGAGGGATATGGGCCAAATGGACAAGTTGGGTCGAAGAGCCTGTTTCTATGCTGGAAACCTCTATAAGCTCTATAATTACCTGGTTCATCTCAACCATCCTTCTTGAGAAGTGGAATCTGCTATTTATTCAATTTTCAACCCCTCTGAAGTCACCTCATCCCTGAAGCGTTGCTCATGTACAATAAAACATTTCCTCCTCAAGACAAGCCTGTATGTTAATTTATACAAACAAATGTCAATAAAGGTGGCAAACTAACTTTACTTTTAACAATTGAAACTACTTATATTTTTTGATGCTCTAAGCCTGTGTAGCAGAGGATACAGAAACCCCTGTTATTTGAGACTATTAAAACAAAGTCGATTAGTTTAAAATAGGGACCACAGTGTGCGTTTTTTATATATATATCAAAAGTATCACAATGTGCCTCACTTATATATTATATAAAGGTATTGTCTGCATAAAGAACAAGGAAAATACAGCACTGGAACAGGCCCTTTGTCCCTCCAAGCCTGCACTGATCATGATGCCTGCCTAAACTAAAACCGTTTCAGTTTCAGCACATACATAATCATTTTTGAACAAGTATTATAGATTGAAACTGTGTTTTTGTATTTTCTTGTGAGCTTTGGCCAACAAGCAATTTACCCCTTGGCATAATGGGAATAATATGGGAGTAGGGCCTGGGTGGGATTGTGGTCGGTGCAGACTCGATGGGCCGAAGGGCCTCTTTCTGTACTGTAGGGTTTCTATGATTTCTATGATAAGTTTAATTAGACAGACCATATTCTTCTGAAACAATGATGCATAGAGTATATACCCTATCATCAGGTGCAGGCCAGGTAGCTACAAGTTAACAAGGTTTTTGGAAAATGAGTAGATTCAGCTTCTCGCTGCAATGAATAGATGTATTTAGCCTCCACTGATAAAAATAGACAAAAAAGATGACTCCCTTGTCATTCCCAGGACTGCAGGTGTTAGGTTTGAATCTACTGGATTTGCGTAGGTAAGGTACTAGGCAACGGGAAATTGTGGCGGGGGGGGGAGGTTCTGAACAATGGAGGGGGGGGGAGAGGGAGAGCTTCTGAACAATGAATTCCTAATTCTGCTAATGCTATTGGTCAAAGTAAATAAGGTGCGCTAAATGTAATTGGACCATCCAACTTGGATGACAGGTTGGGCGGGAGGATCGAATCTTCAGAAATGTATATCTGTTGTGCTCATGTGATGTAGCGTCAGAGAGAAAAGTTGGAATCCTCTGACCATCTCTCTCCCAATACGTGTTGGTCAAATAAAAAATGTCTTTAACTGCATACTGTCTTTCGCTAGTCTTTGTGTTAGCTGTGATCAGCTGAATTCAAGACCCCCCAGAGGGACGTCTGAGAAAATCCCCTTACATCCAGCATGCAGAAATTGCCTGACATTTGTTGGTTTTTACAACTTAAAAACTGGCAACTCACATGGTGACCTGATCATTTTATCAGATTAGGCACATTTCTATGGTCACCCACACCATTCCTTTATTGTTTCAAGATAAAAAGATTAAAGCAAAATGTCTCAGTCCCTTCAGGAAACAAGTTTTAAAATAACGGCAGCTCTATTCCTTCAAACAACACAAGAAAGAATAACTCACTAAATAGGTTGCAATTAGAATGAGATTATTTAAGTGAGACTTTTGATTCAATTCAAAGTCATTAAAGAGCAAAATGTTTTGGAACATGCCAAATGTAGTTTGAAATCTGGAATCCAGTAAAGATAGTATGTGAAAGAGAGAAAGCATGAGTGGAGAGGATATTCGAGGGAATCCACCTTTACAAAATTCTGGCTGCACATCCACCAAAGATGCCTCATTTTAAAAAAAATATGCATTCATAGGATGTGGGCTTTATTGTCTACCCATGACTGTTCTTCAAGTGGTAGTGAGCTGCCATCTTAGGCTGCTGCAATCCCGGTGTTCTAGATACACCCACAGTGCTGTTAGGGAAGAAATTCCACGATTTTGACCCAGTGATTGTGAAGGAATAGTGATATATTTCTAAGTCAGGTTGGTGAGTGGCTTGCAGAGGAACTTGCAGGAGGTGGTGTTCCCATATGTAACTGCCCTTGTCTTTCTCGGTAGTAAAGCTGGGCTGAAAAATGGCAAATGGAGTTTAACCCTGATAAATGTGAGGTGATTCATTTTGGTAGGACTAATTTAAATGTGGATTACAGGGTCAAAGGTAGGGTTCTGAAGACTGTGGGGGAACAGAGAGATCTTGGGGTCCATATCCACAGATCTCTAAAGGTTGCCACTCAAAGAACAATAAGAACAAAGAACAAAGAACAATACAGCACAGGAACAGGCCCTTCGGCCCTCCAAGCCCGCGCCGCTCCCTGGTCCAAACTAGACCATTCTTTTGTATCCCTCCATTCCCACTCCGTTCATATGGCTGTCTAGATAAGTCTTAAACGTTCCCAGTGTGTCCGCCTCCACCACCTTGCCTAGCAGCGCATTCCAGGCCCCCACCACCCTCTGTGTAAAATATGTCCGTCTGATATCTGTGTTAAACCTCCCCCCCTTCACCTTGAACCTATGACCCCTCGTGAACGTCACCACCGACCTGGGGAAAAGCTTCCCACCGTTCACCCTATCTATGCCTTTCATAATTTTATACACCTCTATTAAGTCTCACCTCATCCTCCGTCTTTCCAGGGAGAACAACCCCAGTTTACCCAATCTCTCCTCATAACGAAGCCCCTCCATACCAGGCAACATCCTGGTAAACCTCCTCTGTACTCTCTCCAAAGCCTCCACGTCCTTCTGGTCGTGTGGCGACCAGAACTGGACGCAGTATTCCAGATGCGGCCGAACCAACGTTCTATGCATCTGCAACATCAGACCCCAACTTTTATACTCTATGCCCCGTCCTATAAAGGCAAGCATGCCATATGCCTTCTTCACCACCTTCTCCACCTGTGACGTCACCTTCAAGGATCTGTGGACTTGCACACCCAGGTCCCTCTGCGTATCTACACCCTTTATGGTTCTGCCATTTATCATATAGCTCCTCCCTACATTATTTCTACCAAAATGTATCACTTCGCATTTATCAGGATTGAACTCCATCTGCCATTTCTTTGCCCAAATTTCCAGCCTATCTATATCCTTCTGTAGCTTCTGACAATGCTCCTCACTATCTGCAAGTCCTGCCAATTTTGTGTCGTCCGCAAACTTACTGATCACCCCAGTTACACCTTCTTCCAGATCATTTATATAAATCACAAACAGCAGAGGTCCCAATACAGAGTCCTGCGGAACACCACTAGTCACAGGCCTCCAGCCGGAAAAAGACCCTTCCACTACCACCCTCTGTCTTCTGTGACCAAGCCAGTTCTCCACCCATCTAGCCACCTCCCCCTTTATCCCATGTGATCCAACCTTTTTTACCAGCCTACCATGAGGGACTTTGTCAAACGCTTTACTAAAGTCCATATAGACGACATCCACGCCCCTTCCCTCGTCAACCATTTTGGTCACTTCTTCAAAAAACTCCACCAGGTTAGTGAGGCATGACCTCCCTCTCACAAAACCATGCTGACTATCGTTAATGAGTTTATTCCTTTCTAAATGCGCATATATCCTATCTCTAAGAATCTTCTCCAACAACTTCCCCACCACGGACGTCAAGCTCACCGGCCTATAATTACCCGGGTTATCCTTCTTAAATAACGGGACCACATTAGCTATCCTCCAATCCTCTGGGACCTCACCTGCGTCCAGTGACGAGACAAAGATTTGCGTCAGAGGCCCAGCGATTTCATCTCTCGTCTCCCTGAGCAGCCTTGGATAGATTCCATCAGGCCCTGGGGATTTGTCAGTCTTTATATTCTCTAACAAACCTAACACTTCCTCCTTTGTAATGGAGATTTTCTCCAACGGTTCAACACTCCCCTCCGAGACACAGTGGATAGAGCTGTGAAGAAGGCTTATAGTATGTTAGCTTTTATTAACAGGGGGTTGGAGTTTAA
The DNA here is from genome assembly GCF_964213995.1 of Mustelus asterias. Taxonomy (NCBI): domain Eukaryota; kingdom Metazoa; phylum Chordata; class Chondrichthyes; order Carcharhiniformes; family Triakidae; genus Mustelus; species Mustelus asterias. The sequence continues at coordinate 30,776,170 of NC_135818.1, forward strand.
GAGCCGTGGGGTTATGCTGCAACTGTACAGGACCTTGGTGAGACCACATTTGGAATATTGTGTGCAGTTCTGGTCACCTCACTATAAGAAGGATGTGGAAGCGCTGGAAAGAGTGCAGAGGAGATTTACCAGGATGCTGCCTGGTTTGGAGGGTAGGTCTTATGAGGAAAGGTTGAGGGAGCTAGGGCTGTTCTCTCTGGAGCGGAGGAGGCTGAGGGGAGACTTAATAGAGGTTTATAAAATGATGAAGGGGATAGATAGAGTGAATGTTCAAAGACTATTTCCTCGGGTGGATGGAGCTATTACAAGGGGGCATAACTATAGGGTTCATGGTGGGAGATATAGGAAGGATATCAGAGGAAGTTCTTTACGCAGAGAGTGGTTGGGGTGTGGAATGGACTGCCTGCAGTGATAGTGGAGTCAGACACTTTAAGCGGTTATTGGATAGGCACATGGAGCACACCAGGATGATAGGGAGTGGGATAGCTTGATCTTGGTTTCGGATAAAGCTCGGCACAACATCGTGGGCTGAAGGGCCTGTTCTGTGCTGTACTGTTCTATGTTCTAGTGGTCTTGGTGAGTTCCTGCAGTACACCTTGTGGATGGTACACACTGCTGCCTTCATCTGTGGTGGAGGGAGCGAATGTTAGTGGAAGAGGTGCCAATCAAGTCCTTGATAGTGTCGAGATGCTTGAGTAATGTTGGAACTGAACTCATCTAGGCAAGTGGAGAGTATTTCATCGCACTCCTGACTTGTGCCTTGTAGATGATAGACAGGCTTTGGGGAGTCAGGAGGTGAGCTACTTGCTGCAGGATCCCTAGCCTCTGACCACAATATTTTTATGGCTATACCCCAGGGGTACTAATACCACAGTTTGGGAATGTCTGGCGAGCATTCCTGTTTATAGTGAATCAAATATTGTTCTTCAATAATATTTTGTTGATGTTTTGCATGATACATTGAATTGTACTTCCGCTTTCATTGAACAGCACAGGAGGACAGTGATAGCACAGGAGGACACCCATTGCGTCTATGCCACCTCTCCATGGAGTTATCTGGTCAGTCTCATTGCATTACATGATTCCTGTAGCCCTGTAAGTTTGTCTTCAAGTGGGCATCCAATTTCATTTTGAAATAATTGATTCTTTTCACTTCCATTACCCTCAAGCAGCAGTTCTAGGTCATTACCACTTGCCGTGTAAAACAATTCTTCCTTCCCACTGCAAAATCGTAAATCTGTGTTCCCTAGTCCTTGTACCATCAGCTAAAGGGATAGATTTTTCTTCTCTTAACTTATCCAGGCCTGACATAACTTTGTACACTTCTATCAAAACCACCCTCAATCACCTTTGCTCCAAGAAGGTCAACGCAGCCAACCTAATCTTGTAACTAAATCCTCCCCCAATCCAAGAATTTTTCTAGTAAATCTCCTCTGCACACTCTTGGACACCTTTCCTAAGGGGTGGTGACCAGAACAGATCCAGTGCCTCAGTTGGGGCCTAACCGGAATTTTAGAAGAGTTCATCATAATGTCTCTGCTTTTGTTCTCAATACCACTATTTATGAAGCCCAAGATCCCATATGTTTTGCTCGCCACTCTCCCAATTATGTCCTGCCACCTTCAAAAATCAATGCACATGCATTCTCGGATCCCTCTGTTCCTGCACAGTCTTCAGAACTGTGTCATTAAGTCTATATTGCCTCTTCCCAGCCCTTCTGCCAAAATGCATTATTTCACACTTCTCTATACCAAATTCCAACTGCCACCTGTGTATTCATTCTGCTAAACTATCTAGAACCTGTTGAAAACATTTGTATCATCCTCACTGTTTGCCAATCACCCAAGCTTGGTATCATATATAGAAACATACAGAAACTCGAAGCAGGAGTGGGCCATTTGGTCCTTTGACCATGCTCCGCCATTCATCTTGATTATGGCTGATCATCAAATTCAATATCCTTTTCCCCCCTTTCTCCATATCCCTTTAACCCCAAGAGTTATATCTAATTTCTTCTTGAAATCAGACAACATTTGGCCTCAACTACATTCTGCACTCAACCGTGGAACACCGAGATAACAAGGACACCTATATCAGACTCCTATTTATTGACGACAGCTCAGCCTTCAACATCATTATTCCCACGAAACTCATTTCCAAACTCTGTGGCTTGGGCCTTGGCACCTCTCTCTGCGACAGGATCCTGAACTTCCTAACTCACGGACCACAGTCACTTAGGATAGGCAACAACATCTCCTTCATGATCATCCTTGATGGGGGATACTATAGAATTCTAGTATCAGGCCTTTCATTTTAGTTTTACCATAATAAGTAGACTAGGTTAAGGTAATTATAAAGTGTCATATATATATAGATAGATATATATATATATATATAGATATATATAGATATAGATATATATAGATATAGATAGATATAGATATAGATAGATATATAGATATATATATATAGATATATATATATAGATATATATATATAGATATATATAGAACATAGAACATAGAAAGCCACAGCACAAACAGGCCCTTCGGCCCACAGGTTGCGCCGATCACATCCCCACCTCTAGGCCTATCTATAGCCCTCAATCCCATTAAATCCCATGTACTCATCCAGAAGTCTCTTAAAAGACCCCAACGAGTTTGCCTCCACCACCACCGACGTCAGCCGATTCCACTCACCCACCACCCTCTGAGTGAAAAACTTACCCCTGACATCTCCTCTGTACCTACCCCCCAGCACCTTAAACCTGTGTCCTCTCGTAGCAACCATTTCAGCCCTTGGAAATAGCCTCTGAGAGTCTACCCTATCCAGACCTCTCAACATCTTGTAAACCTCTATCAGGTCACCTCTCATCCTTCGTCTCTCCAGGGAGAAGAGACCAAGCTCCCTCAACCTATCCTCATAAGGCATGCCCCCCAATCCAGGCAACATCCTTGTAAATCTCCTCTGCACCCTTTCAATGGCTTCCACATCTTTCCTGTAATGAAGTGACCAGAACTGCGCGCAGTACTCCAAGTGGGGTCTAACCAGGGTCCTATAAAGCTGCAGCATTATCTCCCGACTCCTAAACTCAATCCCTCGATTAATGAAGGCCAGTACGCCGTACGCCTTCTTGACCGCATCCTCCACCTGCGAGGCCGATTTAAGAGTCCTATGGACCCGGACCCCAAGGTCCTTCTGATCCTCTACACTGCTAAGAATGGTACCCTTCATATTATACTGCTGCTTCATCCCATTGGATCTGCCAAAATGGATCACCACACACTTATCCGGGTTGAAGTCCATCTGCCACTTCTCCGCCCAGTCTTGCATTCTATCTATGTCTCGCTGCAACTTCTGACATCCCTCCAAACTATCCACAACACCACCTACCTTGGTGTCGTCAGCAAACTTACCAACCCATCCCTCCACTTCCTCATCCAGGTCATTTATGAAAATGACAAACAGCAAGGGTCCCAGAACAGATCCCTGGGGCACTCCACTGGTCACTGACCGCCATGCAGAGAAAGACCCCTCCACAGCCACTCTCTGCCTTCTGCAGGCAAGCCAGTTCTGGATCCACAAGGCAACAGCCCCTTGGATCCCATGCCCTCTCACTTTCTCAAGAAGTCTTGCATATATATATATATATATATATATATATAATATATATTATATATAGATATATATATATATATATATATATATATATAATATATATTATATATATATATATATAATATATATTATATATAGATATATATATATATAATATATATTATATATATATATATATAATATATATTATATATAGATATATATATAGATATATATATAGATATATATATATATATATATATATATATATATATATATATATATATATATATATATATATATATATAGTAAGAATTCACAATGTGCCTGGAACAATATATGCAAAGGTATTATAAATTGCAACGGTATTATAAACTGTATATACACAAATTAACCAAGTATTATAAGCTTAAACTGTATTTTCAACCCTGTCTTGTGCACCTTGGCCAACTTCGTTCTGAATGCAGCATGATGGGAAATACAGTGGTCGACAGGCCAAATTCTGTTACGACAATGGAGCACAGAAAGGCAGCTTCTCTTATCTGTTTTTGGATATGCGAAAGGCAAGTTTAATCACTGGCCTGGTATGTAAGGGAGTGGATTCATTCATGGGTAGTGAGGCTGGAGCAGCCTCTCAAACTGATAAAGGAGGTCCAGGTTCCAGCAAAGGAGTGACTCCTTTCACCAATTAAAAATCACAGATGTTAATAATGGCCTTGGTTATTGGTAATGATGTGGGTTAGATTTCCTAGGTAAAGGGGAAGGAACCTACATGGGCAATAAGCTCCTATTCCTGTTGACAGGTAGAACGTTATTGGCTAAGGTAATATATGCTGTCTTTTACGTATTGGTTGAGTGAGGTTCAACAAATACAGGGCACCCCAAGGGGAACACCCTTCAGAAAATTCCTCTTTCATTGCTCAACATCAGTGCCCATTGTCTGCAGCAAACTACCCAGCCTTCAAGAGAACAGTGACCACGGCACCATACAACCCTGCCACAGCAACCTCTGCGAGACGTGCCGGATCATCGACACGGATGCCATCATCTCACGCGAGAACACCATCCACCAGGTACACGGTGCATACTCTTGCAACTCGGCCAACGTTGTCTACCTGTTACGCTACAGGAAAGGATGTCCCGAGGCGTGGTACATTGGGGAAACCATGCAGACGCTACGACAACGGATGAATGAACACCGTTCGACAATCACCAGGCAAGACTGTTCTCTTCCTGTTGGGGAGCACTTCAGCGGTCACGGGCATTCAGCCTCTGATCTCCGGGTAAGCGTTTTTCAAGGCGGCCTTCACGACACACGACAGCGCAGAGTCGCTGAGCAGAGACTGATAGCCAGGTTCCACACACATGAGGACGGCCTCAACCGGGATATTGGGTTCATGTAACACTATCTGTAACCCCCACAACTTGCCTGGATGTGCAAAATCTCACTAGCTGTCAAAGAACAAAGAGCAAAGAACAGAACAGCACAGGAAACAGGCCCTTCGGCCCTCCAAGCCTGTGCCGCTCCTTGGTCCAACTAGACCAATCGTTTGTATCCCTCCATTCCCAGGCTGCTCATGTGACTATCCAGGTAAGTCTTAAACGATGTCAGCGTGCCTGCCTCCACCACCCTACTTGGCAGCGCATTCCAGGCCCCCACCACCCTCTGTGTAAAAAACGTCCCTCTGATATCTGAGTTATACTTCGCCCCTCTCACCTTGAGCCCGTGACCCCTCGTGATCGTCACCTCCCACCTGGGAAAAAGCTTCCCACTGTTCACCTTATCTATCCCCTTCATAATCTTGTACACCTCTATTAGATCTCCCCTCATTCTCCATCTTTCCAAGGAGAACAACCCCAGTTTACCCAATCTCTCCTCATAGCGAAGACCCTCCATACCAGGCAACATCCTGGTAAACCTTCTCTGCACTCTCTCTAACGCCTCCACGTCCTTCTGGTAGTGCGGCGACCAGAACTGGACGCAGTACTCCAAATGTGGCCTAACCAGCGTTCTATACAGCTGCATCATCAGACTCCAGCTTTTATACTCTACACCCCGTCCTATAAAGGCAAGCATACCATATGCCTTCTTCACCACCACCTCCACCTGTGTTGCCACCTTCAAGGATTTGTGGACTTGCACACCTAGGTCCCTCTGTGTTTCTATACTCCTGATGACTCTGCCATTTATTGTATAACTACTCCCTACATTATTTCTTCCAAAATGCATCACTTCGCATTTATCCGGATTAAACTCCATCTGCCACCTCTCCGCCCAATTTTCCAGCCTATCTATATCCTGCTGTATTGCCCGACAATGCTCTTCGCTATCCGCAAGTCCAGCCATCTTCGTGTCATCCGCAAACTTGCTGATTACACCAGTTACACCTTCTTCCAAATCATTTTGCATCTAGCTGTCCTGTCTGGAGACAATACACATCTCTTTAACCTGTGCTTAATGCATTCTCCACTCACATTGTCTGTACCTTTAAGACTTGATTAGCTGTAAAGACTCACATTCCAATCATTATTCATGTAAATTGAGTTTGTGTCTTTGTGCCCTGTTTGTGATCAGAACTCCCACCCACCTGATGAAGGAACAGCCTGTTCCGAAAGCAAGTGGCTTTTGCTATCAAATAAACTTTAACCTGGTGTTGTTAGGCTTCTTACTGTGTTTACCCCAGTCCAACGCCGGCATCTCCACATCTAGAATTCTTCACCAAGGGAAACAATTTTATCCTGTCTTCTCTACCTCTTCCCTTCATAATTCTGTCCAGCTCTATCAAGTCACCCCTCTGCCTTCTTTGTTCCATGGAAGATAACCCCAATTTATCCAATCACTCCTTGTAGTTGCACTTTTCTAGCCCTGGCAACATTTGAGTAAACCTCTGCTCTCTCTCCAGAGCAATTACGTCCTTCCTGTAATATGGTGACCAGAACTGCACTCAAAATTCCAGTTGTGGCCTCACCAATGTCTTACACAATTCCAACATTATATTCTTATTTTATATTCCATACCTCTGTCAATGAATGAGAGCGTTCCATATGTTTTCTTTACAACTTTGTCCACTTGAACCTTTAGGGACCACTTGTACGCCAAGATCTCTCACTTCATCTACCCTTCTTAGTATATTCCCATTTATTGTGTATTCCCTGTAAGTGTTTGTCTTCTCTAAATGCATTACCTCACAGTATGTATCCTCCTCTCAATTTGCTTTGTTACCTATCATCATATTGTCAGCAAGTTTGGCTACAATACAAATCGGTCCCTCCACCAAGTCATTAACATAGATCGTAAAAACCTGAGACCACAGTACAAATTCAAAATATTCTGCTCCTCTTATTATAATGGATTCTAGCATTTTCTCCAGTGACAATGTTAGGCAAACTGGCCTCTGGTTTCCAGCATTGTCTCCTTCCTTTCTTGAATTGATGTGTTACATTTGCTGTTTTCCAATCCGCTGGGACTTTCCACAATCAAAGAATTTCGAAAGATTGCAACCAATGGAGTCACTTCTTTTAATACCTTTGGATGCAGACCATCAAGTCCAGGGGACCTGTCAGCCTCAAGTCCCATTAAAATTCCCATTACATTTTCGCTTGTGATAGTGATTAGTTCAAGTTCCTCCCTCCATTTTTTCTCCATTTTCAACTATTTTGGGAATGCATTGCATCTTTTACCGTGAAGATATACATAATACTAGTTCAAAGGTTCTGCCATTTTCTCATTAATAATTCACTTATTTCACCCTGTAAGGGACCAATGCTCATTTTAGCTACTCTTTTTTTTATAGATTTGTAGGTTTTAGTGTCTGTTTTCAAATTTCTTGCTAATTTTCTCTTGTACTCCATCATCTTTTACTGGTTTCTAAAATTTTCCCAATCTTCCACCCGACTATTAGTCTTCGCAGCATTGCGCACCTTTTCTTTCAATTTGTTACCACTCTTAAATTCCTTAATCAGCTGTAGATTCTACATCCTTCTGGGAGAGTCTTTCTTTCTCAATGGAGTATGTATTTGATAAGAGTTATGAAGTATCTCCTTAAAGGTCTGTCACTGCATCGCCACCATCTTACCTTTTATCCTATTTTCCCAGTCCACTTTAACAAACTCTGTCTTCATACCCTTCTAGCTGCCTTTGTTTTTAAATTATGGATCCACATTTCTCATTCTCAAACTGAATATGAAATTCTGTCATGTTACGATTACTCTTTCCTAGAGATTATTTTAACTAATCTTTAATTAAGCCTCTCTCATTACACACATGATTTGGTAGTTAAGTAATTAAGATGCTGGAGACTCACCCTGACCAGGCATATATGGCGAGACCCAACCAAGGAGAGTCTGTTGAAGCAGAGGTTTTGGGGACCACAATCATTTCTTTTCCATGCTCATAACACGACTGAAATAAAATCAGAATTCAAAGATTCATATACAGTTTCAAACAATATCAGACCATGGCTGTTAAATAAAAAGTGTATGGGGCACTTTCTCTTCTCTTGCTCCAATGGCTGAATGGGAAAATTGACCAGGCAGTGACAAACAACAATGATCAAAATCAACTTGTATAGAGTGTTTAACAAACTAAAACATCCCACGGTACTTCACATAAGAACATAAGAACTAGGAGCAAGAGTAGGCCATCTGGCCCCTCGAGCCTGCTCCGCCATTCAATAAGATCATGGCTGATCTTTGAGGACTCAGCTCCACTTACACGTCCGCTCACCATAACCCTTAATTCCTTTACTGTTCAAAAATTTATCTATCCTTGCCTTAAAAACATTCAATGAGGTAGCCTCAACTGCTTCACTGGGCAGGGAATTCCACAGATTCACAACCTTTTGTGTAAAGAAGTTCCCCCTCAACTCATTCCTAAATCTGCTTCCCCTTATTTTGAGGCTATGCCCCCTAGTTCTAGTTTCACGCGCCAGTGGAAACAATTCCCTGCTTCTATCTTATCTATTTCCTTCATAATCTTGTATGTTTCTATAAGATCTCCCCTCATTTTTCTGAATTCCAATGAGTATAGCCCCAATCTACTCAGTCTCTCCTCATAAGCCAACCCTCTCAACTCCGGAATCAACCTCGTGAATCTCCCCTGCACCCCCTCCAGTGCCAGTATATCCTTTCTCAAGTAAGGAGACCAAAACTGTACACAGTACTCCAGGTGTGGCCTCACCAGCAGCTTATACAGTTGCAACATAACCTCGCTGTTTTTAAACTCCATCCCTCTAACAATGAAGGACAAAATTCCATTTGCCTTCTTAATTACCTGCTGCACCTGCAAACCAACTCCTTGTGATTCTTGCACACGGACACCCAGGTCCCTCTGCACAGCAGCATGCCGCAATTTTTTACCATTTAAATAATAGTCCATTTTGCTGTTATTCCTACCACAATGGATGACTTCACATTTACCAACATTGTACTCCATCTGCCAGACCCTCGCCCACTCACTTATCTATATCCCTTTGCAGACTTTCAGCGTCCTCTGCACACTTTGCTCTTCCACCCATCTTAGTGTTATAGAACATAGAACAGTACAGCACAGAACAGGCCCTTCGGCCCACGATGTTGTGCCGAGCTTTATCTGCAAATTTTGACACACTATACTTGGTCCCCAACTCCAAATCATCTCTGTAAATCGTAAACAATTGTGGTCCCAATACTGATCCCTGAGGCACAACACTAGTCACTGATCGCCAACCAGAAAAACACCCATTTACCCCCACTCTTTGCTTCCTGTTAGTTAACCAATCCTCTATCCATGCTAATACATTACCCGTAGCACTGTGCACCTTTATCTTATGTAGCAGTCTTTGGTGCGACACCTTGTCAAATGCCTTCTGGAAATCCAGATACACCACATCCACAGGTTCCCCATTGTCCACTGTACATGTAATGTTCTCAAAGAATTCCACCAAATTAGTCAAACATGACCTGCCCTTCATGAACCCATGCTGCGTCTTACCAAAGGGACAATTTATATTCAGATGTCTCGCTATTTCTTCCTTGATGATAGATTCAAGCATTTTCCCTACTGCAGAAGTTAAGCTAACCGGCTCGTTACCTGCCTTTTGTCTACCTCCTTTTTTAAACAATGGCATCACATTTGCTGTTTTCCAATCTGCGGGAACCACCCCAGAGTACAGCGAATTTTGGTAAATTACTACGAGTGCATTTGCTATTTCTCCCGCCATCTCTTTTAGTACCCTGGGACGCATTCCATCAGGACCAGGAGACTTGGTCTACCTTTAGCCCCATTAACTTGCCCAACACTACCGCTTTCATGATAATGATAGTTTCTAGGTTCTCACCTGCCATAGCCTTCCTGTCATCAATTTTTGGCATGTTATTTGTGTCTTCCACTGTGAAGATCGACACAAAATACCTGTTCAATGCTTCAGCCATTTTCTCATTTCCAGTTATTACATCCCCCTTCTCGTCCTCTAAAAGACCAATGTTTACTTTCGCCACTCTTTTTCGTTTTATATATTTGTAGAAACTTTTGCTATCTGTTTTTATATTCTGAGCTAGTTTACTCTCATAATCCATCTTACCTTTCTTTATAGCTTTTTTCATGGCTTTCTGCTGACCTTTAAAGATTTCCCAATCCTCTAGGTTCCCACTAATCTTTGCCACTTTGTATGCATTTTCTTTCAATTTGATACCCTCCTTTATTTCCGTCGATATCCATGGCTGATTATCTCTTTTTCTACAGTCCTTCCTTATCACGGTATATACTTTTGCTGAGCAGTGTGAAAGATCGCTTTGAAAGTCCTCCACTGTTCCTCAATTGTCCCACCATAAAGTTTTTGCTCCCAGTCTACCTTAGACAACTCCTCCCTCATCCTTTTATAGTCTCCTTTGTTTAAGCAGAAGTATTGCAAAGCAAAAATTGACACTTAGCTATCTGAGCTTTAAGGTAAAGTTTATTTATCAGTCACAAGTAGGCTTACATTAACACTGCAATGAAGTTACTGTAAAACTGAGGGAAAATTTAGCCTGGTCAATGTACCCTAACCAGCACGTCTTTTGGATTGTGTGAGGAAAGCAGGGCACCTAGAGGAAACCCACATAGACATGAGAAGAACATGCAGACTCCACACAGACAGTGACCCAAGCCGGGAATTGAAGCCAGGTCCCTGTGAGGCAGCAGTGCTACCACTGTGCCACCGTGCCGCCTACATAAGGATCGTCTTTAAAAAAAATTACAGAGGTGGAGATGTTTAGGGAGGAAATCCTAGAGCTTGGGACCAGGGCAGTTCAAGAGACCATAATTAGACAATGCAGATATCTTATAGGGTTGTGGAATAAGAGCATATTACAGAGATAGAGAAGTGGGAGACCTTGGAGGGATTTCGTTGTAAAGATAAGATTTTTAAAACTGAATCTTAACTCGGAGCCAATGTAGATCCGTGAGCATAGGGGTAATGAATGAACTGGACTTGCTGTGAGTAAAGATACAAGCAGCACTGATCTCATGTTTACAAAATGAGGGTAGAATGTAGGAAGTATACTTTAGAATAGTCAAGGCTTAAGGTGATAAAGACATGAAAAAGGGTTTTAGCAACAGATGTGCTAAAGGCAAATTTACAGAGGCATAAATATGACAGAGGTTGCAAACCATCTGGTTAAGCCTCAGACAGTCGGCAGGAAGAGGGATGGAGTCAGTAGCTGGGTCTTCCCAATATTCAATTGGAGGGTATTTCTGCTCATCCAAGACTGAATGTTGGACACACAGTCTGATAATTTAGTGACAAAGAAGGAGTTGAGAGAAGTAGTGGTGAGGCAGAAATGGATGTTGTCAGCACTGAGAATTATCTGTGTTGTAAATAACTATGACTGTATGACTGCATAACTGAAAGCTTTGTTGTAAAGATGGGTTTTCAATAAGGTTCTTAAATAAGGTGATGACAGACAGAGGGCAACGGAGGACTCCATTCATAAACTTCAAAATATAACAACGAACAACAGATTATAAACACAGTACAGAAAATAAGATTCAAAGAACGAAGGAAAGTACAGCATAGGAAAAGGCCCTTCAGCTCTCCAAGCCTGTACCAATCATGATGCCCTAACTAAATTACAAAAACAACTTTCTGCCCTTACTTGGTTTGTATCCCTCTATTCCCTTCATATCCATGCAAGTGCCTCTTAAACGTTGCTAATGTGCCTGCTTCCACCACCTACTCATTCTAGGCACCCACCACTCTCAGCATGAAAAACATCCCCCAGACATCTCCCTTAAACTTTCCCCCTCTCACCTTGAACCTGTGCCCCCTTCCACCCTATCTATGCCTCTCATAATTTTGTAGACCTTTTTCAGGTCTCCCTTCAGCCTCAGTCTTCCGAATGAAAACAATTCTCGTTTATTCAACCTCTCCTCATAGCCAACGCCCTTGAAATCAGGCAATATCCTGGTTAATCATCTTCGCATTCTCTCCAAAACTTCCACATCCTTCTGGTAGTGTGCCAACCAGAACTGCATACAATACTCCAAATGCAGCCAAATCAACGTTTTATGTAGCTGCAACATGATTTCCCAACTCCTATACTCAATGCCCGGCTGATGAAGGCAAGCATGCCATATGTCTTCTTAATCACCTTAGCCACCTGCGTTGCCACTTATAGGGAACGGTGAACTTGCATGCCCAGATCCCTCAGTATATTCATAGAATCCCTGCAGTGCAGAAAGAAGCCATTTGGCCCATCAAGTCTGCACCGGTCGCATTCCCACCCAGGCCCTATCTCCATAACCCCACTTATTTACCCTACTAACCTATGACACTAAAGAGACAATTTAGCATGGCCAATCAACCCAACAACTCGCACAGATTTGGACTTGGGGAGGAAACTGGAGCACCCGGAGGAAACCCACACAGACACAAAGAGAACGTGCAAACTCCACACAGACGGTCACCCAAGCCGGGAATCGAACCCGGGCCTCTGGTGCTGTGAGGCAGCAGTGTTAACCACTGGGCCACCATGCCACACTGTGCTGTAGGGATTCTATGTTCCTAAGGGCTCTGCCATTTACTGTCTAATTTACACCTAAATTTGATCTTCCAAAATGCATCACTTCGCATTTGTCCAGATTAAACTCCATCTACCATTTCTGTGCTCAAGTCTCCAATCTATCTATATATAGGGCAGCATAGTGGCACAGTGGTTAGCACTTCTGCCTCACAGCTCCAGGAACCCGGGTTCAATTCCTGGCTCGGGTCACTGTCTGTGTGGAGTTTGCACGTTCTCCCCGTTTCTGCATGGGTTTCCTCTGGGTGCTCAGGTTTCCTCCCACAGTCCAAAGATGTGCAAGTTAGGTGCATTGGCCATGCTAAATTGCCCCTTAATGCCCTGGGATGCATAGGTTAGAGGGATTAGCAGGGTAAATATGTGGGGTTACGGGGATAGGGCCGAGATGGGATTGTTGTCGGTGCAGACTCAATGGGCCTTCTGTACTGTCGGGATTCTATAACCCCATATTCTGTACATACTGTTGTATCCTCTGGCAATCCCTTCCACTATCAGCACATCCACCAATCTTAATGTCATCCACAAATTCACAATATATATTAGTGACTTGGATGAGGGAACAAAATGTAACATCCCAAAGTTTGCAGATGATACCAAGTTGGGTGGGAGGGTGAACTGTGACAAGGATGCAGGGATCGTTCAGCATCCGGGACAGGTTGGATGAGTGGACAAATCAATGGCAGATGCAGTATGATTTGGAGAAGTGTGAGGTTATTTACTTTGGAAGCAAAAACAAGGAGGCAGATGAATGACTGTAAATTGGGAGAGGGGAGTGTGCAGTGGGACCTGGGTGTCCTTGTGCACCAGTCACTGAAGGTAAGGATGCAGGTGCAGTAGGCGGTAAAGAAGGCAAATGGCATGTTGGCTTTCATTTCGGTTGCGGTGACGGAGACATGGTTAAAAGGACAGGACTGGCAGTTGAACATTTCGGGGTATAAGTGTTTTAGGCGAGACAGAGGAGGGGCTAAAAAAGGTGGGGGAGTAGCGGTATTAGTTAGGGGGCATATTACAGCGGTGCAGAGGGTGGACAATTTAGAGGGGTCAGATAATGAGTCGATGTTGGTGGAGCTCAGAAACAGGAAAGGTGAAATCACTATGCTGGGGGTTTACTACAGGCCACCCGACAGCCCACGGGAAGTGGAGGAACGGATATGTCAGGAGATTCTGGATATGTGCACAAAAAATAGGGTTGTTGTAGTGGGAGACTTCAATTTCCCTGGTATAGACTGGAAAGTGCTTAGGGCTGGGGGTCTGGACGGGGAGGAATTTGTAAAATGCGGACTGGAAGGCTCTTTGGAACAGTATGTAGATAGCCCAACTAGAGAGGGGGCTATACTGGATCTAGTTCTGGGAAATGAGCCTGGTCTGGTCATCAAAGTTTCAGTAGGGGAACATGTGGCAAATAGTGACCACAACTCTGTTAACTTTAGGATAGGAATGGACAAGGACGAGTGTTGTCCTGAGGGTAGGCTGCTAAATTGGGGGAAGGCTAACTATAGCCGGATTAGGCAGGTTGATTGGTGGCTGTTGATTGGGAGAGGCTGTTCGGGGGTAAATCCACGTCTGGCATGTGGGAGTCTTTTAAGGAACAGTTGGTAAGGCTGCAGGACAGGCATGTGCCTGTAAAAAGGAAGGATAGGATAGGTAGGATTCGAGAGCCGTGGGTAACCAGGGAAATTGAGGATCTGATCAAAAAGAAAAGAGAGGCGTACGTTAGGTCCAGGCAACTAAAAACAGATGGAGCTCTGGAGGACAAAGAACAAAGAACAATACAGCACAGGAACAGGCCCTTCGGCCCTCCAAGCCCGTGCCGCTCCCTGGTCCAACTAGACCATTCTTTTGTATCCCTCCATTCCCACTCCGTTCATATGGCTATCTAGATAAGTCTTAAACGTTCCCAGTGTGTCTGCCTCCACCACCTTGTCTGGCAGCGCATTCCAGGCCCCCACCACCCTCTGTGTAAAATATGTCCTTCTGATATCTGTGTTAAACCTCCCCCCCTTCACCTTAAACCTATGACCCCTCGTGAACGTCACCACCGACCTGGGGAAAAGCTTCCCACCGTTCACCCTATCTATGCCTTTCACAATTTTATACACCTCTATTAAGTCTCCCCTCATCCTCCGTCTTTCCAGGGAGAACAACCCCAGTTTACCCAATCTCTCCTCATAACGAAGCTCCTCCATACCAGGCAACATCCTGGTAAACCACCTCTGTACTCTCTCCAAAGCTTCCACGCCCTTCTGGTAGTGTGGCGACCAGAACTGGACGCAGTATTCCAAATGCGGCCGAACCAACGTTCTATACAACTGCAACATCAGACCCCAACTTTTATACTCTGCCCCGTCCTATAAAGGCAAGCATGCCATATGCCTTCTTCACCATCTTCTCCACCACCTGTGACGTCACCTTCAAGGATCTGTGGACTTGCACACCCAGGTCCCTCTGCGTATCTACACCTTTTATGGTTCTGCCATTTATCGTATAGCTCCTCGCTACATTATTTCTACCAAAATGCATCACTTCGCATTTTTCAGGATTGAACTCCATCTGCCATTTCTTTGCCCAAATTTCCAGCCTATCTATATCCTTCTGTAGCTTCTGACAATGCTCCTCACTATCTGCAAGTCCTGCCAATTTTGTGTCGTCCGCAAACTTACTGATCACCCTAGTTACACCTTCTTCCAGATCGTTTATATAAATCACAAACAGCAGAGGTCCCAATACAGAGCCCTGCGGAACATCACTAGTCACAGGCCCCCAGCCGGAAAAAGACCCTTCCACTACCACCCTCTGTCTTCTGTGACCAAGATGTGGAGATGCCGGCGTTGGACTGGGGTAAACACAGTAAGAAGTTTCATCTTTGTAGAAACTTGATGATGTAGAAACTTATTCTGGGACCAAGCCAGTTCTCCACCCATCTAGCCACTTCCCCCTTTATCCCATGAGATCCAACCTTTTTCACCAGTCTACCATGAGGGACTTTGTCAAACGCTTTACTAAAGTCCATATAGACGACATCCATGGCCCTTCCCTCGTCAACCATTCTGGTCACTTCTTCAAAAAACTCCACCAGGTTAGTGAGGCATGACCTCCCTCTCACAAAACCATGCTGACTATCGTTAATGAGTTTATTCCTTTCTAAATGCGCATACATCCTATCTCTAAGAATAGGAATGCAGAGAGAGTAGGAAAGAACTCAAACGGGGAGTTAGAAGGGCAAAAAGAGGTCACGAAATGTTCTTGGCAGACAGGATTAAAGAGAATCCGAAGGCATTTTATTCATGTGTTAGGAACAAAAGAGTTGCCAGGGAAAAAGTCGGACCTCTCAGGGACAAAGGAGGGGAATAATCCTTAGAACCCAAGGGAGATCCTAAATGAATACTTTGCATCGGTATTCACAAAGGAGAGGGACTTGTTGACTGGGAGTGTCTGAGAGGGAGGTGTTGGCCTGTTAGAGAGAATCTCCATTACAAGGGAGGAAGTGTTAGGTTTTTTAGGGAACATTAAAACTGACAAATCCCCAGGGCCTGATGGCATCTATCCTAGACTGCTCAGGGAGACAAGAGTTGTAATTGCTGGGCCTCTGACGGAAATCTTTGTCTCTTCATTGGACACAGGTGAGGTCCCTGAGGATTGGAGGATAGCGAATGTGGTACCATTATTTAAGAAGGGTAGCAGGGATAACCCGGGTAATTATAGGCCAGTGAGCTTGACGTCCGTGGTAGGGAAGTTGTTGGAGAGAATTCTTAGAGCCAGGATGTATGCGCATTTAGAACGGAACAATCTCATTAGTGACAGACAGCATGGTTTGTAAGAGGGAGATCGTGCCTTACAAATTTGGTGGAATTTTTTGAGGAAGTGACAAAAACGGTTGACGAAGGAAGGGCCGTGGATGTCGTCTATATGGATTTCAGTAAGGCATTTGACAAAGTCCCTCATGGCAGGTTGGTTAAGAAGGTTAAGGCTCATGGGATACAAGGAGAGGTGGCGAGATGGGTAGAAAACTGGCTTGGCCACAGGAGACGGAGGGTAGCAGTCGAAGGATCTTTTTCCGGCTGGAGGTCTGTGACCAGTGGTGTTCCGCAGGGCTCTGTACTGGGACCTCTGCTATTTGTGATATATATGTATAAATGATTTGGAAGGTGTAACTGGTGTTATCAGCAAGTTTGCGGATGACACGAAGATGGCTGGACTTGCGGATAGCGATGAACATTGTCGGACAATACAGCAGGATATAGATAGGCTGGAAAATTGGGCAAGAAATGGCAGATGGAATTTAATCCAGATAAATGCGAAGTGATGCATTTTGGAAGAACTAATGTAGGGGGGAGTTATACAATAAATGGCAGAGCCATCAAGAGTATAGAAACACAGAGGGACCTAGGTGTGCAAGTCCACAAATCCTTGAAGGTGGCAGCACAGGTGGTGAAGAAGGCATATGGTATGCTTGCCTTTATAGGACGGGGTATAGAGTATAAAAGCTGGAGTCTGATGTTGCAGCTGCATAGAACACTGGTTAGGCCACATTTGGAGTACTGCATCCAGTTCTGGTCGCTGCACTACCAGAAGGACATGGAGGCTTTAGAGAGAGCACAGGGAAGGTTTACCAGGATGTTGCCTGGTATGGAGGGTTTTAGCTATGAGGAGAGATTGGGTAAACTGGGCTTGTTCTCCCTGGAAAGACAGAGAATGAGGGGAAACCTGATAGAGGTGTACAAAATTATGAGGGGTTTAGATAGGGTGAACAGTGGGAAGCTTTTTCCCAGGTCAGAGGTGACGATCACGAGGGGTCACGGGCTCAAGGTGAGAGGGACGAGGTATAACTCAGATATCAGAGGAACGTTTTTTACACAGAGAGTGGTGGGGGCCTGGAATGCGCTGCCAAGTAGGGTGATGGAGGCAGACACACTGGCATCGTTTAAGACTTACCTGGATAGTCACATGAGCAGTCTGGGAATGGAGGGATACAAACGAATGGTCTAGTTGGACCAATGAGCAGCACAGGCTTGGAGGGCCGAAGGGCCTGTTTCCTGTGCTGTACTGTTCTTTGTTCATTGCGAGAGGTTTCGAGTACAGGAGCAGGGATGTGTCGGCTATGTCAGGAGATACTGGATAGGTGCAGGAAAAATAGGGTTTGTTGTAGTGGGAGACTTCAATTTCCCTGGTATCGACTGGAAATCGCTGAGAGCTGGGACTCTGAATGGAGAGGAATTTGTAAAATGCGTACAGGAGGGTTCTTTGGAACAATATGTAGATAGCCTGACTAGAGAGGGGGCTGTACTGGACCTAGTACTGGGGAATGAGCCCGGTCAGGTCTTCAAAGTTTCAGTAGGGGAACATGTGGAAAATAGTGACCACAATTCTGTTAGCTTTAGGATAGTGATGGAAAAGAATGAGTGGTGTCCCAAGGGCAAGGTGCTGGATTGGGGGAAGGCTAACTTTAGTGGGATTAGGCAGAAATTGGCAGCTCTTGATTGGGAGAGGCTGTTTGAGGGTAAATCTACATCTGGCATGTGGGAGTCTTTTAAGAAACAGTTGTTAGGGCTACAGGACAGGCACGTGCCTGTAAAAAAGGATAGGAAGGGTAGGATTAGAGAACCGTGGATAACCAGGGAAATTGAGGGACTGGTCAAAAAGAAAAGAGAGGCGTATGTTAGGTCCAGGCAGCTAAAAATGGAGGGAGCTCTGGAGGAGTACAAAGAAAGTAGGAAAGAACTCAAACGGGGAATTAGAAGGGCAAAAAGGGGTCACGAAATGTCCTTGGCAGACAGGATTAAGGAGAATCCCAAGGCATTTTATTCATACGTTAGGAACAAAAGGGTTGTCAGGGAAAAAATCGGACCTCTCAGGGACAAAAGTGGGGAATTATGCTTGGAGCCCAAAGAAGTAGGGGAGATCCTAAATGAATACTTTGCGTCGGTATTCACAAAGGAGAGGGATGTGTTGACTGGGAGTGTCTCGGGGGGGAGTGTTGAACCGTTGGAGAAAATCTCCATTACAAGGGAGGAAGTGTTAGGTTTGTTAGAGAATATAAAGACTGACAAATCCCCAGGGCCTGATGGAATCTATCCAAGGCTGCTCAGGGAGACGAGAGATGAAATCGTTGGGCCTCTGACGCAAATCTTTGTCTCGTCACTGGACGCAGGTGAGGTCCCAGAGGATTGGAGGATAGCTAATGTGGTCCCGTTATTTAAGAAGGGTAGGAAGGATAACCCGGGTAATTATAGGCCAGTGAGCTTGACTTCCGTGGTGGGGAAGTTGTTGGAGAAGATTCTTAGAGATAGGATGTATGTGCATTTAGAAAGGAATAAACTCATTAACGATAGTCAGCATGGTTTTGTGAGAGGGAGGTCATGCCTCACTAACCTAGTGGAGTTTTTTGAAGAAGTGACTAGAATGGTTGACGAGGGAAGGGCCGAGGATGTCGTCTATATGGACTTTAGTAAAGCGTTTGACAAAGTCCCTCATGGTAGGCTGGTGAAAAAGGTTGGATCTCATGGGATGAAGGGGGAGGTGGCTAGATGGGTGGAGAACTGGCTTGGTCACAGAAGCTGCGGGAGTTCTTCCACAAACCCCAAGAGGCCAACAGCGAACACAATGAGACAGCAAATGAACCGGAACAGCAGACAGAGAGATCTGCAGTGCAACCGAAGAGGAAAGAGTCGAATTGGACTCCTCCGGAAGGCCGCTGCCCTCGACTTGACATGAATGCCCAAGCCATCAGGAGGTGCGTCAACACCAAATTCATCAGCCGCACTCACAAGGCAGCACCGAACATCACCCAAGCACAACGCAACGCCATCCACGCTCTCAAGACCAACCGCAACATTGTCATCAAACCAGCAAAGGAGGGGCCATCGTCATACTGAACAGAACGGATTACTGCAAAGAAGTGTACCGACAACTGAACAACGAGGAACACTACAGACAGTTACCCACAGATCCGACCAAAGAACACACCCGTCAACTCAACACTCTGATCAAAACTTTTGATCCGGACCTTCAGAGCACCCTCCGTGCTCTCATCCCACGTACTCCACGCGTTGGAGATCTCTACTGCCTCCCAAAAATACACAAGGCAAACACACCCGGCCGTCCCATTGTTTCAGGAAATGGAACCCTGTGTGAGAACCTCTCCGGCTATGTCGAGGGCATCTTGAAACCCATTGTACAAAGAACCCCCAGCGTTTGTCGCGACACTACGGACTTCCTACAGAAACTCGGCACACATGGAGCAGTTGAACCAGGAGCACTCCTCGTCACAATGGATGTCTCGGCACTCTACACCAGCATCCCCCACGATGATGGCATTGCTGCAACGGCCTCAGTACTCAATGCCGTCAACTGCCAGTTTCCAGATGCAATCTTACAACTCATCCGCTTCATCCTGGACCACAATATCTTCACCTTCAACAACCAGTTCTTCATCCAGACACACGGAACAGCCATGGGGACAAAATTCGCAACTCAATATGCCAACATCTTCATGTACAGGTTCGAACAAGTCTTCTTCACCGCACAGGACCTTCAATCGATGCTATACACTAGATACATCGATGACATTTTCTTCCTTTGGAGTCATGGTGAGCAATCACTGAAACAACTATATGATGACATCAACAAGTTCCATCCCACCATCAGACTCACCATGGACTACTCTCCGGAATCGGTTGCATTCTTGGACACACGCATCTCCATTCAGGATGGTCGCCTCAGCACCTCACTGTACCGCAAGCCCACGGATAACCTCATGATGCTCCACTTCTCCAGCTTCCACCCTAAACACGTAAAAGAAGCCATCCCCTACGGACAAGTCCTCCGAATACACAGGATCTGCTCAGATGAGGAGGATCGCAACAGACACCTCCAGACGCTGAAAGACGCCCTCATAAGAACAGGATATGGTGCTCGACTCATCGGCCAACAGTTCCGACGCGCCACAGCGAAAAACCGCACCGACCTCCTCAGAAGACAAACACGGGACACGGTGGACAGAGTACCCTTCGTCGTCCAGTACTTCCCCGGAGCGGAGAAGCTACGGCATCTCCTCCGGAGCCTTCAACATGTCATTGATGAAGACAAACATCACGCCAAGGCCATCCCCACACCCCCACTTCTTGCCTTCAAACAACCACACAACCTCAAACAGACCATTGTCCGCAGCAAACTACCCAGCCTTCAGGAGAACAGTGACAATGACACCACACAACCCTGCCACAGCAACCTCTGCAAGACATGCCGGATCATCGACACGGATGCCATCATCTCACGTGAGAACACCATCTACCAGGTACACGGTACATACTCTTACAACTCAGCCAACGTTGTCTACCTGATACGCTGCAGGAAAGGATGTCCCGAGGCATGGTACATTGGGGAAACCATGCAGACGCTACGACAACGGATGAATGAACACCGCTCGACAATCACCAGGCAAGACTGTTCTCTTCCTGTGGGGGAGCACTTCAGCAGTCACGGGCATTCAGCCTTGGATCTTCAGGTAAGCGTTCTCCAAGGCGGCCTTCACAACACACGACAGCGCAGAGTCGCTGAGCAGAAACTGATAGCCAAGTTCTGCACACATGAGGATGGCCTAAACCGGGATGTTGGATTTATGTCACATTATCAGTAACCCCCACAGCTCGCCACAGCTTTCCCCCTGATCTTGCATAATATCACGAGCTGTTCTGTCTGGAGACAATACACATCTCTTTAACCTGTGTTTAATGTTCCCTCCACCCACATTATCTGTACCTTTTAAGACCTGGCTGGCTGTAGAGATTTGCATTCTAATTAGTATTCTGTAACTTGATTTCTGTGTCTGTGCACTGTTGGAGAACAGAGACCACTCCATCTGACGAAGGGGCATCGCTCCGAAAGCTTATGGTATTTGCTACCAAATAAACCTGTTGGACTTTAACCTGGTGTTGTGAGACTTCTTACCTTGGTCACAGAAGACAGAGGGTGGTAGTGGAAGGGTCTTTTTCCGGATGGAGGCCTGTGACTAGTGGTGTTCCGCAGGGCTCTGTATTGGGACCTCTGCTGTTTGTGATTTATATAAACGATCTGGAAGGTGGTGTAACTGGGGTGATCAGTAAGTTTGCGGACGACACAAAATTGGCAGGACTTGCAGATAGTGAGGAGCATTGTCAGAAGCTACAGAAGGATATAGATAGGCTGGAAATTTGGGCAAAGAAATGGCAGATAGAGTTCAATCCTGATAAATGCGAAGTGATGCATTTTGGTAGAAATAATGTAGGGAGGAGCTATACGATAAATGGCAGAACCATAAAGGGTGTAGATACGCAGAGGGACCTGGGTGTGCAAGTCCACAGATCCTTGAAAGTGACGTCACAGGTGGAGAAGGTGGTGAAGAAGGCATATGGCATGCTTGCCTTTATAGGACGGGGCATAGAGTATAAAAGTTGGGGTCTGATGTTGCAGTTGTATAGAACGTTGGTTCGGCCGCATTTGGAATACTGCGTCCAGTTCTGGTCGCCACACTACCAGAAAGACATGGAGGCTTTGGAGAGAGTACAGAGGAGGTTTACCAGGATGTTGCCTGGTATGGAGGGGTTTAGTTATGAGGAGAGATTGGGTAAACTGGGGTTGTTCTCCCTGGAAAGACGGAGGATGAGGGGAGACTTAATAGAGGTGTATAAAATTATGAAAGGCATAGATAGGGTGAACGGTGGGAAGCTTTTCCCCAGGTCGGTGGTGACGTTCACGAGGGGTCATAGGTTCAAGCTGAAGGGGGGGGGGAGGTTTAACACAGATATCAGAAGGACATATTTTACACAGAGGGTGGTGGGGGCCTGGAATGCGCTGCCAGACAAGGTGGTGGAGGCAGACACACTGGGAACGTTTAAGACTTATCTAGATAGCCATATGAACGGAGTGGGAATGGAGGGATACAAAAGAATGGTCTAGTTTGGACCAGGGAGCGGCACGGGCTTGGAGGGCCGAAGGGCCTGTTCCTGTGTTGTATTGTTCTTTGCTACAATTATACAGGGCCTTGGTGAGATCACACCAAGAGTATTGTGAGCAGTTTTGATCTCCTTTTCTGCAGAAGGATGTTCTTGCTCTTGAGGGAATGCAGCAAAGGTTTTCCAGGCTGATTCCAGGGATGGCAGGACTGATGTACGAGGAGAGATTGACTAGGATTGTTTTCGCTGGAGTTCAGACAAATGAGGGGGTGGGATCTCATATAAAATTCTAACAGGACTAGACAGGGTAGATGCAGGGAGGATATTCCCGATGGTGGGGGAGTCCAGAACCAGGGGTCACAGTCTGAGGATTCTGGGTAGACTATTTAGGATGGAGGTGAGGAGACATTTCTTTACCCAAAGAGTGGTGAACCTGTGGAATTCATTACCACAGGAAGTAGTTGATGCCTAAACATTGAATGTATTCAGGAGGCGGCTAGATATAGCATTTGGGGCGAATGGGATCAAAGGTTATGGGGAAAAAGCAGGATTAGGCTATCGAGTTGGATGATCAGCCATTATTGCAATGAATGGTGGAGCAGGCTCGAAGGGCCAAATGGCCTCCTCCTGCTCCTATCTTCTATGTTTCTGTGTTTAAACTTACTAATCAGACCACCCACATTTTCCTCCAGATCATTTATATATACTACAAACAACAGAGGTCCCAGCACTGATCTCTCCGGAACAGCACTAGCTACAGATCTCCATTCTGAAAAAACACCCTTCCACCGCCACTCTGTCTTTTATGACCAAGCCAGTTCCGTATCCATCTAGCCAGCCCACATCAAATCCCATGTGATTTTAGTTTGCCATGTGGGACCTTGCCAAATGTCCTTATAAACTACATCCACAGCCCTTCCTTCATCAATTATCTTTGATTTGGTGTTTCTTAATTCCAAAACTTGCTTATCTATGTGAAACTTAATGCAGAATGTAAAATGTAATTTTAAAATTGGATACAGACTTTACCAAATCTTATTTATTTTTATCAACTTTTAAGGGCTTTCATAAAAGTGTAAATTATGCTTCCAACTTTAAAAATATTTTTCATTTTTTATCCATTAATATGATATGGGGAGTTCTTAAATAGTAACTCACTAGCTAAATGTGTCCTGTTGAAAAGGGGAATATTAATGGAAGTTAGTTATAAATTTATATGCCATAAAACATTACACAAAGATGCAATCTGGCTCTTAAGGTCAATCTAATGGAGAAATAATTATTTAAAGCTCAGAGATCAT
The DNA here is from genome assembly GCF_964213995.1 of Mustelus asterias. NCBI lineage: Eukaryota > Metazoa > Chordata > Chondrichthyes > Carcharhiniformes > Triakidae > Mustelus > Mustelus asterias. The sequence goes on from NC_135818.1 coordinate 30,800,033, forward strand.
CTGAGAGCAGCTCACAGTCCAAGTTCACCACTGACTCAAGCAATGATGGACTTCATAGTCCTGGATGCTCCTCCAGAGCCAGGGATTATAAAATTCAAGTTATAAAATTTCTATCAACTCCTAACTAACCAAGAATGATGATAAGTGAACAAATGCTGCCACAGTCTAGCTGACATTAACCACAGATCCATGAAAATATAGGTTCTGTAATAATTCAGAAAAGGAATTAAAAGAAAATCTTATGCTGTAAGGTGCAAATCAATTGAGAAATAATGTGTTAGACAATGAGTAAAGAGTTTTAAGTCACCATGCCCCATTCTCTGGAACTCTCTCCCTTAAATCTAAAGGCCCTAATCAACTTCTCACCTCCAATAAATGTTCTTAAAGCCATCACCTTGATACATTTTCAGCCACCTTTCTGAATTCCTCAGGTCTGCCATCAAAATTAAGATGGTCTGCTGCACTAAGGTGTTATACAAATATACGTTAAGACTTAAATCTATTTTCCAGCAGAATTGATGAAATATGCTGATCTTGTAGAGTTATGTTACTGTGGATTGCCTTCTCTATAGATGCTCCCTAGGCTTGAACTACAGGATTATCACCATAGCAAAACTAATGTCAATATATGAAATGCACTCACCTTGCAGGTATACACTCTGTTATCATACTGGTGTGAGTAGCTGCAGCGGCTTTCAGATTCATGAGGAATGCCATCCTTTGCATGATTCATACTGTTCTTGCAGCCAATCCTAAGGGCAACATTACAACACCAAAAATATCAGCAAATCTAGACACTAAAATTATTCCAAATTGACAGGATAAAACTTGAATAATCAGAATGAAGGAAATGGGCACTAATTCTGAAACAGCCGGTATCAATTTCTAATTTATTTGAAATCACTTGACAGCTAGACACTGAACATCTAGACAGAAGAATGCAAAATCTTCCCAAACAAGTATAGTACCATTTTCTTGGAGGTCTGAACAGCAACCTGGGTTTAGCAACCATCTGAGCCGCTCTGTGCCATCTTGAAATTCAAATAAATTAAGAATATAGGACTTGAGAACATAGAACATAGAACATAGAACATAGAACATAGAAAGCCACAGCACAAACAGGCCCTTCGGCCCACAAGTTGCGCCGATCACATCCCCACCTCTAGGCCTATCTATAGCCCTCAATCCCATTAAATCCCATGTACTCATCCAGAAGTCTCTTAAAAGACCCCAACGAGTTTGCCTCCACCACCACCGACGTCAGCCGATTCCACTCACCCACCACCCTCTGAGTGAAAAACTTACCCCTGACATCCCCCCTGTACCTACCCCCCAGCACCTTAAACCTGTGTCCTCTCGTAGCAACCATTTCAGCCCTTGGAAATAGCCTCTGAGAGTCCACCCTATCCAGACCCCTCAACATCTTGTAAACCTCTATCAGGTCACCTCTCATCCTTCGTCTCTCCAGGGAGAAGAGACCAAGCTCCCTCAACCTATCCTCATAAGGCATGCCCCCCAATCCAGGCAACATCCTTGTAAATCTCCTCTGCACCCTTTCAATGGCTTCAACATCTTTCCTGTAATGAGGTGACCAGAACTGCGCGCAGTACTCCAAGTGGGGTCTAACCAGGGTCCTATAAAGCTGCAGCATTATCTCCCGACTCCTAAACTCAATCCCTCGATTAATGAAGGCTAGTACGCCATACGCCTTCTTGACCGCATCCTCCACCTGCGAGGCCGATTTAAGAGTCCTATGGACCCGGACCCCAAGGTCCTTCTGATCCTCTACACTGCTAAGAATGGTACCCTTCATTTTATACTGCTGCTTCATCCCATTGGATCTGCCAAAATGGATCACTACACACTTATCCGGGTTGAAGTCCATCTGCCACTTCTCCGCCCAGTCTTGCATTCTATCTATGTCTCGCTGCAACTTCTGACATCCCTCCAAACTATCCACAACACCACCTACCTTGGTGTCGTCAGCAAACTTACCAACCCATCCCTCCACTTCCTCATCCAGGTCATTTATGAAAATGACAAACAGCAAGGGTCCCAGAACAGATCCCTGGGGCACTCCACTGGTCACTGACCTCCATGCAGAGAAAGACCCCTCCACAGCCACTCTCTGCCTTCTGCAGGCAAGCCAGTTCTGGATCCACAAGGCAACAGCCCCTTGGATCCCATGCCCTCTCACTTTCTCAAGAAGTCTTGCATGGGGGACCTTATCGAACGCTTTGCTGAAGTCCATATAGACCACATCCACCGCTCTTCCTTCGTCAATGTGCTTGGTCACATTTTCAAAGAACTCAACCAGGCTCGTAAGGCACGACCTGCCCCTGACAAAGCCGTGCTGACTACTTTTGATCATACTAAACTTCTCTAGATGATCATAAATCCTGTCTCTCAGGATCCTCTCCATCAACTTACCAACCACTGAGGTTAGACTCACCGGTCGGTAATTTCCCGGGCTGTCCCTGTTCCCTTTCTTGAATATAGGGACCACATCCGCAATCCTCCAATCCTCCGGAACCTCTCCCGTCTCCATCGACGATGCAAAGATCATCGCCAAAGGCTCCGCAATCTCCTCCCTCGCCTCCCACAGTAACCTGGGGTACATCCCATCCGGTCCCGGCGACTTACCAACCTTGATGCCATTCAATAGTTCCAACACATCCTCTTTCTTTATGTCCACATGCTCGATCCTTTCTGTCCTCCGCAATCCAGCAGTACAACCACCCAGATCCCTTTCCACCGTGAATACCGAGGTAAAGTATTCATTAAGCACCTCCGCCATTTCTAACGGTTCCGCACAAACTTTTCCCCCTTCACCTTTTAAGGGTCCTATGCCTTCACATCTCATCCTTTTACTCTTGACATATTTGTAGAAAGCCTTGGGATTCTCCTTAATCTTACCCGCCAAGGTCTTCTCATGACCCCTTCTCGCTCTCCTAATTTCCTTCTTAAGCTCCTTCCTACATCGCGTATACTCCTCTAAATCCTTAACACATCCTAGCTCTCTGAACCTTCTGTACGCCTCTCTTTTCTTATTTACCAGGTTCATCACAACCTTCGTGCACCACGGTTCCCGTACCCTACCAACACCCCCCTGTCTCATCGGAACGTTGTCATGCAGAGCTCCAGACAAACATTCCTTGAAAATCCTCCACTTTCCTTCGGTACTTTTCCCCAAGAATGCCTCCTTCCAATTTACCCGTCTAATTTCCTCCCTGATGACACTGTATTTCCCTTTACTCCAGAGAAACACTTTCCTAGCCTGCCTGACCCTATCTCTTTCCAATGCTATCGTGAAGGAGATAGAATTATGATCGCTATCCCCAAGATGCTCACCCACCGAGAGATCCTCCACCTGTCCAGGTTCATTAGCCAGCACCAGATCAAGAACAGCCTCTCCTCTAGTAGGCTTATCCACATACTGTGTCAGGAAACTCTCCTGGACACACCTAACAAACTCCTCTCCATCCAAACCCCTAGCCCTAGGGATATTCCAATCTATGTTTGGGAAATTAAAATCTCCCATCACGACAACTCTGTTATTCCTACATCTCTCCAGGATCTGTTTCCCCATCTGCTCCTCAACATCTCTGTTACTATTGGGCGGCCTATAGAAAACACCCAGCAAAGTTACCGACCCCTTCCTGTTCCTAACCTCCACCCACAGAGATTCCGTAGTCAGTCCCTCCACGGCGTCCACCTTCTCTACAGCCGTGACACTATCCCTGATCAACAGTGCCACTCCCCCCCCTCTCTTGCCTCCCTCCCTGTCCTTCCTGAAACATCTAAAACCCGGCACCTGAAGCACCCAGTCCTGTCCCTGAGACATCCAAGTCTCCGTAATGGCCACCACATCACAATTCGAAGCAGCAATCCACGCTCCAAGCTCATCCACTTTATTCACTACACTCCTGGCATTAAAATAGACACATCTCAGACCTTCAGCCTGAGCACTTCCCTTCTCCCTCACTCGTCTAACCTCCCTCTTACCCTGTCTACATTCCTTATCTATTTGCGAGCTAACCTCCTCGCTCTCAGTCCCCTCATTTCGATTCCCTCCCCCCAACCTTTCTAGTTTAAAGTCTCACCAGTAGCCTTAGCCAACCTTCCCGCCAGGATATTGGTCCCCCTGGGATTCAAGTGCCACCCGTCTTTTTTAAACAGGTCACACCTGCCCCTAAAGAGGTCCCAATGATCCAAGTACCCAAATCCTTGTCCCTTGCTCCAGTCCCTCAGCCACGCATTAATTCTCCACCGATTCCTGTTCTCACTCTCCCGCGGCACAGGCAGCAATCCCGAGATTACTACCTTTGCATTCCTCTTTCTCAGCTGTCTACCCAACTCCCTATATTCTCTTTTCATGACCCCTTCCCTCTTCCTACCTATGTCAGCAGTACCTATATGCATCACGACCTTGGGCTCCTCTCCCTCCCCCTTCAGGATTTCTGGGACTCGACCAGAGACATCCTGGACCCCTGCACCAGGGAGGCAAACCACCATCCGAGAGTCCCGTCTGTGTCCGCAAAAACGCCTATCTGACCCTCTCACCGTAGAGTCCCCAATTAGCACTACCCTCCTTTCCTTACCCCTTTGCACTACTGGGCCAGGCTCAGCTCCAGAGACACTGCCACCGCTGCTTCCCCCAGGTGGGCTGTCCACCCCAGTAGTACTCAGACAGGAGTACTTATTATTAAGGGGCACATCCACCGGGGTGCTCACCATCACCCGAGCTTTCTCCTTCCTCACTGTTACCCAGTTACCCTCCTCCCGTGGTCCCGGTGTGACCACCTGCCAATAGCTCCTGTCAATGACCTCCTCACTATCCCTAACCCGGCGAATGACAAGGAAATATACATTCCAAACTTTATACAGCTTACAGCACAAAAGTTGTCATTCTGTCTGCCAAGATCCTGCCAATACTCTGCAAGAGCAATTTAGCTAGTCCTAATCTCCGTCGCCCTGTAATTTCTTTTCCCTTCAGGTGCTTATCCAATTTTCTTCACAAAATCATGATTCAACCTTCCTCCACTCCACTCCCAGGCAATGCATTCCAGAACTCAACCACTCACTACATATAAACTTTTTTCTCACGTTGCCTTTGGTTTTTTGCCAATCACCCCTTGCTCTCAACCCTCCTGCTAATGGAAATGTTTTCTCTATATCTAATCTGTCTTGACCATTATAATTTTGAAAATCTCCATCAAACCTCCTCTCTACTTTCTCTTCTCCAAGGAAGATAGCTGCAGCTTCTCCAATCCATCCACATAGCTGAAGTTCCTCATCCCTGGAATCATGCTCATAATGAGTTTCTGAACTCTTACTACAGCCTTCATGCACATCCTAAAGTGCAATGCCCAGAATTTGACACACCACTCCAGTTGAGGCTGAACCAATGTTTTGTAAAGGTGGTTCACATCTTTTTTGACTTTTGTGCTCCAATTCTTTATTATAAAGCCCAGGATCCCATAAGACATCTCAACCACTTTCTCAACTGCTCTGCCAAAAATTTGCGCACATATGCTTTCATGGCTCTTTGCCCCTGTTCCCCCTTTCGAATTTTAGTTCATATTGTCTCTCCCCATTTCAAAATCACAGCATCATAGAATTGTTACATCGCAGGAGGTCATTCAACCCATCATATCTGAAACTGATCGCTGAAAAAGCAATTAGTCCATTCTTCCCATAACTCTGAATGCTCTGCCTTTTCAGACAACGGTGTCATTTCCTTTTGAATGTTTCAATTGAACCTGCCTCCACCACTCTCATCAGTGTATTCCCAACTACTTTGAATCAGTGCCCTTTCATTCTTGATCCTTTGGCAAACGGAATGAGTTTCTCCTTATCTATTCTGTCCATACCCCTCAATTTTGAATACTTCTGTCAAATCTCAGCCTTCATTTCTCCAAAGAAAACAGTCATAACTTTTCCAATCTATCTTCATAACTGAAATTCCTCATCCCTGGAATCATTTGCCTGCATTTTCTCTGCATTCTCTCCAATACCTTAACATTCTTCCTCAAGCTTGAAATGCAGAACTGAATGCAATGCCCCAGCTGAGACCAAACTAATATATTATAGAAGTTCAACATAACATCCTTGCTCTTGTACCCGATGCCCCAATTAATAAAGCCTGTATGCTTTTTAACCGCTCTTGCAACCTGCCCTGTTCCTTCACTGACTTATGCACATATATGTCCAAGTCCCTCTGCTCCTGCACCCCCTTTAGAGTTTTACCCTTTGTTTTACATTGTCTCTCCATGTTCTTCATACAAAAATGAATCACCTCACATTTCTCTTCCACTGAATTTCATCTGCCACCTGTCTGCCCATTTCACCTACCTGTCTATGCCATTTTGAAGTTCTGAACTAACCTTTTCATAGTTCACAATGCTTCCAAGTTTTGTACTATTTGCAGACTTTGAAATTATGCCCTGGACACCAAGGTTCAGGTCATTCAGACATATCAAGAAAAGCAAGGGTCCCAATGCTCATACCTAGGAAATTCCACTACAAACATTCCTCCAACCTGCAAAACATCCATTAGCTACTCCCGGTTTCATGTCACTCAGTCAATTTCACATTCATGTTGCCATTGCCCCTTTTATTCCATGAGTTATAACTTTACTCACACAAGTCTGTTGCGTGACACTGTATCAAATGCCTTTTGGAAGTCCATGTACACTACATCAACATCATTGCTTTTATCAAACTCCCTCTATTACCTCTTCAAAAAACTCCAGCAAGTAGTGAAACATGATTTTCCCTTAACAAAACCATGCCGGCTTTCCTTAGTTAACCTGCATTTGGCCATGTCACTATTAATTTTGGTAGCAGTACACCCACAGAGCTGTGAGGAGAGGTTTCAAGGATTTTGACCCTCCCTCTACCCTGCTACAGACTCTGTCCTATTTTCCCTGCCTTTCTTAAAAACTGTTACATCTTTAAATTTCTCCAGTTCTGAAAGAGAGTCATCAGCTTGAAATGTTAACCCTGTTTTCCCTCTTCAGATGCTGCCAGGCCTGCTGAATATTTCCCAGCAATTTTGTTTTTATTTCTGTCATGCTCAATTCTGTCATGAACAACTGCACCCAAGCTCAAAAGGATGAAAGATCATCCAAAGATTTAAAACATTAAACTCGTTTCTTTCTCCACAGATGCTGTCAGACTGCCGAAAAAGGAAGTTCCTGCTCCCAAGGATTTTTTTTCACTTCAGTTATAGTAATAATACACTTGCCGTTGTTGAAGCTTCTGCTGGGTTTAATCCTCAACCTAGTTACATTATGAATTTTAAACATGTTAACATAACTAACATGAAGTGAATATGTCGATTTAAATAGCGAGTTAATATTTTATTAAATCAGTGTTTATTATAAATCAGTTATTAAAGCAGCATTTAGGACTAATAATCAATATAATCCTAATAAGATAACTTATGCCTCCAACCCATGATTACCCAATTCACCCATGATTATTAAAAGGTTAATTAAACTCAGCTTCCATTACTGCGCATGACCACAATTCTACGTTCAAAAGAAGTGCATTGTCAAAAACCAGTTCTGCCTCCCCTCTAAAATTACCACATAATTTTTTTAAAAATCACTTACCCACAGCTGAGACATATGCAGGAGCAAGTAAAATATTCATCAGGAAAGAAGCAACTATGAGCCATTTGGTCATCTGCAATTTCTCCACTAAAGCGTTCACTCAAAGCCTAAAGAGAAGATTTTGTAAACTTAACATTCCAGCAGGGTTTTCTCCTCTGAGATAGAAACATAGAAACCCTACAGTGCAGAAGGAGGCCATTCGGCCCATCGAGTCTGCACCGACCACAATCCCACCCAGGCCCTACCCCCACATATTTTACCCGCTAATCCCTCTAACCTACGCATCCCAGGACTCTAAGGGACAATTTTTAACCTGGCCAATCAACCTAACCCGCACATCTTTGGACTGTGGGAGGAAACCGGAGCACCCGGAGGAAACCCACGCAGACACGAGGAGAATGTGCAAACTCCACACAGACAGTGACCCGAGCCGGGAATCGAACCCGGGACCCTGGAGCTGTGAAACAGCAGTGCTAACCACTGTGCTACCGTGCCACAAATGAAACACCATTATTCAAGAGAGAAGGGAGACAGAAAGGAGGAAACAAAATGTACAAAAATGCTGGACCATTGTTACAACTCTTCAACCAGTGAAAATAATTTCCATTATTTATCCAATTGAAATTTTGCACGAGTTTGACGACCTTTATTGGATCCTTTTGTTTTAAAATTTTAGGATCTAATGAAAAATAGCCCCATTTTTTGAGTTTTAATTTACAACAATAAACTCCCATGCTTGATGGTAATCCATAGGATCTGAACGTGCCCTTTGTCATTGCTCTCCTATATCCTTTATTTAATTGGGCTCCCCGGAATTGCAAATCCTGTTCATTTTCCCAGAATGTTACAAAGCATTTCACAAACAAATTAATATTGGATTCAGCAACAGGGCAGCATGGTGGCACAATGGTTAATACTGCTGCCTCACAGCTCCAGTGACCTCACAGCTCCAGTGATTCAATTCTAGCCTTAGGTGACTGTCTGTGTGGAGTTTGCTCATTCTCCGTGGGTCTTCTCTGAGTGCTCCAGTTTCTTCCTACAGTCCAAAGATGTGCTTGTTACCTTGATTGGACATGATAAAGTGCTCCTTAGTGTCCCAGGATGTATAGGTTAGATGGGATTAGCCACAGTAAATGTGTGGGTTTACAGGGATAAGTCAGGGGTGTGAGCCTGGGTAAGGTACTCTGTCAGAAGACAGTTGGTGCAAACTTGATACGCGGAATGGCCTCTTAGAAGATGACAGAAAGATCATAGAAACCCTACAATGCAGAAAGAGGCCATTTGGCCCATCAGGTCTACACCGACCACAATCCCACCCAGGCCCTACCCCCATATCTCTACATATTTACCCCCTAATCCCTCTAACCTACAGATCTCAGGACACTAAGGGACAATTTTAGTATGGCCAATCAACCTAACCCGCACATCTTTGGACTGTGGGAGGAAACCGGAGCACCCGCAGGAAACCCACGCAGACACGAGGAGAATGTGCAAACTCCACACAGACAGTGACCCAAGCCGGGAATCGAACCCAGGTCCCTGGAGCTGTGAAGCAGCAGTGCTAACCACTGTGCTACCGTGCCGCCCCTATTCACTTGTGGAATAGTGTGTCTTTCTCCTTTACTCCATCGCACATTTACTTTTATAAGTGACATGTTTCCACTGGCAGGGGACCTTGCCAATGTGATATAATTTGTTGACAATCTGTGTTAGCGATGCACTAAATTCAATTGTGAATTCTCTTATTGAGAGAACAGGAATGCTGTCAGGTCGTCCTTCTATTTTTTATGGATTTTAATTTACAGTAACCAGTTCCACTAATGGCCAAGGTTTTGGGAATGACATGAATTCTTCTGCACTCTAGGGATTCTAGGATGCTATGATTTCATTGCTTTCATATTCAATGTCCTGATTCAGGACAATCCAGAAATTCCATTAAAGTTCTATGTCTTGAAAAACGTTCTTCCAACTGAAGAGGAAAACATTTTCACAAAATATCATTTCACAACATATCATTTCTCTGTATTAAACCATGCTTGCCATTATTTTACCCTCTCCATTAACCCATATCCTTGTTTGACTCTATGTGACAACTAACGCATTTTTAATCTACCTTCAAAAGTTTCACTGTAGCTATGTCAGGGAATGTGAAACAAATTAGAAAATCCCACAAATAAAAAAAGTGGTTAATTGAGCCATTTTTATTGACAATAATTGAGAAAGGATTTTTGGCCAGAACTTTATTATGGCCACAAAGTGTCAGTGTCAAATGGCGCATCTGGATATGATGGCCTGCACCCAAGATCTTAAAGGAAGTGACTGCAGAGGTCGTGCATGTGTTGGTTGTAATTTTCCAAAATTTCCTATATTGGATAAAGATTATAGTCGATTGGAAAGCCACAAATGAAACACCATTATTCAAGAGAGAAGGGAGACAGAAAGGAGGAAACTGTAGGCCAGTCAGTTTAACTTCTGTCGTTGGGAAATTGCTGGAATCCATTATGAAAGGGGTAGCAGCAGAACATTCAGAAAATCATAGTACAATCAGGCAAAATCAACATGATATTTTGACAAGTTACAGAACACTAATTAGAATGCGAATCTCTACAGCCAACCAGGTCTTAAAGATACAGACAACGTGAGTGAAGGGAGCATTAAGCACAGTTAAAGAGATGTGTACTGTCTCCAGACAGGACAGCTAGTGAGATTCTGCAAGTCCAGGAGGCAAGCTGTGGGGGTTACCGATAGTGTGACATAAACCCAACATCCCAGTTTAGGCCGTCCTCATGTGGGCGGAACTTGGCTATCAGTTTCTGCTCAGCGACTCTGCGCTGTCGTGAGTCATGAAGGCCGCCTTGAGAACGCTTACCCGAAGATCAGAGGCTGAATGCCCGTGACCGCTGAAGTGCTCCCCCACAGGAAGAGAACAGTCTTGCCTGGTGATTGTCGAGCGGTGTTCATTCATCCGTTGTCATAGCGTCTGCATGGTTTCCCCAATGTACCTGGCCTCGGGACATCATTTCCTGCAGCGTATCAGGTAAACAACGTTGGTCGAGTTGCAAGAGTAGGTACCGTGTACCTGGTAGATGGTGTTCTCATGTGAGATGATGGCATCCGTGTCGATGATCCGGCACGTCTTGCAGAGGTTGCTGTGGCAGGGTTGTGTGGTGTTGTGGTCACTGTTCTCCTGAAGGCTGGGCAGTTTGCTGCGGACAATGGTCTCTTTGAGGTTGTGCGGTTGTTTGAAGGCAAGAAGTGGCGGTGTGGGGATGGCCTTGGCGAGTTGTTCGTCTTCATCAATGACATGTTGAAGGCTCCGGAGGAGATGCCGTAGCTTTTCCGCTCCGGGGAAGTACTGGACAACGAAGGGTACTCTGTCCACCGTGTCCCGTGTTTGTCTTCTGAGGAGGTTGGTGCGGTTTTTTGCTGTGGCGCGTCAGAACTGTTGATCGATGAGTCGAGCGCCATATCCTGTTCTTATGAGAAGCTTAGGAAAGGATATTCTTAGGAGAAGCTACGTCATCTCCTCCGGAGCCTTCAACATGTCATTGATGAAGACGAACATCTCGCCAAATTAGAGAGATGATGAATGTGTTGCTCAAAGACAGGTGTGGGGGAAGTGGGTATCAGTTCATGGGACATTGACATCAGTGCTGGAGAAAGTGGGGGGTGTATTATTGGGACAGCCTACATCTGGACCATGCTGGGACCAGTGTTCTGGCAGACTGTATAACTGGGAAAGCAGAGAGGGCTTTAAAGAGTGGGGGTGAGGTTTTAGTTGTTCACAAAATTGGGAGGTCAAAGTTAAAGTAAGGAGAGCATATTAGCGACCAGTCTGTGTGCGTATCAACAGAAAACTACAGGTAGGAACAGATCATATGAACATTATAATACAGCAAGGACTCATACAAGAGCCGTAACTAGGAGGGGGGAGGGATCTAAGAACAGTAAGTTTTTAAAAATCAGGGTTATATGAGGGAGCGGTAGCACAGGATAGTGAGGGAGACTTGTCTGTCATAGTGCGACAAGCTGGGGCAGGAAACAGAAACAAAAATATGCAACACAGAGCAAATCCAGAGTTGTAAACAACTGTAAAAAATCAAAGCCAAATTTACTTTATCTGAATGCTCGAAGCACTTGTAACAAGATAGATGAGTTGACAGCACCAATTGCAACATTTGAATATGATAAAACATTACAGCGCAGTACAGGCCCTTCAGCCCTCAATGTTGCGCCGACCTGTGAAACCAATCTAAAGCCCATCTAACCTACACTATTCCAATATCATCCATATGTTTATCCAATGACCATTTAAATGCCCTTAATGTTGGCGAGTCCACTACTGCTGCAGGCAGGGCATTCCACACCGTTACTACTCTCGGAGTGAAGAACCTACCTCTGACATCTGCCCTATATCTATCACCCCTCAATTTAAAACTATATCCCCTCATGCTAGCTATCACCATCCGAGGAAAAAAGCTCTCACTATCCACCCTATCTAATCCTCTGATCATCTTGTATGCCTCTTAACCTCAAGTCCCTCAGCCTTTCCTCATACGATCTTCCCACCATACCAGGCAACATCCTGGTAAATCTCCTCTGCACCCTTTCCAAAGCTTCCACATCCTTCCTATAATGCGGCGACCAGAACTGTACGCAATACTCCAAGTGCGGCCGCACCAGAGTTTTGTACAGTTGCAGCATGACCTCATGGCTCCGAAACTCAATCCCTCTACCAATAAAAGCTAACACACCGCATGCCTTCTTAACAACCCTATCAACCTGGGTGCCAACTTTCAGGGATCTATGCACATGGATGGATACCCAGATCCCTCTGTTCATCCACACTACCAAGTATCATACCATTAGCCCAGTACTCTGTATTCCTGTTACTCCTTCCAAAGTGAATCACCTCACACTTTTCCGCATTAAACTCCATTTGCCACCTCTCAGCCCAGCTCTGCAGCTTATCTATGTCCCTCTGTAACCTGCCACTTCCCTCCGCACTGTCGACAACTCCACCGACTTTAGTGTCATCCGCAAATTTACTAATCCATCCTTCTACATCCTCATCCAGGTCATGAATAAAAATGACAAACAGCAGTGGCCCCAAAACAGATCCTTGCGGTACACCACTAGTAACTGAACTCCAGGATGAATATTTCCCATCAACTACCACCCTCTGTTTTCTTACAGCTAGCCAATTCCTGATCCAAACCACTAAATCACCCTCAATCCCATGTGTCCGTATTTTCTGCAATAGCTTACTATGGGGAACCTTATCAAACGCTTTGCTGAAATCCATATGCACCACATCAACCGCTTTACCCTCATCCACCTCTTTGGTCACCTTCTCAAAGAACTCAATAAGGTTTGTGAGGCACGACCTACCCTTCACAAAACCGTGCTGACTATCCCTAATCAAATTATTCCTTTCTAGATGATTATAAAGCCTATCTCCTATAAGCCTTTCCAAAAAACTTTGCCCACAACAGAAGTAAGGCTCACCGGTCTATAATTACCAGGGTTGTCCCTACTCCCCTTCTTAAACAAGGGGACAACATTTGCTATCCTCCAGTCTTCTGGCACGGTTCCTATAGACAATGACGACACAAAGATCAAAGCCAAAGGCTCTGCAATCTCCTCTCTACCCTCCCAGAGAATCCTAGGATAAATCCCATCCGGCCCAGGGGACTTATCTATTTTTACCCTTTCCAGAATTGCTAACACCTCCTCCTTATGAACATCAATCCCGTCCAGTCCAACAGCCTGCATCTCAGTACTCCTCTCAACAACACTGTCCCTCTCCTGTGTGAATACCGACGAAAAATATTCATTTAGTGCCTCTCCTATCTCTTCAGACTCCACGCACAACTTCCCACTACTGTCCTTGACTGGCCCTAATCTTAGCTTAGTCATTCGATTACTCCTGACATACCTATGGAAAGCTTTAGGGTTTTCCTTGATCCTACCTGCCAAAGACTTCTCATGTCCCCTCCTGGTTCTTAACTCTTTCTTTATGTCCTTCCTGGCTAACTTGTAACTCTCAAGCGCCCGAACTGCGCCTTCACGTCTCATTTTAACATAAGTCTCCTTCTTCCTCGTCACAAGAGATTCAACCTCTTTACTAAATCACGGTCCCTCACACGACTGCTTCCTCCCTGCCTGACAGGTACATAGAACAGAGAACAGTACAGCACAGAACAGGCCCTTCGGCCCACGATGCTGTGCCGAGCTTTATCTGAAACCAAGATCAAGCTATCCCACTCCCTATCATCCTGGTGTGCTCCATGTGCCTATCCAATAACCGCTTAAATGTTCCTAAAGTGTCTGACTCCACTGTCACTGCAGGCAGTCCATTCCACACCCCAACCACTCTCTGCGTAAAGAACCTACCTCTGATATCCTGCCTGTATCTCCCACCACGAACCCTATAGTTATGCCCCCTTGTAATAGCTCCATCCACCCGAGGAAATAGTCTTTGAACGTTCACTCTATCTATCCCCTTCATCATTTTATAAACCTCTATTAAGTCTCCCCTCAGCCTCCTCCGCTCCAGAGAGAACAGCCCTAGCTCCCTCAACCTTTCCTCACAAGACCTACCCTCCAAACCAGGCAGCATCCTGGCAAATCTCCTCTGCACTCTTTCCACTGCTTCCACATCCTTCTTATAGTGAGGTGACCAGAACTGCACACAATATTCCAAATGTGGTCTCACCAAGGTCCTGTACAGTTGCAGCATAACCCCACGGCTCAAACTCCAACCCCCTGTTAATAAAAGCTAACACACTATAGGCCTTCTTCACAGCTCTATCCACTTGAGTGGCAACCTTCAGAGATCTGTGGATATGGACCCCAAGATCTCTCTGTTCCTCCACAGTCTTCAGAACCCTACCTTTGACCCTGTAATCCACATTTAAATTAGTCCTACCAAAATGAATCATCTCACATTTATCAGGGTTAAACTCCATTTGCCATTTTTCAGCCCAGCTTTGCATCCTATCTATGTCTCTTTGCAGCTTACAGCACCCCTCCACCTCATCCACTACTCCACCAATCTTGGTGTCATCAGCAAATTTACTGATCCACCCTTCAGCCCCCTCCTCTAAGTCATTAATAAAAATCACAAAGAGCAGAGGACCAAGCACTGATCCCTGCGGCACTCCGCTAGCAACCTGCCTCCAGTCCGAAAATTTTCCATCCACCACCACCCTCTGTCTTCGATCAGATAGCCAGTTACCTATCCAATTGGCCAACTTTTCCTCTATCCCACACCTCCTTACTTTCATCATAAGCTGACCATGGGGGACCTTATCAAACGCCTTACTAAAATCCATGTATATGACATCAACTGCCCTACCTTCATCAACACACTTAGTTACCGCCTCAAAAAATTCTATCAAATTTGTGAGGCACGACTTGCCCTTCACGAATCCATGCTGACTATACCGGATTAATCCGCATCTTTCTAAATGGTCGAAAATCCCATCCCCAAGGACCTTTTCCATCAATTTACCAACCACCAAAGTAAGACTAACCGGTCTATAATTACCAGGGTCATTTCTATTCCCTTTCTTAAACAGAGGAACAACATTCGCCTTTCTCCAGTCCTCTGGCACCATCCCCGTGGACAGCGAGGACCCAAAGATCAAAGCCAAAGGCTCTGCAATCTCATCCCTTGCCTCCCAAAGAATCCTTGGATACATTTCATCAGGCCCAGGGGACTTATCGACCTTCAGTTTATTCAAAACTGCCAGTACATCCTCCCTCCGAACATCTATTTCCTCCAGCCTATTAGCCTGTAACACCTTCTCTTCCTCAAAAACATGGCCCCTCTCCTTGGTTAACACTGAAGAAAATTATTCATTCATCACCTCGCCTATCTCTTCTGACTCCATACACAAGTTCCCACTACTGTCCTTGACCGGCCCTAACCTCACCCTGGTCATTCTTTTATTCCTCACATAAGAGTAAAAAGCCTCTTTTTCAAGGACGTGTAGTAGCTGTTCCTTGAACAAGTTCCACATTACAATTGTGCCCATCCCCTGCAGTTTCCTTCCCCAACCTATGCCACCTAAATCTCACCTAATCACATCATAATTTCCTTTCCCCCAGCTATAACTCTTGCCCTTCAGTATATACCTATCCCTTTCCATTGCTAAGGTAAACGTAATCGAATTGTGGTCACTATCACCAAAGTGCTCACCTACCTCCAAATCTAACATCTGGCCTGGTTCAATACCCAGTACCAAATCCAATGTGGCCTCGCCTCTTGATGGTCTATCTACATACTGTGTCAGGAAGCCTTCCTGCACACATTGGACAAAAACTGACCCCTCTAAAGTACTCGAACTATAGCTTTTCCAGTCAATATTTGTAAAGTTAAAGTCCCCCATAACAACTAGATACGTCAGGTTCCTATTTATCAACTACAGCTCAGCCTTTAACACCATTATTCCTACAAAACCCATCTCCAAACTCTGTGGCCTGGGGCTCGGCTAATCCCTCTGTGACTGGATCCTGAACTCCCTAACCCACAGACTGCAATCAGTAAGGATAGGCAACAACACCTCCCCCATGATCATCCTCAACACCGGTGCCCCACAAGGCTGTGTCCTCAGCCCCCACACTATTCTCCTTGTATGCCTATGACTGTGTGGCCAAACTCCCCTCCAACTCAACTTTCAAGTTTGCTGGTGACACCAACGTAGTGGGTCGGATCTCAAACAATGATGAGACGGAGAATCTTGTGAAGTGGTGTGCAACAATAATCTCTCCCTCAATGTCAACAAAACAAAGGAGATAGTCATCGACTTCAGAAAGCATAGTGGAGGACATGCCCCTGTCTACATCACAAATCAAATCAAGTTCAAACAGCTGGTCCAAAATGCTCAGCAGGAGTTTATCCCAATCTAAAAGAGGGATTCCACGAGGAAGAGGCATAATCCAGAGCTAACGCAGGAGGCCAAGGATAATGTTAAATTGAAAAGCACGATGTACAAAGTGGCAAGGGGTAGTGGTAGACTAGAGGACTCGGAAGCTTTTAGGATCTATGGATGGGGGCGGCACGGTAGCACAGTGGTTAGCACTGCTGTTTCACAGCTCCAGGGTCCCAGGTTAGATTCCCGGCTCGGGTCACTGTCTGTGTGGAGTTTGCACATTCTCCTCGTGTCTGCGTGGGTTTCCTCCGGGTGCTTCGGTTTCCTCCCACAGTCCAAAGATGTGCGGGTTAGGTTGATTGGCCAGGTTAAAAATTGCCCCTTAGAGTCCTGAGATGCGTAGGTTAGAGGGAT
Source organism: Mustelus asterias (assembly GCF_964213995.1). Classification (NCBI taxonomy): domain Eukaryota; kingdom Metazoa; phylum Chordata; class Chondrichthyes; order Carcharhiniformes; family Triakidae; genus Mustelus; species Mustelus asterias. The sequence goes on from NC_135818.1 coordinate 30,816,945, forward strand.
TAGCGGGCAAAATATGTGGGGGTAGGGCCTGGGTGGGATTGTGGTCGGTGCAGACTCGATGGGCCGAATGGCCTCCTTCGGCACTGTAGGGATTCTATGATTCTATGATCTAGCAGCAAAAGACTAAATTATTTGATGAAATCAAATCAAATTCAAATCAAACTAAAAAGTCCATAAGGAAGAAAATGAATTTGTGGGCACTCTACTGGACAAGGCGGGTGAATTGATAACAGCAAACAAAGAAATGGCAGATATGCTAAATAAATTTTTGCATCAATCTTCATTGTGGAAGACATTGCAAATATCACTAAATTATCAGAGGGGCTGATTTCAAATAACATAATGGAACTTACAATAATCCCAATCACAAGGGATAGAGTATTAAAGAAACTCAAGGTGCTAAAAGTGGACAAGTCACTCGGACCTGATAAACTGCATGCTTGTGTTTTAATGAAAATGGCTGTAGAGATAGTGAACCCATTGGTTTAAATTTTTGGTAACTCGCTAAATTCCGGGAGGGTACCAAAAGATTGGAAAACAGCCAATGTGACACCCTTGTTCAAAAAGGGAGAATGGCAGAAGGCAAGGAACTATAAGTCAGTTAGTTTAACATCTATTATTGGCAAGATGCTGGAGTCAATAATCAAAGAGGAAATAGCTAATCATTTCGGAAAGCTGAACATAATCAAACCTAGTCAACATGATTTTATGAAAGGTGAATCATATCTGACATATTTGTTCAAATTCTTTGAGGATGTAACAGAGAGAATAGATAGAGGTGAATCTGAAGATGTAGTGTATTTAGATTTTCAGCAGGCATTTGATAAGGTGCCACAGAAGAGGCTGGTGCATAAAGTAAAAGTCCATAGAACTGGAGGAAGTGTATTAGCATGGATTGAAAACTGGCGTCACATAGAAAACAGAGAGTTGGAATAAATGGGTTCTTTTCAGAGTGGAAAGATATAACTGGCGGAGTATCGCAGGGATCAGTTCTTAGCCTGCAACTGTTCTCTATTTACATTAATGACCTGGATATGAAGATAGATGAAAGGACAGGTTGTGACGAGTATATTGCGATTCTGCAATGGGAAATGGTGTTTAATGTGGAGAAATGTGAGGAATCAAAATGCAGATTATGATTGAAATGGAGAGAGACTGCAGGTGAGTGAAGTACTGAGGGACCTAGGTGTTCTGGTGCGTGAATCAAAAAAGACTAGCAAGCAGGTCCAACAAGTAGTTATGAAAGCAAATGGCATTTTGACCTTTATGGCAGAGCATTATGGAGTTTAAAAATAGGGATGTTTTGTTGCAATTGTCCAGGATGTAAGTAAGGCCTCACCCAGAATACTGCGTACAATGTGGCTACAAGAGTGGGTTTGAAGCTGGGAATCCTGCAGTAACTCACCTCCTGACTCCCCAAAGTCTGTTCAGCATCAAAATGTAGAAGTCAGGAATGTGATGGAATACTCTCCACTTGCCTGGATGAGTGCAGCTCCAAGAATACTCAAGAAGCTGGACACCATCCAGGATAAAGCAGTCCATTTGATTGGCACCCCACCCACAAACATTCACTCCATCCACTACCGACACACAATGGCAACAGTTTATACCATCTGCCAGATGCACTGTAGAAACTCACGAAGGCTCTTTCAACAACAGCTTCTAAACCCACGGCTACCATCTAGAAGGACAAGGGCAGCAAAACAAATGGGAACACTGCCACTTGGAACTTCCTCTCCGAGCCATTCATCATCCTGACTTGGAAATATATTGTTGTTCTGTCACTGTTGCTGGGTCAAAATCCTGGAACTCCCAAACAGCACTGTGGGTATATCTACATCATGTGGACTGTAGTAGTTGGAGATAAACACACTAAGAGGTCTCACAATACCAGGTTAAAGTCCAACAGGTTTATTTGGTAGCAAAAGCCACTAGTTTTCGGAGCGCTCCTCCTTCATCAGATGAGTGGGATTTCAGTTCACAAACAGGGCATATAAAGACACAAAAACTCAATTTACAAAATAATGGTTGGAATGCGAGTCTTTACAGCTAATCAAGTCTTAAAGGTACAGACAATGTGAGTGGAGAGAGGGTTAAGCACAGGTTAAAGAGATGTGTATTGTCTCCAGCCAAGACAGTTCGTGAGATTTTGCAAGCCCAGGCAAGTCGTGGGGGTTACAGATAGTGTGACACGAACCCAAGATTCCGGTTGAGGCCGTCCTCATGTGTGCAGAACTTGGCTATCAGCCTCTGCTCAGTGACTCTGCGCTGTCGTGTGTCATGAAGGCCGCCTTGGAGAACGCTTCCCCGAAGATCAGAGGCTGAATTGGTAGTTGGAGGTGGCAACTTACCACCACCTTCTCAAGGGCAATTAGGGATGAGCTGATCGAGCCAGTGATGCCCAAATATCATGAATGAATGAAAATAAAATTCTGAAGGTACATGACAAAGTGGATACTGAGGATGTTTCCTCTCACGAGGGAATCTAAAACTAGAAGACACAGCTCAAAGGTAATACAAAGATGGGGAGCAATTTCTCTCAAAGCCTTTTGAATGCCCTTCCACAGAGTGCAATGGAGGCTGGGTTATTGAATATATTCAAGGCTAGGTTGGACAGATTGACAAAGGCAGCATGGTACTGTCGCTGGTCAAAATCCTGGAATACCATTCCCAACACCACTGTGAGGGCACATACGTCAAATGGCCCGCAGCAGTTCAAGAAGGCAGCTCACAACCATCTCCTCCAGGGCAGTGTTGGGCAATAAATACTGGCTTAGCCAGCATTGCCTTGATCGCTGATGAAAGGATTAAATCAAAGGATTTAAAGGTTATAGAAACATAGAAGATAGGAGCAGGAGGAGGCCATTTAGCCCTTCGAGCCTACTCCGCCATTTATTATGACATGGCTGATCGTCCAACTCTGTAGCCTAATCCTGCTTTCTCCCCATAACCTTTGATCCCATTCGCCCCAAGTGCTATATCTAGTCACCTCTTGAATACATTCAATGTTTTGGCATCAACTACTTCCTGTGGTAATGAATTCCACAGGCTCATCACTCTTTGGGTGAAGAAATGTCTCCTCACCTCCATCCTAAATGGTCTACCCCAAATCCTCAGGCTGTGACCCCTGGTTCAGGACTCCCCCACCATCGCGAACATCCTCCCTGCATCTACCCTGTCTAGTCCTGTTAGAATTTTATAAGTCTCTATGAGATCCCCCTCATTTGTCCGAACTCCAGCAAAAACAATCCCAACCTAGTCAATCTCTCCTCACACATCAGTCCCGCCATCCCCGGAATCAACCTGGTAAACCTTCGCTGCACTCCCTCAAGAGCAAGAACATCCTTCCTCAGAAAAGGAGACTAAAACTGCACACAATATTCTAGGTATGGCCTCATCAAGGCCCTGCATAATTGCGACAACACACCCCTGCTCCTGTACTCGAAATCTCTCGCAATGAAGGCCAACATACCATTTGCCTTCTTTACTGCCTGCTGCACCTGCATGCTTACCTTCAGTGACTGGTGCACAAGGACACCCAGGTCCCGCTGCACACTCCCCTCTCCCAATTTATAGCCATTCAGGTAGTAACCTGCCTTTTTATTTTTGCTTCCAAAGTGAATAACCTCACATTTATTCAAGTTATACTGCATCTACCATTGATTTACCCACTCACCCAACCTGTCCAGATCATGCTGAAGAATCTCTGCATCCTCATTACAGTTCACCCTCCATTATGTGTGACAGGCAAGAAAATTAAGGCCACAATCAGATCAGCCATTATCTTACTTGTGGCAGAGCAAACTACTATTTCACATGTACTTATGACAGGGATGGCCCTATGAACCATAAAGATAGAGCATTGTTTAAATAACTCTTCCTAAAGACCAGCCCAATATCCAGCGAGATTCAGTGTCTAACCATTGAGTGTCAGGAGGCCTCAGCTGGAAACCTGTGGGGAAGGTACTCGGCAGTTAGTTTTGGGGAGTGAGGTTGGTCAGGAGGCAATTTGGAATAGGAAGATTTTCCTTTCAATCAAAACATTAAAGCATCACCACCGCCCATGCTGCCTGGCAATTATTCAATACCAACAATGCAGTGAATGGAACTCGAATGTCCTATCTGTTATAACTATATTCTCAGCTAAGCACAAGCGAAGCCCAAGGGCAGTATAGTTCCACAATTTATTAGGCCATTTTGCTTTTGTAAATGTACGTTTTGCTGAAAGTTGTCCAGAATGAACTGGGACTATCCTTTTGTTTTTGGATTAGTCTATAACACATTCCTAGAGTTTTTGTAGTCAAGGCTGAGGGTAGGTTAAGAAGACCCCTTTCTGGCCCATGAGCTGAATCATGACGTGTTTGCCTGGCAGTGTAACCATCATTCCACTCCCAAGCCTTCAACTAACATTACAAATCAGAGCATAATGACTTGAATGAGACTTGATTTGCCTATGTAAAGAAAGTTCCCAGTGACTTTGTGGGTTTCCTACTTAGCTGTTCAGAAGGATAGTTTGATACAGGGTCAAAGACAAAATGTTAAGTGCTCAACTTCATTGTGGGACTTTTAACCTACAAACCTCTTGTTCAAAGGTAAGGGAGTTGTCATCTGAGCCAAGTTTCTACCAGATAGCAGCAAATTAACCAACATTCTTTGAGTGGCACTGTCCAAACAATTTTTATAAACCAAGTATGGGAGCATACTAGTTACATTACTGGATCAGCAATGCAATCGTGGCATGATAGGCTGTTTCTTTCACATCTCAAAACTCCCTTTGTCACAATCAAATGTGCCATATACTCCATTCCAATATGCTAATAAAAAGGTTGGCAGGATTCACTTCCACAAGTAAAATGAATTCTCGTGAGACTAGCTAATCTAAAGTGACCAATTCAACCGAATCCTTGCACTTGTTTTGATAGCAGGTGCTGCTGAGCCTCCCAAATCAAACGAAATTTTAATGCTTCCAACTAAATCATATCAATTCAATATCTTACTTTCAGAGCCTTGAAAATGATTGCTGGAGGTCTGGGTGATCGAGTTGTGTTATTGTTCAATTGTTGTTCGATCATCCGTAACACTCCTGAAAAATCCGTTGGAGGATTATATGTTCTGGTCCCTTTGTATTGGATGGAACAGAAGGCTTCCGGAAACCTGCCTAGCTTGCGAAATCGCTCCTGTAGCAGTTTTTCTGGTATCGCTGAAGGTCTATCTGCGACAATGTCAAGAGAATAAAATATTTTAATATTCCAATAAGTTTGTGGTTTGTCGCCATACATTTATCTCCTTACAATTCAACAGTACAATAGTCAGGAAGTGATTTTGAAAGTGATTTTGCACTAATTATGAGTAGCCAAAACTGAGATCAGAGAGTTAGAAGGCTTTTATTTTACCCCTAAACATTATTAGGTTAATAGAATCAGTCCTTAAATCTCAACAAGAAACAATGACAAGGCATTGCGCTAAGTACATTGCCTAAAGAATTAAATTTCAAGGTTCAAATTTTGCATAATGCACTGTAATTCCAACAAAGTGCAACTTTATGGACTTCAATACCCCTACCTGAAATATTAATAACAGCAAACAGAAACTGTCCCAGCTTCCATTTGGAAGAATAAGTTCTAGATTTGCACTAACTTTTCACAAAGTGCGTCCTGACTCAACTGCGAGCTGGCCGAGGTCGAATGTTCAGATTAGGCCCTCCTGTTATTGATTCCCCTGTAAGAAGTCTCACAACACCAGGTTAAAGTCCAATAGGTTTATTTGGCAGCACAAGCCACTAGCTTTCGGAGCGCTGCTCCTTCATCAAGTGAGTGGGATTTCAGTTCACAAACAGGACATATAAAGACACAAACTCAATTTGTTGGAATGCAAGTCACCAGTCCAACGCCGGCATCTCCACATTATTGATTCCCCTGCCAGAGGAACTAATTGCTCTCTAACTATCCAATTATGTCTTTGTATAATTTTAAAAATGACACTTAGATCTCTTAATCTACCAACTCAAGTGGACACAAATCAAGTTTATGAAAGTGTCCTCATAATTTAACCCCTTACATTCTGTCATTCAGTGAGATCATAGCTCATCTGTGACCTAACTTCATATAAGCCTTTACCTCACATCAGTTAATACTCTGATTAACAAAAATATAAACACAGATTTAAATTTAACAACTAGGGGTGAAATTGTAGTGTTGGAAAAATAGGATATCCTTGAAAAAGAAGACAGCACGGTAGCACAGTGGTTAGCACTGCTGCTTCACAGCTCCAGGGTCCTGGGTTCGATTCCCGCCTCAGGTCACTGTCTGTGTGGAGTTTGCACATTCTCCTCGTGTCTGCGTGGGTTTCCTCCGGGTGCTCCGGTTTCCTCCCACAGTCCAAAGATGTGCGGGTTAGGTTGATTGGCCAGGTTAAAAATTGCCCCTGAGATTCGTAGGTTAGCGGGTAAATATGTGGGGGTAGGGCCTGGGTGGGATTGTGGTCGGTGCAGACTCGATGGGCCGAATGGCCTCCTTCTGCACTGTAGGGTTTCTATGATTCTATGATTCTATGATTCTAAGTGGTTAGATTTAAGAAACAGAAAGGTAGGACTCTACAGACCTCGAAATACAGAGAAGGAGCAATAATGCAAGAACATCACAGATGTGCAAAAAAAATAGGAGTGGTCACTGTACAAGATACTGGTGAGACCACCTCTGGAGTGAGCAGTTTTGGTTCCCTTATTTAAGGAAAGATATTATTTCATTGGAGGCAATTCAGAGAAGGTTCACTAGGGGCCTTGAGGGAAATCTTTGTATCCTCACTAGCTACAGGGGAGGTCCAGTCCAACGGTGGCATCTCCACATCATGACTACAGGGGAGGTCCCAGAGGATTGGAGAATAGCCAACGTTGTTCCTTTGTTTAAGAAGGGTAGCAAGAATAATCCAGGTAATTACAAGCCGGTGAGCCTTACATCAGTGGCAAGGAAATTATTGGTGAGGATTCTTCGAGACAGGATTTATTCCCACTTGGGAATAAGTGGACATATTAGTGAGAGGCAACATGGTTTTGTGAAGGGGAGGTTGTGTCTCACTAACTTGATCGAGTTTTTCGAGGAAGTGACGAAGATGATTGATTGGAGTAGGGCAGTGGACGTTGTCTACATGGACTTCAGTAAGGCCTTTGACACGGCAGACTGGTGCAGAAGGTGAAGTCGCATGGGATCAGAGGTGGCAAGTTCAATTGTTCAAGTTGTTGCCAATGGCTGGCAAGGTGGATACAAAACTGGCTCGGTCAAAGAAGAAAGAGGGTAGCAGTGGAAGGGTGCGTTTCTGAATAGAGGGCTGTGACAAGTGGTGTTCCTCAGGGATCAGTGCTGGGACCTTTGCTGTATATATATATAAATGATTTGGAGGAAAATGTAACTGGATTGATTAGTAAGTTTGCAGATGACACAAAAGTTGGTGGATTTGCGGATAGCGAAGAAGGCCATCAGAGGATACAGCCGGATATAGTTCAGTTGGAGACTTGTGCGGAGAGATGGCAGATGGAGTTTCATCGGACAAATGTGAGGTAATGCATTTTGGAAGGTCTAATACAGATAGGAAATATACAGTAAATGGCAGAACCCTTAAGAGTACTGGAAAGTGCTTAGGACTGGGGTTCTGGACAGGGAGGAATTTGAAAAATGCGTACTGGAAGGTTCTTTGGAACAGTATGTAGATAGCCCAACTAGAGAGGGGGCTATACTGGATCTAGTTCTGGGAAATGAGCCTGGTCAGGTCGTCAAAGTTTCAGTAGGGGAACATGTGGCAAATAGTGACCACAACTCTGTTGACTTTAGGATAGTAATGGACAAGGACGAGTGTTGTCCTAAGGGTAGGCTGCTAAATTGGGGGAAGGCTAACTATAGCCGGATTAGGCAGGAATTGGTGGCCATTGATTGGGAGAGGCTGTTCGGGGGTAAATCCACGTCTGGCATGTGGGAGTCTTTTAAGGAACAGTTGATAACGCTGCAGGATAGGCATGTGCCTGTAAAAAGAAAGGATAGGAAAGGTAGGATTCGAGAGCCGTGGATAACCAGGGAAATTGAGGATCTGATCAAAAAGAAAAGAGAGGTGTGCGTTAGGTCCAGGCAACTGAAAACAGATGGAGCTCTGGAGGAATAGAGAGAGAGTAGGAAAGAACTCAAACGGGGAGTTAGAAGGGCAAAAAGAGGTCACGAAATGTTCTTGGCAGACAGGATTAAAGAGAATCCGAAGGCATTTTATTCATATGTTAGGAACAACAGAGTTGTCAGGGAAAAAGTCAGAACTCTCAGGGACAAAGGAGGGGAATAATGCTTAGAACCCAAGGGAATAGGGGAGATCCTAAATGAATACTTTGCATCGGTATTCACAAAGGAGAGGGACTTGTTGACTGGGAGTGTCTCAGAGGGAGGTGTTGACCCGTTAGAGAGAATCTCCATTACAAGGGAGGAAGTGTTAGGTTTTTTAGGTAACATTAAAACTGACAAATCCCCAGGGCCTGATGGCATCTATCCTAGACTGCTCAGGGAGACAAGAGATGTAATTGCTGGGCCTCTGACGGAAATCTTTGTCTCTTCATTGGACACAGGTGAGGTCCCTGAGGATTGGAGAATAGCGAATGTGGTACCGTTATTTAAGAAGGGTAGCATGGATAACCCGGGAAATTATAGGCCGGTGAGCTTTACGTCCGTGGTAGGGAAGTTGTTGGAGAGGATTCTTAGAGACAGGATGAATGCGCATTTAGAACGGAACAATCTCATTAGTGACAGACAGCATGGTTTTGTAAGAGGGAGGTCGTGCCGTACAAATTTGGTGGAGTTTTTTGAGGAAGTGACAAAAACGGTTGACGAAGGAAGGGCCGTGGATGTCATCTATATGGATTTCAGTAAGGCATTTGACAAAATCCCTCATGGCAGGTTGGTTAATCATAGAAACCCTACAGTGCAGAAAGAGGCCATTTGGCCCATCGAGTGTGCATCGACCACAATCCCACCCAGGCCCTACCCTTTTATCCCAACATATTTTACCCGCTAATCCACGCATCTCAGGACACTGAGGGGCAATTTTAGCATGGCCAATCAACCCAACCCGCACATCTTTGGACAGTGGGAGGAAACTGGAGCACCCGGAGGAAACCCACGCAGACACGAGGAGAATGTGCAAACTCCACACAGACAGTGACCCAAGCCGGGAATCGAACCCAGGTCCCTGGAGCTGTGAAGCAGCAGTGCTAACCACTGTGCTACCGTGCCGCCCTCAACCTTAAGAAGGTTAAGGCTCATGGGATACAAGGAAGGTGGCTAGATGGGTAGAAAACTGGCTTGGCCACAGGAGACAGAGGGTAACAGTCAAAGGGTCTTTTTCCGGCTGGAGGTCTGTGACCCACTAGTGGTGTTCCGCAGGGCTCTGTACTGGGACCTCTGCTATTTATGATATATACATAAATGATTTGGAAGAAGGTGTAACTGGTGTTATCAGCAAGTTTGCGGATGACACGAAGATGGCTAGACTTGCGGATAGCGATGAACATTGTTGGACAATACAGCAGGATATAGATAGGCTGGAAAATTGGGCGGAGAAATGGCAGATGGAATTTAATCCAGATAAATGCGAAGTGATGCATTTTGGAAGAACTAATGTAGGGGGGAGTTATACAATAAATGGCAGAGCCATCAAGAGTATAGAAACACAGAGGGACCTAGGTGTGCAAGTCCACAAATCCTTGAAGGTGGCAGCACAGGTGGAGAAGGTGGTGAAGAAGGCATATGGTATGCTTGCCTTTATAGGACGGGGTATAGAGTATAAAAGCTGGAGTCTGATGTTGCAGCTGTATAGAACGCTGGTTAGGCCACATTTGGAGTGCTGCATCCAGTTCTGGTCGCCGCACTACCAGAAGGACGTGGAGGCTTTAGAGAGAGCGCAGAGAAGGTTTACCAGGATGTTGCCTGGTATAGAGGGTCTTAGCTATGAGGAGAGATTGGGTAAACTGGGCTTGTTCTCCCTGGAAAGACAGAGAATGAGGGGAGACCTAATAGAGGTGTACAAAATTATGAAGGACATAGATAGGGTGAACAGTGGGAAGCTTTTTCCCAGGTCGGAGGTGACGATCACGAGGGGTCACGGGCTCAAGGTGAGAGGGGCGAGGTATAACTCAGATATCAGAGGGACGTTTTTTTTACACAGAGTGTGGTGGGGGCCTGGAATGCGCTGCCAAGTAGGGTGGTGGAGGCAGACACGCTGGCATCGTTTAAGACTTACCTGGGTAGTCACATGGGCAGTCTGGGAATGGAGGGATACAAACGAATGGTCTAGCTGGACCAATGAGCGGCACAGGCTTGGAAGGCCGAAGGGCCTGTTTCCTGTGCTGTACTGTTCTTTGTTCTCTAGTATTGATAGGCAAAGGGATCTGAGTGTACAAGTACACAGGTCACTGAAAGTGGCAATGCAGGTGGAGAAGGTAGTCAAGAAGGCATACGGCATGCTTGCCTTCATCGGCCGGGGTATTGAGTTTAAAAATTGGCAAGTCATGTTGCAGCTTTATAGAACCTTAGTTAGGCCGCACTTGGAATATAGTGTTCAATTCTGCCACACTACCAGAAGGATGTGGAGGCTTTGGAGAGGGTCCAGAAAAGATTTACCAGGATGTTGCCTGGTATGGAGGGCATTAGCTATGAGGAGAGATTGGAGAAACTTGGTTTGTTCTCACTGGAGCGACGGACGTTGAGGTGAGACCCGATAGAAGTCTACAAGATTATGAGAGACATGGACAGAGTGGATAGTCAGGAGCTTTTTCCCAGGGTGGAAGAGTCAATTACTAGGGGGCATAAGTTTAAGGTGCGAGGGACAAGGTTTAAAGGAGATGTACGAGGCAGATTTTCTACACAGAGAGTAGTGGGTGCCTGGAACCCGTTGCCGGGGGAGGTAGTGGAAGCGGATACGGTAGTGACTTTTAAGGGGCGTCTTGACAAGTACATGAATAGGATGGGAATAGAGGGATATGGTCCCCGGAAGTGTCGGGGGTTTTAGTTAAGGCAGCATGGTTGGTGCAGGCTTCGAGGGCCGAAGGGCCTGTTCCTGTGCTGTAATTTTCTTTGTTCTTTGATGATCCCTGGTATGGAAGGATTTTCTTTGGAGGAAAATGGTTAGGATTCTACGCTTTAGAATTTAGAAGATTGACAGGTGATCTCATTGAAAAATGACATGGTAAACATTGAGAGGATGTTTCCCCTCAGTGAAGAATCTAGGACAAGAGGGCTTAGTCTCAGAATAAAGGGGCACCAATTTAAGACTGAGATGAGGAGGAATTTCTTCTCTCAGAGGGTGGAGGTCCTTTGGAACGCCTTGGCGCACGCCAAGCCGGAGAGGGGGAGTGGCTGGCGCACCCCAAGCCAGGGAGGGGGGTTGGGGCTGGCGCACCCCAAGCCGGGAAAGGGTGGGTGCTGGCGCACCCCAAGCCAGGGTGGGGGGGGGGGGGGGGGGGGGGGGGGGGGGGGCTGGCACACCCTAGGCTGGGCGCGGGGGGGGGGCCTGGCACACCCCAAGCTGGGAAGGGGTGGGCTGGCACACCCCAAGCCGGGGAGAGGGGGGGGGGGGCATACCCCAAGCTTTGGGTGGGGGGGCGGGGGGGAGCAGAACGGGACGGACGACACTCCAGGCCGGGGAGGGGTGGGGGAACACTCCAGGCCGGGGAGGGGTGGGGGAACACTCCAGGCCGGGGAGGGGTGGGGGAACACTCCAGGCCGGGGAGGGGTGGGGGAACACTCCAGGCCGGGGAGGGGTGGGGGAACACTCCAGGCCGGGGAGGGGTGGGGGAACACTCCAGGCCGGGGAGGGGTGGGGGAACACTCCAGGCCGGGGAGGGGTGGGGGAACACTCCAGGGTTAATTGGGGGGGGATGGGGGGGATGCAAAAGGAAGGGAGTGATCAAAGGTTGCTGAGGGTGGGGTGCTAGAAGCTGATATTTCTGTACTTCTCAGCCATATGCGATCACATTGTCCTTCTGCCCCCTCTGATGTTTTGCTGGAAAAATCTGAAAGACTCCGAGTGTGACTTTTGAATTGAACCAGAGTTGACCTTATGGCTTAATTTTGATGTTCATGGAGTTTTACAGCATCAAGGGGCCCTTCGGCCCATCATGTCTGCACCAGCCATCAAGCACTTATCTATTCTAATCCCATTTTTGGCACTTGGTCCGTAGCCATGAAGACCATGGCACCTTAAATGTTTGAGGGTTCCTACTTCCACCCTTTCAGGCAGCGAGTTCCAGATCCCGAACACCCTCTGAATGAAAACGTTTTTCTTCAAATGCCCTCTGAATCTCCTGCTCCTTACTTTAAATAATTTCCAGCATTTTCTGTGTTACTTTTAGATTCCAGCTTCCCCTGTAATTTGCTTTTACTTTAAATCTGTGCTCCCTGATTATTGATCCCTCTATCAAGGGAAAAGGTTCCTTCCTATCTACCCGTTGTCCCTTAAAATTTTGTACACCCCAAGGAGAGAGACTGTGACGCTCTAGAGAAAATTATCATAGGGAGTGACAAGGTATTGGAGGTATTGGCGGGCTTAAAAGTGGACAAATCTCCAGGTCCAGATGAATTGTGTCCCAAAGAGGCAAGGGAGGAAATTGACCCAAATTTTTAATTCTTCCCCGGTGGCCAGGGAAGTGCCAGAGGACTGGAGAACAACTAACATGGTCCCACTATTTAAGAAAGGTTGTCGAGACACGCCAGCAAACGACAGGCCGGTGAGTCTCATGTCTCTGGTTGGGAAACTACTGGGGAAGATTCTGAAGGAGAGAATCTATCTTCATTTGGAGAGGCACGGTTTGATCAGAGGTAGTCAGCATGGTTTTGTCAGAGGGAGGTCATGCCTAACAAATTTGATTGAATTTTTTGACCATGTAACCGAGCGTGTGGATGAGGGTAGTGCAGTTCATGGATTTCAGCAAAGCCTTTGACAAAGTCCCACATGGGAGATTTTTTAAGAAGGTAAATGACCATGAGATACAGGGTGATCTCAAAGTGGACTGGTTTAGCGGAAGGAGACAGAGGGTGATGACAGATGGCGTACCACAGGGATCTGTGCTGGGCCCCCAATTGTTCGTTATTTATATAAATGACATCAATGACAATGTGGGGGATAGGATCAGTAAGTTTGCTGATGACACAAAGATTGGCCGGGTGGTTAACAGTGAGGTTCAGTGTCTTGGGTTACAGGAACATATAGATGAGATGGTCAAATGGGTGGATTAGTGATTGAATCAGGGCAGGACTTACTCAGTTAATGGTAGGGCATTGCAGAACAAAGAGATCTGGGGTACATGCTTATAGTTCCTTGAAAGTGGAGTCACAGGTGGACAGAGCGGTAAAGAAGGCATCAGCATGCTTGGTTTCATCGGTCAGAACATTGAATACAGGAGTTGGGATGTCTTGTTGTAGTTGTACAAGACATTGGTAAGGCCACACTTGGAATACTGTGTACAGTTCTGGTCACCCTATTACAGAAAGGATATTATTAAACTAGAAAGAGTGCAGAAGAGATTTACTCGGATGCTACCGGGACTTGATGGTTCGAGTTATAAGGAGAGGCTGGACAGACTGGGACTTTTTTCTCTGGAGCGTAGAAGGCTGAGGGGTGATCTTAGAAAGGTCTATAAAATAATGAGGGGCACAGATCAGCTAGATAGTCAATATCTTTTCCCAAAAGGAGGGGAGTCTAAAACTAGAGAGCATCGGTTTAAGGTGAGGGGGGAGAGATACAAAAGCGTCCCAAGGGGCAATTTTTTCATACAGAGGGTGGTGAGTGTCTGGAACAAGCTGCCAGAGGTCGTAGTAGAGGCGGGTACAATTTTGTCTTTTAAAAAGCATTTAGACAGTTACATGGGTAAGATGGGTATAGAGGGATATGGGCCTGTTTCCATGCTGTAAACCTCTATGACTATGACTCTCGTGGCAGATGGAATTTAACCCTGAAAAGTGTCAGGTGATACACTTTGGAAGGAGTAATTTGACAAGGAAGTATACTATGAAAGGTCTGACACTAGGAAGTTCTGAGGAACAAAGGGATCCTTGGCGTGTTTGTTCATAGATTTCTGAAGGCAGAAGGCAGGTTAATAGGGTGGTGAAAAAGGCATATCAATTGGGGTATAGATTAAAAACGAGAGAGGTCATGATGGAGTTGTATAGAACTTTAATGAGGCCACAGCTAAAGTAGCGTGTGCAGTTCTGGTCGCCACATTTTAGGAAGGATCCACAGGGTGGATAGGGAGCAGCTGTTCCCCTTAATTGAAGGGGACACAAATTAAAAGTGAGGGCTGGGAGGTTTAGGGAAGATTTGAGGAAAAACATTTTTTACCCAGAGGGTGGTGACGATCTGGAATGCAATGCCTGGGTGGTGAAGAAGGGGTGCCTCACATCCTTTAAAAAGTACCCGGATGAGTACTTGGCACGCCATAACATTCAAGGCTATGGGCCAACCGCTGGCAAGTAGGATTAGGTGGGCAGGTCAGGGCCTTTCATGTGTCAGTGCAGACTCGATGGGCCAAAGGGCCTCTTCTGCACTGTAGTATTCTGTGAATCAAATCCAGTGTTCAGCCTTCTCTGCTCCAAGGAAAACAACCTCAGTCTAACCAGCCTCTCTTCATAGTTGAAACACTCCAGCTCAGGCAACATCTTGGTAACTCTCTTCTGCACCCTTTCTCGTGCAATCATATCCTTCCTGTTGAGTGGTGACCAGAACTGCACACAGAACTCCAGCTTTGGCCGAACGAGCGTTTTATACAGCTTCATCATAACCTCCCTGCTTTTATATCCGATGTCTTGATCAATAAAGGCAAGTATCCCATTTGGTTTCTTAATCACCTTATCTACTAATCCTGTTGCTTTCAGGACATGCATTGCAAGGTCCCACTTGTCTTGTACGTTTTCTAGTGTCCAACCATTCGTTGTGCATTCTCTTGTATTTTGGGAGGACTAACAAGACATCAGCTCCTTCTATCACAAGATCTCTCCTGACATTGTTTAACCAATATCGTGACTCTTAACTTTATTCATCCCCTTCTCTACCCCAACTGAACACCCTCTAACTCGGAGCTGCCATTCCCATCTTTCCTTCAGCCATGTTTCAGTAATAGCTATGACATCATACTTAGAAGCATCTACCTGTCCTCCACTCATCCATTTTGGTCACTAGATTCCTTGCATTGGAGTACAAATGTTAATCGTTAAACAACTCCTTTATTTTTCACAGCCTTTATTTCCACTGCCGACCACACACAATTCCTAATTTTAAGTCTCTGATTTCAAGCTTTGCTTCTCTCCCTTTTCAGTCTGTGGTCAGGTTCCCATCCCCCTGCCTTGTCAGTTTAGATCCTCCCAAACAACACGAGCAAACCTCACTATTACAACATTGGCCCTGGCCTTGTTAAGGTGCAACTTGTCCAGCAAGTACATGTCCCATCTCCAGAACTGGTTCCAAAGTCCCAGAAAGCCAAAATCCCTCCCACCTGCACCAACTCTCCAGCCACGTATTCAGCTGCATTATCCTCCTATTTCTGCACTCACTTGTGTGGAGATTACCACCCTCGAGGTATTTTAAATTTCTTTCCAAGCACTCAGAAATCTGCCTGCAGAACTTCATCCCATTTGTGCATTTTTTACCAATATGGACCAGGCTGTTTGTTAACAATCCCCTCACAGAAAGTTGGCAGTAATTTGCTTTGATTTTAATTTGATGGTCCTTGGTTAGTGATTCCTCTACGAAGCTGAAAGGTTCCTTCATATCAGTTTTGATTTATTATTGTCACATGTACTGGGATATAGTGAAAAGTATTGTTTCTTGCGCACTAGACAGACAAAACAAACTGTTCAGAGGGGAGAAAGGATAATGCAGATAGTGTTGCATTTACAGATAGGGTGAAGAGAAAGATCAGCTTAATATATGATAGAAACATAGAAACTAGAGGCAGGAGTAGGCCATTCGGCCTTTCGAGCCTGCTCCACCATTCATTATGATCATGGCTGTTCATCAAATTCAATATCCTGATCCCCCTTCCCCCCATATCCCTAGATCCCTTTAGCCCCCAAGAGATGTACCCAATTTCTTCTTGAAATCACACAACATTTTGGCCTCAACCACTTTCTGTGGTAGTGAATTCCACACATTCACTACCCTCTGGGTGAAGAAATGTCTCCTCACCTCAGTTCTTTAAGGTTTACCCCTTATCCTCAAACTATGACTTCCTAATCCTGGACTTTCCCACCATTGGTGGGCATTCTTTCTGAATTTCCCAAGTCTAATCCTGTTCGAATTTTATAAATTTCTAGGAGATCTCCTCTCATTTTTTAAACTCCAATGAATACAATCTTAACCGACTTAATCTCTCCTCATAGGGTTTAATCCAGTCAAATGCGGGGTGATGCATTTTGGAGGATCAAATTTAGGTATGAATTATGCTGTAAATGCAGAACCCTTAGGAACATTAACATACAGAGGCATCTGGGCGTGTAGTCCACAGCTCCCCAAACGTGGCAACACAGGTGGCCAAGATGTTTAAGAAGGCAAATGGCATGCTTGCCTTCATCAGCCAGAGCATTGAGTACAGGAGTTGAGAAATCATGTTGCAGCTCTATAAAACCTTGGTGAGACTGAATTTGGGAGTTCTGGTCACCACACTATCAGAAGGACTTGGAAGCTCCTCCTGCCAGAGAAGGTTCACCAGGATGTTGCCTGGTCTCAAGGGTGTTGGCTATGAGGAGACGTTGAATAAACTAGGATTGTTTTCATTGGAAAGACGGAGACTGAGGGAAGACCTAATCGAGGTCTACAAAATTATGAGTGGCATAAACAGGGTGGATAGTCAGAGGCTTTTTCCAAGGGTGGAAGTGTCAATTACAAGGGGGCACAAGTTCAAGATGAGAGGGCAAGGTTTAAGGGAGGTGCACAGGGGAAGTTTTTTATGCAGAGAGTGGTGAGTGCCTGGAATGTGCTGCCAGAGGATGTTGTGGAAGCAGGCACATTAGCAACATTTAAGAGGCATCTGATTGGGACGTGAATAGGGAGGGAATAGAGGGATGCGGAACAAGTAAGGGCAGAAAGTTTTTTTTAGTTCGAGCATCATGATCAGCACAGGCTTGGAGGCCGAAGGGCCTGTTTGTGTGCTATACGTTTCTTTGTTCTCATATGACGGACCTGCCATCCCAGGAATCAGCCTGGTAAACCTTCGCTGTACTCCCTCTATAGCAAGGACATCTTTCCTCAGATAAGGATACCAAAACTGCACACAATTGGTGTGGCCTCACCAACGCCCAATACAGTAAAACATCTCTATTCCTATACTCAAATCCTCTCGCTATGAAAGCCAACACACCATTTGCCTTCTTTACTGCCTGCTGTATCTGCACGCTTACTTTCAGCGACTGATGCAGGAGGACACCAAGGTTTCGCTGAGTATCCACCTCTGTCAATCTACACCCATTCAAGTAACATGTTCTCTTCCTATTGTCGCTGCCAAAGTGGATAACCCCACATTTACCCACATTATACTGCATCTGCCATGCATATGCCCACTCACTCAGCCTGTCCAAACCACACTGAAGCATCTCTGCATCTTCCTCACAGCTCACCCTCCCATCCAACTTTGTATCAAGTGCAAATTTGGAAATAATACTACATTCCATTCAAAAGTCTGATAGGAGCAGAAAGACTACCCTATCTCTGTCCCTCATAATTTTGTACACCTCAATCAAGACCTGCCTCAGCCTTCTTTGCTCTAATGAAAACAACCCCAGCCTAATCAACTTCTCTTCATAGTTAAAACGCTCCAGTCCTGGCAACACCCTGGTGAATCAGCCAGTGACACCCTTGATCCTGGCACCAGGGAAGCAACATACCATCCCAGGAACACACTTTTCTTTCTTTGTTGGCTGGACCAGCATTTATTGCCCATCCCTAATTACCCTTTGAGTGGTTTGTTAGGTCATTTTAAGAGGCATTTAAGAGTCACCCACACTGCTACCTCACAGCCCCAGGGACCTGGGTTTGATTCCAGTATAGGGTGACTGTGTGGAGTTTGCACATTCTCCCTGTGACTGCGTGGGTTTACTCCAGGTGCTCCGGTTTCCTCCCACAGTCCAAAAACATGCAGGTTCGGTTGATTGGCCATGCTAAATTGCTCCTTAGTGTCAGGCAGATTAGTACGGTAAATATGTGGGATTACAGGGATAGGGCCTGGGGTGGGATTCTTGTCAGTGCAGGCTCGATGGGCCAATTGATCTCCTTCTGCACTGTAGGAATTGTATACCTATCCATGACTCTAAGAAGTGACACTTACAAATGGAAATATCAGTATTTTGTACAAAGAACAAGGAACAAAGAAAATTACAGCACAGAAATAGGCCCATCGGGCTTCCAAGCCTACACTGGCCATGCTGCCCGACTGAACTAAAACCCCCTACCCTTCCGGGGACCATATCCCTCCATTCCCATCTCATTCATGTATTTGTCAAGATGCCCCTAAAAGTCACTATCGTATCTGCTTCCACTACCTCCCCCGGCAACGAGTTCCAGGTACCCACACCCTCTGTGCAAAGAACTTCCCTCGTACATCTCCTTTAAACCTTGACCCTCGCACCTTAAACCTGTGCCCCCTAGTCATTGACTCTTCCACCCTGGGAAAAAGCTTCCGACTATCCACTCTGTCCATGCCACTCATAATCTTATAGACTTCTATCAGGTCACCCCTCAACCTCCGTCATTCCAGTGAGAACAAACCAAGTTTCTCCAACCTCTCCTCATAGCCCTCCATACCAGGCAACATCCTGGTAAATCTTTCCTGTACCCTCTCCAAAGCCTCCACATCCTGCTGGTAGTGTGGCGACCACAATTGAACGCTATATCCTAAGTGCTGCCTGCTGCAACATGACTTGCCAATTTTTAAACTCAATGCCCTGGCTGAAGAAGGCAATTATGCCGTATGGCTTCTTGACTACCTTCTCCACCTGCGTTGCCACTTTAGTGACCTGTGTACCTGTACACCCAGATCCCTTTGCCGATCAATACTCCTAAGGGTTCTGCCATTAACTGTATATTTCCTATCTGTATTAGACCTTCCAAAATGACCTCATATTTGTCTGGATTAATCTCCATCTACCATCTCTTCGCCCAAGTCTCCAACCGATCTATACCCTGCTGTATCTTCTGATGGTCCTCATCACGATGCGCAATTCCACCAACCTTTGTGTCGTCCGCAAACTTACTAATCAAACCAGTTACGTTTTCTTCCAAATAATTTTATAGATTACAAACAGCAAAGGTCCCAGCACTGATCCCTGAGGAACGCCACTTGCCACAACCCTCTATTCAGAAGCGCACCCTTCCACTGCTACCCTCAGTCTTCTATGACTGAGCCAGTTCTGTATCCATCTTGCCAGCACACCTCTGATCCCATGCAACTTCACCTTCTGTACCAGTCTGCCCTGAGGGACCTTGTCAAAGGCCTTACTGAAGTCCATATAGACAACATCCACTGCCCTACCCTCATCAATCATCTTCATCACTTCCTCGAAAAACTCGATCAAGTTAGTGAGACACGAACTCCCCTTCATAAAACCATGTTGGTTCTCGTTAATGCGTCCACTTATTTCCAAGTGGGAGTAAATCTTGTCCCGAAGAATCCTCTCCAATAATTTCCCTACCACTTACATAAGGATCACCTTCTTAAGCAACGGAAGGACATTGGCTATTCTCCAATCCTCTGGGACCTCCTCTGTATGTGGAGATGCCGGCGTTGGACTGGGGTGAACACAGTAAGAAGTCTCACAACACCAGGTTAAAGTCCAACAGGTTTATTTGGTAGCAAATACGATAAGCTTTCGGAGCACTGCTCCTTCGTCAGATGGAGTGGAAATGTGCTCTCAAACAGTGCAAACAGACAAAATCAAGTTGCAGAATACTGATTAGAATGCGAATCCTACAGCCAGCCAGGTCTTAAAGGTATAGACAATGTGGGTGGAGGGAACATTAAACACAGGTTAAAGAGGTGTGTATTGTCTCCAGACAGAACAGCTAGTGAGATTCTGCAAGCCCAGGAGGCAAGCTGTGGGGGTTACTGATAATGTGACATAAATCCAACATCCCGGTTTAGGCCGTCCTCATGTGTACGGAACTTGGCTATCAGTTTCTGCTCAGCGACTCTGCGCTGTCGTGTGTCGTGAAGACCGCCTTGGAGAACGCTTACCTGAAGATCCAAGGCTGAATGCCCGTGACTGCTGAAGTGCTCCCCCACAGGGAGAGAACAGTCTTGCCTGGTGATTGTCGAGCAGTGTTCATTCATCCGTTGTCGTAGCGTCTGCATGGTTTCCCCAATGTACCATGCCTCGGGACATCCTTTCCTGCAGCGTATCAGGTAGACACTGTTGGCCGAGTTGCAAGAGTAGGTACCGTGTACCTGGTAGATGGTGTTCTCACGTGAGATGATGGCATCCGTGTCGATGATCCGGCACATCTTGCAGAGGTTGCTGTGGCAGGGTTGTGTGGTGTCAGTTGCCGTCAACTGCTAGTTTCCAGATGCAATTTTACAACTCATCTGCTTCATCCTGGACCACAATGTCTTCATCTTCAACAACCAGTTCTTCATCCAGACACACGGAACAGCCATGGGGACCAAATGCGCACCTCAATATGCCAACATCTTCATGCACAGGTTCGAACAAGACTTCTTCACCGCACAGGACCTTCAACCGATGTTATACACTAGATACATCGATGACATTTTCTTCCTTTGGACTCACGGTGAACAATCACTGAAACAACTATATGATGACATCAACAAGTTCCATCCCACCATCAGACTCACCATGGACTACTCTCCGGATTCGGTTGCATTCTTGGACACACGCATCTCCATTAAGGACGGTCACCTCAGCACCTCACTGTACCGCAAGCCCACGGATAACCTCATGATGCTCCACTTCTCCAGCTTCCACCCGAAACACGTTAAAGAAGCCATCCTCTACGGACAAGCCCTCCGAATACACAGGATCTGCTCGGATGAGGAGGATCGCAACAGACACCTCCAGACGCTGAAAGATGCCCTCATAAGAACAGGATATGGCGCTCGACTCATCGATCAACAGTTCTGACGCGCCACAGCAAAAAACCGCACCGACCTCCTCAGAAGACAAACACGGGACACGGTGGACAGAGTACCCTTCGTCGTCCAGTACTTCCCCGGAGCGGAGAAGCTGCGGCATCTCCTCCGGAGCCTTTAACATGTCATTGATGAAGACGAACATCTCGCCAAGGCCATCCCCGCACCCCCACTTCTTGCCTTCAAACAACCGCACAACCTCAAACAGACCATTGTCCGCAGCAAACTACCCAGCCTACAGGAGAACAACTCATCCGCTTCATCCTGGACCACAATGTCTTCACCTTCAACAACCAGTCCTTCATCCAGACAAACTACCCTGCCACAGCAACCTCTGCAAGACGTGCCGGATCATCGACACGGATGCCATCATCTCACGTGAGAACACCATCTACTAGGTACACGGTACCTACTCTTGCAACTCGGCCAACATTGTCTACCTGATACGCTGCAGGAAAGGATGTCCCGAGGCATGGTACATTGGGGAAACCATGCAGACGCTACGACAACAGATGAATGAACACCGCTCGACAATCACCAGGCAAGACTGTTCTCTTCCTGTGGGGAAGCACTTCAGCAGTCACGGGCATTCAGCCTTGGATCTTCAGGTAAGCGTTCTCCAAGGTGGCCTTCACGACACACGACAGCGCAGAGTCGCTGAGCAGAAACTGATAGCCAAGTTCCGTACACATGAGGACGGCCTAAACCGGGATGTTGGATTTATGTCACATTATCAGTAACCCCCACAGCTTGCCTCCTGGGCTTGCAGAATCTCACTAGCTGTTCTGTCTGGAGACAATACACAGCTCTTTAACCTGTGTTTAATGTTCCCTCCACCCACATTGTCTATACCTTTAAGACCTGGCTGGCTGTAGGATTCGCATTCTAATCAGTATTCTGCAACTTGATTCTGTCTGTTTGCACTGTTTGAGAGCACATTTCCACTCCATCTGACGAAGGAGCAGTGCTCCGAAAGCTTATCGTATTTGCTACCAAATAAACCTGTTGGACTTTAACCTGGTGTTGTGAGACTTCTTACTGTGTTCACCTCCTCTGTAGCCAGTGAGGATACAAAGATTTCTCTCAAAACCACAGCAATTTCCTCCCTTGCCTCTCAGTATTCTGGGGTATATCCCATCAGGTCCTGGGGTCTTGTCTATCTTAATGTTTCTCAAGAACCCCAATACCTCCTCCTTTGTGATCTCAATATGACACAAACTATCTACACACCCTTTCCCAGACTCATCATTCACCAAGTCCTTCGCTTTGGTGAATACTGACGCAAAGTACTCATTTAATACTTCGCCCATTTCCTCTGGCTCCACGCATAGATTACCTCCCCTGTCCTTGAGTGGGCCAACGCTCTCCCTGGCTACCCTCTTGCGCTTTATCTATGTATAAAAAGCCTTGGGATTTTCCTTAATCCTGCTGATCAATGATTTTTCGTGACCCCTTTTAGCCATCCTTACTCCTTGCTTAAGTTTCTTTCTACTTTCCTTGTACTCCACACTTGCTTCGTGTGTTCCCAGCACATTTGATCAGAGCTGAAAAGCTGTAAAATTTACTTCCAGAAGGCAAAGTGGAGGGCAGCAGAAAGAATGGCTGACCTAGGTGTAAATGTATGATGGACATCACAATGCAGTTGCAAACAAGCTACAGTAGATGTGTGAGGATGACACAAGACAGACCACTGTGACATACCATGACAGGATGTCTCCTGTTAGGGAGTAGCTACAAACAGCAGCAGCTAAGATCAGGAATTTGAATATGTAGCTCAAAGAGTGATTTGGAAAAAAGAGGAAGCTGCACATCTTGGAAGGACAGGAAGGAAAGAGAGATGGGGTAACCCAGTTAATAAAAGGATAAGATTTGTACTGAGAAATAATCTTAGTTTGTAAGATGAAAGCATAGAATCAGTTGGGTAAAGATGAGCATTTACTGTAAGCTTGCAAAATTCCCTAGAAAGGAGCCAGCAGAAAGGGGGCAGGTAAAAGCCAAGGAACAACAGACCGGTGAGCCTAACACCAGTGGTGGGTAAGTTATTGGAGGAGATTCTGAGAGACAGGATCTACATGCATTTGGTAAGGCAAGGACAGAAGAGGAACAGTCAGCATGCTGTGTGTGTGGGAAATCGTGTCTTGAAAAGTTGATCTTTGAAGGGTTTTATGAAAGGGTGACCAAGAAAATAGATGAGGGCAGTGGGGTAGACATTGTCTACATGGACTTTAGCAAGGCCTTCGACAACATACCACATAGTAGACTGGTCAATAAAGTCAGATCACATGGCATCCAGGGAGAGCTAGCCAACTGGATACAAAATTAACTTGCCGGTGGGAGACAGAGGGTGGTGGTAGAGGGCTATTTTCCACACTGGAGGCCAGTGTGCCACTGGGATCAGTTCTGCGTCCACTGTCGTTTGTCACTTATATCAACGATTTGGATGGGAATATAGGAGGCACGGTTAGTAAGTTTGCGGATGACACCAAAATTGGAGGATAGAAAACTGGTTGGCAGAGAGGAAACAAAAAGTAGGAATTAATGGGTGCTCTTCAAATTGGCAGGCAGTAACTAGTGGGGTGCCACAGGGATTGGTGCTGCGACCCCAGCTATTCACAATATATATTAATGATTTGGGTAAGGGAACAAAATGTAACATCTCAAAGTTTGCAGATGATAACCAAGTTGGGTGGGAGGGTGAACTGTGATGAGGATGCAGAGGTCCTTCAGCATGATCTGGACAGGTTGGGTGAGTGGGCAAATCAATGGCAGATGCAGTATAATTTGGATAAATGTGAGGTTATTCACTTTGGGAGCAAAAACAAGGCGGCAGATTATTACCTGAATGGCTGTAAATTGGGAGAGGAGAGTGTGCAGCGGGACCTGGGTGTCCTTGTGCACCAGTCACTGAAGGTAAGCATGCAGGTGCAGCAGGTGGTAAAGAAGGCAAATAGTATGTTAGCTTTCATTGCGAGAGGTTTCGAGTACAGCAGGGATGTGTTGTTGCAATTATACAGGGCCTGGTGAGACCACACCTAGAATATTGTGAGCAGTTTTGGTCTCCTTTTCTGAGGAAGGATGTTCTTGCTCTTGAGGGAGTGCAGCAAAGGTTTACCAGGTTGATTCCGGGGATGGCGAGACTAATGTATGGAGGAGAGATTGACTAGGTTAGGATTGTTTTCGCTGGAGTTCAGACGAATGAGAGGGGGGGGGGGGGGGGGGGGGGGGGGATCTCATATAAAATTCTAACAGGACTAGACAGGGTAGATGCAGG